>NW_026526655.1:61001300-62421300 GCF_024362965.1 Panthera pardus | reverse complement strand
GACTACATGCAAAAACAAAAAGTGTTCATCAGGTCTCATTTTAGAGCAGCTGCACATATAGACACGGCCAGGCCGATAGGACTTCTGATTGGCTTGTAAACTGCTCAGGCCCACCCTGTGCTGACAAATGTATCACTTTCTTGTGCCAAGACAGACTAGTCCTGTCTGTCTTTCAAAGAGGGAAAGCCTGTATAACCTGAGGTTGGTAGACTCCTGAGGGGTTACCCCTTCATTTCAAGTCCACACAAATTCCAGGGATTGTGGGAGGCCCAGGTGCCTCCGTGGGGACTTCGGAGGTTCTGCAGAGTCCTGAGGTCTCAGGTTCATCCCCTCACTCCTGGCTCTTTTTCCGTCAGTCCTGACTATTTCCATGAGGTCCAGCTCTGTCATGCCCCAAACAGACATTGGCAGAAGTGCAGTGTCCCCTCAGGGTTAACATTCTGACCAGGAGCAGCTTTTTGGTTCTCAGAAGGGCTATTCCAGCTGCCTCCCCGGAGCAGATTATTAACCACGTTTATGGAGCTGTATAAACAGCCACTGTTTGGGCTGACTGTTTAATCAATTGTCAGAGAGTTGATAGAGTCGGGTATTGATTTTAAAGAGAGGAGGACTGGCAACCTTATTCTGTTGCACTTTTATTTAACCTTGTCTGTGGATGCCCAGATAGACATGGTGGGCATGGCAGTGGAACCTGGTCTTCCTCAACTCACTCGTCATTGCTGCTAACTGTAGATGAGTCTCTCCATGTGAGTTGTTTTTGTTCTAGGGGGTGGGGGGCAAGGAGTGCAGGTTGCCGTCTGTTAGGTCTGTGGGCATTTGGCTTCCATACGATTGGGAGTATTTCCACCACAGAACTTTTGAATATTTGGTGCAGTTGGTCAGACAGGATCATTGTTAATTAGCTGACTCCCTTTCTTCTATTCTGTGGAACAAAGATCACAGGATCAGGCGTAGGGAGGCCCACGTTGCCATTCCTACGTTGCTAGTAAGCAGTCGTGACACCAATCTGGGTTTTATTTTCTTCATCTGCAAAACAAAAGTGTATTGGTTTGCTAAGGCTGCCATAACATAGTTCCCCAGAGTGGGTGGCTTAAACAACAGAAATGTATTTCCTCCCAGTCCTGGAGTCTGGAAGTCTGAGATCAAGGTACTGGCAGGGTTGACTCTTTCTGAGGTCTCTCTCCTTGGCTTGTACATGACCCACCTTCCCTGTGTCCTCACATGGTCTTCTCTCTGTGTATGTGTGTGTCCTAATCTCTTACAAGGATACCGGTCATATTGGATTAGGGCTCTGCATATGACCTCATGTTCCCCTAATTACCTCTGTAAAGGCTCCGTCTCCGAATATAGTCATGTCTGGAGGTACTGGAGGTTCGGACTTCAACGTATGAATTTGGGGGAATACAATTTAGAACATACCAGAGGGGAAGGGAGGATGGGGTGGGGGTGCTTAAACAATGACTTTCTGATAATGCTCTGAGGAGGCCTCAGAGACTAGGGTACAGGCTATCTCAGTGTGCCTAGTTGTGAGAGGTTTCCCAGGACACAAGATTTTTAGTGCTGAAGCTGAGGCAGTCCTAGGTGAACCAGGATGGTTAGTCACCCTCCATGTCTCCCATACGGGGCACAGGGTTCCCCAGCCTGCCTCAGCCAGACCTGGGCTACTTCTTTCTGCTTAAACACCAGCATTCTAAGTGTTTGAATTTAACAAAAGGGTTTGTGGCCAAAAATCATTAGAAAACCACTTGATTCAATGGCCTTCAGGGTCCTCTCCCACTGCCACTTTCTGTGATTTAATTTCTTTTGCACACACCAAATTCCAGCCATTTTTCTGAAACTGTTAACTGATTGGAGTAAAACTAATTTGGTTCTCGTTAGTTCATGGCTAAAAGTGAAATAAAAGAGGAAACTGTTGAGCCTTGCCTATTCTGAACCAGAACTAGGTGCTCTGCTTTTATGATGCCAGATGCCCTCTTTGGGCTCCCATTATGCTCACTTGACTCTGCTATCATCTTTTTTTTTTTTTTAATTTTTTTTTAATGTTTATTCATTTTTGAGAGAGAGACAGAGTGTGTGTGGGGGAGGGTCAGAGAGAGAGGGAGACACAGAATGCAAAGCAGGCTCCAGGCTCTAAGCTGTCAGCACAGAGCCCGATGCAGGGCCCAAACTCACAAGCCACGAGATCATGACCTGAGCTGAAGTTGGACGCCCAACCAACTGAGCCACCCAGGTGCCCCGACTCTGCTGTCATCTTGCAATCCTTCTTGCAACTCTGTGAAGATGTTGTATCACCAGCCACAGCAGCCCCATGATGCCAATGAAGAAACTGAGGTGCAGAGACATGAGTAGCCAGTTCACATCTCAGGGCTGGTCAGGGAAGGAAGGGCCAGGATCATGCAGACAGTTTGACTTGAGCACTACTCTGTCAGGACACCGAGCCTAGGTGTGAGTGTCCCTGCTGGCGGGGGAACGGGGACTACCCTGGCAAGTGTAAAGTAATTCCATCTAGGCTGATGGGCCAGATTCTTCTCTCTGGGAAACACATCTCTCCCCTCCTCACAACTCTCCCAAACCTGTCTGGCCTTGACCAGTAACCCTGGCTAGTCCAACGTTTTGCTGTTGTAGAGGCCAGGCCTGGAACAGTTCTCAAGGTGTTGAGAGGTTTTAGGGATCTCACAATAAGAAGCACTGAAACACACGGTGACATAGTTATTTTCTGCTAATTCTTCTCAGGTCTTCTGATGACGTTAAAGGAAAACCTTGTGCTTGTCTTTAATTCCTTTCCAGCATTTGATGAGCTATCTCCTTTTTTTAGAAAGAAAGAGCATGGGGTAGCAGAATCTGGCTGAACTTTTGAATAGCTCTTTATTATTTCTAGCATAATTATCGTTTTGTGGTTAGTTTCAATATATGGCAGATGATACTGGTTTTGCATTTAGGGTAGAGATAAAAGTGCCTTTAAAAGATATTTACTAATATGAAAAAGCAAGTAATTTAAACATATTTAGTAAATAATAGCATAGGTAATGTACAGATGGCAAAAATAGTGAAGCATGTGGTGAGAAAGATTGATTTTGTTAAACACTGGGCAGGAGGAAAGGCTGGAGTTTATTCAAAACTTGAAACTAACCGATGAAAGGCAGGAGTTATTTGACCAGCCAGTCTTTTGGGGTCAGTGCCTCAGCCCAGGGTAAATATTGCCTGGGCTCTTGAGGTACTGATTGTAGGCTCCTTTGAAGCATGGTGTGCCTGCCAGGTGAACTCTGGAAAGACAGTTTCTTTCCAGCATCAACCCCACAGTCACTGGGATTTTATTTTGTTTTGGTAATGGTTTTCAGTATCTTTGAAATGCCCCCATCAGAAAGGTTAGGGATAAAAACTGGATTCTTGTGGCAGGTCAGAAAGCTGCACTGTGAGAGGATGCAGTATCGAAAATGATTAGAATTAGAAGTGCAGATTGGAATGCCCAAGATGAGGCAGAAGTGCTCAGCCTGGGTAGCTACCAGGCCCCTGTGTGGGGATTGGATGTCATGACTTTTGCTGTTGGAGTCTGGCCCCTCTGCTGGGATTAGAAGCAGACAGGTTTGGGACCCTTCATTAAGGAGCAACCGAACTTAAAGAGGATCAGTCTTGGGGACTTTATTTGCCTGTCAAGCTGTTGGTACTTAACTCCATAGGGCTGTGTTCTTAGCCTAAATAGGCAAAGTGAGTTTGCAGCTCCTGGTTAACTACTCAGTGTGATTCCCACACAGGGCTATTGCTGTATGGGTGGAGTCTGAGCTTGGCTAATCCTTGCAGGACCCAAGACCTGGGCAGCAATGCTGGACTTTGACTGATGCCTGGTAGGGGCACCAGATCCTCCTTCCTAGTAGCCTACACTTTGCACATGGAGGTTGGAGACTGGTGTCCAGTGACCATCAACAACGAGGTCTAGTCGTAGTTATAGAACCTGAGCACAAAGATCTTAGTCCTTTAGCTTTCAAACACTTCCCCTAGAGGTAGCCTAAAATGAGAACTGTCCAGTCATGACCAGTTGTCCTCTTTGGCCCTCTTGCTTCTTCCTGTAGTGCTTATAGAATCTCCTCCTTTAGAATCATGTTGCCCACTCCTCCACTTTCTACCACCATTACTTAAGAAAACTTCAAATACCCTTTGTTTTTTTAAAAAAAAAAATCTACTTAAAATAAAAGGGGAAAATAAAAAAGAAAAAAATACCTTAAGATTGCTAGTTAAGAAGTGCAACAGCACATAACTTTTTTTCTCGCCATCAGGAAACATCTGTATGGATTGTTTCATTACAACCCCACGATGCTTGGACTTGAATCGCTTCCAGATCCCACCGATACCTGGGAAATTATAGAGACCATAGGTAAAGGCACCTATGGCAAGGTCTACAAGGTAACTAACAAGAGAGATGGGAGCCTGGCTGCAGTAAAAATTTTGGATCCAATCAGTGTAAGTAATGGTAGTAAATTGCAACCACAATATAGTGTTTTATGCACATTGAGCATTCAGCTTCTTTTCCTGGTTCTAGGGATGATTTTCATGAAACCTGGCATGAAATCTCAGAATGAGTCATGATTTGTCAGCTCATCTGCATGAAGGGACTCCATTTGGAGTTAAAAATCTCCTTGAATTTCTGTTTCTTGTCCATTTTACTGTTGTTTTAGTTTTGACCCTCTGAGTTCATCAGTAGTTATTTTCTTGGAAAGAATAATGTATTTCACTCCTTTCTACAGAGGCTAGTCTCCTTGTAAGCTACAAAGATCTAGATTTGTGGTATTCATTCATCTTAGCCTGGCATCTTCTTCCAGAGCACTGAACACCGAGGTTATAATGCTGGAAGCTGTCTTGCACAGTGAGGTTATAGGTGTTCTATCCTGGGTTGGGTCCCTTCCAGCTACTTCTCCTTAACTGCTTTGAAAATTCAGACATTTAAAAATAAAAATAGATATTTATAGTAGTATTATTGAAGAAGAAAAGATATAATAAAGACATTTTATTGTTGTAATAATTAGAATGTTTTAATTGGGATCTGAATGTCCATTGTTAAGTATTTTCAAGATACAGTAATGATAACATTAAAAATATACAATATGCTTTATTAAGTGATATCATGCCTGTACCCACCCTGACACATTAGACTTAATCTGGCATGTATTTTTTACCCTGTGCAGGATATGGATGAAGAGATTGAGGCAGAATACAACATTTTGCAGTTTCTTCCTAATCATCCCAATGTTGTAAAGTTTTATGGGATGTTTTACAAACCGGATCACTGTGTGGGAGGACAGCTGTGGCTGGTCCTGGAGGTAAGAGGCCCCCGTTGGGTAACCATCCATTTAAACAGAGCACCAGGGACAAGCAGATGCAATGTTGCTTAAATAGTGTAAGATACACATGTGAGGAGTTGGTCCCTCCTGTGTGTCATAAGTACCTTACCAGATGTGGCGTTCTCCTCCGGAGTTCTTATAGGTAGGCTGTGTGCTGAAAATGTTCATGTTTCTCTGCTTCATGTTAACAATCTTTTCTTCTCCTACCAAGTGAATATAGGAGTGCAGCTAGAAAAGGTTATTTTCTTCCTTAAACTGGGAACATTTCGTAGAAAACATGTTCCAATTGATTGCAACTCATTTTCAAAAATTGCTAACCCAAGGTTTATTGGACTCATCAAGTTGGGATTAGTCCTTTCATATTCATTAATCTTCATCTTAGATCAGATTCCCTCAAAACAGACTGAGCATGATGTGTGGCAGGTTTACTGGAGAGTTCTTGCAGGAGCTAGACCCGGAAGGAAGTGAGGAGAGCAAGACTGGGTGAGGGAGACCTGGAATAGCAGTGCAGTTGCAACAGAGGTCTCTGCCCATCCTCTAGGAGTTAGAGAGCGTGGATGCTTTTGTAGAGCTGTCCTGGGTTGTACCTCTGCATCAGCCACTCACAGCTGTGTGCCACCCTGAAGGGGGTGTGGCCTTAGGGGAAGCAGTTCCCTGGAGCCAGGGGAAATTCCTAGTGAGTGGTGCTGTTGGGAACTGGGAGTAGCCAGTGTTCCTGGCAGCATTCCCTCTGAAGAAGAAATCTGAAAGGAGCACCACTGTATCCACTGTGATCCTGCCTTTTTTCTTCCTTATTAATGGTAATGAATGTGTGTATCTGGGTGTAAAAGAGTCAATTACCTACCATTCCATTCCTCATGAGACTAAAATAGCTAAGGTGTAATAATGATAATATATAAAGTTAGTAAATTAAGACAGGTCTGTCGCCTCATGCTCACTAGGCCCAGCCTGATTTGTTCTGGATTCTGCCCCTCTGAACCAGCAGATGCCCCGTGCCTGAGCTCCCATATGCAGTCCAGGAGCACGTGCACACATGTGAAAGCTTAAGAGAGAAGCACCAAGCAAGAAGAGGTCAGGCCTCAATTCATCATCTACCCTCTTGTCCGAATCTTTTGCCTGGCTGTAAGAGGGCCTGGGCATAGAACAATATATACTGGCTGCCATGGCAACTGTGTATGGAGAATTCATTTGTTATATTCAAATGGGGTAATCTGCAGGGACACCACTTTGTACATTTCTGTCGTATCAATTGCCTTCCTCAGAATATGACTATGTAAGTGGCTTTGGTTTTCAAAGATCATCTTTGTCTATTTAGTTGTCTGCTTGTCATATATCACGTTCTCATAGTATCATCTTTTGGATTTTATTATTCCCTACCCCTTCCCTGAAAACATATTTTATCCGGACAGTGAGCTCTAGAATAACATTAATTTTTTTTTAATTTTTTTTTAACGTTTATTTTTGAGACAGAGAGAGACAGAGCATGAACGGGGGACGGTCAGAGAGAGGGAGACACAGAATCTGAAACAGGCTCCAGGCTCTGAGCTGTCAGCACAGAGCCCGACGCGGGGCTCAAACTCACGGACCACGAAATCATGACCTGAGCCGAAGTTGGCCGCTTAACCAACTGAGCCACCCAGGCGCCCCAACATTAATTTTTAAAATGCTGTTTTTCTTAGAACATGGAAAGTATTGTTTCTAGGGTGTCTGATTATATTCTTCTTCAGCTCTCTAAGATCTCCATGTCTTAAATCTCATTGCAATTTAATAATGGAAGTACAGTGACCAAGAAATCTTAGTTTCAGTTCATTTTCACCCCCTGACTGAAAAAGGCTGTATGTTCAGACATGGAGAACTGGAATTTCCAGGAATTTTCCAGGACTTTAAAAGAGGCCGCCCCTTGATGTGACCAGGCAGGCAGGTAGGCTTTTCAGGCCTGTGGCCACCTGGAGAATAAATGCTCTTCCTGATGAGGATATTGAACATCAGCCCCTCAGGCATGGCCACGGCAGCCAGAAAGGGCTGGGCATGGCCTTGAAAGACGAGAAGGAGCCCAGAACTATGAACTAAGCCTCATGCAAATGCTCCCCTGACAGGTGCTTCCTTTTTCAGGGTGACCACAGACAGGTAATGAAGTTGCCCCGTGATACTGAATTATTCATACACCAGCAATACAATATGCTGACATTTATGCTTTTTGCAAGTTGCTTTGGCCCATGCCAAAGTTGGTAGTATGGGGAACCAGATATCCTTAGTCTTTTTTGTCCCTGAATGGGCCATCTGTGTCAGGCTGCTGGGTGGTTGGGTGTGTCCAGTGCCTATAATATGCTTATAGAAAAAGGGACTCCTAGGCTTCTAGAACTGGCCTTGACCTTTCTTTAGGTCAGTCCCCTGGTATTCAGTTGAAGAGCAGAGGCCCAGGAAGGAGTGACATGGCAGAACTGGAGGGAGAACCACACTTGAGAACTTGTCTCCCGTCATGTGTTGCTGCTGCCTGTGGCACTGCCAGTCCTGGGAACATAGACTTGGCTTCTCTGGCTGGGAGCAAAACAGTTTCTGGACACACACACACACACACACACACACACAGCAGGAAGACCATGATGATCTACATAGCACCCTCATTATTTTGCTTTATCTGCAGTTTTTCAAGGCAAGCTTTAGGAGACTCACACAATAAACTTATGATCTGTTTAATATTGTTCATATTATGTATATTGAGATTAAATTTATGTTACTTTTGCTCTTTCCTTGCTGAATGAGATGAAAGGACCAGTGAGAAGCTACTCTATAGAGCAATTCGAGAGGACAGAAAAATGTTATTAATAGCCCCCTTAAATCATCACAACTCTGAAAACAAAAGCAAATAAAAATGTCATTGCTGAAATTCATTACTAATTGTTAGCAGAAAGTAAACCAAAGGTCTCTTTCATGACAGACACCTATTATATTAGAAAGGTGTGGAGAGAAAACACACATAATAACATTTTGGAAAATTTGTGAATAAGTTTTCATCGAAATGAATATTAAAATTTAAAACTCCGTAACTCCTATTATCTCTCACCTAAATGAAATATAATAAGAATTTAGACCTTTAAGAAAAACATGGTCGGGGCGCCTGGGTGGCTCAGTTGGTTAAGCATCTGATTGGGCTCAGGTCATGAATCTGCAGTTCATGGGTTCAAGCCCCATGTCGGGCTCTGTGCTGACAGCTCAGAGCCTGGAGTCTGCTTCAGATTCTGTGTGTCTC
Organism: Panthera pardus; assembly: GCF_024362965.1. Lineage (NCBI taxonomy): Eukaryota > Metazoa > Chordata > Mammalia > Carnivora > Felidae > Panthera > Panthera pardus. The sequence goes on along the minus strand of NW_026526655.1, from coordinate 62,412,717 downwards.
TCTCTGTAACCTCCCCTGCTCACCCTCTGTCTCTCTCTCTCAAAAGTGAATAAACGTTAAAAAAAAAATAATTAAAAAAAAAAAAAAAGAAAAGCATGGTATTCAGAAAAAATACCTAGTATGTGCTAAGGCATAAACTATATTTTCTCTTTTTCCCTTTTAGCATAAAATGTTCAGCAGATAGAAACTGTTAATTTCAATATGAATCATGTGTTAAACTTAAAAGAAATGGTTTGGAGTTTAGTGCACATAAATGAGGCTGTAAAGTAAAATATTTATAAAACCGGATAAAATAATTAGCTTTTTAAAAAATTGTTTTATTTCATCGGAGATTTGTGTATAAGTTCAATAACTAAGCCAGGTTGGAGTGGGGGTGGGGAGGGAGACACCTGTGTCCAGTTTTTGCTTCTATTTAAGGCCCTAGAAAGTCCTGGATAGGCCTGAATTTCATTGCAAGTGTTATACTTTAAAGCCGTTCTCACCCACTGATATTGTGGCATGAATCAAGTTTATCATGTGAACGAACCAGGGTTGCAACAGGGCTCTGATGGGTTGGAACCTAAGACTGGTACTTTGGGTTGACCAGAGATGGTTAGCAAGCACTGCTTCAGACAGCAGCCTCTGGTGGGGTTCTAGAATGAGAGTCACTGGAGTGCTGGGCGTCAGAAGGAAGCTATAGGAACCCTGGGAGTGGAGAGGAATTTGCATCCTATGTACATGTACTGTCTGTGCTCAGAGAAAGCAAGGGAGAGTTTGAAGTGTGACAGTGACCCTGTCCACCCTGGAGAGAGACAAGATGGAAGTAGGGAGTCTTGCGGCCCACCTGCCTCTCAGAGTGGGAGCATCTCTCCACTGTGACTGGAACTCTAGAGTTGCAAGTGACACAGTGTTCATTCTTCTTGGTGCAAGCCATTGGCTTCAGCTGGTGTCAGCAAAATAAACACAATCTGCCCCAACAGTGTGGAGGAAAAGTATGTTGTTCTGGACTTACTGAGAGATGGACGGTGTCCAACAGGGTGCTTCCTGAGGCATCTTATTCAGTAGTTTTGACAATTCTTATCTTTTGCTTTATGCCCTCTGTAGAGCCTAACACACCTGAAAGATAAAATCCACTGAACAAAAGGGCACCAAAGAGAAATTCCTCTGAATTCTGCAATCTGACTAGGTCAAATCAACATGCCAGTACAGAATCTAGTTGGAGCTTTGCAAGTTGGAGCTTTGACTAGAATAGAGGCCTGTTGATTGTACTGCATGGGCCATTCTTTAATAACATGGAGGAAAGTTGATGGCTTATTGAGCAAGGAACATTTTATTGCTTGAAATTATGGCCACCTTAGCAAGTGCACATACTGTGATTGAATCAATATTCAATGGTGTTTTGGAAAATAGATGTGGTACATAAATGATTTTTCTATTTTTCTTGGTTTGCAGCAAAATGCTCATTAAATTCTAGATGCATCCAGCTGCCACATTTCCTGAATGCTGAGGGCATAGGGAGGAAAGCAGGGATGGTGACACACCTCTGTGTTTGAATCTGATGGCTGGCAGAGTGGGTGGGAATGAAGGGCTGCAGGTGCCAACATTCAGGGGTGGGGCGGGAGGCACGGTTGCCTTCTTACAGTTCTAAGGGGATTATTTATTTAATGCAGGTAAATGTAATTCCTTGTCATGCTTTTAAAATATTCATTTCACTGAACATTTGTACTGGTAGGACAATTGTCAGTGTGTACCTGCTTTCCTTTTTTGTACCAGGTACCCACAGTCCTTTTTCTGTAACCCACAGGTTGCCCTTTAAAACTTTGCTGGGGAGCTTTTCAATTTCACAGGACAGCTTCCTCTTAAGGGGCCCTGAACAGTTTAATTGTATGTTTTTGTGAAGCACAGGAAGTCACACAGCTCTTAAACTCTGACATTTAGTGAACAAAAGGCACCTACCCAGTAAGATCCTTTTGTTGTTTTTAAATCCACAGCTCAGTTTTGATCCTGCTGACAAAATGGCTGCTCTTAATCTCTTCACAGGTTCTAGAGCTATGAAGAAAGTTTGTAAGTTGGCTACCTTTATAAAATATCGCTGAATAGGCTTCTGTTGCAAAAGTGGCCACTGTTAAAGTAGGGCAGGAGATACTAAAATGAGGTTTCAGGGAAAAATTCCAGGGTTGAGTTAGCTTGGATCATCACCCAGCATTTAATTAAATTTTCTCTCAGTAGAATTTTAATAGTGCACTTGCAATTCAACAAAGCATGTGCCTCCCTGAGACAGGGGCCAGGCTGAGGGGAGCTCTGATGAAGGGGTTATAGTACCTTGTACTCCTATTACTGCTTTGGCTTTAGAGGATCAAAGAACTTTATTGCTGTTTTCCTTAGTCTCACAAGATTCCTAGGCTCTCTTCTTTACTTTCTACATCCAGCTGGTCAGAAATTACAGCAGATTCTATCTCCTAAAAGCCTCCTGTATCTGCCCCTGAATCTTCATCCTCATGACTTTTGCTTTTTGACCTTGCCTTTCTTGATTGCTTCAACACCTCCTAGCAGGTGTTCAGTTTCTGATGTCTTCCTATTCTGTCTGCTCTCCAGTCTGCTGCCCTGGTCTTTGTAGAATACGAATCTGAACAGAGACCTCTTGCCTAAAACTTGCCATAGCTTACCATTCCTATCTAATGATCTATTATGGTGTTGTAATACATGTGTGTATAGTAATAAAGCCCATACTCCTTAGCAGGGCACACCTGTCATTTCTGCTCCCCACCTTCCTTCCCCATCTCCCTGCCCTAGGATTCTGGCACCCTTTGTTCTAATAGTAGCTCAGTATTTAGATGATAGATGATAGATGCCCTTCCCTTTCTTGTCCACCTGCTGTAAACTCATTTGTTCCTTTAAAGTCATCGTAAATGTTACATCCTCTGAGAAGATTTCCCCGACTGTCTCCTCCTCACTCTATCTCAGGAGACGCCACCATTCCCTTTTTGTGCCACCACACTCCCTTAAGCACACCCCTGCTTCCACATGCCATACCCTTATTACTCATGTGTCCATTACTGGTGGTGACCTCTTTGAGGGCAGGGACTATATTGTATTCATGAATGAGTAATGGGTCATAAGCTGGACAGTCACAAACTATTTAGAACAAAGAGGTAAATTTCTTTTCAATAACTGAACTCAACTTCGTTCTTGAGCCCCCAGCCTGCCTAGAGAAGACAACTGGTTTTAATTCATTCTGTTAAACTTAGTCCAATGGAGTGACTTCTTTGGAAAGGGGCAGATTCTGTTTATATCCCATTTTCACAGTCTGGGTCAAAGCTTAATCGTTTGGGTAAGGACTTAAATTTTTTAGAGCCTCTTCTTTTCTTCTTCCTCTTCCCTTCTCCCTGGGTGGCACCTGGATCTGGGTACAGGAGATGCTCAGATAAAGCTATAACATTGAGGACAGGGGCCTTGAATTGTGTGGTGAACCCTAAGTCCCCGTACCGTCTGGCTTTGGTATCTCTCTATGTCCTTGGTCCCTGATACTCCTTCCTATTATGAGGTCCTCACTTTTTTTGTCCTTCTCATTCAGCCTCTAGTCTTGTCCCTGTCTCCAAATGGAGCATAAAGTTCTGAATCTTCTGCAAGTCATGAGTGGGCTGTAGGGAACTATCAAAATCCCAGCCTTGGTCAGCCTCACCTTGCCCTGCTGCCATTTCTGCTCAACATGGACACCTCTTTGTTGTCATGAAGCCTTATAGATTGAAAGATTTATAGAGTGAAAGAGGGTCATGAGAAATTAAAGTTTTATTACAGTTGTTTCCTTATTTAACCCCTCAAGAGGGAGCAATGTCACTCTAACCTTGTTCTCTCAAGCTCTCTAAGCTCTGTGCCACCAACTTTAGAAGGGCTTTTCTGTTTCTTGAGAACTTCCCTTATGTCACGTCCTATGTTGTTCATGATCACCATTTGATTCTGTGGTCAGTTCTCCAGTATTTGTTCCTTGAAATGTAGAATCTAGTTTATTAAGTTCTAGAAAATTATTTTTGTCTGGTGAAAGAAAGCTGAGCTTTTAAGACTATTATACAAATCATGGTACTAAAAATGCATTCATTGCCCAAAAGGATATTAGGTTGAATATTGAATGTTATTTGCCCTTTCAGGGTCACATAAAACATAGAATCAAAAGAATGAGGAATCCTTTGGAAACCATTATTACCCTGGTACTCAACGTTAGGGCCATCAGAGTGATCGGTGTTGAATGACAAGTTACACCTGACATTGGTAGAGAGTAGATTCCAAGGGAACTTCAGTTGCAAACTGATGGGACTTTTGTCACCTTCAGTGCATTTCACTGTTTTCAGGGTGCCTCCTAAATCGTTCCTGATAGTAAGTTTGTTGTAATTTTAAAGACTGCTAATTCTGTATTAGATTTTTAGTCATACTGTTGCTTATGAGCAATTTAAATGGTAAAAAATGGGCAGATTCAGTTCCAGGTAATTTTGATTGTTAATGTGTATGCAAGGTATCTGCCATATATGTAGCAGGGAATGATACACACGTAAAATAAAAACATCTACTCACCCTTTATTAAAACATTGCAGATATTCATAATTAGAGTAAAATAGATCCTCACGTATTATTATCTTGATAAAGAGTTGTCTTCTTTTTTCTTTTTTAATATATGAAATTTATTGTCAAATTGGTTTTCATACAACACCCAGTGCTCATCCCAAAAGATGCCCTCTTCAATACCCATCACCTACCCTCCTCTCCCTCCCACCCCCCATCAACCCTCAGCTTGCTCTCAGTTTTTAAGAGTCTCTTATGCTTTGGCTCTCGCCCACTCTAACCTCTTTTTTTTTTTTTTTCCTTCCCCTCCCCCATGGGTTTCTGTTAAGTTTCTCAGGATCCACATAAGAGTGAAACCATATGGTATCTGTCTTTCTCTGTATGGCTTATTTCACTTAGTAGCATCACACTCTCCAGTTCCATCCACGTTGCTACAAAGGGCCATATTTCATTCTTTCTCATTGCCACGTAGTACTCCATTGTGTACATAAACCACAATTTCTTTATCCATTCATCAGTTGATGGACATTTAGGCTCTTTCCATAATTTGGCTATTGTTGAAAGTGCTGCTATAAACATTGGGTGCAAGTGCCCCTATGCATCAGTACTCCTGTATCCCTTGGGTAAATTCCTAGCAGTGCTACTGCTGGTTCATAGGGTAGGTCTATTTTTAATTTTTTGAGGAACCTCCACACTGTTTTCCAGAGTGGCTGCACCAGTTTGCATTCCCACCAACAGTGTAAGAGGGTTCCCATTTCTCCACATCCTCTCCAGCATCTATAGTCTCCTGATTTGTTCATTTTGGCCACTCTGACTGGCGTGAGGTGACACCTGAGTGTGGTTTTGATTTGTATTTCCCTGATGAGGAGCGACGTTGAGCATCTTTTCATGTGCCTGTTGGCCATCCGGATGTCTTCTTTAGAGAAGTGTCTATTCATGTTTTCTGCCCATTTCTTCACTGGATTCTTTGTTTTTCGGGTGTGGAGTTTGGTGAGCTCTTTATAGATTTTGGATACTAGCCCTTTGTCTGATATGTCATTTGCAAATATCTTTTCCCATTCCGTTGGTTGCCTTTTAGTTTTGTTGATTGTTTCCTTTGCTGTGCAGAAGCTTTTTATCTTCATGAGGTCCCAATAGTTCATTTTTGCTTTGAATTCCCTTGCCTTTGGGGATTTGTCAAGTAAGAAATTGCTACGGCTGAGGTCAGAGAGGTCTTTTCCTGCTTTCTCCTCTAGGGTTTTGATGGTTTCCTGTCTCACATTCAGGTCCTTTTTCCATTTTGAGTTTATTTTTGTGAATGGTGTGAGAAAGTGGTCTAGTTTCAATCTTCTGCATGTTGCTGTCCAGTTCTCCCAGCACCATTTGTTAAAGAGACTGTCTTTTTTCCATTGGATATTCTTTCCTGCTTTGTCAAAGATTAGTTGGCCATATGGCTGTGGGTCTAGTTCTGGGGTTTCTATTCTATTCCATTGGTCTATGTGTCTATTTTTGTGCCAATACCAGGCTGTCTTGATGACGACAGCTTTGTAGTAGAGGCTAAAGTCTGGGATTGTGATGCCTCCTGCTTTGGTCTTCTTCTTCAAAATTACTTTGGCTATTTGGGGCCTTTTGTGGTTCCATATGAATTTTAGGATTGCTTGTTCTAGCTTCGTGAAGAATGCTGGTGCAATTTTGATTGGGATTGCATTGACTGTGTAGATAGCTTTGGGTAGTATTGACATTTTGACAATATTTATTCTTCCAATCCATGAGCATGGAATGTTTTTCCCTTTCTTTATATCTTCTTCGATTTCCTTCATAAGCTTTCTATAGTTTTCAGCATACAGATCTTTTACATCTTTGGTTAGATTAAGAGTTGTCTTCTTTTAGGAGAGGTGCTAATCTGTGCCCATTTATATTTCCTTGTTTACCAAAAGCCATTTGACTCAAGCAGCCACAACCCAGGGGACCCCTGTTCCCCCCCCCAATGTTCACTAGTTAAACCTTTCCCAAAATTTAGACAAAGTGCCCAGAGGAAACTTAGGTCTAAAGTGGGGTCTTTACCTTTGTAAGAGAAAGGATTGCTCTGAGAATCTGAAGAAAGCTCTGAATTTTCTCAGTAGAAAAAATGCAAGATGCATATACAACATGCATACCTACAATTTCAAGGTATTTCCATGTCCTGCTCACACCAATTAAGAACCTTTGATTTAAGACAGCATGTAGCAAGCCCAAACCTGTATATTGACCTCTACAGTTAGTAAAAATTATCCTTGAAAACCCTTACATTTCCATGAAAGTATAGTATGCCTGGTTCATGTGCTCTCAAATCTCAGTAATATATAATACATAACAAAGAGCAAATATGCAAGATTTACTTTTACAGTATTTTTAATTACAGAAAAAAAAGAAGGGCATAAAGTTGCTGAACACCCAGGGTTGAATACGAGAAGGTTAAATGCACATATGAGGCAACTCCATTCCATAAATTTGACATGCAATGGCAACTCTGGAAAGAGCTGCTTGGTTGGGCTTCTGATGCCTGCAGTGCTAACCCTGGAGACAGGAAGTTTTGAATTGAGATTTATTTCCTCCCAGTAGCAACGGCATCCATCTTTACCTCTTCCCATCTTTTCTTATCTTTAAAATGCATATGTTTTTATTTTTTTTAAATAGGCAATATTCATGTAAAATTAAAAGTATCCAATAAGTCACCATGATTACTCATATGCCTTCTCTTTCAAATGTCTAAGTAATTTGTACTTTTATATTTCACTTGACAATCAACTTTTTAGACATGTACTTTGTGTAATCTAAATCTGAAGTTTAATTATTCTGACCTGGAGTTTTGTGATCTGTAAATTTACTACATCAAGTCAATAATTAGCTTTTCTTCTTAACGTCTTTTTCTTTTTCTTTTGTATGTGCTCTGCTGTCTCTCTCTCCTCGGCACTCCCTCTTGCAGTTGTGTAATGGGGGCTCAGTCACCGAGCTTGTCAAAGGTCTACTCAGGTGCGGCCAGCGGTTGGATGAAGCAATGATCTCATACATCTTATATGGGGCCCTCTTGGTAAGAATGTCCATCAAGCTGGGGATGACGTCAGAGGGGACAATTTTTAATCTTTCGGGATCACCATTGCATATTAACAAGTGGAAATGGCCCTATAATATACAAGGTGCATAACAGCAAGGAGGTGTAACCAAATGTGGACTTTGATTGGATTTTTAATAGTAGGGTAAAAATTGTCTTAAATAACCATTCAAATTTACCCTTTCTCTTTCCTGTTGTTTGGTCGTGGTGGGATGCCATGCAGGGCCTTCAGCATTTGCACAATAACCGAATCATCCACCGTGATGTCAAGGGGAATAACATTCTTCTGACAACAGAAGGAGGAGTTAAGCTCGTTGACTTTGGTAATGACTGCTTGTCGTTTGTTTTCTTGATGTGTGCAGTTTAGCCCAAGGCGACAATTTATTGGAATCTCAGAAGACTGGGGCCTCTCTGCTATCCATAGGCTGAGGGACTTTTCCAGTCAAACACAGACTGGAGAGTGGGGGGGTTACCAGATGGATCACCCTAGGAGATGCTGTTTGTTAATCTATTTTCAGCTTTAGAAGCAGTTTTATTAAAGATAGAAAATAAAAGTGTTTTAAAAGAAAAATTTGATAGAAAAACTTTTTGGTTTTCTGGGAAGAATTTTGCATCTCAGGGCGATTGTCTATAATTTACATTTCGTCATTTCTTCTTTTGCATATGAAAAGAGAAAGCAGTTTGGTCTTTCAAATGACTTTTTCTAGCCTCAGGCACACTTATTCCCAGTGAGCAGAAGGTAAAATAGTCCTTTGGGTCTGGGAGCTAACATCCCTCTAAATTGTGATTATTGCTGCTACATGTGAGGCTGGTTGAACTGGAAACATTAAGAGGAAATGGAAATGTGAGAGGAAATGCAGAGCAATATCACCTAAGGCCAGAGACCTATTAAAATCTCCTTGCAACACTCATGTATTGATAGTCACAAACCATCAAACCATTTGGTTTTCCTTTTTAAGTTTATTGAATGGTTTAATCTTCTAAATGTGTTCAACAACAGTTAGTACTTCAGTATGATTATTACAAATAATGAGAAAACATTTACAGAAGCACTTTTTAAAATGTTCTTTATCAAAGTCAACAAAGTAGGAGAAAAGATTGATGATTTTGAATATGCATTATATTTTTGTTAAGTAGGAATTCAGTGTTAAAATGTGAATGATTAGCTCAGAAGAAATTTCTCAAAAATAAATGGAGTTACTTTAGGTGTATTGATCTATTTACTAAAAGAACAACAAGCAAAGAAAAACAGCAAAGGGGCACTTTGTTTAAGTCTTATGCTCCTCTTTCTGAATAAGGAATGGTGTAACCTTATGGATGTCCTATGGATAACATCAGAGATGCATTTTACACATAATCCCAAGGGCAGTGAATGTATTGTGAGGGAAAGAGCCTAGAAGGATGAGGATGGGGATTAATGCTGATTTATCTGCTTACCAGTTTTGTGATTTGAAATGAGTCTCCTATCTTGCCAATAGAAGGTTCCTAAACTTCCAGTTGCTGGAAAAGGAATTTCTAGCAATTAAAAACAGAAAAGTTTAGTTTTTTCTTTAAAGCAAAATCACAGTAGAGAACTTGGCAAAATAACAAATTATCCATGGTCAATAGAGTTTAGAGAGCCCTCTTTTGATTTCTAATAAAGAGAATGCAAGCATCCAGTACAACAACCACCCACCCAGAGCAAGGCATGGGTCCTTGGCAAATCTGTGCCTGATTCAGGTTTTTAAGTTCTCATCACCAACAAGCATTAATGACAATGTTTGTCATTATGTTAAGGGCTGCATTAGATTTCTTTTATTTTTTAATTAAAGATTTTTTTATTTTTTATTTTTTTTAAGCTTATTTATTTATTTTGAGAGAGAAAGAGAGAGAGCATGAGTCAGAGAGGGGCGGAGAGAGAGGGAGAGAGAGAGAATCCCAAGCAGACTCCATGCTGACAGGCTTGACCTCATGAACTGTGAGATCGTGACCTGAGCTGAAACCAAGAGTTGGATGCTTAACTAACTGAGCCACCCAGGCACCCCTACATTAGATTTCTGCTTGGTATAAAAGAATACCTTATATTTGTAAAATACTGTACAATTTATAAAATATTTCACATTTATTTTCATATTTGATCTTTAAGAAGAACCCTTATGGAAGCGCCTCGGTAACTCAGTTGGTTAAGCGTCTGACTCTTGACTTCAGCTCAGGTCATGATCTCACGATTCATGAGTTTGAGCCCCACATTGGGCCCAGTACTGGCAGTGTGGAGCCTGCCGGGGATTCTGTCTCCTTGTCGCTGTCCCTCCCCTGCTTGCTCTCTGTCTTTCTGTCAAATAAAAACAAACTTTAAAAATTTATTTAAAAAAGAAGAAGAACCCTGGCATTAGGTGTGACAGGTATCATTATCTCCAGTTTGAGGATAAGAAAATTGAGGCTCAGAGTGAGGGAGTCTGTTTGAGGTCATACAATTAGGAAAAGGCATAATTGGGATGGAAAACAAGTCTTCTGACTACTAATCCAACACATCTGTGCTTCTACTTCACTCCCTTTTGTATAGAGAAGAGAGCTGTCTGAAGACTAAAATAGATAAAATACATTGGAATTACATTAAAATTCAGGTCCTCAGCACTGAGTCCTAGATAATAATATTATTAGTCAACTTTTTTTTCCATTTGACATGGTTGTCCTGCCAGGTTTCCAGGCTTCTAGGTAAGATAAGGGACTAAAAAGTTTTTATGTCTATACTGATACTCTATTATAGATAATACATGCCAATTTTCTTCCTCTGTAAAAAGAAGCACCACTTTAAGAGAGAAATCACCTGGAATATTTTGGAAATGTAATAGGAAGATATTTTGGGTTTAGTTCTTGATATTTTCTTTTGATTCCAATTTTGCAGCACTATAGATAGGAACATTCATTAGGAAAACAAACTATTCTAGTGGTTTGGGTAGAGTGGTAAATGCTTCCACACGATGGTTGGCAAAGTACGGTGTCTCAGCTGAATCTGATCTGCCTCCTGTTGTATGACATGTGAGAGAAGAATGACTTATACATTTTTAAATGAGGGAAAAAAATGAAAAGAATATTTTATGACTTGTGAAAATTATATGCATCCATAAATAAATTTTTATGGCAACACAGCTGTACTTATTTGTTTCTGTGTTGTCTGTGGCTGCTTTTTGCTCTCCACAGGCAGGGTTGAGTAGTTCTGATGGAGACCATGTGGCTCGCAAAACCTATCGACTCTCTGACCATTTATGGAAAAAGTTTGCCAGCCTCTGGTCTAGCATCATCCTCTGCTCACTGATGAATTACGATACCCTTATCTTATAGGTGTCTCAGCTCAGCTCACCAGTACACGTCTACGGAGAAACACATCTGTTGGCACCCCGTTCTGGATGGCCCCTGAGGTAATCAGAAGGCACTTATTTGTGTTTGTTGAGTACCTTGATACTGTGCCTTTTTATGGGAAAGTCATATACTTCACAAAATTTTCAGAACTGTAAGTTCTGCTTTGGTCAGTGATAATGATGACACATAATCTCAAAAACGCAGGATTTAGTCACAGCTAACCCATAGGGTACCTTCATGCAATTAGAAAAAGGTATTCCCCCCAGAAGATGCAGCCCTTTCCAAGGGTCATGGCTTGGCAAGTTTACCCAGCCTTTGTGTAAATTAGAAAAAGTTGCCTTCCCTGGATAGATGCAGCCCCACAAACACATGGCTTATTGATAAAGAGAAAGATTTCAGCTCCAAATGGATTACAGCAGCATATACAGAAGAAGTCCTGGTTGTTTTTTGCTACCAGGTACATAGCAACTTCTCTTGTGTACTTTTTTGGCTCTCTAGCAAAACCTGGGATTTGATCCTAATTTGGTTCTGGCATCATCACAGAACCCTCTGTGAGATGATGCATGTAGAAGTTTGGGGAATTTTCCAACTAGATAAGGCATACCCTGAAATACTGATACAGCTTTGCTTGCCAGGTCAGCATTTAATTCCACCATACTGAGGCCTGTGCCCTGAGCCGGTCTCTGGGATTAAGCAAATGGGTGCTTTTAATAAGAGGACTCAGGCAGTCATCTCGTTAGAGGTCTTTCTATCTATTCTGTCCCCATGGCTGTCTTTCCTCTGTGTGACTGTACGGGAGGTCTCCTAACACAGTAATCAGTTCACATCAATATGCTCATTGTTTTTCAGTGGCTCGCCATTGTCTATGGTCCTCTCTTTCATACGTGGGTAATGGACAGGCTCATTTTAGAGAAAAAGAAAACGCCTGCAGATTCCAGGGTTTACTTAAATCTTAAATGTTTTTTAAGTAGGATTTAAAAAACATGAAACTAGATATAAACTCCTTACTGCTTATATTTATAGAGCTATGAACCTAAAAGGAAAAAATGTGTTATAAAAAAACTACAAAGCCAATATCATTCAAATAAGTACCTTTAATTTAATGAGACAAATGACACTGTTTTGTGAAACTCAGTTGTCCTTTGCAGTGTAAGTATGTTTCAGAGTGTGACAGTACAAATTACTTTGAGTTATTTTGTCATACTTAGTACTGTACCACGTGGTGACCCACCACTTTACTCTATTTCAGCTAGGGTGATCTTTGTTCAAACGGCATCTCCTTTGGTCTCTAACTGGCACATGTCTCTTGGCTTATGCCAACTTAATAATAAACATAAATACAGGCACTGAAATTGTGAGGCAAATGGTCATCCATATTTGGAATATGTTTTTATCACTGTTCTCTGATTTTATTACTAATAAAGTCATCACTGCAGCAGAAACAAAAACATAAGAATTTTCATAGGGACCTTGTGAACCCTACTTTGAGTAACACTGCAGGACAGAGTCAAAACTCCTTTGGATGGTAAACAAAGCCCTTCATATTCCAGCCCCTGTCTACCTGTCCAGTCTCATCTCAGGTTACTGTTCCCCAATTTACTTGTTCTTAAGCCTCAACAGTAGTGAACAGGTTCATCCCAAATCCATCTTGACCCTTCTACGCATTGCTATATCTTCTGGAGCAGGCCTCAGACCCCTGAAACATTCCTTCTCAGTCTTCAAGTCTCAGCTCAAATGCATCTCTATCCCCTAAGAAACCTTCCCTAATGCATGGCTGACACTGAGGCTCCTATCCCTAAGTTTCCACTGCAACCTTTTAGTCTCCATTAGTACACCATGATCATCCCATTGTAATTGTTGGTAGGGTCTTAGGATGTCTAGCTCTCAGCATGGTGCTTGATACAGAGTAGGTGCTCATAAGCCTCTATTGGATGAATGAATCCATTGGTTAAAAAAAGCCAAAGGAGAAGATGAAATTGGAGGGTAGTTTGAGGAGGCTTTACAACTAGTATTAAAAAATTTCTCTGTAGATTTTGATTGATCTGTTATTGAAGGAAAGCATAACTGAGGCCACTCAACTCACATTTAGGGTGGCATAACACAGAAGATGTTGTTCTTGTTCTAACAGCAAGCTGGTGTTCTTAGAATCACACAATGTGAATAAGAGAAGCCTGCCTTTGGCTTCATACGTTTCTTATGAGGTGTTTGTGGCTTCTCAGTTTTAGCCACGTTGAATAAAATATGTGGACTGTTTCTGTAAGGGGCAGTTTTGTGGTCTGTGGTGAGCTTCTATTGCCCAGATTGTCTGGAGCTGGTTGTGTTATCAGCAGGGAAAAGCCAGTGTCCCATCTTACCTGCTGTAGTGGTCAAGTTGAGGAGTACGCAGATTGCGGTGTGGAAACCTCGACAGTACCTTTCAGGAGCAAGTGCCCAATTGCTCGTGCATGCCTCAAAGACTCTCTCAGGATGTGTGCTGGTGCCCAGTATGCTCTGAGTTCTAGGCTGCACTTCTTGGGATTCAAGCCTGCACAATCCTCACATTTTTATTTTCTTATTTTTTTTTAGAAGTATATTTATTTATTTTGATTTACAGAAAGAGTGAGCAGAGAAGGGCAGACAGAGAGGGAGAGAGAGAATCCTAAGCAGGCTCTGTACTGTCATTGCGGAGTGTGACGTGGAGCCTGGTCTCACGTGACATGGGGCTCAAAATCACAAATCATCAGATCATGACCTGAGCCAAAACCAAGAGTCGGAGGCTTAACCAACTGAGCCACCTAGGCAACCCCTATCACATTTTTTTTTTCTAAATGGAGAATTACTTTTTCCAACAAGGCTTCTTTTTGCTTCCTATTTCTCCCTAAATGTGTCCACAGGAACAGTCTTCCATTAGTCAGTTCAATTCCACAAACGTGTGCTCTCCCTGGTGAGCAAGGCTTTGGGTCAAGAGCAGTCCTTGGAAGTATAATCAGTAGTGGTTGAAATGAACATTGTCTTCAAGTGATGGCCTGCATAGCATATTGATCTTAATATACATTTACTTCTCTAGTGTGAATAAGTGGTGTTTAGATTAAATATGGCGGGGCGCCTGGGTGGCTCAGTCGGTTAAGCGTCCGACTTCAGCTCAGGTCACGATCTCGCGGTCCGTGAGTTCGAGCCCCGCGTCGGGCTCTGGGCTGATGGCTCGGAGCCTGGAGCCTGCTTCCGATTCTGTGTCTCCCTCTCTCTCTGCCCCTCCCCCGTTCATGCTCTGTCTCTCTCTGTCTCAAAAATAAATAAAACGTTAAAAAAAAATTTAGATTAAATATGGCAACAAGTATGCAATGCCAATACCAGGGGAATGAAATAATTGCAGGTGACCAGTGCTTTTATTTTGCAAATGCAGCTGAAAGATCCTTGATCCTGTTTAATTCTGAGAAATGGAACCGACTTATTCTTTTCCCAATTTTGTTTCCATTTTTATTTCACCAGCTTGAGTAACTTCAATATTTAATTCTAATAGGCTGTACTACAAACCAGGTAGCTAATGGAATGTGACCATACCACAACCAAATGTTGATGAGCAGTCCAAACGCATAGTTCACTGGGACAGCTCAAAGTTGTAGTGTGAACTGACTCTTATGTTGTCAACACTCTCCACTTATTTCCTCTCACTGTCTCATTTGGATACTACTAAAGTTGAAAAATACTGGGTAAAAGCGGTATCAACTCAGCCATATAGAATAAGAAAAATTCTAGGGAGTGCTCTTAGGGTGATAGTACTTGGAAGCAATGCTCCTGGGGAAATACTGCCTAGCATAGTAAAAGGGTTAATCTGAAAGTCAAGATCAAAAAAATAAATCAATAAAAGTCAAGATCAGTACAATTTTTTATAAACTGAGTATATTGGTAACGTACTACGACCCAGGGAAGGCAAGAGGTAGGTGGTTGCAGAGTGTGTTGGTTCAGCAGCTCAGTAAAGCCATCAAAATCCAGGCTGTGACTTCTGCAAGCTGCATGGCTTCACTGTTGGGGACTGTCTTGGGGGCAGTCGTGACAACATTGCCTGTGAGTATCTGAGGGACAGTAGTAGCTCCAGCATTCCAGTAGCCACCAATGAAAGTACCCTTGGTACAAATAGACACCCCCCTTTACTTCCATGAGGCTGATCATGTGGTCAGCCAAGAAGTTAAAGAGTGTTCTTCTCCTGTCCTGGAGTCAAAGACTGTCCACTCCATACTAGTTTTCTAGGACTGCCATAACAAAGTAGTACCAACTTGGCTTAAAACAACAGAAAATTATTATCTCCTCGTTCTGGAGGCTAGAAGTCCAAATCAGGGTGTCAGCAGGGCTGTGCTCCCTCTGAAGCCTCCAAGATCCTTTCTGGCTTCTTCTTAGCTTCTAGCAGTTTGCTGGCAATCTTTGGTATTCTTTGGCCTGTGGCTGCATAACTCTAATATCTGCCTTTGTAGTCACATGGCACTCTCTTTGTCTCTGCCTTAACATGGCCATCTTCTTATAAGGTCTCCAGTCATATTGTATTAGGGGCTCACCCTACTCCAGTATGACCTCATCTTAACTAATTACATCTGTAGCAACTATTTTCAAGTAAGTTTTCATTCTGAGGTTCTGAGGGTTAGCACTTTAAAATGTTTTTTTTGGAAACACAATTCAACCCATAACAGCCCTCCAAATACTTAGCACCCCTGCTTTGTAGTAATTCAAATTTCCAGGGGAATCAGTCAGTCATTTGGAACCTACAGGTCAGGTTTGCATGTTACAGGTATTAGCTTAGAGAGTTCAGCTTTGACTGTCTACACATGCACGCATGAGTGTGCACACACACACATACTGTTCTCTCTCAGCCTCAGGTGTTTAAGGCAAACATCGTTCTTACTGGATGTACTCAGCATAACATATTGCCTTCCCACATGGGGGCTTAATACCTTCAGAATTTTGTTCTGTCCTACCTGATCTCTGGCCAAGAATTTTATCTCCTGAGATGTTTGGCTCTGGTGACCTCCCTCAACCCTCTGTATACGTTGAGCCTCTGGTCTCCCTGATTCTTACTTTAGCCTATATCTTAGACATGTATATTTTTTTAATGCAGTCTTCCCATTAGCTATGTTTATTGTCTCTTTTCTCCTCTACTGTCTCCTGACAGCCAATTTCTTATAATAAATAATATGCATAATAGTGTTGCACATTTGCATAGAACTTTCACAGATATATTTTTTTTAATGTTTATTTATTTTTGAGAGAGAGAGACAGAGTGTGAGTGGGGGAGGGCAGAGAGAGAGGGAGACACAGAATTCGAAGCAGGCTCCAGGCTCTGAGCTGTCAGCACAGAGCCTGACGCACAGCTCGAACTTGTGAACTTTGAGATCATGACCAGAGCTGAAGTCGGACGTCTAACTGACTGGGCCACCCAGGTGCCCCTACAAATATATTTTTTTAGTGCTCACACCTACCTGTGAGGATGCCAGTTAGGCATGATTATATTGCCTTTATATGTAAGAATCCAAGCCTCTGCCAGGCTGTGTTCCCAGGGACACTGAGTAGGTAGGTGAGTAACAGTGACCAGAATCTATCTGTATGTTTGACTCACTGAACTGGAACCCATGCCCATTGTCAGGATTGGTATTGCTCAGCTAGTGTTTGCATCATATACTTGCCTGGTAATATCCTGGGCTATAGCAAAAAGGGACACAAGCCTACTTTATGTTTATTTATGATGATGGTGGAGGGGGGTGGTTGGGGGAACTGATCCTCCGTCTTCCTTTCCCACCATCACACATAGCAAAGAATTAAACTGAATGTTGTAAATGACTGAAACTAAAGAAAAAGGACCAAAGTTGTCATTATTGTTTTTATGGGGGACATTTGTGGACTGTGTTAAAATTATGCCTTATAGTAACTGGTATGCATAGGTGTGGCGTGCTGATTAGGAAATTTTTGAAAGACTTCCATTCTGGATGGTAAGTGGTTGGCATCCAGGGCCCCTTGAGTGCTCCTCGGCCACCAGAGGTGCCTGTCTCTTTCCCTGGGAGCTCAGATCTCCTAATGGTCTAACACCTGCAGGTAATGTCTGGCAAGCAGGGGACCTCAAGGAAGAGCTCCAGCTGAATGTCAGACAGTTTGAATATTGTACCTGCTAAACATGCGTATGGTGGGAAGGAAACGTTCACTTGCTGAGGACCCATCAATGTATCAGGAACTAGGATAGGGATATTTAACACATTATTTTATTTGATTCTATATTAGACATTATTTTCTCCATTTTACCACTGAGGAAAGTGAGGCTCAAAGAAGTGTATAGGAGATGTCAGGCCCAAATTCACATACCTAGTAAGTAGAGGAATGGTTTGGCTTTTCTGAGAGCATGGGCAGGCAAGTCCCATTTGACAGATGAGGAAACTAAGGCAGGGAGAGGCTATTCTCTGTGATAGTTCAGATAGTTCAGTCTTGGTTCTAGAATTCAGGTTTCCTAGCCCACCAGCCTTGTACTATTTCACTTTAATGCATTCACACAGAGTGTTCAGTGTGGAAAATGTGTGCTGAGACAGCTCAAACAACAAAGACCTGCAGAGATAGAGCGGAAGAATACTCTGAAACTGGAGTGTGAGACACATCATTTTAAAAGACATACGTGAAGGACCTATCACCTGTAATTTGTAGTTGACTACACTTTGTAGTCCTACCAGTGAGAGAAGCAACCCATATATTAAGGATTCAGTTTACTTGGCATCTTACTAAAACCGCTAAAGGTCTGTTTCTGTATCAGAAAGCAGACTTGTGGATAAAGGAAACATTTGCTTCTTTTTTAGAAAAAAATTTTTTTTTTTTTTGTTTTTACTTCCATCTGCTCATTGTTGCAAACAAGAGCTAATCAGCTGAGCAGAGAAACAGATGTGCTGTGACGGCTCCAAAACTGGGTCTTTTTCTCTGCTTGGAAAAGGGTCGTTGGCAGGGGACGGTTGCCATAACGACAAGCTTACACCAATGCAGAAATATCACAGGCTTTTTGCAACCACTCTTGCCTTCATTAATTATGCCTTTCCTAGCTAAATGATACGATAATGCTATTTCCTTTGGCATGCCAAGACGAGAGATGACAAATGAGATATTTTGTGTCGAAGGGCTCAGAAAGCCATAAAACACTATAGAACTAAAATGTTATTATTGTCGTTATTATCATTTTTTTGTTCCCTAAGCTCTAGCTAATGGGTTTGGTCCCCAGATAAGTGTTAGCATTTATTGAGTGCTTACTAGTCACCAGGTACTAAGTGCATTATTTTTTATTTTTTTAAGGAAATGATTTATTTTATTTTATTTTTTTTGACGTATAGTTGACACACAATGTTATATTAATTTTAGGAGTACAATATAGTGATTCAACAACTCTATATGTTATGCTATGCTCACCACAGTCACTATGCTACCATCTGTCACCATACAATGCTATTAAAATACCATTGACTATATTCTCTATGCTATACCTTTCATTCCAATGACTTATTCATTCTATAGCTGGAACCTGTACCTCCCATTCCCCTTCACCCATTTTGCTCATTGCCCTATCCCTCTCCTCTCTGGCAACCACCAGTTTGTTGTTTGTATTTATGGCTTTGTGTATGCTTTGTTCTTTTGTATTTTTTTTTAAGTTTATTTATTTTGAGAGACAGTAGGTGAAGGGCAGACGGAGGGAGGGAGAGAATCCCAAGCAGGCTCTGTGCTGTGCTAAACCAACTGAGCCACCCAGGCGCCCTTGTTCTTTTGTATTTTAGATTCCACCTGTAACTGAAATCATATGGTATTTGCCTTTATTTGTCTGACTTATTTCATTTAGCATAATACCCTCTGGGTCCGTTCATGTTGTCACAAATGGCAAGAGCTCATTCTTTTCTATGGCCATGTAATACTCCATTGTCTGTAAATACCACATCTTCTTTATCCATTCATCTATAGATAGACTTTTAGGTTGCTTCATATCTTGGCTGTTGTAAATAATGCTGCAATAAACATAAGAGTGTAGATATCTTTTGTTACTAAGTGCTTTATATGAATTAGTTCATTTATAATCCTCACAACAACTCCATAAAGTACGTGCTATTACCATGCAATGTTTTAGATGAAATAAATGAGTTACAGAAAGTACTATTCTTGTTCTTGAGCAGGGTATTATGTGATGCCACCAGGACCTGAACCCAGCTATTTAGCTCCAGAATTATTCCTCTTAACCACTATACTAGAGCAAACTGTTTAATTGTGACCACCAGCATACCAGATAAGATATAAATCTTTTCAATTTTAAATTATTTATATAAGAATTATAATTATCCTTTCTAATATGTTGAGAAAAATGTAATATTTCAACATGACACTAGAAGCCAATATGCTTAATGCCCTAGGGAAGGATCTGGGGAAAAAAATGACAAAGTTCTTCAGAACAGAATTTAGAATATTTGGATTTTACGTTTATGTCTGCCACTCATTTTAAAAAACTGTGGTTCAGTTATTTTAATATGGCTTCAGTTTGGGTAAAAAAGTTAAGAGCACAAATTTTGGAGTCACATAGACCTGGGAGCAAATGATAGATACCTACTTACCTCCAGCAAGTTACTATTTATGATTAGTAAGATGGGAAGTTAAAAAAGGTAAAATGAGAAAGGGAAAAGAAAACAGTTTCAAAGGACAAAATTAAATGATGTACTGAACATGTTTTGTGCAGTTCCTGGCATGTTAAGTGCTTTAAAAAATGATGGCACATACTGCCTGAACACCACTCCTCCCTAAACTTGATCTCATCTGTAAGAAGAAAGGATTGTCTTGGGTAGTTTCTGCTTCCAGGTCTCTTCTGTTTTTCAGAGAACATTTACATTTTACAGAGGGAAAGGTGTCTTCTAGCTCACATGTTCCATGGCTCTGGTGTTCCTCTGATAATGAAGATATGATCTCTCTCAGTAAGGGTGAAGTGATGAAAAAAGGCCGTTTTTACTGGACTCAGTTTTAAATGGCTGGGGATTATTGGGATCCCATGTGCCAGTCACATCACTGTAAGAAATGCAGGCCTTGGTTGGTCAGGAGTTTCAACTGAGGTGTTTAGAACCCAGATCACTGGCCAGTAGACCTGTGTGTCTTCCCCCAAAACATTCATTCCAGAGATTCTGTAGCCTTGTCTTCCCTGATTCCCTTCAGACTCCCATGTCAGCTTCTAAGAAACAGAGGGATTCCCTTCCTTCTTGTTCTGGGCTGACCCTGCCTGTATTCCCACAGTGGTTCTGCCTTAAAGAACCCTGAAGCACAGCCTAGATACTTGGGGCTCTGGGGAGTGAAGGGCCCAGGGCAAGGGTGAAATGACTGAGTGCGGCCCTGGCCTTAACCTCAGTTCCACCAATAGATACCCTCTCAGCTGGAGCTCTGTGGGGAAGTTGAGTCATGTGTCATATGTCAGTGCAGAGGTGGGGGGCTGGTCCTGGAGGTGGTGGTGACATATCATCTCCTTCCTCCTGGAGGGTCTAAATATAGGACTCCTTCTGAGAGCTTCAGCTTCCAGATGTGCAGAAGCATGTGAGGCCCAGAGCAGAGGCCTCATATCCCCTCCACCCCACCTTCCCCTGCTCAGTACTGAGCAAGAAACATCAAAACATTGGCCTCTGTGAACTTTTGGAGCTCTGCAGGCTGTCCTACCCCTTTCTGGGGAGGTGAGAAGGCTCAAACTGTTCTCATATGGGGGCAGAAGTGTTTGCTGAAGGAATGTCACAGCCGGCCTCAGCTCTTCCTGAGCTCCGAGTCCCAAATTACCTGGTGGCTACCCTCCTATCAATGCCTCCACTGCCCTGCCCAGGGCCCAGGGGCTCAGCCCCATGAAGGGGAATTCATGCCTAGGCCAAACTCTGCATTTTGTCTTTTGCCTGATGGTCACTGAGCTGTCAGAAGGAAGCAAAGGCAGGCTGGTCCCATTCAGCATTAGGATTGGGATCCTAGAGGAGCCTTGGGGTAGGGCGAGGCAGGATCAGGTGGAGGGTGGGAAGACTAGTATTTGTGGTGCTCTGTTATGTCCCAGGTTTTTTCCACCGTGTCTATAGTTTTAGAAAGTTAAAGGAAATCACTCTGTGGTAGGAATGTTTGACATTCCCAAGGGCATCCTGGTTTGCATGGTGATATCAGCCTGTGAGATAACAAAATCCAGAGACTACTTGCAAATAAAGAGATATGCCTTTATGAATGTTAGAGCATTCAGATATTCTGTTCGATTTGCTTCAAATCAAATAAAATTTGTGGGCTCATGCTTCAGTTCTATTACTTACTAGCTGTGTGACTTTGGGCAAGTTTCTTCACCTTTCTCAATCTGTTTCCTCACTGACCTAACAAGCAGTACAATGAACTGAATTGTAGAACTGCTGCTCTTTATTTCCTTAACTGTACTGTGGCAGAAATGGAGCACTAGCTGGCAAAGGAAAGGGGCAGCAAGGAAGCAAGAGGTGGCAGTAAACCTACCTGTGTGAGTGGGAGGTGTGCTTACACGTTCACAGTATGGAAGTTACTGTGGCTATGGCTATCTGAAATGGCTTTGGCAATGACCCAGTGTTCTCTGTTTAGTAAGAATTCTCAGGAGATGCCTCAGTCGGGAAGTTAGTGGGGGAACCATGGAGCTTGCTCCTGGTGTGGCCACAAACCAGCTGTGTAACAGTAGGTCTCCCTACTCTGGGACCTCAGTTTCCAAGGCGGCTGAATGAATCCTAAGATCCCTTCTAAGCACCCATCCATCCAGCAGGGGAAGCTGCTGGAACAAAGGAGGGCAGTGGGGTTATCCTGGGTTTCCAAGCAAATGTGCTCCTTTAGAGCATTTTTTCTTTTTTTAAATAAACAACAGACATTTATTTCTCACAGTTCTAGAGGCTGGAAGTCCAAGATCAGCATGTCAACATATTCAGTATCTGGTAGGGCCTGCTAGCCTCCTGGTTTATAGATGCCATCTTCTTGCTGTGTCCTCACATGGATTCAGAACCTTTTGAGTACTGAAGACACATACAGAAATTGGGGCACACTGATTTATCTTTCATAAAGGAGTTCTGTGAACACCAGTCCTGAGTTTGAATATGGGGCTTATCACATAATTAGGAATAAGTGACACATTTCTGGGGTTTTGGGGAATTAAATTTCTTTTTTTTAACATTTATTTATTTTTGAGAGACAGAGACAGAGCGTGAGTGGGGGAGGGGCAGAGAGAGAGGGAGACACAGAATCTGAAGCAGGTTCCAGGCTCCGAGCTGTCAGCACAGAGCGCGATGCGGGACTCGAACTCACGAAACGTGAGATCATGACCTGAGCCGAAGTCAGATGCTTAACCGACTGAGCCACCCAGGCACCCCTTGGTTTTGGGCAATTTAAATGCAAAAATTGTTGTGTGCTGGCATAAAACCCAGAACCAGTCCCCCTCTATCCTCTACTACGATGGTGGGAAGTTAGTGTTGTACAGGCATTAATTTGAACCTTGTTTTATTTCTCTAAAGGTATAAGCTGAATTTAATAATCCTGAGCAAAGTCTTGTAGAACATCATATTTTAATTAAAGACCTTCCTGAATTTTGTAAGGACAGTATAATTTAACTTATTTTTGGCAATTTCTCAGTGTACAAAATATAGATTTAATGCTAGCTTTGAGTTTTATAAAAGAACCAAAAAAAAAAAAAAAAAAGCAGCAACCTCATCAATTTCAATTCTTCTAGTCCACCTCCTTTTTGGAAAAAAAATTTAAGCAAATCTCAAATATATCCTCCATTGAAGTTATATTTCATCCAAGGGAAGAGACTTCATTTGTTTATTTAGTATCTCAGCTTGTAACACTTCAAGATTTTTATATGTAAAGCTGATGAATGATATTTGCCACTGGAATATTTATAACTGAAATTTCTAATTCCAGATAAGTTCTATTTTAGAAATCTTTAAGATCAACAAGTATCAATTATGCTGCATAAATTACATAAGCAAAATTAGGAAACCTATTTGCCTTCCTCCCTCTCAGCCCATCTTATTTGCCAGTGTGTTGACTGCATTTCTGGGCTCAAGGTCAGCCAAGGATTAATAGCTTTAGGTCTGTTTGCCTTGCCGATTTCAAAGCTGAATTTAGCTCTTGAAATAACAACATTTTGCCTGTGTACTTGAGTGAAATTTTAATATAGAGCTTTGGTTATATTTGTAGATCACACAATCAGTTCTAGTAAGATGAGAAATTAGAACAAATAAGGTGAACCTAACTGCATTTTTGGTGACATTTTAAAATATTAGTGGGAAAATGAGATCGTCTGAATAGGATCTATTTTTTTAAGTTTGGTAAGTTATTTTTTATAAGAGTGTAAAATATTTTTTCCTTATGTTAGATGGTGCTTCTATAATATTTTTACTTAAGAGTATTGGTTAAAATCACATTATTGAAAGAGATTTCAGCCCAGCAGCTCTTTGATATATAATTTGATACATGGTATAAGTTAAATATCTTGTTGGAAAAATCTAGGTTTTCTGAATGCAGGAGCTCATGTGTTACTGTCTTTTATCCCCTTTACATCTAATCTAATACAGGTGTTCTTTTCAGATAATGAATACCTTGAGATGAGGAGAGACTGTTCCCTCAGGTTCTAAAGCCCAAGTCTTTTTGTAGGAGATAGAAAGTGGATCTCACTCCTATCTTCAAAGCTTTATCAGCAAGTCCTAGTTTTGGCCTAGGCTGAAATGAAACTCTAATCATGGGGCATTTCATGGGATTGTGATGGCCTGAGAAAGTGAGAGTAGTACCCCCAGCCTCATGGTTACAATAGAAAGGGATATTGTTGGGAAAGGAATTTAACTCTTCTTGTATTAGTCTCACAGGAACCTAGTGTTCTGACCAAGACACTCCTTTAACGTGCCAACTTGTTGATGAAGAATCTCAATAGCCAGCAAATACTCTGAAAGAAAGGCTCCCTTGAAAATTGAAGCAAACTTTGCAGTACTTATTCACATTTTCAAGACAAAAAAAAACCAGACAATATTTGCTCTTTTTTGTTATAGAAATAATTCATGCTCCCTCTAGGCATTTTAGAGACTGCAAAAAAGTTTTAAAGAAGTAAATAAAATAGATGTTATGCATGCATCATTGACCCCGTGATATCTACAACTAACATTATGATGCCATAGAAAACGGTGGGTAACCAGCATTTTCATAAGCAGTACTTCAGACAAGGCCCAGAGAAAGGGATTGCTTGGTTTGTATGGGAAGAAGAGGTGCAGGGAGATTAGGTAATTTGCTAAAGTAACCTAGTGAGGGGATGGCGAACCACAATGAAGATGCCTGGCTCTGGGATTTTCTTTGACCAAGCAGGAGTACAAACCTTTCCCACAATCCAGGTGCTACTGACAGTTGTTTTTTCTGTCATTCCCCTGGTAACTGAAGAAAGGGTCAGCCATCCTCAATGGAAATCAACCAACTCTATGCCTAAGGGTGGACAAGGAGATGATATTTGTCAAAGCAGTTGTGTTATCAAGTGGTGGGTACAGTTTTACCCCATAAACTCCTTCAGGAGAGTGGAGGAGGTGCTCCCTCTGTGGGGTGGGAGGAGTGACAGGCAGATTTAGAGAGTTTGGAACTTTGGAACTCGTTAGCCTGAAGAAGGCTAAAGAATACTGCCCTAACAAAGAGGGTTGACTTGCAGCCTTTGCTCCAAAGACCAGTGGAACTAAACTCTTAGTGAAAACTTATTTCTAGTTCTTGTGCCCTTCCAGAAAGAAAAGTTTTTAGCAGCCAAGGTGGTAATGACCCACATTTGGGAGACTCAAGCCCACCTCTGGCTAAAGTAGCTATGGCCACTGGGCACTGTGGCTTCTAATGCATAGATATTGTTAGTAATCCAAACATTAGTGCTTTTCCTCTTCCTAAAATAAGCAGCAGTGTGGTCTAAGTGTACCAGAAGAGCTGTAAGTTTGCATTTCAAGGTAGGAAACTGGACATGCTCCATTAACCAGCATCCAAACAATTGCTCTGTCACTGAAGCTCATCTTCCCTAACATAGGCATTATCACAGCAACCAGCATCTTTTCGTAGACCTTAAGACCTTTTACAAAATATTGGCAATAAAATCTCCTGACAAAAAAATTCCAGCCTTCTGGTTCACACCCCAGAATAATCTGTTCACTCTAGCTAATTTGCATGGAGAGGTTAGCCTGTTTGTTTGAAAACAGTCCCAGAATCACTTACTTGGAAATTGTAAAGCCATAGAGTATGAGAGCAGGAGGGATAGCAGAGATCATTCATTAACACCTTGCCACTTTGTAGAAAGTGAGAGCCCTATAACTAAGGACACTCAGCTCAGAGTTTTCAAGGGACTTGCTCAAAGGCACTCAGCTGTATTTATAATAATGGAGTAATGAAGTAAATAATGGAATTCAGACTTTTATTTTATTTTTAAAATTTTTTAATTTTTTAATGTTTATTTTTGAGAGAGAGAGAGAGAGAGAGAGAGAGAGAGCGTGTGTGCGTGTGCATGCTAGTGGGGAACGGGCAGAGAGAGAGGGAGACAGAATCCAAAGCAGGTTCCAGGCTCTGAGCTGTCATCACAGAGCCTGACGTGGGGCTCGAACTCAAGGACCACAAGATCATGACCTGAGCCAGAGTAGGATACTTAACCGAATGAGCCATCCAGGTGCTCCAAGAGTTGAGATTTTCTAATTCCAATCTGAAGATTTTCAGCATAGCTTCTCTGAAGAGTGCCACAAATTGATGTGGACAGGGAGGGAAGAAAGATAAGGATTATAATCCTCACCCTGGGTTACTTCTGTTTACTTCAAGGGTCGCTTTGATGAGATCATCAATTCTCTGGCCCCTTTAAAACAGAAAAAAATGATGCGGTTAATGGTAGATTAACACCAAGTGGATAAAACTATTCATTAAAATCAGAAACAGTATAAACACTCACTGATATGTCAGAGAATTGAAGATTGTTAAAAGTGGCTATGCAGAAGTATGTAGGGATTTATATGCCACTGAAACTCATTGAGACTCAGAGAGATAATATTTTAATCTTGGAGTGATTATGCCACTAGCAATTACTGTGCTAGGACTCTGTCTCCATTTTGATTCATTTAATGCTATGTTCTTAGCCTTTACTGGGTACACTAAACATTTTGTAACAGTCCATACATATGTCTCATGGAACATTCCAGAAGACATATTCTCTTCATATCAACCTCCAACATGCTGTGGGACTTTAAAATCAACTTTGGAGAATCTATACTTTGTAAAATTGACATTTATTAGCAGGTTTTCTATTCACAACACTGGATTAAGATAAATACACATATTTGTTCATGATAAACAACCTGGTATCTGCTTCTGGTACTTAGAACTGTATATTAAAACCACAAATTGTGACTAGTTTGTTGGCAACTAACAATAGAGAGATTAAAATCTATTCAGTTCTGAAATGTAAGATGTATTTACTGCATTATACAACTTCAGGTAGTCACTGAAAACTTGTATTTTATTGTTACCCTTTAGTATATTGTGCTTCTGATCTTAATAGAATTTTGTTTTCTTATTGCATTTACATGTGAAAAGAAAGTGAGTTCCAAAGAGCACAAGATATTTTTCTGCATCTGGTGAGGAGTAGAACTCAGACCCAGTTTGAACTTGTTATACTGCCTGCCAAACTGACTTCTCTTCTTGACATCCCTGATGGCACCATCATTCTCCTGATCACCCAGGATCAAAGTGTCAGTCTTCCTGGGTGTGTCCCTTTTCCTAACCACCCATATTAAATCTCTGTGCATATTAAGTCCTTAAGGTCTTTCCCCGAGCTCTCTCTTAACGATTATTCTATCTTCCCTCTTCCCTATTCCCTATCAACATCACTAATACTGCTATGATTGAAGCAAAGGCTCCAGGTAAAGGAGCATATACACTTGCCTTGGTGGGTCTCCTCCTTGGGCTGGCTGAGGTGAGTTGGAGAGGTATGAAAGAATGAGGTGTTTGGGGTCCTGGCCTGAGTCAATGCCATCTCACCCTGTCTCTCTCCGTCCCTTTAATATGACTTACAGAACCTGGGAAACTTGGTCTGACCACCATATACTTATTTGCCATTGCCACTGTCCTTGGTGGAGGCTGGAACATCTGATTCAGAGTGCTCTTTGAAAGGTTGCCTCCTCCTCCTGGCAAGGAAACCAAAGACCAATGGGACATCTAAGCATTCTTTTAAATTTTTTTTTTTTCAACGTTTTTTATTTATTTATTTTTGGGACAGAGAGAGACAGAGCATGAACGGGGGAGGGGCAGAGAGAGAGGGAGACACAGAATCGGAAACAGGCTCCAGGCTCTGAACCATCAGCCCAGAGCCTGACGCGGGGCTCGAACTCACAGACTGCGAGATCGTGACCTGGCTGAAGTCGGACGCTTTTCTTTTCTTTTTTTTTTTTTTTTAATTTTTTTTCAACGTTTTTTATTTATTTAACATCTAAGCATTCTTAATTCAGCTTTATTTTACCTAGAAACAAGGAGAATGCTATGCTAAGGAGAATGAGATTACTTCTCCTTAAGAAATAGTTGTAGATTTTGGTGTTGGATAGATAAGGAATCCAGATCCAGGATGTGTTGACCTTAGTTGAGATGCATCCTCTTAGAGTGCATCTGTAAATCCCATCACACATGTGGCCCATATAAGGGTCTTTCACTCCTCTGAAGGACTGGTCCTGAAAAAGAGATTCCTTCTGAGAAGATGGAGTTGAGGTGACAAAAGTCTCAAGAAACCTGGTTAATTTATTCACAATATGAGTACAGAAGCTGATAATTCAACCATTCTTTGAACATAAACTTTATTATGTAGCACATTTATCATATTATAATGATTTGTTTGCTGGTCTCTTCTCTATGTTCAAATTCTGGCCCTGACAATGACTCACTGTGGGCCATGGATAAGCTATTTAACTATGCTGTGCCTCAGTTTCTACACCTGTGCTAGGTGATGATAGCACCTACCTCACAGAATGATGATGAGGATTCAATTCAGTGTGAATTTAGCTTTCTCTCCCTGGGGCCTAGTACCATGACTGGCTCGTGGGCACTCTGTAATTATTTGTGAATTATTTTAGTAGCAAAATTTTCTGTAAACTTCTTTGGAAGGCTGAGCTTAAAGAATTTGTCACATTACTTACTGAGTTTTGGGAAGAGGATTTGGCCAAAAGATACTTTTCAATCAGATGGAACTGAAGATAATGTCTGTCTGCAAAGAGAAATTGAAACCAGATGAATGTTTTGAATATTTTACGACTGCATTTGAGAAACGTTAGGATGTCTCCATTCCCACATTTGGATGGGTTCTTGGAACTACCTTTTGTGTCTCATCCAAGATGGCTAGAAGTTGATTTGAATTTCCTCCAACTTCATTTGAAGCTGTGCTCAAGCTCCAACATATTTGAAGATGTGGAGTTTGGGCACTAGACACTTTTTGCTGTCTTGCTTCCCCTGGCATGATCTCCCTCTAATATCCCAAGCATTTGGAGCCCATATCCTTCACTGGACATACTAGTACACATTGTCTTAGGCCATTTAGAGTTGCCATGGTTTGTCATTTGATTATTATAGGTTCACTTTAAATCTTAATTGACTGTAACTTTTGTTGGGGAAGGACAGAGTCTTATTTTTCTTTCCTTCACACGAACATGTAAGAATGGTGAGCTATTTGCTCTGATTGATAGGTTTAAAATTATGTTTGTCCCACATGTTTAGAGATGTCATTTCTGAAAGGAAAGGTGTTTGAATAGCCTTCTCTGGAGATCTTTAAAAATAGTGATACTTCTCACCTGATTGGGGTGTTGAAAGTGAGGTCTTGTGGGGCAATGAAATGGCTTCTGGTCCTGAAGTTGGAATTATTTTAACTTTAGTTTGAATGCACATTTGAAAATAATGTGTAAAAAGTATGGCAGGATATTCTGTGGCAGGTAGTCTATCAGATGGGGCTGGGATCAGGCCAGGGCTGCAGGTACATGGAAAAACGTTCTTCAGTTCAGAAACCAGAAGAGAGGGTAGAGGGCAATTATAGGAGCAAAAGCATCAGGTCTCAGGCAAGACAATAGGCACGTTTGGCCTTGTAAGTCCAATTAAGTGGGTCTGAGCAGTGTGTTAATTTTCTGTCATTGCCATAGTAATATTGCACGTGTGAGGCTTAAAACAACACACGTTTATTCTCCAGGTCATTAGTCAGGTACAAGACCTACCTGGCTAAAATGAACTTCTCCATCTGGATTCTCACAGGGATCTCAGACTTAACATGTCCTAAATGGAACTCCTGCTTTCAGCTCAAACCTGCTTCTCTTCCTGTTTTCCCCGTCTCATTAAATATCAGTTCCATTCTGGAATTGCTCATATATCAAAAGCTCTGGACTTGTCCTTAATTCCTCTTTCTTATAAGCCCCAGTCAGCCAATCTGGTTGGCTCTGCTTTCAAAATTATATAATCAGTGTGATTATTTCTCACTGTGTCAATATCTGTAGTTTGGATTCTTGTAGTAGCATTTAAAACTGGTTCTGCTCCTTCCACTCATGTCCCATTTCAACGTATATCGTCAGCACAGCAACCAGAGTGACCCTGCTAACATGTAAGCCAAATCTCACCCCTCTGCTCTTCACAACCAGTTGGCCCATCTCACTCAGAGTTAAAGCCAAATACTTTCTGGGGCCTAACGGGGCAGGCAGGCCTGTCGCTCTGGCCCCTCACTGCTCTCCAGTGATGTCACTTGTCTACCTCATAGGCTGTTTGGACCTGTACATCATCAGACTCTCAAAGTTTCCCACCTGTCCATAGCCAAAGATCATCCTTGGTTAAGAAGGCAGATTTCAGGTCAAATAGGGATGCTTGGTTCTTCCATTCTCTGGGTCAAATAGTAGGGACATCTGGTTCTTTCACTCTCTCGCCTACCCCAACCTTCTTCCAACCCCATTGTGATAGCCTCTGAGTCTGAGTAGAGGGGCTTTTCATGTTTGACTCAAAGATAGAGATTTCCTCACAGGGTTCCATGGTCTCCAAACCGGTGACAAACCCAGGGGCATTTTCTGGTTCTGTTGCTCTTGTATCCAGTCAGGCCAGTCACTGACACAGCACCTGCTGCTGAAATACAAACCAGTTGTTGGGGTTTGAGGTGGGGGCAGATGTTCCTGGAAAAAAGGGATGGGAAGGAGTGGTTCCTATTTTAGGTTAACCACATCAGTCTTCCAGTCTTCCAACATCTTTCTGCTCAATTGGCTACACTCCTGGGGATTTTGTGCCGGTAACAAGCATTTTCTCGAACAACTGTTCCTCATTGTTGAATTCAGCAGCTGGCAGTGAGGTGAGGGATGCAGACAAAGCCTTAAGGGATGTCAGAGTGGGCTCAGTGAGGTGTCCACTCTTGTGTCTTCCCTTGCACTGTTCTTCCCTTGCACTTGTACCTAGAGGATTCAGTGTATGTTTATTGTACTGAAATGACACATTTTTAAAGGCTAATGAACATACCAGATGATAAATTAATCACACACAAATAAAGTCTAGGTAACACATACCTTATTATCTCTGGAATTCAATATCAGTGTAAATAAGGGAACTAAGAAGGGGGCTAAGATTGGCTGAGGGTCTTTTAGGACATCTGAGGTGGCAGTGGGATTGATGTGTCTTGTTTTTGTCTGATAGGTCATTGCTTGTGAGCAGCAGTATGACTCTTCCTATGACGCTCGCTGTGACGTCTGGTCCTTGGGGATCACAGCTATTGAACTGGGGGATGGAGACCCTCCCCTCTTTGACATGCATCCTGTGAAAACGCTTTTTAAGATTCCAAGGTAGGACACAAGATGGCGCTCTTGGCTTATTAGTTCTTTGTGAAAGAGTCTGGTTAAGAGGGATAATAAGTAGTTTGTAAACAATTTCTGGCCAAACCTAAGAAAGCCTAATTGTAAAATGTATTTCTTTTGGGGGGGAACAAAAGGGGGAGTGGGGGAAAAAAGAGACGACTGTTCGTTAAAGCATATCCCAAAGAATAATAGGACTATATTGTAACCATTGCAGATTTTCAGTACTCTTATTTTTCTGAGATAACTCATTTATTGTGCTTTGCACAAGAGGACTAAAAATACAATTTTGGGTTAAATAATCTCTCTAAATGCTGATTTTCTCTTTTTAATTATATAATCACATCTGGTCATTCTGTTTATTGGAATCTTTCTCGAGTATTCAGGAAAATTTGGGGATAAGAAATGTGTATTATATTTTCGTATACACCCAGAGAAGCACTAAAAAACATCAGCTAAGCGAATCAGTTATAAGACTTACTCTCCATCCCCTGATTTCCATCTCAATGGGACATTGTGCTGAAAGAGGTCTGTTTGGAGGGTATTTAAATGCCAGTATATTTTCTATTGTATGTATTCATTAGGGGTTTGTACTAGAGATTTGGTTGTTTGTCTTTCATCAGAATTGGACTGCTGTTTGGCCGCTTAAGCTTCTAGTTACCGAAAAGGAAGCAATCGGGTGAGCTCTGTCCTGGTTGGGTGGCAGATTAAGAGATTTGTACCCTCCACATTTCTCTTTCAAAGGAAGGCTCTGGGCCGGCTTGGAGCTGTTTAACTACTTTAACAGTGCAAGTGTTAACCTTTCCTTATCTGCACAATCACACAGCCTTTAAAAATCTCTCCTGATTGCAATTTGCATTTCTGATTAGGTCTATTTAAATGCAGATGAAGCCTGTGGTGTTCATCATCATAGTGTTATCGTTTTATACCTAATCCAGATGTGAACCACTACCCACCATTATTCCAAAAATGATTCCCACCCAAGTCAGGATTGGTCTTTTTGCTTTTTCCAAAGTACAAACACAAGTCCAGGAGATTGGAAGAACAGACAAAGCTCCTGGCTTTTAAAATTAATAGTCTGGTGATCATTTAAAACAAAGTACGAATGCAGGACCAAAAGCACTGTTGTATGCAGTAATATGTCAGAAAATGAGAAATGGTGTCTGGGATGGTATGTGTGTATGCTTTGATTTTTTACAAATCATTAACTTTTCACCATTTATTTACTGTGGCCACATAATTTCCCAAAGATCAGAATTAAAGTGTGGCTTCTGATTAGCAAGATATATGTACTTCTGATAAGACATCATCTACTTGGGTATATATTTTTTTCTTTTTTAAAGTATGTGTTTGTGTACAGACCACCTGTTCAAAAATTTCATAGGGTGATAAATGTGAGGCAGCTTAGAAAGTGTGTGTGTGTGTGTGTGTGTGTGTGTGTGTGTGTGTGTGTTTAAATAGACTGTTCATCTCCAATGACTCCTCTGGGCTTGCTTCTGTGCCTAGCAAAGTCTCTGATCTCTAATAATCTCAGTACTTCACTTCTTCCATCTTGGGAGAAGCTCCCAGACCTTTGAAATACAAATAACCAAGCTCCCTTCCCCCACTGCCTGCTTCCGGACAGGGTGAATCCCAGGAACAGGACAATTGCTAGAAAAGGATTTTAGGGGAAACAAGGATTCTTACCCTAACATACGTTAAAGCTTTCTTTTTCTCCTTTTAATGTAATCTCCTGCCCTTTTACCATCTCTTGGTTCCTGCACAAGTGATGAATCAGATCAAACTGGGAAATGTCAACAATAATCAGTCAGCAGATCCTCAGTGAGATTCTATGTGCTGAATACTTGCCACTGTCCCAACCTTAACAACCAACTTGACGTTCCTGTGCAGGAAGGATGGATTTTTTTTTAAATGTAGCATATTTGCATATACTGCACAGCGTCTTATACTCCCCAAGTTATTTACTTAAAAATTACCCTTTCAAGGGGTGCCTGGGTGGCTCAGTTGGTTGAGCGTCTGACTTCTGCCCAGGTCATGATCTCACCATTCATGTTCATGGGTTTGAGCCCTGTGTTGGGCTCTGTGCTGACAGCTCAGAGCCTGGATCCTGCTTCATATTCTGTCTCAGTCTCTCTCTGCCCCTCCCCTGCTGGTGTTCTGTCTCTCTCTCTCAAAAATAAACATTTAAAAAAATAAAAAAAATTTACCCTGTCAATTAGAATTATGTATTGCTCTTACGAAGTATTTGTGGATTGACCAAGCAAGTGTGTGTGTGTGTGTGTGTGCATGTGTGTTCATACTATCTTAATTTTGAGTGCTAAAAATGTGCATTTCTTCAGAAAAGCTCTTTGATGGAGAGTGGAAAAATTAAGCATTTACATATTTTAACTGGGCACTCAAATTATTTACCTGTGTGTTTCATGGGGTACTCTCTCTCTCCCTCTCTCATTTTCCCATTCTTTCAGCATTTTCTTTCCTGATGGAGAAGAGAAAGTGACAAGTAATGACAAAAATCTGTTTAATCCATTTGGCTTCTGGTTTTTTTCCTATTTGGTTATGAGTGTCTTTGCTGTTCTGGAATTCCCTCTAGTTAAACAATGAAGTCCATTTCAGAGTATTCTAGGATCCAGAACATTGTATGTGGCTTCCTTCTTTGGCCCTCCTAACTCTCCTCTTCCCTGCAACCTTCCTTACTGGAAATAAGTACCAAATAAGGGAAGAAAAGAAGACCTTTACTGAGTCAGGGAAGATATAACTTTCACAGGTTCTGAAGGACTTAGGAAAGAATGAGGTGCTGGTTACATGTGAGATGAGAGCCTCAGGTGTCAACAGGCAGATAATTACACAGGTTCCCTGGACACTGTCAGAAAGCATGAAGCAAGACCTGCCTGGATGTGGTTGACTTGCCTGCACACAGGGCTCCTTACTTTTCCCCCCTCTGCCTCCATTCCTTCTGGAGGCACCTTCTCCTTTCTTTTGACCTTCACTTTAGAAGATGACACATGGAGTATTCGTGACCTGTCTTTGAAATGCTGCGTGACTCACAGTCTTTCCTACATTGCAAACACACAGAAATTATCTGCTGATTGTGACAGCATCCACTATTTGCTGAACCCGTCAGCATGTGTCATCTTGTCTAACGCCTTTGCTCCAAAAAAGTCACCCCTCTCTGACAGTCACTGCTCTGTCTGCTGCTATTTTTCTCTAGGAGTTAGAAGAGAGGAAAAGAATGAAAGCCATTTCTTTGGGCATCAGTGGATTTGATAACATCTCTCTGATGACCCTCTCCTGAGGACTCCTTTAAAATGTCAAAGGCTTATTAGAAGGATCTTGCTGATGACCTGGATATATTTTTTTCATTTAAAGGGAGATCCATTTCATAGATGTAATTGCAAGAACCCATAGAGTTAGGAGAAATATACAATTATATTTCTCTCTTGGCAACTAAGTATCTTTCCTTAGCTTGGAATCTTTGCCTCATGACCCCTTTGACCTTCATAGATGGGAGTCAGGAAGGCAGTGGGGACCAGTGTGGCTGTGTCTGTTGGACAAGGGCTAAGAGCTGTGTTGCCCGCCCATTTATTTGGGGCCAGATAGAGGCTGACTCTTGCCACACATTGCATAGTACTGCCGCTTCATTCCTTGTGGATAAGTGTAGAATGTTTTCAGCATTCCCAGCAGAAATGTCTTTGGCTGGGAGTGGATGGGCCAGAATGGCCTGAACATTCCAGTTCCTAAAGCCAGTGGTTTTCCCTTTCTAAAGAGAAGTTTCCCTGCAGTACACTGCAAAAAGGAGAACTCATGATAATTTCCAGTTCACATTTGGGCTTGCTTTTGTCACCAAACTTAGGTTGTTCCAAGCTGTACCCAAACGGTACATTAGTTTCCTAAGGCTGCCACAACAAATTACCACAAATTTGGTGGCTTAAAATAAGACAGCTGTATTGTTCTAGAGACCAGAAGTCTGAAGTCAAGATGTTGGCAGAGCCACGATCTCTCTGAAGGCTCTAGAGGACAATCCCTCCTTGCCCCTTCCAAGGTCTGGTTACTTCCGGTCATCTTTGGTTTGTGGCAGCACAACCCCAGTCTCTGCCTCCACTTTCATGTGGCTTTCTTCCCCGTCTTTCTGTGTGTTCTTTTTTGTCTTGTCCTATAAGAACATTGTTACTGTTTTTAGAAAAACCCGTCCTAATCCAGAATGATCTCATCTCAAGATCCTTGTTTTAATTACATCTGCAAAAGCCCCTTATCTCAAATGAGATCACATTCTCAGGTTCCAAGTGGACATATCTTCTGGGGGCCACAGTTCAACCTGCTATACCATCAACTTTCATGTTTTCTAAATTCCCTGAGAAACTAATTTGGGGCAGAATACAGGATAACTAGCTAAATGATGATGGAAAAATAATAATAGCTTAGATTTATTGAGTGCTAACTGTGCGGCAGGCACAGTGCTGTGTGTTTCCCAAATATAAATGCATCAATCCCTACAATGACCCTGAGGTGGATACTATCACCACCCTTTTTTCTGGAGGAGAAAACTAGAAGCCTTTGGTTATGCACCTATGGAGGAAAATGGTTTGAATCTGAGAACTTTGACTCCAAAGCCCAATATTTTTGCAGCTATAGTTGACCATTAGACAGCATGGGGGTTAGTGGTACCAACCCCTCCACACAGTTGAAAATCTGTGTTTAACTTTTGAGTCTCCCAAAATGTGACTACTAATAGCCTACTTTTGACTGGAAGCCTTACAGATAACGTAAATAGTTGATGAACACGTATTCTATATGTTATATGTATTATATATTGTATTTTTTTCACATTTTTAAGAACTTATTTGAATTCCAGCTAGTTAACATACAGGGTAATATTAGATTCAGTTGTAAAATATAGTGATTAAATACTTACATACAACACCCAGTGCTCATCTGAACAAGTGTCCTCCTTCATACCCATCACCCATTTAGCCCATCCCCTTCCCACCTCTCTTCATTTATTCTCTATAGTTAACAAGTCTGTTTCTTAGTTTGTCTCTCCTTTTTCTTTCTGCATGTAATCCCTTGTTTTCTTTCTTTTTTTAAATTTTATTGTTATTTTTTAATATGAAATTTATTGTCAAATTGGCACCTGTTGGGATGAGTACTGGGTGTTATATGGAAACCAATTTGACAATATATATTGTATTCTTACACTGAATTAAGCAAGAGAAAAGAAAATGTTATTAAGAAAATCAAGGAAGAGAAAGTACATTTACAGTACTGAACTGTGTTTATCAAAGAAAATCTGCATGTAAGTAGACACATGCAGTTCAAACCCATGTTGTCCAAGGATCAACTATACATTGAAAAGTTAAAGCCCCTCTTCAGTTATATTTATTTATCAATGAATTATGAATTAAGCACTAAGGGGACTGGAGTATACAGAAATAAATAGGACATCTCAGTCTTTAAGAAGCTTATAATCCAGCATCCTTCTTCCTGCTCCCAATTTAAACGGACACTATAAACCTGAGAGAATCTTATTAACATCAGCGATTGTGTCAGCCACAGAACTGAAGAATAGAAATCAAAAGTGTCATCACAGGTGAATATAGGTCTTGCTTGGCTCATTGATTTATGTATGACCCCCAAACCAAAAATCCCTTCCTTTTCCAAACTCCCTTTTAAGCAACTGCCTTCTAGTTCCTAATTTGGAACTTAAGACAAGTGTTTGAACTAAAGAATTGTAGAACATATGTTACATAAAACTGGCGAGGCATTTCAGGTTATCATTATTGTACCCAGAAGTTCCTGTCCCATCCTACCCTTCTTGGAAAACTTGCGTCTGCCACATCAGGGCTATTTCTGGTATAGCCAGAATCTCCTCCCCCTTCACCTTCCTCTTATTTTTTTGATTGGAAAAGCTCACTTTGGTTCTGGGGTAAATGGAAATCTGTTTCTGGCATTCTCTCATGCATTCTCTCATGGAAACTATTTTAAGTGGTTATTTAAGAGGAGGCAATGTAACACCTAAAGTTCTCACTTTGGGTGCATTATTAGACTCTTGTGGCCAACTAGAGTTTTATGGTCGAGTCTGAGGACTTAGCCTGTCTCTAGAACTTTATGCTTATGGGAAAAAAACTTTCCAAGCTCTGAACTACCCATTCACAGAAGTGTTTTGGAACACAGTCTGTTGGGTATTTGGGGATGGCTATGCCCTTTAACCTAGGACATCTCTAACTGTTCACTTTAAATTAGGCTTGTTTTGAGCGCTTGAGTTGTAAGGCAGGGGTTTCTTCTTTTTTTTTCCTCTCTCAAGAAGAACACAGTTTTCCTGTGCTTTCCTTATTCATTGTCACAGGTGAAAATGGCAGAAGTTGGATAGTAAAGAAAAGAGGAACAAGGAGGAAAAATCAAAAAAGATACTCTCAGGGTTCTTGAATGATGTGGGTGGTGCGCTTAGAAAGGGTAATTTGAAACATTTGTGAGTTTAATTGAAAGGTTTCTTCAGGGACCCAATGCCTACAATTGACTCTTGTTCTGAAACAGAATCCTTGCACTGAATTTTCATCAAATTGCATCTGAATTTCTATCCTTTTTTAAAGGTAAAGATTCTTTGTATTCTGACTTTACTAATTCAGGAACCAAATTGTTCCTACATGGGAAGCCTGCTCCTCAGCTGTGAGAGGATGCAGAGGCAGCAGGGAGCCCTGAGTCACCAGTAATTGTCTTACTATTACAGAATTGTCACAGGACATTTTCCCTTAGGGCTGTGAAATATATGGAAAAGAAATTAAAACTAAACTATTGTTGTTGAAGTGTAATGAGTGAGGGGGTTGGGTGTTTAATGGCACAGTAAGGCTAGATCTGCCCCCGGGGAATTTTGGTTTCTCTTCACCAACCCAGGTCGCTTAGCTATTGGCCTTTTGAGCAAGGAACCCTCACAATCCCAGCTTCCCTCATAAAGCAAGAAGAGCTAGAAGAATTAGCATCATTTAGCATTTATTGAGTTCCTAACAGGAAAAAAAAAGTTTTGAAATACTCCCGTAGAAAAACAGTAGTCTTTTATGAATGTTTTTCTTTCTTTGGGAGATTTCTAGTCCCATTTTTAGGGGATTGTGGTCCCTATCCCTCAGGATGCTTTAGGGGTGCCCCTTCTCTCCCCTGGAGTAGCCTTTTCATTTCCTTGGGAACACAGTAGCTGGAGGCAGCTGGAAGAAATGCCCCAGAAGGCCTCCACTCTGTGGAACATGTTTCTGAACTCTTTTTTAATTTGAGTTGAGCAGCTGGGGCTGTTAGTTCCTGTGGAGGTGCAGCTTGCTGCCCCCTGAATCCTGGCAGGCAGGAAGAGTTCAGCTTTGCAGGTTTTCATTTGGGGATCAGGTGGCAAAGGAGGAGTGTGCCTTCAGGGACTGCCTGCCACTCCCCATCCACGTTGAGTAAGAAGCCCATCCTGAGAGAAGGGAAAGGCCAGAGAATGAGAGGTGTTGATTTACAGCACTACCTGTGCTTTTCCCCCATTACCCTGATTTCGTTATTTTGGCACCACTCACTTTGGCTAATTCCAACTTAGCTCCTAAATGATGGCGAGATGGGCAAAGAGGAGAGACAACGAAACAGAGCTCTAAATAGTACCAAAGGATTTGAAATACCCTAGTTTCCTCTTGATTCTAGAAAAAACAAGGGAGTAAAGGTGAGGAATATTTATAAACTCCTTTCATAGGTTGGCATAGTGGTATGGTAGGGGCAACACAAGGATGAAGAGAGGTAAGGTGGTAGTCTGGAGGAAGGCTTTTCATAGCTGAAGCTATCCATTCTGGGAGAATCCTAGAGTCAGATGAAACTAGTGAAAGAAAATAGAGTGTAGTGGTTAAGCATTGGTGTATCCGATATCTACTGGTAAGTAGCAAAACACCCCCAAACTTAGTTGCTTAAAACCATAATCATTTATTATTTTTCACGACTCTGTTGGGTCTCAGGGTGGTTCTGTGGATCTTGGCTGGGCTCACTCATGCATCTGTGGTCAGCTGGGGATTTGGCTGGGTGCTGGCTGGTCTAGGATGACGTTGGCTAGGATGACTTGGCTCTGTTCCATGTGGTTTCTCATCCCCTGGTAGGCTAGCCGGGGCTGGTCTCACATTGGTGACAGGGTTCCAAGCATAGACACAGAAAGGGGTAGAAAACTGGTCTATTTCTGCAATCAGTTTACCACAGCTGAGTGTTCTACAGTCAGTCTCTGTGGGTTCAAATACTACCATTACTACCTTCAAGCTGTATCAACTTGATGAAGTTACTTAATGTCTGTGCTTTAGCTTCACCCTCTGTAAAATGGAGATGTGAAAACTATCAGCTTCACAGAATTGTTGTGAGCAGGGAATCAATGTAAAGTGCTCAGAACAGTTCATAGTAAACAATTGATTTTTGCTGGTTGCTAACAAAGAAAAAAAATCCCAAAAAAGCACTTTGCTTTCCTGTGTAGCTCAAGAATTAAAAATTTCTGCTCAAAAGAGCTACCCATGAGATCAATCATTTGGAAGTTTAGCTAAGTGATTGAATGATGATTGTATGGGGAATTGAGAGAGAATCAAGACTGATTTTCAGTAAATCCTTGCTACTACTACTGTATCTGTTTGAAGGACTCTGCCATGAATATTCATGGTCACAACTTCTTTGTTAATAGACACACTCCTAGGAGATGAGGACCCTCCTCTTGCCCCCATACACACCCATAAGTGTATGACAGGAACTGCCCATTTGGAAGCAGAGCTGGCCCTAGTCCCAACTCCCAGTGTGTCTACAGTGAGTCGGGTGATGCTGTCATTCTCTGAAGAGAAGTGGGGCCACAGTGTCTTTCCTTTCCCATCAGTTCCATCTTTGTGGTGACTTTGCTTGGTGGATGAGTTGTGTGATCGGGGGTTGTTTGCCTCCTTCTACAGGGTCCCTTTAGCCTCCTTGATAGGTACAAACTTCTTCAGGTTCTGGAAATGTTTTGTCCCCAGGTAAAGGGACAGGAATAGGAGTTCTATGCAGAGGGCACTGACTCTGGATCGGGTTCCATTTTACTTCCATTTTTTTCCACCAAAGAGAATGACTTTTTTCTAGCCCAGCCTGGAATGGCTAAAAACATTGGCAAATGGAGACAGAAACTCAAACCAGTCAAGGGGATTGTAAGGAGAGCACTTAGTTGTTTCAGATGAGTTCAGGTTTCTTGGCTGGGACGAGTGATACCCCAGGTACTGAGAGAATATACAGGTAAGACTGCTGACCCACTGTCAGTAATCTTGGAAGAATTCTGCAGCATAAGAACAGTGTTTGAGGAGTGGAAAAGGGAGGATATGCTACAATTCTTCAAAAAAGAGAAGAAGGCAGAATCTGCAAATTACTACCTGGTGAGCTTGACTTTCATTATGGGCTAATTACTAATATTCTTTTTTTTTTCCTTGAATGATTTGTGAATTCTTAGAAGAAAAAGTGGTGATCATTAGAAATTAGCATGGGTTCACTAAAAGTAAGCCATGTCAGATTAGTTTCCTTATTTGGCATTATTGAAAGGCTGCTACAAAAGGGGGATTGTCTTAGACATAATATATTTGTAATTTTGCCTTTAGGTAAAATCTGTTGTGATATCTTTGTGGCTAAAGTGGAGAAGGTAGGCTGGGGAATGGTGGTAGTGATGGATCATACCCAAGAAAGGTTGTATTAAGGAACGCTGGGTAATGGTGTCGATGTCAACATGGCAGAGGAAGTCCTAGAGGCCTTGGGGAGGGCTCTGCTGATCACCCTACCTGTTGAATGTTTTAAAATTTGTAATGAGTTGGAGGACATTGGTAGCCTGTTGTTCACATAAATGAAGGGTAGCTGGTATGTGGGATGACAGACTTGGAACTCCAAAAGATCTCAGTTGTCAAGAGCAATGGGGGTTTCTAGCAAGCAACTCAGAAACCCTGGTGAGCTCTACAGACTGACAGCCATGGCCTTATAACCCACAAGGGGAAAATGAATTCAATTGTGGCTGTAAACCCGAGGAGTCAAACAGGAAGATAATCATGTGTGGTTAATATGAGGTTTAATAAACAGAACAAATACCACCCCACCCCCACATTGGTTCTGTCCCAGTCAGAGCCCTTTTGGAATGATGGCTTCATTCTGGGCACCACACTCAAACTCTGCTTCAGGAGAGTCTTATCTAGGCAGAACTCTAACTGGCCTGAAGCTAGCATTTCAAATGGGGATTTGGGCACTTGGGTGCTATTTCTGCTTCTACTCTTTCACCAGTCCATCATTTCAACTCTCAGAGGGGCAGAAATGGCACCACCTGTAAGCAGAATGTTTTGCACTCAGATAACTGGGCCTATGTAAACTATTTTCTTCGGCTTCCTCCCTGCATTTTGAAGGGGCTCAGTAGAGAGGGATGTGAGTAGTCACCCAACTGTAGGGCCAGGGCTGTTCTCTACAGCAATGACTCTCACCCAGCACAGGGTTCTTAGTTTTAGCTATAGGTTAGAATCCCATGGGAGTTTTTAAAAAAATACCAGCCCCTGGACACCACCCCCACAGATTCCAGTGTAATTGATCTGGGGTCACATGTAGCATTTATAAAAATATATATTTAATTTACACAAATACATGTTTGTAATAACATGCGTATTGCTTTATATTTCACAGTTTCCCCAGATGATTCTAAGATCAATTTTTAAAAATTTATCATTATTACTATTATTATTATTATTATTATTATTAGAATTCAGGTTAGTTAAAATATAGTGTAGTATTGGTTTCAGGAGTAGATCCCAATAACTCAACACTTCCATATAACACACAGTGCTCATCCCAACAAGTGCCGTCCTCCTTTTTTTTTTTTTTTTTAAATGTTTATTTATTTTGAAGGAGAGCACAAGCAGGGGAAGGGCAGACAGAGAGGGAGACAGAGAATCCAAAGCAGGTTCCAGGCTCTGAGCTGTCAGCGCAGAGCCTGATGCAGGGCTCAAACTCACAAACTGAGATCATGATCAGAGCCCAAATTGCTTAACTGACCAAGCCAACTGGGCACTCTGAGCCCTAACAAGTGCCCTACTTAATGCTCATTATCCATTTAGCCCATCCTTCCACTCAACTCCTTTTATCAACCCTCAGTTTGTTCTCTGTCATTAAGAGTCCCCAAAGTGATTACATTTTTTTAAATGTTTATTTATTTTGAGAGAGAGAGAGCAAGTGAGAGGGCACAAGTTGGGAAGGGGCAGCAAGAGAGAGAGAGAATCCTAAGCATAATTCTAACAGTGCAGAGCCTCATGTGGGGTTTGAACTCATGAACCAGAGATCACAACTTAAGCTGAAGTTGGACACTCCTCTGACTCAGCCACCCAGACACCCCAAGTAGTTGTATTTTTAATTTTTTAGGAACATCCATACTGTTTTCCAGAGTGGCTGCACCAGTTTGCATTCCCATGAACAGTGCAAAAATGTTTCCCTTTCTCCACATCCTTGCCAACATCTGTTGTTTCCTGAGTTGTTAATTTTATCCATTCTGACAGGTGTGAGGTGGCACCTCATTGTGGTTGATTTGTGTTTCCCTGATGATGATTGATGTTGAGCATCTTTTCATGTGTCTGTTAGCCATCTGGATGTCTTCTTTGGAAAACTGTCTATTCATGTCATCTGCCCATTTCTTCACTGGATTCTTTGTTGTTTTTGTTTGTTTTTAATATTTATTTTTGTGAGTGAGAGAGAGAGAGAGAGCGTGTGCAAGCGGGGGTGGGGCAGAGA
The DNA here is from genome assembly GCF_024362965.1 of Panthera pardus. Classification (NCBI taxonomy): domain Eukaryota; kingdom Metazoa; phylum Chordata; class Mammalia; order Carnivora; family Felidae; genus Panthera; species Panthera pardus. The sequence continues at coordinate 62,370,213 of NW_026526655.1, read as the reverse complement.
GAGAGGGAGACAGAGGACCTGAAGTGGGCTCTGTGCTGACAGCAGACAGCCCAATGCTAGACTGGAACTCACAAACTGTGAGATCATGAGATGAGCTGAAGTCAGACGCTTAACCACCCAGGCACCCCTGGATTATTTGTTTTGTGTGTGTGTGTGTGTGTGTGTGTGTGTGTGTGTGTGTGTGTGTGTGTGTTGAGTTTGATAAGTTCTTTATAGATTTTGGATACTGACCTTTTATCAGATAATGTTGTTTGCAAGTATCTTCTCCCATTCGGTTGGTTACCTTTTAGTTTTGTTGATTGTTTCCTTCTCTGTGCAGAAGCTTTTATCTTGATTAGGTCCCAGTAGTTCATTTTTGCTTTTGTTTCCCTTGCCTCTGGAGACATGTCTAGTAAGAAGTTGCTGTGGCTGAAGTCAAAGAGTTTGCTGCCTATTTTCTCCTATAGGATATTGATGGTACTGTCTCATATTTAGATCTTTCATCCATTTTGAGTTTATTTTTGTGTATGATATAAGAAAGTAAGTAGTCCAGTTTTATTCTGCGTGTTACTGTACAGTTTTCCCAGCACCATTTACTGAGGAGACTGTCTTTTTTTCCATTGGATACTCTTTTCTGCTTTGTTGAAGATTAGTTGGCCGTAGATTTGTGGGTCTATTTCTGGGTTCTCTATTCTGTTCCATTGAACTATGTGTCTGCTTTTGTGACAGTACCATACTGTCTTGAGGATTACAGCTTTGTAACACAGCTTTAAGTCCAGAATTATGATGCCCTCAGGTTTGGTTTTCTTTTTTTTTATTATTTAAAAAAAATTTTTTTTTAATGTTTGTTTATTTTTGACAGAGAGAGAGACAGAGCACAAGTGGGAGAGGGGCAGAGAGAGAGAGGGAGACAGAGAATCCGAAGCAGGCTCCAGGCCCTGAGCTGTCAGCACAGAGCCCAACACGGGGCTCGAACCCACAGACTGTGAGATCATGACCTGAGCCGAAGTCAGACGCTCAACCGACTGAGCCACCCAGGCACCCCTGGTTTTCTTTTTTAACATTACTTTGGCTATTCAGGGTCTTTGTGGTTCCATACAAATTTTGGGATTGTTTATTCTAGCTCTGTGAAGAATGCTGGTGTTATTTTGATAGGGATTGCATTGAATGTTTAGATTGCTTTGGGTAGTATAGACATTTTAACAGTATTTATTCTTCCAGTCCATGAACATGGAATGTTCTTCCATTTCTTTGTGTCTTCTTCAATTTATTTCATAAGCCTTATATAGTTTTCAGCGTACAGATCTTTTATCTCTTTGGTTAGGTTTATTCCCAGGTATCTTATGGTTTTTGATGCAGTTGTAAATGGGATTGATTCCTTGATTTCTCTTTTTGCTGCTCCATTATTGGTATGTAGAAATGGAACTGATTTCTTTTTAAAAATTTTTTTAAATATGCTTTTTAATTTTTTTAAACGTTCATTTTTGAGACAATGTGAGAGACAGAGTGCAAGCGGTGGAGGGGCAGACAGAGGGAGACGCAGAATCTGAAGTGGGCTCCAGGCTCTGAGCTGTCAGCACAGAGCCCGACGTGGGGCTTGAACCCACCAACCATGAGATCATGACCTGAGCCGAAGTCAGACGCTTAACCAACTGAGCCACTCAGGCACCCTGCTGCAACTGATTTCTGTACGTTGATTCTATAGCCTACAACTTTGCTGAATTCATGTATCAGTTCTAGCAGCTTTTTGGTGGAGTCTTTCAGGTTTTCCATACAGAGTATCATATCATCTGCAAAAAGTGAAAGTTTGACTTCTTCCAGATTGCCCAGTTTGTTGGCATATAATTTTTCATGATATTCTTTTATAATTATTTGTATTTCTTTGGTGTTGGTTGTGATCTCTCCTCTTTCATTTGTGATTGTATCTATTGCATCCTCTCTTCTTTTTGAGAAGTCTGGCTAGGGATTTATCAACTTTGTTTATTCTTTCAAAGAAGCAGCATTTAATTTCATTGATCTGTTTTACTGTTTTTTTTTTGTTTTTGTTTTTGTTTTGTTTCTATAACATTTATTTCTGCTCTAATCTTTATTATTTCCCTTCTTCTGCTGGCTTTAGGCTTTATTTGCTGTTCCTTTTCTAGTTCCTTCAGGTGTAAGGTTAGGTTGTATGTTTGGGACTTTTCTTGCTTGTTGAGATAGGTCTGAATTGCAACGTACTTTCCTCTTTGCGGCATCCCAAAGGGTTTGGACTGTTGTATTTTCATTTTCATTTGCTTCCATGTATTTTTTGTTTCTTCTTTTATTTCCTGGCTAATCCATTCATTCTTTAGTAGGATGTTCTTTAACCTCCATGTATTTGAGGGGTTTCCAAATTTTTCTTGGGGTTGATTTCAAGTTTCCTAGCATTATGATCTGAAAATATGCATAGTATGATCTCAGTCTTTTTGTACCTGTTGGGGACTAATGTGTAACCCAGTATGTGATCTATTCTGGAGAATGTTCCACGTGCACTTGAGAAGAATGTGTGTTCCGCTGCTTTGCAATGAAATGTTCTGAATATGTCTGTTAAGTCCATCTGGTCCAGTGTGCCTTTCAAAGCATTGTTCCCTTGTTGATTTTTTGCTTAGATGATCTGTCCATTGTTGTAAGTGGGGTATTAAAGTCCCCTACTATTAAGGTTTTATTATCATTGAGTTTCTTTATGTTTGTTATTAATTGATTTATATATTTGGGTGCTTGCAATCTGAGGGCATAAATATGATTGTTAGATCTTCTTGATGGATAATATACAATTAATTATTGTATATACAATGGATGGATATACAATTAATTATTGTATAATGCCCTTCTTCATCTTTTGTTGTGGTCATTGTTTTAAAGTATAGTTTGTCTGATATAAGTATGGCTACTCCAGCTCTCTTTTGACATCCATTAGTATGATAGAGGGTTCTCCATCCCCTCACTTCAATCTGCAGGTATCTTTAGGTCTAAAATGAATCTATTGTAGGCAGCATATAGATGGGTCTTGTTTTTTAAATCTATTCTGGTACTGTATGTCTTTTGATTGGAGCATTTAGTCCATTTACATTCAGAGTGATTATTGAAAGATACAGATTGAGTGCCATTGTGTTACCTGTAGAGTTGATGTTTCTGGTGATGTTCTCTGGTCCTTTGTAGTCTTTGGTGCTTTAGTCTTCTTTTTCTTTTTTCTCCACTCAGAGAGGCGCCCTTAAAATTTCTTGCAGGGCTTGTTCAGTGAACAAGTGAACTTTTTAGTTTTTGTGTGGGAAACTCTTTATCCCTTCTTCTATTCTGAATGACAGCACTGCTGGATAAAGAATTCTTGGCCGCATATTTTTCCCATTCAGCACATTGAATATTTCCTGCCACTCCCTTCTGGCCTGCCAAGTTTCAGTGGACAGGTCTGCTGCTAACCTTATGTGTCTACTTTTGTAGGGTAAGGACCTTTTATCCCTAGCGGCTTTCAGAATTCTCTCTTTATTTTTGTATTTTTCAAGTTTCACTATGATATATCATGGTGTTTACCTGTTTTTCTTGATTTTGAAGGGAGTTCTCTGTGCCTCGGACTTGAATGCCTGTTTCCTTCCCCACATTAGGGAAGTTCTCAGCGGTAATTTGTTCAAATAAACCTTCTGCTCCCTTTTTTACTCTTCTTCTTCTGGGACTCCTATGATATAGACATTGTTTCGTTTTTTTAATTTATTTTATTTTTTTAATGTTTATTTTTGAGGGAGAGAGAGAGACAGAGTATGAGTCGGGGAGGGGCAGAGAGAGAGGGAGACCGAATCTGAAGTAGGCTCCAAGCTCTGAGCTGTCAGCACAGAGCCTGACACGGGGCTTGACCTCACAAACTGTGAGATCATGACCTGAGCTGAAGTCAGATGCTTAACTGACTGAGCCACCCAGGTGCCCCTGGACGTTGTTTCATTTTATCGAATCACTAAGTTCTGTAAGTCTCCCCTCATGATCTAATAATTTCCTCTCCCTCTTTTTTTCAGCTTAATTATTTTCCCTAATTTTATCTTCTATATCATCAATTTTCTCCTCTGCTTCTTCCATCTTCACTGTCACTGTATCTAGCTTATTTTTCATCCCAGTTATACCATTTTTTAATTCATCCTGACTGGTTCTTAGGTCTCCTATCTCTGTAGCAAGAGTTTTTCTGCTGTCTTCTATGCTTTTTTCAAGCTCAGCTATTAGTCTTATGAGTGTTATTCTAAATTCTTGTTCAGGTATATTATTTATATCTGTTTTGAGCAATTCTCTGGCTGTGATTTCTTCTTGAACTTTCTTTTGGGGAGAATTCCTCCCTCTTGTCATTTTGGCCAAGTTTCTGTCTTTTGCATGTTTTAAAAGCTTGTTATGTTTCCTGCACCTGAGAGTACTGCTATATTAAGAAGGGGTCATACATGGCCCAGGGCCTGGAACTTCAGGAAGTGTTTTTGGTGTATGCTGTGTGCACTCTGCTGCTGCATTTTGGCTGCTCTTTCCCACTGGTCAGTCCCCTGCAGAGTTCCTCCTTGCTTGCAGTGGGGAGTGTTTGGAACTTCAACTAGGTGTGCTTTGGTTTGTTTGTTGAAGTAAGCCTCATACCTGCCATGCTAGCTCCCTTCAACTGTGGAGATCCTTCTGCCATTCTGCAGATCGATTTCCTGGGTATTCCAAATAATCTGACCTCAATCTATCCATGTTTGAGGGACGAGGAAAGCCTGGAGTCCCCGTACTTCTCTACCATCTTAACTCTTCCCCGCTAAGATCAATTCTTTTTTTTTTTTTTTTACATTTTATTTTTAATTAATCTCTCCATCCAACACGGGGCTTGAACTCACAATTCCAAGATCAAGAGTTGCATGCTCCACTGACTGAAACAGCCAGATGCCCCTCCCCAGATGATTCTAAAGTGCAACCAACGTTGAGAAAAACCCTGCCCCCAAATAACCATTAGACTGTTGTTTGTTTATTTATATTTCAAAAATATATCTGCTGGTGGGATTCTGGTGCCTGCCTTTGCCATTCCCACTCTGGCTGAGATTGAGAAATGACAGATGATACAAATGAGAACGTATTGCATGTTATGAAGAATGTAAAGGTAGAAAAGAGAATTCCAGCAGAATAGTCAACCATGACTGCTTCAGACTGAATTGTAGTGTGTCTCCCACAAAAAGTACCTTGAAGTCTTAACCCCCCTACTCCCTAAGAATGTGGCCTTATTTGGAAAATGGGCTCACTGCAAATGTATGTGTTAAGTTAAAATGAGATCACATTAGGGGCGCCTGGGTGGCGCAGTCGGTTAAGCGTCCGACTTCAGCCAGGTCACGATCTCGCGCGGTCCGTGAGTTCGAGCCCCGCATCAGGCTCTGGGCTGATGGCTCGGAGCCTGGAGCCTGTTTCCGATTCTGTGTCTCCCTCTCTCTCTGCCCCTCCCCCATTCATGCTCTGTCTCTCTCTGTCCCAAAAATAAATAAAAAAAAAGTTGAAAAAAAAAATTAAAAAAAAAATAAAATAAAATAAAAAAAAAATGAGATCACATTCGAGCAGAGTGGGCCCTTCATCTAATATGACTGGCATCCTTCTGTGAAGAGGGAAATTTGTGACATACAGAGACACATGTGACAGTGTGACAACAGAGACACAGGAAGACAGCAGCACTGCCACAAGTTGAGGAATGCCTGGGCCACCAGAAGTGGGAAGAGGCAAGGAAAGATCCTTCCCTAGAGGCTTCAGAACGAGTATGTTCCTGCCAACACTTTGATTTTGGACTTATGACCTCTAGAACTGTGAGAGAATGAATTTCTATTGTTTTAAGCCATCTAATTTGTCGTACTTTGTTATGACAGCGCTAGGAAACAAATACAGTGACTTTATTTAGTTTTGACTCTGTTGCTCCTGGAGCACTGCCAGAGGCATGATTACAGGTGGGGGAGTTGGAGGTGGAAGGGAGGTGCTCTGCCTAGGAGAGTCCTGGGGGTTGGGCAGACTGCCACCCCATCAACCCCTAGGCGGTGTTTCTGTAGAAATCAAGACCTGCTTACATAATGTGCCTAGCAGGACTTAGTCTGCTTTTAGACAGGATGTAGGCACATGAGAGGTTCCTCTTCTCCCTTGTTTTGTACCACTGAGCCAAGAACTCCTGTCCTCATCCAGACCTGCCTGGGCAGGAAAGACTCCCTTCGCTCCACAGTGTTCAGCGTGGAAAGAGCTCTGCATTTTCTCTCTGAGTTCTCCCTGGATTTGGGACTTCTGGAATGGAGTGTGGAATGAAAGGAGTTGATTCTTAACTGCCATCGGTTTTTCCATTGCAGAACAAAGGAGACTGCATGGTAGAAGTAGTACTTGGGTATTGAGGAGCAGCTGTGGTGGCCCCCTGAGACAGGTGCCATGGTTTGAGGGAGATTTCCCAGAAAATCCAGGTGTCCACCTAGGCAGGGCCAAACACTGTGGGGTATGATCCAAGGAGCAGTACCATCTGCTTCTTGTGTCTCGAAGGGCCTTCATACCTGCACAGAGAGCAAGTGGGCATCTCAGGATTAGGCTTCATACTGGTTTGAGATATGGGCATTGATCTCCACCAGGCCTCACCCAGGTTTTGTTATTTAGCTTTACACAAAGCATGTGGCCAGGTGTACTGTGGTGGGGATGGTGGGGGGGGGGGCGGTTTCCTGCTGGACCCTGCTGCCTTACTGCTTCTTCTGTATCTGAACCCTCAGCTCCCACTTCACTTTGGCCTTGTATTCTTGTTGTAAATCTTAGCTGTGCTCTCTGGACTCCGATCACCTCCTCCCACTCTTTTTATGCCACATATCTCTTGGGCTGGCAGCTCCTGCATGCATGCTATATTACTCATCAGTCTTGGTGGGTATGGCCTCTTCTGGCTGCCCTTACCCTGCAGTCCACACCTAGCTCTCATGAAAGAATCCCCTTCTTGCCTTCTTCCTTCCAGAAGACTGAGGGAATGGGAAGCATAGTACCTGAAGAGGTGAGGAGGTGTTTGGAATTAGTCATCTCTAGGCTACCACGTCATAGGGAGCCGGCTGATTTGGAAATTTCTTGAAGCCATTCAGCATCTACATAATAATACTGCTTTATATTTATATAGATATATATTTAGGTTTCTAATGTCTTCAGGCTCAACCTCAAAATAGCAAGGTCTGAGCTGCACATCCCTGTGTTAACTTCATATTGCAGCTATAACAAATTATTACAAATTTAGTGGCTTAAAACAACACAAATTTATTATCTTAGAGTTTTGAAAGTCAGAGGTCTGAACTGGGTCTCACTGGGCTAAAATCAAGGAGTTGTCAGGGCTGAGTTCCATTGTGGAGGCTCTAGGGGAAAATCCATTTTCTTGTCTATTCCAGCTTTTGGAGGCTCCCCACATTCCTTGGCTCATGTCTCCTTCCTCTGTCCTCAAAGTCAGCAGTGGCCTTTCTCACATTTCATCACTCTGACACTGACTATTCTGTCCCCCTTCTCCCCATGTAAGGACACTTACTGGTGGTAATCCAGGGTAATCTTCCTATCTTCAGGTCAGCTGATTAGCAACTGTAATCCCATCTGCAGCCTTAATTGTGCTTTGCCATGTAACCCAACATATTTACAGATTCTGAGGATTAGGACATGGACATTTTGGGGGTCCATTATTCTGCCTACAGAACCCCCAAAGTATTGCCCAGAAATTCTTAGAAATCCTAAGAGTGTGTTCCATTTGTGCCCACAGCCAGTTTGAGGTACCATCATTATGTGGCATCTGCCCTCTTATTTCTTTCCTGTCTGGATCTTCTTTGCCCTTTTACCTGCTGCCCACTTAGTCACCATCAGAACACCACTGTTTGTGGGGCTGCTGGTTCTGGTTATTCCCAAAGTCTCCGGTTTCAGGATGCCAAAGCGCTGGGGTTCTACTCCAAAGAAGGGAAGTAATCCCTTTTGTCAGCTCTGAGTCCCACTCTGTTAGTTGGGTCCCTAAGCAATTCTGCTTGTGCCCAGAGCCTCCCAATTTTGGTTGGCTCCTGACACTCCTCTCTTTACAGAGTAGCGTCAAATCCCTCCAGAAAAGCATTTCCTTCTATTTTTGTCCTCAGGCCAGGGAGCCAGAGAGGAAATAAACATATACCACTTCCTCCACTTTCTTCCACACTTCCCCTGCCCTAGACCTGACCTTCTTGGCCTCATCAGTTACTTATATACTCATCCACATCAACACACACTTGAGGGAGAAGAGGAATAAAGGAGGAGTACCGACTGTTCCGGTGGTCTCCAATATGGGAGGATACAAAACAAGACATCAGGGTGCAGACAGAAAATACTTTTATATCTGCTTGTTTTGGATCTAAAAAACAAGAAACAAATTATGCTTTCCTGTTGCCATGTGTAAAGTTAAACACTAGTGCCTTCACTCAGTCTAAACATTGGATGGTTTTGTCTGATCTGCAGATGAATCATGAGGGAGCTCGATAGCCAAGGGGCTGAGTGGGTTCAATTTGTGGGTTCAATTTTTAGATTCCTGGAAAGCACCAAAGTAAAAGGTGCCTTGTTACATGGTTACATGGCAGATGCCATCGAGTTTCAGCTGACTAGATCTTTACAAAGTGGACAAGCGGCTTTAAAAGTTTTATTCAAAGAAACCTCGGATTGAATCTAATTCCAGTGAAAGCACAAGTGAGCAACAGAAAACAAACGGCTGAGACCATGGCAACTGTTCTCCTAGGACAAGCTCTTCATCAGCCACATCAGGCTGCAAACAATGACAGGCTCCTCACGTTTGCCAGGAAATCATTTTTAAAAACCCAGAATTACCATGCAGACCACCTGAACTATGGATTTATGTTAACTGCTGTTAGCGCTGTTAATGAGGCACGTCTGCCCCAGCGTTCATCATGCAGGAAGTTATTAGTATGACACCATCAAACCTCTATAGTCTTAACTGCAGAATGTTTTGGGTACTGTTAAAGAACATTATTTATTTCATCTTATTCATTTTTAAATTTAGTAACACTTGTACACAACTGATAAGAAAAGAAATTGTTATCAGAGGGTGTGCTCAAACATTTCTTATGGGTAAAATGTATTATCAAAACAATTGGGAGACCCAATTTTGCAACTTTGGACCCCATTTCAGCCACATTAAATAGTTCTTTTGCAATCATTTGTCCTTTTACAATGTACATTTACTGTCTTATATATGATTTCTTTGACTCCACTACAGCTCTGATAGGTAGGGGTTTGTTATTTTAGAGTTGAGCACTGAGGACTCAAAAGAGGTATGGTTTGGTTTGTTTCAAGACATATAGTTAATAAAAACTAGTAAGTGGCAGAGGGTGAGCCTCAAAGAGCCTGTAAACTCTCCAAGAGTGAACGCAAAACAGACCATTTTTAGGAACATGGTTGCATTATGGGTTGAATTACATTCCTCAAAAAAGGTATATTGAAGTCCTAATCCTCAGTATCTGAGAATGTGACCTTGACAAGGATAATTAAGTTGAAATGAGATTGTTAGGGTAGGCTCTAATCCAATATTATTGGTGCCTTATAAAAAGGGGGTTGATTTGGACTCAGAGAGACACATACAGTGTGAGACGTGGAGAGAACACCATGTGAAGATTGCAGTTATGCTTCGAAGCAAAGGAACACCTGCGGCTGCCACAAGCTGATAGAGGCAAGGAAGAATCCTTGCCCTACAGGTTTCAGAGGGTACATGCCCCTACTGACACCTTGACTTTGGACTTCTATCCTCCAGAACTGTGACACAAGAAATTTCTGTTGTTCCAAGCCATCCAGTTTGTGGTACTTTGTTATGGCAGACCTAGAAAACTAACACAATGGCTTATAGCTCTGAAAGAGGTCCAGGACCCAAAAACATTTAAAATCACTGTTAAAATCCAATACAGCCACAAGCAGAGGAAGAAGCCCAGAGTCTGGGAGTGGATTTTCTCAGGTGATATGGCTAATTAAGAGAGAAACACAGCTGAGTCCCACACATCCTGACTCCTAGGTTCAGCTTCAGTGGCAGGAGGGCTCAATGTGGGGAAATTGGCCTGTATCCTTACCAGATTTGGTGTCAGTCCTGCCTTAGTGGTCCACCATGGTCTGGCACAGCTCACCATTCTTCCAATGACTTTTTTTTTTTTTTTCAGAGAGAGCACAAGCAGGAGAGAGGGGAAAGGGAGAGAGAGAGAGAGAAAGAAAGAGAGAGATGGGAGGGAGGGATCTTAAGCAGGTTCCACACTCAATGTGGAGCCCAACATGGGCCTCAATTCCACAACCCTAAGATCATGGCCTGAGCTGAAATCAAGAGTCAGGTGCTCAACTGACTGAGACACTCAGGTGCCCCTCTTCCAATAACTTTAAAGGAATAAATGGAAAGTGTGTTGCATCTTTGCCTTGATGATGATGCACCTCCCTGTAGATCATAGTCCTTCTTCTGCCCCCACCCTTCACTTTCTTCCCAAAGTTCATATGTTGGCACTTCTGTGTCTATTAAGAAGGAAGAAAAAACCCAACTGTAACTGTATATATATATCAAGATGGAAAGAGTTCATTGACTTGGTGAGGATACACGCTCCACCTGGAAAATGGCTGAAAAAAAAATAATGCACCTGGCACAAAATTATAAGTAAATAAAGAATGACCCCAGGGTAAAAAAGTTTGCCAAATGAGTCTGGCAAAAGGTAAGAGCTTCCTAATTAAAACTATTTCAGGTCTTTAGGACCATGTGTGTGAATAGTGACCTACTTAAAAGTGGGCTGTGAGCTGATCCTTGGAATTAACTTATTCAGTCATTTGGTAAATATCTATTAAGCATATTCTGCGATCAGTCACAGTATCAGACACAGCAGTGAACAAAACAAATTCCCTGTCCTCATGGAGTTTGTATTTTAAAGGGGGGAGAGAAATAATAAAGTATATACTATGCTAGGTGGTGATAGGTGCCTGACTAAAGAAAGTAAAGTGGGATAAGGGGAGTAGAGAGTTACAGTGGAGGTGGGATTTATCATCATACCAGGTGCTGAGGGAAGGTCTGTCTGAAAAGGTAGAGGGAAATGTCTAAAAGGAGTGAGGGAGCAAACCATGCCTAGGGAAAGAATAAGAGCAAAGGCCCTGAAGTGGGAAAGAACAGGGCATGTTTTAGGGATGGTAAGGAGGACAAGGCAGCTGGAACACAGTGAGAGAAAGGGAGAGAGGTAGGAAATGATGGTGGAGAGAAAGAACTGGGGACAGACCATGTAAAGTCTTATAGGCCTCCATAATGATTTTGGATTTTTCTATGAAGGAGATAGAAAGCCATTATGAGTTTGGAGTAGTAAAGTGACATGAAGTGTCTTCTGTTTAAATGGACCTTCTAGATACTATGTGGAGAATGGAATGTTAGTGAATAGGAGGGGTTGGTAGGAGTAGAGGCAGAAAGACAAGGTAAGAAGTTCTTACCTGTAACAATCCATGTAAGGGAGAATGGCAGCTTGGATCCAGGTGAAGTTGGTAAGAAGTGGTTGGATTACGGATATAATTTGAAGGTAGAGTTGATAGGATTGCTGATGGATTAGATATAGGACATGAGAGGAAAAGAGGACATAGTGAAAATCTCAAGATTGTTGACTGGAGAAACTGGAAAGTAGAAGCTGCCATTTTCTGAGGTGGGGATGATTATGGGAGGAGATGACGTGGTAGGGGATGGGGCAGGAATCAAGAGTTTCATGTCAGACATTAAGTTTGAGATGAAAATTTGTCACCCAAGCAAAGATAATGAGTAAGCAGTGAGACACAGGAGTCTGGAGTTTCATGGAGACATCTGGACTGGAGGCATAAATGTAGGAGTCATCAGAATGTATGTGCTATTTAATATCATGGGTCTAGTAGTCTTTACCCTGGCAGTGGATGTAGATAAAGAAGGAGGAGGTCCTGAAGGCTAACCCCACATTTAGAGACGGGAAAGAGAGAAACCAGGAAAGGAATTTGAGAAGCAGTGGCCAGTGAGGCAAGAGAACAACTAAAAGAGGGTGGTGTTCTAGAAACCAGAGAAGGAGTTGAAAGAGAGAGAATGATCAACTGTATCAAATGCTTCTGAGTCTAGTAAGACAAAGATTGAGAATTGACTGTTAGAGTGGTGGCAGAGAATTTGCAGCCACCTTTAAACCACCATCCCAACATTCCTGGATTTGAATTCCTGATCTGCCACTTGCTGGTTGTGTGATGTGACACAAGTTATAGGAATTCTCTTAGCTGAGATAATATCAACGTTATCCCTCCAAGCTGTGAGGGAAAGAAATGATGTGGCAAGGTGCCCTGGCATGCAGTTAATGCTCAATAAAAAGTAGCTACTATTATTACTACTGTCACATGCCCTTAAAAGGATAAATAGAATGAAAATTGGGAAGAGGATGTTTGTTGACTTGACATTTAGGAGACCTATGGTGACTGCCTGATTTTGGAAGAGAGTAGTAGCAGAATGAGGATCAAAAGCCAGTGGCAAAAGTTAAGCTGTAAGTGGATTTGAGGGCAGTGAGGACAGCTTGGCAGTGAAAGGGGACATAAAGTGAAAGGGCCTGTCATGTGGGAAAATCAGGTTAGGCAGAAGGGCAGCTGGAGAGGTGGAAAATGAAGACATGTGAGAGGAGATCATTGATGAGGGCAGGGTTTTAAAAAGGCTTCTTAAGATTTAACAGATTCATATTTAGAATGTTGTGATGATAAGCCAGAAAGCCATTGGGGTTTGCTCTCATATCAGGACTCAATGTCTTTAACTTTTTTGCCTCCTGATAGAGGGCTCTCTTGTCCTCATCTCCTGAAGTTCTCCTCTGGTTGGAGATCCACTTAAAGCATATGTAGCTCCTTTAGTTTTTTAAGTCTTTGGCCTTACTTTCAGAGAACTGTGAATTCTTTGCCTATAAATCATACCATTGGAGACTCCAACACTCTGAAAAGATTCATGCCTTCCAAGATTCTAAAGAAAGCACTTTTCTGTATAGCTTGGAAGGTAAATGTGATAAAACCTATATCATATATGAATTTAGGAGTAATTATAGCATGGCTTGGGCCAAAATCAGCAAATTAGACAGGGACCCAGGTCTCCGTGCCAAGATGTGAGTAGTCATAAGCAGAGGGCAATCCAAGGTGAGGTGAGGCAGGGGCCCGGAGACAAAGTGAAGGAGCTAACAAGTCAGAGAGATATCAAAACCAGGAGATTCAAGGTAGATGGAGATAGGCAGGGAGTTAAGGGACTTTAGCCCCCTGGCTGGATTATGGCCCAGGGGATGCCAGACTCTGTAGCTTGACCAAAATCTGGTGTTGTATTGAAGTTTACTTTTAGCTTCTACTCTTACACCTTGATTTCTCTCTTCTCTCTAGTTAGATGTCCATCTCTCCATCACTTGGCTTATTCCCCAAAGTAGTTAAAACCATTGACAAAAATACAGACTATGCAACCAGATAAAATATGTGAGGAAAGGAATTTTCCAAAAATAGAAAACAAAGACAGGAAAAAGATTAAGCCAAGGGGACGTTGATGAACAAAATGGACATCTTAATTTCTTATTCATTCATGGACTATGCACGTGCTTCTGAGTTTCCTAGCTGCCAGGGCAAAAAGCAAAATATAGTCAGTTTCACAATTTGCAGGGTTCAGAAGATTAAAAACAAGCAGTGTTCTCAGGATGGGTAACATAGGAGATAGTGTTTTCATCATCATCTTTATGATAACTCCAGCAACAGTTTTTCAGTGTGGGTTGACATCATGACTATAAAGAAAAATTCAGTCGAAATCAATAAAACAATGCAGCTCGCGTGTATAGCTTTCTGGTGGGTCGGCCCAATACAAGATTAATTTTTGGATTTTCTAGAGTAATAGATTGAATGCCCACCTTGGCTATAAAACAAAATACATCAGAAGTCAATAAAGCATTTAAATTTAATTTTTAAACTAACTTTAATCCATTTAATCCACTTCCTGGTATACTCTCTGAGTTAAACAAGTGGATTTCTAGGTAACTGATCACTTTGGTTTATTGCTGGTTGTAAACTAACTATATTATTATAGTATATCTACTGGAAGTCATGACTGCTTTTAGAATACTCTTAAGTAATTCTTTCTATGGCTCATGTATTTCTTAACAGTTTTTTTTGTTTAAAAAAAGTCAGTGCTCTGTGTACAGATGTGTGCTTACCATCGTTTTTTCTGTCATGAGGGGAGTAGAAAGACTGATACAAGTGAGGGAAGGAAGGCCCAAGTTTTTAGGAAGCATCATAGCAACTAGGAATCTCTAGTGAGTTCACACCTCTTAGTTTATGATGGGTTGTCATCCATGGAGTCAGAAATTAAAGGAAGGTATACAAAGCTTTAAACAGTCTTATGTGGTTCTTAACAGGTTTCTTCTGATGGTGATAGTGTAGAATAGTGGACAATGGACAGAGTGTTTGAAAGAAGGAATCCTAATGGAAACTGGTCAAAGTATTAAATATTGAGTAATATGTGATTATGTGCTAAAGACTTTGCTTTCCTATATAATAATTCATTCAGTTTATTGGACATTGAACTGTTTGTCACTCTACTGCAAACTTGGTGGCTGGAGGAGATGAGGAGATCAATTTTAAAATGCAGGGCACACTCACTGCTCTGCAGACTTACAGTCATCTAGTTGGAAAGACATATGAAACAGGTGAAGAATATGAGTATGTAAAGGAGTACCAAATTAACAATACTCAGAAGGTAAGAACGTATTTGCAATATATATAATGTAAAAAAATTAATGTCCAGGGGTGCCTGGGTGACTCAATCAATTGAACATCCAACTCTTGGTTTTGGCTCAGGTCGTGATCTCATGGTTCATGAGTTTGAGCCCAGGTGGGGCTCCATGATGACAGTGTGGATCCTGCTTGGATTCTCTCTCTCCCCCTCTGTACCTCCCCAGCCAACAAATGCTCTTTGAGTTTGACTTTTTGATCTTGGATTTGACTTTTCTACTCCTTGGTCTTAAACCCAATGCCGTTTAAGCCTATAGTATGCACAACTTGCACAATATAGGCTCTTGTCCTTGTGGCCCTACCCTCCAGAGCCTGATAGTCCCTCTTAAAGCCACCATTTTGTGTTGCCTCCAGTTGCTGCAAGGTTGCTGGGATGGCAGCTTAGGATAGAACTTAGTGAGGGTGAGGGATCAGAGCTGTGGCCCAAGGGAAGAAGGGTACTCACCACGGGAGCTGTAACTCATGGCTAGCTATTGTGTGAACTTTAGACATTTGGTAACTTTCGTTGTGTATTTCATCAACCTTTCTTTAGTTGAGTTTGTGTGATAAATGAGAGAAGAGAAAACAATGTGTTTTACTCCAGCTAACACTACTGCTACTACTAGTTCTATAATCGTAGAGCTGTGGAATGCGTCATCATTTATAAACTGTATCCACATGCATTATCTCAGTAAGTTCTCAAACTCTGGAAGGAAATGTTATACTTATTTTCCAGATATGGAAACCACAGCCCATAAAGGTTGCTACTAAGTAGCAGATTTGGAATTTACTTCTAGTCTTCTAAGCTCAAGTCCTTTCCAAGAGTTTAGAAATGAGGAGATCTTCTTTCTGTCCTCCTCAAGGTATTATTTTAGTGTTTGTTAATGGGGTAAAGAAATGGATGGGGCACAGGGAGTATAAAAGTGGTGAACATGTTCTAGATCTAAAGCTTCTAATTGGAAGATGGCATAATCTTAAAATAAATATTATAATTTTGTTTCTCAATAATGCACACGTTTCCTTTCAACAAAATAGAATTATATAGGTAGCTCATAAATCTCTTGAATAGGGGGCCTCCGGTGCCTACAGATATAGATAAATCATGCTGAGAGGACGCTGAACCATGAAATGATTCTGTTAACATGTCATCTGTGTAGAATATATTTTCAAATCTCCAACAGAAGGGTCTAAATTATGAAGGGAGGTAGCCTAGTAAAGCTGATACTTTGGTATTTGATACTTTCAGCCTCCTCCATCTGCTGCCTCTGCTTGTGCTGAGTCTGGCTCAGTGAATAGAGTACAGCATAGCCTAATGCAGAGAGTCACTGGAATTAACCATGTTAAAACATGCAGTGAACCCAGAAATTCTTTAAGCTGTGTTATCTTGTGAAAGTGATATATTAATGCTACTTATCTGGTCTTACAAGAAATTGTGAAAATTGCTAAGTCACGATGAGAATTTTGACCACAGAGAAGCCAAATTTAATGGCTTTATGCCCAGCACTGATTCTGATACTTTCAATGAGATTTGGAAACCTTCCTTAAAATGGCTTTTGTTTTCAAGTTGCTTTGAATGTAGTCTCAGAATTTGATGTGGGGATTGGTAGATTTGGGTGGCCTGTTTGCACCCAGGTTCGGTATAGAACAATATGACAATAGCTTTGAGGGACTGTTAATGTTCTGCATTTTATCTTAATGCCCCTAGCACAAGGGACATATATGCCTTTTCTACATGGGGACAAAGGAGAACACTCATTTTTGACTTAGCGCATGGAATGTGCTATTCCAGTAGTTCTCAAAGGTTGGTTGGTCCCTGAACTAGTAGCATTAGCACTTGGGAGCATGTTAGAAATGCAGTATCTCAGTTTCTACCCCAGACCTACTGAATCAGAAACTCTGGGGTTGGGGCCCACATGTCTGTGTTTTAACAAGCCCCTGCTGGTGATTTGGATGCTCCCTATTGCTTGAGAACTCCTTTCCAAACCCTATGCCACTGTTCTGGTGCAGATACTCATCAATATCCCACCAAAGCCATTGGAGCAGCACCCCCCGCTGGTCTCCCTGTCTCCAGAGTCAAACTCTCCAATTCATTCTTTAGTTTACTGTCAGCCTTTTTAATGAAATACTGATTTAGTCTTGTCACCATTGGAGCCCTCAACACTCTTGAAAGATCTCCAGTTTCTCCTTTTACTCCACTCACACACAAGGAGTGGGCCCAGGCAGTGGATGCAATAATACTAAAGAAGTGATAGAGCCATATGGGGGAGGTGGTAACCATTATGGGAAGGAACCTTGGGTAAACTACTCTTTCTTCCCCCCCTTTTTTAGATGAGGGTGGTGATATGTATGTATTTCCCTTGGGATAAACTTTATTTTACCATCTGAGACTCAAGATCAAGAGGGTCAGAATTCAAAAATCGGTCTCCAGGAAGAATCCAAAGCCTTCTTTGGGTGTGGGCCTGAATGCTGCCTGGAGTCAGGTTAAAAGGGGTCCTCTCAGCTCTCTGAAGTCTGGTCCATCTCACCGAATGACCATCCTGGGGTTGAGGTTAAAGCCTCAACTGATAATTAAAAGAGTGATTTAGCCTAGAGCAATATTTCTGCACTTCTTTCTTGGAAACTAGAGGCAAAAGTAGGGATCTGGGACTCTGAGTTCTTATATTGTTTATTATCACAACAAATCTGGTCTTTCTATTGCCTCAAATGTTTGAATTTCCTATAGGATAAAGTTCAGACCTCTTGCTACAGCCTATAAGGCCCTTCATATTCTGGTTCCTACTTATTTTCTCTTGTTGCTGTCTACATGTATGCAGCTCATATATAAAAATCAACATGCAGAAAGCTGTTGCATTTCTTTACACCAATAAGGAAGCAGCAGAAAAAGAAATCAAGAAATTGATCCCATTTGCAATTGCACCAAAAACAATAAGACACTTAGGAATAAACCTAACTAAAAAGGTAAAAGATCTATATTCTGAAAACTATAGAACACTTATAAAATAAATTGAAGAGCACACAAAGAAATGGGAAAGCATTCCATGCTCATGGATTGGAAGAACAAACATTGTTAAAATGTTTATACTACCAAAAGCAATGTATGCATTTAATGCAATCCCTATAAAAATACCATCAGCATTTTTCACAGAGCTAGAACAACCAACCCTAAAATTTGTATGGAAGCACAAAAGACCCTGAATAGCCAAAGCTATCCTGAAAAAGAAAAACGAAACTGGAGGTTTCATAATTCCAGATATCAAGCTATATCAGAAAGCTGTGGGCATCAAGACAGTATGGCGTTGGCACAAAAACAGATACACAGATCAGTGGAACAGAATAGAAACCCAGAAATGGACCCACAACTATATGGTCAACTAATCATCAATAAAGCAGGAAGGAATGCCCAATGAAAAAGACATCTCTTCAACAAATGGGGGTGGGAAAACTGGACAATGACATGCAGAAGAATGAACCTGGACCACTTACTTTCTTACACCATACACAAAAATAAACTCAACATGGATGTAAGACCTAAATGTGAGACAGGAAACCATCAAAATCCTAGAGGATCACACAGGCAGAAACCTCTTTGACCTCAGCCAGAGAGCAACTTCTTACTAGACATGTCACTGAAGGCAAGGGAAACAAAAGCAAACATGAACTATTGGGACTTCATCAAGATAAAAAGCTTCTTCACAGAGATGGAAATAACAAAACTACAAGGCATCCTACAGAATGGGAGAAGATATTTGCAAATGACATTATCTGATAAAGGGTCAGTATTCAAAGTCTATAAAGAACTTTCAAACTCCACACCCAAAAAACAACTCAGTGAAGAAATGGGCAGAAGTCATGAATAGACATGACTTTTAGACATGAATAGACTTTTCTGAGAAGACATCCAAATGGCTAATAGACACATGAAAAGATGCTCAACATCACTCATCATCAGGGAAATACAAATCACAGCCACAATGAGATACCACCTCACACCTGTCAGAGTGACTAAAATTAACAACTCAGGAAACAACAGATGTTGGCAGTGTGGAGAAAGGGGAACCTTCTTGCATTGTTGTGGGAATGCAAACTGGTGCAGCCACTCTGGAAAACAGTATGGAGTTTCCTCAAAAACCTAAAAATAGAATTTCCCTATGATCCAGCAATTGCACTATTAGGTATTTACCTAAAGGATGTAAAAATACAGATTTGAAGGGGTACGTACATCCCAATGTTTATAGCAACATGGTCATCAATAGCCAAACTATGAAGAGAGCCCAGATGTCCATCAACTGATGAATGGATAAAGAAGATGTGGTATATATATACAATGGAATATTACTCAGCCATCAAAAAGAATGAAATCTTGCCATTTGCAGCAATGTGGATGGAACTAGAATGTATTACACTAAGTGAAATAAGTCAACAAGAGAAAGACAAATACCATATGATTTCACTCATATGTGGAATTTAAGAAACAAAACAGATGAACACATGGAAAGGGGAGGAAAAAAAAGAGACGAGAGGGAAACAGACAAGAGACTCTTAATGATAGAGAACAAACTATGGGTTGGTGGAGGGAGGTGAGTGGGAGATGGGCTAGATGAGTGATAGATACTAAGAAGGGCATTTGTTGTGATGAACACTGGGTGTTGTATGTAAGTGATAAATCACTGAATTCTACTCCTGAAACCAGTTTTGCACTGTATTTTAACTAAAATTTAAATTAAAAAAAGGGGGGCACCTGGGTGGCTCAGTTGGTTGAGCGTCCAGCTTCAGCTCAGGTCACGATCTCACAGTTTGTGGGTTCAAGCCCCGCATCGGGCTCTGTGCTGACAGCTCAGAGCCTGGAGCCTGCTTCTGATTCTGTGTCTCCCTCTCTCTCTGCTCCTCCCCCGCTCATGCTCTGTCTCTCTCCTTCAAAAGTAAATAAAAACATTAAAAAATTTTTTTTAAAAAAGGGAAAAACAAAAACAAAACAAATGTACTCTTATCTCCACTTATATCAGATTCAATTCCCTAAAGAAGAGATGCTCTTTCATGGTTCTTCATGTTTTTCATATACTGTATCCTCAGCCTACAAGGCTTTCACCTACTCCATCTTCTACATTCCCCTTGGACCCTGCCATTTGCTGCATGGGTGACCGCCCTTTAAAACCTAGCTGATGTATCTATCACCTCCTCTGTGAAATCTTCAAACCCACCAAGCAGGTTTGGACTCTTGTGTGCATTTATCACATAGTGTTGGTCTAATGAATACTTTTTTGACAATTGCCTTATTCCTGGAATGAGATATTTCCAAGTTTGAAATGACCCCAATTTCTTAGGCCAAAAGTAGTAATAAGAGTCCTAGAGACCCCACTTTGTTTTATTTAACACACAGTGTTACATTTGTTTCAGGTGTACAACACAGTGATTCAACATCTTTGTATGTTATACTATGCTCACCACAAATGTAGCTACCACTGTCACCCATACAGTGCTATTACAGTATCATTGACTATATTCCCTCTGCTGTACCTTTTATTCCCGTGACTTATTCATTACATAACTGGAAGCCTGTATCTCCCACTCCCATTTACCCATTTTGCCCATCCTTCCACCCACTTCCCTCTGGAAACCCTTCGTTTGTTCTTTGTATTTATAGGTCTGATTCTGCTTTTTGTTTGTTAATTTATTATTGTTTTTTTTTTTAGATTCCATGTGTAAGTGAAATCATATGATATTTTTCTTTCTCAGTCTGACTTTACTTAGTGTAATACCCTCTAGGTCCATCCATGTTGTTACAAATGGCAAGATCTTATCCTTTTTATGGCTATACAATATTCCATTATGTATATATATACCAACTCTTCTTTGTCCATTCATCTAGTGATGGACACTTGTTGTGTCTGTATCTTGGCTATTGTGAATAATGATGCAGTAAACATAGGAGTGCATTTATCTTTTTGAATTTTTTATTTTCTTTGGTTAAATACTGAATAGTGGAATTTGTGGTCATATAGTATTCTAATTTTTAATTTTTTGAGGAACCTCTATACTATTTTCCACACTGCCTGTACCAATTTACATTGCCACCAACAATACTCGAGAGTTCCTTTTTCTCCATGTACTCTCCAACACTTGTTATTTCTTGTCTTTTTGATTTTAGCCATTCTGACAGGTGTCAGGTGATGTCTCATTGTGGTTTTGATTTGCATTTCCCAGATAATGAGTGGTGTTGAGCATCTTTTCATGTGTCTATTTGCTCTTAGCATGTCTTCTTTGGAAAAATATCTATTCTAATCCTCTTCCCATTTTTTAATTGGCTTATTTGTTTTTTTGGTGTTGAGCTTTGTAAGTTCTTTACATTTTTTGGATATTAACACCTTATTGGATGTATCATCATTTGCACATGTCTTTGGATACCCCCACTTTATTTTTATTTGCTTATTTTTTTAAAGTTTTTATTTTGAGAGAGAGAGAGCGTGCATGAGAGGGACAGAGAGAAAGAATCCCAGACAGGCTCTGGAACTGTCAGTGCAGAGCCTGATGCAGGGCTCAAACTCATAAACCTTGAGATCATAACCTGAGCTGAAACCAAGAGTTGAACACTTAACTGACTGAGCCACTGAGATGCCCCTAGATACCCCCACTTTAATGGGAAGCCATAGGTTAAGTTGCTGAGCCAGTCAGATTTCCATTTTTGGAAATTTTAACTGAGACATAGAGGGTTGTTCCAATTGGTGGTATGATAGAGTACCATAGACTGGGTGGCTTATACATAGCAGAAATTTATTTCTCACAGTTTGGGAGGCTGGGAAGTCCAAGATCAAGGTGTTGGCAGACTTGGTGTCTGAGGAGGGCCTGCTTCCACATTCATAGGCAGCCATTTTATTTCTGTGTCCCCACGTGGTGGAAGGAGTGAGGGACCTCTGTGGGGTCTTTTTATTAAAGGCGCTAATCCCATTCGTGATTGTTCTGCTCTCATGACCTGTTTACCTCCCACAGGCCCCACATCTAAATACTAGCACACTGGGATTAGATTTCAACATATGAATTTTGGGGGGACACAAACGTTCTGTAGTAAATATGAGCTGAAAGGTTGGGAAGAGTGGGGGCTGGGATGGCCATATTGGATCTCTGTCAGGATGGATCAGTAGAGCAAGCTGGGAGGGAGAGGGAGAAGCAGAGGCGGGGGGGGGGGGGTAGGAGAGAGAGAGAAGAGAGCTAACTTTAGGAGTTGGTGAGACACTATGGTTTAGGGATCTGATCCAAATTTCTTGCCTTTTCTGTTCCTAGCCTGGTTCACTTGGGGCCTGTCTGAATGTAATTTTTTGTTCTCGGGTTCATTGGAGTGCTATAGCCTTAAATAAAACTTTTGCTCAGGCTATTTGAAACAGGTTTTTCTTCAGTGCAACCAGGGGAGCTTTGACTACTTTATCTCGATGGGAGCTTTCTCAGGAAAGGCGCAAGGCTTTTTTTCTCTTTATATTCTCCGTTCTATATAGCACAGTGCATGGTATTAGTCAGCACTCAGAAAATATTGAGTGAATGAACTAACGGTAGGCACTAAGGCTGCTGCACAGCACCCAGGAAATTATTCTGTAGAATTAAAACTGAAAAACATAGGTTGGGGATTAACTGCAGAGGAGCACCTGTTTGGAGTGATGGAAATGTTTTATATTTTTATTCTGGTAGTGATCACATGACTAAATGTTTGTCAAAACACACAGAACTGTACACCTAAAGAGGGTGAGTTTTTCCAAATGTCACAATTATAACTAAATGAACTTGATCTAAAAAAGTGAACCAAAAAGAAGAAAAAAAACCAAAGGAAAATAAGATTTTCTTCATAACATATTAAATTCATGATAATGAATCTCAATACTTTTTTTATGTATAGTTTTATTGAATTCCCTTTTTTTAAAAATTTTCTTGTGACCTTGGGCTCCAGATAATAGGGGTATTGACTGTGGAACATGATTTTGCTTTTTGGCTTCAAAATGTTGCGAAAATAGAAAGTACTGTTTCTCTACTTTCTAGTTCTGAGTAGCGATTGAAACAAAAGATTATGTTCAAAGAGAAATAAGTCCACATTCCTAAGCTCCAGTTTCTACCAGGCCCTGCTTTACCATTTTGCCTATTAGCTATTTGAGAGCTTTCAATAATACTGATTATTCTGTCCTAAGCCAGCATCTCCCAGACTTAAACATTGGTTCACAGAATGTTTAAATAGGCTAAGTGAAAACAATAATAACAATTATGACTTATGATAGTTGTTGTGATCAGATGCATTTGGGAAATTCTGGTTTAAAAAGTAAACAGGCTTTTGTTTGTTTCACGAGTTTTCGATGTCATAGGATAGAGTCCACCGAGTGTGGCGCTGAAGGCTGCAGATACCGCAGATTACTGTCAATCTTATTTCATCCAAAATTTCCAAATGTTGTCATCTCCCTCCTACATTTTTGCTTTGGAACTTGGTTTAATTGAGTCAATACTGTTACTATGACGTATTTCATGTGTACTATGTCCTATATGCTGGGTAGTTGCATCCATTTTATTTTGTTTTATTTAGAAAGACGTGGAGGTAGGGCCTCTTGAACTTCTTATTCACATACTAATTTAGTCCTAGCTTATTTTAAAAATAAGCTTTTTAAATAGGGCTCATTGTCAGGGCAAGAATGGTTTTCTTTTTGTTTTGACTTCGGAGGCATGTTTATTAGGAAATTGTTTAATGCTTTGCATAAAACACATAGTACCATAAACCCAGTAAAATCTGTGTAGAAAACAAAACAAAACAAATGGCAGAAGGAGCAGCCAAGATGGTGAAGCCCCCAGGAAAACAAAAGCTGGGAGTTGGAGTTCAAAATCCATGGTTCCCAAGGACAAGAATAGTGCTGCTTCTCCAGCCAAAAAGAAGGAAAACAAGGTCCCAAAAGAGGTTGTTGCCCATGGGGTCAAGGAGGGACCCAAAGCCAAGGCTCCTGCTACTCCTAGGGGTGGTGGGTCTAAGAGGGTGCCTGGACCCCTGGCCAGAAAGACAGAGGCCCCAAGGGCTCAAGAAGGTCCAGCATGCCGTATCACTAAGGCCTCATCATTCAGATTGGCCAGTAAAAAACTAGAAACTGAAAGCTAGAGCTGGGGTGGAAAGAGACTAAGATTCTGCTTGAGTTCTTATTCCCCCAACAAACCATCACTCTGTTTATTTCATTGTAACCTATTTATCGATAAAGACTTTTTAAAAACAGTTATCTGGCATTTTATGTGGGTAAAGGAAGGAATTTTCACCTTTAAATAATAGCATTTATATTTTGTTCACACTGCAAAACAAAAATAATCACCTCTGAGTATCTGCATATAGTTATAGTGGTTATGAACCTTTAAATAATCTCCATCATTTATGTTTTTTAACAGCAGAAGTGTGTAATCTTTGCTAAATCCAGGCTGCTCTCCTCTTTGCAATGAGTGAAGAACTTGGGAGTTGCAATTCCATGCTTTTTTATGCTGGCCAGTGTCATCTTCTGGAAGAGGTCATTCATAGATCACTTATGAGTTTTATTCCTGGAATAGTAATTGTCACTCTAGACGAATGAGGTTATATAAAGAGCTGCAGTATAGATTTCCCATCTGCACCCACTGCCACAGAAAGAGACTTTTGCCCAAGTCGAGAGTGTGTGATGCAGAAACTGGTATGGGAGCAAGTCCCAACGGAACTATTCCTAGTATGGTCCATTGAAATGGCAAACAAATGGGTCACTTAGAGAACCTTGGAGCAATATGAATGAGTCCTCTGTTATTTATTGATTACTTATTCATAAAACCCAAGCTATATTAATTCTGGTCTCATGATGTCCTAAAGAGCTTTCTAGAGTGGAACCTATATGCTTATGGTTATCTAAGAGCTTCCAGAGTCGACTTCATAAAATGAGGAAACACTTTATATAGTGTGCAAACCCTATAGCTTAACCATCCTGCCATCTTAATTGTACAGTTTGTAGCAGTAATTAGGTTGTAAATGTGTGGATAGTCATGTACTTGACCAATTATAGGAAGCACAAAAATAAATCGTTAAGTCCTTATTAGAGTCTACAGTGATGACTGTCAAAAGGCAAGTAGGAGTAGTTAGTATTCAGTTCTTTACAGGTGGATAGTATAATGCCTGCCTAATATAGCCCATTGGTTTTCTTGTAACATAGTGCTTTGATCTCCATTCTCTTTTGTAGCAGCAATTGCATATGTAAATTTCACAGCAGTAAAAGAATACAAAGGCTGTGTTTTTGCTTTATAATTCATTTATTTCTTTAGATCAGGGTTCCTATCTCCAGTTTCTGTATATTTTATTCTAAAAGATGAAGGTTCTGTGAGTCCCCGTTCCCTGCCCCCAGATGCAGGCCATTTTATGCATTATATGGTAAATGGGCTCCAAAGGTAAATTGTTACTATGCAGAACCTGCTGCTCAGGCAAACAAGGGCAGCTAAGATACAGTGAGCACCAGCTCTATTTTGCTCTAGAGGAAAATGTCCTGCTGACAAGGTCACTGCTGGAGCTGGGTGTCATCAAGCAGCACGAGGCCCATGCCGCACCTGGAGAGGGCCGAGAGCAAAACCCCTGCTATCTTGTTGGTCAGGTGAAATCCAGGGCTTCAGCTGTACCCAGAAACCCAGGCTTACCAGCAGGTTCGGCAGCTTTGGAAGTACAGATACTCTATTCTAATGATTGTTATTGTTAATGACATTATTGCGGGAGCATGTTATGCTTTAAATACAATTTCCCAAGAAGCTAAAATTTAATGGTATTTTTCATTGACCACATATGTTCCGTGGTGATCTCTTGGGCAGTCAGCGTCTATGGCTCACACACACAAGTTATTAAATCAGTATACATCAGTTGCTGATTTTCAAAGAGGTTCTTGATTTTTGCATAAATATGAGAGTAACTGTACTGTGGCTCAGTGTGATTGCAGAAAGAACTCACTGGGCACTGCTTTTTACAAATGAAAGCAGGTCAGAGGGAAATGTGACCTTTATAAATGGCTTCATTTATTCATTAAACTTAGGAAACCATTTCTTTTAGGCTGGTAATTTAAGGATAGCTCTGCTAGGGACTAGGAATTTTGTTTTATCTGTACTGTTTTACTTGATTACAAAAATAATATATGCTGACTGCAAAAATTCAGATATTACACAAATATATGTCTTAGAATGAAAACCTGCCTTCTTCCTACCCCTCAGAGGGTACCACTGACGTTATAGTCTGCTGCATATTTTCAGTATTTTCCATGCAGAATACACACACACACACACACACACACACACACACACACTTCTGCAATTTGCTTTATTTGCTAGCATTTAGAGGAAATGTATTTTAGAAGGAAATGTTATGATATATCATAGTAGAAACTAACTTTTCTATGTATCAGATTTTTCAAATTATGTTTGTGTGTCTGGAATAGCTTAAGATAGAGGCATTTTCAATGCCGATTTATCTCCATAATTATCCAAAGTCCCTGAGAGGCCATGGATGGTTTATTAGATAGATTTAGAAAGAGTAACTGCAGTACTAAGCTTTTTCCTACAGAGTGGGCTTCCAGTGCACAAAGCATTACAATTATTTGGAGACAATCTGTAGCCTTGGAAACAATATGGCAGTAGTGACATCAGCAGCAATTATGTGTAATTTTTATCCCCAGTTTATCACCAAGGTAACCAGAGCAGGTTTCCCTGCTTGAAATTTTAAGAATGTCATAGTCCTATATACAGCAAAGATGTAGGAAAGGATTATACTCAGAGTCCCTTCTGCAGTTCATTCCATTTCCCTTATAAAACAGCTCTTTGGAATTCAAATAGCACGCATTCTATTTTAGGCAACAGCTGCAAGCTTTTGAAGCTATTAAATAAGATTCCAAATACCCTAAATACTAAAAAGAATTCATTATAATGTTTAAATTTTATATTTTTCCTTGTTGGAATATCTCCTCTCGCTTTGAACTGCAGTTCTGAGACACAGTCTTTTATAGAAAGAGGAAAGGAAACAAGCTCACCATCCTTTGGTCCTTTGTAAAGCAGGCACAAACTTGCTCATTCTTGAAACCAGTTGCCACTAACAACAATTATAATTTCCTCTTCCCAGATTGAAAGATTCTGGTCAGTTCTCTGTGCAGAGGTCAGAAAGCTGAAGGTGAAAAATAGCTGAAGATGGCAGTTAATTTGGATTCTTGGGTTGTTCCTAATAAGTTTGGATAAGTTGCATCTGATTCTGAACAAATGAATAACGTGAATGAATGAATGAAAAGATGCATAGATGTGCATCTTCATGCCTTATTGCAGCAGTACACTGGCTCCTCATTTTCCCAAGAATTCCTTTTGCCCCACAGCTGAACAGTTCTTGTGAGTTCTTTGCTCACATGTTCTAATTCTGGCCCCTTCCATAAGTAGAACTCCATGAAGCAAAGACCACAGCATAGCAGTGACCACTCCAGAGCTCCTTGATGGTATAAGGTGGAAGAAGTGTTCATACCAATTATCTATCCCTTTAAATCCAGGGGGAAGAGACTGAGGAAGAGGCATTAAAGAGATGCCTGTCCTTATGCAATCAGTTCAGTTTAAATGACCACGGAGCACCCCTACATGATGCCCCTGCACAATGCAGTAAATCTAATATGGATACTCAGGGGGCCTGGAGTCTGGTAGGAAAGGCAGATAGATATCTAAATGTAATTATCAGTAGAAACATATAACCAATATTCAAATGTTTTTGACCTGGAAACAGCAGCAGTCTTTTGTGGTTCAGCCCGACACATCAGTGTGGTAGCTACGATAACAGAGAAGGGTGTGAGTCCAGTGGGGGTGACCAGTGGGGGTACAGAGGAGGGAGGGAGAGAGGCAGGCAGAGTGAAGAGTTCAGAGAGTTTCTTCAGAGGAGTTGAGGCCTACACAGAGTTTTGGTGAATGAAACTCTCTTTGGGGAGAAGAAGAGAGAGAAAGGAACCTTTGGGAAACATGTTTATAATTAAATCATTTATTCCCTGAAGAGAGCAGCTTAGGTTTTTAAGTTTTGATTTAATTTTTGTATCAAACATTTAAAACATACAAAAAAGCTTAGAAGATAATGACACTGAACCTCCCACATCTGCTTAAATTCCTTTTTCTTAATGAATAAAATGTAATAAATAAAGTACCCCTACCCATCTCATTCCTCTCTCTCCTTCCTAGAAGTGATGTCACAGATATTGCTGTGTATCTTTTTTTAAAAAGATTTTTAAAACTTTCATTGCACATGCATCTGTTAATACAGAGCATTGTTTGTTTTAAAATGTTATGTAAAATATTTCATACTGTGTATGTTCATTTTGCGGCTTACTTTTGCATTACTTAACATCATGTTTTTGAGGTTTATCCATGTTGATACATGTAGATCAAATGATCTATTTGATCTGCATAATATTCCGTTCCTGGACTGTATCATCATACTTTATCTGTCCACATCCTTAATGATGGGCATCTGCACTGTTATTATAAGCAATACTGCCCTTGTCTTCTTGTGTGCATGGATGAGAATTTCTCCGGAGGACATACCTAGAGGTAGAACAGCTATGTTACTTGATATGCACATTTGCAACTTAATCAGATATTAGCAACTTGCATTTCAAAGGATTTTTGTCTTTATTAATTTATAGGAATATTTTAGTTTATGGATACTAATTCTTTATTATTTTATGTATTGTAAATATCCTCTCTCCTGTGGCCTGTATTTTAATTTTATATTTGTTATTGCACAGATGCTTTTAATTTCAGTGTGGTCCAATTACTCAGTCCTTTTGTTTTTCATTATGTTTTGCATTCTAGAAATCACTACCTATATAGAAGCCATTGTTATTCTCTACATATTTTTATTATTTTTCTACTTTTTATTTTTTTTATAAAGTTTATTTTGAGAGAGACTGAGAGGGAGAGAGAGCATGAGAGAGGCAGAGAGAGAGAGATAGAGAGAGAATCCTAAGTAAGCTCTGTACTGTCAGCAAAGGGCCCAATGCATGGCTTGAACTCATGAACGTGAGATCATGACCTGAGCAGAAGTCAAGAATTGGAGGCTGAACTCAGCCACTTAGGCGCTCTTCTACATATTTTTTAAAGTATCGCTTTTCTTTTTTTTTTTTTTAATGTTTATTTATTTTTGAGAGAGAGAGAGAGAGAGAAGGAGGAGGGGGGCAGAGAGAGAGGCAGACAGAGGATCTGAAGCAGGCTGTACACTGTGAGCTCAGAGCCTGATGCGGGGCTTGAACGCACGAATTGCGAGATCATGACTTGAGCTGAAGATGGATGCTTAACCTACTCAGCCACCCAAGTGCCTCAAAAAGTGTTGCTTTTCTTAACATTCAAGGTCTTTAATTCAGCTAGAATTTTCAATTTTTATATAATAGGAGAGAGAAGAAACCTAATTTTTTTATATGGAAAGCCAATTTTTCCAGTATCATTTATTGATTTGATTTTTCCCCACTTACAGTGTCATACCTACCATATATATAAATCTTATTTATATGTAGACCTATGTTTGGACTCTGTATTCTGTTCCATTGGTCATTTGGCAATCCGGGTATGAATAACTACAATAATTCTTTTACACTGGCCGTGGGGTTCTTGTTGGATCAACACTGGGGCAGTTGGGCTCTATCTGCACCTGCACTGTATGGTCTAGCCAGTTTCCAATTTATGCCTACTTTAGGGGCTTTCTATAAACAAATTTAGCTCTGGCTACTACATTCTTTCTCCTCCTTTCCTCCTCAAAAATTATTGTGGCGGCTATTCTTGACGTTTTGCTTTTTCATATGAAATTTAGGAGCAGTATGTCAAGTTCTATCCTACTGAGAATTTATTTGGAATTGCAAATATTTAAAGAGTAATTTGGGAACAATGAACTTCTTTAAGATATTTAGTCTTTCCATCTGTTCAAATGATATTGCCCTCCTTTAATTTTGGTCTTCTTTTATGTTCTTCAGTTAACCTTTAAACTTTTGATAAAAGTTTTGTGTATTTAAAAAAAGATTTATTCTTAGATACTTAATATTTTTGTTGTTGCTATTTTAAGTGGTATTTTTGCTTGTTCTATTACTTATTAGTTTGTAGTAGTTCTGATGCTCATTTCTTATATTATGATGAATAGAAGTGATAGTGGACATCTGTCTTACTTCCTAATTTTGGAGAATGATTCCATTGTCTTATAAATATTTTTGGTGGTAATATCCTCTCAGATTATAAAGCTTTTATTACTTTTTTTATTACTTTTATTTATTTATTATTTATTTATTTATTATGTATTTTCTTTTCTTTGTTATTTTATATTTATTTATTTACATTATTTATATTTGTTTATTATTTTTATTAATTTTATTTATTTATTTAATTACTTTTATTACTTTATTTAATTTGTTAATTAATGAATTAACTTAGTAATTATAATTAATAATTATAGTAATGAAACTAGCATTGCAGTCTTTTTTTCTCTCTATTCTCTAGACTGGATAATGTTTCTTTAAGTTCAATGACTTTTTCTTTGTCATCTCCATTCTGTATTTAACCCTTCTAGGGAGTTTTAAAATTTTATTATTGTATTTTTCAACGTTTTTTATTTATTTTTGGGACAGAGAGAGACAGAGCATGAACGGGGGAGGGGCAGAGAGAGAGGGAGACACAGAATCGGAAACAGGCTCCAGGCTCCGAGCCATCAGCCCAGAGCCTGACGCGGGGCTCGAACTCACGGACTGCGAGATCGTGACCTGGCTGAAGTCGGACGCTTAACCGACTGCGCCATCCAGGCGCCCCTTATTATTGTATTTTTCAGTTCTAAATTATATATATATACATATATATGTTTATATATATGTATATGTATGTGTGCACGTATATTCTTCTGTTTCACTGCTGAAAGTTTGTTACTGTTCCCAGTCAGTTCCACAGTGTTTGCCCTTACTTGTTAGAATATTTTAATGATAGCTGCTTTAAAATCTTCGCCAGATAATTTGAACATCTGTGTAATCTTGGTGTTGATGTCTATTCATTGTCTTTCCATCTGAGTCAAGATTTTCCTGGTTCTTTGTGTGCTAAATAATTTAGGATTGTATGCTCAACATTTTTAATAGTATATTTTAAGATTCTGAGTCTTGTTTCATTCTGTGGGGAATGTCTATATTTTTGTTTTAGTAGGCAGTTGGCCTGGTTGAGTTTAGGCCAAAAGTTCCATCCAGCCTTCCTTGAGTTGTGATTTTTACCATCAGTTTCAAAGCCTTTACAGTATCATTCAGAGCTGTCCAACATGTGTACCACCCAGCAGTAGATCTGGGACCTGGGTAGTATTCTCACAGTTTTTGGTTTGCTGTTCAGGATCAGATCCGTATAGGCAAACTTTGGGAGGGTGTTCATGAGTTCATAAACAACTTTATGGAGTTGCTTTCCTAAGCTCTTCCCTCTCTGTGATCTCCATGGTACAGTCTGACTTCCTGGAGATTTCCTTTTCAGTCTTCCAGCCAGAAATCTGGGTGTTTATTTACCTTATCCTATTATACACTTTCTATGACTGCATGTGTGTCTGGGGTCAAGTGACTGAATGATAGAGAAAAAAGCAACAGAAATTCACTCTACCTTTTTGGGACCAGAACACATCTGATCAGAGAGTAGAGTTCCCTTCTTTCAGAGTTTTAGGTGCCAGTTGCTGCCAGGAGGCCCCTTTCTTGCCTTTCAAGCCTGAGTTTGAGGTATTGTGCTGGAGCTTTCTCTGTCCGTGCCAATATTCACCTCTAGGTTTCAGGCTGTCCTTAGAACAGTCTGGGGGATATGGAGGGAAAAAGTGATTAATTCACCACTGGTTAAGAGCTACTTAGAATTTGAATCTTTTTCTCAATCTCACAGCTCCTATTTACTATTCAGAGTCCTCAAATAACTGCTCCATGAATTCTGTCCACATATTGTAGCTGCATTCAGTGTGAGACAAGACAGAGTATGTTTACTCCATTTTTTTAAAGAAATAGCTTTGGTTTGATTAATCCTATTATTTCTTTGTTTTCTATTTTATTAATTTCTATGCTTAAAATTAAAATTCCCTTCATACTATTATATTTGGACTTAATTTGCTATTTTCCTCTGTAATCTTTTATTGAAGACTTAGGTCAGTCTTCCTTTTCCCCCCCTTTTCTGTTATATACATAAATATAGTGTGTTAAGTTTCTCCTAAAAACCGTTTTTGCTCCATCTCAAATTTTGAACATGTAGTATTTTCATTGTTCTAAATAGTTACACAGTTTCTATTTTTATATTCTTCTTTAGTGCCTAAATTATTTATCACTTTATTTTACTCTTGCACAAAAGAAGTTTGCTATATTTAAAAAAAATTTAATTCTGGTTTATTGTACTAAAGTTATATACTGTGGTTTGTATGACCTCAGTTTCATATTACTTATTGAGAATTTGTGAACCAGTTCATGGTACTCTTTTGAAAATAATTCACGTAAGCTTGAAAGGAATGTGTGCTCTTTGATTATAAGGAGATCCTAGATATTACTATCAAATTAAGTATATTAAAAATTCTTAAAAATTTTTTTAATGTTTATTTTTGACAGAGAGAGAGAGACAAAGCATGAGTGGGGGAGGGGCAGAGAGAGAGGGAGACACAGAATCCAAAGCAGGCTCCAGGCTCTGAGCTGTCAGCACAGAGCCCGACGCGGGGCTCGAACTCACACACTGTGAGATCATGACCTGAGCCGAAGTCGGATGCTCAGCTGACTGAGCCACCCAGGCACCCCTCATATTAAAAATTCTTATGTTGATTGTGGATTGATTCATTTGTCCTTGTAATTCTTTCCAGTTTTACAAGTACAGAACTACTATTTATTTCTAATGTATAGTTCCCTTTGTCATCATGTAATCTCATATTAGTTTTGTACCTTAATGGTATGTCTTGTAAATAACATATGGTTGGATTTAAAAAAAAAATCAATCTAAGACTCTTTAATTATTGGCTAGTTTGTTCTGTTTACACTCATAATTTCTGATATTTTTAAATTTATTACTAATTTTATTTTTTATTTTTCATACTTTTCTTTGTTTTTTGGTTTTTTTTTTTGTACATTCTATTACGCTGATTGAGTTTCTTTATTCCTTCTTTTCCCCCATCTATATCATTTGGGAATTGTATATTAGATTTATATTTTAGTGGATACCCTTAAATTTGGGAAAGGGGTTGGATACCTTGAAATTTTTTTTAATGTTTATTTATTTGAGAGAGAAAGAGAGAATATGTGTGCTTGTGCACAAGTTGGGGAGGGAGAGAGAGAGAGAGAGAATGAGAGAGAGAGTGAATCCGAAGCAGGCTTCAGACTCTTAGCTGTCAGCACAGAGCTGACACGGGGCTTGAACTCACAAACTGAGATCATGACCTGAGCTGAAGTCAGACGCTTAACTGATTGAACCACCCAGGCAGCCCTGGATACCCTTAAATTTTTAACATAATATATTGACTTAACAAGGTCTAAAGATAATATGTATCTTTACCTAGTCCCTAAACAATAGAAGAACTTTAAAAAGATTTAACTCTATAAATCTCTCAATTCTTCTGTATATATTCTCTGTGTATTCTAGGGTTCCTTATTTTTAACACCCTTAATTAGTCATTACTATTATCAGTTTTTAAAAAATTAAATCATGTCTGCCAAATCTCTTTGTTCAGTATATCCTACTTTTTCATTCAGGGTCAAGGTACAACCTGAAAAAATTATCTCATAGTATTTGAGTAATAGGCTCTGTATGTCTTCATCTTTCTAAAATATCTTTATTTATTCTTTACTATAAAACATCTTTACTTTCGAAAAATAAGTTATTTGGGAATGGAATTCCATGTTGAAAGCTATTTTCTCTCAGTATGTTGAAGATGTTATTGCAAAGAATGCTGGCCATCTGCTCAAAGTCTCTATCTGAAGCCCAATGGGCTAAGTCAATGGGCTTCACTCATTTTGGGGGTCCTGAGTTTACAGGAGGCTACTGAAAATCATACAAACTCCTATTTAGAAATTGGAGGCAATAGTGCCTCTTAATTTGAGAGTTTATGGAGCTCAGAAGCTCATCCCTGGCCCTAGGTTAAGAAAATTTGTTATAGGCCTTCAAAAAGTAGGAGGTCTTTCCAAATGGAAGGTAGGCCCTACAGTTTTTCATGGAGCATTTTGGTCTTAATCCCATCTCTGTGCTCCTACTCTGTTGAGCAGAAAACTGGACTGTGTGTGGGTTGAGAGCTTCTTTTGTCTTTCCAGTCTGAGGCTTAGCTGAAAGAGAGACAAGTGGTAAAAAGAAGCTGGTCCAAAGCAGAAGAGATCTCTAAAGGCCATTCATGTAGAAGCTAACGCTGAAATGTAAATCATTAGGCTGTTACTAATCTGTCTGTATAACCACTGGTTACTAATGGTACAGCTCCACCGGCCTGGTTTACAACAGAGGCATTTGAATGGGCTTTCCAATAGGATTACTTAGATGTCTCCCTGTCAGTGCAGACCTGTTACAGAAGATTCTTGTTATCCAGGTATTAAGGAACTACAAAAATAGCATTGTGTGGGATTAAAAGGAGGCTACAGACTGAGCAGAGCCCTGTAGTGGGGAGGTATCAGGGTCTTCACGGGCCATGAGACCACTTTTTGTAGCCCCAAAGAGCATAAAACCTTTTCACTAACTGCTCTTCTTCACACATGGAATAGGATTATTAATGGGAGGGAGGCCTAGGGGGGAAATTCACAAGAAGACATACCGTTTCTTCTTTATCTTTCTTTTCAACAAACTTACCTGGCATGCATTGTGACTGAGGCACCCACTGGGTGTTGGGGTATAACAATTCACCCTAGGAAAAGATTCATTCCCAACTCCCCCTCCTACATTTTATAGGCGTGAGCAACAACCCCTCCCCCCCACATGCCACATTGTTGCCACAGACAGTTAAGAACATGTGGGTGTTCTTCTTATACCTTGTGAAATGAATTGAGCTAAATTATAGCTTCCCATTTATAAAACAGTGGTAGTCTAAAGCTGCAGAGTGCAAAATTCAGAGATTGCCATAGTAACTCTGCTTTTCCCAGGAAGTAATTGAAAAAAAGGCACTTTTAACAAAAATAGAATATTGATGTTCGTATCTATAAAGGAATTAATTTACTGACTGATAGAGGGGAAAGACGAAAGATGAGCCATCGAGCTGCATTTTAATGTGATTGTGATTATACCCAGGGTAGCAAGAAGCTTAAACTTGTTCTTTTATTTTTGCAGCAAAGAGCACATTTCTTTTCAGCTGGTTTGTATATAGAAATAGTTTCCAGAAATATATAGAGTAATAGGGAATTAGAGAGCACATCTGGTAAAACACTGAAAGGCTCCAATTTGTTTCTTGCCATTATCAGTTTGATGAATGTTAAAATTGCTTGCAAGATATTTAATTGCTGTTCACGATTAGTATAGCAGCAATGTTTTATAGGAATAGCTTGTGAACATACTTTTAACAATTAGGGAACTCTGGCCTATCACGGGTGCCATCATGAGACCAAAGACACAACTATATGAAGGAAAAATGATTAGGCAAGGAAATAATAATGATGATAATCATGTTCTAGAAATACTATTTGGACAGTTGATAGAATTTTGATGAAAGCTTATAAATGTGTATATGTATATATGTGTGATATAAATATATGCTAGGTATATTTCAGGGATTGTTTTCTGGGACTTTCATCTAGAGAATTAGAATCATTCTAAAGGTAAATTATTTCCACATTAGGTTCCAGTTACCTAAAGAATGATCCAAATGAATGAATCTTAGTGAAATATTAGGTCCTATTGCAGGATTAGGGATGACACTTTGAGAATAGGTCTCTCCCCAGAGAGATCATAGCCCTGGTAAGTTTGGTCCTGGTTGGCAGGAAGTGAGAATATGGTTCTTTTCTCAGGGCTATTTTCATTTTTTAAAAGTCTGTTTGTTTATTCTGAAGTGGGGAGAGAGAGAGAGAGAGAGAGAGAGAGAGAGAGAGAGAGACAGAGAAAAGGAGAGAGAGAGAGAATCCCAAGCAGGCTTCTCACTATCAGCTGGGAGCCTGGGGCTCAAACTCATGAACCATGAGATCATGACCTGGGCTGAAACCAAGAGTCCAATGCTTAACTGAGCCATCCAGTTGCCCCAGGCTACAAGAGAGGTACATCTTTACAAAGAAGGCTAGAATTCCTGGGATAAAATCTCAAGCAAGGTAACCTGACATGGGATTTGGGGATGAGGGAGTAGGTGCTTCCCTTACTAGATTATGAGCTCACAGAGGGAAGGATAGTGTCTTAATTGTCTCTGGAGTCGTAGGTCTAGCACAGTGCCTGGAGTAGAAAGAATGGTCAATGTCTGTTTGACTAATTAAATGAATGACACTCCACTGAGACAGCCTCAGGTCCCATTTTCTAGGTACATCCTTGCTCCCTACACATTGCCACTGGTTTGGCTGTCACAAGTTACCTTCACTTAAAGTAACTTTACAGTTTTTTTTCTCTTAAAAAAAAAAAAAAGACAATGGTAATGGAATGCTTATTATGAGCCAGGCACTAAGTTAAGCACTTTGTATATTATTATGTACATTTATTCCTTTCAAAACCTTGGCAGGGTTGGTACTTTAAAAAATTTTTTTTTCAACGTTTATTTATTTTTGGGACAGAGAGAGACAGAGCATGAACGGGGGAGGGACAGAGAGAGAGGGAGACACAGAATCGGAAACAGGCTCCAGGCTCTGAGCCATCAGCCCAGAGCCTGACGCGGGGCTCGAACTCACGGACCGTGAGATCGTGACCTGGCTGAAGTCGGACGCTTAACCGACTGCGCCACCCAGGCGCCCCAAGGGTTGGTACTTTTAATGACCCCACTTTTCACAGAAGGAAACTGAGACTCAGAAAGATTGGCTAGGATTTCTTTCTTACTCTTTTTTTTCTTTTTTCTGCCAAAACTTCATTGCTTCCATTTGGCCCATGGCTGGGGAGAGGGCTCCAGGTGGTTACAAAGTTGCCTAATAGCTTCAGGCCGAGGCTCAGAGGCAGCAGTGGGATGCCAGAGCGGCCCCTGGAAGGCCACTGGGTCCCGGAGACTCCTAGTGGGGCTTGAAGGTGAGCCTTTGAAGAGGTACTCACCCAGCCAGCCTGGGGGCAGCCAGCCTGCGCAGGTGAGTCAGGTGGTCACCCATCTTGATGAGTTTCACCTCTACATCCGGGAGGTAATGCTCCAGGAAGTCACAGAGCCAGGGGTCTGCACGGGCAGAACCCAGGCATGCAGCCCAAGAGGGATGGGGCCAGGTTCTTCTCCCGGATCCTGGGGGCTTCCAGGGCTCCAGGGTTCTACCCCACTCTTCTCAGGACGATTCTGGGTGTCCTGGGAGAGGGCATGGCCATTCGTGGGTTTCTCATGTTCAAGAGGCCCCGGAGCCCTGGCGCTTGTCCTGGCCAACTAGGGAAACAGTGGCCGCCGCCCTCCAGAGCCACAACCTCGTGGGGTCAAAGTAGACGCCCAGAGAGAGGTAGGTGTCGGAGGCCCTCAGATGCCTACCGGCGGCCTGTTAACAGCAGCCTCCACCTGGATGGAATAATTCTGATGAATCTGGGAGCTCGCGGTGGGTTGGCTGGTCGGCCATGAAGAGCTAGGCCCCCAAAATGGTGTTGGCTGGTCCTGGAGGCAGAGGATGGCTGGAGTATGGTTCTGAAGTGAAAAGAGATTGGAGGGTGGTCGCAGGCTGGAGGAAGGGGCATCTCCCGGGTCTGTTATGGCCAGACACTCTGGAAGCAAGATAGTAGTACTGCCAGGTGCTCTGCTGGCTAAGATTTCACAACCAGCATATGTTAGGGCCAGAGTAGCAACCAAGTAGTTTAGCTTCCATTTGTTCCCAGGAGAATGAATATAGACAGAAATGAAGCCAATTCTGGGACCTCAGAAAGAGGGGGAGAAAGCTTTTGATGTGGGGAGGGGACAGTATGGGAAAAAAGTACATTCTTAGGTTACAGGAAAAATTACGTGGGGTCTCTGATGAGATCTAAAGACCTAGGAAACACTTCTGAGTACCAGAAAACATTCATGCTTACATTATTGGGTTGAGATTATCCAACCTCAGTGTGGCAAAGGTCTTGAATCCTGTCAGTGGTGTGGCACTCAATACTAAAAACTCACTGTTGTATAGGGCTTGCAGTTTTTAAAAGCACTTTCATATCTTGTTTCATCTGATCTCAACCTTGCTGAAGTATGCAGTGCAGGAATGGTAGCTGTTAGAGCTGGTCAGTATTCCAGTTCCCTTCCTCTGGCACAAGGTTAGATAGGATTCACCTGCCTCTTTGAAATTGGATCTGTGTGAGTTGCTTTGGCCAAGAAAATGTGAGTGACGGTAACACATGACATTTCTGAGTGAAAGCCTTTCAAAAATGGTTCACATGTTCTCTTTCCCCTGCTGATTTGATGAACAACTTTCTTGATAGTGTAGGCTTTGTCTTTATGCTAGAGTTCTGATATGGCAAGAGCCCATATTAAAAGAATAGAGTCATAATCTGCATATTAGCACTTCCCTTATTTCCTACCATACCTGGTGATGCAGGGTCACAAGAGAAGACTCATTTCCAACCTTCAATCTTAAGGATTCTAAATTCTTTTCTAAATTGTATATCTTACTGGAATCCTTGCCCCAGCCAGGTGCCTCTGGGGAGTAGTAATGTGGAAAGTACTGGTCGTCTTGGGAGTTTGGTAATCAGTCATAAAGGCACTTGATGGCTGGACCAGAATGGCAGAATAAAGGACTTAGTGCTACAGATGTAAGGATACCTATTTCTCCTTTTCTTTTCACCACTGGGGTTTAAAAAGTAGAGGGTCAAACGTTGGAAGAAACAATAACAATAACAAGATTGCAACCAGTTCCTGCTGGCTGTTTTCATTCTGGCACATCTAGTCTGCAACTAGCTTCAACTAGTGCTCATGAAACAAAAATGAGATGTTATTGGGGTTATTTTTCTGTTGTTTTTTTTTTTTTTTTTTTTTTGAAATTTACCACATCACATCTTAAATGACTTATTTGGTAAGACTTGAGAGTTAGGGTTGGTTTTTGCTTTTATGGTCCTCCATCTCAAAACCAGCTTAAAAGTAAAGATGAAACAGATTTCCACACACCAGGTCTCTTGGAGAATCAAAACAAATCTGGAGAAGAGGTACTAATTATAAAAAGGTTTGTTCAGTTAGTTTACAAACCATGGTGGGTGCCGGCATGTAGGCGTATCAGGCATTTACAGGCTACATCTGTGCAGGCTGCCTGTCGAGTAGATATCCCAGCCTCAGAAAGATGTTCCATCAGACAGCGGGGCTGGAATCAACTGATGGCAATGAGAGTAATATCCCTGAATGTGAAACCAATCTACTTGCCAGTGTGTGGTGGTCCCTCAGCCAAATAGTAAAGACCACGGGACCCTTAATTATCTGCACCAACTTCTCAACCAGGTTTTATTTTGGTGATTGAAATCCTAGGAAAAAGCACCCAAGAAGAAATGAAGATATCCTGGACTTAAATGAGCCCTAACAGTATATTCAGATATCCCATTTGGCGATGTTGATCTTTTGGGTTTCTTTATACATCAAGTGATTTGTCTGAAATTTGAGGAAATCATTGTTCCTCAAATTGAATTGGTAATAGTCATAGATTACTCTAATTTTATATTCTTGGCACAAAACACAGTCAAAATTAAGGTGGAATGCTACTAATAAATTTCTCACATTCAAATGCTTTTGCTAAATTCGACTTAGGTTTATAGTGGTTGGATGGGGAAAGAGAAAGAATCTTTTAAAGAGAATGCCCTTAGAATCCCAGCTTCCATCAAGCAAACAAAACAACAGTTGGAAATTGCTGGAGTGGTTTAATGACTAATCTTCAACAGTCTACTTGCAGTAAGAAATGATGATTATCATGAGTAATTGTTTCCTGATTGTGTGGTACACAGTCATGCAGAAGGTGATGGTGGGACACACTGGCCCAATATTTCAGGGCCTTTTTGTGTGTCACAGTCTATGCAAGATGAGAAAGCCTACAGGAAACAAGCAACATAGAGCTGCCATATAGGCAAAGTGGAAGTAGGAGGCTGGATTTTCCCTCTTGGGCACTGGCTAGATAATTAGAGCCAGCAGCAGGAGGCAAATTAAAGCCTTACTGGGAAGTTCTAAATAGCGAGGTGTTTGTGAGCTTTGGATACTTCTGTGAAGCCCTGAAGCAAGACTGAAGTGTGGGAGCAGGCGTCAGTAAGTCTTTCCACAAAGCTGGATGTATCCTTCAGCAGCTCTCAAAGTTCCTAAAACCCACGATACTGCTGCAGAGAATGAGATCTGTGTGACTTCTGATTTTAAAAAAGGAAGAGGCACAATGAGTAATAACAGTTTAAATTGAAATTCTGTGGATAAGAGTCTTATTCTGTATGTCGTCTTGCATTTCTTTAATTCTTAGTCCACATGGTATTTTCTCTTAGAGTTAATATGTTAATTGTATACGATTGATAGCTAGTTAATATGATTATGAAGAGTTTTTAGATTTTTAAAAAATCATTTGTTAAGTTTTATTTATTTGAGTAATCTCTGTACCCAGCATGGGGCTTGAACTCGTGACCCTGAGATCAAGAGTCATATGCTCTACCAACTGAGCCAGCCAGGTGCCCAGAGTTTTAAGTTGGGGGAAAGAAAAAACATTGTATGGAATGGAAGTGCTTCCCTTAAATGAATTAGTTCTCTGTTTTCCACAATTGAATGAGTTCAGCTGTGTTTGGGACTATACAATCTAAATAAGTATAATTGCCCGTGTCGTGGCAACAGTCCCAGTTTTACAATGGGATTTCAAAGGATCTAACTAACCAGCCCTTACAGCAGTGGTTGGCAACCTTCTTCCTGCCTCCAAACTCCTGAGGGGTATAAAATACTCCTATTAGAAGAATAGTTGTGAAGTTCATTCTAGTGAAAGTCCACATATGCCATGGTCAGATACGGGAAAGGGTATTATCTGCAGGGCATGAAGCACGTGTATTTCTAACATTTTTACCCTCCTTAATTGAGATTGTTGCTTTAAAGAATGAGTCTTGCAAAAACAATTCTTGTGTTAGCTAACTCTCTGATACTGAGCATCTTGTGGAGAAAGAACTAAAACATGGAGGTATTTGACTAGGAAGCAAGGATGATGGCAGTTTTGGTGTCATGATGCAACTACAAAGAGAAGATGGTTTGACCCATTACTGTCTCTTCTTTATTACTTTATTCCTTGATTAGTTTTTCTATTTTGAAAGATTTTGCAATTCAGACTACTATACATCTTTCTGTTATATGTAGCTGCTGACTACAGCTTGGTTTATATTTTCCCAGACATTTTCTCTTTTCTGGTATATGTATATATGTACTTGTGTGTTTATGCATGCTTATATTTTTCTTATGCATATATTAATATATACTTACACAACACACTTATTTGTAAATTTGCTTTTTTACCAAAACATGATCATAACATTTGTATTTTACTAACTTTCTTTTTCTTAGCAATTTTATCAAAGATATCTTTCCTTGTCAGTACTTATATAGATCTACTTATTCTTTTTAAAATGGCTGTGTTGTATTCCATAGTACAGGAGTTTCATAATATACTTATTCTCCTATAGATGGGAATTTTGGTTGTTTCTCTTTTTTGTTGCTTTTATAAACAAAGCTTCGGTGAATATCATTGTGCGTATATTTGTATATCTGTGTATTTTTGTGAGCATTCTTGTAGCTAATAGCATTCTTTTGTGAGCATTCTTGTAGTTAATAAAAAGTATAACCCATTAGTAAATTATTCTAAAAGATGGCTGTGCCAAAAACAGACACATAAACCAATGGAATAGGATAGAGACTCCAGAATTGGACCCACAAACGTATGGCCAACTAATTTTTGACAAAGCAGGAAAGAACATCCAGTGGAAAAAAGACAGTCTCCTTAACAAATGGTGCTGGGAGAACTGGACAGCAACATGCAGAAGGTTGAAACTAGACCACT
This sequence comes from Panthera pardus, assembly GCF_024362965.1. Classification (NCBI taxonomy): domain Eukaryota; kingdom Metazoa; phylum Chordata; class Mammalia; order Carnivora; family Felidae; genus Panthera; species Panthera pardus. The sequence continues at coordinate 62,328,457 of NW_026526655.1, read as the reverse complement.
TTCTCACACCATTCACAAAAATAAACTCAAAATGGATGAAGGACCTGAATGTGAGATAGGAAACCATCAAAACCCTAGAGGAGAAAGCAGGTTGCCCTCAGCTGTAGAAATTTCTTACTTGACATGTCTCCAAAGGCAAGGGAATTAAAAGCAAAAATGAACTATTGGGACCTCATGAAGATAAAAAAGCTTCTGCACTGCAAAGGAAACAATCAACAAAACTAAAAGGCAAACAGCAGAATGGGAAAAGATATTTGCAAATGACGTATCAGACAAAGGGCTAGTATCCAAAATCTATCAAGAACTCACCAAACTCCACACCCAAAAAACAAATAATCTAGTGAAGAAATGGGCAGAAGACATGAATAGACACTTCTCTAAAGAAGACATCCAGATGGCCAATAGGCACATGAAAAGATGCTCAACGTCGCTCCTCATCAGGGAAATACAAATCAAAACCACACTCAGATATCGCCTCACACCAGTCAGAGTGGCCAAAATGAACAAATCAGGAGACTATAGATGCTGGAGAGGATGTGGAGAAATGGGAACCCTCTTGCACTGTTGGTGGGAATGCAAACTGGCGCAGCCACTCTGGAAAACAGGGTGGGGGTTCCTCAAAAAATTAAAAATAGATCTACCCTATGACCCAGCAATAGCACTGCTAGGAATTTACCCCAGGGATACAGGAGTGCTGATGCATAGAGGCACTTGTACCCCAATGTTTATAGCAGCACTTTCAACAATAGCCAAATTATAAATGTCCATCAATTGATGAATGCATAAAGAAGTTGTGGTTTATATATACAATGGAATACTACTTGGCAATGAGAAAGAATGAAATATGGTCTTTTGTAGCAACGTGGATGGAGCTGGAGAGTGTTATGCTAAGTGAAATAAGTCATACAGAGAAGGACAGATACCATATGTTTTCACTCTTATGTGGATCCTGAGAAACTTAACAGAAGGCCATGGGGGAGGGGAAGGGGAAAAAAAAGCTACAGAGAGGGAAGGAGGCAAACCATAAGAGAGTCTTAAAAACAGAATAAACTGAGGGTTGACGGGGGGTGGGAGGGAGGGGAAAGTGGGTGATGGGCATTGAGGAGGGCACCTGTTGGGATGAGCACTGGGTGTTGTATGGAAACCAATTTGACAATAAATTTCATATTAAAAAAAAGATGGCTGTGCCAATTTGTATTTTTCTCCAACTGTAAATGAGAACACCCATTCCCCTACATTTTTATCCACAGTGGGTATTATCAGTCTTCAACATTTTTTCCAATATGGTGGGTAAAAATCATTTTATTTTCATTACTTTGGTTATTGGTAGAGCTTAACATATTTCTGTGTTTCTGGCTATTTGCACTTCATTTAAGTGAATTGCTTGTTCATGTTTTTCATCATTTTTCTAATGGGGTTTCGTATATTCTCAGTAATTTGTAGATGCTTATAATGTGGCTCTTAATCCTTTGATATATATTATAGGTATTTTTTCCTGTATTTTTTGTGGGGGCTTCTAATTTTATTTTTCTGTACAGAATTTGAAATTTTCATGCAGTTAAATCTCAATTTTTCTGTTTATGGTTTTTGAATTTTATGTCATGCTCATGAAGCTCTTTCCTATCTTAAGATTTTAAAAGTTTATTTTATCATTTGAGGTTTTATATTTAGATAATATAAATATTTAGATATTTGGATTTCTAGGCCATGTGGAACTTATATTTATGATTAATTTGAGTAGGAAGGTAATTACTTATTAAAATATGAATAACTTATTAAAATATGAAAATATGTCCAGTACTACAGGACACATTCTTCATCATCTACTACTATACAGGTTAGCTCATCCTTTCCCAATGACTGAAATGCCTGCTTATCTTCCACTAAAATATCACATACACATCGGTCTATTTCTGCACTTTGTATTCTGTTCTGTGATTAAAACAGTACCACACTGTTTTCATTACTTTAAGGTATATTTTTTTTAGCTGCAGGGTGAGTCCTCATTTGTTCCCCCCTAGATATTTCTGGCTGTTTTTCTACATTTACCCTTCCAGAGGCTATTCATTGTAGAATGTGGCAGCGATAATGTCAAAGGCAGTTTCCTTGGGACTACAATTGAAGTGTGAAGGCAAGACCCTTTGTGTCACAGACGGAGGGAATGATTTGTCTCAGTTAAAAATGAGAAGTCATTCTTTTCTGTCTCCATGTCTGGCCTGCTCTGACTCATGGTAAGTACTCAATAAATATTTATTGAGTGAATGGCTAGGGCAAAATGATTTGAATGTACTGGCCTCCTATTTCCAGCCTTTTGTTTGCCCTATTGAACCCTATTGTCTCAGAACATACTGTGATAATAGTTCCGGGAAAACATGAATGTTCTGTTCTTGCAACATTGCAAGGAGATGCTGTAATTGCTGTAGGCGGTGCCCTTTGGAGCCCTTTCTAACATGCAGAAATCTGGAAGCAAAAAATCAAAGAAACCATTGCCTTCTGTAATTATTTTTATAGCCATGTTGCTTACAGTAAGACATATGTACCTCTCCTTCTCTGCACAAAGGCATCTCCCTGGGCCTGGTGGGTATAGATTGCATTCTCCATGCTAAGATCTCTGTCAGTGGATGTGCAAAAATCACCGTTCCCACGACAATCTTGACTCCTGTAAGGATCATGCTGCCTTCCCCTTGATCTCAGATAGGGTCTTTAGTGCTGGGCATACTCTGGGCATATGTGGGTTTCTGGGCTTCACAGGCCAAGGGGGCTGGGTTCAGGCATTGATTTTATTAATCACCTTTCTCTCAGTCACCTTTTATTTGTTGCTATAATTCTGTATCTGTATTTAATTCTGTATTATGGTTAATGAAAGATCCTTTGCGTCTCACATTCCTGCACACCTTTTTTGATTAGACTCTCATGCTCCTCCCCTCCCCAGCCTTCAAGAAAGACAACACCAAAAGTCAACCAAACATACCCTCATAGGCTTGTTCTTTTAGAGGGGGGCACAAATTCAAATGTAGTCAGAGGCCAAACAGAAAGTGAAAATAGGGAAACAGGTTGGTGTTGTCAAATTAGACAGTAAGAGGTAGGGGAGCCTGGGGCTGGACTAGAGAGGTCATTCCCTCCCAGAAGGCATTCAGAATCTTAGTTTTAAGGCCATGCAGGCCAAACACATTTTGTGGCCGAATCTGGCCTATTTACCCAAGATATACTCTCTCTGGTGTATACACAGAACACTGGATATTCTCAAGGGGGACCTCTAAACATCTTTGAAATCATATATACTACTAAGGCATGTAATTTCCCTCATGAAATGCCACAGAGTGTGTGAAGATTTTTAAGTGGCCCCTTCAACAATAAGTGAAAATGTGGTAGTGAATGTAGCACAGTTGACTAGGGCCACTCACACAGCCTCACAGTTTAAATCAGTGTCTCTGCAAAATTGTAAATTACTACATTTAATAAACCTGTGGGTGGCTTGCAAATAGTCAAAACTGTTACTGATAAATTTTTCAAATGCCAAGGATGTACTGGCTTCCTTTTTGCCTTTGCCACATGATCTTTGCATGCCTTGTTTCCACTGAATGGAATGTTCTCTCCACCACAGCCCTAACCCCTTCTTCCTCACTGCAGTTATTACCTCTAACTTTTCTATCTCAGCTCATTTTTGACATTTTCAGAGAAGCCTTCCCTGATCCAGAAACCTTCTATCACATTCGTAGTGCTTATGCTTCATGACAGTGATTATTTGATTAAGGTCTATCTTTGCCATTAGACTGGCATGGTTATACTCAACATTTTATCCTCAGCACAGTGCCTAATACATACTAGTATTTCCCCATTGGACCCTTCCCTATTGTGAAATGAATGAATGAATGTTCTTTAGACATTTTATTTTATTTTATTTTATTTTAATTTTAAGTTACTGGATTTTTTTTTAGGCAAAATTCATACAACATAAAATTTACCATTTTATTATTTATTTATTTTTATTTTTTTTTTAACATTTATTTGTTTTTGAGAGACAGAGAGAGGCAGAGTATGAACAAGGGAGGAACAGAGAGAGAGGGAGACACAGAATCCGAAGCAGGCTCCAGGCTCTGAGCTGTCAGCCCAGAGCCCGACGCGGGGCTCGAACTCACGGACCGCGAGATCGTGACCTGAGCCAAAGTCAGACGCTCAACCAACTGAGCCACCCAGGCATCCCTAAAATTTACCATTTTAAAGTGAACGGTTCAGTGATTATATTTCAGCATATTCACAGTGTTAGTGCAACCACCACTTCTATTTACAACACATTTTCGTCTCCCCAAAAGGAAGCCCTGTGTCCGGTAAGCAGTTCTTGCCTATTCCCCCTCTCCACCAGCCCCTGGTGACCACCAGTCTGCATTCTATCTCTATGGATATACCTATTCTGGCTATTTCATAAATGGGATTATACTATATGTGGCCTTTTGTGTCTGGCTTTCATTTAGCATAATGTTTTCAAGGTTCATTCACACTGTAGTATATCAGTACTTCAATCCTTTTTATGGCTGAATAATATGCCATTGTATCTATATACCTTAGTTTGTTTATCCATTCATCCATTGATGGATGTTTGAGCTGTTTTCACCCTTTAGCTATTGTGAATAGTAATGCTGTGAACGTGCATGTATATGTATTTGTTTTCATTTCTGTGATAATTCTTTAACTTCTTGAGGCACCACCAAACTTTTCCACAGCAGCTGCACCATTTCCCATTCTCATCAGCAAAGTATAAGGGTTCCAGTTTCTCCACATCCTCTCCAATACTTGTTATTTTCCATTTTTAAGAAAATTATACCCAGCCTAATGAGAAGTGGTGAAGTGGTACCTAATTGTGGTTTTGATTTTGTTATTTCCCAAATGATTAATGACATTGAATGTATTTTCATGTGGTTGTTGGCCATTTTTATATTTCCTTTGGGGAAATGTCTGTTAAAATCTTTAGTCCCTTTTATAAGTTAACAGCCTTTTTGTTGTTGAGTTATAAGAGTTTTACATGTGTATACGTATTTATATACACATATACATGTACATGTATGTATGTATATGTTTTCTGGATATTAGATTCTTATCAGATGCATGATTTGCAAATATTTTCTCCCATTTTGTGGGTTGTCTTTTAAATATCTTGATGGTGTCCTTTGAAGCACAGTTTATTTCTCTTTTTGTTGCTTGTACTTATTAGTGTCGTATCTAAGACTCTATTGCCAAATCTAAGGTCATGAAGATTTACTCATATGTTTTCTTCTAAGAGTTTTATGGTTTGAGCTTTCCTATTTAGATTGTTCATCCATTTGAGTTGGTTATTGTATGTAGTATGAGGTATAGATCCAGTTTCATTGTTTTGCACGTGGATATCCAATTGTCCCAGCACCCAACAGAAGAGAATGTTCTTTCCCTTATAGGATGGTCTTGGCACCCTTGTTGAAAATCAGTCAGCCGTGAATATGTGGCTTTATTTCTGGACACGCAATTCTATTCCAATTATCTATCTGTCCTTATGCCAGCACCACACCATTTTGATTACCATTGCTTTGTAGCAAGTTTTGAAGTATGGAAGTGTTTGTATTCTTTGTTCTTATTTTTCAGTATTGTTTTGGCACAGGATAGTTTTTTCCTTGAAGCTAAGATTGTCTTATTTCTTTGCACACCTTCTTCTCCATCCTTTCTATCACTAACACAGCCATCTGTCCTAAAATGCGCATTTCTTCAGGTGTTCATCTTTTTTCACAGTCACTTATGTTTCCAGGGAGAAGCTAGGGTTTACTATGATGTTATGTTGTGAACACCTTTAAGACTAATATGGAATAGGATGAAATGATAGCTGGGGCCAAAATCTGGTCCAGCATTCTTCTGTGATCCCTCCAGCTAGGACTCCCCTGCAGTATTTTGTAATGGTCCATTTACCTACCAGTGATTAATCTGTAAGCAACTGGAGCATGAGGAAGGCACCCCTAATATCCAATATGATTCCTGGCCTTCAGTAAAAGCTTACTATGTCTAATTAGTATATTACCGAACAAAGAAATTACTGACCAGACCAGTTTGGTTTTTTTTAATGTTTATTTATTTTTGAGACAGAGAGAGACAGAGCATGAATGGGGGAGGGTCAGAGAGAGAGGGAGACACAGAATCTGAAACAGGCTCCAGGCTCTGAGCTGTCAGCACAGAGCCCGACGCGGGGCTCGAACTCACGGACTGCAAGATCATGACCTGAGCCAAAGTCAGACACTTAACCGACTGAGCCACCCAGGCGCCCCCAGACCAGTTTTTAAATAGTGATCTGTGTTTGATCCAAACCAATAGGCAAAATGCCATCCAAGCAAACCCTGCCTGTGGAAGGCTGGTGGTGAAAAGTGGAAATGTTTATTTTGCAGTTAGCTAAAGATAAAGGAGACTTTTCTGAATATTTTACTTGGCAGCTCCATGTAGTCCGTGTAGACCACTATACTAACCACATTCTCTAGAGGTTAGAGGACTGTTGAAATCCCTTCCATCTGTTAGGGAAATTGTGCCTACCTGTAGTTTAGGGGACATGTTTACCTACAATCATTGTCTGAGTTGTAGTAGCACTTAAAGCTGGTGAGTTCCCCAGTGCCTCATATGGAATGGGAATTTTATACCCACATATCTACAAATGTATGTAAGTTACATGTAGAGGAGCTATGATATTTCATTTGTGTTGTAGCCATGGTGTTTCTTTTTTTAGCTACTATGGGATTGTAGGACTTAGACAGCTGGGTATCTATTTTAGAGGAGAATAATAAACATATTAGCATTGCTCCCTCTACTACTTTGAGTAATTGGCTTTCTTGCTTTCCAAATTTTTAGTTTTTTGATTATAATAGAAATAAAATACTGCAGAATATTTTATAAATTAAAAATAAAGTCTTTTACTATACTTCTGCATCCTTGATGCCTAGTTCAATCTGCCTCTCTTGCTTTGATGTGCCATTTCAACAACAAGAATGAATGAATGAAATACTGCAGGCACATTGCATTTAGCCTGGAGGGTGACTATTAACAAGTGAAAGGTATTTGTCTTTCCTGTCCTTCCATCTTACCCATGAGTTTTTAGTGATCCAGATCTATCTGTCCTAAGGGAAGCTGGAAACAAAACAAGAATGAATAGTTCTTGGTTAGGCCCTAAATGAAATGCCACACCCGCCTGTTAGGCCTGTAACCTGTATTCACTCCATTGGGTTGAGAAAAAGGTCAGATGTGGGTCAGCAGTTCCAGAGCAGGGTATGTTTTGTTTTTGTTTTATTTTTTATTTTTATTTAAAAAACTTTTTTTTTTTTACATTTATTTATTTTTGAGAGCTAGAGTGAGACAAAGTGAGAGCAGAGGTGGGGAAGAGAGAGAGGGAGACACAGAATCTGAAGCAGGCTCCACGCTCTGAGCTGTCAGCACAGAGCCTGACGCGGGGCTCGAACCCACAAACCGTGAGATCATGACCTGAGCCGAAGTCGGCCGCTTAACCAGCTGAGCCACCCAGGCGCCCCTGTTTTGTTTTTGTTTTAATCATTTTCTTATTTATTTTTGTGAGTAGGAGGCCACGGTATAATTTCTGTTAGGTGATACTCCATGCAAGTTAAGGAAGACTTACAAGGTCTTCTATAGCCTGAGGAATTTATGACAATTCCTCCATCTTGGTTTCCTGATACTCAGACTTGTTTGAAGATGTCTGACTCCGTGAACAAGCTCCATCTAAAGATACACCTATCATCTTCATACATTCAAAAGGCCCCGCCTTGCACTGTGGGAATGAGGTCCTAGTGAACACTCATGCTGCACAACCAGTGTGCCCTTGCCTGTCCTTTTGAAATGTCTTCAACTTGTTGGGACAGAATTGCCAGTGTTGCCTAGGATGGGCGTGTATGGGACTCTACAAACAACCCAACATGAGGGCTAGTCTAAGGCAGGATGGGAAGTAGGTTGAATTTGTCTTTGCACCTCAGCTTTGCTATTCTTTGCCCTACCTGTGACTGTCCCCTGCACTCCTCTTGCAGCTTCTGCCTTTGTCTATCAGTGCCCCACTGAGACCCTTTCTCCCAGAACCATACTTAGTGCATGGGGCCTTTCTTGTTCTCTCCTTGTTCATATGGGTGTGTTCCTGTGTGCCACACTGTGGTTGACTGATCCTTGATAAGGTGATAATAGGTTCAGTAATAGGTTCCAGGGCCTGTGAGATGATATTTCAGAGAACCACAGAACCCTGTGGCTGGATGAAGGCTCAGTGTTGCACTGTGGGTGGGAGACTCCTTTTGAAGTTGACCCGCCTGGGTTGTTCACCCTGACATTTAACGTTAGCAACCTAGTTGTTTCACCTCTCTGAACTTCACTTTCTTCCTCTGTAAAATGAGGGTTATGACTTTTCCTTCTGAGGGGAGTGGTCTGGATTACATGGGATATGTAGCTAACACATGGGGCATAGTGGCAAGCATATAGTAAGTTCAGTAAGTACATGAGGGTTCCTTTACTTAAAAAAGACTTAGAGTGGAGTGGAAGGAAAGATAGAAATCATCTCATCTAACCTCTTGGAGAAACACATCAACTGTAACCTAGGAAAGTGATTCCAGATGCAGAGGGAGAAACCTGCGGCTGAGCCCTTTGATTCAGAGCCGTGGGCTGCATCTATCCTCAGGGCCAGCCTCAGTTCACGTCTGATCTTGCTGCGTATGATCCAGTGATAGCATCTTTGGACCTGAACACCCAAAATGTTCCTGAAAGGGACCTACTTCCCACAGAAAGGCAGCTAGCCACCTGGACACCAGATTTGTTTTTAATATTAACAATCCTGATCTTTTAAAAATACCTTTGAGGATACACTGAATCCGTTTTGTCTGGTTTCCTTCTCTCCTGACAGGGCCTCTCTTTTTTTCTCCACACCCACCTCTTGGCCACCCTCTCATCCCGGCAGCTGCAGGGAAGATTTCTTTCCAGCTGTCTATCAAGTCTTCAAAAGCCAGCCGGAATGTAATTGTAATCTATTTTTCCACCCCTCAATGGTAGTGGGTGAAAAACACACACACATTGCTCAAAATTGCAAGGCGATGAGAGCCAGAGCTGCCTCGTGACTCACACAGAGCCCTGCATGGATAATTACTGCCATTCATTACTGGCCCAGGAAAGAACACAAGGATCCAATTGGGTTTTAGTGAACCAGAAGCCTAATGGATAAGGGGGAAGAAGGGGCCTCTGCTCCCTCCCTACTGCCTCCCCCTCTAATATCCCCTCATCCAATACATACTCATACATCCAATACATGCCATTCTCAGAAAAATAACATCCTGCTGGCTATTCTCTTCCCAGCTCCCAGCTCACATCTTTTATTATGCTTACTTAACGTGCAGTTTAAAATTGGTACTGTGGCCAGATTCTGACAAGCACTTCTCCGCAGAATACCTCAATAACCTGAGCCAGGACCGGACTTGCCAGTTTTCCTGGATGAGGGTTAAATAGGCACTATTTCATTAATTCATATATTCATTCATCCAACGGTTGTCATGAATTCACCACGCAGTGCTAGATTCTGAGGGAAGTGTTGAAGTTGCACTCCTCCCGATGAAATGATCTTCCCTCTTCACTTTAATCCTTCCTGGTACCATCTCTTGCAGACAGGCTGGGATGCCATTTGCTGGCTCCCACTCGGTGCATTCTCTCCCTCCCCTAAATTCCTTCACTTGTGCTGCTCTGTCTTGTGATCTTTCATTGGATCTTTAACTTGTCCAGGGCAGAGACTATCGCTAAGAAAAGGGAAGCATATATACCAAAATACGTCCATATCAGCTCTGAGCAGAGTTTTATACACTGTTATGTATCGTTTGTAGGTACTCAATTAAGCAGTATGGAATGAATGAATGAATATCCAAGTAAGGAGCAATATATTTTAAGTTAAATGTCTTGGGATGGCTGTGGGGAGAGGTAAGTCCTAACAGAAGGGTAAGATTTCAGTTAGTTGACAGAGATATAAAGTCCTTCTAGAATGGGAAGTGTTGGGGGTGGGGGGCGCCTGACTGGCTCAATGGGACAGTCATGCCACTCTTGATCTTTGGGTCATGAGTTCGAGCCTTATGTTAGGTATAGAAATGACTTAAATAAATAATTAATTAAATAAGCTTAGAATGGGAAGTGTTGGAAGAAAAGCATCTCCTGCTGGAAGTAAATCTCTGGAGTTAGAATGTGCAAAAGAGCACACTGAGGCTGCATTATTCTGCATTATTCAGTTTTGTCCCCAGTTTGGCTCCTTGAGGGTGGTCCACCAATATCCATATATTCCATTTAGCGTCACCCATTCATTATAAGAGCTCATTAACTGTGTGGAATTTGTATTAGGTGGTTAAGGCCTTGAGTGATACTTTTAGCACAGTCAAGTTTTCTTCAGATCACATACATCTTCTTTTTCTCTCTGTTTCATTGTTACTTTTTGGTTCTTGAGATTTATAGGCCCCACACAGTGCCTCATCTCTTTTGCTTCTGAAAAGACTGAAGTTTCAAGAATTAGAAGGAGCATTTAACTTAAGATTCCTGGGAGTCTGCTTTATTTTGCAGACTGATTCCTCATAAATTTATCATACAATATGAGGGATAATCTGAAGAATTAGAGTGAAGAGATTCATGAGTTACTTGTAGTTTATAATAAGGGCAATTTTAACATCACTTGTTGAATTGTTTACTTGGTTTTTGACATTACATTTAATGTTTTACATTGATTTTTTTTAGCTCGCTTGATCTCAATAATATATGTGTTGTTGCTATCCCACTTCACAGATGATGAGACTGAGGCTTGATGGGGAGTGGGTTAAGAAATTGCCTAGGCGCATGCAGACAGTAAGCAGTGGACCTGGGATTTGAATCCAGGTAACCTGACTTTAAAGCCCACATTCTGCAGGTTCTTGCATCCATAGCTTCTCTCTCTGACTAGAACTCTTGTCCTGACAGGTATCTGGAAAGATTATATTCTTTACCTCCCAGGATCTAGGCAGATCAGCACAAATGTGACATCAAAATGGCAGATGACTGGGCTATTTCAGAGATGATTCCAGAGAACATTATTTTTTTTTTTTTGTAGGCAGAATCACTATTAATTGTCATTGAATTTTTAGGTGAAATTATTTGCCAAGTATTCCATACTTAGAATTCCAAGTGTTACAACCTCCAGAACTCTAACAATATATGCACACATTTATATACACATTCATATATGTGTTTGTGGGTATAAATGATGAGGTGTATTTGATTTAAAGTTAATTATTTGAATTATTTGGGTGTACCAATCCACTGAACTCTTTCCCAGTTGCTCCTAAACCAAGTTGTTCCCAGGAAAATCAACTGAAATTCTTCAAATGATCTCTAAGTGGATCATTTACTCTTCCAAAGAGCTTTTTTGTTGTTGGTATTCCCAAGAACAATCTTCTCTAACTGCATCTTCTGAATGCTCATAGAATCTTTGTTCTGAAATCTGAAAAGGTTTATCTTATCTATTCACCCATACCTGGGCAGGAAATTATCTTAGAAGATTGTATTTCAATTTATAATGACCTGCAGAGGATACCATACCACCTCTCTTGGCAGCTTATTGCCATTCCTAATAATCTAGATAGTCAGCAGATATTTCCTGATGTGCAATCCACATCTCTCCTGCTGATTTGGCTCATTCCATTTGGTTGTTATGATACTGATGCTATCCTATTCATGGTCCTTTTCTCAAGGCCAGGAAATCACAGCATTTATAACAGAGTCAATAGCTATGGTCACATTCCAGTTTCCTTAAGTGCCTCCATCTTGAACAGCCCTCTGAGCCCCAATTTTTATAATGTGGCTGAGGAGCTGTGAGAATGCCATCTGTTTGCAAGAATGAGGCCATTGATGGCTGTACACTTGACTCTGAAGATGGCACTACTCATCCAAATCGAGATTTGAGACTTAAAGAAGCTTGCTTGCACAGCTAGGTTGACCGTTGCTTTGTAGGGAGATGTGACCATTTGAGAGTAATTGAATGGAATCATGAGCCTGGCATGGCATCTATATAGCATTTTTGTTTATTGAGTATAATTACTATACTCAACTTTGTATAAAGCATGGGAGTAATAGGATCAAATTAAGGAAACCTACTTAGCTGGAATAGCAGGGAGGTTCCTTAATGAAGAGATCTGATAGACCATGGAATAGTCATCCCCAGGAATGCTGGTCTCATTGAGATGTGGTTATTTACCATGGAACTAAATCGTCCCCCACTGGATGCATCTCAAGCCCTTTTCATTTTGGTTTGTGACTTTAATTGGAAAAGTCTCACAGCTGTTGTTGACTACCTAAGGCTATGCTTTTCAAATTCTAGTTGTGGCAGAATCACCTAGGGAACTTTTTAAAATGCAGATTCTTGGGCCCCATTCTCAGAGATTCTGTTTCATTAGGTCTAGGTGTTGTCTTGGAATCTTCATGTTTACTGCATTTCCTGGGCGATTCTGATGTTCATGTGTTATAAACTCCATTTTGAAAAACAATGAGTTAGGGCCACTTTGGGAAGATTCTCTATCTTATAGTAAGTACATCTGTACATTTTGATTTGTTCCTTATCCTCATCATAACAGTCCACTTTGTCCCATCACCAGAGTCCCTTTTTACTTGAAGACAAGGATAATGTTTGGTGAAAGGCAGGAGGTTGCTCAGAGATATGTCCTGCTCCAAGAAGTCTCCAGCCTCACTCTATCTGGCCTTCCCTGACTTTCCTCTGAGGCAGCTTGGTGTAGGGCAATGTTTCCCAAAGTTCTATGGCATGATAACAGTTCATAGAAAAAAAAGGGGGGGGGGGCTTTAGTATGGGTTGGAGTATGATGACAGCACTTATAAGCATGAGCATCAAGGTCCAGGCCTTCCAGAGAAGAGGCTAGAAAATTTTGTGTCATATGTGAAAGTTCTCACCAGGTGGGCAGAGCATTAGCCCAGTGGTGTAACTATAGTATAATTTAGAGAAACCCAAATATACCAATGGAACAAACATAGTGAAACTGGAACTTGGGAAGAATGATTAAAGGGATCACATACATGGGGCTTATTCCTCTTACATCAGATTTCAGGCTTATAGTACAAAATTAATTCTGGACCATGTCTGATATTGATGACAATACCTCAGCAGTAATAATAATAGCAAAGAATTATTGGGTACTACTTTGTCAGGCTCTGTTCTAAACGGTTTATATGTATTATATCAATTCTCAAACTGCACTACAGGGATGAAAAATCCAAGGTAGAAAGAAGCCAAGTAATATTGCCTAAGGTCACACAGCTAATAAATGGTGGCAAATTGAATTTTTGAAGCTTGACAACAGAGGTGTGCTCTTTTCCACCATACTAGGCTGCCTCTGTTCCACCACAATGACAGTAAAGAGTATAATTAAAATGACAAAGTCAATAGAACTCAGATTTAATTGGTAAAAGAAAGAATTAGTGAACCTGAAAGGAGGTCTGTAGAAATTAACCAGTCTGAAGAATACAGAAGAAAAAAAAATAGAAGAAAAATGAAAACAGCTGCAAAGTCCTGTGGGATACCATCATAAATTTCAACAGACATTTAAAGGGAGTCCAGGAAGGAGGTAAGAGGAAGTAAGGGTCCAGAACAAGTATTTGAGAAATAGTTAGTGAAGACATCTCAAGTTTGATGAAAAACAGATTACATAAAACCAAAAGCTCGATAAACCCAAAGTAAGATAAATACCTATACATATCTGTTAAAGATGAAGACAAAATCTTGAAATCAACAGGGGAAAAACAACTGAGAATATACAGAGGAATGTCAATGTGATTTATGGCCAACTTATCACCTGAAAATGGTAGTCAGAGGGCAATGGAATCACATTTGCAAAGTACTGGAAAAAATTGTCAGCCAATAGTTTTATATCTAGCAAACCTATCTTCAAAAATTAAGGCAAAATAAAAGCAATCCTAGATAAACATTGATTGAGGGAACTTTTTAACTAACTTGCCTTATTAGGAATACTAAAGGTTGTCCTTCAGGCTGAAAGGAAATTATAACAGATGGTAACTGAAATACATAGCAAGAAATAAAGAGCAAAAGAAACATGGTAACATGGTTAACATGTGAGTTAATTATGAAAGACTCTTTAAATGTATTTTTCTCATGTTCTCTCAATTTCTTTAAAAGAAGGTTTTACGAAGCAATAATTATAAGTTGTGTTCTTAATATTAGACAACATTGAATCCAAGACCCAAACCATTAAATTAGTCTAAGAAGGGCACTTTTTAATACATGCTATTTTTAAAAAAATGTTTATTTTTGAGAAAGAGAGACAGAATGTGAGCTGGGGAGGGGTAGAGAGAGCGGGAGACACAGAATCTGAAGCAGGCTCTGTGCCTCCACTTCAGCAACGTAGAGAGGTTACCTGGCCACGGTCTGGGGGAGGGTATGAGCTCTCAGCACAGAGCCTGATGGCGGGGCTTGAACTTACAAACTGTGCGATCCGGTCCGAAGCCGAAATTGGATGCTTAACTGACAGAGCCACCCAGGTGCCCCAATAAATGCTGTTTTTTAATGAAGATATAAGAAGTATACCTACTTATGGCATCATTTTCATAAAATAGAAACTACAAACTACCGAAATTACAAGGGGATATACACACTTGCAGAAGTTATTTATTGAATTTCTTTCAATCCATAACACACATAATACATAAAAAAACCCAATGGTATAAGTTTTTATGAATGTTTGAGAGGCACTTGAAAAGCGCATTCTCTATTTGGAAGGGACAAGGTTTGATCTTTATATACTTTTTATAGAATTTTAAAAGTTTACTTATTTGTTTTGAGAGAGAGAGAGCAGGGGAGGGGCAGAGAGAGAGAGAGAGAGAGAGAGAGAGAGCAAATCCCAAGCAGGCTCCACACTTAGCACAGAGCCTGAAAGAGAGAGAGAGAGAGAGAGAGAGAGAGAGAGAGCGCAAATCCCAAGCAGGCTCCACACTGTTAGCACAGAGCCTGATATGGGGCTCAGACTCATGACCTGTGAGATCATGACCTGAGCTGAAACTAAGTCAGATGCTTAACTGACTGAGCCCTCCCAGGAGCCCCTATATTTTTATATGATTGTACAATAATATATATTTATATTGCATATATTATATAAGTGTACTATACTTAAACATATATACTTATTTAATAAATATATACTTATTTTTATCTACTACAAATTCTATAAAGACATTTTGCGATTCTATAAATATAAACAGTGCAGACAACATTCTCTGATCACAGTGCAGTCAAACTAGAAATAAACACAGAAAACAAAAATTTCCCACCATCTAGGTGTGAAAAACAAAACCACCTTTAATAACTCAGGTTTAAAAAAAAAATCTAAATGAGGGCACCTGGGTAGCTCAGTCCATTAAGCGTCCAACTCTTTTTTTTTTTTTTAACGTTTATTTATTATTGAGAGACAGTGTGAACAGGGGAGGGGCAGAGAGAGCAGGAGACACAGAATCCAAAGCAGGCTCCAGGCTCTGGGCTATTAGCACAGAGCCCGATGTGGAACTCGAACCCACAAACTGCAAGATCATGACCTGAGATGAAGTCGGACGCTTAACTGACTGAGCCACCCAGGCACCCCATAAGCGTCCAACTCTTGATTTTGGTTTAGGTCATGATCTCACAGCTTCCTGAGTTCGAGCCCTAACAGAGCCCTGTTGGGCTCTGCCCTAACAGTGTGGGGCCTGCTTGGGATTATCTCTCTTTGCCTCTCTCTCTGCCTGTCTCTCTGTCTCTGTCTCTCTCTCAAAAATAAATAAATCTTTAAAGAGCCTAAATGAAAATACAAGAATATATACAAAATAATAGTTATCAAAATACTACATATCAGAATTAAGGGGAAATAGTTAAAGCAGGGATTAGAGGCAAATTCATAGCCCCAAATACTTATATTAATATCAAGAAAGAATGAAAGTAAATAAATTAAGCCTCCCAACCAAGAAATTAAAAAAATTTTAAAACCTAAGTAGTAGAAAGGATTTAATAAAATAGAAGTGCAAGTTAATGAAGTAAAATATAAGAAACAGTAGAACCAATATATAAAACGTGAGTTTATTATGGATAAAAATAACAAAATAGACATTAATTAATCATGAAAAAAGAAAGCTTAAACATACAAAATAAAAAAAATAGAAGTAACCACAGACACAGAAGAAATTAGAAGAATTACGGGAGACTACTTTGCTCAATTCCTTGCAAATAAACTTGACACCTGAATAAAATGGGTTAGTTTTGTAGGGACATATAATTTAGCAAAAGAAAGGACGCAAGGCAAACAAGAATACAGCATTATCCACTGGTCACTCACGACTAGGATGAAATGAGAGAGGTCACAGGCTTTCCTCAGGCATGGTCCAAGACCTTAAGAGAAGACAGTCAAATGGGCATTGTGTTTTCTCAATAAGTTTTTGATGACTTGATGTATTTATTCATCTTCATGTTTATGAACATGCAGTAACCAGTGATAACCTCCCATTTGCTGAATATGCCTGTATAAACATACTTGCTGGCATTGCGTGTTCCTGCTAGAAGAGTAGCAGCACTGTAGTACTATCACACAGCCCTTCACCCACCCCCACCCCAGGAGGGGACACAGATTGGTTTTTAAAAAGGAATCTGTGATATAGATACACATTCACTCATCAGTATGTCTCCAGCATCCCTCTCCCATAATTCTGTCCCTTCAAAGGTTGCTAGGCAACCCAGTAGAAAAATAGCCAAAGCCCTTGTGAAGAGAAGACATGCTTACAATGTCAGAAAAATAAATGGGGCTTGCTCACTTGGGCTTGCTCACAAACTGCCAGGACTTGAGACATAATTCATTTACTAGCAATGATTGTAATTGATCTTGAGGATGGTGAAAACAATTGACCATAATCTACCCAGGGGAGACATGACTCAAACCACCCAGGTGTGAGAGGGGGTGCTGTTTTGGGGGTACCTTTTGCCCTTGAAGGGGGATGAACGTTCACCAGTTCCTGCTGAGGCCAGTCTCTGCTTAAGTTTGTGTAATTCCATTCTTGCAGTTAGCACAGTCTCTCTAAAACGTCTTAGAGCTCACAATTGTTAACAACCAATCCTCGGGAATTGCTGCTTCATCTCCCCTGGCATTTAGTATATCTACTTGATTTTAAATGGAACCTGCTTCTATGGGCATTGGCATGCATATTGTCTCTGGTGGCCCGGGCTCAGATTGCTCTAAGGAAGTGCACAGCCTTCCTACCTGGTGTGTATGCCAGGGTCTGCTCACAGGTGTTGATATTCAGCTGTTAATTTCCCCCATTAGAGACAATGTGGTAGGATCTGATGATACAATCTGTTCATCTGAGGTCTGCCCTGGTTTTTTCCTATCTAGAATATATTGCTAACTTTATTGAAACAATAAAAGAAAGAATAGATTTGCAATCTGCCCTTTAAATGGTTTTGCTTTGCTAGGAAAAAAAATCCATAGCAGTCAATTTCTTTTTGTCTATTATAAATTTATTAACAGTGTGTTGTAATTAGGTGCATGGCTTTGCCTTAGAAGACAAATGGTGCTTCTTGAACTGTGACATTAGTCTGATTGTGGTAAAATGACCCATTTGGTTTTACCAGCTGTGACTTTGGAGGGAGCTGAATGACACAGGATGAATAAAACTCAACAGATGAAAACATTCTCAGCTCATACTCTCTATTGCTGATCCTTCTGCATCCCAAACAAAATATTCTTTGGATTGGCTTGCTGATGTCTTGGTGATCCAAAGAGCACTATGCTTAAGCTGGCTTATCAAATTGGGCCCATATTCCCCCATTAATATGATGTAAATTGCTCTGGCAGATTCTAAAGATGTTGTGTTGTCTAATTAATGAAGAGGAATTCCCAAGTGGGGAAGCCGGACTGTGCAGTGGTTGGTTGCAAATGTGCTCTTTGGGACCAGGCTGCCTGCGTTGCAAACCTTTTAACTTCTCTAAGCCTTGATTTCTTTATCTCTGAAACAAGGAATTGTGTAACATGCCTCACAGAATTTATGTGAGGGTTAAATGAGTAAATTCTAAGCACAGTGCTTGTACATAATAAGCTCTTAAGAAATTAAGGATACAGATCCCAGAAATAATATTAGAGTCTACAGAAAAATGGTCCAGCTGAAGGAGAGTTGTGGGTTCCTGACTAGGCTTGAGAGAATAAGGTGAAGAACCATTATCAACTCCCTTCAGCATGCTCCCTATCTAGCCCTTGTAACTATGTTGGTAGCTAGGGGAGCCCAGAAGAAAAGGGAGTCCCCTTCTGTGGCCATTATCCTGGCCACTATCCTGGCAAAAGAGTTTGAACTATACTGACTTTAATTCATTCTTTTCTGTTCTTAGAGAAATCTTACAAGCAGAGAGACAGGAAAGAGTAAGAGGAAATGTCATGCTACCTGACTCTTCAGTTTTACAGCTGACACAAAATTGAAACCATAGAAATGGAAAACCACGAAGAGCTTAAGTCCATGTTTGTGGTCCTATCCCCTCACTTGTCCTTGTTTTGGGTGCCTTTTTCTACGTTTTTTTATTCCTGTCTGCCATTTATCCCAAGTAAAGTTTTGGCCAATGAAGGTTTACAGTAGGATGCTTTCCAGAACATTCCCATTTCAATAAGGAACTTCTGGGATAGAAAGCAATGAGTCTTAATGAGGAAGTTTCATGCACCATGACAAAACAGCTTTTTTTAAGTAGGGGAAGAAGGTTTCCATTATTTCTTCATTACCTCTGAAATATATCCAGCAAGTGCACCTAATGTCAGAGGCTACTGTATTTATTCAGTTGATGATGGCTGGAAGTGGCCTATAGTAAGCCTGAAATAGAAATTTTTTTAAAATCTGGAGTTTCATCTAAAAATAAAAAAGAACATCGTAACACTCCAGCATCTCTGTTTTCTCATCACTTCCTTCCTGTACCAGTTATCAGTTTAGTGCTTTTCAGCTCTGACTCTGCCCTTCTTTGGCCTGCTTTGTGCTACTGGAGCAGACTCCATAAACATTCCTCCTTTGCCATATGGCAGATGTTAGGCTTTGTCAGTAGAGGGCACTGGAAGGCCACTGCAGGAGAAAAGGGTCCTCTTCCTGGTTTTGGTGTACTTTTTTCTTGCTTCTGTGGCTTTTGCCTACTAGTGGCATTTGGGACACCCAGTGATGCTCACCCTACAGCAAGTTTTACCAGTACTCATCGAGCAGCTTCCCACTTAAGTGTCAAAGGCATCGTGGCAGGTGGTTTTCTGTTTGCCAGCCCTGGCCTGTCTCACCTCAGAGAACTTCACCACCTGTGGGCCATAGTCACATCCTTTCCAGTGAGGTCTGAGTTTCAGCCTTGGGTTGGAGTCAGGGTCCCGTCTAAGTTAGTTTCTTCCTTGGGTATTATGTCTCAATTAGAGTTAACAGCTCTTTCCCGGTATCTGCTCTTCCTGTATTTGTTAGAGTTCTCTTTACTTCTCAGTATCTAATCTCCTATCACAAGTAAATAATTATTTACATTAAATTTTCCCTGTTTAAATGACTGGTATATTTTCTGCTTTCTGATTGCACCAAATTGATAGATCCTAGAGGATCAGAAGTGATATATGCAGATGGCGAGTTTGGAGAGGCATGGAGTTTGGAGAGTCCCAGCTCCTTTTCCTTCTATCTTCTTTGGAGAGTCAGCCTGCCCTGGGTGATTGTTCTTAACCTGCAGGCAGCTCAGTGGCCAAGGCTCTGCCCCTGAGTGAGGACCTATGGTGGTCCGGCCCCAGGCCCAAGACCTGCCAGATAAGTTTGTCTAACTCTGTCTTTCAGTTTTAAAACCCAACTCCCTGCAGATGAAAGTCACATTCTCCAAGATCAGCTCTATTGGTAATAAAGGATTATTTAGGAGCCAGTCTGCTGACTGCTTTATCTTATTCCTAAATTAGTGCAGGAAGCAGGAAGAAGTCCTACTTTTTGTTGTCTCCTCCTCCCTCACTCTCTAATGATTTTCATACAAAACTGTTTAAAACAACTTATCCCCAGAAAAATGAGTACTTCAGGAAAGCACAACATGTCTAGCAGGTCTGTTTTAGCTTTGCCTGTCCTCTGGCCCACTGTCACATCCCACCACGTATAAAGCTGTTTTTTCTTAAAAGCTGCCCTAATTGGAGAGTGATTCTGTATCTCTAGAATGCTTAGACACACCATAATATTCACCTTCAATGAGTACAGTCCCACAGAACACACATAAACAGTCCAGAATTGGGTGAGAGGAAAACAGTTAGAAGACAACCTGATCTATTTGAAACACATCTCTTTACAGTCATAAATTAGCAGATTATGCATTTAAAACTGTGTGAAAAAAATAGACTTGAGGCTTCCACTCTGTGCTTAGAGGACCACTGAAGAAAAGGGTCATTGGGGCGCCTGGGTGGCGTAGTCGGTTAAGCGTCCGACTTCAGCCAGGTCACGATCTCGCGGTCCGTGAGTTCGAGCCCCGCGTCAGGCTCTGGGCTGATGGCTCGGAGCCTGGAGCCTGTTTCCGATTCTGTGTCTCCCTCTCTCTCTGCCCCTCCCCCGTTCATGCTCTGTCTCTCTCTGTCCCAAAAATAAATAAAAAACATTGAAAAAAAAATTTAAAAAAAAAAAAAAAAAAGAAAAGGGTCATTAGCTAGCCCTTGAGCAAGGTCTGCTTCCTTGATACGGTGGACATTAGCAGTTGGACTCGATGGCATTGCTGAGTTCTTGTGGAAGAACGGGTGTCAGCAAATGACCACACTGGCTCAGACAGTGAGCCATGCACCATTTGTCCCCTCCATCATCTCTCTTGACATGGTACCTTCTATTATCCTTGACTTTCTCTTGTACTCTGCATGCATGGGTGATTTGCTTGTGTGTCCTGTGTGTTTGCATAAGGAGGGTACAGTGGAGAGAAAGGTACCCCAATGTGCTTTAGAGAGAGTGAGAAAATGCGACTCATGCCTTTTGTGAACACTTGAAATGTTGGTGTAGTGACCTAAGATTAATAAAGCTCTGTAACACGTCCAATCTCAAACATAGGCCTGGAGTAAGAACCTCTGACTTGGGGAACATAATGTAATCTTGAGATTTCTTAGATGACCTTTGAAACCGATTCTTGCAGGGCTGAAAAGCCAGAGGAGGTGAACATCTTGTCACTGACTGATAGTAAATGGTTAAGAATGGGTTTATTATGGAGCCCTGTGATTTCATGTGGTAACTTTACATTTTAAGGATTAGCTTAACATTGCAAATGGTGTTATTTTAGGGACAGAGTCAGGTTATTAAGAGACAGAGTTAGGTTATTAAGGATCAGAATCAAAGGAATCAACAAACTTGAAATTTAAGCACAAATCTTTGCTTTTCTCCTCACTGCTTTTAGTAATTTCTTCAGTTATTGTGGAATAAATAATCATCGGTGTTAATCATAAACCCTCTTTTTTGTAGACAGCAGTGATCTAAGGCTGAGATGTGATTGAGGTTCATTTTTTTTTTTCAATGGTGCTCAGGACACATCCAAAAATGCGACCTTGAAATGTTGAATATTTCAAGCTGGAGGAATTTGAGAAATGGCATGAGCAGGAAGGACTTTCTGACCTTTCTCCAAAGCAAGTCCTAAAACCTTCATGTGAGAGGTGCCTTCCCTTTATCCAGAGGAAATGAACATCCTTATCTCTGAAGAGAGTGGATATAGAGAGGGATCTGCATGACTAGGTCTTGCGAAGTTCCCGCAGTTTATCACACTCCCCATACTGTCTGTCCTATCTCTTCTTTCCAGCACTCTCCACTCTTCATCAAATCTAGCATAAAAACACTCAGGTTTAGCCATTTTTTCAGGTCTTCCTTTCCTTATTAAGGCTCCTATATCATGTAAAACTTCTATTAAATAAATTTGTATGCTTTTTTCTTATCAATCTTCCCTTTGTTACAGAGGTCCCAGTTGGGAATTTAAAGGGTAAAGGAAGAAGATATTTTTCTTTTCTACATTTATTTCTTCCAGACACCTCCTCATCTAGAGTTCTCCTTGCACAGCTCTTCCTCTCTTTTTCCCTGCTTCAAAGGATTGACCCTGATGTATGTCTTTTCTAACCTGGACCTATCTTTCACGTTTACTGAAGGTGTAGGGCCTAGCATTGTGATTCTAATATCTGTGTCATTTTCATATCATGTTTTCTGATTTTAAAGAAATAGCCTCAACTATTTAATTTTTTCAAATGATTTCACTTCAGCAGAATTATAGCATGTGTATATTTTGAATAAATCTTGGTCTGTGTCCCATATGTCAAGGTAATTACCCAGAGATACTGTTCAAATCAGGTAGCAGATTCTTGCAAGTGGCAGAATGGAACCCAGCAGGGGGGTTCAAAGCTTGACACTGGTAGAGTTGAACAATTCACAGTGTATTCTATGGAGTGGTGACCTAGGGGCACTCTTCACAACCTGCAGAGCCTTTTCATAGTCACTTCCTCCTCTGCTCTGGAATTGTTTACTGGGCCACCTTGAGAAGATGAGGCAATCAGTGTCTGCTGTCTCTGCATTTTAAGTTATGTGGTAGTATCCTAAATGTTCAGCGACAAATGTCCGGTGTTTGCCACCTAAGAAGCCTTTTAAAAGTTAGAGATCACATACGACATGTGGCATGTGTAAACCATTTCAGCTTTTATTCTATTAGTGAAAAAAATAGAAACAGCCTGAATATCCACCAATGAGTGAATGGATAAACAAACTATAGTATGCCCACATTGTGGAATACTCTTCAGGTATCAAGTTGGCATGGGATGATCTTTAAGCCATGTTATTGAATGGAAAAAATAAGTACCGGGACACTTTAATACCATTTGATCCCATTTCCACTGTCCCCAACTATAATTATATCCTAAAATTTATATCATATTTATTAAATTATATACTTAAAGCACAGCAAAAACAGTCTATATGTATTTATAGAAAATAATAAAAATGCATGTAAAAATATCTGAAAGAATACAAACACACTGATATGAACAAGAGCTTGAGATTAGGGGTGGTAGTGAAGAGGTATTTGGCTTTTTGCTTTCCATTGAAGGAGTGAAGGATGAGATGCCCCAGAATGTGCTAGTTTGGCATAAAGACTATTTTGAGTTAAAAGTGATCAAAACCCAGCAGATGCAGAAAAAGCTCTCTGTCTCTCCATCAGCTGCCTCAGTTTACATTGGAAAGGAGAGCCTGTATGAAGAAGAGAGCTATGAACAGACTCCCCTTTATCTAAGAGATGATCTGCATAATAGGGCAAACCTTTGTTTCTCCAAAGGTCACCTTTCACCTCCTTGCCAGCAGTCTCTCTCCCCTTTGTATCCCCAGGCTCCTGCCCCTCTCCTTAGCTCATACAAGCTTCATGTTGCCTCACTGTCTTTGGAATTCCATGTCTGTGTGGATTTCCCATGCATATGCTATTAAATTTGACTTTCCCCTGTTAGTTTGTCTCATGTCAATTGGATTCCAAGTCCAGCTAGAAGGTCTTCTGCCCTGACACTATGTTCCTACATTGGGGAATTTTCTACATTAAAATAGAGCCATGTATTACAAGTAAATATAAAAATTTTCAAGTCATTGATTTTGAACGGATAAGATGTGACTTAGGGAGAAAAGCAACTTAGGCTGGAGCCAGGTGGTGATACTTAGGGACGAGCTGCAGGCACACACCGAACCATTCAACCTCATAAATGAATCTAAATCTCTCAATTGTAGATCAGGATGGCACCTCTGTTGCTGTGGTTAATACTCTCAGAACAGTTAATTGTGCTCAATGTCTTAGTTTATTGCTTTTATGAATAAATAAACAGGATACCATTTGAACAGACTCCCAAGAGTTTATTTAACTGCACGGTAATGATTTATTAGTTATCATACTTCAGTTTGAGGTCTTCCTCTCTATATCTATATTCTCCCTCTTCCCTAATACCCTTCTCATCTTACCATCTGGTGTGTATACCCTGTTTAGGACCTGCCTTAAAGTTCACAACTTCCAGGAAGCTCTTCTTAATTAACTCAGTGTCATTGAGAATTTTTTTACTCAGCAGGTCTTTGGTGAGTGTGCTTTAGGGTTTGGGGACTTCATTTTGCACCTTCTAAAAGTATTGCTTGCTAATTGTTTTTCTGTCATTTTTTCCATATACGTTCTCTTAATTCATCTTCCAATGTAATGGACTCTTCATGAGATAAAAATAAAGAAGACAGTGATGAGTATTGACATTGAAATAGAACTATCTTTTTAAAACCTAACAGTTCCACTTTCTGTTAGATGTTTTCAAGAAAATGTCTTAAACCCACCATGCATATGTGTATAATGGTCCTGATACCAGATAATGTCTATAATGCAGTTTTAATCATGATTTATTTCCTCCTTTTGGTCAAATATGTTCAGGGATCTGGGGGCATTCCGGCTTCAAAAGCAGAGAGATGAGGCTTATATTATTAAATCCAACCCAAATCACCACCCAAAGGGACTCTCTGTTCCTCAAACCCTGCTTGTGTGTAAAATATAGTTAGAATTTGCTCACATCCAAAGGTGCTGTTTCGCTTTGTCTAATTTTATGCTACTTAGGGGAGCAAGTCATATTTTGTCCTGGCATCATTTCTTGGCTTACTTGCAGTAGATGTATGTTTGTGTGCATTCATTCATGTAGTCATTCATTCAGCAAAAATTTATGGAGTGCTGCTGTGCTGGGTACTGAAGATGCACATGAAGCATAAGTAGGAGCAGTCCAGGTAGACAAATTGGGGATAGCACTCTAAACGGAAGGTCTAGCATATGCAAAGGCCCTGAGGCATGAAATAATATGACCTGCTTTAGGAGCTACAAGTACTGTGCAATACACTACTGCATCATCAGGTGCACATGGGGACATGGTTTGAGATGAGATTGGGTAGATAGACAGGCAAGGCCATTTGTATATCATGCAGAAGGGTTGAGTTTTGTTTTTTTTTTTAATCATGCTGGCAGTGTAGATCTACTGAAAAATTTTGAGCAAGAAAATAACAAGCTCAGATTTGTATGTTATAAAGAAATTCTAGCTGCCAAGTGCAAGATGGATTAGAGAGAGATGAGGATAGAGGGAGGGAGAAAAAGGAGGAGGCTACTGGAATAGTCTGGGTGTGAGATGATAAGTGACTGAACCAGGACATGAAAGAGGAGATGAGGTGATTAGAAAGGAATTTAGGGAGTAGAATTGATAGGACTTGGTCCTCAATTGATGTATTAGTTTTCTATTGCTGTCATAACAGATTACCACAAATGTAGCAGCTTAATGTAGCACAAATTTATTGCCTTCTAGTTCTATAGATTAGAAATATGACATGGGGGGGCGCCTGGTGGCTCAGTCGGTAAGGTGTCCGACTTCAGCCCAGGTCATGATCTCACAGTTCGTGAGCTTGAGCCCCGCGTCAGGCTCTGTGCTGACAGCTTGAAGCCTGGAAGCCTGCTTCGGATTCTGTGTCTCCCTCTCTCCCTTTCTGCCCCTCCCCAGCTCATGCTCGCACTCTGTCTCTGTCAAAAATAAATAAACTTAAAAAAAATAAAAAAAATATGACATGGATCTCATTGAGCTAAAATCAGGGTGTTGGCAAGGCTACACCCCTTTCTGGAGGCTTTAGGAGAAAATCGGTTTCCTTGTTCATTCTGGTTATTAGCAGAATTCAGTTCCTTGTATTTGTAGAACTGAAGTCCCGTTTGCTTGCTGGGTATCAGCAGAGGCCCATTCCCATCTTTTGAAGGCCACATGCATTCTTGGGCACCTGACACCCTTTCCCTGCCTTCAAAGACAGCAGTGGCAAGTAGAGTCCCTTTCGTATTTCGTATCTCTCCTGCCTCTTCTTGTGCCTCTCTTTTCTGCTTTAAAAGGCTAGAGATTAAATTGAGCCCATGCAGATAATTCGAGGTAACCCTTCATGTCCTTAGCCTTAATCACATTAGCAAAGTCCCTTTTGCCATGGAAGGTAGGTATTGTGTTCATGGAGTACGAACCTATGAACATAGTCCACATAGCATGTGGCCTTCCTTGGGGGAGTCATTATTTTGCTTTCTCCAACTGGATGTAGGGTTATGGGAGAGGATAGAACCCAAGTTTCTGACTTCAGCAACCAAGAAGAATTTAGATTTGGGGGAAGAAGGTAAGTTTGGTTTTGAACATGCTGACTTTAGGATGCCCTTGTGATATTAAAATGGAGCATCTAGTGAATATTTGGATGCACCAGCCAAAAAGTAGAGGAGAAATCAAGGCAGGAGATAGAGATTAGAGAACTGTTGACATCTAGTGAGCCATCAGTGAATGTGTAGGATGGGAAGAGAATAGGGCTAAGAACAGAATTCTAGGGCCAATAATATTCTAGGTGCACCAGAGAGAGAAGCACTCACAAAAGGAACTCAAGAATAGCCTCTGGAGTCTCAGTTTCTTGTAACACTTTCCTTCCTTCCTCCTCTACCTGGCCTGTTTTCTCCTCATTCCCTGGTTTTCTGCCTACTTGTAGTATCTGCTTCCTAAAACTTAAGCTTGCACATTGTTCTCCATGGCCTCTCCCATCTGTCATCACAGATCTCTTAGCTTCAGCTCTCATTACTAGGCTGCTTCATTCTCTTGTTTGTTTTGTGTTTATTTTTTTAGTTCAAGGTGGGGGGAAAACCCTAAAGAGAATCAGATTGACCCATATTATCATTTTGCATCATGCTATGGCAGAGGCCACCAGTTTAAATTAGGATTGGCTATCCAGAGGTCAGGTCCCCATCCTAGTCAGCTGCTTCTCTGTTTCAGGAATGAATTCAGTTGGACTATTCAGAAAGCCTCTTCCCACAGAGGCTTTGTGAGAAGAAGGTTAACTTGATCTCCATTGTATTTGCTGGATCCAGGATTATAGTGTCAAAAATGGGTATATAATAGGTTCGGGACTCTGTTTACCATCACCCCATTTGCTTCTAGCTTCATGTAGCCTTAATGCTGTCTGTACGCAGTAAATCATCTTTATAGAAATTGAATTTGTGGTCCAAATCACAGGAGTAAAATCCAGGCAGGCAAAACTCAGTTCAACTACAGGTTTCCCCTGCTATCCAAAAGTAGAAACCTTTCTTAAGCCAAAAATAGTGTAAAGTGAAGAAGCAATTGCCATTAGTTTATAAAGAAAAATTTTTGAGCATTCCCAGACCCAAGATAACCCCTTTTAGGCTTTTCTGATGCCTTAGGACACATGTTGCTAATGGATGCACAAAATACATTGAGATAAAGTACAGATACTCACAAACACAGTTCAAAGCTACGGCAGCTTGTTGCTGAGAGGCTGAATGTGGTTCCTGGGGAAGGAGCTTCATGGGGCCTCTCCGTCTGCTTGGGGTATGCCCCAATAATGGCTTGCTGCAAAACAAACACTGAACACTGAGTTCACTTTTTGCCTTTTTCACGGAAGCAAAACGTATGTTTATAAACATTATCCAAATTAGAGCTGGTTATTTAGATTCACAGTCCTTCTAGTCACTCACCATTCATACATTCTCTAGGCTCTTACTATCCATACACATACGTGAGCGATGACTCTCCCATCACACTGAACATGAAGCGTCTCATCTCCTTTCAGAAAGAGATCCTCTGGGCAGGGTTGCAGCTTGCATCTATGGTATTGACAGGAGCCAAAAAGGGACCATTGTTACTATTTGGTCCTCCTCCTGGATAGCAAGAGGACTGGAATTTATATTGCCAGTGCAAACAAAGTACCACAAAGCCTTCAAATTCCTTATAGATTTCATTATACACAGATAATAATCTTTCACAAGATCTCTATTTACTGAACCTAAGTATGATGGATCGACTCCAGGAAAGGCAGGGCACCTACCTACAAGGTCAAATGAGCTCTGAAACCAAATTCCTATGAAGCCAAGCTTCAAAGAAGATGTTTCCTTGTATGGGGTTCATGTGAGGTGAGCAGGGATTGGTGATGGCCTGGGTGAGAGGTGATCTCTTGCTACTCTCCTCTGTGCCCTGCAGAGGTTTAGGCCAACTCATAAACCATAGCCCTGGCCTGTAGTTCCTACTGATAGCTGGAATGAAAACAGGAGAGTGCAGTGTTTTCTACACAAGAGTGGACATTCACCATCCATTTCTCCGGTGGACTCTTGCTGGGTCATTCTTTAATTGCAGCAGAGGGCTGTGCCTTCATGCTCAGCTGGCCAATGTTGAGCCTACTAGGACTGTTTTAATCAAGTCTGTTTATTCTGTCTACAAGTGACTTCTTGGTCATGGTTAACCGCTTTAGGGGTGAATTAAGTTCTGTTAGGCAGTAAATTGCTTAAGCAACTCTTGTCTATGGAACTGATGTCAGTGAGAGCAGAATGAGCAGAAAACCTAAGAAGAGCAATGGAAGTTCAAGATCTCAAAAGGGCTCTAGAGATGATGTAGGATAACCTCACCAAGAGATGCTACACTGAGGCTGACAGCTGGGGCCTCAAACAGCTGGAGCCAGTAAGAAGAGGTCAGCCAAATTAGCATTGAAGCAGAAGTTATATGATGGTGCTTTTGTTATTTAAAAAATATAAGGGAAAGATAAGGGCAAATATTGTTGAATAAAATGAATGCGATAGAGGCAGCCTCCAAAATAACTGAAGGGCAACCTTCAGCTACTTACTCTTTCTCTGTGGTCACACAGATAATTTTCCTTTGGGTCTTTGAATCAGAAGATCTGAAGGATGATTAAATTCTTATGCAGAACAGGGAAATCATATGCTTCCTCTCTTATCATTCTTCCTTCCCTCATGCTCTCTCTTCAGATCCAAAAGAATCATATAGTCTAGTCTCAAAAAATTAATCATGTTCTTTGAACCTGCCAGACTCTTTTACACTTCTGTGACTTGGTACATGTTGTTTCCTAAGCCTGTAGTGGCTTCCCTTTCCTTGTCTATCTTGAAAATTCCAACCTAATCATCAGGGGCCAGCATAAGTTCATCTTCTTTAGAAAGTCTTCTGGGACTCACCAGATTGGGTAAGTTGTTCCTTAACTGTGCTCCCACATATCTTTGTGTGTGTATTTTTCTATTATTTGTCAACTTATGTTATAATCATGTGATAGGATAATACTCTGAAATATTACTGGCTCATTTAGGATTAATTGCATTATAACAATGGCTTTAAAAAGGTGGAAGTTTACTTCTCTGTCCTGTTAAGAAATACTAAGGGGAAGCAGTCTAGAGCTAGTACAGCAGCTTTGCAGTGTCATTATGAATCCAGTTTCCTGTCTATCTTCTTTGCCATACTCAGCTTATAGCTCTCATTTTCAAGTTTACCTCACATCCAAAATGGCTGCTCAAGCTCCAGCCATCACAACCATACTTCAGGAAGTAGCAAGAAGGAAGAAGGAAGATGTTCTGTCTCCCCTCTTTTAAGAAGGTTTCCTGGAAACACTGTAGAACAGTTTTAGTTATATATAATTGGCCTGAACTCAGTCACGTGGACACACATATAGCTGCAAGAAACTCAGGAAAATGTGTCTTTATGTGGCAGCATTGTGTCAGAATAAAAATTGTACTCAAGGAAATGAGAGGAGAATGGGTATTGAGAGGCATGTTGCAATCACATTATCTAATGCATTTTTTTTTTTTTTTGAGACAGAGAGAGACAGAGCATGAACGGGGGAGGGGCAGAGAGAGAGGGAGACATAGAATCAGAAGCAGGCTCCAGGCTCTGAGCCATCAGCCCAGAGCCCAACGCGGGGCTTGAACTAACGGACCGCGAGATTGTGACCTGAGCTGAAGTCGGTCGCTTAACCAACTGAGCCACCCAGGCGCCCCTCTAATGCATTTTTTTTTAATTTTGTCGTTCTTGCTGCTTCTCATTCCTCTACCTATTGAAGCTAAGCAGACTGTGGTTTTAGGAAGCGGTTAGAGCCCAGGTGAAAACACATATAATGGGTTTAAGGTATACAGTCGTAATTCAAATATGCAGAAATGTAAACTTTCTCCATTTGCTGAACTTGATTTGCCCAGAAGCCCCTACTTCCATTTATGACTAGAAAAAAAATCTTACCAATTAAAGGTAATGTCACTTCTATTTTAAAATGTAATCTTTTTGGGGACTCTTGATGACAGAACAAACTGAGGGTTGATGGAAAGAGTTGAGTGGGGGCGATGGGCTAAATGGGTGAGGAGGGCACTTGTTATGATGAGCCCTGGGTGTTATATGTAAGTGATGAATCACTAAATTCTACTCCTGAAACCAATACTACACTATATTTTAATTAACTAGAACTTAAATAAAAATTTGAAAAAAGAAATCTCTTTGGATAAATATTCAGCCAAATGCAGGGCTCTTTACCGTCCCTTTATTCTACCTTCTTACCAAGAAGTGGTCTGGTTACCAGAATCTTTCTGCATCTCTCTAGTTCTCTTGGACCTCCAATACGTAGTTATATTAGATGTCTGTCACACTCTCTACGCAGGGACCCCATGGGTCTGGAGCACTGTCTTAGCTGTTTCGCTTTCCCCAGTGCCTATTGCAGAAGTTGACATACAGGCAATAGTTAAAAATTTGATGAATTCGAGTGTATTTTAAACGCATCACATAATTAATTCAAATGGTAGCATAATGATCTGAAAATCCTTGTAAAATTTCTCTAAAGCCCCTAGCACTAGGTTTATAGCATTCTTTTCTTTTTAAAAAAAAAATTTTTTTTATGTTTATTTATTTTTGAGACAGAGGGAGACAGAGCACGAGTCGGGGAGGGGCAGAGAGAGAGGGAGACACAGAATCTGAAACAGGCTCCAGGCTCTGAGCTGTCAGCACAGAGCCTTATGCGGGGCGCGAACCCACGAACCGTGAGATCGTGACCCGAGCCGAAGTCAGACGCTTAACCGACTGAGCCACCCAGGTGCCCCTATAGCATTCTTTCTTATGGCATTAATAATACTCGGCTCTCAGTGATGGTGGTTGTGTGCTCGCCCCTCATTAGTGTCTGC
This sequence comes from Panthera pardus, assembly GCF_024362965.1. Taxonomy (NCBI): domain Eukaryota; kingdom Metazoa; phylum Chordata; class Mammalia; order Carnivora; family Felidae; genus Panthera; species Panthera pardus. The sequence goes on along the minus strand of NW_026526655.1, from coordinate 62,297,454 downwards.
TCCCTGAGGAATGTTCCCGATCTGTGTAACTCTCACAGGTCCTGCAGAAAACCAAGGGCATTGTAGGCCTTGAGTCAATGAAAATGAAGGACTAAATGAATAGGGGCTGGCACTTTATAATTTACCACTAATAAATGACTCCCACCTGGGAAGAAACAGATTGGATTTTATCAGAGCTATTTAGAACAATATCGGTAAAGACAAGTTGATGTTTTGCCTTTAACTAAACACTTTTTTTTTTTGGTAAAAAAAAAAAAAATAAATAAATAAATTGCTTTTGTTTTTCAGAAATCCTCCACCTACTTTACTTCATCCGGAAAAATGGTGTGAGGAATTCAACCACTTTATTTCACAGTGAGTATTTCTTCCACTAAAAATTGCTTATCCAGCAAGGCCTTGAACAGTGATTGGAAATCCAAGCTGTGGAATTTACTTGGCGCTAGAAGTTGTTATGCCTTTTAGCACATTACGACACAGAATTTGTTCCAGTGAATGATGGAAGATGCTTCTGCAGAATTTGAAACATAAGGAGTTCCATTTGACTTTTGGCTATAATCAGTCCTTCTGATCATGTGGATCACATTTATCTGAGAATCTACTCTGTCCTGGAGCAAATGTTGCCAGTGGTCTTTTTAATAAGGGAGGAGACTCAACGTCTAAAACTGTGATGCCCAGGGTGCCTGGGTGGCTCAGTAGGTTAAGCATCCGACTCTTGATTTTGGCTCAGATCATGATACCACAGTCTTGAGATTGAGACCCGCATTGGGCTCTGCGCTGGGCATGGAGCCTGCTTAAGATTCTCATTTCCCCTTCCCCTTGGCCCCTCCCTGCCCATGTGTGTGTGTGTTTTCTCTCTCTCTCTCTCTCTCTCTCTCTCTCTCTCTCTCTCTCTCAGTCTCTCTCAATAAACAAACAATCAAACAAACAAACAAACTGTGATGCCCACACTAGTCCTAGAGAAGAGACAGAAGGTGGCAGTGTTCAACAGAAGCCTTGCAGCTTGGAAGTTGGACTTCGCTCTAGGATCTGTGGTATGAGAACACAGCTCCGGTTACCAGGATGATTGAGTAGGCAGAGTAGGATCTCAGGCTTGAGGCACTAAAGTGAACAGCCCCAGCCAAGGGCTCAAGGTGGGGAGAACAAGATAAAAATCCATGTGATGGATGGTGTACCTGATGGGAGCTGTGTTACCAGGAGCTAGGCAAGATAGAATGGGACTAAGACAGGAGCAGAACCACCACTAATACCATTAGGATGGTGACTCCGTGCTGGAAACATGAGCTTTTGGCCTGGCCCCTGGGAAAGGACCACACTGCTTCCAGATCTGGGGAAGATACTCACTTTGCTAGAAGGGACTATATGACCCCAGGCTCAAGGCCTGGTGAACTGTGGGGTCTAGACCAGGCATTACAAGGTATATCCAGTGCATGGGAACTGGGAAGAGGTGTGCTCAGTGTCTAGCAGATCAAACCAGGTGTTCAGAGGTCATGGAAGAGAAAAGAAGTGCCCAGAATAGCTAGTAACCAGGAAGTAGCGAATGGTCAACACAAAATTCTCTAACTTCTATCTGTGTGCATGCTTAGCTTCAACAAAGAAGCAGGACAATGAAGAAAACTGGGTCTCTTCATCATCTTCCCTACTCAGTCACAATACAGATCAATAATTCCTTATCCACAATTCTAGAATCCAAAGAGCTCTAAAAAATGGAAGTTATTTTTGTACTTGACTCATTTAGCTACAAGTCCTGACCTTATGTGATCTGACTTGGTGGCAACACATGACCTAAACTGAAATGAAGCTATTTATAGTCATTATTTATCTCACTCAGTGTGAATATTCATGTGAATTGCTGCAGATATATTAATGTGTTTGATTACAGTGTGCTGCCCCAGATCCTGCTGGGGAATGTTACATAACATACAGTAAATGCACTGGTTTACTTTTCTAAAATTTGATAAAATTCTGAATTCTAAAGCCTATTTGACTCCAAGGGTTAGCAGAAAGAGCTGTGAACCTATATTTAATTTTTGTTTCACATGCAGCCTAGTTCAGGGTCCTTGAAATTGTTTGCTTATCCAGCCCCTCCTCGATTTGTGCTGTCTTCGTCAGAAGAACAGTAATATACTCTCAAGAACTCTACCAAGCAAGGCTGTATTGGAATGTGACCATATAGTTCAACGCTAGAACATTTCCTTGCCCCTCCAGCCCCCATTCTGATGCTTCTGCAAAGCCTGCAGGATGCAGAAGCAGCCACAACTTAAGGGTGGCAATGTCAGGCAATGGTGAGAAGAACAACAGATAGAGCAGGAGGGATGATACTCATGTAGGAGCAGAGGAAGAGGCACTCCCTGGAATTTGGGAGCCAAAGGAGGAGGTCAAGGGAACTGGAGAACTAAAGACACCTTGGTGTCTGGGGGCACATTTCAGATCACCCCAGGGAGAAAAATCCAAGGGCTATGGTTCCAGTGATTTTTGCTAGCAGGGCTGGATTTAAAAAAATTTCCTTTTCATTCCATTGCTGCATACAGATTCCCTTGATTGACCTTCTCAAAGCTGTTGGCCTAGAAAAATCCATTACATATTCACAAAAATGCCTTCCTATACCAAGCTCTTGTGATGCCTCTAAAATGTGACTTGACTCACCAAATTTTTATATTCTGTATATTTTTTCAAGAGTGTATTTGTGTTCTTTTAACATTTTTTAAATTAAAAAAAAATTTTTTTTTGGTTATTTTTGAGAGACAGTGGGAGCAGGGCTGGGGCAGAGAGAGAGGGAGACACAGAATTCGAAGCAGGCTCCAGGCTCTGAGCTGTCAGCACAGAGCCTCATGCAGGGCTCGAAATCATCAGCCATGATATCATGACCGGAGCTGAAGTCGGACGCTTAACCGACTGAGCCACCCAGGCGCCCTGTATTTGTGTTCTTAAACCAAGCACGGTATTGCTTAGATGGATTTGGGAATAGAGGTACATAATTTATGATGAGGTTGGGACTTTCAGGGTTAAACAGTATAGAAATCCCTCCCTATTACTGATTTTTCTCTATGGCAGATCCTATTATACCATTTAAGTGTAATTTAAGTCCACTTAAGTCTGCTTACGTTTTCCCCAACTCTGAGATTTCTTGATGCACTCAATCTGATTTGCTTTAGACTTAGAAGGGTCTTGATACTGGAATGGAGAACAGAACACAAAAACCTGTGCCTTTAATATGCATACTATAAGGCACAAAGAAAAATATCTTGTTGAAACCACAGGAGAGGGAGAGTCTGAAAAGGTTCTAATGAACCAATGAAGGTAAATACAAATTAAGTGATTGTGTCCTTTACTACTAATTTAAGATATGGAAAAATGTCATCAATCTTCTCTTTATTTAATGAGTTGTCCTTAGTGGTTTTATTAGTGAAAATACTATATATTATAGTTGTTCATAGATTCTTTCCTGACTTGAGCCACCAATCCTGCTTTCCTCATAACATCTTAGATTCCTCAACCATGAATTCTTTTTTTTTTTACAAGGTTGTTAGAAAGATGAGTCTCAAGATTAGAGGCTAGTTATTCTATTTTATATATTTAGGTAGAAACCTGCCCACTATTCCCAAATAATAACCTTTGGTTTCATAGGTGAGCCTGCATACCGTAGACTGCCATTACTCAGCCTGCCAAATGCAATTTGTCTTTACTATTTCATTCTGTTTATTCAGATCTCTAATGAAATACAAACAGTGACACTCACTGCGTTAGAAATGTCTGTTTAGAGAGCCTTGGTTTGCTTTTATACTTATCTTGCCCATATTGGAGGAGAATGATAGAGGATTAAGACTTTCAGAGTATATTAGTGGGAGTGGGGTGGAGAAGATGATTTTCTCATAATTTTAGGAAAGGTGTTTTTAGCTTGAATTATTCAGTTAATTGCTTCAATTCCCATTGTAGAATGAACAACAATGCATTGTATTAAAGTAAATAAATGAATTCTTTCTGAAGAGCAAAGAGGACTAGAATTCTTTCACAGCTTTAAAACTTTTAATACCCTATCATCATGTGGCTACTAAACCATAGCAGAGGTGATTCAGTAATTTTGATCTTTCTTGGTCCATGTTTGTCTCCACTTACCAAAGAACCTATATGGCTTCTCATTGATTGCTGCAGTGGTCTGAAGGGATTAGTCTGGCTGTAGCTAGTGATTATAGCTTGTGTAGACAGGGGACAGGGTGTGTGTATATGTGTGTGTGGGGGGGGGGGCGATGGGAATGAGAGAGGGAACGAATGTGCATGAGGTAGCAGGGGAGGGGCAGGGACAGCTTGAGTGCTGGGATGTGGCTTGGTGTTTTTCAGGTTTCCAGCCTTAATTTGGAGATGCTAGGAGAGATTTAAGAAAGTCTGAATCCTATTAGTAAACATGTATTGGAGTTAAAAGAAAAGAAACGTCAGTTTGGTTCTGAACCTTTGGTTGTTAGTGATAATTGACTAATTTATATGAGTTAGTTATGCATTTGTCAAAGCTTGACTCCTGACAGCTTAGTTAAGATAAATTAAACATGATGCTCACATAAATTCTACACTGCTTTTTATCCATATGTTAGGACCCTGCCTGATGTTTTTTGTCACCTCTGTAATGTGTGGCTGGCTTTGTAGAGATTTCATTATCAGCCCTTTCCCCTATGGCTAAAACTATTTGCATAACAAGTTTATCTGGTTCAAATTTCAGCCAGACTTCTGCTTTGTCAGGAGGCTCCTTTCAGAAGTAGCCTTGTGACCAGATAACAATAATTTTCCTTTGCCGACTTCACCTTCATCCTGAAGGATGTCTTCCCCACCCCCCCACCCGCCCCCAGTTCAAACTAATTTCAGGTCTTTGGACCAAACTATAATACTTTCCCAGTTATTGGCTAATTAGGTATCTGTGAACTATGCTTTTTCATGTTGCCTCTAAAACTTTCGGGGTTTTATTAGGAATTAATTTTAGGAAGTTATCATCAGTGGCTCTTGAGCTGATTGGTGAGACAATAAAGAAGGATTTCTCCCAGGCAAGGGCAAATCTACCAGGAGCACGTTGGCTGCTCAGCTTAGGCTTTAGTGATGACCTGAGCTGTATGGCCTGCCACACACACTGCTTTCTTGGGTTGGCTGGCTTGAGAGGCTAAGCATGTAGGTCTGTTTTCCAAAGTGGGCTTTGTGGCTAAGCCTGGCCATTTAGCCATGAAATGTAGAGGCAGCCTTTCCTATCCCTCCAAATGACATTCAATGGCTACAAGCAGTTGTACTGCATGTTAACAAGGTGAGATCACTCTGAGCTACAGAACGGCTAAAACTAATGGGTATTTGCATAAATTCATTCTTTAAAAATTGAAACTCAGAACTGGAACATTGGCTTTTCTCTAGGCCTAAACCATTTTGGGGCGGTTGCTTCCTTGGCATTGATTGTGTTTCCTTGAAGGCAACCATTCTTAGCTCTTTGCCATCCTGCGTTTTGTGGCAGCTTAATTCCACGTGGTTTTTATGTCAGTGAACATTATAAAATGTCCTAACTCAGTGATTGATTAAGCTCCACAAATAGTCTTGGCTTGTTAAGTCTTGTTAGATTCTCAGGTGGCCATGCAAAGGGTTAATATTTCCTGGAAGAGAAGGATACAATAGCCTTTATTTACATTACTTCACAAATTGGTAATACTAATTAAAATGAGCAGTGGTATCTCTAGTGACAGACTCTCCATTTTAGATTTATTTAGCCAATGATTAGCTGTTATGGCTTCTTGAATTAATTAGCATCTCTTGAGCTACAGGGAATTAGTGAATTAATAAAAACTCATGAAGAAGCTCAAAATTAAAAAAAATTCTAGTTTAAAACCCCCAAATTCTTCTCTCTCCTCCTAACATATATTGATCAATATACTTACAAATGCAACCCAACTTCTTTTTCATTTTGAAAAATTTGGATTCTTTCCTCCTCATAAAAAGAACAAATAAAGCTATGTGTTTCAAGGTTATATCTCCCTGAAGAGGGTCTAATTTAGATTACCTAATAGATCATCTAAAGAAACCAAGGGCCCAATTTGATCTCACTTAGACCCTACTTATAAACTCAGCCAATGAAATAGGATTTTCTCATGATGTAAATCAAGAAGTGGTTCATTGTAATTTGAAGTTTGAAATATGGTACAGTGTCCACAGATATTTGGAATATACTGTTATCGTAGGAACCTTGGCAGTGAGGGTTTTAGCCTGATCTAAAAGAAGCAAAAGGCACAGTAAGGTGGATAGACCATTCTCTAGGCAGCATATTCTATTTATTTCCCAACAAATGCTGGGTTTGGATCTTGTGAGAAACCAAACCTGTAGCATATGTCCTAGAGTTCACATTAATGCTTTGTAGCACATTATGTTAGGTGACTTTTAGTTAGGGTTAGCCTAGATGATGTTCTATTTACCCCATACTGGTTTTTCTTTTTTTAAATTTGTACTTGAATTTCATAATATAAATCAAAGTGCATCTGCAGTTGAAGTAAACAGAAGTAATGGTGAGCACATGGTGTGTGGGGGACAGGGGTAGGAGAAGTGGGGACATGGCTCATAGCTCTGCCCACAGTCTGTTCCCCTCCATCACTCCCAGAGTGCCACCTGGTTCATCAAGAAGAGCAGTGTGTGCATTCAGCTGTGTCACTTGCTAGCTGTGCAACTTGGGGGAAGACATTTAACCTCTCTGACCTTTGGTCCTCATTTGTCAAGCTGAGGCAGACGACCTGCCTCATAGATTTACTGTAAGGATTAAATTATATATGTGTCTGTAGAACCTGGCAAATAACTCATGCCAGGCTCTGTTCTCTACATGTCCTATAATTCAGGTAGTTCTCATAGTTCTCCATTCCCTTCTCAACAACAACAGTACCACCCCTCAAACTCAACCTGAGAGAATCTGCTCCAGCAGGGGTCAAAACAGAAGCAGTGGATGGAATGCAGACTTACCTTCACTTCTTTGCCTCACAAACAGCCCTACCGCCCACACCTATCCCAGGGCACATCTTGTCCAGACCCAGTGCCTCTGTCTCTGCTGTCAGCCAGCCAGAAGTTTCTTCATGGGGAAGGAGCAGTGGGACATGAAATAGATGGCTGGACCCTGAGAGGTAGAACCCACAATGCTTGGCAACTATTAATGGGAGAAGACAGGTGCTACAGGAAAGGATGAGTTAAACATGAGGATTCCAGTTTTTCAGCATGAGAAAGGGTCTTTTTAGAGAATACACATTGGAAAGATAAAGAGCATTAGACCTGAAGTCAGGTTGTATTCTTACATTTCCACTTAGATTCTTGACCTTGACCAAATTACTTCATCTTTCTGAACCTCAGTTTCCTAATCTGTAAAATGGGAATACTAATATTTATATGATAACCATTTGGGATTAAGATCAATTCTGCTGTGATAGAAAATCCCAACTAACAGTGACTTTAATAAGGTAGATTTTTATTTATTTCTTACATGAAATAAGCTGGAAGTTAGTCCACATAGGTACCACTAATCTGGCAGGGCATCTGGCAGCCACCTAGGCTCCTGCCCTCATGCTGCCCCATTAAGTGTGATTTCCACTTCCAAGGGTACCTCATGAGCCAAGATGGTTGCTATAGCTCCAACATTGACCTACTTATTATAGCCAGCTGGAAGGAGAGAGAAATTTTGCTTACTTTAAGAAAACTTTTGACCATTTCATGGAGCATATCATTAGCTACAACTCAATCACATGGCTACAACTAGCTACAAAGGAAGCTAAGAATGTAGTCTTCTAATAGGGCAGCCCTGGGCGCAGGATAGTACCAGAACAATATCCTTAAGTAGAGTGGACAGTGTACAGACAGGTTGCAGTCTGAAATCATGCTACCTTATAGAGTGTTGTAAGAATTAAGTGAGATACAGACTGAGAGTTCAACAATTGTGAGAAATATTTTAACTCCATAGTGGTACCATCAAAAGAGGTGTGAGAGTCAGAAAGGAGAGCCAATAGCATCCATAGGATGATAAGTCACAACGGAAGTGGATCATGAGGAGGGGCATTCATGATCCTACTGAGGCTGATCTAGGGCCTTGGTGGAATGGGGAAAGTAAGGACAAGTAGAGAGCTTGGAGGGGCCAGGTTGACACCCTTCCTGGATCTTCTCTCTCTCTCTCTCTCTCTCTCTTAAATTTATTTATTTATTTTTGAGAGAGAGAAAGAGACAGAGAGAGAGAGAACAAGCTGGGGGGAAAGGCAGAGGAAGAGAGAGAGAGAGAATCCCAAGCAGGCTCCCTGCCCAGTGCAGAGCCCAATGCAGGGATCAATCCCATGACCCTAGGATCATGACCTGAGCTGAAATCAAGAGTCAGATACTCAACTGACTGAGCCACCCAGGCGCCCCCATGGATTTTCTCTTAAGAGCTGTGATGTTCTTCTGGTACAGTGTGAAGTTCCCAGCTTTCTGCCTGATCCTCTACTCCCTGGCTACTGTAGTTTCCACTGTGGAATTTCCACAGGCTCTAGTGCAGAAGGAAATCTGGCTCTAGGTCAGTAAGAATTTTAATTAAAAATGGAAATGAAGGCTCATGTCACTAGTACTACATTATCACAGGCCACTGATGATTTCTGGCAGGGATAAAAATAACAGACATAGCCTGTTGGCACTAATGAGGAAAGGGCTGATTCGTTTTTTTAAATAGATTCGAAATTTGTAAGAGTGATATTAAACATAATGAGTAATCATAGATTCTCTTGATCTTCCATCTCCTTTTGGATATGTGTGCAGCTTCCAGCCAACCTTCTAGTATTGTAATTTGGAACCTCCTAAGGAAATAAGGAACCTCATCAAATACATGACATAGGTATCATACCAGGCTAATGAGTGGGGGAAAAAATCCCATAATTGGTTTCTGAAATTTTTTTTAATGTTTATTTTTGAGAGAGAGAGAGACACGCAGCATGAGTAGGGGAGGGGCAGAGAGAGAGAGGGAGACACAGAATCTGAAACAGACTCCAGGCTCTGAGCTGTCAGCACAGAGCCTGATGCAGGGCTTGAACTCACAAACCGTGAGATCATGACCTGAGCCGAAGCTGGGCGCCTAACGGACTAAGCCACCCAAGCGCCCCCCATAATTGGTTTCTAATATGAAGGACTATTGAATGTTTCTGAAAGAAGAATTTTATTTAAAAAGCTATTATTTTAGTGAATAATAGAAATTCTTGCCTTTAAGAGAAGCCCAAAGCTTAAATCCTTAGGTTCAAGCAGTGTTCCTCATGCTTGTACAGAATGCTTGGCTTTGATCAACCCATGTTATGGTTTGAATTATGTCTCCTAAAACTTCATATGTAGAAGTCCTAACCCTCAATATCCCATAATATGATCTTATTTGGAATTAGAGCCATTGCAGATGTAATTAGTTAGAATGAGATCATACTGGAGTAGGGTGGACCCCTAAACCAGTATAACTGGTGTCTTTGTAAAAAGGGGAAATTTGTACACAGATATGCACACAGAGAGAATGCCTTATGCTGCTCTAAGCCAGGAAACAATTAAAATTAGGAGAGAGGCCTGGAACAGATCCTTTGTTAGCACCTTTGAGGGAGCATTGCCATACCAGCCTTGAGTCTTGATCTCAGACGTCCAGCCTCCAGGGCTGTGGGACAATAAGTATCTCTTGTTAAGCCACTCAGTTTGTGTTATCTTGTCACAGCAGCCCTAGGAAACTAATACAGTCCATGACTTGGTTGGTATATGACCTTAACTCATTTAATCTCTCCAAGCCTCTACTTCCTTAGCTGTGGGTGAGGATAGCAGTGTCCACCTGTCTACCAGTGAGAATCAAATGTAAAAAAAAAAAATTATAAGTTTATTTTGAGAGAGACAGAGACAGCATGAGTGGGAGAGGGACAGAGACAGAGGGGGAGAGAGAGAGAGAAACCCAAACACAGAGCCTGATATGGGGCTCGCACTCACAAAACCGTGAGATCATGACCTGAGCTGAAACCAAGAGTTGGATACATAACTGACTGAGCCACCCAGGTGCCCCAAGATATTTAATTCAGTAGAACATCGTCACAAAGTCAAGTATTAGTATTATATCATAAGGCCATAGTGTTTTCTTCCTTATTTGCTTCCTTATTTGCTTCCTTCCTTGTTTCCTTCCTTCTTCCCTTTTATTTTTTTAGAAATATGTCTCAGATACTAAGGATTTATGTTAAATTCTTCCCAAGCTTACTGCCCAATTGTAGAAGAGGGGTATTTCTGTCATTACCAATATAATCTGACTTTACTGAGGACTTCAAGAATCAAATACATATTCTGTGCTAAGATGTCTTGGTCATATGTGTCTGTCTGAGAGGAATAAACTACATACAAAGAGATGGCAAATTGGTGTCATCTCATATCCCAGGATGGTCCACCTGATTGCTAGGACGCTATATTAGAAGGATTCTGCGTCTGTGTCCAGGATAGAGGATCATGATCACTTAGAGATATTTTCTATGACCCTGAACTGGATATCTGTATAAAGGTAGCATATACTTTTGTGGACCTATAATTCATTTTTCTTTTTAATTATAGCCAAGTTCTATGTTATGTGAAAATCGTTGTTCATGGCAAAGCTCATTTAGCCAAAGAAAGTCACATTCAACCAAATCAAGTACAGCCTAAAAGATACCCGAGAGTTAAAATAAAAGTAGTTGAATAAATCTGGGGTTATCTGTGTGAGGAGTACAGATAATATTAGTGGTAAGATTTATTTTAAGTGTGCTATGTGTCAGACACAGTGAAATGCACTTTACATGCATTATTTCAGTGAATCCTAACCCCTGCCATATGAGACAGGTTACTACTGGGAAAGTGAACCTCTTAGAAGGTAAGTGACTGTCCTGATGTCTCACAACTAGAAACTGACAGAGCTAGGATTCAAATCAAGGTCTGTATCATAGTTCAGTACCCAAGGTCATGTTGCTGTATGGTGTGTGCATGTGTGTGTGTGTGCATATGTTTAGGTGAAATTCACATAAACATTGACCATTTTAAAGGGAACCATTAAAGGGAATGTGTGATTCAGCACATTCACAGTTTTTTACAACCACCACTGTCTAGTTCCAAAACAGAGAATGTGTCTTTTTTGCTTTTATCCCCAATATTCGGCACATTGCTAGCACATGGCAAGAGCTCAGTAAATGTCAGTTCCTTTTGAAGAACTAAAAATTGCAGAGAGGAGGTGATACCTTCAAAAGCATACACAGCAATATGATGGACTTGAGTTAGAAATTGAATATTAGGACTCATGGTCTTTATAAATCTCTCCTAACTGAAAACACAATATTAAAGAAAATATGAGGCCAAAAAAAAAAAAAAAAAGGTCAAATGCACTCCCCCAACGTACTTGCCCAAAGCAAAAATAAAAGTTTAAGCATCAGAAACATGATAAGTTTGTTAAAAGTGGATTATGTAGACATAGTTAGCTATGGGTTCTTTTTTGGTTGCTTTGAATACATGAAAATGATGTCAAAATAAATCATCCCTGGCAGTCTCAGTGATTATATTCCTTTCCAACAGCTTCTGCCTATTGTACTTCATTTCGTACCCCCCTTCCCCATATTCCCCTGCCACATCACTTGTCCTGTTTTCCACCACCACCTACTCTATCTCCTGGTTCAGAATTCCAGGGAAAGGTTGAAGAGAAGTCATTTCTGAACCCAGGATTAAGATAAACACCTATGTCTTCATGGCTCATGATGTTTCAGGACCATGGTCAGTGACATGACATTCTACAGGCTGACAATTTCCTTCTGATGTAAACATTGGCCTGCCAAGGCTGCCTTAGGGGAATATGCAGGTGTGAGGGGTGAGAATCAAGATGTGGGGGGAGTTTGACACCTATGACGTAGACTTTGCTTCCTCTATAAAATAAGAGCAAGGGAACATCTCACAGCTGCTAATCTTGGCCATATACATTATTAATACATTCTTCGCACCAGTAGATATTAATTACCAAAGGAAAACAACTTAGGGTGGTGGAAAGCAGAAGAAATTATTGGGTAACTTTGAATTTGAAGGATTTTTGCCTTTTGATGTTTCCAGGCAAGAATATCTGTCAAAGGGGATCTTTAACTTTATGCTTTTCCAAAAATGTAACAATGACAGGCCACATATAAAAAAGAAAGGCCCAGGGGTGCCTGGGTGGCTCAGTCAGTTGAGCATCTGACTTCAGTTCAGGTCATGATCTCATGGTTTGTGAGTTCGAGCCCCACGTCGAGCTCTGTGCTGACAGCTCAGAGCCTGGAGCCTGCTTCCGATTCTGTGTCTCCCTCTCTCTCTGCCCCTCTCCCACTTGTGCTCTGTCTCTCTCTGTCCCCAAAATAAATAAGCATTAAAAAAGCTTGTTTTAAATAAAAAAGGCCAAAAACATTATACTAGGGAAGGAAGGAAGGAAGGAAGGAATCTAGATTCTAAGGTTAGAGTGGAATGAAAACACAAAATGCTCACTCAGCTAAGCTGAAGTCCTAAATCTGCCGGGATCAGAAGCAAGCAGTGATAGCTTGGAAGTTTGGCTCCTGTGGTTAAAAGGACTAAGAGGGCTCCAAGGAAGACTGTCCAGAGTTAGACTCCTGCCTGAAGCCAGTGTGTGGAGTAGTTCTTGTTGGCTGATGAAAAGCTGAGGAAAAGAATGGGATAAGGATAGGTCATATGATCCTGTGCTCTGACTGTAGCAATTTCCTCTGTTGTTCTCCAACACCTAGGGAGGTGCTGACCATCAGCCAGGACTATGGCTCTTAGGCAGCTTCTGCCTGAGAATGGTAGGATAAATAAGTGGCTGGGCCTTCTGCTGCCACAGTGATGAGCTCTTTCATATACCTAATAAAACCGTGGGATAGGAGCACAAAATTCCATTCTAAAAACTGGCTCTGGGCTAGAGACCTAGGGAGCCAAGAAGACACAACCCCGAAGTCATTACACTAAGAGAGTAAGCACAGAGAGAAAGTGAGAGGGAAAGGGAAAAATTCTCCTCCTCCTCCTCAAAGTGAGCCAGCCAACTGAAATTTCAAAACACACAAACTCTAAGGCTAACAAAGACAACTTGCTGGCATCACAAATGAAGCAGAAATTCATTTGAAATGAAATAATTTCGTAGAATATTTTCAAAGTGTAACTGTTAACTGTAAGAAATGACTTGGGGTGAAATAAATCTAAATAGTCATAAAATTCAGGGGGGACAGTAGTATTCAGTTCGTGGTTAAGGCATGCATAGATTCTTGTGCTCAAAAAGAGGATAGAACTACTGGCAAGTTTATAGTTCAGCAAACATTTTAAACATGTAGGATAATGATCAAAATTATAAGAAAACAATGTCTAGTTTCTAAACCAACAGAAGGATAAAAGGGTCTCTAGAAAACTTTTATCCAGCAGAAGGCAGGAAATGAGGAAAAAAAGAATTAGAGGGAAAAGGTGGTAAGAAGAGATTTCTACCCATATCACACAGTGCTTTTGAATTATCAGGCAGTTTTCTGCAGCATCTCTAGTCCATGAGCAATGATGTTTAACAATTGTCTGGGTGGGGCTAGGGGGCTAATTCGTATCATTTACTGATTTCCGTGGTATAAAATACCCCCCCCCCCATGGCCAATTTCAGGCTACCAATGTAACATCCATCAGTTCACAAAATTCCTGAAAATGTAACAATATCTAGGGAACCTTGTGCATGCTGGCTCCAGCACATGACTGTTTGGGATAGATAGGCTTTTCTGTATGGTCTTCATTCTACATATAATTTTTGATAATAAAATAAAAATTAAGTAAAAATTCTCTGCATTTTACTTCTTTAACTGAAACCATATGGAAATTTATTGGGGAAACAGGACCTGGTGGCATTTTGTTATTAGAATATTTATCATACAGTTATTGAAGGCTTGTAATTTATGGTCCTTGCTTTCAGAGCCAGGTCAATAAAGAGATTAATGTCCTCAGCACAATAGAATTTATATCCTCCACGTGATAATTGACCACTGTGTCATCATTCAATCATTCATCTCATTATCTGATATAATGAGCAGAAAGTCCAATATGTATATGATTTATAAATGTACATCAGTGTGAAGCCCACGACCTATCTAACCTGTTACCTGTCCCTTGGCAACATAGTGTATACAGTTGTCTTCCTCCAGCAATAGGATCCCACAAAAAGGATTATCCACCTTTTTTAAAAATATTTATTTTTGAGAGAGAAAGTGTGAGTGGGGGAGGGGCAGAGAGAGAAGGATACAGAGGATCTGAAGCAAGCTCCGTGGTGACCCCAGTGAGCCTGATGTGGGGCTGGAACTCACAAACTGTGAGATCATGACCTGAGCCAAAGTCAGATGCTCAACCATTGAGCCATCCAGGTGCCTCTATTTTTCTTTTTAACACTAGACGTCTATCTAATTAGAACAGATAGGGGAAATGCCTGAGCTGACATTATTCCTTCTCTTCCTTTTTTCTTTCCTCTTTCTCCTACTTGTGGGTTCCTAGTCCTAGTCCTATTCTTTTCTTTTGTCTTGTCTTTTCTCTTCTGTTTTTTTCCTTTTCTTTCTATCTCTCTTTCTCTTTGTCTCTTTCTTTCTCTCTCTTTCTGTCTCTTTTTTCTTTCTGTCTGTCCTTTATCACAGAGCACAAGTGGCTTGTCCTAGAGTGGGGGGGTGGGTAAATGGTATTGAAAGAGCCTTTCATGTCACTGATTTACTACTATGAGTAGATTTGGCAACACAAGTCATTCCACATCACCTGTCTATGCATTTCACTGAGTTACAGTAGCTTAAAGCTCAGGACACAGGAAGTCTCAGAGAATGGAAGTAGCATATTCCCAGGAGAGAGAGCGAACAGGGAAATGAAAATGGGAAAACAGAAAGCTAACCATTTAGAAACCTATGCATAGAGTTAGTTCACTAACAGTGGGAGTAGGAGCCATCCCAGCCCCCGCCCCCTTTCTCTCTCACCGCCTGGGAACATTTGTTGCCTGCAACGTCTGTACTTTGCTTTGCAAGGGTTAATCAGAGGGCCTATTATTCAGCAAATTAAAGGCTTGGCTGCCTGAGAGTTCCTTTCATAAAGGATTAGGGTCTCTGATGAGGCTTTGATGTAATAGATGGAGCTGTTCTGCTCCTTCATGTTAATGGAAGAGCGTTAAGGACTCCCCAGGCTCTCTTTGGCAGTTGGTGTCTTTACTCTTTCCCTTGCCTAAAAAAGAAAAATATTTTATCTTTCAAAAATTTAGTGCTTGAACAAGGCACTGGATTGACGTCCCCAGGGGGTGAAGTGTTCATTTCTTGGCCTAAAAGCACAGAGGCTCAGCACTAACTGGCTTCCTTGGGTGGCCACTTCCTTGGGAAGAACTGTCTGTCCAAAGTGCAACAGAAGCAGTCATTTAAGTATTGCAGTTCATTGCCCTTGGAAGCTTTTCTTGCTGAGAAATTGGGCAGAAGGATGGCAGGTGACAGGCATGGTAATGGTTTGTGTCCTCAGGAACATAAACCAAGGCTACGAATAGCTGTACAAAATCCTGATTTGCATGACATTTACAGCTACTTATTATCTGACAATATTTTCTCCAGGCTTTTTTTTTCCCCATCACATTTAGTGTACTTTTTTTTTTTTTTAATCTATTTTACATCCCAAGTTACTTAGCATATAGTGCAACAATGATTTCAGGAGTAGATTCCTTAATGCCCCTTACCCATTTAGCCCACCCCCCTCCCACAACCCCTCCAGCAACCCTCTGTTTGTTCTCTATATTTAAGAGTCTCTTATGTTTTTCCCTCTCCCTATTTTTATATTTTTGCTTCCCTTCCCTTATGTTCATCTCTTTTGTATCTTAAAGTCCTCATATGAGTGAAGTCATATGATATTTGTCTTTCTTTGACTAATTTCACTTAGCATAATATCCTCTAGTTCCATCCACATAGTTGCAAATGGCAAGATTTCATTCTTTTTGATTGCCGAGTAATACTCCATTGTATATCTTTACCACATCTTCTTTATCCATTCATCTGTCAATGGACATTGGGCTGTTTCCATACTTTGGCTATTGTTGATAGCACTGCTGTAAATATTGGGGTGCACGTACCCCTTCGAAACAGCATATCTGTATCCCTTGGATAAATACCTAGTAGTGCAATTGCTGGGGTGTAGGGTAGTTCTATTTTTAATTGTTTGAGAAACCTCCATACTGTTTTCCAGAGTGGCTGCACCAGTTTGCATTCCCACCAACACTGCCAACAATGCAAAAGAGATCCTCTGTCTCCACATCCTCGCCAATATCTGTTGTTGCCTGAGTTGTTAATGTTAGCAATTCTGACAGGTGTGAGGTGATATCTCATTGTGGTTTTGATTTGTATTTCCCTGATGATGAGTGATGTTGAGCGTTTTTTCATGTGTCAGTTGGCCATCTGGATGTCTTCTTTGGAGAAGTGTCTATTCATGTCTTTTGCCCATTTCTTCACTGGATTGTTTTTTAGTTGTTGAGTTTGATAAGTTCTTTATACTTTTGGATACCAACCCTTTATCTGATATGTCATTTGCAAATATCTTCTCCCATTCCATCAGTTGCTTTTTCATTTTTCTGATTGTTTCCTTCACTGTGCAGAAGCTTTTTATTTTGGTGAGTTCCCAATAGTTCATTTTTGCTTTTGTTTCCCTTGCATCCAGAGACGTGTTGAGTAAGAAGTTGCTGTGGCTGATGTCAAAATGGTTTTTGCCTGCTTTCTCCTCAAGGGTTTTGATGGCTTCCTGTCTTACATTTAGGTCTTTCATCTGTTTTGAGTTTATTTTTGTGTGTGGTATAAGAAAGTGGTCCAAGTTCATTCTTCTGCATGTCGCTGTCCAGTTTTCCCACCACCATTTGCTAAAGAGACTGTCTTTATACCATTGCATATTCTTTCCTGCTTTGTCAAAGATTAGTTGGGCATATATTTGTGGGTCCATTTCTGGGTTCTTTATTCTGTTCCATTGATCTGAGTGTCTGTCTGTTTTTGTGCCATCTCCAGGCTTTTCAGTAGTGTTTAGGGTATTAATGAAAACCCAGTGTAGTTTATTTTACCCAAATTGATTTTTTTTTGAAAATTTTTTTAACATTTATTCATTTTTGAGAATGAGAGAAACAGAGCATGAGTGGCAGAGGAGCAGAGATAGAGGGAGACACAGAATCAGAAGCAGGCTTCAGGCTCTGAGCTGTCAGCACAGAGCCAGCCCATCATGGGGCTCGAACTCACAGACCATGAGATCATGACCTGAGCTGAAGTCAGACGCTCAACCGACTGAGCCACACAGGCACCCCTTCCCCAATTTGATTTTATACCATCAATAATATTCATATAGTTGGCAATCAGCCAGTGTTTAGTCTATGTAAGTCTTTACCAAAAAAGCACACATCAAGGGAAGGGTGCTAAATGTGGGCAGACACAATGCCAGATTATTGAAAGTCTTGGCCATGATTTTCCTCCTCAGTCTAATCTCTCTCCACTGTGTACTATGCCCTGAAATTTGGAACCAGCATTGTCATTATTTAAAAAGCAAATTTGACAGTCTTGCTGTTTCCATTCCCACTTGTGTTGTGCTTCAATTCTCTTCTTGCCCTCTCCCAAACTCCACCTGTGGGATTAAATTGCTCCCTTCTTTGAGTTGCTTTTCATCCATGGGCTAAATTTTTCAGCAATTTTCTTTCCATTCTTTGCAATGAATAGTTCAGTTGACCTTTGAACAATGTGAGGGTTGGAGACACCAACCCCTCACACAGTTGAAAATCTGTGTATAACTTCTGATACTCCAAAACTTTACCAATAGCCCATGGTTGACTAGAAGCCTTACTGTTAACATAAAGAGTTGATTAACTCATAGTGTGTATTATATCCTGTATAGTGTGTACTATATCCTGTACTCTTACAATAAAGTAAGCTAGAGAAAAATGTTAAGAAAGTATAAAGAGAAAATACATTTACAGTATTATACTGTATTCATTGAAAAAATTCACATATAAGTGGACCCGTGAAGTTGAAAGGTCAACTGTACATGGTGTCTTGGCACCCAGCCTTTCCTTTCCTTGATGGATGCCAGCATCTGCATTCAGCATTTTAAGAATCAGGGGACCTGACTATAAAAATTTACCAAGTAACTGGTAGATTTAGCTCTGGGCTAAGATCAAAGAGCTCTCTGTGGGGGCGCCTGGGTGGCGCAGTCGGTTAAGCCTCCGACTTCAGCCAGGTCACGATCTCGCGGTCCGTGAGTTCGAGCCCCGCGTCAGGCTCTGGGCCGATGGCTCGGAGCCTGGAGCCTGTTTCCGATTCTGTGTCTCCCTCTCTCTCTGCCCCTCCCCCGTTCATGCTCTGTCTCTCTCTGTCCCAAAAATAAATAAAAAACGTTGAAAAAAAAAAAAAAAAGAGCTCTCTGTGCCTCCTTATATTGGCCATCCAGGGAGAATTTTTTTACTATATAATTCTTTGATAGAAGATATCAGTTGGGATTGAAGATAAGAAACAACTCTGTGAAACTCATGGCTATGTTTATTGGAGGGAAATAGTATTCATTACCTTATATAGAGTAATTTCTATGAAAACCCAGGAAACCTCTATTTCTAGTCTCCTTGCCAGTCATCATCATATATTCATATTTCTACAAGCACCTAGTCTGTTTTAAATCATGGATTTTAAGAAATATAGAGCAGGCTGCATTTTCCCTTCACATTGGCTGCTACAGAGCCCAGAGCCAAATTTGTGGCCACTCTACCAAAGTAATTTATTTGGTACTCTAAATTCTATTTTTATTCCCTAATTTCCCCTTTGTTTCATTTTATCTTCTTTAAAAAATTTTTTTAATGTTTACTTATTTTTGTGAGAGAGAGAGAGAGAGTGAGAGAGAGAGAGCCTGTGCAAGCAGAGGAGGGGCAGAGAGAGAGGGAGACACAGAATCAGAAGCAGGCTCCAGGCTCTGAGCTGTCAGCACAGAGCCCCATGTGGGGCTTGAACTCATGAGCTTTGGAGCTGTGAGATCATGACCTGAGCCAAAGTCGGCCACTTAACTGACTGAGCCACCCAGGCACCCCGTTTCATTTTCTCTTCTGCCTATAATTATTTTTTATTTTGTCTTATTGCATATACCTTAAACAAGTGTTATAGAATGCCTTAAATTATCTGTAGAACAAGGTGAAGTTTTAAAAACAATTGTATACAGTGGTGGTGGGAATGTAAAATGATGCAGCCACTTTAGTAAATAGT
Organism: Panthera pardus; assembly: GCF_024362965.1. NCBI lineage: Eukaryota > Metazoa > Chordata > Mammalia > Carnivora > Felidae > Panthera > Panthera pardus. The sequence goes on along the minus strand of NW_026526655.1, from coordinate 62,278,222 downwards.
CTTGTAGTTCCTCAAAAGGTTAAATATAAAGTTACCATATGATCCAGCAATACGTATCCAGGAGAAATGAAAATATGTGTCCACATAAAAACTTGTATACACTTCCTGATTCTGGGTTAAAGCCAAAAAAACCCAAACAACCAAACAAACAAAACTTATATACAGGGCTGCCTGGGTGGTTCAGTTGGTTAAGCGTTCAGCTCTTCATTTCAGCTCAGGTCATGATCTCACGGTTTGTGAGATTGAGCCCTGCGTTGGTCTCTGCACTGACAGCATGGAGCCTGCTTGGGATTCTCTCTCTCCATCTGCCATTTCCGCCTGCTCATGTTCTCTCTCAAGATAAATAAATAACTTAAAAAAAACCTTGTATATAAATGTTTATAGAAGCATTGTTCATAATAGCTTAAAAGTAGAACTAACCCAAATGTCCATCAGCTGATGAATGCATAAACAAAATGTGGTATATCCATATAATGGAACATTTTTTAGCAATAAAAAGAATGCGGTATTGGTATGTGCTACAGCATGGATGGACTTTGAAAGCATTATGCTGGATGAATGAAGCAGTCACAGAAGACCACATCTATAACAGGAAATGTCCAAATTAGGCAAATCCATAGAAACAGAAAGTAGATTGGTAGTTGTCTGGGACTGAGGAGGTTGAGGAAAAATGGGGAGTGACTACTAATGGATATGGAGTTTCTTTTGGCGGTGATCAAAATATTCAGAAAATTGATTATGATAATGGTTATATAATTGTGTGAATATACTAAAACTTTTTGAATTTAGAAGTGTGAACTGTATGGCATATGAATTATATTAAAGCTATTATAAAAGTCATTAATCAACTATAAATTTTATATAATAGCTTTTGCTGGTTTTCTTACACTTTTAATTTGCACTTAGTGCCAGACATGCACATACCAGTCAAGCCCACTTATTTTTAGCAGAATCTACAGACTTGTTTGAGATTGTGAATTTCTAATAGGGATATCCATCTCCAAAGGATGCAAAATTCTGTCCATATTATCTAGTTCAGTTTATTTGATCCACTAGGCAAAGTCTGTTTGTTCAGCAAATTCCAAGCCTGTGGGCATAAATACTGTAATTTTATTTCATCTCCTCCTTGTCTTTGCATATCCTGTCCCCTCTCTTTTGTCATCTTGTTCTACCTGGTAGTGAAAATAAACTAGCGTTGTGGTCAGAGAAGTAAGACAATGATGAAGAGATGTAGCATCACTTCAGGCACAGAAAGAAAATGTTTCATGAAGGTGAGGCAGGTCAACAGTGGTCATCAATGACAACTCGAACAAAGAGGTTGAATAGAATGAAGAGTAAAAAGATACTATTGAATTGGTAAGACCTGGATTCCTTTGAAAGAGGTTACATGTAGGTAGTGAAGATAAAAAGTAGATTATGATATTTGCCAAGGTTTAGCTGCAGGTACATCCTATAAATTTCAATCTAAGTTGGCTGAAGATTCCACCAATGGCCCATTCTTCTTTTTTTTTTTTTTTAAGTTTATTTATTTTTGAGAGAGAGCAAGGGGAGAGGAGGGGCAGAGAGAATCCCAAGCAGGCTCCATGCTCAGCGTGGAGCTCAACATGAGGCTTGAGGCTCGATGTTACAAACTGTGAGATCATGACTTGAGCTGAAATCAAGAGTCTGATCCTTAACTTACTGAGCCACCCAGGCACCCCTTCTTTTATCATTATTCATTCCTGACTTGCCTTCAAGTTTCACAGCTACAACCATCACCTTTCCCTTCCCATTTCCTTAATTCAGACTGTATGCTTCCTAAAGGGATCCCCTCTTCCCTCCCTGTGATTTACTCTATAATGTGGTGCCTGTTCATTAAAAAAAATTTTTTTATTACATTTCTTTATTTTTGAGAGGCAGAGAGAGAGAGAGCATGAGTGGGAGAGGGGCAGAGAGAGAGGGAGACACAGAATCGGAAGCAGGCTCCAGGCTCCGAGCTGTCAGCACAGAGCCAGATGCAGGGCTATGAACTCACAAACCGTGAGATCATGACCTGAGCTGAAGTCAGACGCTCAACCGACCGAGCCACCCAGGCACCCCTGCCTGTTCATTTTTTAAAGCAAAGATCTAATTGTGTTATCTCCCTGCTCAAAAAAGCCAGTTCAGTGTGGCTACGAAGGAAAACCAAAGTTTGCCAGCATGGCCTTCTAGGTTTTGGATAAGATGTTCCTGGCCAGATTCTCACCCCTGTCTCTATTACAACTGCATTGTTCTGTTCTGGTCTGTTCTCATATGGGCCACACGTTTTACCAGTGGGCTTCTATTTCTACTGTATCCTCCACTTGGAATGCCCCTCTCCTGAACTTCTTGTCAGTATCCCTTTCATACTTTAAGTCCCAAGTGTCATTTCTCACATGAAACACTTCTTCTAGCTACAGTTGTTTATTTGGCCTGAACTACTCTACTGCTTATACTTCTTGGCCTTCAATTATTATTTATGGTTATGTCTATTTTACTACTTGTTTGTAAATTCCATGAAGGCTAACCTCTCACTCTAGGCATCTTTTCCCCACAAGCATTTGGTGGAGCACCATTCATAGTTAATACCTAATAAGTGTTTGAATAAATCAATAAATTCAATCCCACTGGGTTTACTAAATATGTCACATATGTAAGTTTGGTATTACCTTGGAAGAGAAGTTTCTTATGGAGGTATATAATATGTTGTGTTTGTTTTGCACTCTTCTAGCTCCCACTCTAGTCCTGGATAGTCCTGGGCTTCTAATAGTCATGCACTATGGAACTGGTTGCTGATTTCTCATAGGTGATGGCTGGGTGCTGTCCATTGCTTCCTCTTAGACGGAAAAAAATGCATGCAAATGGAAATTATGGATTTAATTTGGGTAGGGTAGCAAATAGGATCAAGGGAAGGCTTAGAATTCATATATCCCCCAGCTCTTAAGCCTGGACTAAGAAGCAGACCATAACTGTTTGTCAAAATGGAAATTGATTTTTGAATCAAAGAAATTAACCAGACATTCAAAAACAGGAGTGCCTAAGGGCTTGAACTTGAAAATGCCAGAGTTCTTTGCTTTTGCTGAATTGTCAGACCCTCAAAGTCCGCCCTTTCCTCCAGAACTTTGTAAGTTCTGATCAGGGCATCTGTCAAACAAGGATTTTGTTCACAGTGGTGGGAATTGCATTGAGAAAAAGTAGCTAATTTATGGACACAGTATTATTCAAGTCTAACTCAAGGAGCCATTGCACATTAACATTTATTTTTATACCACTCATCCTGCTGGGAATTGGGTATGCCATGGCTGTCTTCCCCAAATGGACTGACTTACTGTATCCCCAGCACCTAGCACAGTGGCTGGCCCATATAGCTGGTATTTATTGAATGCTCACTATGTGCCAGGCACCATACATGGATTATCTCATTTACTCCCCACAATGACATTATTCCTGTTTTATAGATGAAGACACTGAGGCCCAGAGAATTTGATTAACTTGCATATTAACACATATCCATAAAAAGTAGAGTTAAGTTTGACCTCGATCTCTGGCTTTTAACCTATTTGTATGATCCTGCTGCAATACTAGGCACCAAACATTTTTTTTAAATGAGTGAGTACATGTGTCACACTTGGGAGAATAATGGGTTTGGATATTGAGCACATTGTTATTTAAATAAATCAACATACAATTTTAAATATTTAAGATTGATAATATTTAATATATAACTATGTATCATATGCTATGTGAATGTATAGAGAGAGAGGGGGAGGGAGAAACCCAACCAGGCTCTGCATGGTCAGCAGAGAGCCCGATGTGGGTCTCAAACTCACGAACTGCGAGATCATGACCTGAGCCAAAATTAAGAGTCAGATGCTTAACCGACTGAGCCACCCAGGCGTCCCTGATATCTTTTTTAGATGGACTTGCCACCATCTAGATTATTTTGCCCTGGCTCACCCACGTTTTCCATAACTACTTCCTTCTGAGTTCAGCCATCACTCCCCTCTTTGACTACTCCTCACCTTCCTGGGGTGCTTCAGGCAAATATTTCCTGAATTTTCACGTGAAAGCAAAGACCTGAAGTGAAGACCTTTAAAGGAAAAAATCCCTGTGCTGGGTTTGGTGGCTGAGTCTATGGCTGACCTGTGACTGACCCCAGCCCCTCACAGAGACCCATGAGGCAGAGGTGTGGCTGCGTAGAGGAGACTCGGCAGTACCTGCAGGAGCAGCGAACGCCCAGATCCTTGGGAACTGGCAGCACTGCAGCCTGAGAGGTGGAGGCATCCAGGGATTCCCATCACCCAGAGATCATGCCTTTCCCAGCCCTTTGAATCAGATGGTAGGATTTGAACACAGATGAACAGCCCAGTAAGCAAGTCACTGGGCTGTGCAATGGTGTAATGGCTCATTTTTTTTCAGGTGCCCTAACTGAGCAACATGAGTAGAGTTGCCTGGAAAAATATTTAAGTGCAAAGTGCTTTCCCAACCAAGGAAGAAAGAAACAAAACACAGGAGCAAGAAGGTGGTCACTTGGGGCCATTGATTACAGTCCTTAAGATTGCCTTAATTGTAGGACACAAATTTTGGGATCTTTCTTGGCTATGGCATATCCAGTGGAGGCCATACTCATCCCTGGTCTTCTGCAGCTGCCATATGATACTTCAAAAGTGCAGATTAAACCAAAGAAGGAAGTGCCAATAACAATCATAATAAAACCACCTCCCCTGCCACCACATATTCCATTGGCTTCTTTTTGGATAGCCTTTGTGTCCCCATCTAGACTTCATCCTTGACTCTGGCCTGGTTCTACTTGGTCCTTCTCCTCACTTCATCTCTTTGCTTGGCACTTTGACTCCTTTTTCCTCCTCCCAAATTAATTCTGCCCATTGTCCATAGTATATTCTCTTCCCTTGGTCCCTCCCAGCTGTGACCCCCAGCAAGTTCCCCAAACAAACAGTACTTGAGGATCTAGAATTTTTGTTACCACATCACCTTCATTAAGAACATGGCCAGTTAGTCTGGGCTTTTCTAATTATTTACTATTGATCTTGGAGTCAGAAACATAAGGGTGAAGTAAAGAGGACTTGTTCACAGATGTCACGTAGACTGCAGCTCTTGTCTGTTATGGGGGTTTCACACTGCAGCTTTCTGCCTTAGGTCCTCCAGTCCTGGTCCCTGTTTTTGCATGGGATCCTTCTCTAGCTACCCTAGTGTATGTTCCTTAACTCTGGAGGAAGATTCTGTCCCTATCCACCTAGATTTTCTCTTGTGGCTTCCAACCACCCTATGCTTTTTCTCTGGTTGCCTTCTTCACCTTTGAGTTTTCTCTGGGAGAGAAAAGTTATTTCTTCTTTGTCTCAGGTTACAGGAAATGCAATGTTTTTCTCTTTCTGTTTCCTTGTTGGGTTCCCCTGAGCTCACTCTGGACTTTTGGTGCTGTTTGCTTTGTTTAAAGCTTGGGCTGACTTGATGGTTTTCTAAGCCTGCATCGAGGTTCTCCTTGCCCTGGCATTTGAGGCAAGATGGCAGCTGCCCTATTGCCCTGTAGCCCTGTAGTCTATCTCTGACTTTGCCACACAGAATCTGTGCCTGTTACCCCTTTCAAAAGGAGATTGAGCATCCTGTTCTTTTTTTTTTCTTTTTCTTTTTTTTAACATTTATTTATTTTTGAGCGGGGGCGGTGGGGGGTGGGGTGGATGGCAGAGAGAAGGGGAGACACAGAAGCTGAAGCAGGCTCCAGGCTCTGAGCTGTCAGCACAGAGCCTGACACAGGGCTTGAATGCACTAACTGTGAGATCATGACCTGAGCGGAAGTCAGATGCTTAACCGACTGAGCCACCCAGGTACCCCAGAGCTTCCTGTTCTAAAACCCTCTGTCCTACATTCTCAGGGCTTTTTTACTTTTAGCGAATAGTATTTCTCATTGATTGATAACCACAGACCTACCTTGCTGACTAAAGCAAAGGTGCTTCTGGTTCTCACTTACATGTTTTAGGTTATGAACCCACTTTCTCATCCCAGGTGTGAAGTTAACATTGCAAGCCCAGCCTTGCCAGCAAGACTTTAAAACACCACCACATGCAATATTTGTCAACTTCATGAAAACTGAAATGCAGTTAAATATTCCACCAAATGGAAAGGTGAGGTTTCACTAAAATACATATGCATTGTCAAGTTTCTCAGCCTGCCTTCTTTTGAGGCATTAGTCATCTTGGGAAAATGCCTGTGTTTGTCATAGTCCTGTCTTTCAGAATGGAAATTTCCTTCCAAGACAGAGCACCACGGGCTCCAATATTTAACCTATAATTAGTATATCCCCTGGAGGATTTTCTCCTTTTGATGCAGAGGCCTCTTTGTCACTCAGGCTTCTGTCTGACGATGATAGGAACTGCAGGGCAGCAAGATGCATCACGAGGCAGGGAAATGTGTGCTCTGATCAAAACTGTTTGGATATTATGTACCAGTGCAAACACTTCACAATCTAAACCCACAGGAAAACAGCGGAAAGTATAAAAGAATATTAAAAAGGAAATTAGAAGAGACACAAATCCCAAGTTTTGATCTAGTTTTGCATGGAACAGGATTGCTTCCCCTCCTGCTTCTCTCACCCAGTTCACCAGTATTTTTAGTTTTTGACTTTTCAGCTGCTCTTTATCAAGTGTGTTTTATTCATATAAACATCTGCCTGTGACTATTGATAAATAGCTTCCTCTTTCAGCCATCTGATTTTTTGGTTATGAAATGGCAGTTTACAGTGACAAGGCAGCTGTGTCTCGACAGTGTTATCATTTGGGGACGGAAAGAACACGGGCCCCACCAGTTCTAGAGAGCAATACGGAAGTCAGACCTTGTTTCTTGCTAAGAAATGTCTCCTTTTTGCCTGTTTCTGGCAGAAGCTAGGCTGGGAGATCACAGCACATGGCTGCAACAACCTGTGTTTAATGTGGTGACACTAATGAATTCTGAGAATTAATCTTCAGCCAGGAAAGTATGATGGAAGGTACTAGAATTTCAAATTAGTGGAATGGATTGATTTCCTTCAAGGGTAGAATTTGCTTCCATTTTCTTCTGGTGGATTTTTCTATTATATTCAAGCCACCTACCATGGCCTTCTAAATCCAGGGTAAATCCAGGCAGTCTATCCCATGGTAGTTTTACATTTTTAATTTTCTTGTTTTGTTTTGTCTCTTAGCACAGAGAGCACCACACCTACACCCAGGCTTTAAAAAATGATTTAAAACCATCTGGAAATGAAAGAGTTGCTTAAGACTTTGGAAGAAAGTAGTATCCCTAAATCTCATCCTTGTTTACTTTTTTCCTGAGTAAAAAGACTCTGGGAAGAGCTGAACTTGAGGACTATATTTCCCCAGCTTGAGACACTGACTTCTACAGAAACGACAGCCTACAGGTATCTCAAATGTGCTGTTGACAATCAGGCGCTCTGGGTGTCTCCCCTGAGTCAGCTGAGATGAGGATTCTGCCACCCATTCCGAGCGCCTTGTACTGATTTCTCACAGCAGCACTTCCAAGGATGTCACTTGCAGGGCCCTGGTTCCACTGACACAAGAAAGAGTCTGTGTCCAAGTAAGTTTGGAAACATGGGCTTAAACAAAATCAAGCTGTTTTCTTTATCCCAGAAGTTCTAAGAACATTTTATATGCTCATGTGCATTATAAAACTCCAGACTTACTTGGTTAGAGAATCATCAATGTTTCCCAAACCTTCCTGACCAGTATACTAGTTCTTTTCAGTGGAACGTCTTACGTGTTTCACCCAACTCACCTCACGTTGGCTGACCCCCACTTCCTATACAGAGGTCAACATTCTCTGCATTCCCTTATAAAAACTGCTCACTCCCTGGCTGGGAGAAAATATTCTGCATCTGGAACTTGCAATTCCTGGTTTAAAAAGCAATCCGGAAATGAATAAGCATATTATATACTCCTTAGTTTTCAAAGTTTATGCTCCAAGTCAGGTTGGAGAATTCTGTCATGTTTTCAGAAATGACATGGAGGCTGTCAGGTGTTCTTGTAGATCCAGTAGTCGATTCTATCTTAATCCACTAAATCCCTGCCTGGAAGGGAGAGTAAGACGGAAATGAGGAACTGACAAAAGTAAATAGTATGAATTTGGAGTCTTAGGCTATAAAGAATATACCCTAGTTAAAGTTGGAAGAGGGACTAAAAGAATTGTTCTTGGCCTTTTAAAGGAGGAAGCTGAGGGAGCACATGGGAATGTTCTGGTGGCCTTCTGAGTTCCTGGCTACACAGCTTGCCCAGTCTGGCTTCTTGCACTGCCCATCTAGTGTCCAAACTTTGAAATGTCTTCTACCTCTTCACCAATTGAGTTCAGTTTCGTCCCCAGACTTCCTCCCAAACTTGGCTTGCTTCTTACCTCCCCCACCAAGGCTTCCCTGACCAAAACTCTCTGTCCCACCTACTGTTCTGCATTTTTAACACAGTGCCATTTTAAACACAGTGCAGAGCGGGTAGGGCTCTCCCATTGGAGTCAGAGAATTAGCCTCATCTCTGTAGGACTTGACCTGAACTTCCTCACCTCTTGAAAAAAGGGGTTAGAATAGAAAATCTCAGTCCCTTAGCTCCAAAACCCTATGCTTTTGTGTGATTATTTCTTATTCTGCATATAGAAGCAAACACTGGCTTTTGCTATTTCCTATGTTTCTTTTGTCCTCCCATCTTTCCAATTAGATTGTAGATCCTCAAGGAAAAGGGTCGTAATTCTTTATGAATGAATTTATTTTGGCTAATTCTGGCTGTGTAATCGATGTTTGCTGAACAAATGAAATGATATGATTCCAATGACCTCAAGTTTAGTAATGCATGACTTTCAGCCCTATCTGCTCCTAAGGTAATACTGTCCTCTATTATCAGTAAAATAATAATTCCATTTCGGTCTGGCTGTTTGCTCCCCATGAGAAAAAAGTATGCAAAAGTATTTTAGAATAAGGCTATACCCTCAAGGTCTTTATGCCCTTCTCCTAAAAATCCTCCAGTGCAGCTGGGTATGCCACAACTCTGCTTAGCATTCTTCCCATATACACTCATTTTCACTTTTGCTGATCCAATGATATGACATTCAGCCCACTCAGGTCTTACTGAGAGAACTAACAAATTCTTCTGATCATTGCTTCCAGAGAGTAGAATGCCTACCATCTTAATTTTGGGGATCTTCAAGAGACAACAGATCCACTTGTTAGTTTCTTTCCTGTTTGATTATCTCACTTCATTATTTACTTGCCATTTCTCTTACTCCCTCTGTGATATAGAGAGAGCTTATCTCCAAAATACCAAATGATCTGCCAGCCTTGTGGGCAACCTTTCTCCCCCACTGGATGCTAAAATTATGAAACAAGATGTAGTGCCTTTAATTACATCCCCAGACTCCAGCGGAGACCTATTTTCATAAAACTGGAGTATGGGTTTCTTAGCCTCTCTCAAACACTATCCAAAGAGCTTTCATTATTAAAGTATCAGATAATACTTTACTTGTTTCTAGGCCTCATGTGAGGCACTGTCCCAAGGCACCTATCCTGAGGAGGAAGGAAGAAGCAGTTCCATACTACTTTCCCATTTACATGCTATGAATGTTCTGTTAGTGAATGTGGCACCCACCTTCATTCGCAGCCCTGGTTATCCATTTGAAGTGTTGGCACTAACTACCCAACAGGCAGTTGAGGGTTGCCCCAGTACTTTTGCTCAGTGCAGGAAAAAATGTAGTGTGTCCTGACCCGGATCACTGGGCAGGCTTGATTCCTGGACTCCCATACTACCCAAGCGCTCCAAGGCTCTAGGGGGTGTGTGAAGCCACCATATCCATCTGCAGTGGGAACTCTCGGAGGACACAGACTGTATTTTAGGAGTTTTCATATACAAACCCTCAAGCCAGGAGGATGGGGCTACTACACCTGTATTACTGACCCTTTAACTACCAGGAGGTTCTTTATTTTCCAAGTGCTTAGGGAAGAAGCATTTATTTCCCTTTGGTAATCAAATATACATTTACAGATGAATACACATGGAATCCAGGGAAGATTGTTAATATAAAGACATGAACATAGTATTTTTTAAGGATGTGAGCTGACTTTTTTCTTTTTGGTAGGAAAAATACTAGATTATACCAAAGGCCCCTGAACCCATAAGAGTCAAATGATTAATTTCTTCCATGGCAAGGCAGAGGTGGTATTTATAGTCCTGCGGGCAACAGAATGGAGATAATCTAGATTCTTTTGGCATTTCTAACTGAAAGCTCTAGTTCCAATAGATAGGAAATCCCTTGAATCAGTTCTAAAACTGACTGGGAAATTTACTGAATATCTTTTCAGGACTAGGAGGTGAGGGATCAGAAAGTGGTTTGAGATGTAAAGTGAAAAGATTAAAGCCATTTTGTAAACCCAGCAGTTAAGGATTGTTGTAAGAACTCTGCTTGAGAGTGTTGAGAAGGCACTCAAGGTGAGGCTGATTATTTTTACCATTTGTGAGTACATTTAATTGTTTACAATATGTTGTGTTTTGGATGTTGCTAGCACGTCACTATTTGGAAAACTGGAAACAATTTTGTTTTGCAGAGTGGGCCGAATGGCATTTAGCATTTATCCTAAGCCTCCAAAGTGAGCTAAAAACTGATAGTTTAAAAGGGCAGTTGTTGAAATTTCTTTCTCCTATCAGGGGCATCTACTCAGAATGGAAATACAATGGTAATTGGAGGGGCATTATCAGATTCAATTTCACTAGAAAATTTCATTATATCAGAATCATCTTTGATAACATAGGGCACAGAGCAAAACGTACTAAATTACTGTTTTCTTTGAAAAGGGCCTTTGAATCTGAAACAGAAAGTGGTTACACCAGTGTGGTTTTAACCAATTAACCACAGAGGATTTTAAATGCAACCCACTTTTTACCATTTTCAATGGACTTTTTGTTCCCTGTTTGCATAATTCCATTCCAGTTCATCTGAATTATATTATGGTCATTTCCTGTTCTGAGGTTTTTCTGCTTCTTCAGAAAACATCAAGGTGTTAGACTTTCTCTATGAAGGTTTCTTTGTGATCAGTGTCTTTCCTTGCAAACTCCTGAATGCATTTTCCCTACCATCAAATGGTGGACATTTCATATATTAGGATTTTATTTGAGTGACAATATATAATTTTATACTTTTGTAAAATATATAGACTAATCCACCTGACTCCATCGTAAACATTTTTCTGTAGTGAAACTTCAGACAGAAAATTCAGTCTGATCAGTCTGTTTTTCCAGTGTTTTGAGCACTTCAAATTGAATTAATGGCAAAAACTTACTGTGTTTTCAACATGTACTTCACACACAATAAAATAGACTTCTGATGTACTGTTAATTCTACTAGCAGAGAATTATTATTTTTTTTACCTTCTGGTATGTACGGATAAAGAAAGAGCTGTGTAAGGTTAGTGATCAGGTTTTATAAATGATCTTTTTTGCCTCCTTTCTGTCATACTCACAGGGGAACCAGGTCTCTAAGATTATACTTTGGATTGTTGTTGATTTTTGCAAACAGGTGTCTTATTAAGGATTTTGAAAAGCGGCCTTCTGTCACACATCTCCTCGACCACCCATTTATTAAAGAAGCCCACGGGAAGGTTTTATTTCTGCAAAAACAGCTGGCCAAGGTCCTCCAAGACCAGAAGCATCTAAACCTTGTTGTTAAAACCAGGTATGGTACTCGTCCTCTCCCTACTTCCTCTCTCTGGTTATTTATAAAAATGGTATGTCATGTGTTTTGATTTGCTCGGGATTAGTACTGGTAATTATCACATCCCTGCATTTTTGAGAGTTTCATTTACATGACATAAAGTACTCCACACTCAGTGGATGAGATCAGGAGAGCTTTAGAAACAAGCTGTCCATTTGTGCTCTTAAGACTAACATCCCTCAACTGTGGCTGAAATCCCAATGTGTCCTCGAGTTCTAGTTAAACACCAACACACATATATGTTTATATTTAATATGAATGAGGGTTTTTTTTAATCAATAAAGGTAGCTGTATGAAAGCAGCCATAGCTAAGATCGTGTGAGAGATCTTTACTTGGCCATTGCTGATTAGAAAGCAGAAATGTAGGCTGTAAAGCGATTTTGGGAAGATTACAAATTAAATACTGGAGGATTTTTCTCTAATGTGCTCTGAGACCCTGTTCTTTAGTTAAAAATTCCTTAGGGGCAATTTAGTATTTTTAAATGATTTCCCCCCCCGCCCCCACAGGCGATGTCTGTGCTATCCAAAACAACAGTGATTCTCCCTCCCTGCCCTCCTTTTCCTAAAGCGTAGATTTTAAGAAATAAACGTGTATTTTCAGGGACAGTTGCTTCAAATGGTATTCCATGGTGGTCTCTAAGAAACAGATCTTTGGTTTCTGTCCAGAGGGTGGCAGAATTTCTCTTTAACAAAAATTTTTAAAATGCAAATAAACCTGCTTCCCAGCTCAGCAATTATTTGGTTTTATAAAACTGGCCAGGATGTAGATAAGCTCTAATCCATTATTATTAAGAGAACATTCGGAGGACTGGAGGTGAAGAAAATAAAGTAGTAGTCACAAGTTCTGGAAATATTCATGTATTCTGCAGAGAGCACTGTTTACAAATCAAAAAGCATCAGAACCCTTGGAGCTGGAGGCATGGTTTAAAGGTGACTATACCTTGCTGATTTTCCCTTCCACCACCAAGTTCCCTTTGGGTAGCTCAGAACAAATTTTTTCCTACTCTTTCTTTCCCCCTTTCCACTGTCATTTGTGTTTCTATGGCTTGCCTACAGGATAGAGAAATTCTTGCGACTTGGTGCGTTTTTGAAGCAGTAGGAACTTGCGTTTAAGCCCCAGGGAACTAAATCCCTTTTCTTCCCTGCTTTTGTTCCTATAAACCAACCACCGCCCCAAAACCACCCCTGTCCCCACACCACACACAGCGCTAGCACCAAAAATGAGGATGAAATCAAATAAAATCAAACAGATGAAGCAAAAAAACAAACCCAGCACTTAAAGGCTCTAAGTTGAATCAGGCCTTCCCTCCTTTTCTCTCTGTTTGAAACCTGCTGCAGAACAAGTTCTGAGACTGAAGTTGCAACGTTACTCAGCTTTTCACATGGGCCTGACTGTGCCAGTCCAGACGTGTGTTCTCTTTTTAAAGACTTCCCTTCTTTTACCGTAGAGAATCAGGCTCCAGTCTCTCTCACCTGCTTCCTCTAATTTCTCTTGATCTTTGTTAACTTCTTTGCTACCAAAAATCTGGTAGCAAAGGCTTCTCACAGCGTCTTTAGTTTCACTCACGAGTTTGTATTTCTTTGAAAGTCATTAAAAAAAAAAACACCCCACAATCACAGATGCCTAGCTGGCTCTGTCAGTAGAGTGTGTGACTCTTGATCTCTGGGTTGTGACTTTGAGCCCCATGTTGGGTGTGGAGATTACTTTAAAAATAAGTAAATAAACTTAAAAAAAAATAAACTCCACAGCCTCATAAATAGGAATCAAAACTATAAACAGCAACTTCCTTATTAAGAGGTAGGAAAATTAATTCTAAAGGAAACACAATGCCTGTCATTGACACTTAACCTACCACCTGTCCCACACTGTTACCTCCTTTTAGCAGCTGGCAGGGGTTGGCTACCTAGGTGTTTTTCAAGCCCACCCAGAAAAACTCTCAAATATCATTTGATGCTGGTAATTCAGTATATTAAAAGTTGTGAGTTTACAAGATAAGGTGGGGAAAGCAGAAAATTTGAGGTGAGTGCAAAGATGAGTGAAACAGATACCCAGCTTATCATTCTTCTGCACAATTACGGTCACCCAGTGTGGTGGCTCTGCCAGGTTTGAATCCCAGCTCCAGGTTGTTAAATTGTTCTGCTCTGAGGTTTCTTCATCTATAAGATGGGGGTTCATTTGAGGGTTAAGTGAGTCAGTACATAAAAAGAACAGCTCTTAGTACAGAGTGAGCTCTCACAGGGTTAGCAGTAGCAGCAGTAGTATACAGGGTCTATTTGATTCAAAGGTCTTCATTTCTGTGTAACACTAACTACCTCTTGGACTTAACTTGCGCAAATTCATCCCTACTTATCACATGACATCACGAAAATAAATAGTACTGAGCTACTGAACGTTAAAAATACCAGTTTTATCTCATTTAAAATCTAACTTATTCATTTATTCATTCAAAAGACATTTATATGTGTGCATGTGTCAGGCCCTCTGCTGAACAGAGGGACTACAAAGGCAAATTAGATACAGTTCCTGATAAAGAGCTAATAGTCCAGTGTGTGAAACAGACAAGAATCAGACAAGAACAGCTCAACATGAAAAGTACCTGGATGTTGAGGTACTTCCTGGAATACCTGGGAAGAAAAGACCCCTGGACCTGGTGGGAAGATGATCCTTGGAGTGTCCTGTAGAACAAACAGAGGAGTTGGGATTGAGATTATTTTAGGTAGAAGGGAATAATGAGCGGTGAGCAGAGGGCAAAGGCACAGAGACTGGGGAGAGCTTAAGGAATTTGATGAACAATTAGTTAGCATTACTGGAGCCTGGCATAGAACAGGGGGAGGGAGAAACAAGGCAGGCAGGAAGCAGGCCATGATGGGCTAAGGAGCTTCGATTTGTTCCTTAGTCACTCAAGAGCCCCTGAAGGTTTTCAAGAAGGCATGTGCTCCAGGAAGATCATTCTGATTGCAATGTCGAGAATGGAGGAGCTGGGCAAGGCAGGAGCCAGAGAGACAAAGTTGCAGGTTGTGGCAATTGCAAATAACAGAGGATATTAAGAAGATGGTATTGTCAGGACTTTGTGGTGGATTGGATGAGAGAGGTCAGGCGGGGGGGGTGGGGGCGCGGAGAAAGAAGTGTCACAGAGTCTACCCAAATTAGGCTGCCTCTCTGCCCTGGTTCAGACTGCAATCCAATAGAAATTGTAAGACACTAAGAGAGACCGGTAAAGAAAGTTTCTTCCTCTTCCTGTTCTACCAAATGCAATGCCAGGGACTTCCAGAAATTATACAAAACTTCCAGCTTTCTGTCCAGAGTAGGATTCTGCAGTATTCCAGATGGTCCTGGATCTTCGAGCTGGACATACTTGTTTAGTTTTGAAAGCTAATGCAGAGAAATGAGACCTAACAGCCTGCAGGGAAAAATGTCTTACTATTCCTGCAAAGGCAGGGAATGTTCTGTCAACTTTAGTATTTTCTCCAGAGGAGAGAGAAATTGAAAGTTTGAGGGGAAGAAGGCAGGTTTTTAAAGGATGGGGGAAACTTGAACAGATGAAGGGGAGGATCTTACATAGAGGGAGACATTGAAAATAAAGAGAGAGACAGTAATAGAGGAAGCAAGAGGAAGTGGAAACAAAGTCCCAAGAGGAAAGTTGACCTTAGGAAGAACCTCAAAGTTGGGAAAGACACAGAAAGGTTAGATGAAGATATCCAGAAAGTTTGAGGGGCAGGATGGGGGTAAGAAAAGAGTGTCCTATGAGGAAACTCATGTTGAATTTTCTTTATCTTTCAAAAAAAAATTAAGGTGATCTCAAAGTTGGGAGCAGACTGTTGGACTCCAGGAAAATGTTAACTCTCTGAAATAGCCACTAGGAGGAATATGATAAAGGGTTTATTAAAGATGGACATGATGATTGCTCAATAGCACAGGAAACCCACGAGGAACTTAAGTGAATAGCATTCCATTGTAGTGAAGTTAATCACTGTTTAAGATAATGCATGTAGAGCATTCAGGAGAGCACTTGGCACCGGAACCTCTTCAAAAATGTACCATCACCACCACTGCCCTTCCTATCTATTATCTCTAGCTTCTTAGCAACAAGCAGGAGAAGTAGAGAAAAGAGATATATACCCAGGTCATCAGGCTGGAGACTGTCTTAGATGAACATGATGGGTGGACAAGGGAGCAAGGGAGTTAAGATGAGTATCCCTGGGGTCTTTTTGGGATTTGGAAGAAAGTGAAGCCAGAGTAACTTTTTAACTCTTGAGGTCTGGTCTAGGTCAGGAGACTGACAGTTACAATGCAGATGAAGAACAGATTCAGTGAGTGGATGGTGAGCAAGGGATTGTAGAGCTGAGATCTTGGGAACTTTTGAGAAATAACTGGGAACTAGCCATGGCTGAACTTGTGGACAAACTTGGTGGAGTTAGAAATAAAAGTTGTTGACAAGTTGAGGAACCCTGAGGTCAGTATGTGGGAAGAATTAACAAAGTGATTGGTGGGGGATGGGGGAACCAAAGAGCAGAGATAGAAAGGAGATTGGGAGGTCAGTTGTTGGAGGAAATGATACACGTGTGAATTTTAAAAGGGAAAGATTGGTTAGGGATAAGTGTGGTTGGGAAATACAGAGGGGAGCAGGGAAGATGCCCCTTCCACTACCTTTTCACAGTGAGTGGCTGGAAAGTGGAGCTGGGGCAGGAGCATGATGGGCAGTGGTCCACTTCAGTTCTGTTGAAATAATTAAGTGTTCAAGAACAAAGCTAGGAATCATGGGAACTTATTCACTATAGAGCAGGAGCCACACTGTACACGAAGAAGGGCTTGGATGGTAAGGCCCCATCTCCCCTCTCCTGGATCTAAGCATTCTAGCTCTTCTGAGTGGTACAGTTGTGTGGAAAGCTAGGCTGTGATCCATTCCCCTTTCACATTGTGTCTGTGAAGCAACTGTGGAGAAGCGGCATTGTGTTGAGATTTGATACGATTTCCTAATGCTGATTATAGTGTATGAATGTAACTGTTGGAATTTAAGTTTTTCCGGTAGTTTGTAATTTTGCCATAGCATATGTTTGATTCAGGTTCAGTAGAGTAGTTATGAAGACAAGGCTTACTCTCTCAGAGGAGGGTAAAAAGCCCTAAAATCCAGTGAACAATAAATAGTTAGGTGCTACATTTTTTTTTTTTTTTTTTTTTTTTTTTACTTAATTGTCAGGGATGCTTTTAAACAATTTGGCCATTTCCTTTACATCAGCTTCCATTGCCTTGACCTTCAAAAGGACTCTTCCCCCAAACCAGTTTTATAAATCCCTGAATTCATCAATATCATCGGCATGTTATGTCACTATTAAAGTTCAGAGAAGTAGACATGAAAACGTGTTTGTTTAATTACTTCACAGGAGTTAGTGGGAGAAGAGCAAAACCAGCGTCTGCAATGTGAGTGGAGGCAGGAAAGGTGCTGGGTTGCCGGTGCTGTGACTCCCTCCTGCCTTCCAACCTCCCATTATGGGCTCAACTGCAGCCCTTAGTACAATTACAAGATCCAGCGTGTCTTTCCCCTGCGGGTGGCTTGGGACTCGCTGAAACCACAAATGTTAAGCCCTCAAATGCCAAGGGTCTAGTCTAAGTATTATTTGGTAGGGGAATTAAGTTGCTGGTTGTTTTCTGCTCTGTTAAATGGATTTTTATTCTACCCTTGCAGTTTGCCTGGGGCTGATTAAAACAATGGCCTCAGCTTTTCTGATGTTCTTTTCAACCTGCAGCAGTGACCTTAAAAACAGATTTCTCACTGCTTAACTGTCTAGCCTTCCCCAGTAAGCCTTGTTCATTGACTTCCTCTTTTACCTGCAAACATGCACGTGCATGTGCACACATGCACACACTCATCCACATCCACCATATTGCGTACACTGATGAGTTCCTGGACTGCTGTGTTAATGAATGACTTTTGAATGATTACTTTATCAAGTGCTGAAGATGCTTGATACATAGAAGGTTAAAGATCTTCCTGTCCTCCTAACAGATATCAAATAAGTGCTAAGAGGTAAATGCATTATCTAAATGCATTAAGAGGTAAGAGCATTCTGATATAATGAGTATCTGCTATCTATCTATAGGTCTATAACTGAATGAATACTATTGAATTTTCTGCTGTTGTCACCGATTCTTGCTGCCTAGGGTAGGTGGGTGTATCAAATTCTGTTTAATATGATTGATAATAAGTTGCTGATTTATTGGAATTCTGGGCAAAACCATGCTTAGATGAAAAAACAGGGAGATATTATAGTGATTTCCACCCAAACAATTCTATTTTTTAATCTGTTTATTGTAATGTTTGGTAGATATAAACTTAAGTTCTAGGTCAAGATAGAGCACATGTAGTTAGAGTTCTCTAGGTGGTATCTCCATCCATATTTGACTCTTAGTAAAATGGCATCACACCTAGATGGCCTGCCATTGTTTTTCTCCTTCTAGGCCCATAATTACATAGTTATAGTCAAATAAGTTTCTCTTTCATCATCTCTGTTATCAAAGGGTATATTGAAATGTAAATAATGATTTTGAAGAAATAAAACAGTGCTCTTTCTCCAGTTTTGAGTAACATTTTCCTCACTATACGGATGGAATCCATTGAATGTGGTGATAAGGGAGTTCCTCTGATCTCTCAGATTCCTCTGATCTATTTCAACTTGTCAATTTGTCCCTGAGCTCTGTCCATGGCCATAGAAGCCTTTGCCTTAGAATTTTGAGGACTACCACCTTTGAGCCTAGACCTTTTTTCTTACTCCTTCTCTTCTCTACCCCTTTTTTCTCCACCTTCAACAGATTTTATTTCCTTTTGTATCTGGAATCTAATGGGAGGGTTAGTCATTCTCCATTTCTTCCCATCTACTCTTGGATAAAGGAGAGGGCTCTGATCCTGAGTGTGGAAGAGCTAAGCAGAGGCATCCTTCACAATGAACCTGTCACTACTTGACTGTCCAAAATACCATCAAGCATTTCTCAGTGCAACATTTAACCTCTCTCACTGGCACATCTCTTGTAATTATTAGGCTGAAAAATTTTCTTTCTTTCTCATCCTGACTTTGCCTCAGAGGGCTTCCTAATGCTTTGTTCTTCATCATAGAACAAGAGAAGAATTCATCCTGCCACATTTTTGTGAGGCTCCTGTGGCCCTGTTTTGACCTACCTGCTTCCATGGATATAGTTGATGGATAGGAAGAGAATCGCTTTTGGACAAAATACATAATATTTGTCAATATCTTTCTTAGGGCCAGCAGCTTGAACAAAGAAGTCTGTAGCCCAGTGATGAGATATTAAAAAGCATTCTCACACACAAATGATTTTAACCATAATGGTGAGGCATAGAGATGAAACTATAGTGAAGGCAGAAGTACTTCAGGGATTTATTCCAAGAGAATAATACCCCCAGTATCTGAATCAGCTTGGTACCCTTTACAGCTTCTTTCTCACTCATGGACTGGGCCTGAGACATTCCAAAGCATTCTCCTTCCTCTGCCTCATCTATGCTGAACCTTGTCTTACAGGAACTCTTAGCCTCTGCCTTTCTACCCACTCTTCAGATCCATTTCTTACTCTCCACCCATTCATTGCCTTGGACTTGATGGTTCAGACCTGCCCTCATTCCCACCTTACTTGAGCCAGGAATTCTAACACCAGTTCCTCCTTTTCTTGATCCCTGAAACCTAAGGTCAGTCCTACTCACCATCCACTATCTCCCACCAACCCTAAACTCCAAGAATCAGCCCAAGCCAGAGCTTTGAGTTTCTTCCTTTCTAAGTTTTAACCACCACCACTCCCCCCCCCCACCCCAAACTCCCTTTATCTAGGGAGCCAGGCTTGGCAGCTAACATACTTAGAGTCTCATAAAAACAAGTAAGAATCTAGTGAAAAGCAGTATGGACTTTGCTGGGATTTGAAAATATCTTTTGAGTCGGGGCACCTGGATGGCTCAGTCGGTTAAGGGTCCAACTTCGGCTCAGGTTATGCTCTCATGGCTCGTGAGTTTGAGTTCAAGCCCCACATCGGGCTCTGTGCTGACAGCTTAGAGCCTGGAGCCTGTTTCAGATTCTGTGTCTCCCTCTCTCTCTTCCCCTCCCTTGCTCACATGCTGCCTTTCTCTCCCTCTCTCAAAAATAAGCATTTTAAAAAATGCCTTTTAAGTCATTAAAAACTTACACTCTTGATTTAATAGAATGCCTTTTGCTATTCATCTATCCATGTATCTGTCCATTCCTCTGAACTTTGGAACATTCAATCCAAGTACCTTGTAGTTGGAAATTTGTAATTTTCACATTAAACAGGGAATTCTTCAGCAAAAATTGATAATAGATGCTATTCTCAAGTAAGGCACTAGATGGAGCATGTGAATTTAAAGGAAATTTAAGCTGGTAGTTTACTGGTGACAAATCATTGAAAGAAAATTAAAAAATTTAAGCCAAATTATTCTGGTTAATTTCAACTAAAAATAGACAAATATTAAACAACATAATACTTTCTATGAGTATATGTAAAGTCTAAGATAATTTTTTAAAAACAAATAAAAACTGGAATAATTTTTTCTCTTCAGTAGACCCTCCAAACCCCATAGCCAAAGCAGGAAAATGAAGCAGTTGGCAGTTTCAGAATGCTAGCTGGGGAAGGCAGAGCTAGGGATATCAGATATTTTTCTTCACTGGTTGAGAAAGTGAAGTGGTCTTGGTAGAGTGGAAATACCTTGCATCAACATCAATTTCTAGATTGCCAACTTTGATTTTGGAAGCAAATATTGTCTAAGGAATATGATGGCCAACAAGCATGGGAAGAGGTGATACATGGCTAATCACAGCAGGTAACATATTTTAAAAGTTGTTTATAAAATATAATAAGGGGAAAATTTTTGTGAGAAACCCCGATTTGCAGACAGCATCTGCATGTGTCCTGGAGATTAAATTTGTGATAGATAGATTGGCATATAGACAGGGCTCAAAAGATAACAGCTTCGATCCTGGTGGTATTGCAATGTACATGTTCACCTTGAAAGTCACAACTTTCTCTAGAGTTTATTTGTGATGTTGCATGTGAGGTTTTGTTGGTATTTCCATATTTGGTTGGCTGTAAAAATGTCATCTAGCATGAAGCTTGACATCCCTGTCTGTAGTTCAGGCTGCTTTTAAGTTCAGGTCAGGAGTTACTGGAGGAAAAATAATCCCTGGGAAACCTGCCATTGATTCAGTGGTATTTCAGATTCTGATTTCCCAGTCTGCCTGTTACCATTCACTTTTCAGAGTCACATGCACTCTGTCCAGGGTATTGAGCCACATTCAGGAGGGAGGCACAGTGGAGAGTGCTTACTCCATCTTGACTGGAACCAGAGCTGTGGATGATTTTTTAATTCCTGATTTTCTTTGTTGAAGATGTATAGAATAAACTCTTAGTCTATTTCATACAACTGCAAGATACGGATTTAGGAAGGAGATAAACTAGCTGAATTTAATATGACAAGAATTATTTTATAAAAAGGGTATTGTGATATTTCATTTCATGATGAACTTCAAGGGAAAAAATGCTTAGGTTTTATATGGAGAGGATTGCGAGGTGGCTAGCTAGAAGCAGCCTCTGAGTTTTAGTAAAAATTTGTATTTCAATTCAATCTGATTTCTCTTTGACATCACTAATGTGTTAGGACACAGATGAATAAATGCTTCTGTTTAATAATTTTTAAAATGCTTAGGTTATAAATTTGATTGTATTAAGTAAATTTACGCTTCATATGTTTTGAATCTGTGAATTAGCAGCAAGACTGGTTCTAGCACTGGAAACGACTAATACCACGCATGCATCAGACACCCTTTCTTCAAGTCTGCCAATGCTGGGAATTGGGAAGTAAAATTTAATAGGCAGAAAGAAGGAAAAAAAAGTCAATGTTTGCCCATTTCAATTGTATTTCTAAAGTCAAGATTCAATATGTAGAGCTGTTGAGTTTGCTTCTTCCTTTTTCCCTACTTCTGTGAAATGCATGTAGCAAGGGACAAAGTGTACAGTAGGATGCTAGGACGCCCACATGGTACTTAGAGTAAAATGTTCAGTAAAGCTGGCTTCTGGGACCTGGCAAAATAACACTGTATCCTATGAAGCTGTGATGATGGTGAGCATAAAAGGTGCTGGTGAAGTACTGTGCAGTGATGCTTCTCTGCTGCTGAAATGATAGTACCTGGGAGGCATTTTCATGTGATTTTGTTTAGTTATTGGTATTCCGAGTAATATGTAGACTTGTGCAAGTTGTTGATTCCAGATTTTGATAAGGTTGTAAGAATAGTGCTTGGTAACTTTTTTCAACTTTTTTTGCATTTCTGTATCAATGACTGTATCGTTTTCACAGCCCCCCCCCCCCCCCGAGAGATAGACCAGTCATGAGAGATTCTATTTATAGATGAAGAACACTGAGATGCTGGCCATTAATTAAGGGGATTATTGAGTGAACCACAACACACTCCTCAGAACCCTGAAATTAGGATCCAGAGCTTTTAACTTCTAAGTTGATGCTTTCCCCCTACACCACATTGAGTAGTGATCCCTTTATGAAGGGAATTATGGGAAGGCCTACTGTGACTTGAAATAATTTTATACCTTAAAGAACTATATTTTGGTATGCCAAAGGGGATTGGTATTGATTGCCAACCAAGTTTCTTAAATGCCTGTGGAGTGATGCCCCTTAAGAGAAAAGTCTCGCATATTTAGACAAGGGGATACATATAATGATACTGAGTGCCGCTTTGTTTCTAATAGGAAAAAATTGGAATCAACCTAAGTGTTGATCATCATAGAAATGGGTAAATAAATTGGTATGTATTCATATGATGTAATATTACCCAGTGATTAAAGTGACTGAAATAATGTACATGTCTGTATATACATATATATATAGTTTAGAAAATCATAATGTTGAGTGGAAAAAACCAAGTTTCCAGAATGAAACCTATAGTATATCATTTTTATAATTAACATATAGAAAATGTATATTGCTCATGTGTATGACCAATATTTAAAAATAGACTAGAAGGTTACCCACCAAAGAGTAGTCATTCCGGAAGGGAGAATGGGATGAAACATGGGTAACAAAGGGATTTCAAATAAACAAATAAGATAAAATGTAAACATTTTTGATTCATAGATATTTACTATATTATTCTCTCAAGTTTTCTGCAGTTTCAAATATGTCTCAAAAAGTTGGGGTTGATGCTGGTGGATGGCATGAGGGGACCTCAAGGGAAGTACCCTGGTGAGAACGGTGTACCTGACAGTGAATAGAAAAAACAGGAGGAGATACTTTTTTCTGGAAAGGCTGTAGTTGGCATTTAAGAAAAGCTAATATAAGTATTAGATGGGCCCATTTGGAAATGTTCCTCACCGTGGTGGACGGGAGGCTTGAGGTCTGGAGCTCACCTTACTCCTGATAGCTGTACAGCAATGGGGAGGGGGCCCTACAGCGTGGGGAGCTGGACTAGACTTGCTCTTCCTGTCCCCACCTCTGAAGTCTCTGAACATATCTGATAAGACCGTGAATGAACCATTCTCGTCGCCTATGTTCTGCTATGCTTTTTACTCTATTAATGCTAATATTCTCTGGATAAATTTCTAGACATGAAAGAATGCACACCAGAAGACCCTATCATGTGGAAGATGCTGAAAAATACTGCCTTGAGGATGATTTGGTCAATTTAGAGGTTCTGGATGAGGTACTAAATATTTAGTAGGCAATTCTCACCGATGACATTTGTTTCATGTGAATGGTCTGACCTTTTTCTTGTCGACCATGTTTTCCTAAGGTCACTTGAAAATTTAATTGTTTGTATAGCCTTGGGGTGAAGCTCGGGGAGCATTTGGTTACTGTGACTATGATCCGGTGTTGTGTTCATTTTTAGTTCCCCAAATGTCCAAAACGATGAAGAGGAAAGGATTTGGATTTTTTCCAATAAAGCTCTTTATATTGTAAGCCTAAACGATCTATCACATCACTGGAAATTATTTTGTTTTAGAAAAAGTCCAGTTTAACTCTTAAGTCCAGATAGTTGTTTGTTCTTCACGAAGAGGAGCGTTCTCTTATGATTTAAATTGACTAAAAAACTTTCTTGTAAGAATAAATTTGATTTGAATTGAGTAAAAAAACTTTCTTGTAAGAATAAATTTGTTTTTATTATTAGAACTCTCTCCTAGTTGGAAATAATGTTTACCTTCAATACCATTTATCCTCTTCTTAGGATACAATTATTCATCAGTTGCAAAAGCGTTATGTGGACTTGCTGATTTACACATATGTTGGAGACATCTTAATTGCCTTAAACCCCTTCCAGAATCTAAGCATATACTCCCCGCAGGTAAGGGGTGCTTTGAGAGCATGTTGCTTCTTAAGAGGAAATTAAAAACCACAAGGGAAAATAAAAAGAAGGGAAAAGCGAAAATAAAATTATGCCGCTTTTAGTGGCGTATACCCCACACTGCAGATAACAGTGCATCACAGATGGAGTTCTTGCATTTTGGGGGTAACTTTAGAGCAAGATATAACAATAATAGCTAACATTCATTTAGTGCTTGCTATAGGCCAGGCACTGGCTTATCTCACTTCTCATAATCCTGTGAGATGGCCACTATTATTCACCCTGTTTGGCAAAAGAAGAGACTTAGCACTGCGAAGTCACCTCCCTTACAGGAGTTCATGAAACTCGTCAGTGCAGAACTGGGATTTGAACGGAGGCCTGCAGACTCAAGAGCCTGTGCTCTGCAGCCTTTCTGATGCTACAGTTCCCCTAATAAGTGACAAAGCTTTGGTTTCACGGGCAACAAGTACTGGAGCATTAGAAGTTGTCTTTAAACTACTTATTTTTTTCTTCAGTTTTCCAGACTTTATCATGGGGTGAAACGTGCCTCCAACCCGCCCCACATATTTGCATCAGCAGATGCTGCTTACCAGTGTATGGTTACTTTCAGCAGAGACCAGGTAAGAACTCCCCTTCCTGTCCTGCCAAGTCACACAGTAGGGTGTGTTCTGTCTTCCTCTGCAGCTCTTATGTCTTCCTGAAAACTCCATTCTGGTTGCTGGTGCTGATTCAAGGAAATAGGAAATGAAAGAGTAGCTCACTGGAACAGGAACAGTGATAGAAGCTACAGCGTCAGGAGAACGTGAAAATTCTTTTCCGTAACGTGAAACATTCACATCATGAGCACTCATTTTCTCTGATAAAATCTAATAAGAATGTTTCTAATATGAATGTGAGAGCATAGAGTCGACACAAACCTGATTACATAGCAACAATTGTAATAAAAACAGAATGTAGAATGACATATATGAAATTCCTTCCTATTAAGGTCTCAGAATTTTCGTGGCTCAGACCTTTTTGTGTTGTACATGGGTTGACGGGGACCATGCACCACATCATTTAACTGCTGAGAAATTATGATAGATTTGGTAAAGACTGAACAGATTTTAAACTCAATGCTGGTTAAACACAAAGCTCACCCATACAGCTTCCCTTTCTGGACCTTTGACTCACAGTGGTGACGTATCCAACCTTTGACCCTTCCTTTACTTTCAATATGTATATTTTCCTTTGTGTCTTTAGTCTGTTTGAAATGTAAGTAACCTAAATTGGTGAGAAGATTTTGTGAGAGAATTACTGTGTGTAAATCTCCTGAGACCTGTGAAGTCTCAGCTTTGGATTCGTTGAGGAATAGATGAAACTGTAACAGTGCAAGTTACAAAATAGAGTACATGGATTCACTATAGGTTAGAAACTTGGCTTCTCTAAATTCTTGCATTTCCCACAGATGTGTGAACTATCCATAGATTTCATAGAGAGGAAGTAAATGGAGAGAGATACATGTATTTTCCAAGTTGAGAAGTTGCCCCACACTGTTGTCGTTTCTAACACCAAATGTTGTCTTTTCCAACACCAACCAGGTCTTCAATTCTCCAACAGTAACTGGATGTCCAACAACCTAATTCCATTAAATTCTGATACCTCTCAGAGTTTGTACAGACCCCACAGCATTAGGGCTCAGCCCCAAAGACTGCCCCCGTTTAAGACTCCAGCCACAAAAGGGATTCCCAAGCTACCTATACTCTGCCCAGCCTGCAAATTCAGGGATTCCCACAACCACCCTCAGGTCTGATAATTCACTAGAACATCTCATAGAACTCAGGAAAACACTTTACTTAAATGTACTGGCTTATTGGGGCACGTGGGTGGCTCAGTTGTTTAAGCGTCCAGCTTCAGCTCAGGTCATGATCTCATGGTTCATGGGTTAGAGCCTCACATCTCAGGGCTGGCAGCACAGAGCCTGCTTGGGATCCTGTCTCCCTCGCTCTCTGCCCTTCCCCTGCTCCCTGTGGCTCTCGCTCTCGCTCTCTCTCTCTCTCTCTCTCTCTCTCAAAAATAAGTAAACATTAAAAAAATTTACTGGCTTACTATAAGGATACAACTCAGGAACAGCCAAATGGAAGAGATTACGCAGGGCAAGATACAGGGGAGAGGGGTGGTACAAAGCTCCCCTGCCTTCTCTGGGCATGTCCCCTCCCAGCATCTCAAAGTGTTTATACCAGAAACTCTGTGAATCTTGTTCTTTGAGTTTTTATGTCTCAGTCAGTCTCTAGCCCCTCTGCATTTCCTAGAAGTTGGGATGATGAGGCTGGAAGTTGGGATGATGAGGCTGGAAGTTCCCACTCTCTAATCATGTATTTGGTCTTTCTGGTGACCAGCATCTATCGTGAAGCTATCTTGGGCCCTACTTGGAACCACCTGGTTAGCAGTTAGGTTTG
Organism: Panthera pardus; assembly: GCF_024362965.1. Classification (NCBI taxonomy): domain Eukaryota; kingdom Metazoa; phylum Chordata; class Mammalia; order Carnivora; family Felidae; genus Panthera; species Panthera pardus. The sequence continues at coordinate 62,251,679 of NW_026526655.1, read as the reverse complement.
ATTGAAAGGGACTTGTTTGCGAATAACAGAAGATGATCCTGCTGTCCCTATGATTCAAGAAGTTCCAAGGGTCTTAGGAACTCTTGCCAGGAACCAGAGACAAAGACCCAGTGTATGTTTTTTATTATAATACACCCACTGATCTCCTTGATACATAAAGAACTCTTAGACATGAATAATAAAACACCAATAATGCAAAAAAAAAAAAGCAAAGGATATGGGCTAGTCACAAAAAGAAAATATGAATAATCTTAAACGTATGAAAAGACCTCAGTGTCACTCATAATGAAAGAAATGCAAATTAAAACTATACTGAGAGACTATTCTGCATTTCAGATTGGCAAAAATCCAATATACTCTATTGGTGAGGCTCTAGAACAGGCACTTTCCTGGATTGGTTCTAGTCCTTAGAAAGCAATTTGGTACTATCTATGCAATTTACAAATGCATTTTATCTTTTAGTCTAACAACCCATTTCTGAGAATTTATTCTACAGAAGAAGCTGCATGTAGATATAATGCCCTATGTAGGGTTATTCGATGTGGTATTGCTTGTAATAACATAAGGAGTATCTGTCAATATGAGACTGATTAAATAGATTATGCTGCATCTGTACAATGGAACGACAAGCAGCTGTGAAAAAGTCAAAGCTCTCAATGTACAGAAATGGAAAGATTCCTAAGATCTATCGTTCAGTGAAAAAAATAAGGTGTGCAATGGTAGATGTTGTATGAAAGCCATTGCTGAACATACAAGTTGTTCCCTGTGCTATGAATTCTTCACTCTTCATTTTCTGTGTCAGTGCATCGTCATCAGCGGAGAAAGTGGCTCTGGGAAGACGGAAAGCACCCACCTGATTGTTCAGCATTTGACTTTCTTGGGGAAGGTATTGACTATCTGCTTCATGTACTGTGGCTAGAATCCTTACAGAGTAACTGCATATTTTATAAATGATGGAAATACTGGCTTTTATTAGGGATTACATAAAAACCTTCCGACTTTATTATGTTTACCTCCTGATAGCTAGGCCTCTTAAGATGTCAGCATGTCATCCTTCTTTCACGTAGTGAGGAAAATAATGCCAGCACGAATTTACTAGATTATCAGCAATTAATTTTTTATGTTTTCAATGTAATAGAAACATTTAGCCATTAAGTAGTAAAAGTGGTTAAACACTAGGAACGGGATTAGGGAGAGCCACTAAGGCTTTGATTAAAGGATTGGAAAATAGAAATCTTTGAGCAAAAGTTGAAGGAAATGGAAATTTTTAGCTTGGTTAAATGGACATTGAAGGAATGACTTAAAAAAACAGACTGGCAGTTACATATACTAAGAAGTAGTGTATTATGAAACTAAACATTTAAGGAATCTTTTTTACAGATGAGGTTAATTGAATATTATAATGGATGACTGAGAAAAGTTATGGGATCTCTCTATTTAAAATTCTTTCTAAAATGTTCATGCATTTTATCAAGGATTTTAAGTAAAGTGTGGCTGGATGTAAAAATTGATAACCTAAACTAGTTGCTCATCTGAGAAAACGGTGTTAGTGGCTGATGATGATTTTCCCAAGTGAAGTTCTTCCCAAAAAGAATATGTGAATTTTGGGGGTAGGGAGGGGTGCCTGGCAGTTTTGCTAAAGTGATATTTCTGGAAGCTCCTCTTGACTGTTGTCTGTTTGGCACAGGCCAATAATCAGACCCTGAGAGAGAAAATCTTGCAAGTCAACTCCCTGGTGGAAGCCTTTGGAAATGCACGCACTGCCATCAATGACAATTCCAGCCGTTTTGGAAAATACCTGGAAATGATGTTTACACCAACGGGAGCTGTGATGGGGGCAAGAATCTCTGAGTATCTCCTTGAAAAATCCAGAGTTATAAAACAGGCAGTGTAGGTACACTATTTTATCACTCTGTTTTTGTTCTGGAAGATAGACCAGGAGGCTTTCGTAATCTTAATGGATACATTTCACCCTTATTCTTAGCATCCAAGGTCCCCCTACCCCCAGACTTCCCAAGAACAAGGAATTATTTAAGCAAAGGATAGTGGTAATTTCTAACCTAAAAGATATTTGCAGGCTGAGTACAGAGGGTTGGGGTGGGAGTACTTTGGGATCAGGATGCCCTTTTCTTCTGAGCTGGTACTAGGTAGAATTTAGCAACATTGTGAATACTTTTAAAAATCATTGGGTATCTTAAAATTTAATTTGTATATTAAAAAAAGCGCTGATAGTATTCTGCATACTGATTTTTTCCCCTAGATTCAGTAGGGGGGAAAAAAACCTTTGTTTTAGGAAGAGCATGGACTTCTCTGGATTCAAATGCTGACTCTGACATTGACTGTTCTTGGTTATGTCACTTAACCTCTCTGTGCCTTATCTGTGAAATGGAGATGCTTGTATTGCCTACCTCATGGATTTGCTATGAAGATTAAGGAGTTCATTTATATAAAATTGCTTTAAAGAGTGCCGTGTGTAGTACATGTTATTAGAGGGCTAGCCATGCTTCCTATTATTATTGCAGGACACCAGACTTCCTCAGGAGCATGGTCCATTCGTGCATTATTCAGTAACTCCTGAATGCTTGTTGTATGCTAGTGTTGAGCTCTCTGCTGGAGTTGCAAGAGTAAGCAAAATAGACAAGGTTGCAGTATTCATGGAGCTCAGACTGGATGGGGGATTGTTGGGGGAGGGGAGGGAGGACCACAGGCATTAAAACGAGTAAATAAACAAATGCAGAACCATTATGATAAGTTCCAGGAAACAATATAAAGTGCTATGAAGGTAAAACAAGAGAAGGAAGGGCACCCGACCTAATCCAGGAAGACAGGGGCTCCCTGTTGTGTATGAGACAGTTAATCTGAGACCTGAGGATTGCTAAGAGTTGGCCAGCACGGTGGTGCTCTTCCCAAAAAGGGGGAGACAGGCAAAGATGAGCCTGAGGCCAGATCATGCAGGGCTTTGGAACCAGGCTGGGGATTTCGAACCTTATTCTAAAGGCAACAGGAAACCATTTAATGTTCTCAAGCAGAGGAGTCACAGAACCCAAGGGGCATTTTGAAATGATCTCTCTGGTTTCAGTGGGGAAAATGGATTGAGGAGGTACAAGAGGGATTGTGTTGAGACCATTAGGAGACTGTTTGTTGCCAGATCCATGTGAGATAGAATGTAGGCCTGGACTAAGATAGTAGCAGTGGAGGGAGATGGAAAGACGTGGATGAATCTGAGAGATATTATGCAAGAAGAATCTACAGGACTTGTTCTAGGGTAAGGGTTCAAGCATCCTCTCCTGCCACACATTTGCAGTTTCTTCACAAAATAGGGACTGGCATGCAAATTAAACAAATGAACAAAAAGACAGAGTGAGAGTTATTTCAGGTTCCCTGTGGCTTCTTGATTAATTTTTATGAGGTCACTTGCTTCTTTCTCCCCAAATTAGGGTGATTTTAAAGTTTATGGAGCTGCATCCGACAGAATGGAAAACACAGTTTTCTATGTTCAAATGTAAAAGGTCTTTTAGGAAGATAATGTGAAGAGGGTTCCAATCACAGCTACGTCACTTATTTTATATGTCACGATATGAGGATATCGTATTTTCCTTACATGCAAAAAGGGCATAAGAAAGTCATCCATACAGGACTATTATGAGAATCAAATGAGATAATGTGATTTATACCAAATATAAACTCTGAAACATAATAGGTGCCTAATATACCATAATATTATTGTTAAGTTTATTCAATCTGATAGCAGTGATGAGGTAAAATAGACTGAAGATACTGAATGAGGAGAAAACGGGGCTCATGCAAATCCTGTTCACCTAACGTTTCTGATCTGCTCCCTTCTGAGCACATAGTAGGATTTCTCTTTTACGTACACTGTGGTTGGATGTGGTCATATGATCAGTTCTGGCAAATGAACGTGTAATGACAAGACCCTCTGGCAAAGTGCAAGATGGTGGCTGCTGCATCAGCCTAGGCCCATGAGTGTCTATGATGAGCACACCCCCTTCCCTTTGCTGACTCTCAGTGGGCAGGTACTCTGAGCAAGAAGTGACCCTTTGTTCAGTTAAGCCACTGAGATCTTTGGAATATTTGTTATCTCAACAAAACCTAACCAAACCGGATGGATACAGGATGAAAATTAAATTGAATTTATGTAGGGATGGATGTTGATAGGCAATGTTAAGAAGAATTAAAACTAGAGGTATCTGCAAAAAAAACTGTAAGAAGGTAAGATCAAGATGGGTCAGCTGAAGCCTGCACATTTATCAGAGTTTAAAGAATAAGTGATATTTGCACCAGGCATACTGATTCATAAAGCCCTAAAAGGGCTTTACCGTCTCCATGAATGGTGCCATCATCGCTAGATGCTCAAGTTAGGTACCTGGGAGGCAGACTCCAGGTTCTTTTCTCACACCACCCTCATTCGTTCTCTCAGGATGTTCTTTCAGTTGTTCCTCCAAATATATCTTTAAGCTTACTCTTGTTCTCCATCAGCACTATAATTGATACCTATCCAAGTTGCTTGCTCTCTCACCACGACCTCCTAATTGGTCTCCCTGCATCCATCTTGGCTTCTTACAGTCTAGTCTTCATCCTGCAGCTAGAATGTACTTTTTCAACACAGATCTACTCATGTTATATACTTAAAGTGCTTCTTGGCTCCAGTTTAATACACTTCAAAGAATTCTAATTGCTTAATCAACAAAGTCCTCATTATGGCCTAACAAGGCCTAGTATGGGCTGGCCCTGCCTACCTGCCCACCCCCTTCTCCCTAGCATCTTTTTGGTTCTATGTGGGTGTCAGGCTCAGAGCCCTTGTGTATATGTTGCTCCCTGTCTTTGGAATGCTCTTCCCCCTTCTTTCTGTAGCTCCTTCCAGTCTCTTCTCATGTTTCAGTGTTTGGCCTAAGTGTTATTTCCTTAGAGAGTCCTTCCCTTGACTTAACACAAGCAGCCCTTGTCCCCCAACATTATTCTTCATCTTAGCCTTTTGTTTGTTTCAAAGCCCTCACAAGTTTCCTTGTTTTATCTAACTCCGTCACTAGAAGGGAGGCTCCAGAAGGCTGGAATCCTCTTAGTCCTGTATCCCTGGCACCTGGTACAGTTGCTTGCTCTGACTGACACTAGGTAAATTTATTAGTTGAGGGAACAGATGAGTGAGAAATGGTGAGCAGAGGCATCTGGAATACAAGAGAGGAATAAGAATATCCTAGAAGAGCTTTGGCAGGATAAATGACAAAGGAAGACCAGGATACTTAGAAGAAGCTGAAGAAAAGAGTGGGGCCCGTGTCACAGATGGGAACAAGGAGTAGAACAATTTCTTTTCACAGAGCTAAATTGGCCAAAATGAGGATTTGTCAAATCCTGGGATATCAACAGAAGAGACTGCCCTCCTCCAGAGGAAGGAAAGGGACCCAGAGCAGGGCTTTTCAAACTGTCTATGCTGAAGGACCAGTTAAAAAAAATTCTTGGGGTGCCTGGGTGGCTCAGTTGATTAAGCATCTGACTCTTGATTTCGGCTCAGGTCATGATCTCGTGGTTGGTGGGTTTGAGCCCCACTTCGGGCTCTGCACTGGCAGGGGAACTGGTGCATACTGCTTTGAATGGCATTTGAAAGAACACAGGTTTGAAAGAGTGGAGACCTCAGTCCGGGACCCAGTTTTGCTCCCTACCTTGCCGTAGGACTGGAGAGCCACTGTCTGGGGCTCCAATAAAATAGGGAGATTGACTGATGTCTCTAAGCTGTTATCACTGTTTCTGAAGCAACACGGGTTACTAACGGAAGGCATGTGACACAGATGCCTCGTCCTTTGGGCTGTACTAGAAATATCTCTAAATGTGTATAACCTGACTGCGACGTACGAATGTTCCATTCTCTAAAACCTCCTTCTGCGTAAAGATAAGTGTGTTTAATAATGTGACACTGTGACAATTACTATACTAATCCTATCACTATTACTATTCTGTAATTGGGATGTGGCAAATTTAATTGCCTGAAAATGCAAATTTGCTACAGGATAATATTTTTCACAGAAAGATGGTATAGATTACTTAAAGTGGGGAGGCCCCAGAATATATCACTAATAATATCCTCTCCCCTCTTTTCTTCCAGGGGAGAGAAAAATTTTCACATATTTTACTATATTTATGCTGGTCTTTATCACCAGAAGAAACTTTCTGAGTTCAGACTTCCTGAGGAAAAGCCTCCTAGGTAAGTATCAGGGCGTTTTAGTTGTTGATTTTTAATGAATGTGTAAATAGCAATTGAGAAAACTTGGAAATAAATGGAACTATTTTTCCTAACTGGACACTGATAGTGTCTTAAGTTGAAATACCCAAGGTGGATGGCACCATTTTCATTTTCCAGAAAGCTCAAAAGCTTAACTGCAGCCATTCACCTTTTGCATTTTCTAGAACGTTTAAAAACTTAACTGCGGCCATTTTACTCAGCCACGTGCACCATTATTCCACTGCAATTGGACTGAAAGGGAAATGCCCTTGTGAAGAAGGAGCCCAGTGATGCCCTGGTATTTGGGGTGCCATTTGCCACGTCAATGCTCATTGTATTTGGTCATACTCCATTTAGGTACATAGCTGATGAAACTGGAAGGGTGATACACGACATCACTTCCAAGGAATCTTACAGAAGACAATTTGAAGCAATTCAGCATTGCTTCAGGATTATAGGATTCACTGACAAGGTAGGTGATTCCCAAAAGAAAAAGAAACTCAGGTGTTAATATTCTTGTATCAATGTGACTGTAGATGTGAAAGTTCTAAGCTGGGGCAGGATACTTTCTTTTCAGTTGCCATCTGGTCACGTATAAGGTCTTGCTCCTCAACGTATGGTCTGATCAGACCAGAAATATTTTCATCATGTGAGAGCTTGTTAGAAATGCGGACTCTCAGGTCCATCTATGAACAGGTGAACCAGAATCTGCATTTTAACAAGAAGCACAGGTGAATATTAAATTAGAAGTACTGTTGTAAGTGCCACATGCCTGTAAATTGTTACCGTTGTCATCAGTTCACTACAGCTGTGATAACAAACACCAAAACAATACTGCCCTTTTCTGAGTTGGGGTTGTTCCAGCCATTAAAGTGTGTTGTGTAATATGAGTATAGGAATATGTAGGTTACACCAAGGCTCAGAAATATATTTATGCAAGTAGCTCCTTGTGCACCAAAACAAATTAATTTAAACCTTTTCAACTTTCTGGCAGTCACTTCCTTCTCCATGGTACACAGTTGTTCATTATTACCTCTAGCTCTAAGTACTCGACTACTCTTATCTTACGAGATACAGGCTGTCTCTATTAAATATATGCCAGGGGTGACAGAAGATATTTATAACCCTAGGTTCAAATATTATTCTGTGATACATTTATGTCATAGTTTCTGGGCTTCATGCCATCAATTTGGCAAAATACACAGATTCTTTTGCTTTTCCACGAAAGGAGGTGAATGATTAGGAGGTAGGTGAGAGTGTTAAATCTTAAGGGATTAGATTACAAGACACTCCAGTTACCCTGGGACAGCCACTCTGGGTAAAGTATTGTTTCTGTAATCTAATGAGTTTGGCCAGCCCTTCCCTTCCCAGCATGGCTGATTTTAGTCATAATAATACCTTTCTTTTCTTCTAGCCAGCTGTTAATTTTCTCTGTCTGCCTCCCACTGACTTTAGACTGACAGACAGTGGAAAATCCCAAAGGTCAGATAAAAACAGAACTGTATTTCCCTTGGCTCCTTAGAGGAGAGCAATTAAACAGGTTCCAGCCTTATTAAAGGACCTTTATGGTTATTAATTTGTAGAGCTGATTGTTATCAAGATGCATCACCAGGAGAGTCCAAGCGTGGTGGAGATGGCAGTAGAACGATTTCAAGTCACCTCAGTCATGCCAAGGTGTTCAGGGGCATACTAGCTGGAAAGGGTACAGGAACAATAGAGAAGTTAGTCATAAGGTTAATAATATTTTGCTTTCAATGACTATAAAGATGGGTGTAGAATACTGTGAAGAGATTGGTCCTAGCTCTAAAAGAACGTGTATAATGGCTTTGTTCTAATAATAGAAATGTATTGCAAATAATAATAAATCAAGCTGTTTTAAGATAACAAAAAACAAAACAAACTAAATATGCTAAAAGTATGTGTCTTTGAGGTAAGCCATCCCTAACCCTTGATGAAAAAAAAGTATAGTAGAATTGAATTGAATGAATGAGTGAATAAATGTGAAAAGAAAGAAGTGTAAAAAGTGGTAGACATAATTTCTGCCTGATCTGGACTATAAAATGAATAACGAGAATGTAATGATATGTTTATAGTTTCACCGTGTCCCATATTAATTGATACTGGAAATAAACCAACTTATGTCAGCAACCTTGGAAATGGAAGGAAGAGGCTGGCTCTGATCTCTCTGATCTTAAATTCTTTGGTTATATCTTTGTCTATATCTCTATAGACAACCTGTTTTTGCTGAATTCACTCAGTTTACTTTATAAACTCAAAGTAGTTTGACTAAATTCAGAAAGATTCAGGTGAATGTAGTCAGGGATCAGATGCCAAATAGCTGACGTATCAGAACTTTTTCTTAAGTTTATTTCTAGACAGAGGGACATTTTCTAGACATAGCTTAAATAAACTGGTCAATTTAATCAAAATGATGGTCACCCTCTTTTCTTATAATGTCACTAAGTACCCTGCAGGAATCCTCATAGTATTCTTCAGATTCCTCCAAACTCCCATAGCAAAATTATAAGTAGCAAACCTTAGTGCAGACTCAAGAACATGAATTTTAATTCTGGGACATCAGCCAAAAGTATCAGAAAGAACACTTGACCCTGAGTTTATTGTAAAGAAACCTCCCTGGTAGAAGGAGTCTTTGACTAACAATGATGGTTCCTTGCAGGGGATTGGGCAGGGGTTGGGGGTTGGGTGGGTGGGATTATACCTAACACCCTATTATGAAGATCCATGCCTTTTTGGAATCAAACATTATTATTTTTGTTTAATATTAATGCTTGTCTTGCTGGTATATGAATAATCATAATGTATTAAATTGAGTTTTAGGTATGTTTATATTTAATACTACATGAAAAGATTTTAGGCAGATTATCTGTGTGAGGGTCAAGATTGGATATTTTACTGCAGATCCCTTGATGAAGAGGTTAGGGAGAAGGCTTTGAGATTAGGGCAAAATTTTTTCCCTTTCTTCAAGACAGATTATGTATTTGGGAGAGTATTGCTGAAGAGAAACCGAAGGGTTTATGTGTTAAAATGTAAATGGGAGATCTTGAGGATTTTCAGTGTTCAAATGCTAGACAATAGGACTTACCATGTTTTTAAAACTTTATTGATGTATGATTGATATACACCCCCTACCCTCAAATGTTTTTAAACCCATCATTGGCTTTCAAGATACAAATGTTGTGAAAACATTTTTCTTTTCAGAGGTGAAACATCCTCTGAAAAGGAAACTGAAGAAAGGTGTTGGGATAGAGCCCGTAAGAGAGAAAGCCCTTTAATTGGGCCTAATGTGGTACTTAGAGCAGCTGGTAAAAAACTAGAGACTTGTAAAAAGGAAACAAGGTAAAGAGATACTGAGAGGACAAGTAAATGCCTAGGAGAGGAACAGAGAAACAACTACCATGAGATGCCTGTGAGCCAGGCTGGGAGCAACTCCAGGCTAAATGGAAATCAGCTCCAGGCTAATGGAAAACTAAGATCCTTCTCAATTTTCTGCTTAGCTTTAACTTTATTGAGAGAATACCTACATCAGTGAAAGGAGTATCTTCTGAGAAAAGGAAAGAAGCAGCAAAGACATCCTGCATGAGATGTTGATGGGGAAAGGCTCTTTCTTCCCCACTTCTGCTGATTGATGATAAAAATGAATTCATACTCATCAACAGTGAATTGGGAAACCAGCTGGAGAAGTTGTTAGTCTTCTTGATAGTATTCCTGTCCTGGGTGAGGTTATTTTGTGTTATCACGTAGAAAGTTGAAAACATAAGAAATAAAAAATAGAGCATGGTAACAAGATTCTGTAGCAAAGGCAGGATGCCAGGAAAGGGTGCATAGAACTGGAGATCAGACAAGAGGAAATAAGCAAAGTGAGGAAGGTGAAAATCTTTCTCAGGATAGCTGTGGGGAGAAAAGAAGAGACTTAATGAAAAAGTACTGGGGGTGGGGCACGCCTAGGTGGCTCAGTCAGTTGAGCATCTGACTCTTGATTTCTGCTTAGGTCATGATCTCACAGTTCATGAGATTGAGCCCCACATCAGGCTCTGCGCTGACAACGTGGAGCCTGCTTGGGATTCATTCTGTCTCTCTCTCCCTCTCTCTCCCTCCCTCCCTCCCTCTCTCCCTCCCACCCTCCCTCCCTCTCTGCCCCTCCCTTGCTTGCATGCCTGCTCACGCTGTCTCTCAAATAAGCATTAAAAAAAAAAAAAAAAAAAAAAAGTACTGGGGAGGGAGATGTAATCCCACAGATGAACTTGCTACTGATTGTCCTCTAACATGACAGTATATGGGTGATGTTTTGACTTGACCATAAGGGTGGATATAGGTTCCTAGGCCAGAAAGGCAGAACTAATCAATCTAAGGGGGAGACTGAAGGAATCAAGTGGAATAGCTTGGAATTGTAGCATAAAGAGGACTCTAAGGCTAATTCCTCCATAATGAGGTCAACATTGGATACCCTTCTCAAGTTCCCTTGTCTAAACCAAGGAAGAAGACCCAACCTACCATTAGGTTCAGTCATTCACAGTGTTTGAACCCCAAAATTTTCACTGAAGGTCACATGGGTAGTTTTTCAAAAGAACAAATGTCTGAGTATTGTGCTGAAGAGAATATTGCCAGAGAAACAACTAGGTGAGAACTACCATTTCCTTTGGGGATAATCACCCCAGTGGTGAAATGCCTGGAAGCCCTATTTTGGGAGGTTTCATGCCTTGTATGGTCATATATGTTGCATGTGTGTGTGTTAATTAGAGGAAGTACATTTTTTTCCTCAGAGTATTGAGAGTTTAGATAACTTTTTGAGATAACTGGATACAGAAATAATAGCTATATCAAACTCATTGCCTTAGAGTCTCTGTTTACCCCCTGGGAAGTTGCTTGCTTGTTGCATTCCATGAGCTTCATATTGTATTGATCGAGGTAATGAGGTGCTGTCATGTTAAATCCACACTAGTCCCAGAAAACCCATTTGGTAGGTGTTCTCCTTAGCCAGTCTTAAGTTGTGTGATTAAAACAGTGATTCTTGACTGCAGAAACAGGACGATTTGCCTTTGATTTAGAAGTTTGAAGAACAATATTTATCTATAGCAGAAGCCTGGTTTAAAATCCTCATTTGTCTTTGTAGCATTATCAGGTATCCAGCAGATGTCACTATTACAGTCTGTGTTCAGTTGTTGGCTTTACTGAGGAATGTTCACAGGAAGGCTCAATTTGGGAACAATGCTTTATCAATGATCTAATGATGGTTCCTATTAGTTTGCTGCTGTGTATAGTACTAAATCAAGTTCCTCACCTGAGTGTTTTTGTGGAAGTACTTTTCTCTATCTATAAGCATAAGATGCAGAAATTTACTACCCATTTATCTCACCTACAGGAAATGCATATGTTTAAATAAATAAATATACTTTATATTTTACCACTAATGCTACTTATATATTTAACTTTCAATATAAAAATAGGGCTTAGATAATCTAAACTATCTTCGCTCACAACACTCTGACATCAAATGTGTGGAGTTTTTTCCCCCCCATACCAACCAATTCTCCTATAGTTAATTCGTTTCTGATACTGTCTACCTGGAGTTAATATCTGATCACACAAGTGAGGGGTTCAGTTCCCTAAGACTGCTCCCACTTCAGACACTAATGGCAAGTCCTGTTTGTTCAGTAGGGTTCTCCTAATGACCAAATGGCTATGAAATGGGAGGTTTAGGGTCCCAAGATCCCAAACTTGAGTTTATTAATTGGATAGAAGGATTCAAAAAACTTGGGAAAACAGTTTACTTTATCATAAAGGATAAAACTCAGGAGAAGCCAAGTGAAAGAGGAGATACATAGGGCAAGGTTTTGGGAAAGGGGTACCCCTCCTCTCACCACCTTCATGTGTTCAACAACCTGGAAGTGTTCTGAGCCTCATCAGTTATGGGTTTAAATGGAGGCTCCATTACATAGGCAGGAATGATTAAATTATTGCCAATTGGTGATTAACTCAATCTCCAGGATTTTCCCCTCCTTGGAAGTCCAGGATTCAGCTAAAAATTCTTACCCTTTAATGTGTGGTCTCTCTAGCAACCAGCCCCCATTCCCTAAGAGTCACCTCATTGGCATGAACTCAGTTACGGCTGAGGGGCTTACTCTGAATGACACAGGATATTCCTTTAACACCTACCACTCATAATCCCAAGGGTTGTATAAACTCTTGTGCCAGAGATTGGAGTGAAGACCAAATCTATGTTTTTATTATATCACAATATCACAAATAATTTCTAGTGAGTCAGAATATTTCCTGACCTCATTCATAATTATATACTCTATTATTTAACTTCAGAATGTTCAATGAGCCATTAATAAATGCCCTGATAACTATTTCATAAAAGCTATTCAAAAGAGGTTAAGGAAACATCTCCTCTCTTGTGTTGAAGAAAGAACATACCTGAATTTGGGAGTTGGTATTAGTTAGGGAAGTGGCTCAAAGTGGCATGAAGAACAAAGAAGATCAGTTCTCCCTGACGGAAGCATTTCATGGTGAGAGGTTCACGCTGCAGAACAACTTTGTTCCATGCAGTCATTAGTCTCAGGAATCCTAGTCAGCTGCATAGTTGAGGCTGGGTTTTTGGGCATTCCAGCCAGCAATAATGGGAAAGAAAGCATGGAGGAGGCATGCTTGTTTCTGTAAGACTGGGCTCAGAATTGCCCACGTCATTCCTCTTGCTTCTTTGTTAAGAGTTTAGTTCTACTGTCTAACTTCAAGGGAGGTTTGGAAATTATTTGTGTGTCCAGGAAAAGGGTGTGTGTGTGTTGGACTTCAGTGGACAACTAGCAGTGCTGGTGGTTTGTTAGTTTGATTGGCAGTGACCAAACATGGCTCTTGCTGTCCTTTTCAGGAGGTGCACTCAGTGTACAGAATTTTGGCTGGGATTTTGAATATTGGAAACATTGAGTTTGCAGCTATTTCCTCTCAACATCAAACTGATAAAAGTGAGGTGCCCAATGCTGAAGCTTTGGAAAATGGTAATTGTTTGATGTCTGTGCACTGTGTAGCCAAAATACATGTTTCTTTCACTTTGGTACTTTCTCAAGATGCTGTAAAATATAGAGTAGCTGTTGCTGGTCTCTGTACTGACTTTGGGTATTTTCACCAACTGGGATTTCCCAAAGGATGTCTTGTAGACCATGACAATTCTTTTTATAAGCTGCAAATAAATGCTCCGCAGAAAAGAATTCTGTGGCAGGTCACTTTGGGCAGTGGTGTCAACACTGGCTACTTTTGAAAACCAGCTACAAGTTTTTGAAAAAATACAAGAGGTGGATCTGTCTCTGAATCCACTGAATCAGCATCTCCAGGGGAGAAGTCAGGCACTATTTATTTTTGAAGTTCTATAGGAGATGATGGCACAAGGAAACCAAATCCTGAGTTAGGGAAAAAAAAACCACTGATTTAAATAAACACCATTTGTGTTAAACAGTATCTTTTACTGCCTTTAATAAAGTAATGTGCTTTTTGATTCTTGAGAAGAGTATAGTCCCTGGCTATTTGACCAAAGACCATCTCCTCTCACTTTTTTTCATCAAATACCTGGGAAGAGCTTTCAGAACAGTGTGGATGTTCTGTTACTGTGTCCATCTGGATGCTTCTTGGTGTTAGGGACCTGGCTTGTTTACCTTTGCATCTGAAGTGCCTAGGGAGAGCCTGACACATAGTGGATGTTGAATAAATGCTGGCTGAATGAATGAATGGATGGATGGATGACTACATTCTCTGGTGTCATCCTTACCCTGTATTCCAGCTGCCTCCCTTCTCTGCATCAGCCCCGAAGAACTCCAAGAGGCCCTTATCTCACACTGTGTGGTCACCCGGGGTGAGACCATCATCCGTGCCAACACTGTCGACAGAGCCGCGGATGTCCGAGATGCCATGTCCAAAGCCTTGTATGCGAGGCTCTTCAGTTGGATTGTAAATCGCATCAATACACTCCTGCAGCCAGACAAACGTATATGGCAAGTTCCCTTGGGAAGCAGAGGCCCTGGGAGAGCTGTCATTGACCCCGATGTCTCCTAGATTTGCAAGAGAAAGTGTTTGGTCCACTCATGAGTTTTCTTTAGTGAAGCTCTCAAGTCTTCACCTTTAAAAGGAGAATGGTATCCAGGACAATGGAAGAGGCACATGACTGACAGAGCTGTTATAGTGTAGTGTTTAAGAGAACAGCTTTGTCTGGGAGCTGGGCAAACTGGGTCTGCATCTAAGCTCTAGAGCTTGATCAGTCCCATATTCTAAGTCACAGTTTTCTCATCTGTAACATGAGGGTAATGATAGCCTCCTCATAGTGTTGTTTTCAGAATGAGATGTAGTTTCATGTAAAGTTTTAAAGCACCATATCTTACATTATTTGCATTATATCATTACATTACTACTGCTACTCCTGCTGTTACTACTATTTCTTTCTAAGCATTGATGGTTTCTATATTGTGGAAGAGTTGACAACATCAAGTTCTAAAGAGTGTTCTTCCAATTAAGCCTTATGGGTGGGAAGGTGAAATAGTGAATGGGCAGCAGTTCTAGCCCCTTCCGATAGAGTGGTTCCTCGTTAATCTTTCTCTTTATGGAGCTTCTGAGTAAGATTTTAAAGGATTCTACTGCTTAAAAAAAGTTGGAAAGACTGTTGAAAAACTGAAGGAATGAATACTTTAAAACACAAACTGTTTCTTCCTTTAGAGGTGGCTGAATGCTGCTTTCCATGAGTGGGTATATATGTTGGTAAACACACGGGCATATGTATTTAACATCATCCTGAGATGAATGTTTCTTCCCCTATCAATTTTTTTTTCTTCTCTTCAATGCAGTAGTGCAGATGATGGTATGAATGTGGGGATCTTGGATATTTTTGGATTCGAGAACTTTGGGAGAAATTCATTTGAGCAGCTCTGCATAAACATTGCCAATGAGCAAATCCAGTACTATTTCAACCAGCACGTTTTTGCTCTTGAGCAGGTAATAGTGAACTCTGAAGTAACTAAACCTGGTGGGGAAGGTGCCTCCAAGCTGCCCACAATTAGAAGCAGAAACCCTGTTAGGCTAACAGGTAAAAGATTCTAAGGAAAAAACCACTGGTGAGGCAGTCCTGCCTGTCCTGTCAAAATAAATAGTCTAAATTTAGCCTGAAGAAAAAAGTCTTGATTTCTGTGGAAAGTTACATTTCCTCACTTGAGTGGAGCTGGTGACAAGCCAGTTATTTAATTGTTGCTTCTAAACTGTTTCATGCACCTTGTCCAAAATGCTACATTCTCTTCCTACCTTATTTAAGTAAAATAAGTGTCCAAAATGACACAGGATGATGTTGAATTCAGGGCACAGGTTCTTACTGTTCTTAACTCCCAAATGCGCCATCCCCATCCCCTATCTCCTGCACACCAGATCCCACAGTAACTGCTGGGGTGGGGGTGGAATATCTCCAGGGAGGAGTAAGATATGTTCTTGGTTTTCCCCAAATGGAAGTCTTTTCACTATGAGTTTAATGGTAAATCAAATTGAGTGTGAAGCTCATGTGCCCAAAAGCTAGGGGACCTTCCCCTCCACCCTAATTTCTACCCCAACCCCAAGATTCTATCTTGTATGAAGTTGTTCAACAATGAAACATACTAAGCCCTTTGTTTTAATGTAGAAGTGAAGGTATACACACACTGTGCTGTGATTAGATAAACACGAATTATTGGTTTTATCAGTGGACCTGGATAAATCTGGATCACCCACCCCTCCCCTCCCCTCCCACTCTGCGTGAAATTCCACCTCCTTTTCAGTCAAGGCTCCCTGCATTTATTTTCCCTGGGAAATCTGGAATTTTCTTTGTTTTCCAGCCGGAGATGATTCCCTTGCAGAATCCTTTGTAGAAGATAGATGTCTGTTTTCTTCCTGGTTTAAACCATATTTATCACCAAAATAGTTTTTTTTTCAGCTTCCCTTCCATTCCATGTCAGTTTCTAAATTACAAGTTACCAAGTTGGTATTTGGGAGACAGCACTGTCCCTTCTTTTGCTGACTTCAGCTGCCTGCCACAGGATGTGCCTGTAGGTCAGACTTAAACCCAAAGCTTCAACAGTGCTATATGCAGAAGACTCCTTTGCTACACCCATAAAACACAGCCTGTTTTCCACATACAGTCAGTGTTTCCAGACACAGAATGTGCATGCCAAAGCAGCCTGGTGCCACCTAGGCCAGTTTTGGGCTGGAGACATTCACAATCCATTTCCCTCCAGGTGGAATATCAGAATGAAGGCATTGATGCTACACCTGTGATGTATGAGGACAACCGCCCACTCTTGGACATGTTCCTCCAGAAGCCCCTGGGACTGCTTGCACTTTTGGATGAGGAAAGTCGATTTCCCCAAGCAACTGATCAGACCCTGGTTGGTAGGTATCTTTTGTAAAAGGCATAATGCACTCAGAAGAGAACTTGGTTCATGTCATCAAATGAGCGTGGCTGAGCATTTTGGCCACCTGGTAGGCTATGCAAGTATAGGATCTATTTTTAATGCATTGAAATATTCAGCAAATGTCCTGATAGATTGTGTCTTAAAGCAAACCCATCACCAAGCCCTCCTCACACTCCTATTGCTGCCAACGTAAATACCTTTATCCTTTGTCAATTTCATTTTTTATACCTTCCTGTCCCTTATTTCCTATAACCAATAATTGCTTCTCCTCCTTTTCATACCCTTCTCTCCTATCTTTGCCTGGATCCCATCCACCTCTAGTCCAAGTTTGTATAGAAGACCCTTCTGGTCTCATGGCTTCTAGACTCATACTTACCCTCTCTACCCTGGACATCCCAGCTAATTTAGTCTTTCTAAAGCCACCTTTTCATTAGTTTACTATTGTCTGCAGCCTGCCAGTAAGACACCTCATCCTAGCATTAAAGGCCCTTTGTATTCTATCCCCGTTCCCTTTGTCCGTCTGCTTCTCCAGTCTTCAGTGTTGTATATGATCCCTTCCCTCGCTGAGATTGTGAGATATTTAGGGCAACAAAGCCCCAATCTTTGTATCCATTTAGTACTTAGCACAGATCCTCACACAGAGTAGGCTCTCAGTTACAACAGTAGCAAACATTGTTTATTGAGGGAGGAACAGAAAGCTTCAAGTCTTTTCCCCAGATAGGAAATTGATTGGTGGGAGAGATTCTCTTCAGGAGTTGACATTGTCACCTTCGGTGGTTTCCTTTTACCTATGAAATCATCACAAGTTGCCATGATAAGTTTAAACAAGGGTTGTTTGCCTTCTTCTGTGGGATATCTTTATGGTTCTAAAGCTAATTGGTCAGAGTTCTGGTGTCATCAGTGTCCGTGCTAGGAGTTCTTAGAACAAAACAAGATGTTAGGGCATCGCCTGACGCTAAAGACAAATACAAAACAACTAAACGAAGACTTGATGGTAAGCCCATTTCAACAGGGCATTTTTCACTACTGTTGTACATACAACGACACTATCAGACTGCTCTGAAATCCCTTATTTGGGGTCACTCCTGGCTCAAGGAGTGACCTTTTGTTTGAAGGAGCCAACAATTCTCATTGTAACTTTTAAACATGAAAATCCACACAGATAAATTTGAAGATAATCTGCGATGCAAATACTTCTGGAGGCCCAAAGGAGTGGAGCTGTGCTTTGGCATCCTGCACTATGCCGGAAAGGTGAGGCAAGTGTGTGTCATTAAACCTGAATTTGACAGGGGTCAGTGTCCATACTACCCTGTCTGTGCTGCTCACAAAATTTCTTGCAGGTTTCTTTTCTCCTTTTAATTCCTCTTGAACACCTAATCATAATTCCCAAACTTTCTCAGTGTGCTGCTCACAGAAAGTCGCCCCTGGTAAAGAAGCAATTTCTCGCTGGGGTGACTATGGAGCTGCCATCTGCCTCTCACCTGAGGTTTGGCCCAGAAGTGACAGCTCTCCAGAGAGAGAACATAGTATAGCTTTCCCAGTGTTGAGCAGTGAATGTGCACATTAAAGTTATTTGGAAATGTGTAGGTAGCGGTGGAGGGTTCATATCACAGTGGGGCTCAGTTTTTAGCAGTTTAACTCTATGTGTCTTTAGGGAACCAAAAATGTCTAGATAAAAAGGGAAAAAAATTCACTTCATCATCCAGATATTAAGCTTTTATATCATTAACAGAAATTTCCACTTTTCATAACTTATGCCTCAGTCTCATTTCAAGTTCCTGAAGTAGAGTAGTGACTAATTCAGGAAACTCTCTAGTTCTGCAGCCAACAACGCATTGCTTGAGTTACTCTCAAAGGAGCCATTGGAATTATGGTTAATTGGTTCCGGGTGGGGGGGGGGGGTGATCTGCTGAGGCCCTGGGTCCAAAAAAAATGGGTAGGAGTTCAATAAAAGGCATTTTGGATTATTTTGTTGATGTAAGATTTATTGAAATTATTTTTACTTTTTAAAAAAATTTATTTATTTGTTTATTTTTTATTTTAGAGAGAGCACGCGTGGGGGAGAGGGGCAGAGAGAGAGAGAGAATTTTAAGCAGGTTTATGCTCAGTATGGGCCCAGTGCAGGGCTCAATCCCATGACCCTGGGGTCATAACCCATGCTGAAATCAAGGGTCAGATGCTCAACTGACTGAACCACCCAGGCACCCTGAAATCATTTTTCATATTCATATCATAGTATTGAAATTAAGTATGCCTGACTGGAGGTTGGTTGAAAGGCAATTCTAATGTAAGTAGAGAGGATTGTTTTTCTCTCCACATAGTGCATAGTATCTATTTTGGATATTTGTTAGAAATTGCAACCCAGTTTTTACCCTTAGATCGTTCACTCACCTTAGCACTGATGTCTGCCCATATATTGATGTCCTTGACGTCTGAGATGCCCTTATCTAGCCTGCTCCCTCCTTTCCTATCCTCTTCCTTACACTTCCACTCTGTCTCCATGTCCTTTTATACTTACTTCCTATTCACCCATCTTCCCTTTCTCCCTCTTCTCCTTTCTTGATTTTAAGGGGCGGGAGATGGATAGGAAGGACCTTTTTCTTTCTGGACTCCTGTTCTTTTCTGAATTCATTTGTCACTCAATGCTTATTTCTCTGGAGTGTTCTTAAAATTTCTCTGACCTGGATCCCTCCTGTTCTGAGAACCAAAAATGGCTCAGCATCCCTGAGCGATCACATGCCGTGAGTACCTTGGGAAGCAACAACGGTACGGTGGGTATGGGCTCGGAGCCCAAAGTGTCTGGGTTTGGAAGCCTGCCTATCGCTTGTGAAATGTGCATATTATTTCTTTTCTCTCTAGGACTCTGTTCACCCACCAGTAAAATGGGGATAATAATAGTGTTTACCTTATAGGAT
Source organism: Panthera pardus (assembly GCF_024362965.1). Taxonomy (NCBI): domain Eukaryota; kingdom Metazoa; phylum Chordata; class Mammalia; order Carnivora; family Felidae; genus Panthera; species Panthera pardus. Next base: position 62,232,099 of record NW_026526655.1, on the reverse strand, counting down.
GGATGCTTTACATATAGTGACCAAAGATACAGTACCCAATGTATTTTCATTATTATTCTGATGTGATATGACTCTTTTTTTCAAAGAGCACCTGGACAAGAAGTTAAGATAAATTGGTGTGTCAGAAATTACATTTTTTTCCTCCTTATCTTGTGGACTGGATTTAAAAGCACAACTGTGTCAAGACAAATTCTGTACGTTGGTCGATTAATGACTGACCTCAGACAACTTACCAGTGTTGCTAGCAATGGATGATATCGGCTAGTTTGCTATTTGTTGTTTACATTGCAGGTATTATATGATGCTTCTGGGGTTCTTGAGAAAAACAGAGATACTCTACCTGCTGATGTGGTTGTAGTCCTGAGAACGTCAGAAAACAAGCTTCTTCAGCAGCTCTTCTCAATTCCTTTGACCAAAACAGGTACCTGGAGCCCCTGACCTCCCTTGGCCTGATGCTTCTACAAGCACTGCTGGAGTTTTCTTGTTAGTGTCCAAATACTGCCAGGGCTCCACTACTACCACTTTGAACTTTAAGCAGGGGTAAAGGTCTATTCAACCAAATTCATGAAAAGGAAAGTGATTGTTTCTTTTTCAAGTTAATTGCACAGCATCAGTGTATATATACTGGGCATACATACAGACACACACCTTTTATAACATTAACTCTTAGACTCCTCATTTCTCTGCCTGCCACCTTTCCCTCTTCATTTATAAAGCCATATGTAATCACTAATTCGTGCTAAGCACTCCAGGGTGGTCTCAGTTTACCTAGAGTTATTGGGAAGATTATTTCTGTTCACGTATGAACCTAAGTGGAGGGAATGTGGTGAATCCGAAGGTTATTCAGTCATGGGGTCCTCAGAGGTCACCTGGTCCAATTCACCACCCAGTCAATAACCCCACTCTCTTAACCAATTTAGAGTAGGTCCATCACTGGCCTACGTGCCTGGCCTTTGCCCACTTAGAGTCAGCTTCTGCTTAATGGCTTCTGTTTATAGTTGTGCAGTCAGTTCTTAGGACAGGAGGCAGGAAACTAGGGCTGAAGAACAGAACTTCCCTGTCATTGCTATTTTGCCAAATAGGTTCCATTTGGGTCAAGTTCCTTTGATTTACCTGGGTTCTGCTGCCTTTGGCTGAGCAGCAGACCAGGTCTTCTCAAAGCTTTCCTCTCAAGGGCATTATGTTTCTGAAGGTATGTCTGGAAACAGCTGCATTATGCTTTTATGAAAGGAGGAGAGACCTCTTTGTCACTGTTCATAATTTCTTTTTCTTTCTTCCCTCACCCCTCTTGAAATCATTGGTGCCCGTGTGTAGTTTGGGGCCTTCGTCTGCTTAAAGAGAGTGGCTGCCAGGTCTGACTTAGCAACATGCAGAGGAATGAAAAGCTTGGCTAAGAAAAAAGCTACAGTCTACAACCTTTGCTTCATCTTAACTTGGAAAGAAAGTTGAAACCAGTTCTTAACTTTCTTCAAACATGCTCCTTTAAACAAAGATAGTAGGATGCCCATGAGAAGACTGGCCTCCAGCTTTCTTTCCAGACCTCCCTTGGGCAGAGCTGGGATTTTACTCATTATCTCCTTACGAAGATATCTACCCTCAAAAATTGTTTCTAAAGAGATTGTTCATCCTACATTGAAGGTCAGAATATCAATCAAGCTGCTAAATTTTAAAACATCTATATCATTTATTTTTTGGTTTTAATGTATTAAAGCCTTTGAAGGTGGGAAAATTTTACTGGACAGGAATAGTTGTGTTGTTTTTGATAGAATTATAAATATCGGTTTCAGAGTGACCAGATGTGAGCTGGGCTGGGGCTTCCTCACCAGACACTTAGGTCTTATCAGGCAACTTATGTGCAGGGGCAAAGATACAGGCATCATTAAGACCCCTACTTTGTGCTCTTTGAAATTAAATTTATCTAAATGACTTGTCAGTTGGCATTTACACTCTCTCATAAATATAAGTAATGATTTGTCAAATCTGTTCACAACTTTGGAATTTCCAATTTTTCAACTGTTGGCAACATAAAAACAATTTCTCAGCCTGGGCCACTAGGTGGTGCTATGCAAGAAGTCAGGCTCTGAAGAAGCCTTCTGTTTGCCCTTGATCCGCCTACACGGGAAAGGAACAGGAACAAAGAGATAGCCTCTGCTTTTTTTTTTTTTTTTTGCTTCCTTTCTTTTTGATTTTTGCTTTTCTCTGAAAGAGTTTTTCTCCTATCTTGTAACTCTTTCTGAATCTTGCCTTCAAACTGTGTTCCACACATCCTGGAGGAAATAGAAGTGAAAAAGAAGACTAGAAACAAACGTGTTTTCCTAACAAGCTTCCTTGTATTCCTGAGTCCCCTATATTGTGCATAATAATTTCTTTTGAAATCCTAAGCCTTATTTTCTTCACATTTTGAATATAATTAAGAAGCCGCAAAAACACATCAAAGCTAATAAGCATGATTTTATTTTCTTTTCCTGAAACTGCTCATGTAACAATGGCTTCAATCAACATTTATAGAATAGCTTCTAATAATAAGGCATCATTTAGGCAGCGAGGTGAATATAAAGATAAAATGACTTTGCTCTAAAGCAACTGGAACTTTCTTTTACCTTCACTTTCTATCTAGAATTTTTCTCCCTATGATGATATTTGCCCTCAAACATCAGTTCTAAAGAGATGTGCATCCAATGGTGAAGGTCAGAATATTAATTTTCTAAATTTTAAAACATCCATACTCTATATTTTTTGGTTTTAGTATATTACAGCCTTTGAAGGTAGGAAAACCTTACTGGACAGAAATAGTTTGTGCTGTTTTCACTGAAATTGCATATACTTGTTTCAGCATGTGCCCCTTATGAAAGCAGAAATGGTTTTCTGGCTGGAACCAAGGTCCCACATAACCTAGCATTTTGAAAATGAATATGCTGATATTTTCAGTGCACGAGAAACCATTTTCTTGGTTGTTTTTATTTTTATTTATCCTGCTTCAAACCCTTAAATACTTGTCTTATTAAAATGAAATGGGTTACTGTTCCGTGATCATAGATGTTATGGGAAGCTACTTTACAAACTTCTTTTAGGAGATGAACTGCAGAGAGGAAGGAGAAAAGTCAAAGTTGGGAAGCTTTGGAGGCTGTTAGCATCAGACTTTAAAAAGAGGTCCAGTGTTGGACTCCGGTTTTGGGAGAGGAGGATGTTGTAGGATGTTGGTAGTGCTCTGACTCCTGGTCTTGGTGGTGGTTACGAGTACGTTTGCTTTATAATCTGTTATGCTGTCCATGTGTTTTACACACTTTTCTGTACATTCTATTTCGTGATAGCACTTTTATTTTCCAAAAGATAGAGAAGACATCTTAAAATGCAAAGAAAAACTTTCATTTCTTTCCCTAAGATTTCCTATTCACTTAATTTGGGGTTTCCTGGTAGCCAGACCGCTGCAGCCTTTTGCTTTCAAATGCAGGCATCAGAGAGCTTCTGGCTGACATTCCTGTCCAGTTAAGTCAGCCTCCTCTGTCGGCTGCTGGGCAGGTAACAGTCCCTTCATTAGTGCATAGAAGAAGTATCGGTTGGTCTAATCTCTTATCAAGGTTGAGAGGACTAACCTCAATGTTTGACCTCTTTGTGTCAAAGTGTAATAAAAATCAGAGAAAGTAATCCAGTTGACATTTTCCTGTTTCCTGTACCCACCTTCCCATTCATGTTGTACATCCCCAAATACTGAAAAGGTTAAAAAAACATGGGGTGTGAAGTCACGAGGTGCAGGGCTCCTCCCAAATTTCTGTAGCCCCCTTGCCAGCGGCCCCTCCTGGCACATAGCTGCATCTGGTGAGAGAGATGCCTGTGCCTGATGACACTCCCATTCCAAGATACTCGGTGGTGATTGGGCGAATGGAGGCAGCTGCAGACAACATGGATTCTCAAACCTTCAGGACCACTCTCTTGCCTGTACATGGGCCACTTCAAAAGTGGTGAAATTTTCTTTGTAATCCTTCCTCTCAATAGGAAATCTCTGAAGATTTCACGTGTGAAAATTTGATGTGGCAGCAACGTTGCTTTCTAACCCTTCAGCTGGGACTTTTCAAACTGAATGATCTAGGTGGAAAAACATTAAAAGGAAAGATGTTATAACAAGGTTTCATTGCATATTTCCTTGTTTGGGAAACATTCTGCTTGCTACTAATAAACTAGAGAAAAGTTCAAAAGGCTCAAGGGAAGAAAGAAAAGAGGAAGTTTCAAAAGGAACTTGAAGAATCCATTTCTGTCTTTGAATTGTGAATTCTGACTTCCAAATAGGAGTTTGGGATTTTAAAGGAGTTAGGAACTGGGGAGAAACTAGAAAAACAAAAGTAGTGCCAAAGGGAATATTCTCTGAGCCTCAAAGTCTGGTTTTGCTTCAGAATCTAGAACTGAGTTTGGCTCTATTTTCTCCTGTCCAGGCTCCCCAGGTCTTTCCCTTGGAATTTGATGTGAAGTGAAAATCAACAGTAAAGTCTCTTTATCTTGACTTCCATTGGTTCCTCCTTTTATTCGGATGGGGGTGGGTGGGCAAGATGAGCTCCCACATTATATCTGCAAAGGACTCCAGCACCATGACTGCTGAAATATTTGATTGTTCCTGATTCTGTAACTTACAAATTGGGCATTCAGCTCTTAAGAGGATGCCTTTTGGTAACTGTCTCTCAGAGTTTTCATTTTTCACTTCCATGCTGGTTTCTCCTCCATGCTGGAAGTTCAGAAAATGGGTCTGGCAGGATGAGCTGACTCCAAATGACGAGGTTCCAGGGTCACAGCCATAGGCAGTGCTTGCCTCCTCTGAAACAGCAGCTCTAATGAGCCAATCCTGTCAGGAAGCCCTGAGGGGTGAGTTCTTTCTCACACAGAGGCCTGCTTCTTTCTGTTTAAGAATGTATTTCAGTCAGTAGATAATTATATATTTAGCATCTATCTAGGTATGGTGTTATACATAGTCCTTTCTGGAAGGAATAAGAGAAAATCTCAGCCTGAATAGTCAGGGACAGATAGTGCGGATCCTAAAATGTATAAAGGATACACAAAAGAAATGTAAATTATGAATAGGCATGTAAATCAATACTTGGGGACAATATAAGCACTGAGTCTATACAAGTAAAAATAGAAGGAAAAGTCATGGAAATATCATGTGTTGATTGAGGTAAAACTTCTTTTAACTATAAAGACTTCTTGGAAGAGGTTTTTGTTTTGTTTTTTGTTTTGTTTGTTCGTTTTAATGTAGAGTAGAGAAAATTGAGCAGTCTGGGAGTAATGAGGCATGCTAAGCCAGGGTCTACAGCACTGGAAAGGAGAGGTAGGCAGCGGGATGATTAAGTGAACAGAATGCGAGGAAAGGACTCAGGGCAGAGGGAAGGAAGCAAGATGGAGAAATGATGGCAGTCTGTTGAGCCAAGAGTGGGCTTCTGATGCCTTTTGAAACAGTGTGGGTGGTCAAGTCAGGCTTCTAAAGAGAACAGTTTCAGGGTGACAAAGGAAACTTATACAGGGGTGTTAAAGACTGACTAGGAGAGCCAGGGTGCTCCCATGTGTCTCTGTGGAACTGTGTATGAGTAGATGCTCAATAAATACTTCTACATTCTACTTTTTTTTTTAAGTTTATTTATTTATTTTGAGAGAGAGAGAGAGTATGGGGGGGGGGCAGAGAGAGAGGGAGAGAGGGAGAGAGGGAGAGAGAGAGAATCTCATGCAGGCTCCACTCTGTCATCGCAGAGAACAATGTGGGGCTCAAACCCACCAACCTAAGATCATGACCTGAGCTGAAGTTGGATGCTTAATCGACTGAGCTACCTAGGTGCCCCTACATTCTACATTAAGACCTAGCATCCATTTTGAGTTAATTTTTGGTGAGGTGTAAGGTTGAAGTTCATTTTTTTTCTGTATGTCCAGTTCTAAAATGTTTGAAATGACTATCCTTTCTCCATTGAATTACTTTAGCATTTGTCAAAAATCAGTGGTTATATTTGTGTGGGTCTGTTTCATTGATCTATGTATGGAATTCTTCAATACCACATTGTCTTTACTATTGTAGCTTTATAATAAATCTTTATTTATTTTTTTTCAATATATGAAATTTATTGTCAAATTGGTTTCCATACAACACCCAGTGCTCATCCCAAAAGGTGCCCTCCTCAATACCCATCACCCACCCTCCCCTCCCTCCCACCCCCCATCAACCCTCAGTTTGTTCTCAGTTTTTAAGAGTCTCTTATGCTTTAGCTCTCTCCCACTCTAACCTCCTTTTTTTTTTTCTTCCCCTCCCCCATGGGTTTCTGTTAAGTTTCTCAGGATCCACCTAAGAGTGAAAACATGGTATCTGTCTTTCTCTGTATGGCTTATTTCACTTAGCATCACACTCTCCAGTTCCATCCACGTTGCTACAAAGGGCCATATTTCATTCTTTCTCATTGCCACGTAGTACTCCATTGTGTATACAAACCACAATTTCTTTATCCATTCATCAGTTGATGGACATTTCGGCTCTTTCCATAATTTGACTGTTGTTGAGAGTGCTGCTATAAACATTGGGGTACAAGTGCCCCTATGCATCAGTACTCCTGTATCCCTTGGGTAAATTCCTAGCAGTGCTATTGCTGGGTCATAGGGTAGGTCTATTTTTAATTTTTTGAGGAACCTCCACACTGTTTTCCAGAGTGGCTGCACCAGTTTGCATTCCCACCAACAGTGCAAGAGGGTTCCCGTTTCTCCACATCCTCGCCAGCATCTATAGTCTCCTGATTTGTTCATCTTGGCCACTCTGACTGGAGTGAGGTGATATCTGAGTGTGGTTTTGATTTGTATTTCCCTGATGAGGAGCGATGTTGAGCATCTTTTCATGTGCCTGTTGGCCATCTGGATGTCTTCTTTAGAGAAGTGTCTATTCATGTTTTCTGCCCATTTCTTCACTGGGTTATTTGTTTTTCGGGTGTGGAGTTTGGTGAGCTCTTTATAGATTTTGGATACTAGCCCTGTGTCTGATATGTCATTTGCAAATATCTTTTCCCATTCTGTTGGTTGCCTTTTAGTTTTTTTGGTTGTTTCCTTTGCTGTGCAGAAGCTCTTTATCTTCATAAGGTCCCAGTAGTTCACTTTTGCTTTTAATTCCCTTGCCTTTGGGGATGTGTCCAGTAAGAAATTGCTATGGCTGAGGTCAGAGCGGTCTTTTACTGCTTTCTCCTCTAAGGTTTTGATGGTTTCCTGTCTCACATTAAGGCCTTTATCCATTTTGAGTTTATTTTTGTGAATGGTGTGAGAAAGTGGTCTAGTTTCAACCTTCTGCATGTTGCTGTCCAGTTCTCCCAGCACCATTTGTTAAAGAGACTGTCTTTTTTCCATTGGATGTTCTTTCCTGCTTTGTCAAAGATGAGTTGGCCATACGTTTGTGGGTCTAGTTCTGGGGTTTCTATTCTATTCCATTGGTCTATGTGTCTGTTTTTGTGCCAATACCATGCTGTCTTGATGATGACAGATTGGTAGTAGAGGCTAAAGTCTGGGATTGTGATGCCTCCTGCTTTGGTCTTCTTCTTCAAAATTACTTTGGCTATTCAGGGCCTTTTGTGGTTCCATATGAATTTTAGGATTGTTTGTTCTAGCTTCGAGAAGAATGCTGGTGCAATTTTGATTGGGATTGCATTGAATGTGTAGATAGCTTTGGGTAGTATTGACATTTTGACAGTATTTATTCTTCCAATCCATGAGCATGGAATATTTTTCCATTTCTTTATATCTTCTTCGATTTCCTTCATAAGCTTTCTATAGTTTTCAGTATACAGATCTTTTACATCTTTGGTTAGATTTATCTCTAGGTATTTTATGCTTCTTGGTGCAATTGTGAATGGGATCAGTTTCTTTATTTGTCTTTCTGTTGCTTCATTATTAGTCTATAAGAATGCAACTGATTTCTGTACATTGATTTTGTATCCTGCAACTTTGCTAAATTCATGTATCAGTTCTAGCAGACTTTTGCTGGAGTCTATCAGATTTTCCATGTATAATATCATGTCATCTGAAAAAAGTGAAAGCTTGACTTCATCTTTGCCAATTTTGATGCATTTGATTTCCTTTTGTTGTCTGATGGCTGATGCTAGAACTTCCAACACTATGTTAAACAACAGCGGTGAGAGTGGACATCCCTGTCGTGTTCCTGATCTCAGGGAAAAAGCTCTCAGTTTTTCCCCGTTGAGGATGATGTTAGCTGTGGGCTTTTCATAAATGGCTTTTATGATCTTTAAGTATGTTCCTTCTATCCCGACTTTCTCTAGGATTTTTATTAAGAAAAGTTGCTGAATTTTGTCAAATGCCTTTTCTGCATCGATTGACAGGATCATACGGTTCTTCTCTTTTTTTTTTGTTAATGTGATGTATCACGTTGATTGATTTGCGAATGTTGAACCAGCCCTGCATCCCAGGAATGAATCCCACTTGATCATGGTGAATAATTCTTTTTATATGCCGTTGAATTCAATTTGCTAGTATCTTATTGAGAATTTTTGCATCCATATTCATCAGGGATATTGGCCTGTAGTTCCCTTTTTTTAATGGGTCTCTGTCTGGTTTAGGAAACAAAGTAATACTGGCTTCATAGAATGAGTCTGGAAGTTTTCCTTCCCTTTCTATTTTTTGGAATAGCTTGAGAAGGATAGGTATTATCTCTGCTTTAAACGTCTGGTAGAACTCCCCTGGGAAGCCATCTGGTCCTGGACTCTTATTTGTTGGGAGATTTTTGATGACTGATTCAATTTCTTTGCTGGTTATGGGTCTGTTCAAGCTTTCTATTTCCTCCTGATTGAGTTTTAGAAGAGTGTGGGTGTTTAGGAATTTGTCCATTTCTTCCAGGTTGTCCAGTTTGTTGGCATATAATTTTTCATAGTATTCCCTGATAATTGTTTGTATCTCTGAGGGATTGGTTGAAATAATTCCATTTTCATTCATGATTTTATCTATTTGGGTCATCTCCCTTTTCTTTTTGAGAAGCCTGGCTAGAGGTTTATCAATTTTGTTTATTTTTTCAAAAAACCAACTCTTGGTTTCATTGATATGCTCTACAGTTTTTTTTAGATTCTATATTGTTTATTTCTGCTCTGATCTTTATGATTTTTCTTCTTCTGCTGGGTTTGGGGTGTCTTTGCTGTTCTGCTTCTATTTCCTTTAGGTGTGCTGTTAGATTTTGTATTTGGGATTTTTCTTGTTTCTTGAGATAGGCCTGGATTACAATGTATTTTCCTCTCAGGACTGCCTTCGCTGCATCCCAAAGCATTTGGATTGTTGTATTTTCATTTTCGTTTGTTTCCATATATTTTTTAATTTCTTCTCTAATTGCCTGGTTGACCCACTCATTCTTCAGTAGGGTGTTCTTTAACCTCCATGCTTTTGGAGGTTTTCCAGACTTTTTCCTGTGGTTGATTTCAAGCTTCATAGCATTGTGGTCTGAAAGTATGCATGGTATGATCTCAATTCTTGTATATTTATGAAGGGCTGTTTTGTGACCCAGTATGTGATCTATCTTGGAGAATGTTCCATGTGCACTCGAGAAGGAAGTATATTCTGTTGCTTTGGGATGCAGAGTTCTAAATATATCTGTCGGGGGGCTTGGATGGCTCAGTCGCTTAAGCGGCCGACTTCGGCTCGGTCATGATCTCACAGTCCGTGAGTTCGAGCCCCTCGTCGGGCTCTGTGCTGACAGCTCAGAGCCTGGAGCCTGCTTCAGATTCTGTGTCTCCCTCTCTCTCTGACCCTCCCTTGTTCATGCTCTGTCTCTCTCTGTCTCAAAAATAAACATTAAAAAAAATTTTAAAAAATATATGTGTCAAGTCCATCTGATCCAATGTATCATTTAGGGCCCATGTTTCTTTATTGACCGTGTGTCTAGATGATCTATCCATTGTTGTAAGTGGAGTGTTAAAGTCCCCTGCAATTACCACATTCTTATCAATAAGGTTGCTTATGTTTGTGAGTAATTGTTTTATATATTTGGGGGCTCCCCTATTCGGCACATAGACATTTATAATTGTTAGCTCTTCCTGATGGATAGACCCTGTGATTATTATATAATGCCCTCTTCATCTCTTGTTACAGCCTTTAATTTAAAGTCTAGTTTATCTGATGTAAGTATGGCTACTCCAGCTTTCTTTTGACTTCCAGTAGCATGATAAATAGTTCCCATCCCCTCACTCTCAATCTGAAGGTGTCCTCAGGTCTAAAATGAGTCTCTTGTAGACAGCAAATAGATGGGTCTTGTTTTTTTATCCATTCTGATACCCTATGTCTTTTGGTTGGCGCATTTAGTCCATTTACATTCAGTGTTATTATAGAAAGATACGGGTTTAGAGTCATTGTGATGTCTGTAGGTTTCATGCTTAGAGCGATGTCTCTGGTACTTTGTCTCACAGGATCCCCCCTAGGATCTCTTGTAGGGCTGGTGTAGTGGTGACGAAAAAAATACGGAACGCTTCACGAATTTGTGTGTCATCCTTGCGCAGGGGCCATGCTAATCTTCTCTGTATCATTCCAATTTTAGTATATGTGCTGCCGAAGCGAGCACTATAATAAATCTTTAAACAGGTAGTGCAATCCATCCAAGTTTATTCTTTTTAAAAAAAATTTTTTTAATGTTTATTTATTGTGAGAGACAGAACATGAGTGGGGGAGGGCCAGAGAGAGAAGGAGACACAGAATCTGAAGCAGACTCCAGGCTCTGAGCTGTCAGCACAGAGCCTGACATGGGGCTTGAACCCACGAACTGTAAGATCATGACCTGAGTTGAAGTCAGATGTTTAACTGACTGAGCCAGCCAAGCACCCCAATCTTTTTCAAAATTGTTTTGGCTATTTCAGTTCCTTTGCCTTTCCATATAAAATGTAAAAGTAATTTGTCTATATTTGTACAAAATCCTGCTACAATTTTGACTGGAATTGCATGAAATCTACACATCAATTTGAGAAGAATTGACATCTTTATTAAGTCTTTCAATCCACAAACACAGTATGTCTATTTATTTAGATCTTACTTGATTTATTTCATCATTACAGTTGGCCCTTGAACAACATAGGTTTGAACTGCACGGGTCCACTTGTGTGCAGATTTTTTTCAATAAATGTAGTACAGTACTGTAAATGTAGTTTCTCTTCCTTATAATTTTCTTGGTAATATTTTCTTTTCTCTAGCTTACTTTATTGTAAGAATACAGCATATAATACATATAACGTACAAAATATGTGTTAATCGACTGTTTTAATTTATTCATTAAGGCTTCCAGTCAACAGTAGCCTGTTAGTAGGTAAGTTTTGGGGGAATCAAAAGTTACATATGGATTTTTGATTGTGTAGGGGATTGGTGCTCCAACCCCTGTGTTGTTCAAAAGTCAGCTGTGTTTTGTTTCAACATAGAGATCCTGTACATGTTTTTGTTAGATTTCTTACCTAAGTATTTCAGTTTTTGGAGCTAGTACACTTTTTTTGCTTGTTTGTTTTCAGTTGTTTGGCTAGTATACAGAAATATCATTGATTTTTTGAGGATTGACTTCACCCACAAACTTGCTAAATTTGCTTGTTAGTTCTAGGAGTTTTGTTTTGTTTTTTTAGATTCCTAGGGATTTTCTACATAGACAGTCATGTTGTCTATAAATAGGAATGTGTATTTTTCTTTTCAGTCTTATGCCTTTATTTCTTTTGCTTGCTTTAGTTCACTGGCTAGGACTTCCAGTATAATGTTGAATAGAAGTGAGAAGAGGAAACATCCTTGCTTTGTTCCTGATCTTGCAGGGATGCATTGTGTCTTACACCACTGTGTATGATGTTAGGTGTAGGTTTTATGTAGGATAACTTGTACTTGCTGATCCATCTCTCTGCAATGTTTTCCCTCAAAACATACCTATGACTAGCTTCTTCAATTTCACTAGGTGTTTTATCAAAATCTGCTTTCCCTGTTAAAATTTTCACCTACTCAATATTTTATATCCCCATTTCCTGTTTTATTTTTCTCCTTAGCACCTGTCACTACCTTATATAGCATATACACTTCTTTATCTTATTTATTTTCTGCCTCCACCATAATGTAAGTTCCAAGATGGCAGGGATTTTTGTCTGGTTTGTCCATTACTGTGTCCTCCCTGATATAAAATGGTCATTCAATATATGTTTGGTGAATAAATAGATGGGTGAACCAAACCTATTCCCATTTCTGTCTTCCTTCTAATCGAAATGACTCAACTATCCCTACCCTTATTACAGGTCAGCTCTCCACTTGTCCTCTGCCTTCCTTCCCCTTTCACTTTCACAAGGACTTTCATCATGCAGTTATTCCTCATCTCTTCTGCATCATCTGTTTATTCCTCATAATGTGACCATTCTCATCAACATAGTGTCTTCCATCTTTTTGACTTCTTGTTACAAATTGAATTATGTTCCCTCCAAAACATATGTTGGAGTCCTAAGCTCCATTACTTCAGAATGTGACCTTATTTAGAAATAAGGTCTTAGCAGAAGTAATCAAGGTAAAATGAAGTCATCAAGGTGGGCCCTAATCCAACATGACTGGTGCCCATATAAAAAAAGAAGACTTTGGACATAGGGAGAGTGCTGTATGAAAATGAAGGCAGATAGTAGGGTGATGCTTCTCTCACCTGAACCTCTTAACTAAATTCTGTTTCTACTCTTACCTTTTACAGTCTAACAGCTAAACCACAGTCTTTCCAAAAACGTAACTCTGATCATCTCATTCCTTTTCTTAAAACCTCCGATGGCCCCTTATCACATGAAGAACAAAATCCAAATTCCTTTCCTTTTCTACGAACTCTTACATGGTCCGTCCTGCCCTTCTCTCTGTCCCTATCTCTTGAACTTTTACCCTTCACTCTCTGTCTTCATTCTGTTCCTCAGATATTCCAAGTCTTGTTCCTGACTCTGCAACTAGCTGCTCAGTCTGCCTGGAACATTCTTTCTCCAAATCTTTACAGGTCTGTTTCCATCTTGTGATCCAGAATCCTGCTCAAATATCACCTCCAAAGAGAGGCCTTCTCTGTCCACCCAGTGGAGAGTGGCCCCACACTTCCACACTAACTCTGTTATACTACCCTGTATAACTATCTCCGTTGGGATCTGACGTTGTCCTGTCCTATCTGTATATCACCCTCCTTCCCCAATCCCCAGTGCTAGACTGTAAGCTCCTTGAGAGCAGAGACCTTATTAGTCTTTTTTTTTTTTTAACCATGGTATATCCAGGACCCAGAGCAATGCCCAGCGCATAGTAAGTCCTCAATAAATCTTTGTTAAATAACTTGGTAACTCCTGCAAGGTAGAAACTAAAGCTGAAATCCAAATCTTGACTCTGAATTTACTCTGTATTTAGAGAAAATTTAAGACTCTGTATTAATTTACTAGGGCTGCCACAATAAGGCACTACAAATAAACAGTGGTTTAACCAAGAGAAATTTATTGTCTCACAGTTCTGCAATCTAGAAGTCCAAGATTAAACTGTCGAGAAGTTTGATTTCTTCTGATGCCTCTCTCCTTGACTTGCAGATGGCTGCCTTCTCAGTATTCTCACGTGGTCACCCCTTGGTCTCTGTGTATATTGTGTACCCCAATCTCCTCTTCTTATGAGGATACCAGTCATACTGGATTAGGGCTCACCCATATGACCTCATTTGACTTTAATCACCTTTTAGACGTCCTATCTCCAAATGCAGTCACATTCTGAAGTATTGGGGGTTAGGATGTGAACATATGAATTTGAGTGGGAGGGGGCGATACAGTGCAACCCGTAACAGGTCACTAAGAGCTGAGGGAGCTGTTCAATATAAGCCTGTTACCTATGGGACACATGGGGGCCACCACCTTTCCGCATAAGCCCCAGGGACAGCTGTAACCTGCCAGAGAGTGTTTGCAGCCTCACCCAGTCAGGGAAGGAGAGCTCTGCTCTCTCCCCTTTCCTTTCTCCCTTTTTCCACACCAGAGGAACTATCTAGAGAAGAGAGAAGACTTCCTCAAGCCATGAGAGCCATCAATCCAGCCTGGAAGGAAAGGGAGAGTGGGGGAAAAAAGCTTTGAATTGATATGATATCAAAAGTTAAAAACAAATAAGAATGAATCTTCAAAACCAAAAGAAATATTTAATAACAGAAAATATCTGAAAATCTATGAATGGGGCAGAAATATGGTTAAGAGAACTGCCATCCTCACAGAAGGGTAGGAAAGCGTGGGTGGGGGAAGTGACAGGAAAAGGTGATATGTTTTTTGTCTATCCCCAATGAATTGAGATGCCTCAGTATGCTGATTTCATGCTCCAGGCACAGCAGAGAACCACAAAGCTTTCTGTATATGTGACCCTAGGAGGCTGGCAGTTTCCTCCCAGCACCAGCCTGGAGTGGGCGAGAGTCAGATTCTTGTCTCAGGAATAGGGCAAGTGACACGGAGGGTCACTCATGAATAACAGAAATAGCAAATGGTAATTACATGGGCTCTTCATCTCCAACAATCTGTAATCAGAACTGCAGTTCAGTGCTTGGTCTACCCAGCTGTGCAGTTCTGTCTCATGTAACCGTCTTGTGTACCTGAAAAGACTGTTAGCCCTGTGAGAACAGAGACCATGTCTTCTATTTTATGCATATGTATAGCATATGGTTGGGACTGTTTACAGTACTTCACAGCTCCACGCCATTGCCCACATGAGTTCTGCTTTCTGGAGTTACTTCTGTCCCCCACCTCCACACTCATCACCACACCTTCCATCATTCCCCCTCTCCTGCTTCCTAATCCTAATCTCCCAAACTCTGCCCTGACCTCACCTCCTTCAGGAAATTTTGGGTTGGGTCCAACTCCTTGCATCAGTGGAATGTAAATTCCATGAGGAAAGGATTTTGTCCATTTAGTTAGGTCCTCTTTCTAACTCCTAGAGAAGCTGCTGGCACCTACGAGGTGTTCATTTGACTCTGTTCAGGCAGAGAGTGCAGTTTGTGACCAGAATTTCCTGGTAGTCCTGAGAGCACTGGAAGCGTGTTGGAAATATGGGTCATCCCATGGTTTATGGTGTTAGCTGGAAGCTCACCATCATTGGACATCTATTTAACAAGTTGTGAAATTCGGAGAAGAACTTCCATTTAGAATTCTGTAATCTGAATCTAGAAGAACAAGTATGAAGCCCTGTTTGGACTCGGGACCCAGAGAAGTACAGATGTGATTGCAGAGAAGTACAGATGTGATTGGAATCTGAAATGGATGGCTAACCCCCTTCCAGGCTGCAGTGGGCAGGATGGGGACTTTCCCAGAAGCAAAGAGCACACAGTTGACTAAAGTATAAACTGTACCAAGAAGCATGAGATCCACTTACTTGCTCAGAAATGTGGCTGCCCTGGGGGCTGTGGGTGACGTGTGGCCACAATCTGTGCTGCCTCGGGGAGGTTCCATGAAGGACAGCATCCTCCTCTGCCTTCTGTCCTGGCAACAGCTGGACAGCTGCAGGAGAAACCTCACACCTTTTCAGCCCTTGCCTAGAAGAATCTTTGATTTTCTTTGTTAGGCTTATTGAAGCCAAGATGCAGGCATAGTGTGGTTGCGGTGGTAAGACAGCGTATCTTGTAATTCTTGTTGTGTTTTTTCCCCTACCCTGAATGCTTTTAGGTTTTGAGTTTGCATTCTCCAAGTGCTGTTTTCTTTATGTTGAAATGTAAGCAGCTTAAGTGTTTCATTCCTTTTTAAAAATCTACTTTTAGTTTCTTCTAGCCCATCAGCTGTGGTGGAGTAACGAGCCCTGGGCCATAAGTCAGGAGACTTAGATGTCGATTGGTACTTTGCATCCCTCATGTTTAATTCTCTGAACCAGCTTCCCACCTGTACATTGAGGGGTTTGCATGAAGGACCTCCCCTGACTAGATGGAAACTTAAAGTCAAACAGACAAACCCCTAATAATCTCTAGCCCAAACCTTCAGTCTGGAGTTTGAAAGCTCTCACTGGGCTCTGTTTTGTTTTTCGATCTGTAGAACCATGCTGTCCAGTGGGGTGTAAAATGTTCTAATACCACATTTTAAAAAGCAAAAAGAAACAGGTTGTCTTAGTTTGTTCAGGATGCTATAACAAAATACCACAGACTGGATGGCTTATAAATAACAGAAATTTATTTCTCATGGTTCTGGAGGCTGGAAAATCCAAGCTCAAGGTGCCAGCAGATTTAGTGTCTGGTAAGAGCCCGTTTCCTGGTTCACAGAGCCTTTCTACTGTGTTCTTGTATAATGGAAGGGTCAAGGGAACTCTCTGGGGTTTCTTTTGTAAGGATGCTGATCCATTCATGAGGGCTCTGCCTTCTTGAATCATGTAACCACCTCTCACAGACCCCCACCTCCCTGCTCAGAAACCTGGGTGCATGTGTATATCATCACATATGAATGGGGGTTAGGATTTCACATATGAATGGGGGGACATAAACAGTCAGTCTGTAGCACAGGTGAAGGTGCAATGATTTTAATAATATACCTTTACTCAATATATCACAAATATTATTCAACATGTACTCAATATAAATCTTACTAATGTGATATTTTACTTTTTTGTTGCGTGGAGTTCCCGAAATCTGGTATGTATTTTGTACTTATGACACATCCTAATTTAGACTAGCCACATTTTCACGTGCACAGTACCCACCATATTGCATAGCTGTAGCTCTAAAGAAGCACTGCCCTGGCCACAAAAGTGCCTCATTTCTGCTTTCTAAGAGAAGTGCAGAAATGCCAAAGAGCTCTTCTTGCTGGTCCTCCCAAGGAAAGTAAATTCTTGTTGCTTCATAAAATAATATTTTATTGTATCCAGATTACTGTTTTTCTGTGTAGGAGAGAAATTACCCTTCTGGATTTGCAGAGTTCCAGTTCCACAAACTTCTAAAATTTCCCTTGATTCTCTTTGCAGGGATAGAAATATTGCTATATTATCAGTAGTAAGAGCAGTGTTTCCTGAAATGTGTTGCATGCAGCACTAGGTTTGTGGGATGTGAAGAGGTGTGAGGGGAATAAGAGATTTCCATGGTCAGAAAGTGTGAGGAATACTGATTGTGAAAATCCAATACATATCTTTATTGCAGAAATACTAAGAGATGCCTCTCTCATGTATAGGGCTTCCAAAACCAATAAGATGCTTTTTGTGGAAAGCATCTTGAGGATCAGGAGTCAAGTGGGACTGAGGCAATGCCAGGCAGAGAATTTTCTCCCCGACTTTCTTTTCCAGGGCAACCTTGCCATGTGGGTCTTAAATCCATTCCCAAAAGTTCCTTGTGCTTTCTTAACTCCAGGGCCCCCGCTGATGCTATGTTCTTGAGAAAGAAAAACTGAGCTCAATAATGAGTTGTGATAATGGCTCTAATATTGGGAGCGTTAGTATCTGTTGTGAATCAGAGCCACTATCTTTCCTCAACACATTTTAATAGTTCTTTCATAGGTCCTAAATGTGACAGTGAATGTACATTTTATTTTAAAGTGGCCGTTCAATTTAGAGACATTTTGTTTTATTTCTTTAATGATCCTGTCAAGTATAGCAAATGTGGCAGCTGTGATGTTTTTCAAATGGTCAAAAATGCAAGAAAAGTAAATTCTGCTTCTCTCGGCCAGCATCCTTCACATTCATAGAAAAGAAATATGTTCCCATTTAAGATGAAAGGTTCTTTGCTTTCATTTCATAGCTCATATTGGAGAAAAAGTCTCAAGGCCATTTACAGTTTATTAATTTATCCCACTATAAAATCTCTTTATAATGGGGCTTTCAGGTCATTTTAACCCTCCTCCTCCCTTCTCTTACTAAAAGATAACTCCAGGCATTTCAAATCAAATGAATTAGAAACAAAGCCATTATAATTATAATTATAATCTCTCCACTTAGAGGTGGATCACAATTTAACACTTTTTCCCCAGGAATTTGGGTCATATTAATAGAAATTGTAGTTTTCTCTTTAGAATACAAGACCAGCTTCTGACAGTCTGGTCCATATGTTAGATGCATATAAAAGTTAATCATCTTGCTCTGGTGCCAGCTTGTGTGTGAAGAAAAGCTGTAAACCACAGCTGTATGGAGTAACAATTGTGAACTTTACTGGCTTGCACATGTGAGACGTCAGTAAACTAAGTAAAATGTCACTTTACGGAACTGGAGAGTTGAAGTGGGAGAGAGGATCGCTAAGATTTCATTAAGGTTTGTACTTAGTAGAGTTCATTCCATTCTTTACATTTCACAAGGATAGTTCAAGTTACACAAACCCTGAATCAGCTGTTTTCCAGATGACTAGGTTTGGCTTAGCCACAACAATAGTGATCCCACAACAGTGGGATCACCGGGTGGTTGACCTGGTTTGGTGTGTGAATGATAAAAAAAATCCAGATATCATCTAACATCAGTTGTGTTCAATCAGTTTGGCCAGGCCGCAGTCCCATCAATTACTCAGTAGTCTGCCTTGAATATGATAAAAAAAACTCGGAAACTACTGTAAAATCTTAAATTAGGCCATCCTAGTTGATGGACCGTCTTAGTGTTGACTGCGCAGTGCTGTGTACTGCTGATAGCCAACTTTGGGCAAGAAACTTGAATACCCTTTGCCTCAGTTTCCTTTCTTTGTGGATTGGGCACCCAGCCCACAGGACTGTCACATCAAATAATGCTTTTCAACCACTTAGCACATATCTACTACACTGTAAACATTCAGTAAATGTTAGTATTTAAGAATTGTTAGCTCTTCTAGGGAAGTCTGGGTGGCTCAGGCTGTTAAGTGTCTGACTTCATCTCAGGTTGTGATCTTGCCATCCTGGGTTTGAGTCCGATGTTGGGCTCTGTGCTGACATCTCAGAGCCTGAAGCCTCCTTTGGATTCTGTGTCTCCCTCTCTCTCTGCCCCTCCCTCACTCATGCTTTGTCTCTCTTGCTCTCAAAAATAAATGAACATTAAAAAACATTTTTTTAAAGATAATATTACATTATGTGGTCTTTCTGTTGAGAATTTCTGATTTCTGTATTTTAAAAATAATATCTTAATGGGGCACCTGAGTGGCTCAGCCAGTTAAACGTCTTACTCTTGACTTTCGCTCAGATCATGATCTCCCGGTTTGTGAGTTCAAGCCCCAGATTGGGCTCCATGCTGACGCTGTGGAGCCTGCTTGGGATTCTCCTTCTCTCCCTCTGTCTGCCCTTCTCCTGCTATGCTCTCCCTCTCTCTGTTTCTCTCAAAGTAAATAAACTAAAAAAAATAAAATGTTAAAAAAATATAAAAATAATATCTTAATAAATGGGAGAGAATAAAATAAACCCTCAGATCTTATATCCTCAGTTTGTTTTCTTTTCTAGTCAAACAACCCAGCATTTAATAAGGCTCTAGGCAATAGAAAATTGGATATTCTATAAAACTCCCAATTAACCAGAATCCCTAATTAATAACATTTTTGTAAATCTCAAAATGTATGCTGAAAAGATTGTCTCTGAGTCAGGTGATTTGGCTTAAACCAAAACTCCTTGGTCAAGTAGGCCCTCTGGGGGTTCCATGTGGCTCCAATCAATCCCCTATACCAGCAACATCTGCATCTCTACTCACCACTGAAACTCTGTTAACCGTAAATTTAATAGGAACACTTTGTTCCCAAAGCTCAATAAACATTTGTCCAGCCCTCTGGATGATGAAACCCAGATACAAAGAAATTAAGTAACTCATTCAAGCACTCCTAACCCGTAAGGGGCAGACCTGAGACAAACCTCAGGTGGTTTGACACCAGAACTCACAATCCTAACCACTTCACCTCTGTAATCCAGACCTCCAGTAGTTTGAGCAAAGGGTCTGAAATATGAAAGTAACATGGCATGGACAGAAACCAGCAAAATAGGTTATGTGGAGGGAAGTGAGGTGTACTGGGGCCTGCTCCTAAAGAGTATTGGATGTAATGTTAAATAAAAATTTAATGCTACACAATTTATTCACTCATTCAGTCATGTATTATTTGAGTGCTTACTCTTTGCTAAGTTTACCACTGGGTAGAGAGTGGTAAATAGAATAGACTTAGTGCCCTCCCTCATGGACCTTATACTCCAGTGAGAAGAAACAGTGTTAATTAGATTCATGGATACCTTTCAGTGTTCCATCAACGAACATCTTTAGCTTTGATGAGACATTCTCTAGAAACACTTAACCCATAAATCTGTTTCATTCAGATTCATTACACATCCATGGTGCTACATAACTCTGCAAAATGATTCACAGTCCATTGCTTATCTACTTGGGATAATGAGCCTTGGTGTTCTTGGATGACTGAGGAAGAACATGTGATACTGAAGTTTGACAGAAAATGGTAGATATGATCCATCTCTAGAAGGCAAGGGTAGAAGTCATCTAAAATGTGGTGGTGCATTGAGCATCTTCAGTGAACATTTTTCTTTAGCATCTACTACGTGTAGGGCACTTTCCAAGTCTTTAGCAGGTGCTGAAGAAATCTTTTTTGATGAGACAGTCTCCAGAAACATTAAACTTTGATTGAGAATAGAAATACTTCGTGCCTGGCCTCGCTTGTAATCTCTATAAGGAATCATTTCTAAAGATAAATCCCAGGGGCGCTTGGGTGGCTCAGTCAGTTAAGTGTCCGACTTCAGCTCAGGTCATGATCTTGCAGTCTATGAGTTCAAGCCCCACATCAGGCTCTGTGCTGACAGCTCTGAGCCTGGAGCCTGCTTCAGATTCTGTGTCTCCCTCTCTCTTTGCTCCTCCCCTGCTCACACTGTTTGTCTGTCTGTCTCTCTCTCTCTCAAAAATAAACTTAAAAAAATTTTTTAAAGATAAATCCTACGTAAAGTAGAATATTTATATTGATTTGAAAGGACTCGGACACATGTATACTGACTAGCTGCAGCCTCTAGAATTAGCACAGACTTGTTATGCTTGTGGAATTACTTCATCAGAGAAATAGTCTTTTGTACTGACTTTTATTCTTAATAGGTTGTTTTTTTTTTTTTAAACAAAAACCAAAAAACAGTAGTTATGGCACCCCAAGTATGTAAGATAAGACTTTAATTTACAATGTTTTTGAAATTAGATGGTTATTTTGTATGCTATATCACAAGGCCAAAGGCTCAAAAAAATTATGCCATGTTCTTAAGGAATAAAATATAATTTTATCCTTTAACACCATGACACATATGAGGTTCAGTAGAACTTTCTGGGCACTGCCATTTTATGAATTGGTAACAATAAAACAAAAATCATACACACACACACACACACACGCACACACACACGTGACATGAGAGAGAAGAGGAATGTGGGTGTGTGGGTGTTCAGAAAACCCATGCCAGTGTAGCTAAGATAGGAGTAATGCTGGCAAGTAGGCATGTTGTAAGTTTTGTTCCCTGCAGAATGTTGCCTTTCTCGGTATGTCTCTTCTTATTTTCTGTTTCTTTTTAGTATTAAAAAATTTTTTTTAATGTTTGTTTACTTTTGACAGAGAGAGACAGAGCATGAATGGGGGAGGGGCAGAAAAAGAGGGAGACACATAATCCTTTTTTTAAAAATATAATTTATTGTCAAATTGGTTTCCATAGAAAACCCAGTGCTCATCCCAACAGGTGCCCTCCTCAATGCCCATCACCCACCCTCTCCTCCCTCCCACCCCCCATCAACCCTCAGTTTGTTCTCAGTGTTTAAGAGTCTTTTATGGTTTGCCTCCTTCCCTCTCTATAACTTACTTTCCCCCTCCTCTCTCCCCCATGGTCTTCTGTTAAGTTTCACAGGATCCACATATGAGTGAAAACATATGGTGTCTGTCTTTCTCTGCCTGACTTATTTCACTTAGCATAGTACCCTCCAGTTCCATCCACATTGCTGCAAATGGCCAGATTTCATTCTTTCTCAATGCCAAGTAGTATTCCATTGTGTATATAAACCACATCTTCTTTATGCATTCGGGGAGACACATAATTCTAAGAAGGCTCCAAGCTCTGAGCTGTCAGCACAGAGCCTGACACTGGGCTCGAACTCACAGACTGCGAGATGGTGACCTGAGCTGAAGTTGGATGCTTAACTGACTGAGCCACCCAGGCGCCCCTATTTTTTGGATTCTTAAGCTGCTGTAGTTTTTTTCAAAGATGTGCCCCTGGATGTTCAGAGTAGGTTCTTTAAAAAGGGAGCGAGGTTATCTGGAATAGTCATTCCTTGAAATAAAGCAAAATAATTGGTAAATGTAAAAATAGACTTGGATAAGTACACATCAAAAGTTAACCTTGGATGCTTGGACTCAGTAAAAAAAAGATTTACAAAGTAATGATTGTATTCGGATTAGTACCCAGTTATTCAAAATGGCCAGTATTTACTAACACGCAAACTGAATGAAGCATAATTTTTTTTAGTAGGAGAATATATATATTATGAAGATGTTGAAGATAAGCACGTTGAATTCCTTAATCTTAAAAACATTGCAGGGAGGGTGCAAACACTTATATTACTGTCCCCTATCTTATGTGCTAAGAAGAATGGTATAAATGTTGGAGATCTGAATAAGCTCATGATAGCCACAATAGCCAGGTGAAGGAGGAGTCACTAAAGAGACCACAGAAACAGAACATTGCTAGTTGCTTGTGGTGACCAGCTGTGAAGAGAGCTTTGGCAAATTATGTATCCAGGTCTCGGTAAAAATCATTTATACTTCCTTCATTTATCTAAGCCACACTGTCATCACTGCTCCCTCATCCTTCTGTTGCCTACCAAACTGCAAAGAAACAATAATACAATGTACATATTTTAATTTTATCTTCTTTATGTTATTCTTTCCAGGCTTCTTTTGAGATGGATTTCACATAGGTAGAATTTCAGAGCTGAATGAAAGCCCGACACTATTCAACCTTTTTTACTCTAACTTGCATCCACAATTTTTACTCATTTGTTCTGCATGATGTTGCTTTAAAAAAAAAAAAAAACTTTTTAAAAGCAGTTTTAGTTCACAGTAAAATTGAGGGGAAGGACCGAGATTTCCGTATAACATAACCCTGCCCACACATGCATAGCCTCCTTCATAATCAGTATCTCCCACCAGAGCGGTACATTTTTTATAATGGATGAACTTAAATTGATACTTCATTATTACTCAAAGTCTATAGTTTACATTACGGTTAACAGTTGATATTGTATATTCTATGGGTTTAGACAAATGTATAATGACATGAATTCATCATTATGGTACAATATGGAATATTTTCACTGCCATAAAAACCCTCTGTGCTTTGCCTATTCAGGAGAGTCCCCCAACTTCTAACCTTTATATCCCCATAGCTTTTCCTTTCCCAGAATGTCATATAGTTGGAATCATATAGTATGTAGCCTTTTCAGATTGGCTTCTTTCACTTTGTAATGTGCATTTAAGGCTCTTCCAAGGCTTTTCATGACTTGATAGTTCCATTTCTTTTTAGTACTGAATAATATTCTGTCATCTAGATATATGTACTTTATGCATTTACCTGCTATAATATATCTTGATTGCTTCTAATTTTTGGCAACAGGATTTTGTGTGGACACAAGTTTTCAACTCCTTTGGGTAAATATCGAGGAGTGGGACTGCTGGATCCCATGCTAAGAGTATGTTTAGTTTTGTAAGAAACCACCAAATTCTCTTCCAAAGTGGCTACGCCATTTTGCATGCCCACCAGCAGTGAATGAGAGTTCCTGTTGCTCTACATCCTTGCCGGCATTTGCTGTTATCAGTGTTCTGGATTTGGCCATTCTAATAGGTGCGTAGTGGTGTCTGACTCTTATTCTAATTTGCATTTCTCTGTAGATATGTGATATGGAGCATCTTTCCATGTGCTTATTTGCCATCTGTATATCTTCTTTGGTTGTTTATTAAGATCTTTGGGCTGTCTTGGGATGCCTTGCTGTCTCAGTCAGTGGAGCGTGTGACTCTTGATCTTGGGGTTGTGAGGTCAAGCCCCACCTTGGGTGTAGAAATTATTAAAAAAAAATAAACTAAAAGAAAAAAAGAATATTTAGTCCATTTTTAACTGGGTTATTTTCTTGTTGAGTTTTAAGAATTGTTTGTATATTTTGGATGACAGTCCTTTATGAGATGTATCTTTTGCAAATATTTTCTGTGATGTTGCTTTTTGAACAATATTGCTGATTGCCCCGACCAGCTCTATAAAGCCCAGGTAAATGTCTCACATGTCCTGGCCACAGATGTCACACAATCTCTTTGGTACCAGGTCAACATAGTTCCTTGTAGTTCCCTCTCACAAAAGGTTCTACCCCTCTTAACACCACATTGCCTGGCCTTGATCTAAATGAAGCTGTGTAGCCACAGAGGGTGTGCTCCATGGGTGCCTTGGCAGAATTCTATGGCATACATGTAGAGGACCACTAATCTACTCAAACTCCTCATTTGACATGTAATGCAAGCGAGTCACAGAGAGTAGAGTGATCTCAAGTCAATGGCAGGCCTGGGATAAGAATCCAAATTTCTCACTTTCAAGTATAGCATCCTTTTCATTGCTTCCATGCTAAAGAGGGAGAACCAAAGAAGCATTTATAGTTTCAGGCACTCAGTTGTCATCCTGCACAATGGGAGTTTCACAGCATCTTATTTTCTGTGTGACTTTCTGGGTCTTAACTGAAAACCTAAGGAAACCTAAGTATTGTGCTTCACGCAAAGAAATGGTACAATGGACTCATCATCAACAGATAATGTATATTGAGTGGAACTTCTAGGGGAAGGATTTTTTTTTTTTTTTAATTCAGTGATCAGTTTATTCTCTCCTGCCTGGGCATTTTATTTCGGATTCTATTCTTAAATGTGGAATGTTACTTTTCTGTGTGCAACTACCTGATTCAAGACTTTGGCCTAATTAGTATTTGTACCGACCAAATGATATTAGTCCTCTATTGGCTTATATCCAAACCATCCAACTTCAGCCATACAAATGGTTGAGTACTCTATCTGAAGACCCCTGGAGCCGCAAAATAGCAAAGATTTTATTCATAGTCCCAGTGACTTACAGTGCCTTTGCAGAGCCTGCCTCTTCCTCCTTTTTCATGTTTTCTTCCCCCACAAATTGCCTTCATAGTTAGTGTTTTCATTGGGGAGGAGGGGCAAGGAACTTGGGTTTATGCTTATAAGGGTAAAATAATATTTTATGCTATTATTAAATATCTAATATAAAAATGAGAAACTGCTTGGGAGTTTGATGTGTAGGGTCTCTGGAAGTTTCTGGAATTTTTAAAAAGTTTTTATGTTTTTTGCTTATTTAAATAATCTCTACACCCCACATGGGGCTCAGACTCACAACCTTGGGATCAAGAATCACATGCTTTTCTGACTGAGCCAGCAAGGCACCCTAGTCTCTGGAATTTTTAAAGATCTCTGTTCTCACTAAACATTCTGCATCTTCCAAATAGAATCCTTTCCCTTTCATGTCAAATTTCTATTAATCCTTCAAGATCTAGCTCATTTACTGCCTACTCTCCAGCTTTCTTCTCATTCTGTCAAGAAAACTTAGTCTTCTATCCTCTCATGTCACTTTATTCAGGTTTATTACAACACTTTCCACTCTAAACTGCAATGAATTGTTTATATGTCAGTCTTTTCCCTACCCCTAGCAGCTCCTCTGGGCTGTCCTCTCCTTGAGATACAGAAAACTGTGTTCTATTCATTTTTGGAAGAACCATGGAGGGCCCTTAATGTCTTACTTCAAAGCATGAATAACTTGAGCACCATTAACTGAAAGAACATCTGCTTCTGAACTATCTCATCTTACCCAGACACTGGATGGTCTATAGCTACCCAACATTTCCATCAACAGAATCATTCTGTAAATGTTTTGTTCCTGGAAAGCTTTCCATTCTATGCAAACATCTTGCACCTCAGTGAAGTAATACTACATATTACTAAATAATTTATCCATGAACAAATGAGATCTGGATTAGTTGGCAGAGGAGGATAGTAACCTGAAGATTTGGAACATAGGAAAGGTTTGATGGAGGAGGTCTGTACTGCCTTCAAGAGTGGGGCAAGAAAATAAGGGGAACTGGTTGTTGGAGTAGGGAAGAGATACAGCATTAAAGCCATGTTGCACCTTCAGAAGTGGGAATGGGAGCGTGAAAAGGAATGTGTGGGGGTGCCTGGGTGGTTGAGTTGGTTAAGTCTCCAACTTCAGCTCAGGTCATGATCTCACAATTCGTGGGCTCAAGCCCTGCACTGGGCTCTACACTAACAGTGAGGAGCCTGCTTGGGAATCTCTCTGTCCCTCTCTTTCTGCTCCTCCCCTGCTCATTCTCTCTCTCTCTCTCTCTGTGTCTCTCAAATAAATAAATAAACTTAAAAAAAAAGGTATGTGTGGAACTTGAATATATCCCTCACCTAAATTATAGTTTGTCCAGGACCAGCCCTGGTTGGACTAAAACCTCTGCTGTATGTGGATGTTGCTCTGAGGCTGAAGTAAACCAGTCTCCCATGTCAGTGACCAGTGGGTGCTGACAGATCTGTGTATGTGAAATTTCATTTTTCTTTTTTCCTGAATGGGTCAGATCTTCTTTGATAGATGTCAACCGTCTAGGCTCCAGTACTATTGTGAACACATGTCCTGTTATTTACAAGCAAACTCCACCAGAAAATGTGGGGAAAGCAGACAATACTCAGAGGTGTGTGCGGGCTTGTGTTGTTGTTGTTATTGTTGTTGTTGTTGTTGTTTTAACATGGCTTTGCCTATGGGGAGACTGAACTGGCAGCTTCTGCCAATGTGGCAATAAAATGCAGGAAACAAAGACCTTCAGCTCCACTATTGACCAAGTTAGGAAAGGGAAGTCTTGTTACCCCCTTGAATTCTCATGATTCAGTACAGTTATTTGCTGGGCTGGCATCCTGTTGATGAGTTTTAAAGCTTAAAGGAGGAAAGAAGGAATTACTATTTTTCCTCAGCTCTACAATTTTAAAATCACTGGGTCACAGATCTTTAAAGCTGTGGTTCACGTTCTAAATGAAAAAGAAAGCAGCAAAAACATTGGTGTGGCTTCCTTAAAGCAGAATAGTCCAGAGGTGTTAATTATGCAGAAACTCCTAAGATGCCAGACAACTGCCAATTAAAACCCAATTCAGGAATGAGAAAGGGGTTTCTTTTGGGCTTTGAATTTCCCGTGTGCATGTTTTTAAAGGTAAGGTTGTGCACTCAGAAAAGAGAGTGAATTTGTTATCTGTGCATCTTTCTTGTATAAAACAGCTGGGAGAGTAGGCTGGTGTTTTATTTACTCTTGCTGCCTTCCCTTCACCAAACTACAGCCCATTCGATATATTGTCAGTGTTCTTCTCATGAGAGATTAAGTGGGCTGGGAACTCTCCCACCTCCCCCCTGCCCACTTATTGATATTAATACTTAAAGCGATAGATGAATGCCAGAGGAGAAAGTAAAAACTGGGAAACGAAATCTAACAATACACTTTTTCTCTTGGCCTCCTACAACTGTTTCATATTTTTTGTAGCTGTTTTAAGTTACCTCAGTGTATCAAATCTAAAACAAATCCATATTATATTTAGGATAGATATAGGTATGTAAAAAAACAAGCTTTTAGCATACAAAATACTATAGTATGTTTTATGCAACTACTGAATTTGACTCCTTGAATTTTTATTAGCTACAGTGTTGTTACTGAAATTAGAACACTGGGATCACTATAGGCATCACATCAGCATAGGTCTGTCCCACGCTGACTTTGTAAACATTATACACACAACCTGGTGATGAGACAAAGTAGAGTTTGTTACTTACCACAGTAAGGGAGCCACTGCCTCTCAAAGCTTTGGCAGTGTCCTGGAGAAGGAAAAGCAGGATCAGAATTTAGTGAGAGATACAGGTTTTTTTAGGGTGGGTCTTTCAAAGTAAGGAGGCTGATTAGGGTTGGGTAGGGATCACAAAACAGTAGTCTACGATTTGATGGAAAAAACAAGGTGAGGATTTTTGAACTCCATGATTCATAGAACCATAGGGGGTAAACTCACAGTTGATATTGTCCATTGAAGAGTTAATGGGTCTTAGGTCTTTTAGGAAATTCCTATAATGAACAGTCAAACTGTTGCCTGGAAAAAGATTCATGCTAATGGAGGCCGGGATGATATAAGGTCATTTTCCTATGGATAGTAAGGTGTGGTTTAGGTTTTCTGTATCCAGACTGACTGTTGGATCAATGGTTTCAGTTCTGTGGTCTCCTCAGATAACTTATTCTGGTAGCAGATGAACTGAAACATTTGATTTTTTTTTTATTTGCATTTCCTTTTTTAGTAGCAATTTGACATAAGACTTTTTACGTTTCATCATTGATTTGCAGTAATTTATTAGTTTATGAACCTATACCTTGTGTTAGGGAAAATTAAAATACGAAAAATTTCCAAACAAATGCGCACTAGCAGTCACCACTGGAACCCTGCAACAAATTCTGTAAACCAGAGAGGGCAGCAGAGGGAAGCCAAATTCTATGCGTGATTATTTAAACAGCAACCCGTTATTTTGGACAATTCTTAGGAAGCAATTTAGGAAGATGAAATCATGAGTCTTGGGTACTTTCCAAGAGATGAAATCCTCTGAAGCAGGCAGGAAATTGCCATTGTTTAAAAGTTCCAGCTCTGTCTTCAGACCACTTGTCTCTTTCTCTTTAAGTTGGAAGCAGAGAAATTGTGCGGGATCATCGTAAGCTCCATTTCAGATTCTTTCTTAACCCCGTTCCGACATAGGATATAAATTCCATTAGATGTCTGTGACTTCCATTTTCTCTCCTTAGCACACGTCAGTAGCCACAGTCTGGAGAAGGACAGGAGGGTGCTCTGGGGCAGTAAGGCATCCTTAGCCAAAGAGGCTGTCTAGGGGTGAAGCAGGGAGGAGGCTTTGAAACAAATGTGAACACTGTATTTACATTTAAATTAAAATGGAAACTTCTTATAGGTTATGTTTCTGAAAGGTGTGTGTCGTGCATCTGCTGAGGTCTATTGTTTATTCATGCTGTAAATCCTTTGAAATGTGTTAAAATGCTTCCCACTCATTATAAAGCTCCTGCCACCCCTGGATTATGACTTTGATGTCACCAATCCTGCTTCAAAGGCTTCTTTCTGGGCTATTAATCACAGTTTAGCCTCTGAAGATATCGCCAGAGAAAACATTTGGACATCTTTGTGCTAGACTTGCTAAAAACTTTGAAATCTTGAGTGTCTTGCCTGTGCACAAATTGCAGCATTTCCTTTCATTGACAACTTTTTATTTTGCTACAGAATCAGATGACATCCTATGTAAAAAAGCAAACAGCTCTCTTCAAGAACTTAGTTTGGGAGGTTAGGGACGGGAGAGGAGAGGAGAGATTAAGGATGGGTGGGGAGAGGAGAGAGTGTCTGAGCAGGCCACTCAGCTCCTTCAAAGGTAAAAAGCATTGGGAATCAGAATGGCCAAGAGATGGAGGTTCAGAGTGGGGGTTGCCTTATCATTTTTCTCACCGTTCAACTGTTTTTTTGACTGACCAGTGCTCACAGTTGCAAATTAGTAAGATCCCTTGGTGTTCTCTTGCCCTCTACTCTCTGCTTTGAGTCCTAGGTAAACTATGCACAGCAAATAGTAATAATAATATGACTGGTAATAATTAGTGCTGGCTGACATGAAGAGAGCACTTACCTTCACCAACCCTGCATTGACAGTGCTTGACATGAGTTACCCTCACTGAATGCCTGCAACAACTCTGAGAGCAAGGTAGTACTGTCTTCATGTTATAGATAAGGAAACTGAGGCTCTGAGATATTAATTAACTTGTTCAAGGTCACACCCCTGGCAAATGCAAAGACCCATCGGCCCCAGACTCAACGGCCCTTGCCCATATTCTCTGTGTCCTCTGGTTCCCTGTGTGGAGTTCTCTCTGTGTGCTGAGAGATCCATACTGCCAGATCTGCTAATCAGTGTCTGTGTCTTAAACCTTCACAGTGGGGTTCTCTGTTGTCCAGTTTCTCTTTCAGGAAAGCTCCTAGCATCTGTTTTCTTGTATATCCATCTCCTTCAGGGACTAACAGTGCCCTAGTTCAAGACAGTTTTTTAATTGTGGTAAAAGAAACAACATGAAACCTACCCTTCTAACATATTTTTTTTTTTAATTTTTTTGTCAACGTTTTTTATTTATTTTTGGGACAGAGAGAGACAGAGCATGAACGGGGGAGGGGCAGAGAGAGAGGGAGACACAGAATCGGAAACAGGCTCCAGGCTCCGAGCCATCAGCCCAGAGCCCGACGCGGGGCCCGAACCCACGGACTGCGAGATCGTGACCTGGCTGAAGTCGGACGCTTAACCGACTGCGCCACCCAGGCGCCCCATATTTTTAAGTGTATAGTACAATATTGTTCTCTGTGTGCACACTGTTTTACACTAAGTCTCTAGACCTTTCTCATCTTGCATTACTAAAGCTTTATACCCAGTGAGCAATAGCTCCCCATTTCCCTGTCCCCTCAGCCCTTGCCAACCAACATTCTACTCTCTGCTCTTATGAGCTTATCTATTTTAGATACATCATATAAGTGGGACCATGCAGTATTTGTCTTTCTGTGTCTGCCTTATGTCCCTTAACATAATGTCCTCCAGGTCCATCTGTGTTGTCTCAAATGGCAGGATGACCTTTTTTATAAGGCCAAGTAATATTCCATTGTACGTATATACCACATTTTCTATATCCATTCATTCTTTGATGAACATTTAGTTTGTTTTCGCTACTTGGCTGTTGTCAGTGATGCAGTGCACCTGGGAGGCAAATATCTCTTCACAGTTCTGTTTCCAATTGTTTTGGATAAATACCCAGAAGTGGGATTGTTGGATCACATGGTATTCTGTTTTTTATTTTTTCAAGAACTTTCATACTGTTTTCCATATTGGGTGCGCCATTTTACATTCCCACAGGCAGTGCACAAAGGTTCCAGTTTCTCCATGTCTTTGCCAACACTTGTTATTTTCTGTTGTTATTATTGTATTTATAATGATTATCCTAACAGTATAAAGTGATATATTGTTGTTGTCTTGATATGTGTTTCCCTGATTCTTAGTGATGTTGAGCATCTTTTTATATACCGGTTGGCCATTTTTATGTCATCTTTGGAGAAATGCCTATTTAAGTCCTTTGCCCATTTTAAAATCAGGTTATGTTATTTTAATTTTTGCTGTTGGGTTGTAGGAGTTCCTTATAGATCTTGGAAATTAGCCCCTTACAGATGGTTTGCAAATATCGTCTCCCATTGTGTAGGTTGCCATTCCCTGTGTTGATTGTTTCCTTTCCTGTGCAGATGTGATCTCACTTGTCTATTTTTGCTATTATTGCCTGTGCTTTTGATATCCTATCCAAGAAATCATTGCCAAGATCAATGTTATGAAACTTGCCCCTATAATTTCTTCTAGGAGTTTTATAGTTTTAGGTTTTACATTAAGTCTTTTTTTTTTTTTTTTTTTTTTAACGTTTTTTTTTATTTATTTTTGAGACAGAGAGAGAGACAGAGAATGAATGGGGGAGGGTCAGAGAGAGAGGGAGACACAGAATCTGAAACAGGCTCCAGGCTCTGAGCAGTCAGCACAAAGCCCGACGCGGGGCTCGAACTCACGGACCGTGAGATCATGACCTGAGCTGAAGTCGGCCGCTTAACCGACTGAGCCACCCAGGCGCCCCTACATTAAGTCTTTAATCCAATAGGAATTGAATTTTGTGTAAGTTAGGGATCTAGTTTCATTCTTTTCCATGAGGATATTGAGTTTTCCAAACATAGTTTGTTGAAGAGACTGCTTTTTCCCCATTGTATAATCTTGATACCCATCTTAAAGGTCATTTAACCATATATGCATATGTTTATTTCTGGGTTCTCTGTTCTGTTCCATTGGTCTATATGTTTGTCTTTATGCTGCTACCATACTATTTTGATTACTGTAGCTTTATAAGATATTTTGAAATCAGGAAGTGTGAAGCTTTCAGCTCTTCTCTTCCTTCTCAAGATTGTTGGGAGCTTTGGGTCCTTTGTGGTTCCAGATGAATTTTAAGATTGTTTTTTACATTTATATTTTTAAAAAAATCCATTAGGATTTTGATGGGGATTGCATTGAATCTATAGATCTCTTTTGGTAGCAGTGGACATTTTAACAATATTAGGTCTTTTAATTCATGAACATAGTAAAGAGTAGCAGAATATGCCACCCTAAAATATGCCACTTTGGCATAAAGATTATTTTGAGCTGAAAGCAATTGAGAAAAAGCAGATGTAAGAAAAGCTCTCTGCCCTCCCCCTATTTGCATAAGAGAAAATTTGTAGAAGTGTCCCCCCACCCCAACCCTTCTGTGTCAGGAAGAACAAAAGTTACTCACCAGAGACAACTCTAGACCCTTATCAGCCCAGAGACAGCACCAGAGGAATCTATATAACAAAACTTCACTAACTAGCCCTTACATTCCATTAACTTCTCCATATATTTACCCTTCCATAATTTACTGCCCCTAGAAACTCAAAGATCTTTTCTTGTTGTTGTTGTCTTGTCACTTACCTAGAAATTTCTTGTTCTTTTATTAAGACGCTATGTGAACCCAATTCTAGCCACCCCTTGAGTTACTCATTACTGGGTACTCCAGTGTGTGTGTGTGATGCATACAGTAATAAACTTCTGTTTGTTTTTTCTCCTGTTAAACTGTCTTCTGTCAGTCAAATTTTCAGGGCCCCAGGAAATGAACCTAAGATGAGTAGAGGAGAAAGATTCTTTTCTTCCCCCAGAACAAGACGTCTTTCCATTTACTTGTGTGTCTTCTTTAATTTCTTTCAAAAATGTTTTGTAGTTTTCAGCATATAAGTCTTTTGCCTCCTTGGTTAAGTTTATTTCTAGTATTTTATTCTTTTTGATGCTATTGTAAGTGGGATTGCTTTTTACTTTCCTTTTCAAATTTTGATTGTTAGTTCATAGAAATGCAACTGATTTTTCTAGGCTGATTTTACATCTTATAACTTTACTGAATTCATTTATTCTAACAGGTTTTTTGATGGGATCTTTAGGGTTTTCTATACATAAAATCATGCCACCAAAGAACAGAGATCACTTTACTTCTTTCTTTACAATTTGGATGTTTTTTATTTCTTCTTCTTGCCTAATTGCTTGAGCTAGGGCTGCTAGTTGGTGGTGAGAGTGAGCATCCTTGCCTTGTTCCTGATCTTAGAGGAAAAACTTTTAATCTTTCACTGTTGAGTATGTTAGCTGTGGGCTTTTCATTTATGTCCTCTTTATGTTGTGGTAATTTTTTTCTTTTCCTAGCTTATTGAGTGAGTTGGAGAGGTTTTTTGTTGTTGTTGTTGTTTGTTTATGAAACTAATATAAATTCAGTTTATATTATAAATTATAATTTATAAATTATTACAGTTTGTTTATAATTTAGGTCATTAAGGTTTCAAAATTCAAATTCTTCTAAATTGTTTATATTCACAGAAGATCATTTGGAAAATTAATAAAAATACAAGGCCAAAAGGGAAAACTTACTCATAATACTATTCCTTAACTTTTCCTTCACTTTAACTTTTTTGTCTTTTTTGCTTAGGTAACTTGGCCCAGACAAGAGCCAGGATAACAGCAGCCTCAAGATCTTTGCCTCCTCATTTCAGTGCTGGAAGAGCCAAGGTGAGTAGCAGGTTTGTACCCAAAATAATGGGTACCATGGGGTGCTCCTGCCTTGGGGACAATCCTAGGATAGGCAACTTTAGTTTATCTGGCACACTGCTGGGGCAGTCTGGTCAAGAGATGGAAGGCCAGGAGATCAAGAATTAGGAAATTTGAAACAATATCATGGCATCCTTACAATCTTGTGTCAGGGAAGAAAACTTTTCCTCTACCCTTTTAACTTCAGTTCTTGGGGGACTATGAATTAAACTCAACCTGAAAGGTTAACAGGGGAAAAAGCAGATTTTAATCATGCACATACAGGAGCTCACTCAAAAAAGTGACTCAAAGGGGTAGTTCGAATTTGAGACTTATATACCATCTTGATAGGGATTAAACAGGGGGAGAAGGGCACTTCTGGGACAACAAATGACTTTTGAGAAAAGCAAATGGTCCCTTAGGAGAATAGATGGGAGATAGGATAGTTTTGCGAGTGTTTATTTAGGCAATTTCTTATCCCAGTGCTCATTTCTCCTCTCTGGTGATAAGAGTCAGTCTTCCATGGCAGGTTGTGAAACTGCCAGGGAGGAGATTTATGACAGTTGGATTATTTTGAGAGGTCCTGTTTTTAGCCAGATGAGGGGAATTCAGAATAAGCGTCTTCTTGCAATTGTTGATTCTCAAATGTCCTCAGTTCAAAATAATACCTATGCCACTAGGAGTATTCTGGACCCCTTCACATGATTTCTCAGAAAGACCAGTTAAAATGCAGAATAGTGACACTTGGAAATAAAGTCTATCTAGAAAGAGGTAAAGCCTTTTTCCTTGAGGCTATCACTAACCTACAAAGGAGGATAACTGGGACCAAATGGAGTCAGCAGGGAGGAAAGAAACCAAACCATTTTTTATCGCTCTGCTTTGCCCTCTGAAAAATGAGCAGTGTACTTGTCTGTGCAAAAGGGATGTTAGAAGGGTTAGTAAATATCCTTCTGTAAAATATTTTTAATTGTTCCATCCTGCCTACTAATGTTTAAGCAAGGATCTCAAGGATCGGATGGTTAATGTTCATTGTATATGCTAACTCCGAAAACCAATTATCTGAAAGGTGATAGAGTAATAAATAGATCACATCTCTGAATTTTCATATATTTTTATTTAAATTGAATATTAAATTATTTAATAAAGAATAATAAATTCAGCCACACATAATCCTATTGAGTATTATCTCAGAATTGATAGACACATACATATCTTTACTTCTTTTGAGAATGGCTTACCTACACATAATAGGGACCCAGATCATTTTTATTAGCAATAATTTTTATACCCATATTGCTATTATAACCCCATGTATTACTCTACTTTTCAGTCTTGTGAGTTTGTGGCAAGGTATTAGTACTGTTTAACTTGGTTTATATGGAACCCTAGAAAAGATTCACTTAGGAGTGTCGGTGGTTCTAAGATATTAGAATCTCTTGATATTATTACATGTAAAATTTTGTAAGTACAGTTGATTCTTATTTTTTTAATGTTTCTTTTTTTTAATGTTTATTTATTCTTGAGAGAGAGAGAGAGAGCGCGCGCGCGCGCACACACATGAGTGGGGGAGGGCAGAGAGAGAGAGGGAAACACAGAATCCGAAGTAGGCTCCAGGCTCTGAACTGTCAGCACAGAGCCTGACGTGGGGCTCGAACGCACAAACTGTGAGATCATGACCTGGGCTGAAGTCAGACGCTTAACTTACTGAGCCACCCAGGCACCCCAGTTGTTCCTTATTACTCATAAAAATTATGTTCTGTAAAGTTGCTGTGAGCACTGAATCAGTAAATACTGAGGCATTGCTCCTAGGGGAAATACATGGTTAGGTTCCTGAAGCCTCTGGTCATAACATTGTTGTCAACCAATTAATACATAATCTTGTTTTATGTGTGTTTCTGTTTAAAGGCATGTTATTTAATATATATTCTTACAAATAATTACATACAGTATTTCTTTGTATAAAATCGTATTTTAATTACAGTATTTGTGTTATTGAACTCAAGGCCAGCGGCACTATAACTCATGCCTGAATGAAGTTTATCCAACACACATATGTTCTCTACGAGGTACTTAATAACCTTCTTGCATTTAGGAACACCAGATAGCACTCCAGCACTATGCTTGGGGGCTATTTGAAACAGTGTAGTCACTAGCCAAAAGTACAAAAATGCAAAACACATGGCACTTAAACAAACTTGGAAAAGGACGCTTGCTTATAGCATGAAAGCTAAAACAGGGAGGCAGAGTGTCATCTTGTTCAACCTGAGCTGGAAACATGTACATTAGGCGATCAAAGTTTTCACCACTCTGTATGTCTATGGATGACTATGAAAGCATTGCAGGTACTTATTTGAGGGTTATAAATAAATTTTTAAAAGTAGGCACATACAGGGTCACCTGGGTGGCGCAGTCATTTAAGTAGCCGACTCTTGATCTTGGCGCAGGTCATGATCTCACCGTTTGTGGGTTCGAGCCCCACATCGGGTTCTGTGCTGTTGGTGTGGGGCCTGCTTGGGATCCTCTGTCTCATTCTCTCTGCCCCTCCACCACTTTTGCATGTTCTCTCACCCACTCACTCACTCTCAAAATAAATAAACATAAAAAACAAAACCTTAAAGTAAAAAGCACATATAGAATCCACAAATAATGAGGATCAACTGTATTTGCGTGGTTTTTTTGGCTCCCACCAGATTCTCAAAGGGATCATGGCACAAAAAGATTAAGACTCCTGTGTGATATTCTCTACCAGCCCATGTTTCCTTCCTTTCCTCAATTTGATTTTGTAGCTTTTGGGTTCTGCCAGGACCCCACTCCCCTGCCTTCCACACCCAGAATACCAGCACAGTGTTACCTCTCTCTCTCTCCGCTCTCTAATTTATCCAAGATAAAATAACAGAGGTGATCTAGGAGGCTGGCTCCAACACCATTCAGTGCCACCACATTAGGATGGTTTCAAAGCCAGTCTTGCTTTTCCGTTCAGGGCTGTGGAGGCTTTGAGAGGAGTGATGTCATAGGGCTTTCTTCCTTAAGGGGTAGACAGATCATTTGATAGCAGTAAAAATTCTTGACAAAAGATGTTGTCCAGAAGATGGATGTAAGTACTTCTAAGGTTTCAGGATGCAAATAATGGGCACTTACTAAGACTGAGAAAAAAAAATCAGTTTTTCATTTATTGCTGAAATCTAGATAGTTTATGAGACTTTTTTGGAATCTATGTCTTTATCCTAGAGTAAATTTAGTTGACAGATGAGGCAAGTCTTTTTAATAAAATAATGCTTTCAGACCAATTTTATAAATTTTATCAAATCATATAGAAAGGCAGTTTATAATGTTTTAGAGGTAAAGTTTTAGAATCAGACAGAACCGGGTTCAGATGTAGACATGGCCAATTACTAGCTGCAGGGACTCTGGAAGATTTTCCTAAGATCTCTGAGCCTTAATCTCCTCATATGTACAACAGGAATAATCATAGTACTAACCTCATAGGGTCATTCTGAGACTTCAATGGCAATATAAGCAAAGTGGTTACTACTGTGATTTTACATTGAAACAATAGGTGTTTTATTACTCATGTTTGGTAACTATCTAAAACCCCATATGTGGAGTCCATACATGTACTGAAACTTGCTCATTTCCTGTGGACTTGGAGTATTACAATTTATAAAGCTGACTCAGGACTACCTTGAACGCTAACCAGTACCTCTCACAAGGAATTGGGCAGGACATTTGTCATGTGGGCAGAAAGCAGGATTGCTCAGCTCCAGTTGACTTATAGTGTTGTATAAATTGGCATTGGAAGAGAAAGGATACTGGATTAGACAGACAATGGTTTGGTCCAGAATATTGGTTCTACCGATCATTTTGAAAATTGGTTTCATTGGAAGTATTTTCTCTGCCAATAAGTAAAAAGATCTTGCTGTATTTTATGGGTGCTAGAACCTGTCATCTACCATTAAAGAAAACCCTGCATCTTTGACATTCATCACAAAACTAAAACTAAATCAGTAATGGTAATCATGGTAATAATGGAAGGGAAACTTATGTCACTTCTTGTATGTGTGCAAGGCAGTAACTCTTACTAACCAATTTTACTAATAGGGAAAACAGAAGCTTTCAGAATTTAAATAACTAAGCCTAAGTGCACACAGATAGAGATAGTAAGTGGAGGAGCTAGAATCTGAACCAGGTATGTCCAGTTCCAAAACTCTGTTCTCTATAGCATATATCCTGTGGCTCTAGGAAAGCTCTTCTAGTGCCTTTTCCTCCTATCTAAGGTGAAAATTTATAAGATACTTTGGAGAAAACTGTGAATCTTATGAATTTCTCACCTTTGGGAAGAACTGTTTGCTAGATGATATCCCTAATGAAATCTACTTTTCGAATTCTAAGAGATTTTTTTTTAATTAAATGAGGCTACTGTTAACTAAATTAGCTCAGGAAGACAAACTCTTAGGTCAGACAACAACCTTCACTTCTGTTTTGGTTTTGAATGGGGTGGGGGGGGGTAGTTCCTTGGAGTTCATGGTAGACCTGGTGCAGACAAGAGCTTTGCACCTAGTCTCCTAGTTTGAAGGACCAAGAGACTCAACTTCTGGTATGTCCCTTTTCCAAAATTCCCTCTTTTAGATCCACTCCATGTTCAGAAGAACCTTGTGACAATGCAAGAGATCCTTGACCAACACAAGACCTTTCCAGATTCTTAAATTAGAAAATACCTCAATGGCATGCTACTTATTCTTTAAACTATAGTGCTAAATGTGCAGGTGATAAACTGTGGACAGGCATTAGCACTTGCAGGCTGTGTGTAATACCAGACAGGTTTTTACTTACTTCCCAAGAGTTACTGTGTATGTGAGTAGAAGGACAGAACTTAAGATCATACTGGGTGGCTAGATAGGGGATCCCACCAGCTTTATCACTGTTGGAGTGCAAATCATTGCTTCATTCTGTATTTTTCTAGTTTACTGCAGAGGACAGGTAGTAATCTTGAAAACAGTAGTTACTGTACCTTTTAAATTATGTCCCAGCAGAATGAATATCCATCAAGGGCTTTCTGATCACTAAACTGTTAAATCCTCAAATGCCAAGGCCTATTGTATATTCTGAGGGAAGGTAACAGGTAAATCCTACTAATAGAGAAATAAGGATGAGTTTTTAAGCTGCTCTTTGCCTGTGTCCTTGAGCCTGAAGGGCTGGCACTCACTGACTAGTTTGAATAAAAAGGGAAGGAAACGAAAGTGGAAAAGCAAGGTTCAAAATAATGTAGGGTTCCTCTGAATAAAAGGAAGTGGTGGAGAAATTCCCAGGTTTAGAGTATGTGTGTATACATGTGTATGAAGGTCAGGTTGGGGAGAAAGATAATAAGGAGAAAAAAAGTTCAAGAAAACTTAGAATCTACAATTTGATGAAAGGTGGACCCTGGCCAAGATCTTCTTTCCTTCAGTCCTGATTGGCTTGCCCCAAACCGCACCAGCTCTGAGCTCCATCCTCCAAATGGGGGTGTGATGGGGGAGGAGAACCTTCAGTGGGTCCTGGCAGATGCCCACAGAGAAAGTGCGGTATAGTCTCAGCAGGTCGGAGCAGGTGTGTTTGTGTTTGTTTTTCCTTTTTCTATATTAGAACAGCCTTCCTTCTCAACACTGAGCTTCCATTTCCTCCTTTCTCATTAAAAAAGTAAAAAAGTCAAACCTACAGGCTGTTGTACCATTGCTTCTTCAGCTGCATACAAATGAACTGATGGCCTTGGGAATGCCTCCAATATGCAGCCTAGAAAAAGGAAGCTGCACTGCCCCCTGACATCACTTCATGCAGAGATCTCCCCATTTTCCTGCTCACTATTTAGGTTGCTTTTCTAGTCATTGAAAACTTAACTCCCCATTAATTCCCTTTCTTAAATAAACCTGTTTTCTTTAAGCCAATTGAAGTGTTTCCTTCCATTTTGGACAGTCTCCTAAATACCCGTTGTGGTAGGCCTCATTTTTTGGCCCCATCCCCATGCCCTCGGCCCTTCTAGCACCCACTTTTCACTTTTGTTGAACGAGGCCGCAGACATCCTCACCCCATGGGGAGGTGGCCGCCTGGACAGCAGTCCACCAAGCAGAACATACTTGCTGACAGCAGCATCTTCCAGTTCAGACATTCCTGCTTCATACCCTTGCCACCTGTTCAGAGCAGATGGGAGGCTGCCATGGCAGAGGCTGGTGCTCAAATGGCACCCGTGCACTCTGCAAACCAAATAGCTTTGTATGTGTAGGAGCAGGGTTTTTATTGTTGAGGCATGGTAACAAAACATGGGCTGTCTCCTCCAATTGGTGTCATTCATAAATCCCTTCTAGTCCGCCTAGGTAGTTAGAATAGATGATTGGGAACAGGTGTATCCCAAGCTCCAGTCTGCAGGGTGGGAGGTGGGATGGGTGGCAGAGGCAGGGTTTGATGGCAGGAAGGTGACTGGAGCTCATCGAATTCCCTGTGGTTCAAACCGGGCTTTGGGCCCATGTCTTTATAATCACCCAGCCTCATGGGTCGTTGCCCAGTTTTCTCTTAAGGAATAGTTTGGGCTCGTGTGACATTATTGGAGAATTTAACAGGGGCGCGTTAGAACATCAAGAAATAAAGAAATAACAGTGAGTGGGTGTTGATACTGAGACCGTATGATACTTTGCAGAGTGTGGTCCTTCCCAAGTGAGTAGAACAGTGCAAATTCTGTTTTTCTTTTGTAAGTCTTAACTCTTCTCCCCATAGTATGCACTGTTGTGTTCTACACTTCAAGGTCCCTCAGGTATTTAACCAAAAAGCTTTTTACATTTTGGAAAATCTGGAAAATGTCTATATCCTCAAACCACTTCCCTCTGCCTCTGCTCCAGGTGGACACTCTGGAGGTGATACGGCATCCAGAAGAAACCACCAACATGAAGAGGCAGACCATGGCTTCTTATTTCCGGGTATGGAGTCTTTTTGGTCTCTGCTCTGCCTATTTCCAGAAAGGACTTACCAACCCTTCCCATAAAAGGCCCAGATATTATAGGATCATTGAAATAAGAGCAAAGCATAAGAGTCAGTTAAGAAAGGTGGGAGTGTGAGGAGAGAAAAATGTAGTGGGGAGCCTACCTCCAAGTATAAGTTTCTCTGATTCCAGAAAGATCAGATGAAATCCCACGTGTCTACCGGCGGGGGGCAGCACTCTTTGTCCCTAGCACATAACCCTGTCCATTGAATGTATTGATTCTGTTGGCATTTGAGCTGTTTCTTGGCCTTAAAGTTACTGGAACCGGCCACTTTTCCAGCATATTTACTGAAAAATAAAGTAGTTAATAAAATTACAGAAGGTGGCTTATTAAAGTTCAGATCCTGAGGGAATCTGTCTTAGTTTTGACTTTATTTTCCTAGATTGAATTGATCCATTGCAAAGCCCAATTATTTCCCATCTCTGCTGCCCCAATTCTTGATATTTCATTTAGTAAAATGACCCCTTTGAGTAAAAATGTTGTGCCTAGAAGGGCTCTATTAAATGCACATTATGTAGGTAAGATAAGATGCAGAACTTTGTACCAATTTGCACATATTTGTTTATCTTCAAATTATAAAGCACTGGGGTTAGAAGCCCCTTAGAGATCATGTACCACCACTGGGAGCTAAGGCCTGGGCAGCTTTGTGGTAGAGATGTGATGAGGCCAAAGATGGAATTACTGGTCTCAGGTTGTAAGGTGGGGTAGCAATAGGAAGGGGATCCCCAGGGATGAGAAGTCAAGTGGTCATGAGCTGGAGTTGCCAAGGCAGGCTGAAGGATGGGACCTTGGAGCCAGCACCATGGATGGAAAGCTGCATGGAAAGCTAGTAAGTTTAAGAAGGATCCAGAGCCAAGAAGTCTGACCTAGCCAGTTGTACTTCAGAAGTAGACTAAAATTGGGCTCAGAGACCTTTGAGTCCAGCAGGCCATCCATGCAGCAGTTCCTGCTACAGCTTCTCTAGTAGGTGGACATTCAGCTCCTGCCTCATCACTCTCATGGTTGGACATTTCTAACTGCCACCTATTTCTTATCTTGAGACCTATCCCAATCCTGTCTCCTTTGGTGGCTGTATCCTCCTAGTGTCTTGGGTGTGTGTGTGTGTGTGTGTGTGTATCATGGGTTTTGAAGGCTCTGAACAACCCTGTGAAATCATCAAGATCTTAGAGTACCTGTCTTAAGAAAAGCCATCTCTGTCTTACAGGTTTTCAGAAATATACCCATGACAACCAGTTTAGTGTCCTCAAAATACTGGGCCTCAAATGTTAATTTTGAGAAACAGAATACTTTGGCAAGTAGGTAACACCATTGTGGATCAGTAGGAGGTGTGATTATGGAATAATGGCACTGATCTCCTGTGTGGCCTGTAATTGCCCCTGAAGGTATATCCAAAAGAGAAGCTCCAAAAGTAGATGCCCCTGAGGATTAGCTGAGGCCATCCCCACACAAGCAGTGCTCAGCTTTTCCACGTGCCCCCTTTCTGTGAGAGCCCCCTGCCAGCCACTCGATGTGTATTAGTTGAGCTTCAAAATAGTCTCCTTTTCTCCAGTTTTCTTTGCCCTCCTTCTCTCATTTTCTTGTCTTTCTTCTGCTTCATTACCAGTGGTATCAGTAGGATTTGCTTAGACTTTCTGGTGGTTCTTAGGTTGAAGCAACTGACCCCTTTCCTAAAAGCTAGACATTTTAAATTACAGGTACAGTTTGGGGAGCATTGCCTTGGAATACCAAAGACTTTCGTTCTGGCGATGGAGTTAGAATAGCCCAAGCATGATCTTAGCTATGTCTCTGCCACATAAGGATATTGCTTGCACTAGGTGATGTTTAAAGAATGCTTTTGAGTCCACAGACAGCTAGAAGTACTCATCAGAACCTATATTATCACCCCCTATTGCTGGTGTCTTTTTCGGCCTCAAAAAGGTGTGTGAGTTGTTTGCAAGCCCATAAACGGCTCTAGAGGCCCCTGGTAGGCCTACGTTGTAATTATCCTTTATGTTTGTGGTAACCTTATTTCATGTGTATTTTTTCCCCTGGTAGTATTCTCTGATGGATCTGCTCTCTAAAATGGTGGTCGGACAGCCCCACTTTGTGCGCTGCATTAAACCCAATGATGACCGAGAGGCCCTGAAGTTCTCCCGAGAGAGTGTGCTGGCCCAGCTCCGCTCCACAGGGATCCTGGAGACAGTCAGCATCCGCAGGCAGGGGTATTCCCACCGCATCCTCTTTGAAGAGTTTGTGAAAAGGTCAGGCCAGCATCTCGGGATATACATTATGTTAAACATGGCCGTGCTGTGGCTATCCCTGTCCCCTGGGATTGCTGCTTCTGCCTGTTTGCCTCCTAACATATAATTGGCTAGTTACCAGCTGCCATTTACTTGTTTAACTGTTGCATTTTTATCGTGCTTCAACTGAATTGCAGTGGTCTGGAGGACAGAGTAAGCAGCCTCTGATCACTTTAAAAAAGTTAAAATGTCCATAGATATTTGTATGTTACATATATCGTTAGATTTTAAAACCTCCAGATACTGAATTGGTAGGATACAAGTATTCCTCCACAAGTGGGTCAAGATCCTAGTAGATGTGAATACACCCAGGCACCCAATCATCTCACATGCTAAAACAATGGCATAATATAATAGGATGACTAACATTTACATAGCACTTAGAATGTCCTAGATATATAATCTCATTTGTTCTGTAGAACAACCCTGTAAGCTATGCTGTTATTCTTCCCATATTATGGATGAGGAAATTGAGGCACAGAAATGTAAGTGACTTTCCCAAGGTCCCATGAGTAAATAGTAGAACAGAAATCTGTAGAACAGAAATTTGAACCCATGCAGTCTTTGGCGTCCACACGTTTAAACTCCTCAGTCCCCTGGATTCAGGCAGTGTGTATTGAAATAAATTGCTTTGGAGCTTTTTAGACCCAGAAATTGACTTTACTTAGGAGTGAAAGCCTCTTCTTTTCTTTTTTTAATGCTTATTTATTTTTGAGAGAGAGAGAGCGCGCGCACGCGCGCGTGCACTCACACACACACACACACGCACACACACACATACACACACACACACACATACGCACGCACACACAGGAGCGTGCCCAAGTGAGTGTGGGGGAGGGGCAGAGACAGAGGGAGGCACAGAATCCGAAATAGGCTCCAGGCACCGAGCTGTCAGAAGCCAACGTGGGGCTCGAACCCATGAGCAGTGAGATCATGACCTGAGCTGAAGTCAGACGCTTAACTGACTGAACCTCCCAAACCTCTTCTTTTCTATACAACGGCCATGGGGATGCATTGTGTTTTATGGGATTATGGGTAGAATTTTTACAAAACTTTCTGTGAGGAAATAGAGGGCAACAATAACAAAAAGCCACCTGTGAGGTGCACTGCTAGCTGAGGACACCCAGAGAGGAAAATTAAAACCCATTATAAAATCTGCACCCCGTCAGTCATCTGTAGTTTCTTTTTACCTCCTTTCTGAAACTTATGCCCAAGGTCATTTTTCCAACTTTTTCTCTGGGAAGAATGGATCCTAATATGGTATCTTGCTTCTTTGAGTCTTCCAAATGCCACTGCATTTCATGGAGAAGAAAAGGCAAAAAAATTCCTTGCAATGAGAGGTTTTAAGTTAAAAATAATGAAATGGTTTTTTAAAAAGAAGTGTCTTTGAACTCCTTTTTCCTCTTAAATTTGGAGGTGGAACAAGAAAAAAAAAAGACTATTTTAGCACATGAATGTGACTAGTCAAGTATTTTTAGCCACTAACTGTGGAATACATAAAAATATTTAAGAAAACAGGTCAAATGCTAAACAGATTGGCACTTCTTTGTTCGTAATCAGAAAGCCATTAGGCAAGTATGAACAAGAATTTCAAAATGTCAGTAAATCTGAGGGTATCAAAGATTTCTGAGCCAGCAAGTTAATTGGTATTTTGATCCTTTTGAGCAATTTAACAACAAAATGGATGAGTTAGCAGTTTCTTCCTTGATGTTATTCAACAAATAGGTGCGCCTCTTATCTTCCTGCTCAGGAGTGCTGTTTTGTAAACTCTTAGCAGGAAATGCAGACAAAACAATCAAAGGCAGGGAACAGAGTCATTCAAGGTATATCGGGTGGAGATAAATAAAAGATAAAGACTTGTTTAATGTTACTCTTTACCGTTTTGTATTTTCTGGCATTTGGTACTGAATCTTGAAAGACTGTGTTTGGGGGATTATGTTGTCGGGTTCCAGAATGGGGAAAGACTTCCCCAAGTCACCCAAATCTGCCACTTGGCCAAACCTAAAATA
Source organism: Panthera pardus (assembly GCF_024362965.1). Classification (NCBI taxonomy): domain Eukaryota; kingdom Metazoa; phylum Chordata; class Mammalia; order Carnivora; family Felidae; genus Panthera; species Panthera pardus. The sequence goes on along the minus strand of NW_026526655.1, from coordinate 62,187,142 downwards.
CTTCCTCACCCCATCATCCTTTTCTGGCAAAACTTGCAAGTGTTCCTATTTTCCATTCATGGAGCCTTGGAGGAGAGAGGTCGTTCTAAACACCTTCTCATCAGTGGGGCCAGGTGGGTTGGAAGTATTTATTCTAGGATAGATATGAGAGAAGTCACCTGGCAATGCTGGGCAGGTAGCTGAAGCCTTTTGAAGTCATACTATTGAGGGCCAGCACAGTAATGACTGTGAATGTTCATTGGCTTCATGGTCATTGGTCCCTGAAGCATGGTCCAGGAGAAAGTGTCTACTGGGGCAAACGTATAGGACAGCATGTGTTGGGATGTGTTCTGGCAAATGTCTGTAAGATAGGACTGCACATTCAATTCAAAGTCTCATCATTCATTTATTAAACTATTGCAACAAATAGTGCAATTTAGTAATGAGATCAGAGTTCTAATCTACTTGTGAATATAGTATTTGGCAAGTCACTTGACATTTCTGTAAAAGATATTTCCTTGTCTGCGTGAGAAGCAGGAATACATAGAACCCACATCCTGAAGATTTTGAGAGATTGCATGCAGATTCCTTGGCTTTACTTGGCCTCTGAGTCTTCCAGAAATGCCTGCTTCCCACACTCAGGCTTACAGGAGGTGTTATGGAACCAGACTGGATCACTGGCGGAAAAACCAAGTGGCACTCGGAGATCTTGGTGGATCGGAGTTTTATTTTACACTGGCGGGCTCAGAGGAGATCCTTCTCCAGAGATCTGAGCCCTGAATGCAAGTGGGAGGGGTAGTTTATAACGTCATCTTGCGCATTCATGGTGGTTTTTGCGTGTGCAGCAAACAGAGCAGGAAGAACCCGGAAGAGGAGTCTCTAACTAGAGTTTATGTTAGTCCCATCAGCCATCTTATGGTGCACAACTTTCCTTATTTTCCCAACAGAGGGAGAACTGTATGTCCCAGGACTCAATTCATAATAGTTGTTAAATCAACGTCTGTTAAGCAGAATGACATTTACTCCCCTGACTCAGGACATCGCAGTTTTACACCCCATGATACAGGGAATTTCCACCTAAGAAAGATTACTTATCTTTCATGTGGAATTTTGTATGTTGCAATCCTAGGACTATTTGAGATCTCCCTAATGTACATAACACCTTCAATTTTCTTTAAGATCTTCCCTGTCAGTAGTTTACTATTTCTCATTATTCTCTTCCTATGTTTTCCCTTTGTAATTAATATGAGGTCAATGAAGTATTGTAAACTTGTAGAATTTCCTGGCAGTGACAGAAAGAATATACAGTTACACAGAAGAATTTGAGTCTAGATGTATGGCTTAATGCAACTGATACTAGTTTTTCATAATCGTTGAGAGTGGGGGTGATCCTCTCAGCAGCTGCAGAAACACACATATATTATTTCCAACAAACTATGCTGTTATTGAAAGTATTTTTTATTTGGAACTTCCTTCAGAACTAAGCACACAATTATTTTATTTGACTTCTGGGAACACCCAGTTTGACCACCTTTTCTATTAGACTTGGCCCTGAATTAATCTTAGCTATTTCTGAAAATTAACACATGTACATGACAAAAATTTACCAACTTTGAGGCCAGTTTTTAAGTGGAAGTTCAGATTTACGTTCTAAAAATGAGTCCTTGAAATGTTTGTGACAAAAGAGCATTCTTAGGGATGTAACATCCCAAGGAGTTGGGTAATGAGTGATCTTTAAAAGGAACCACAGTTATTAGGACCTTTATATTGGTTCTGATGTGACTTTTTTGTAAATGAATTACCTGATTTTATAATTACTTTCCAAGTAGTAGCAGAATCACTAGCAGCTACCGAGAAGCCTTATGAATGCCAAAGATTATGGACACAGTTGTCACTCCTGAACATTTATGAAGAATCAAGGATGCCCTCATGAAAAAATGTCTCCTCAAAGGTCATTTATGCACCTCTGCCTTTATGTATATATCCACATCTCTAATAGAATGCCTGGTACAGAGTAGGTACTCAAAAAATGTGGAACAAATTATTCTAAACCTCCATCCCCTCAGCGAAGGTGCTTTATTGTTACCACTATTATTTACATATACTCTAAAGGAAATGACATACAAAACTCCTCACTGAAGGCATCTCCAGAGTTGGCAAATTGACTTTTTTTTGGATTCTAGATCTGGATCCTTTGAGATCCAGATATTTTTGTCAGTAGAGGGTCCGGAGTGACTCTATAGACATCCAGATGCTTTTAAATTTGACCTTGATTTTCAAGTCTTTCATATTTGGACTTCAGCCTTTGACTTTGTACTCCTTTTGGCTCTTTCCCGAGTAGTTCCTGGATGAATCCAAGTGGTGGATATACATGTCCCATTAGCCACTCACCTACAGGGCTTCTTAGATCCTGGCCATGAATATATCCTCCCTGTTATCAAGAGAAAATGTACAACGAGGACCTACCTATATGGCAAGTTCTGTACAAGGTGCTGAGAACACAGAGAAGGCTTATTCTTGTCTTTAGCATCCTTGGGTTAATAGGAAACATGTACTGGATGGATTACAAAAGAACATGTGACACAGGACATCCTAAATATATATTTTCTCCTTTTGACTACTTCCTGCCATACTTTTCAGAATGCGAATGGTAGTCTCTCAGCTGAATTTTTGCCTAGCCTCCAAATGTGTCTTCCCAACCCCAGCCTATTTATTGGACTTAATTCCTTACACTGCCACTAGTTATGTTGCTAAAAATATAAAGATAATCATGTCATTCTTGTGAATAAAACTGGTCTGCTCCTCATTGCCTACAGAATAGAACCCAAAGCCTTCAGCTCAGCAGGCAAGGCTTCTTATAATACACCAACCAACTATTCTCATTTTTTCCCCCACCATTCTCTCTTACACACCCTAGACTACCATCAGTCTAACCTTGGACCCTCCAGGCCCATACACAATGCTGGCCCTTACACCTCCTATTTTCTCTGGTGGAAAGTCTTTACCTGGTCACCTCCTCCCCACCTTTTAATCTCTAGCCCAGTCACCTTCCCTCTGAAGCTTCCTTGTATTAAGATGCCAATAACCTCCTCAGTACTGCCAAATCACAACAATAAAAAAAAAAATATCTCCAGATATTGCCACATGTGCCCTGGGGGCAAAACTGCCCAAATTGAAAACTACTGACAAAAATTTGTTCCTCGCAAAAAGAGATTAACATGTGAGCTATTTTTAATCTTAGCTTACGTGTTCAGTGATGTCACCAGGGTCCTGAACGCCTTCTGACCTCCTTTCATTCCTTTTTACCATCTTTACTGTGTGGGTTGGCATATAGTTTTATGGGGCTGCTGTCTCTCTAGACATCATGTCTTCATTCAAAGGAAGAAAGGGACAAGATGAATGACTAAGCCAGCCACATTTGCCCAACTTTTATTAGGAAAGAAAACGTTTTCCCAGAAGCCATTTCACAAACTTCTCATTAGCCTGAACAGACTTGTGTGATCATTTTTCACAACAGAGAGAGGCTTAGAAAGTAGGGAACAGGACTGGGGCTAGGAAGATTGTAACCCAAAGGAAAACTAGTGTTCTTTCAGCCAGGAAGAAGTGGGAATGGAATGAGAGAGACATTAATTATGCTTGTCACAGAAAAGAAATCTAATGTTTACTAATTGAAGGAGGGAGTGACTGAATGACTAAGGGGCTGAGTTGAATTTGGATACTTTTAGTTCCCCACAACCCACCCATTCCTCATTTGCTACCCAGCTTCTTCCTCAAGATTGTAGTTTAAGGATTAGCAAGTACAGAAGTACCTGATTAGAAACAGGCAAGACACCGAGAACCCTTTAATTCCATTGCCATGGAAAGGTGTGTTTGCAGTTTTAAGCCTGCAACAAATGTTAGCTCTTGCAAAATGAACTGAGTATCATCATTTATCACATGAGCTAATTCAGTTTCAGAAAACAACCCATGAGGACGTAGAATCCCAGTGGGCAATGGCCATGCTGTGGGAACAGTGCAGGAAGAAATGGCAAAGGAAAATAACAAGAAAGATGTTTGAAGGGAGACAGTGTCGATGCAGTTGAGAAGGGCTGCCTCTCTGGACCTTTGGATTGGCTGCCCAGCCTACTCGATGAAAATCAGTGGCTGAATTAAAACTGTGTCCCTGCTGGGAGGTTCCTTAAAACAAATTTAGTGGGACTATGTTATGTTAATGATAATGATGAAGCAGAAAAAACAAATAAGAATGTAGAAAATAATGAATGAGAAGGAGAGAAAGTGGAAGAGGAGAGGAGAATGTGAGGAGATGGGGCACAGAGATGGGATGTCTAGCCCCAGCTGCGGCCCTGGCTCCTCAGCCCAGGCACATTGCCTTCACAGCCTTGGCATCCCCCTAACGTGGTGCCCTAGGACACCTCTGCCCAGTCCATCAGCCGACCCACAGTTGAACTCTTACCCATCCCTGTTCTAACGTGCTCTGTTTGATTCATAGTAAATATCTGCCCACCCCTGAGCACCATGGTTTAGGGGTGACTCGGAGGAAAGATTGCTAGCTATTTTTCATATACATTTGGGTCAGGGAAAAGAAAACTATATTTTTGTCAAAGAAAGGGAAGGAGGACAGGAGAGAGAGGTATTTATTGACCACCTGCTGATGACAGGCTTCATGCTAGTGCTTTACAAACATCATCTCACTTAACACTGGTAATAGCCCCCCAAATACATGAAATTATTTGTTTTACAAATGAGGAAATTGGCTCAAAATCACACAGGTAATGTGTTGTAAAGTCAGGCTATGAAATAAGAGTCTACCTGATTCCAAAGTCTGTCTTCAAAATATGTAAATGAGACAGTTGAACACCACCCAAGTAATCACTATGAAATCAGTCTGTAGAATTAAAAAAATAATAATAATAATTTTATCAGTTGTAAAATAGAATAATTAGTTTAGACTTTAACTTTCTGGGGGCACTCAGTTAGGCATCTGACTCTTGGTTTGGGCTCAGGGTCATGATCTCACAGTTTGTGAGTCTGAGCCCCACATCAGGCTCTGCACTGACAGTGCGGATCCCGCTTGGGATTCTCTCTCCCTCTCTTTATGGCCCTCTCATGCTCTCTCTCTCTCAAAAATAAATAAACTTTAATAAATAAAAAGGATAAATTTTTAAAAAATAAAATTTAACTTTCTGTTACAAATTAATTTGCGAATAAACTCAGCCTTAATCTTCAATTCCCAGTGTCTTTTTTTTTTTTTTAGGAGGCCTCCTATTTAAAGCTTATGAGGAGGCAGCAACAGCATCAGCAACATTTATCAAGCACCTATTTTTTAAATATATATTTATTTTGAGAGAGAGCATGTGCACAAATGCGGGAGGGGCAAAGAGAGAGGGGGAGAGATAATCCTAAGCAGGCTTCGCACTCAACGCAGAGCCTGATGGGGGGCTCAATCCCACAGCGGTGAGATCATGACATGAGCTGAAATCAAGAGTCAGTTGACTAACTGACTGAGCTACCCAGGCACCCTGTTAAGCACCTACTGTGTGTGCTGAGTGCTATCGTAATACTGAATTAGAAGGAATTTACAATCTCAGGACTTCCACAATCTAATAGCACAGATCAACATGACTTGTCATCCCACAGCCCAAATTTAGGAGTCTTCCTAAGGATGTAATGGATATAATGGCTTTTTTTTTTTTTTTTTTTTTTTTTTTTTTGTAGCAGATGGTGGCCAGCTGTTCTGTCTTTACTGAAGGCCATACATGAAGGAAAAAAAATTAAAATAAAGGAACTTATGGTAAATATAAGAAAGAACTTAAAAAACTAAATCTGGATTTTCATACACACTAAAGGGAAATGGGCAATTGGGGGTAATTATCAAATTATCCAAGCCAGAGTAGCTCAGTTCCCTCCATTATCAACCTAAGAGAAAATTATTTATATGGGTTGAATTGTTCAGATAATTGTCCTGTATTTTGGATATCTGAGTAGACAGTCTGGGTGGTCACTGATGTTGATTGAGGATCCCTCAAGGAATATTTTTAAATAGGAAAAGGGTTGATACTTTTTGCTGTCTGATTGGGAACGAATCTACTTAGATGGAAGTGATAGTAGTCAAATTTGTAGTTTACAGAATTCTTTGACGAGGATATAGGTACATTGTAATTAAACCATAATAATTTTTACTGATGTTTAAAATTAACTTTTAATTGCAAAAATAATGTGTGAATACTTTTCGTCTAAAATTTTTAAAAGTTACATATGAGGCTAAAGTCTTTCTCTCTGCATCTTGAATTTTCAGTGTCCTGCATGCACCATGGCCCCTCTCTAGGGAGTTACCGTCATTCTTTTGGTAGTGTTATCCTTTCAGAATACATACATACATGCATACACAACACAGAGGGGGAAGAAAGAGAGATCAAGAAAGGGGCAAAAAACCCCACGTTTTTAGCTTAACTTGAATCACTTATTTCATACTATTTGGCACCTTCCTTTTCTGTTTAACAATATGTATCAGAGATAAGTCTATGTTGTTTCATAGCTCCAGTGCATTCCTTTTTAATTCCATCATTAAAATTGGTAATATTCATTTAGCCATTCTTCTACTGGTGGATATTGACATTGTGTCCAATTGCTTGCCAGCAGTGCTCAAACAATCCTATATATTTAACCTGTAGGAGAATTTCTTTAGGGTAGATTTTGAGCAATTAATTGACCTTTCCCAGGGAGAGCGATGTGCTCCACAAAGCCATTTCGTCCTAACGAAGAGAAAGGATGAGAAGAAACATGAGAGCCAGTTTCTTTCCTCAGATAGATTGTGTCGCTGGAGGCAAGTCACTTCACTTCCCTGGGATTCTGTTTCTCTAATAAGTCAGTGGTTCTTCAACTTTGTCATGCATGAGAATCTCCTGAGGCCTTGTTAAGACACAGCTTGCTAAGTTTTTGATTAGTAGGGGGCTGTGTGTGCAAGTTTCCAGGTGATGCTGATACTCCTGGTCAGGAGACGACTCTGAGAGCCAGTCACTGTTCAGGTATGTTGAGGAGAACATCCTGTGAAAGACATGGTAGTGGAAATTCCAAGAGCCCCAAACAGACTACCTAGAGAAATTTAATTGTTCCAGTTTGTCCACATATGATGATAACCCATGATTCGCCACAGTAATAGTATTGTACTGATGATACACATCAGTTTTTAAATCACAGAGTCAATTCTTTAGGCCAAGAGACAACTCAACATTGCATCTTTGCTGTGGGCCTTCCAGTTCAAGTACATAGCTAAAACTAGAATTTCTTTGGCAATATTCTTGACCTGTCAATCCACTTCCCATTGAACAGTTCCAGGGTCTAGGAATTATCTCTTTGACTCCTGAGGCAACCTATTTTGTGTTTTTAGATGTCTGATCACAACCTTGTCCTTACTAACCTTGACCAAATACATCTTTCAGAAGCTTCTATGCATCCGTCCCAGTTCTACACTCTGGGCTTTAGAAAACAAATCAGCTCCTTTTCTAATTGATAACAGTGTTCCCCCGAGTCAGCAGTTCTCAAATCCTACAGTGCATCAAAATAGCCACAGGACCTTATTAAAATTTAGATTCCTGAGCCCCAGCTGTAGAGATTCTGATTCTGTGTCCAGAGTATGGCCTGGGAATAAACATCTTTTATGAAATCTCCAAGTAGATCTGCTGCCCGTAGTCTGACATTGTTTAAGAGACTAACGGGGTTCAGGACATGCTACCACAAAATCTGACGTCTTGGCATATTAATATTACAAGCTGAAGGAACTTGAGAAATGGCATGAGCAGGAAGGATTTTTTGCCCTTTCTCTGAAGCAGGTCATATAACCGTCATGTGAGAGGTGCCTTCCCTTTACCAAGAGGAAACAAGTATCCTTATCTCTGAAAACAGTGGACACAGAGGGATCTCTATGACCCCAGTTTCCCACACTTTGCTCATACTCTTTGTCTTACCTCTTTCCATGACTCTTCAAGCTTCATCAAATCTAACATAAAAACACTCATATTTGATTTCTTTAGGTCTTCTTTCCTTATGAAAGCTCCTGTGTCATGTAAACCTTCTATTAAATAAATGTGTGTGCTTTTTCTTGCTAATGTGCATTTCGTCTAATTTTTAGATCTAGCCAGAGACTCAAGTGTCTAGGAAAACTTTTTTCCTTTCTTATAAGATCGAGTTAAGCTTTTTTGTCTAAGCTCAATTCTTCAACAGCTCCTCATATGACATGGCTTGAGTTCCCTCACTATCCTGCTTACTAAGGGCTATCTGCCAAAATACACTACAAAATATACCCATTAACACCCACCCCCATCCTGACTTACTATAGCACTCATCCCTACCCAAACTGATGTTCTTTATATACTTGTTTAGTATTTGCCTCCCCAACTAGAATATAAGCTTCATGAGGGCAGGGAAATTGTCTATCTTGCTCACTCATAATATTCCAGCACTTCTATCAGTACCTGGCAATCAGTTGATCCTAAATAAAGTTTTATTTAATGAACAAATGAGTAGAATGGGAAAGAAAAGCCATTTCAATTCAGAAAGTGAAACTACAGAGAATGAATGACCCATCCCAAGGGAGAGTATTTGCTTAAGGTTTTTAGAAAAAAGGAGAATAAAAATGTTTGTATAATTAACCTTTTTTTTTTTTTTTTTTTTTTTTTTTTTTTAAATCTCACTATGGACTTAAAGCCCTGGAAAATATTCTTTTAGTAGTACAGATGTTTTGCATGCCTTTGGGTACATAACTCAAACCGGAAGGATGAGTCAAAGCAGGCAGGGCTCATTATGGTTTGGGATTTCAAAAGCATCTTTAAAAGAAGCAGATCCTTTCCAAACATGTAAAAATGCAGAAGCAGAATGACCAAGATGAGAAGTGCAAATTTTAAATGTCAGGTGTAACAAAAATGTAAGCAATCTCCAATGCTTATATTATTTTTATCTAATATGGATAACTCTTAGCTGGCTTGTTCGTGCTCTTTCTCTCTCCTCTCCCCTTCCAGGAGCATAGGTAATCATTAGAAAACATAGAGAAATATGATTCATTGCATATACTGTTCATTGTCAGAGGACTTAAGTGAAAACAAAAGGGAAAGTTAAGCATCATTAATAATTAAGGAAATGCACATTAAAGCCACAATTAAATATCACTTGATACCTAGTTTGGCAATAATCAGTAAATCTGGTAATTCCTTGGATTGACATGGTTAAAGAGTAGCAAGACTCTTAGGCTCTACTGGTAAGGTAATATATCTGTGTGATCACTTTGGAAACAGTTTGACATTTTTAGTAAACTCCAACATGAACATATTATACTAACCAATGGTTACACTCCTAGAGTTATTAAGTAGAAAAGTGACAGTATTTCAGAGCCCACTAGACCTTTTAGGATTGCTGAGAAGCACTGAGTCTACCTAAGTGTGGTGACTTCCTGCCTCAACCTGCCCACGTGTTCTCCTTTGGGTTAAATGTCTACAGCCCAGAGTTTTGTACTTCTTTCTTCCTCTTATTAAAAGATAATTTTCAGAAGAAGGTAACATCATGACTCACATACAGATATAAAGATAAATGTGTTTAAAGAATTTATTGGTATGATATGAGGGAATCAGGCAGATATGATCATCAGTTCAAAGGAAAAGTCAAAACAGTGCAGGCTTATATGAAGTAAAAGAATGTTGAGGTGAATTGCAAATGGAGGCAAAACTGGATTTTCCACAGTGGGAAGTCAATTGAAATCATCAGCAGACTGGACAGAATTTATGTATCTATCAATTACCTATAATTTAGACAGAGTTGCAAACTGCCTCAAAGAGGATGAACAGGGCTAGAATCCAGTAACCCAGAAGGGTATGCTAAGGATGGTGTACACGTAGTTTCCCACTGATACATCAATGCCTTACTGATACACTAGTCCAAATAGAATATTGTTTGGATCTCTCACACTTGTGTCAAGGAGCACCTGACAGCTGGTGTTCAGATGTAGGAAATCAACACTTCTCCAGGGTCAAAAGCCCAGTATTCCAGATTGCTGCAGACACAAGTTCCAATGAGCTGCAAAGTTCTGGAGTATCAAAGGTCCCTCCCTGTTACAGAGTCAAAGATACTACCACTGTATACAGTAAGAGCTAAGAGTAGATGTGGGTTAGAGGAATGTGAAGGAGCCTGAATTTGGAGTTAGAAGACATGGGTAAGCCTCAGGCCTCCACTTACTAATCTGTGACCTCAAGCCAGTTCCTCCTATCTGGATTTCTCTTTCAAACAAGAATTTTTAAAACAGTTTAACAATTACATTAAAATTAAATTAAATTAAATTTAAATTTAAAACAATTTAAACAATTTAAAAACAAGAATTTTTATTTATGACTTTAAGTTCCCTTCAGGATCTAAATGTTTATTCAAGTAGCAAGCCAGGCCCTTCCACAGATGGCCCTGTGGGAATGCCCACTCATGGAGGGTTTTGACGGAGGGCTGGGCAGATCTGTTTGTGAACATGAGGAAGAATAGCTGGATTGGGGTGTCCTAGATCCCTAGTGTGCAGTATAGAAGCCTCAGCATCTGTCGGAAACTTGGAACGTTCAGCAATGAAAGGAGAAGAAATGATAGGAAAGGAAGTTACTAAAAAACAACCTGCAACAATTTAGGAAATGTATCACCAAGGTTGGCTCTGACTCTACTCAGTGTGCCTAACCACAGCAAAAGGGAACTGGAACTGTATTAGTCAGGGTTCTCCATAGAAACAGAATCAATAGAGTGTGTGTGTGTGTGTGTGTACTGAGAGAGATTTGTTTTAAGGAATTGGCTCATGTAATTGTAGGGGCTGGCAAGTCAGAAATCCGCAGGGCAGGCTAGCAGTCTAGAAATTCCAGTGGGAACTGATGTTGTGGTCTTGTGCCCAAAGGCAGTCTGGAGATGGTATTTCTTCCACCCAAGGGAGCATAGTCTTTCCTTGTAAGGCTTTCAATTGATTAGATGAGGCACACTCACATTATGGAGGGTGGTCTGCTTTACTCAAATATTAACAATATTAATTTTTCTGACTTACAAACATAGCATCTTTCTCCATTTATTTAGGTTGTCTTTAATTTTTCCTAGCCAATATTTTGTAGTTTTCAGTGTACAGGTCTTGTACATTTATCCTTAGGTTTATCCCTATTATTTCACATTTTTAATGCTATTGTAAATGATATTTTTAAAATTTCAATTTCTAATTGTATATAGAAATACAATAATTTTTGTATATTGATTTTTATCTTGCAAGTCTACTAAACTCGCTTATTAGTTCTGATAAGGCTTTTTTGTAGATACCATTGGATTTTCTACATAGACAATTATGTCATCTTCAAATTAAAACAGTTCTATTCATTTTTTAAATCTTTTTAAATGTTTATTCTAGAGAGAGACAGAGTGTGAGTGGGGGAGGGGCAGAGAGAGAGAGGGAGACACGGAATCTGAAGCAGCCTCCAGACTCTGAGCTGTCAGCACAGAGCCTGAAGCAGGGCTCAAACCCATGAACTGAGAGATCATTACCTGAACTGAAGTAAGAAGGTCAACCAACTGAGCCACCTAGGTGCCCCAGTTCTATTCGTTTTAAATACAGATGCCTTTTCTTTCTTTGTCTGGTCCTATTGCAATGGCTGGAATCTCTGGTACAATGTGGAATGGAAGTTGTGAGAGTGAACATCCTTGCCTTTTTTCCTAATCTTTGGGGAATAAGTGTTCAGCCAGTCTCTGTTAAATATGTTAGGTTTAACTTGATGAGTGAGCTTGAGGAAGTTCTCTTGTTGCATCAGTCTATCGAAAAGGGTTTTGTTTTTTTAAGTGTTTATTTTAAGAGAGAGGGGAGGGACAGAGAGAGAGAGAGGGAGAGAGAGTCCCAAGCAGCGACATAGGGCTTGAACCCACCAACCATGAGATCATGACCTACGCCGAAATCAAGAATTGGATGTTGAACCAACTGAGGTACCAGGCACCCCTGTGGGTTTTTTAAAATAGGGTTAGATGTTTGATTTTGTCAAATGCTTTTCTTCATTTATTAAGAGAGTGTCTTTTTTCTTTTAGCTTATTAATATGTGTAAAGTTTTTCATTATTGTCCTTTTAATATTTATAAAATCTGTAGAATTTCATAAATTATGTGATATTATATAATTTATATCTTCTTTGTTTTCTCCCCGCCCCCCTGCCCTGATCTGTATAGCTAGAGGTTTACCAATTTTATTAACCTTCTCCAAGAACTGCTTTTAGTTTAATTCATTGTCTATTTTATGTTTCATTGATTCTTTCACTTTGATATTTATTGTGTCTTTTCTTCTGCTTACTTTGGGCTTAATTTGCTCTTTGTCTAATTTATGGTGGAGGCTAAGGTCATGCATTTGAGAGAATGTTCTTTTTTTCTATTATAGGTGTTTGATGATATAATTTTTCAAGTACTACTTTAGCAGTTTCCCATAAGTTTTGAGAGATTGTTTTCATTTTCATTTGATGAAGAATACTTTTTAATTTCTCTTTTGATTTCTTCTTTGACCTATGGACTATTAAAAAGTCTGTTCGTAAGTATTTGGGGATTTTCCAGATATCTTCCTGTTGTTGATTTTTAATTTAATTCTACTGTGATCAGAGAGCATGTTTTGTGTGACTTGAGCACTTCATTTATTAAGTCATGTTTTATGGCCCAGATTTGTCCTATTGTGGTAAATGTTTCTACATGCAGTTGAAAAGAATATATATTCTGTTCTTGTTGGCTGGAATGTTATAGACATTTCCAGTAGACCAAGTTGGTTGTTCACTCTTTCTGATTCCTTGATGTTGGGGTTTTTTTTTGTTTTGTTTTGTTTTTTGCCTACTTGTTCTAACAATTATTGGGGAGGGTATTGAACTCCCTAAGGATAATTGTGGATTTGTCTATTTCTCCTTGCAAATTAGTTTTAGCTTCGTGTATTAGGTGCAAACATGCTTAGGTCTCTTAAATTCTTTTGATGGATTGACCTTTTTATCACTGTGAAATAAATATCTTTATCCTTGGTAATATTTTTTTGCTCTGAAATCTACTTTGTTTGATATTGTAATATAGTCAATTACTATAGTTTTAACTTGATGAGTGTTTGTTAACATGGTATATCTTTCTTTTTTACTTTTACTTGTGTCTTTATATTTGTGCCTTTTTTGTAAGCAGCATATAGTTACACTTTGGTTTTTTATTCCGTCTGAGAATTTCTGCCTTTAAATTATGTTGTTTTGACCATTTACACTTAACATTTGTTTGGCTAGGTCCAATCTATCATTTTGCTATTTGTTTCTCAGACACATTTGTCTCCTGTGTTCTCTGTTCCCTTCTTCTAGTTCTTTTGGATTTATCGAGTATTTCATATGATTTCATTTTATCTTCTTTGTTCACCTATTAACTGCTGGTCTTTTATTATTTTGGGGGTTGTTTTCTGATTTATAATATACATCTTTAACTTATGCTAACCTACTTCAGGCAGTATTATATCACTTCACAAATAGTTTTGTGTATAGAATATATAGTATAGAATAGAATTAGAATAATAGTTTACTTCACTGTCCCTCCTCCTGGCCTTTATGCTCTTGTTATATTTGTGCTGTTTATGTTATGTTGTCAGTCATAAGTTACACTTACCCATATGTTTTAAACTTCATAATATATTATTAACTTTGTTTAACAGTTAAGTATATTTTCAAAAGATTTAATAATAAGAAAAAAATCTCTTCAATATTTAACAACATAGTTATCTTCTGGCACTCTTCATTTTTTTATATAGATCCATATTTCCATTTGGTATTATTTTCTTCATACAGGACTTCATTTAACATTTCTTATAATGCAGATCATCTGGTGATGACTTCTTTCAGCTTTTGTATGCCTGAAAAATTCTTTATTTTGCTTTGTTTTTGAAAGATAATTTCACTGAATATAGAATTCTTTTCTTTTGATTCTTTAAAGATTTTCTCCATTGTCCTCTCACTTTCATTGTTTCTGTTGAGGACTCTAATGGCATATTTATCTTTGTTCCTATGTATCTAACATATCTTTTTTCTTTGGTTGCTTTTAAGATTTTTCCCTTTATGACTGTGTTTTGAACAATTTGATTATAATATCCTTTGGTGTAATTTTCTTCAAGTTGTTTTGTGTGTGTGCTTGGACTTAGATCTGTTAGTTTCTAGTTTTCTTCAAATTTGGAAAATTTTTGGCCATAATTTTTTCAAATATTTTTTCTGTACCCTTCTTTTTTCTCCTCTTCAGAACTCCAGTTTCATGTATAAGGCCACTTGAAGTTGTCCTACAGTTCATGAATGCACTTTTATTTTTTTAATTATTTTTTTTCTTCTGTGTTTCATTTTGTATAGTTTCTATTGTCGTGTCTTCAAGTTTAGTAACCTTTTTTTTTTATCCTGCAGTGTGTGAATTGCTGCTAATTCTGTTCTGTGTGTGTATTTTTTTTTTTTTTTAATTTCAGACATTATAGTTTTCATTTCTAAAAATTCTGGTTGGGTCTTTTTTGTATCTCTGCATCTCCATTTAACTTTTTGAACATGTGGAATACAGTTAAAATAAGTGTTTTAATGTTCTTCCCTGTTAATTTTATTATCTGTGTTACTTCTGGATCCGTTTCAGTTAGTTGACTTTTTCCTCATTATGGGTCGTATTTTCCTGCGTGCCTGATAATTTTTGACTGGATACCAGACATTGTCCTTTTATCTTTTGGGGTGCTGGATATTTTTGTATCCCTATGAAAATCTTTGTGCTTTGTTCTGGGATGAAGTTAAATTACAGGCATACTTTGTTTTTTTGCAATTTACTTTATTGCGCTTCTGCAGTAAAAGATACTGCATTTTTTACAAGTTGAAGGTTTGTGGCAACCCTGCATCAAGTTTAAGTTTATTGGCACCATTCCAACAGCATTTGCTCACTTTGTGTCACTGTGTCACATTTTGGTAATTCTCACAATGTTTCAAATTTTTCATTATTATTATATTTGTTAAGGTTATCTGTGATCAGTGATCACAGCTCATTGAAGGCTCAGATGATGGTTAACATTTCTTAGCAATAAAGTATTTTAAATTAAGGTATGTATTTTTTACAACATAATGCTATTATATACTCAATAGACCACATAATAATGGTCTATCACTTTCATATGAACTGGGAAACCAAAAAGTTGATTTGACTCACTTTTTTTTGAGATAGTCACTTTATTGCAGCAATCTGAAACTGAACCCATAGTATCTCTGAGGTATGCCTATACTTGGAAACAGTTTCAGCCTATTGGATCTTTTTTTTTTAAATGTTTATTTTTGAGAGAGAGAGAGTACGTGAGCAGGGGAGGGACAGGGACAGAGGGAGACACAAATTCTGAAGCAGGCTCCAGGCTCTGAGCTGACAGCACAGAGCCTGACATGGGACTTGAACTCTTGAGCTGTGAGATCATGACCTGAGCTGAAGTCGGACACTTAACCAAGAGCCACCCAGACTCCTGGATCTTGTTTTAAGATCTCTTAGGTAAAGCAGAGCTGTGTTTAGCACTAATATTTCCCCACTTCTGAAGCAAGACACTACTGAGTCCTCTATCCATTGTCCTATGAATTATGAGGTTGATCAGTCTGGCTGGTAGAAACAGGCACTATTCTCAGCCCTCTGTAAGCATCGGGCACTATTCCCTCTAGTCTTCTTAGATGGTTCTTTGCCCAGCCTTGAGTAGTTTCTTCCCATGCAGGTGCTAATCACTTACTCTGCTGAATACCTGAGAGGCCTTCCGCGGATGTCCAGATGTAGCTCTCGACTAGTACTCTGTCCTACATACTCTAGGGCCTTGGTGTCTCCAACACGTGGTGGTAGGCTTTGAAATATGATTGGTCAGATGTAAGCTGTCAGTTCTGCCTGCATTGTGTCTGGAAGAGTTCAAGTCTAGCTCTTTATAAGAAAGAAAATAGCCTTACTGGCAGCTGATTTGGAACTTTCAAAAACTCCAAAATTTCTAAATATTTCTTTTCTTTTCTTTGCAATTAAGGTTTCTTTTAGTAGACCCAGAGCTCATCTTGAATGAAGTCCAGGGACACTTTTCATCTTCACTCCCTCTTTATAGTACCCTTAGTCCCCCTCCTGGAGGGTCCTGCTTCCTCTGAGGGAAGCCTAGAAGTTCTTAGGGATTTTATAGGCTTTGTTCCTGGCTCCACCCTGGAAGGACAGTGTTTGGTCATTACAGTTTCTTAGACATAAGTCTCTCACACTTTCCTAAGTGGAACACAAACAAAACTAAAATGCCTTCCTCTTACTGAGATGGACCAATTCTCATAGGACAACTTTAATAGTCTCTGTTTCTTTACTCTGTCTTACCAAAGACTTTATCAACCTGTACTGAAGAGTATAAGAAAGGAGAAATGAAGAAAAATAAAAGCCCCCATTTGCCTCAAAGGTACTATTCAAATTAAATAGGTTAAATAGGCTTTGGAGGTCAGCCTAAGAAATGCACTACCGTTGATTTGGTGGCGGATACACCTACATTCCTAACAATAACTTTTGTTGGAGATAGCTCTGTAGAGAGCATGATTATAGTATGAAAAAAACCATTGTACCTAGATAGACAAACTAAAGAAGACCAATTCTTCCCAAGTTTTCTTTTTTTATATCTATAGAAAATTTTCATTTTTATGTAGGCAAATTTGTCAGTATGTTCTGGTGAGAAATGATATTACTTTTACTCTTTTTTGTTTCTCTCTCTTACATTAGAAACAACTTTAGGGGCATCTGAGTGGCTCAGTCTGAGCATCAGACTTTGGCTCAGGTTGTGATCTTACGGTTTGTGAGTTCAAGCCCCATGTCAGGCTTGCTGCTATCAGACTGTTAGCACAGAGCCCGTTTCAGATCCTCTGTCCTCCTCTCTTTCTGCCCTTTCCCTGCTCATGCTCTTTCTCTCAAAAAATAAATACAAATAAAAAAAATATTTTTAAAAAACCTAGCTTTATTAGCTGGATTCATATTGCTTTTTTTTTTTTTAAATCAATTACATGGTAGTTTAGAGATTTAAATAATAATCTTAGCCTTTGTCATTTACTTGATGTCCTCTTGGACAAGTCATTTCATCTCACCAAGAACAGTTTTCTGTGTCAGTAAGATATTTAATGACCTAGAGAGACTCTTTGTGATGGTTTAAAAACATGTTCACAAATTACTTGATACTCCTCCCTTCAGGAGGTAGAACTTAATTTTTCTCTCATTGAATTTGGTCTGGATTTACATGACTTGTTTCTAGTGCATAGAAGATGAAATAAGTGATGGTATGTCACTTCTAGGCCTTGGTCATTAAAGGCGTTATGGGTTCCCTCCCGTTCACTAGTGCGCTCTCTCTCCCTCTCTCTCTCTCTCTTTCTCCCTGGGATCCCTGCTTCTGAGGGAAACCATCTTCTATGTTATAAAGATACTCAGACTGTCCTCTGAAGAGGCCCATGTGGCAGGGAACCAAGGCCTCCTGCCAACAGCCAGTAGGGAACTGAGGCTTTCTACCATCAGCCATGTGAGTGCACCATCTTGAAAATAAATCATGTGGCCCTAGGCAGGTCTTTAGATGACTGCAGCCATGGCTGACATCTCAACTGTAATTTATGAGAGACCCTGGGCCAGAATTGCCCAGGTAAGCTGCTCCTAAATTCCAAATGCTTACAAAACATATGATGACAAATGTCTGTTTTAAGGCATTAAATTTTGGAGTAATTTGTTGTCTAGCAATAGAAAACTAATATGTCCTAGTATCTTACAGATACTTCCAGTTTATGATTCTATAATTTAAATGCAGGAGGCTGTATCTCTAATTGCCTGTTACTTTTACTAATACTTGACAAACTGCTTAGCCTGTTACATTTAAAAACTCTTCCTTGGAGAGTCTTCATTCCATATACCATTTTAGGCAGAAAGCTAGATAACATATTTGAGAAGAAATATTTTTCAACTGGATATTTACTGTTTTAACAGCTTATATGTTTTAATGAGATGAGACCTTGGGAAGACTTTCCATAGAGTTCTAAAGCAGGAAAGGGCTCTTTAGTCTTTGGAGGTCCAACAGGAGCTATGTGTACCTTTTGACTTTATATGCAATGCATTAAGAACATTTTCTTGAGAAGGAATATGAATACCTTTCTCCAGATTTTCATAGATTCCTGCCCCCAAAAAGAATTTAGAACCACTTATCTGCTTCCCATTCCCACCTGTGGGAATTCAGGTACAGAGAAGTGATTTACAGTTACCCAACAGAGATCTTCTTACTCTTAATTCAGTGTTCAGACTCCAATCTGAGAGGTAAATTCTACCTACCAGAGGCAGCTCAGGGCAGAACTGGTCTTTGCAATGCTCTCAAGTACCCAGACCCTTAGGACCTTTATACTTACTATTTTGTGATTGCATATCCCCTGTTCATTTAACTCATCCAACTGCTTCGGGAAGGGGGTCTGGAATAGATCTTCCCAAAAAAGACCCTCTTGCTGACAGATCTTTTATATTGGTGACTTTCTGTTTTGTCCTTATATGGAAGCACACAGGAGCTCCGCCAGAGTGCTTCTTTACCATGGTACCTACCAGAATCCAGAATTATTCCATGGAGGAAATACACATTGTACTTATCTGACCTGATTATTACAGACATATCACTTACATGGTTTTTTTAGTATTTTTTTGAAACTTTCACTTCTTTGTAGTACTGTTACCCATCTCTTTCTGAACTAAGCCAAATATGAATATTAGCATCATAATAAATTAAGAGATTGGGTTGAAGGACCAGAAATCAAAGCTAAGTTCTAATATTTATGCTAGTTCAGGATTCATTCTGCCTATTTAAAAATTAGAAACTGCTAAGAACCATCTATAGATGCCTGGAAAACAAGTATAAATCCTTGATTGGAGAGCTGGAACATACCTTACATTCTTCCCATATCTCACACGGGACTGATCGTTCATTAGATTCTCTTTAAATACTTCATCGTTAATAGTATTAACCCTGGGTTGATTAAAGCCAGGGTTGTTTGTGTTACAAATGGCCAGGCCTAATGGAAAGAGTGTAGGAAATCCTTGTTTTACCACTGACTTACATACCTCATGCTATTTCAGCTTTCCCCAAACATTCACCCATATAGATTTGCCATCTATTCCCATCATCCCCGTGTACTCCAGGACACAAACATTTTGCTTTAGCTAGAGCCAGGTCAGAGAAACCATGACTGAAACTATAGTCCTAAAGAAACTGAGGCTAATGTGCTAATGCCATGAACTGCCCTGATAGCCCTAATCCTGATTCCCAGCTGTCCCTCCTCCCACTTGGCCCCAGAAGATGTCATCTATGAGCAGGTTCCTGGGCTTGGCTAAATGACCTAGCATAGTCCTGGCCATCATTCAGGGGTTCTTTGAGAGCACTGCCCCTCCTTCCCAATGGTAGAAACAGAGACTCAGAGCCTTGGAAACTTTCCCAGGATCTCTGAATGCAAATGTTTCCAGCAAATTCAACATTATATCCTAACTTGTAAAACAGTCTTGTAGCACAAAGATAAAGTTAAATGACCCAAGTGCTAATCAGGTATGTTTATTTTTCCATAAACAGAAAGATGTGGAATATTTGGCAAGAGGAAGGGTCATATTTTGTATTGGGGCAATTTTTCTTAAAAAGTAAAAACAGCTCTATATTTAAAAGTATAGTAATTCCAAAATAACAGCTCAACCTTGTCTGAGGAATGGCAGGAAACTCCTTTGACAAGGAAATTAAACTTCCAAGGGGTTGAATTTAATTATAGATGGCAGCAAAGAGCAGAGGAAAGATCCCTGGAAAATTTTTAGAGAAAAACTAAGGTAAGGTGTTCTAAAAGAATAAAATGTGTGTGTGTGTGTGTGTGTGTGTGTGTGTGTGTGTGTGTGTGTATTTTGATGGAGAGAAAAAAGGAGAGGGGGAAAAACCCTTTTGTGGGTGTTCTTTGAATCCAACCAGAAAGTATGGAAGTTCGTTAAAATGAGTTTTTTAGGAAGACAAATGTGGTTTTGGTGATTATATCAAAAAATATGCCTACTCTGTATTTTGAGAGAGACATGTGGCTCAGTGGACCAATTCAATAGTATTAGGCTACTTCATTTTTGCTATCTACAAATAGCTTCAGAGGGAACATTTCAAGGTAGAGTCAGAATTTATACAGGGGGATTACAAATTATATTGTAATAATGCTAACGTTTAAAATGATGACTTTCCCTAGAAGAGCTGTCTGAATTTCAGTTTTCTTAATGGATTAGATACTTTGATTTTACATGCAAAAGATGCCAAGTATTCCACTGAATATGAATTATAAAGCAATATTAAAAGGGAAATACATGTAGCAGAAAATTTAAAAGCAAGTAAGAGCTAAGTTAATACGTACAAGTTGTATACCTCTCACTACCTAGTATGCTATTATTGGACAGTAGGTCCTATACTGTATCAAATGATAACTAAAAATGTTTTATTTTACTCTTTTATTTTGTAGATATTATTACTTGGCATTCAAAGCACATGAAACACCTGTTGCTAGCAAAGAGAGCTGTGTTGCTATCTTGGAAAAGTCCAGATTAGATCACTGGGTGCTGGGAAAAACAAAGGTAGTTCTTTCTTTATTGTTCACATTGTCACCTGTGATGCTCTACTGTGTACCTTTGTCTGTTGTCAGTGATATGACCGGCTCTGTACATTGTGTAGCTTAGCAGGCAAGACCCCAGCCTAACGGTGATCTTCGCTGGTCTTGGGTCAGGAGTGGTCCTAGGACCTCTGGACAAGAAGAGGAGGGTTTGCCTCCTGTTCTGCATGTAATTTGAGAGAACCATTTAACATTTCTAGAATGAGAACTTTGAGCTCATTTTAAAATGTCCCTCTAATTTAAATGCTGTTTATCCCAGCACCTCATGGAAATACACAAATCTTATTAATGACAATAAAAAGTATCTTTTACAGTTTTGTCCATTTTTCATTAGACTCTTGCTGTGTTTTTTACTGTATACCCTGAGTAGTAGTCCCATTGTGTATAGCTTTTCATCTGGAACATCCTGTCGCTTTATCCCAGGTTTTTATGACCCATTCTGAATTGTCCTACAAAGCCAGTGGTAGCCTGAGTGTTGATGACAACACGGTTGCTCCTCAGCAGGAATTAGATCACTGTGGGTCCTGTACGTCCTTCTCCCAAACTTCCACTGCTGGCCATGGGTCAGTTCTGTTGGTTAGTGCCTCCATCAAGGGCTGTAGAGACAGATAGTGGAAGTCAAATTGAGAATATAGAACTCCTGGCAGTTATAAGGCACTTTTGGAGAACATTTGGAATCTCCTAAACCCCATTAACCTCATTGTTTGTTCACGTCAATAACCAATAATTGGCTCAACCTTAGAAGGGGAGTTGTGTTTGCTCCTAAGCAGTCAGTAATACTGGCATAAAACACGTCACTGTAAACTTATTTAGATAATGGTTTTAATATTTTTATTAAGAATACTCTGGAGTAGACTGGATATCTGTTCGGGAATGCATATTTAATGCTAAAAGTAATATCTCATTTCAGGTTTTTCTCAAATATTACCATGTTGAGCAGTTGAATTTGCTGCTACGAGAAGTCATAGGCAGAGTGGTTGTGCTGCAGGCATATGCCAAGGGGTGGCTTGGAGCCAGGAGATACAGAAGAGTCAGAGAGAAGAGAGAGAAGGGGGCCATTGCCATCCAGTCAGGTAAATAAATGGTCCTGAATCTTGGCATTTCATCAAGCACTCAGGCCGCTCGCCTGTTGCTTTTCTCAGTGGCTTCTTCTCTTCCTCCTACCTTCCCTTCCCTTCTTCTTTCCTTTCTTCCTTGCTTCAGCAAATATTTATTGAGTGCCTATTGCAGACCAGTCCCTGGGCGAGATGCTGGGAATCTAGCCATGAGCAAGACTACCGTGGTCTCCGACCTCCACATAAGCAAACAGACGTCACAACACACCGTGATAAGTGCAAGATAGAGGCAGTGTGAAGTGGGAAGAGGTAAAACCCAGATTGTACGGACATGTGCCCCTTCTCCCAGATGACTGATGTGTAATACACACCTCAGGCCCATCACCAAGTTCTCAACATCAGAATCACTAACGCCATTTCCCAAAGGCTTTTCTAGCCCAGACAAAGCTTATAAACCTAGGGAACAAATTGCTCGGCTCTCCCCTATGCCCAGCCCATCCAGTGTCTCTTTCCACACGTGTGTGTCATTTGTGTTACAAACAGCATCTGAGCTCCTGTGCTGTTGCTGAGTGGTTATGAAAGCGTCAGATCTTGTACATAGTGGACAGTTTCCCTTGTGCCCTCATAACCCAGAATCATGTCGTTCACTCTGGACTTCACGACCACACTGAGCAACACCGAAGGCTGTGATGCTAACGGGAGGGACAAAACGGCGAAGTGGTCATGCTCCTGGCGGGCAGCTGAATGCCCCAGTCCTCTTTCTACAGGACTCAGCACATCCCCAGAGGTTTCTTTTCTCTTTCTCTTATCCTCATCCATTTCTTTTGCCTTTTGCCTTTCTACCGTCTATTTTCTTCTCTCGAAGCACTGCTCTTAGCACATGGTTCACTCTCCCCAAACACACGTGTCATGCTACTAATTATTCTCCTTGACTCCCATCGTTATTTTTCACTCCTTCAAATTGATGTTCATACCTTCCTCCCCAGTAAAAAAAATTGGGCAGGGCAGGCTGTTCAGTTCTTCCCCACCATCTCAACAAACCACCCTACCCCAAGTCCTGAAAATGGAGCTTCCTCTGTGGGTTGGAATGACAGGGAACCACCTCAGCTGGGATGGAGGTCCCAATGATTCATAAGTAGATTCCAGTGTTCTGGAAACTCACTGCTGGAACAAAAATAACTCCTTCTGAGAAGCATCTTGGAAGCCGAGCTAAGAGTACAGAGAGGCCTCTCTTCCCCCATCATCGCTCACGTATCTCTGCTCATTTTGTTCAGGGAGAAAGCAGGAGGGAGGAGAAGAGGGGTAATAGATTGGAGGGAAAACAGCTTATATCAATTCTCTGGCACGTTCTTAAATTAATGTCATTCCTAGCACATGGTTTTATATTTTTAGCCTGGAGAGGATATGATGCTCGGAGGAAATTTAAGAAAATAAGCAACAGAAGGAGTGAGTCTGCGGTTCCTATTCAAGCAGGTAATTAAAACATCATTTTCATAGCGTCCACTTGAAAATATTCTGTGATTAAGTTCATATGAGTTTAGGAAAGCTGAAAGGTTAATAATTCAGGAGCACCGGAATAGAAGGTAAAGTCCTAGTGGGGGTTCTAGTCCTTGTTCTGACACACCCCCTGCGTGATGATAGCAAGGCTGACAGTGAGCACTTACTGCATACTTGTGGAAAGATGCTCCAAGTAAGTCCTGGTTTATAGAGAGGGGACCTGCGGCACAGAGAAGTGAAGTAACGTGTCCATAGTCACATGGCTAGTCAGGAGCAGAGTCAGCATTTGAACACAGGCAGATTGGACACAGTCAACTTTACATACTGCCAGCTGAACAAATTCCTTTCCTTCTTGGAGTCACATGTCCGTCGTCTGTGAAAGGAGAGCACTGGCTAAAGTCTGGTTAAGTCTGGAAGGTGTCTAATTACCTTGGAATTTCTCTGATTATATGCAAGGCCCATCTTTCAGCATCACAGAGATAAGAATAGCTCAGGGACTTTCCCAGCAAATGGAATTTCCCACACCCTGGCCTGTTTGTGACTAGGGTGGTCCTCTGCACCACCCCCCACCCCCACCCTGGGGTAAGCTGTGGCTCAACTTGGCCTGGCTGCATGAGTGCTCTGAGCTCTGCTTCCTGGCTCGTCTGACCTGTCCCTGGCTCCTGGATGGCTCTGTTCTTCTGCAAATGGCAATATCCATGGTGGCTTCCAGGCTGGGTTCCCTTCATCATTTGAAGCTCTATAATCTAAAGGAGGCTCTGGAAGAAGTATGCTCCAGCATGCCTGGAGCTCTGACAGTGGAGACAGAATGAGAGAGCAGGGGCTAGTCCAGTGGACTCCACAGGCTCAAAGGATAGGGTTTCAGATACTGTTGCCTTGAAGCAAACTCCTTAGTAAAACAGCTGCAATCTTTTTGAGATGGTCCTGCCCAGAGCCTGACTCCAGGAACACTTGTCAGAACTCTCTTAGGCCACTGTAGAGGCCAGACATCTTCATTCAGAACCAAAATATTTGGAAAGAAGGGGGCATCATTTAAATGCAAATGTGTAGCTTTTAACACCATCCCCTAGGAGTTTTAAGCTCTACAACTTCAAAGAGTTCAGGAAGAAGGATGCAATTGTAGTTGCAGCTTAAGAAAAACAACTCAAAGTGCATTTGTTCCCTATTGCCCACCTCCACTCACCACACCACACACACCCCTCTCCACCCCACCCCCCAAAGTCTCCTGGACTGATTTCAGATCCTGCAGTTTGGCCCAAAGCCCAACATATGTTTTAAAATATAAACTTTGGGTTATATGTTGATCCACTGAGTCCAGTGTGTAGAATCATAAAGCAAATTTTCCCTCTCTGAAAACGATCTTTACGGGCTTCCCTGTTTGCACTCTGTTATTGCCAAGTAAGGGCTGCATGAAAACACAGACAGGTTTGCTTCATCACCGGATCAGGTCAGTCATGATTGCGTCGTTCCAGTAGAGCACCAGTGCAGTAGGTACCATGGAAGGATAATCTTGTTTGGTGGAACCAGAGAGAACACATCTCTTTAAGGTACTTCTGTTTTTTTAAAGCTTTGCAATCACCCCATTTTTTAGCCTGGCAACGAGTGTTCCTCCTTATCAGGTGGCATCGGGAGTCTCCAGGGACTTTGGCAGACATGAGGATGTTGAGAGTGGTACTCAAGTCACCCCTCCCTCTTAGAAGTCATGTGGCAGCCAGAGCAAAAGCAGGCAGAGTCCCTTTGCCCTTCAGCCAACACAGGAATCAAGGTGCTGGTTTTGTGTTAGCAGAAAAGATGCATGGGGAGGGTAACAGCATTTGCAGTTTTATTGGCAGATTACTTTTACTTGAGAATGTTTTCCGTATCTTTATATCGGAAGCCATGGTTGTGTTGATCTAAAAAGCAAAGCCAACTCCTTCTAACTTCTCTGTTTTGGGGTGTGTTCTTCTCAAAGCATAACCTTCTCATTACAAGCTCTTCTTCACCCCACGAGAATATTTCTGGGCAGAACAAGCCCCAGACATAGTGCTTCCCTTACTTGTGAAGCCTGCAGGAAGTGACTTAGAGATGTTATCATAGACAGCCATTCTGATTGTTTTTGAAACTTATTCTCTAATTTTTTTTTCAACAAATCATTTCATTGGAAATTTAGATTCTATGCGATGAGTTTCTTTGTATTTCAAGTTCTGGCCCATAGCATTTTTTTGTGGGTAGTGTTGCTAAGATATGTTATATATTTTTAAAAGAGCAGCCCTTGAAATTTAGGAAGCATTTGGCCTACATGTTGCTACAGACCAGCGCATATTGAAATTTGTTTGCCTTTCATCTCCTTCCCAATAAAAGCAGCCGCACAGCTTATCCCTTTAGCTTCCTCAGAACTTCCTTTCAGAATTCCCGATCTATTACGGCACATTCACATACCAGAAACAAGATGCCTTTTCATGCTGTCAACCTTTTTCATCTGAAATGTAAATTAATTCTTGCTGGTATGCCTTGACAGAGATCAAAGTCGGGGTATTAACCTTCCTGGGCTTTCTCTGGGAATCCGTCCCCAGGACTGGGCTGCTACTAAGAGGCCAGTGTCCCTGTTATAGGGCCCTCCTCCAGGAAGCCCTCAGTCTAGGAGCCACCATTTCAAAGGTACAGCGTCGTTTTGTAACTGACCTCATCATTACTTTAAACTAGGTGAGAAATGATCTGCCTGGCTAATTCTTGAAAGAGAGAGAGGGAAGGAGGGAAGGGGATACACACACACACACACACACACACACACACACACACACACACGAGTCTGTTCATTTTAATTGTGGGCCCTTCACTCAGATTCCCGGAGCTTGTTTAAGTGGTTTTGACAGCGAGTGATCTCGGTATGGTAGAGGGAGGGACAGGGCTCCAGATTGGAAACCTCTCCCCTTGCTCAGTGGGTCATTTCTTGCCTGTCAGTCTTTGAGGTAGGCCACATTTGCATTTTCAAAATAAACAGATGCCTTTCAAATACATGAGCTGGTGGTCTAGAGATCTCTGTGGGCCCAAACAGTTCACCAGCCAGTGATCAAATGCTGGAAGAGAAAACAAACGGAAAAAAATACCCTAGGTACATACTCATCCATTTCCTAAGTGTATAACATTGCACCAGCAATAAAGGGCCTTTATGAGATGTGAGGAATCTGGAGGAGAGAGAGCTAGGGATCCCGAGCAAAAGTATAGTGTGTCATTTTCCCTTTTTTTTTTTTTTTTTTGCTGGGGTGGGGAGCAACTTTGAATATCATCTTAGTGAGAAATGGCATGTTTCGTGTGTTTTTATTAGTTAATGCTAATAATAGGCTCTTGCCAATGGAAAACATTCTTTTAAACACCAAAAAATTTAAAATTACATACTTTTTAGATCAGGTAAGATTGAAAACGTATTAGTTTTCAGAGAGATGGGATATTCTAAGTAAAAAGTAACAGTTATGTGTCATTCCCTTACTAATCTATTATTTTTTTAATGAACCCTTAAGTGTCAGAAAGTGGATATAACTAGATTTAGTCAAATAAAAATGCACACATTCCTCAGTAAATTGTATCAAAACACATAACTTGCAGGCGATTCATAAAAGGTCTACAATATTTCATTCTTTAAGTTTTTGAAAGCATTGGCCTTAAAATTCCTCCTCTAATTCAAGATCTGTTTTTTAAATGAGAGCAAAGTGGTGGGCCTCCCATCTTGGAGGGGAAATGCCTCAAGTAGGTGACAGTGGAGCCGGAGGGGCTGGGAGCAGAATTTCAAAGAATGTCTCCGGAAAGAGTAGGCTCTTCCAGCCCCCACTCCAGTTGTCCTCCCAACCCCCAGAAGCAGGAAGAGCCCATTGGTTTACAGCATATTTTCATCTAATTGCTTCAGTGCAGTGGAAATTGTTTTCCCTTTCTCTGTGTCCTCTGATCAGCTTCCTACTTACTCTCCTCCTTGGCCCTTCCAACAACACAGATAAACGATAGCCATTTCTCCTTCTGATGCTTTTTTGGGGAGAATGCTTTTTGGAGCATCAGCTGTGACTCTGGCAAGACTTAGGTTTCCTTGAGCCTGTGAACAGGCATTTTATTTTATTTTTTAAAGTTTATTTATTTTTGAGAAAGAGAGAGAGAGAGAGAGAGAGAGAGAGAGAGAGAGAGAGAGAGAGAAGACATGCCAGTTGGGGAGGGGCAGAGAGAATCCCAAGCAGGCT
Organism: Panthera pardus; assembly: GCF_024362965.1. Lineage (NCBI taxonomy): Eukaryota > Metazoa > Chordata > Mammalia > Carnivora > Felidae > Panthera > Panthera pardus. The sequence goes on along the minus strand of NW_026526655.1, from coordinate 62,159,747 downwards.
CTGCACCCTTAGCACAGAGCCTGATGCAGGACTTCATATCATGAACTGTGAGCTCATGACCCAAGCCAAAATCAAGAGTGGAATGCTTAACCCCCTGAGCCATCCAGATGCCCATGAACAGGCATTTTAAACTGGATTCAGCTGGAACTGCTGGGTGCATCATATGATACCGGCCAATGAGAGTTGCTTTAAATGCTGCTTCCAGAAGGGAAAGCAGGCATCATGTCCAGATAGGTTCCAGCACACTCAGATACATTTCCAGATAGCAGCCTATCAGAACCTGTTTAACTACTTTTAGAAACTTGACCCTACTTCATAACAAAACCAAATTTTTAGTATTTAAAGCTGCTTGAACTTTTAAACCTCTCTGGGAGTAAGGCCTCCTCCTAGCCTTTTCTAACTTTAAAAGGTTGGTTCCTTTAGCACTGTTGGTGAATTGGCAGTGACTGGGTGGTTGTAGTAATTTCCTAGAACTAGATTTCTGGAAATATCCCTAGGTGTGCAGGACAATTATATTTTAAATTTGGAAATTTCTTTCTTCCTTCACTATTTGTTAAGTATCTACTTTATGCTGGAGCTACCATGGTGAATGATGGGATTTGATTTGGAGCATCAAATTTTCATTCTCTGATACAGAGGGCTATAAAATATCCTGTCCCCTAGAGAGATGATGTTTGTATAAATCAGGTACTCTATATTATGCCAACACATATTGGGAGGAAATTCTGTAAAACTTCAGTGTAATACAATGAGCCAAAATCATTATAAAATATAGCTGAGGATTTACATTGAAATAACCCATGTTTCTTGAAGGTAAAAATGATCACAGAAGATATTTTTTCATTCTTACAGAGCTGTGTGTAAGCAGATTGTTGATCACAAGCCAAACAGTAGAGGAAGGTCAAGTGAATGTACCATTGAAGGAAAAGGCCCACTTTGAACTAACAAAAGGAAAACAAGCACAACCTCTTTCATTCCTCTCCTTTCATTGCTGTTTGCCATTGTATCTCTATTCCATTGTTTCTTGACTCATTCCATTTCTGTCTCTTAGATTCCTGATTATTTCACACACACACTTGCCTCCTCAAAATGTGAGGAAGACAGCTTCCAAACTCTTCCTGTCCATTGGGAAGGAACCAGCTACCTCTCCTTTCCTGGTGTTTTAGGTCCTATCCATTCGAGAGTAAAGCAACATCCAGAGGAAAGTGTTAACTGGTGTATCCAGGCTTGAGATGAGCTATGAGGTGCACACTAGCTCCACTGCCTTCTAAACCTTTGTTTAACAGAAGACAGAATACCTTCAGGTTTATGCAAGGGATCTTGCCCAGTCCATCTGCACACGGCCTGGGTTTCTCTAACTTTGTAGGTAAAAAAGTTGGGACTAATTTCTGACAGCTATAGGCTTAACATTTTGGAGGGGGAAAATGTTTGTGGGGACCAGTATTGTGCTTTACTTGGGAAAATGTGCATTGTTTATGAACAAGACATGTTCAGAGACATGTACGACATACAGGACAGGACATATGGAGCTCCCCTGAAGCTTGGCTTAGAGGAAGTGGTATATAGCAGAGAGAAGGCCTGACCTGCAGCCTCAAGGTTTCTGTTAAGAAATGGCCTCTGCCAAACCTCACTTGGGCACAAACAGTAGAATTCTTACCATGAAATGACTTGGGACGCAAAGGAACGTCCTTTGCTATGAAATCAAATGTTCGTGTTTGAATATAATGCCCACAGGGCAGGGTGCTATTCACCTAATGCACAGAGAGGACACTGCAAAGCCAATGTGGACTCGAGGTCTGCTAATACCTGATATCATGTTGATGTGGCACAGAACTGTGCTCAAGGTGAACCTTTGGTGCATCTGTACCAGCAGGACTCAAGGTTAAAATTTCAGAGGAAGTCCATGAGTGCTTCAATTTCGAATCATCTTTTCCATGCTGGACCTCATATAGAGCTGCAGAATCTGGCTAAAAAGAGGTGCTGCCCAAAATGGCATCTTTACCACCTCAACCTTGAGTGAAGCAACATGATCATGATCAATAACACACTCAGGTTGCCTTTATTCTATGGAATCATAGTTATTTAGGCTATATCCACCTAATAGTAAAGAAACATTAGGGGAAAAAATGAACTGCTATGGCAAGAGTGATTGGGCTTCTTTTCCTCAAAAGACTCCTGTGTGTAGAAAGGCAAATTTTGTTTTTCCCTTTAACAGATGAAACAGAAGCACAGGGAATTTAAATAAGTTGTCTCCCCTTATGTGTTATTTGAGCTTAAGAATTGGCATCAAAGCCCTCTTCTGAGTCCTCACCCAGTTCCCTTTTCAGTAGACCACACTCTACGATTGGTTTCCATCTTGGATATGGCACATGGACATAGGGTACCAGCTTTTGGAAGAGCTCTATATACCAACCTAAGCAAGCGGACTTTGGAATCAAAACAATTGACTTTAACCAAAAAACCCCAAAAATCTGATTTAAAAATGGGCAGAGGACCTCAATGGAAAGAAGACATGCTGATGGCCAATAGACATATAAAAAGATGCTCAACATCACTAATCATCAGGGAAATGCAAATCAAAAGCACAATGAGATATCACCTCACACCTGTCAGAATGGCTAAAATCAAGAAGACAAGAAATAATAAGTGTTGATGAAGTACGTGAAGGAAAAGGAACTCTGGTACAGTGTTGGTGGGAATGTAATTGGTGTAGCCACTATGGAAAACAGTATGGAATTTCCTCAAAAAATTAAAAACAGAAATACCATATGATCCGATAATTCCACTACTGTGTATTTTCCCAAATAAAGTGAAAACACTAACTCAAAAAGGTATATGCACCCCTATGTTTACTGCAGCATTATTTATAATAGCCAAGATATAGAAGCAACCTAAGTGTCAATCTTGCCATTTGCAACAAGACAGATGGACCTAGAGAGTATTATGCTAAGAGAAACAAGTCAGACTGAGAAAGACAAATACCATATGATTTCACTCATATGTGGAATCTAAAAAAACAAAACAAATGAGTAAATAAAAAGTAGAATCAGTCTTTAAATACAGAGAACAAACTGATGGTTGCCAGAGGGAAGGGGTATAGGGAGATGGGCCAAATGGGTGAAGGGGAGTGGGCTTTTAGGTGTAGAATGATTAAGTCATGGGAATAAAAGGTACAGCACAGGTAATATAGTTGATGGTATTATAATAATGTTTTATGGTAACAGATGGTAGCTATAGTTGTGGTGAGCATAGCGTAATGTATAGAGATGTTGAATCACTGTGTTGTACACCTGAAACTTCTGTAACATTGTAATTCCACTATACTCAAATTTTAAGAAAAAGGAAAGAAAATCAAGCAAACAGGGCACCTGGGTGGCTCAGTCGGTTAAGCGTCCAACTGCAGCTCAGGTCATGATCTTGCAGTCAGTGAGTTCAAGTCCCGCGTTGGGCTCTGTGCTGACAGCTCAGAGCCTGGAACCTGCTTCAGACTCTGTGTCTCCGTCTCTCTTTGCTCCTCCCCCACTCACACTCTGTCTCTCAAAGATGAATAAATGTTACAAAAAACAATTAAGAAAATCAAGCAAACAAAAGCAATTGACTTTAATTCCCAGCTATGCCATAATTTGTTATATGGTTTGGGGAAAAGTACTTAACTTCTGAGCCTTAGTTTCCTCACCTATAAAATGGGACTCATTAAGGCCTAATTCTCAGGACTGTTGTGAAGATGATTACAAATAATATATGCAAAGCATCTTGCATGGTACCTAGTACCTGGTAGATATTCACTAAATGTTAGCTCCCTCTCTGTACTCCCTTCCCAAATAAGAACTTCACTGGGAAAAATAGTCTGTATAGTACTCTCTCTGTATGTGTGTATATATATATATATGTATATATACCTACATCTATGTAAGTGAGCATATATATTATAACTTCAAAAAGATCAAACTATTTCTCTCACTTTTGGAGGAAAAAATAGTACCTGTTAAATCTTAAATATAGTTACAATAAAACATTTATAACAGAGAATTTTCCATGGTGCCTGGGTGGTTCAGTCAGTTAAGCGTCTGACTCTTGATTTTGGCTCGGGTCATGATCTCCCAGTCGGGATCTCACAGTCCTGAGATTGAGCCCTGTGTGGAGCTGAGTGCAGAGCCTGCTTGGGATTCTATCTCTCCTTCTCTCTCTGCCCCTCCGCCACTCATGCGCGCTCTCTGTCTCTCTTTCTCTCTCAAATAAAAAAATAAAAATAAATAATTTTCCAAATCTTAACTTATGTCTTGCTTATCTGACAGGAAAAGTTAAAAAGCAATAATATCATGTGAAATGTTTCAGGTGGTTTTGTTGTTTCTGTAAAGAGCTGTGCTCCATAATGCCAAGAGCTTGATTCATTTGTGTAGAGAAATTTTTTCACTCACCTCGACATTGTTAAGATTTAATGGTTTAGTATGCTACTGACATCATTTCCCCATTCACTGGCTTGAGGCCCTTCTGTAACTCGTTCTGGAAAATAGCAAGTCCCCTGCTCATCTTCTTCCATGAAGTCAGAAACTCTAAAATCCAGGAGTTAAATATCACCCAGATTTGCTGCCTGCTGGTGTGGAAAGCAAGTCGCCTTTCAGATGTCTAAGGAGTTGGAAGATCTCAGTGTGCATATCATACTTAACCCACGGTGACGGGTGATTGGCAGCATAACAGCTGAGCGACAGCCATTTGGCTGGGAGTTCAAACCCCAACACGAAGAGCCATAGCAGGATCATGGCTTGATTTGCTGTGGCCGTGAAGTCTAAATCACCGAGCACAGAGGTGGAGGCAGAGGTGACAGCTGGTAGCCATTCTCATCAATAAAGTTGTGACGGTTGAGATGTACAAGCAACCAGAGCCTGCTAATTTCATAGACTTTGAGCCAAGTACTTAGTGTCAAAACCAGCTATGGTCAATGATACAAATGGCTCTGAAGGGTCCCTCGTCAGCAGCAGGGCTCTCCCCACCAGACTCTTTCTTCCTAGTGGGTGAGAAGTGATTGGATCCTGCTTTCCAGGAACAATCAGTTTGAGAAGACCTTATTTTTTTAATTTTTAAGTTCTGGTGATTTTTTAAAAGTCATATTTATTGAGGTGTAATTTATATACAATAAAACACAAACAGTTTGATAAAATTGGATGAACACATACAGTCAGGTAACCCCCTCCACAATCAAGAAAAAGAAAATTATGAAAAAGCTCTCTCATGCCCTTTCTGTCACCATCCCTCCCACACCCTTAGCTCCTGGTGACCACCAATGGGTTTTCTGTCCCAATAATTACGCCTTTTCCAAAATGTCATAAAAACGGAGTAATATAGTACATAGACTTTTGTGTCTGGCTTCTTTCACTTAGCATAATGCTTTTACAGTTCATCAGTGTTGGTGCATTTAACACTAATTTGTGCTTTTTCATTGCCGAGCAGAACTCCAGAGTATAGATATACCACAATTTTGCCAATTACCAGCTAAATGATATTTGTTTCCAATTATTAGTGACAGTGAATAAAGCTGTTATAAACATCCAGACCTTTATCTTTTTAGGGAAGACTTACAGGAAAGTAAATAACTTTGATTTATGGGAAACAGGAGCTGTTTAAGCTAGAATGAGCCTAGAGGTGGGAGTTATTTCCTTCTTGACTAACAAATGGTAACACTTGTTTTCCTAACATGTTATTTTTGCATAGCAATTTCCAGTTTATACAAGGCATTTTCATTCACCTTATTTTTGTAATTATCAGGCTAACCCTGAAAAGTAGGTTGGGAATCTTACCCCATTTTACAGATGGTAGCTAAGAAACACTGCAGTCAAGACTGCCTCAGTCCTGATCTGGTATCTTTGCCCCAAACGTTTTCTGAACAGGAACATCCTCTCTGTGCAGAACACTCTGCTAAATGCTTTTGGGGTGGTCACAAAAACAACATTAAATTATTTTTTTTCCCACTAAGAGGGGACAGTCTGATGCTCCACATCATATGTCAGCAGGAAAATGCAAATTAAAACAACAAAATACCATTGTACACCTATTGGAATGGCCAAAATCTATAACATTGACAACATCAAATGCAGATGAGGATGTGGAACAACAGGTACCTCATTCGTTGCTGGTAGGAATACAAAATGGTACAGCTACTTTGGAAGACTGCGTGGTGGTTTCTTATAAAAGTAAACATACTCTTACCATATGATCCAGTAATCACGCTTTTTGATATCCACCCAGAGGAGTTGAAAACTTAACGTCCACACAAAAACCTGCGCACAGATGTTGGAGGCAGCTTTATTCATAATTGCCAAAACTTGGAAGCCACCAGGATGTGCTTCAGTGGGTAAATGGATAAATAAACTGTAGTACATTCAGACAATGGAAATTATTCAGTGCTAAAAAGAAATGAGCTATCAAGCCATGAAAAGGCATGAAGGAAACTTAAATGCATATTACAAGGTGAAAGCCAGTATGAAAAGACTATGTACTGTATGATTCCAAATATATGACATTCCGATAAAACCAAATCTATGGAGACAGTAAAAAGATCAGTGGTTGCCAGGGATGTAGGAGGAGGTTAATAGGCAGAGCCCAGAGGATTTTTAGGACAGTGAAGATACCATATGACACCATAATGATGGATATATGTCATTTCTTGTCCAAACCCACATGATATACAACATCAAGAGTAAACCATAATGTAAACTATGGATTTGGGGTAATGAAGAAGTGTCAGTGTAGGCAACAAATGTACCACTCTGGTGGGAGGTGTTGAGAGTAGATGCATATGTGGGAGCAGGGAATATGGAGAAATCTCTGTGCCTTCCCCCCTCAGTTTTGCTGTAAATCTAAAACTACTCTGAAAATGTTTTAAAAAGGAGGTGGGAGAAACAGTCTCAGATGGAACCAGGACGGACACATCTGCCCCAGCCTTAAGAGGAGTACTAAGCCAGAGCCAACTAACACAACTACAAGAAACAATCTATGAAGCTTCCTCCAATCTTTTTTGTGAGCAGGCAGGGCATAAATTCTATGAAGTAAATCCCATTGAAGGCTGCTGGGAGTCAGAGAACAGAGTGACAGTCCCTGGATGCTTGAAGGCAAGGGGAATTCCCCAAACAGTGATATTCCAGGGCAGACAAGAAACTCATCTCTAGGATAAGACAAAACCTTCCTCCTTAGTTTCCAAGTTAGAGAAAGCAATTATGAGGCAAGACTTTTCTTTGAACTCAAAGTTTGACCGGGATAATGACTGGAATTAAGTACTAGAGAATCAAAGTGGAAAATGATCTCGTAGGCCTGAAATTACCAGAATTGTTTTATGTGGAGACCAGGGTGTCTGATGTGGCTGTTAAAAGAAAAAAAAAAAAAATCTGTCAATGAGATTCTGTTCTTTGAGAAAAGAATTTTACTTTCTCAGTGCTGCTTTTGGTGGCATTTGCCTGTCAGACCTCCCACAAATTGGCCTCTTTATGTTCTGATAAGATGGCTGCTGACCAGCTGTCACTCCAGCCAGAAATGACACAGGCTCCTTGTGCAATTGGCCAGCAGCAGTTAGGAGGGGAAGGTTGGGCTTTTGTGCCTCATCTGTATGCGCCTTCTCTGCCAGATACAGTAGGCACCGTTTGCCAGGTCCATTATGAGAGCAGGAAAGCTTACCCAGCCTAGATCCCCAACCAAGAAATCAACCTGGACAGTGCCCCTGCTAGAAAGCATGCCTCTGGGTCTGTCCTCTGGGTAGGCCATCAAATGCCCGTCTAGACCAGAGGCTCCTCCCATAGCAGCTGATCTGTGGGACCTTAGAGGCCCAGACATGTGAAAGAAATAACTTCCACTTCTAAAGGAAAAAACAAGAGTTAATGATTTTTGAATGTTTACATTAATGGGGCTGCACTGTGTAATATTTAGGAATCCAGACTTTAGGGTGAAACTGTTTGGGTTTGAGTCCTGGCTCTGCCACTTTTCAGCTGTGTGTGTGACTCTTAGGCAAGTCATTGAACCTCCCTGGGCCTCAGTTTCCTTACCTGTAAAATGGGAATAATAGTGACCTCTACCTTTTAAAGTTACCATGAGGATTAGTGAGGGCCTTAGAACACTTCATGGCACATAATAATCCATATATTTGTGTTTGTTAAATGAAAATAATGGAAATTTCCCTAACTCCTGTTCTTAATGAGCCTCCCCTGCCTCCCCAGCCAAATCAAGCTGAATACAGGTACCTGATTTTTTTCTCCTCATTTCTTTTTTCTTAACAGCTGTCAGCTTTTCCTCTTCATGTTAGTTTCCTAGGGCTAACATAACAAGTTACCCCAAACCCTGTAGCATAAAACAACAGAAATGTATTCTCTCACAGTTCAGGAGGCTGGAGGTGCAGAATCAGCAATGTTGATTTCTCCTGGAGGCTCTGAGGGAAAATTCTTTCCATGCCTCTCTCGTAGCTTCTGATGCTTGGCAGTCTTTGGCTTAGACACCCATCGCATAGCTTTCATTATCATATGCATTCTCCCTGTATCTGTATCTTCACATGGCCTTCTTAGAAGGGCACTAACCATTGGACTGATGACCCAGCTGAATCCAGTATGACCTCATCTTAAACCAGTTACATCAACAAAAACCTTATTTCCGAGTAAGGGCACATTCTGAGGTTGTAGATGGACAGGAATATTGAGAGGACTCTAGTCTACCCAGCTTACCCCCTTAAAGTTTCAGGGTGTTTGTCCATTGTTATCTCTTTTTACTCTTACTCTCTGTATTAATTAGAATGTAAGCTCCATGAGAGCATGGACTATATCTCTTTAAGTATAGTCTGAGGCAGCCAGCCTTGCTTAAAATGGGTTTACTGGACCACCTCAAGAGAATGGAGAGGCATGGTGTCATCAGGCTGGGTGTGGGAAGGCCACGCTTGAGGTAGGAGAGTCACTCAGAAGGAGAGAGACGGAGCAGAAAAAAAATTCCTATTTGAGGAAATTAAAAAGGAGAAAAGTCAGAGATTCCAAATATTCTAATATGGTATATCTAGAAGTACTGCCAGCAAATTAGAAATAGCCAGAGTCAGAGGAAGGTGGGGGATGAAAGAGAACAAGGTTTATATATCACAGGTCCGAGAAAAAGGAGATGGCACAGAGTTTGTTGACTGCCTCAGGGCAGAGGCTAAAGAATATCTCCTCTGTGGGAAGGAGGGACTCTGCTGCCAGTGTGGTTTCTTCTAGAGCCAAGGGACCCAACTGGAAAGAACTAGCCATCTTCAGATACCTGAGGTAGTCTGAGATGGTAGAACATCTTCAAACCATCATGACCTTGAGGGTCATGGAGAATGGAAGAGACGTGACAGCCAAGATAAACCCTTCAGTATTTTTCCACCCAAGGCATGAGCTGTTTTGGTAGAGAGGTATTTAGGTGTTTATCAACATGAGCCAAACTAACTGGACAATGAAAAGCTGCAATTGTGATAGTCCTCAACCAAGTAGAATGTGTAGTCTCTCTTTTCCGTGATGGCATTATTGGTTGTCAAGCCAGGACAATTAAAGAACAGGGCTATAAGATGAAAGGAAAGGACAGACTTGCCTGAGGGGTAGAGATGTGGAGGGAAGGAGGAGACCTTGTCCCTCCTTTTACTTCCCTGATGGTACACCTGAAAAGGAAATAGGAAAGCCACCTGGTTGTCAAACCAGCCGCCCTGGCCTGGTGCACTTAAGACTTCTATTTGTCACCCAGCTCCCTATTTGACTAATGCAATCAGTGAGACAGAGGTTACCTGAATTACCAATGTCACCAAGCTACTAGGAAGTCCAACCAGAACAGTTATCAATTCTCCTGTTTTCTACAACTATGCCCTTTCCAACCACACTGTATTAAATCTTAAAAATAAGTGCCAAATCTGTTGATGATATTTATCACCTTGGAGCCTCAAACTGTAAGACAAATGTGGGTTTCGCTAGCCACGTGATGTCACCCACTTTGGTAATTCATCCAGGTATGGGAGCATAACCTTGGTAAGTTACTCCTTTGTTTCATTCCACAGAGCACCTTTCAGGCCAAAGCACTGATCTGCAGCCTGCTGTTGCAGGGGACACCAAGGAAAGTGCCCACGTTCAAGACTGTAGTGAGCTTGGTGACCACACAGGTAGGATCATTAGAGGTTTGGGAAGGGTGTCCTATAGTTAGAGACGTTCCATAGCTGAAAATGATCGCCTGATATAGGTGACAGCTGATTAAGTGCAGGGACAGCTTTACAAAGGACCCCATAGGTGATTTCACGGAAGGGAAGGAGTAAAGGGAGATAAGCTCAGCTTCTCTGCAGCTGCTCCCTCTGCCCTCTGACCTGTTTACTGGGGAAACTGGTCTAGTTGTGGCTCTCCTTACTGATAGCCTCTTTTCAACTCCTCCTCTCGGAGTAGACCCTGACACATTTCTGTCTGACTCATGTTGGGACTTATGAAAGTTCAACTTCTTAAGATCTTTCTGTGATCCTGACATTGGTAAATAGACCTCAGACTAATCAAGAACATTTATGGTGGGAAGGAGCACCGTGGACAAGAACTTAAAACTCAAGGTCTAAGCCCTCCATCGGTTAACATCCTCGTAAAATGAGAGAATTAGACTAAATTCGTGGTTTTTAAATATTGAAAAAATATTGGAATCTTCCCTTTTTGCAGTTTGAAGTTTCCTGGACTTCTGCTGCAAGAAGAAACTATGATTTTCAAAAATATGGCCCTTAATGCTAATGCCAGCGTTTTCTAAAAAGTGAGGATGAGTTGCCCCAGATTTTCCACTAGAGTTTGCAGTTACAGGGTATCAGCAAGGAGTTTCTGGGCACATCTGGCTCCTTTGGAATTGGCCATGCAGCCTATTTTTCGAGGAAGTACAGAACTGGGACTTCACCTTGGAGCAGGGAGGTTAGGGAGTAAGAGAGAAGGAGAAGAGGGAGAGCCCAGGGAGCAACAGTGTTTCCTGAATTTGAGGAGACTTTGGGGTGGAGACAATGACACCCTTTTCGTTTTCAAAAATAGGATGCCTAGCTCTTACTGACTCATGGTCTAGACCCTTTCTCCGTAGCAGAAGTCACAAATAGGAGGTCTTCTGGTGTAATCAGCACACAGATGTGTTTTGTTTGACCAGATACAGTGTTTGTTTGTTTGTTTTTTTAAACTTTGAACCCAAATCTCTTTAGGTGGGTCATATATTTTCTGCTTCACCACAAACCCTAACACCCCCCCCCCGCCCCCGCCACCCTCTTGGCCTGACAGTGCACACATTCTTGTTACCTGAGTGACCCCAAAGGCATTTGACTTTGCACTGCCTGCTCTGGTGTTTTCAGCCATATCTTCTCCATTTTATTCCAAAATGGTCCAGTGGAGAATTGGCTTGATTTTCCTGGGAAATATGAATGGTTCATTGAGCTCAATCCGACTTTGGAAGGATTCGACTCCTTCAGAGAAGGAGTCCCAGCATTACTTTATTTCATTAAACCAGAACACTCAGGGATGCTTCTTTGAGGAAATGAGAATCCATATCTGGAGAAGCTTCTGTTGTCACTCCTGGATGTACTCAAGTCTGCAATTCAAGCTCTTCATTGTTCAGCCACGTCACTGGTGTCATTCCTTTTAAGTTGATCTGTTTACTTAGAATGGACCACCTTATTTTACCTTTCTGTTTTTCTCCATATCTTCACTTTTCCAATCTCCTTGTGTAGCAATTAATTTGCCAAAGAGATGCAGATGATTCCAGCTGTCACCAGGACATAGTTAAAAATATTTGACAATACTGAGTTTTGCTCTGAACTCAATAGTTTGATAGTCTCCTTCTTATTTAAGTTTATCTCTTTACTCTGACTCAAATCCTTCTCCCTGCTCTCCAGGCAAAGCTGGAGGATGGAGAACAGACTTCATCTAAGCTTTATTAAGAATATTCTGTAAGTTTTCTGTTTGATTTTTATACTTCAAATAACTCTTAAAAATCAATATTTTGATGACTGAAGTGTAAATGAATAAGAAACATGGAATAAGTTTTCCCTTCAATTACATGAACAGAAATTCTATGGGTTTTTATTGTAAATCCAGGCAAAGTAACTAGGGGCATCTGCTAAGTTCCAGGTGAAGATGTGGAAGCTTCCTCTCTGGGGAAAAACATGGCACCTTCCTCTGGAGAGTCCCCAACCAAAAGGGGCTTGGTGATCTTTCCTTGCTTTGTTTTTTCCTCTCTGAATCTATTGAACTGCTGTTGCTCCTTTTTATTCTGAAGATCTCAGATGGGTGGAGACAACAACAATCTCAGCTTTCCACGTGGGTGATACCGGCTGGGCTTTGATCAGTGCATGGTAGCTCTTGGTCCAGCTGAATTGGGCCAGAGCACAAGGTTAAAGATTATTCCCATCAATGGTCCTTCTTAATAAGCAAACAGAGTTATCTGTGCCCTGAAGTGGGCTCCTCTTTCTTCTTTTTATGTCACTTCTTGCTTTTATGTTGCTTACCACGGTATTACAAGTAAGCGTAGGCCTAACAGTGTTTTGGAATCTCCAGGAAGGGGAAACCTGCCTGGTCCTCTACTGGGAGGAGTTGGTCAATCAAGAGATGGGAGGGAAGGCAGGGAAGGGAAGTTAATGAAATTCTAAAAAGCTGCAGATATTTTTCTTAATTTCTTTTTTGTCTTCTTTTAACATTGTTGTTTCCCTGTCTGGTCATGATGTTTTTTGTGTGATAATAAAAATGTAATAATATTCCATTTAAAATTTTTGTCTTTATCCTTTGGTGTTTATAGCAATAATAATAACAACAACAGATGGTCTTATCTACCGTTGATAGCTCGAAGAATTACATTTCTTCTACACAAAAGATATTTGTCTAAGGAACCAAACTAATAACATAGAATCAGAGCGTAGTCTTCCCAGAATAGACAACATAAAACAATTGATTTCTGTATTTATTTTTCTGCACTGTATCTTTGTCATGCTATGTGTTCTATCATTATAATTTCAACCTTATACATTTTATGCATCTTCTACAGTATGTCACAGTTGCCAAATTTATAAATTATCTTCACTGTTTATATTTTGGTTTGGATGCTTTTAGAGCATCTGAAATGAGGATACCAAATAGGTGCAGTCTCTCTTGATTAGTAGTGACTGTGTGAGACTGTAAATGCTCAGCCCTGACCACAGGTTAAATCATCCAGAGAGTTTCTTGAAATTGAAGCCAACCCCACCCCACCCTGGGTCAGTTTCAGAATCTGTAGGGGCTGGGCTCAGGCATACTTAAAAATCTTCCCTGGGTGATTTGAATATACAACTAGGATTAAGAACCATTGATCTGGAGCATTGTCTGTCAAACTTCAGCACGGATCAGGATCACCTTGAGGGCTTGTTAAAAACACAGGTTGCCAGCCCCTCCCCCACTCCCTGGACATTCTGATTCAGTAGGTCTGGGGTGGTGCCCAAGAATTTGCATTTCTAACAAGTTTCTAAGCGATGTTGATGCTTCATGGGTTGTCCCTATCAAGTCGTGATCACGTGGCATCTGCACTTTGGGAAACACTGATGTAAAGCATGTTAGGAAGGACCTTGAAGATAAATTAAGGTTTAGTGGAAAAGAGGGGCATGATTGATTAGTTACAGCTGGGCTGCCAGGGTCACTGAAAGGAGGAATTGTATTTGTTACCCCCACTCTTGAGAAACTTACTGGTAAACTGTCCTCATTCACAATGTAGAAATGGGTTACTCTAGGAATGATTCCCTGTTTACAGTCAGTCCTACCCACATTGTGACAATCCATTCCTTGACCTACCATCTGTGTCAGCAGGCCGCCCTGTCCTGCTGTCTAGGACCGGAAGCTGGTCTGCTGTCTCGCCCAGTGCCCTTCTTGCTGCCACCATTGCAGTCTACCTCACCTGGGGGCCACTGAGCTCAGTCCGTTACCTCTGTTGCCAGAGAAAGGTAGCTTGTTTTCCCAAAACCATGAATGATTTTACCCAACTTGCTGGCTGGGATCACAAAACAGGTCAGTTTTGATGACATGTCATAGACAAAGGCTGTGGAACAGCAGGAGGGGCAGGAGAGAGGTGCTACGGAGTGTAGACGTGTTCTAAAACCTAACCCTGCCTATTTCTGAGCTTGTCCATAGATCTCTAAGGATTTTGTTTGTCTTCTTGTTTGTTTTCTCTCAGTTCTAAGGGGCTCTATAGATCGTAAAGTCATCCCACAAACAGAATTCAACAATGGCCATGAAGATACTTCAAGCAACCCTCCTGCTATCACTGAGAAAAATTGGTGAGTCTTATCTATAAGCATTCCCAATCTTAAACTCAGGTGCTCTGTTCCAATGGACACTGAAACAGAGCTACTTCAAACAGTGTTTTGGTGAGTTGGAGACAGTGGAGCCAAAAAGTGTTTTTTATCAGATTCTCCCAGGTCAGACGTCATTACTCTGTGGGCAAAAGTCTTTATTCTACAGCGCAACCTGAGCGCAGTCCCGCTATTTGGGTTCTCTTCATGGCAAAACAGGTAGTTGCCTGATGAACCTTAACAGATTCTCTCAACTGGGGACAGTTTTGCCTCTCTTCCCTACTTCCCCCTCCCCACCCCCCCACCCCGGGACACTCAACAATGTCTGGAGATATTTTTGGTTGTCACAACTCTAGGGGGAGGAGGTGTACTAATGCCATCTAGCGGGTGGAGGCCAGGGATAGTGCCAAACAGCCTACCAGGCACAGCACAGCCCCCTCACGACAATGAGTTGTCCAGCCCCAAATGACAGTAGTTCCGAGACTGAAAAAGCTTGGTTTACGCTGAAGCAAAAAGGGAGCATCAATTCCTATTTACCCACAGTTTCTAGTCAAATATAATTCAGAGTAGAGCATTACAGCCCAGGGCCGCAGCACCCCATCTTCAGTGTACCTAGGAACTGCTCGGGTCTGCAGAGACCAGTATCTCTGCCAAATGGAGGCTCATGTCACTCTAAGTCAGACCAGACAAGGCCATGACATCAAGCACTGGACACTCAAGGAGCTCCTAGGCTAGGCCTCCTATTCTTCACAGAAAACTCCCTAACCTACCCTTACCCAGAAAAGGTTTTCAGGCCCTGTCACACATGTCACCAGGAAGAGGACACAACCACAGGAAGGAGTGGACCGTGGCAAAAGGAAGGTCTAACTAGAATGAAGCTTATCTTTCTTCTTTTCCTCTAAATTGGTTGTAGGGACTTTTCATTAATAGTTTACTCCAGGGGTGCGTGGGTGGCTCAGTCGGTTGAGCGTCCGACTTAGACTCAGGTCATGATCTCACAGCTCGTGAGTTCGAGCCCCGCGTCGGGCTCTGTGCTGACAGCTCGGAGCCTGGAGCCTGCTTCGGATTCTGTGTCTCCCTCTCTCTCTGCCCCTAACTCACTCATATTCTGTCTCTGTCTCTCTCAAAAATAAATAAACATTAAAAAAAATTTTTTTTAAGAAGTGTACTCCAGGATTTGGAGAAAGAAGCAGATCACTAGAAAGTTCTTTGCATCACTTGGAAAAAGAAGTGGTTTTGATTTGTACTTTTTAAAAATATTTCTTAATCTCTTGAGGCTTCTTATTAATATTTTTGAGACTTGACAAATTATCAATACTTCTCTAATGGTCTCAAACTGTTGTTGGACTGCTTATAAAGTAGACTACTTTCCCAGTAGGATAGCTCAGCCAAGGGTACTTGAGGGAATATTATAGAACATAATACTAGATACTCTATACTAGAATAACAAACTTTAGAATTTCTGATGCAGCAGAAAGATCACTGAACTTGGCAGGTGGAAGACTTGGGTTCTGGTCCTAGTTAGTGCTGACATTTTCCAGCTGTTAGACCTTGGACAAGTCAGTGAACTAATTTGGTCAATGCCTCTAACTGCCTGACTCCCCTCAACCTCAGCTGGTGACTGACTTTAACATACGGTATCAGGACAGCTGTAAGCCAACTTCACCTTCACTTCCCTCCACCTCAGAATCTCTCTTTCTCTTCAGCTATTCTTTCTTCCTTTGCTCCCATCTCAAAAGGCTACAGGTCCCTCCTTGCACAGGTGAATGCCTTCATTGTGGCCCTGCCCTCATCATTTAGCCCGCCCTGGCGTTCTCTCTCTAGTGTCTTTCTCCTTTTTGCTTATACTTCTCTCCATTTTGCAAAAAAGGCCGCTCTTGGCCCTGGCTTCCCTCTTGTTACTTTTACCATCACACTTCCTCAGACTAACATCCTGGTCTGGGGCCTCATTCCCTCCCCCACCACCCTCCTTAATCCTGAAATCCGATCTGATCTGTGCCCTCCCTCTGTCTCCACAGTTGCTCTTGGGAAGTTCAGCTCCCAGTTCCTAGAGCCTTGTCTTCGTCAGACTCTGCAGCATCAGTTCCGTGGGCTGTGCTGTCCTCAAATTGCCCTCATCCGTGGCTGTCTGCAGCATTGCAGGCTTCAGGTTCTTCCTCTAAGACATCCTGGTCTCTGCCTTCTCTGGCCCCATCATGCTCTTCCACCCACCATTGGAATGGGGCAGCCCTCCAAGCCCTTGACTTTCTTTCTTCTTTATTCCTCACCTGAGTGATATCCTGTCTCGCTGGTATGTTCTGTTATCACCCGACTCTCAGCTGAGTGAGCACAGTTCTTGGGATTCTGTTCTGCTGACCATGTTCTGATTTCCACACCAGGGCCTCAGCAGAAAAGTTCCCACCAAAGCACCTTTTCTGCCTGACCCCTCTGCCCCCACTCTTGTGAGTTGAATAAACACTCTGGTGACCTAGCCTTGAAACCTGGCAGCCATTTTTGATCCCTACCTCTCATTTAACTCCACCTCCAATCATTTTCTTAGCATCCTTCTCTGGTCCAGCCCTACCATTATCTTGTTCTCTCTCCCTCTCTCCCTTTTCTCTTCTTTATAGACCAGCTTTTATTTCTGACACCTGATCAATTATCCTAAAGTATATTCTGGCTTTTCAAAGAACTTTAATGGCTTCCCATTTTAGACCAAAAGAGGTTCAGACTTCTCAGTCTGCCATGTCAAGTCTCTTTGTGTCTTGCTCTGCTTTGTCTTCCAGACTCACCTCCAGTACGTCCCTATATGCACCCTGTGGGGTCAGACTTACCGTTTTACCAATGTAACTACCTCTGTTCTCTCTGCTCATGCCTTTCTGTTCAGTTCTTAGCTATCTCATCAAGACACATGGTCATATCCCTTCCCTCTATGAAGACCTTAATTCTCTTCAATGCTCCTTGAATCTTTGTAGTCCATTTTTAACAGTGCTACTCAGAATGCTGGTTCACAACAAGATAATGAGTTCATATCAGAATGTCAATCAACCCACTGCTTTCTTCATCGAGGAAGTCTGGCTATGAAAAAAATATCAGCAGAGCTAAATAATGTACTTGGTAATAAACTGATTTACATTCTGGCACAAGCTCCTTATGACATTGAGTGAGTAGGAACAGCTCACAGACAGGGTCCTAGGACCACACTTTGGTTTATCACTCTCTGTCGCTTCACATATTGCCTGGTGGTGTGGTTGACTGTGTGCTAGGAGGTCAGCTTCTCATAAGTGAGGGTTGAATCTTATTTCTTTCTGTTTCCAATACACGCAGTAGGTACTCAATATGTTTATTGAGCTGACATCCAAGGCCACTCTTAGAGCTCAGATTTTTACGAAATAAATGTTTTTCCTGCTCAGTCTTTGGGTAGGGGCAGCAACAATAGGATCCAGAATAATTCATTAGATAGGGTGTCAAGATATGCCTGCCCCAGGGGGTTAGGGGTCTCATTTTGCCCTCTGTGTTGATGGTCACCTCAGTGCCCTGTGGATCAACCCAGGGGTTGACAGGAAGGAAACTGGGGAGAGCAACAGGGGAAGAGATGGGCAGGCAAAGAAGAAAGCTGAGTCATGCCAATGATGATGCTCTTAGCAGCAATTAACAGACCTTCCAACCAATATGTTTAAGAATCCCTTGAGATAAAGGTCTGAAGACAAAAGTTCCAGTGCTGGCTCAGTTGCTCAGGGATGTCATTAAGGAGGTAGGCCTTTTCATCTCTTTGCTATTTTCAGTGCATCAGCGTGCCCCTACTTATGGTTGCAAGGTGGCTGAAGCAGCACTAAAGCAATACTTACTCACGTGGCAGTGTCCAAAGCAGAAAGGAAGAGGTGGATGGGAAGCGGGTGGGGTTCTCCTCAGGAGTCTCTCTCTGTTCGTCAGGATGGAAGCCTTTCCCAGAAGTCCCTAGGACACTCTCCTCTCATCTCACTGGCCAGAATCTGCCAGGGAGCTACAAGGAAAGCTGAGAACATGAGCATGGGAATTTTCAGCTTCTGCAAATAGGCTGTAGGCAAAGAAGAAAGGGGTTGGAGAACCAACCAACAAAATGTGCCAGAAGAGTCCTGAAGTAGTAGTGATGGGATCAGACAGGTACTAGGGAAAGGTAAAGAGAAGGCAAAATCAGAGGGAAGAGCTCATAAGGAAAACCCAAACCTGACAAGAACTATTGCTGAGAATAAGAACAACATAATCCTTCAGAGTCACTCGACATTTGTTGTGAGTCCAGGTCCTTTTCCGGTTATCTCACGTGATTCTTATCCAAGCCTTTTGGCTGGCATTACCGACCTGTCTTATGGATAAGTAAACCAAACTGGGAAGGCCAAGACTGTAGTCCCCAAAGCTTGCCTAGAGACCAGTGCTGCGTTGGATGTATCAGATTTACCTAGTCCTGCCCCTAATCAGCTAGTCTGGAGGGGTCACACACACAGTGTCACACAGAGAATAAATGGCAGGTCGCGTTTGAAACCAGAGCTTCTCTCTCCAGCAATAAAAACAACTAACATTTGACATTTATTAACAAATTTGGGGCACTATATTAAGTGTTCTGCATGTACTACCTTATTTAATCCTTAGATTACCCTATGAAAGAGGTACACATTGTATAATTTCTGACGTTACGGTATTACAAGTGATTTGCTTTCTGGTGGTGGAGTCTGGAGAAGACATGCGGAAATCGCACCTCTCAAGGGGAAGGAAAAGAAGGAAGAACAGGTCATCAGTCTCAGATCTCAAGTGGCTGAAGGAGAAAATGTGTTTGGTGTCCACCACATCTTTGCATCCTTCAGTGACACTATTGTCCAGGTCACTGATCTTTCTGGCAAGGAAACCATCTGCTTTGTGACTAGTGAGATGAAGGTGAAGGCTGACCGAGATGAGTCCTCTCCCTTTGCTGCCATTTTGGCTGCCCAGGATGTAGCCCAAAGGTACAAGGAGCTGGGCACCGCTTCCCTCCACATCCAACTCCAGGCCACAGGAGCAAATAGGACCAAGATCCCTGGCCCTGGAGCCCAGTCAGCCCTCAGAGCCATTGTCCACTCAGGAATGAAGATCGGGCAGATTGAGGAAGCCACCCCCATCCCCTCTGATAGCACCTGTAGGAAGGGGGGTTGCTGTGGTCACCGTCTATGAACAGGATTTCTCAAATTATTGTTTTCTGTTAATAAATTGCCTTTGTATAAGCTTTAAGAAAAAGATAAGTAATTTGCCAATATTGCCCAGTAAAGTGACAGAGTCAGGATTTGGACGCAGGCCTTCTGACTCCAGAGCTGACACTTTTAAGTTACTGATACATTCTGCTGCCTGTCTAGGTTCCTGGTTCCAAATGCTTAGCCCATGGCTTTTTCTGCTCTGTGCTCTCTATAAATGTCATTGTGACAAATCTTAAATCACAACCAGCTAAGGGAAAAACCCTGGTGGGCATAAAACCGTCATCCTGTGATTGGTGGAGAGAACTCCAGCACCGAATTCTTGGGATTAAAGCCTCATGGAGAAGATGCTCCCATCTGTGCATGAGGGGGTGGGGGCTAACTTGGCTAGGGAGAAGGCAGCTTCAGGTTGAAAGGAGAAATCAGTGGTTGGTGTGGCCCTTCTCCGCTCCGCTTCCTACATGAGCCTGTAACTGTGTACAGTGAATGGCAGAAAGGAAATAGTCTTTTATGTCATGAGGCTTTGTTCCCATGATGGTAATCCTCTATTTTAATGCTGATAAGTACAATAGTGAGGATTATGCTCCTTAATTTAATTTGGCCTGCATATGGCAAAGCTCTTGCCAGGCTTTTATTTGACATTCTTTAGCACAGCTAGCCTGTTGTTATATAACAAGAAGCCCCTATAACGGAGGCAGGAGGTTGATAATGCTGGTGCACATGTTTCTACCCGGCAGCTCGTTACACACCTCCAGAGAAACCGCTTCCTTGTGGGCCACTTCAGGGAGGATTCGGACTCCGAGTGACGGGAATCTTCATGACTCAGGCAGCTCGAGGAGAGCTGGCACCTCGCAAGAGGGGAAAGCGAGCACATATTTCTCCCACTCTGGGGCTTGGAGCCAATTGGGCTGACCTCAGAATGGATGAGCCAGAGAAACAGCCTCCCAGTCAGGGCCAACTGTGGGCCAGATCTTCATGTGGGCTGTAAAAGTACAGATTGCCACGTATCTTGACACACACACTGCGTGGGGGGTCCCCGCAGAAATATGTGGCAGTGCTAAGAAGATTAAACAAAACAAAACTTTCCTTATGTATCGGGAGGAACTTTCCTCTCCCACCCTTCAGTTCCCGTGCTCCTTTTTCCTTCCACTTCTGTTTCTCCCCCTCCGGAAGCCGGTGCCCTCCAGCCAAGTGCCTACTGCCAGGGCCAAGTTAATGCACTAGGCATTAGAGGAACTTGGACACCGAAGGAGGGTGGCGGCAGGTATGGGCGCAGTGGTAGAGGTGGTGGCCTTCTTCTAGGAAGTGCTCGTGATGTGGGAGATACGCTGTGTGTTATCTCCTTTGGGTAGAAAGCAGATGGGCCTTGGTGACAGTCCTGAATTTAAATCATGGTTCAGCTTCTTATGAACTACGAGTCTTCGGTCAAATTCCTTCGTCTTTCTGAAACTCGGTGTCCTGGGCTGCAGAAAGGGCGTGATTGTGAGGATTGGAGATGATCTCTGCGAGGGAACTAGCATAGCTCTAGACGCATGGTAAATGCTCACGGGATGATAACACGCTGCTGTTGGTTATGGTGATGGAAGTGGTAGCAACAGTAGTCTGTGCAAGCTAGCCTGAGGTGAAGAGTCAAGGCTCCTCTGGCTTAGCTGTAGGGCTTTAGACTAAAATACGCATTGAGGATTCCAGCACTTTAGAAACTTTGCACAGCCCTCACTCTCTGCTTTAACGTGAGGGTCATATTTTATTTTCTTGTGTTCCTGGCTTTTATGTCAGGGATAAACGTGAGGTTGAGTTTGGGCCCGACTCACCCTTGCCAATATGGCCAGGGTTTCACTGGCACAGCCTCAAGTGGTAACTTCCAGAGCTTACTCGATTGTTAGGGCCTTCTTGGAGTTTCTTGATTTTTAAAGTACTAATTGGTCACATTTATTTTCAAACCGTTTTTGAAGCCAGAAATCTTATCACCAGCTGAAAGGAGCTTCAAGGAAAAATCTGTTTTGAGTTATATTTTTCCTTGTGGAGTTGCTTATGGCTGTACATAAATATTTATCCGAACTATTTCAACAAACCTTAAATCATCAGTGGATCAGTGATCCTTATGCAAAAGACCCTTTTAGAAGGATTGTGGATGTCAAGAATGTCAGCAGTCCAAGTTCTTTTTGGAGGACCAGATTCCAAAGGCTAGTGCCCTCTTTTAAAATTATCTGGAGCTGTTTGGTGATTTTCAGTATGTCTTTTGTTTTCCTGTTTCTGTATACCTGTCCATGCTATTCCTCCTGAATAGAATTTCCTTGCCAGTTCTTTCTTTACCTGGAATATTTTACTCATCCTTCACGCTATCACCCATGTGGCACCTCGTGCAGGGTTTTGAAACAGACTAGAGCTAGGAGAAGACCATCCCAGGTGGGAGAAAGAGTGAACAATGGTCCAGAGGCATGATGTGCAGGGGGCACAACAAGAAGGCGAGGTGTCCAGTGGGATGAAGGCAGAGGGTGTGGTGGGAGGGACGTGATGCGGGGAGAACTATAACGGGCAATAAAGCAGATAGGAGCCAAGATGTGGGAGGCTTAAAGATGCACAAAATGTTTTGGACCATATTCTATAAGCTGAAAAATGTACACATACAGTCATTGAGTAGAATATGGTCTGCAGACGTATTTTGGTTGGCCTGAACAATGTTTTTAAAATTCTTAATTTAGTTTCCAACTTATAAAAATAGAAAGACTTCATGGAACAATTCAGATTTCTGATCGCTTTAAAAAATTGTTGTATCTAGCAGCAGTCTGCTGGGACCGAGTAGAGGGTGTCTTCCATTGATTCCTACTCACAGACTGCTTAATTCATGGCCTGGCCCCACCAGCATCTGAGTTTGACTCCTGTCCACTGTGTTCAGGGGCACCATGCAGGCAGAGGAAGCAGTTTAGGCTATGGACTCTGGAGCCAGATTGCTTCTGTCTAGGCTCAGGTCCGTGTCCAACTAGCTCAGTGACCTTGGGCAAGTTAAACACATGTCTAATAATGGTACCTATCTCCTATAACCATTGTGAGAATAAATTATAGGAAATGTTTAGAAGACTACCAGACGTGTAGTAAATGCACAGAAATGTTAACTGTTATTACTATAATCTATATGTGATAATAAACTCCAGGGTTGAAACTGTCACTCATTTCTGGATAACAGCCGAATCTGGATCTTGGGCCATTATAAGCATAAGGGTAATTGATGAACGGATGAATGAATTTTTACTTCTGTTGGATCCAAAGCTAAATTTAATTAGTTTTCCCTCAAGAAATGCTTCTTATTTATGTTGAGTTTGACTTCAACATAATAATTGATTTTTGATAAAGTAGGAATCTGGCTTTCTTAGAAACCCAACAGTGCTAACAAAATAAGTGAACGGAAATGTTAACATCGTCTCATTTTTCTGTAATGGATCTAACTTCCTAACTCAGAAATGAGACCTGGGGTGCCTGGGTGGCTCAGTCAGTTAAGCATTGGACTTTTGATCTCAGCTCAGGTCTTGATCTCAGGGTCATGAGTTCAAACCCTGCAATGGGCTGCATGCTGGGTGTGAAGGCTACTTAAAAAAAAATTAAGACCCAAGTTTGGGAAGATGCTTAATTATGTGTTTTCTTTATGAAGCAGAGTTATTGGCAGGTAACTGCCTATGGTTACTATCTTAATTTAGAGTTAGCTGCTAGGATCCAGACATAGTGAACTTAAGCAGAAATATTAGAACACATTTTTTGAAGTTTGTTTATTTATTTTGAGAGAGAGCGAGAGGCAGAGAGAAAGCGGGTGGGGGAGGGGCAGAGAGAGAGAGAGAGAGAGAGAGAGAGACAGAATCCCAAGCGGGCTCTGTGTTGTCAGCACAGAGCCTGATGCTGGACTCGAACTCACAAACCATGAGATCATGACCTGAGCTGAGATCAAGAGTCAAAATATTTGACTGAGCCACCCCAGCACCGTGCTGTTAGAACACATTTTTGACTTGGGTTCTCTGACCACCCCCACCCACACACGAGATCCACACTTCAAGTCAGTGTTTGGGGCCTGGTGTCTCAGACAAACATGGAGCATCTCCAGAAATGGTTTGGACAGTTTGACATGAGAACCAATTTCGGTGTGTTCGACATAACCTCATGTATAGCCGCAGTTACCGCATCACCCACCGAGGCCTTAAATGTGATCCCCTGTGGACACATCAGCAAGTGATGCTGTCAGCGAATGATGGCATGAGCTCTGTGGAGTTGACCTGCAATGTTGGATTTACTTTCTTTCTGGAAAACCTGCACATTTACGGAGAACTTTGGTCCAGTGACACTTAATTTTATTTGGATAAATATCATCTAAAACTGAATGATATGTTCAGTTTATACTGAAAGGTGGAAGTTGCTCTTTCACTTTATACTTTAAGTAGCAAATAACTCCCCCCCCCTTATTTTTTTTTATAAAAAATCAACTGTTCAGAATGATAACCTGTACTTTTACTAAAGAAATCTCCATCTCTCTTTAGCTCTCTCCTTTTCCTTCTTTCTTTCCTTTTCTTCTCTCTCAGTTTCTGTTTGTCTCTCTCCGTATACAATTGATACCTACATCCCTAAAGTTCTGGTTTCTAATCTAAAGGCCAGTTTCAAGGAACGACAAAATTTGGCAAATTCTTCTGACTGTTTCATGATCCCTTGCTCCCGTCCTACATTACCCATTTTGTGAGTGTAGGAAATTCTAGAAATTCAGTACATCTCTGATACCTACTTTGCTTGTATCCTCATCCATACCTTTGCTATGTTCAGGCTCAGAGTGAGTTTTTGGCAAAAATACCTTTGCAGAGCACCTGGGTGGCTCAGTCGGTTAAGCGTCTAACTCTTGATTTCAGCTCAGGTCATGATCTCACAGTCATGATATCGAGCCCCACATCAGGCTCCATGCTGGGTATGGAGCCTGCTTAAGATTCTCTCTCTCCCTTTCTTATACCCTTCCCCATGCTTGTTCTTTCTCTCTCTCTCTCTCTCTCTCTAAAAAAAAAAAAAAATCTTTGCATATTGAGCCTATTTTGAAAGAAAAAACAAACTTGAGAAAAGAAAACTTGTTCAAGATGAAAATATTGCAGGAAACAAAATTTGTGTAAAAATGAATTCTAGATAAAAGTGTTTTATCATCAATACTTAAGTAAACCTAGATTATAATCTTACAGGTTGAAGGAAGAATAACTTTATATATTTCCACAGCCTTGTTAACTTTATTTCATTTTCTTTGGGTTAAAAGGAAAAACAGTAGTGTTTCTGTTCCATATGTATTTTGTGGATTCTGTGGCATTTGGCTTGTACCTGCAGGGCACAAATATTCCAGCATATTTCCCATTAGTATTGCCCCAGTCACTTTAAACTGTGAAGGACCTGAGCAAGTGTTGGCCACAGCAGCCATTGACAGTAGTGATGCCACACTCTTTCTGTGTGCACCTCAGTGACTTCTCAGACTTGCCTCCTTGATGAGCAGACAAAACAGAAGGAGGCTGGAATTTTTTTCTTTTCATCTCAATGGTGTAGGTCAGGAAGACAGGAATAGAGAGCTTTGGTGAAACAGGGCTCTAGCGACTGCTGTGATTGGGAAATTAGATAATAAACAGACCCTGTTACTAAGATTCTAATGGCCTAAAATCAACACAGTCTGGAGACGCAGGCAGGAGTGGCCTTCCTTGCTCTGGCCCAGACCTTCCCCGGAGAGCTCTTTGTGTCAACAAGAACAGCCAGCGCTCCTGGCCCGCTCCCAGCACTCAGAGTGGGGCTATCATTTTTGTTTGCTTTGCAAATATCTTAATGGGAAGTGGTTCAACACCACCTATGGGTTAATCTGAGGGGTTCTGCTTGGCAGCTGTTAGCTCTGAGAGCCACATGGCTGCTCTCGGGTGGAGGGAGTCAGGCTGACGGTTAACTACCCAGCGCCAGGTTGAGGCATCTCCTTTGCTTATTGGATTTACTGACTGGCAGGAAGCACAAGCACCTTGTTGTCTTTTATTTTTAGTTCGTTCCTCCTGGGAGTGTAAGGATGTTATTCTCAGATCCAATTGTGCTTTTCCCTCTAAGGCAGGGCTGTTGTTTCCATTAGTTTCTCTAGCATGCCACATACTTCTTTCACCCAAGTGCAATCTCATAGTATCTGTAATTTCATATTAAAAGTGGTGGTGTGGCAGTGGTGGAGTCCGTGGTATTGTTGCGGGAAGAAGGATCTGATCTGTTAGCCTGTTAGGAGGCCAAAGCTACAGCCCTGTCTTCACCTGGGATCTAAAGGCTTGAATAGATACCAACTTTCTTAAGAATCTCTGCTCTGCTGTTCCCTCAGTTTTCTTTTCTCTTCCTAAATTTGGCTCTCACTTGTCTTGACCCATGGGAACGCTTCCCCAGGTGACTTGGCCAACTCATGTTTTTCTGAATCTGTGCCAGGAGACTTTGGCTCAAATTAACTCTTTCTTTATGCTTCCTTCACAGGATTTCAGGCAGGGCTGGGACAGTTTCCACAGAGCAGGTTAGGAAAGCTCCTAGACTGATGACAGACTTGTAGACAGTTTCCAAACGCCCCATTTGTAAAAATGCAAAAAGTTCAGATGACTCTATAAACTCTGGAACAAATGTCCAGCTACCCTCAGTAACAGTGCAGACTTGCTTCTAAGACTTTTTCCTTTCCTGAAGATTTCCACACCTATTTGTGGAGTTGCCTGGTGGTTGAGAGCAAGGGCTAGACCTGCTGCTGCTAAGGGTAAGTAAGGCTTTGATGAACTCATTTGCTCCATTTCCTCATCATTAAATGGAAGACAAAATGACACGATGTCTACCTCACCAGGTTAAGAATGTCCAGTGAGATAACGTAAAGTGTATCTTACCTGACACATAAAACATATTCATGAATAGTAATAAAGAAGGAGTTATTGTTGCTCTCTCTGAAATACCCACCTTTCCCTATGTAATTTTTAGTGTTCTACATTCTTTTCTGAGACATTCATTTTGAAATCTGGGGTTCCTAACTCTAAAATGAAGTCAGTGCTGAAGTGCCTGTGTGGGTCAGCCGGTTAAGCTTCCGACCTCAGCTTGGGTCAGGATCTCATGGTTCATGGGTTCCCCGCATTGGGCTCCTTGATAACAGCATGGAGCCTGCTTGGGATTCTCTCTCTCTCCCCTTTTCTCGCTGCCCCTCCCCCACTTGCTCACGTGCACATGTGTGTGCATGCTCTCTAGTGCCAAATCGAGGACAATTCAGTATCAAAGTAAATAATGATAATAAAATAATATAGTGTATTGAATAAAATAAGAATCCACTAGTCTATATTGATAGATGGAAGGGAGGGAGGGAGAGAATGAGAGGAGGGAGGGAAAGGAAGATGAAGAAGAAACAGGGTAAGCTTTTCCTTGCAATAAACTGTGAAATAATAAATGTAAAAGGAATGATGAAAACAGAAAATCATTGTTTGGCAACTGCTAAAATAACCATTATTTTAGACAAAAATCATCAACGGATGCTAAAACTAGTAGGGAAAGTTTAAGGAGTTAACAAGCTTTTTACATAATCACAGAGTAAATCTCCATGAGATACTTAGTGATTGCAAAAAGACAGTGGGGCAGTCTGGCAGACCCTACGTTAACCAAGTGTTGAAAGTTAGCATCACCAGTAATTGGACAAATTGACAGCATCTTCCTCCTCATGATGCACTGAGGAAGAACACAATATTACTTCGGTGGATTTCCTGCCAAATGTGCATAACCTGAATTTAATCATGAAGAAACAGCAGACAAACCAGAAAGACCTCTTCCAAAATTAATGATCTATAGGTTTTAAAATGCAACACAAAGGAAGACTAAGGAACTGTTTCAGATGAAAGGAGACTAGAGAAACATAACAACTGAATGCAGTGTATGGTCCAGAATTTGCCTTTTCTATAGAAGACATTATTGGGACAGGTGGCAAAATCCAGACAGCCTAAACATTGGATAATAGTATTGTATTAATATTAGTTTCCTGATTTTGGTTATTTTACCTCATCATATAGAGAATGCCCTTGCTTTTAAGAAGCACACACTGGGGCGCCTGGGTGGCTCAGCCGGTTGAGCGTCTGACTTAGGCTCAGGTCATGATCTCACAGCTCGTGAGTTTGAGCCCTGCATCGGGCTCTGTGCTGACAGCTCAGAGCCTGGAGCCTGCTTCTGCTTCTGTGTCTCCCTCTCTCTCTGCCTCTAACCCACTGGCATTCTGTCTCTGTCTCTGTCAAAAATAAATAAACATGAAAAAAAAAATTTAAGAAGCACACACTGAAGTATTTAGGGATAAAGGGACACCAGGTGCAACTGATTCTCAAATGGTTCAGAAAAAAATTATATGTATTTGTGTATACGGATATCAGTATACATGTACCAAGAGAAAGAGAGGAGAGAGGATAAGACAAATGTATATATTGCTAATATTTGGAGAATATTCTGAGGAGTATACAAAATTTCATATGTTATTCTTGCATCTTTACTATAAATGTGAAATTAAGTCAAAATAAAAAGTTAAAATTGGGCACCTAGGTGGCTCAGTCAGTTAAACATCTGACTTGATCTCAGCTCAGGTTTTCGTCACAGGGTCTTGAGTTCAGGCCCCGTGTTGGGCTCCACACTGGGTATGGAGCCTACTTGAAAAAAAAAAGTTAAAATTAAAAAGTAAATTCGGTGCTACTTCTCTCCTTTTGACTGGGCAGTTCATCAGCCACTTTCTCTTTAGATCACAGTCCCTCTCAATCCATACCTGCAAGTCTAGTCACATGAGCATTGCCCTGCTTGCTGTCTGTCCTTGACTTCTCCACTGTGATGTTGCTGACTGCATACAATCTAGTTTAGGCTTTTTCACTTCAGTTTTTAAAAATTCCCTCAACTGTTTCTCCCTATGCCCCCTCCCTCATCTGTCTTTGGGCCTCATCGTTTAGTGCCTGCTTATCTATCATGCACTTTATTTCAGGATTTCTTGCTTTTATTTCTCTGAACTGAGCACTGCTTTCATAATTAAAGGAGGAAAACAGGGTTAAATATACCACCTTTGGTGGGTATACTAGTGACAAGAGCATCATCCAAAGAATGTGGATGTTAGACTCCTCTTACCTCTGACTTACTTGGACAAGTCACATCAGCCTTTCTAGGCCTCAGTTTTCCCACTGAAAGCATGAAAAAGAAACGGTAAATTACCTCTGAAGTTTCCTTTGTCTCCACAAGTCTCTGCCCTGGCCTAATTCAGGCTTTAAAGTGCTAGAACTGTCACTCAAAATTAACTCAACCCACAAGTTACCTTGTGACCCCACTCAAAGGAGAAACAGAGGTCACAAAAGGAAGCTACCCCCGGGGTACCTGTCATTAGCATTCTCCTGTCCCTCAAGCCTGAAGTTTCCCAGTTCAGGGACTTTCAGAAGTACAAAATTATAGACAACTAATATTAAACACCTTGCTAAGTGTGTGTTTCTAAATTCTGACCATGGATATATCTTCTAACTTAATTATTTTAAAATCCTTTTGTTGTCTTTTTTGTTCTGCCTAAAAGCACAAATGGAAACCTGTCGCCCCAATTTTGCAAGAATTTTTATTTACATTTTCCTGATGAAGATGCTGAGGTACTGATTTGTCCAAAATCAAGTTGTCATATTTGGCAAATAAAAATGCAGGATACCCACTTAAATCTGAATTTTATATAAATAACTTTTAGTGTATGTCCCATGAAATATTTTAAAAAACATACCAAAAAATTATGTGTTGTATACTTAGAATTCAAAATACACCATTAAGTGAGTGTATTTTAGTACTAGCCCATGTGTTTTGGCACTAATATGTCAGGAATAAGTACGTGTATATCATAAATATGTATCATAAAGTATGTTGCTAAGCCTTTATCAATTGTTTGCAATAGTCTTCTGGCTTCTACGTGACGTAACACATAATGTTTTTTACCTTTTAGGAGCTTTTGCTTGAAAACATATTCAAAGACATCAATTCCTATTTTTTTATTAAGGGCTCTATTCAGATATCATCTACTGCAGCCATTCAGTCTAAAATTGCAGACCCTCGGGATGCCTGGGTGGCTTAGTCTGTTAAGTGTCCAACTCTTGATTTCAGTTCGGGTCATGATCTCACAGTTGTGAGATCGAGCCCCATGTCAGCCTTGGCACTGAGCATGGAAGCTGTTTGGAATTCTCTCCCCCTTACCGTCTGCCTCTCTCTGTCACCGCCCCCCCCCCCCCCCCCCCGCCGCTCATGTGTGATCACTTGTACTTGCTCCCTCTCTCCCTCAAAATAAATAAATAAACATTTTTTTATTTTTTTATTTTTTTTTTAATTTTTTTTTCTTTTTTTTTTTTTTTTAATATATGAAATTTACTGTCAAATTGGTTTCCATACAACACCCAGTGCTCATCCCAAAAGGTGCCCTGCTCAATACCCATCACCCACCCTGCCCTCCCTCCCACCCTGCCCTCCCTCCCACCCCCCATCGACCCTCAGTTTGTTCTCAGTTTTTAACAGTCTCTAATGCTTTGGCTCTCTCCCACTCTAACCTCTTTTTTTTTTTTTTTCCTTCCCCTCCCCCATGGGTTTCTGTTATGTTTCTCAGGATCCACATAAGAGTAAAACCATATGGTATCTGTCTTTCTCTGTATGGCTTATTTCACTTAGCATCACACTCTCCAGTTCCATCCATGTTGCTACAAAAGGCCATATTTCATTTTTTCTCATTGCCACGTAGTATTCCATTGTGTATATAAACCACATTTTCTTTATCCATTCATCAGTTGATGGACATTTAGGCTCTTTCCATAATTTGGCTATTGTTGAGAGTGCCGCTATAAACATTGGGGTACAGGTGCCCCTATGCATCAGTACTCCTGTATCCCTTGGATAAATTCCTAGCAGTGCTATTGCTGGGTCATAGGGTAGGTCTATTTTTAATTTTCTGAGGAACCTCCACACTGCTTTCCAGAGCGGCTGCACCAATTTGCATTCCCACCAACAGTGCAAGAGGGTTCCTGTTTCTCCACATCCTCTCCAGCATCTATAGTCTCCTGATTTCTTCATTTTGGCCACTCTGACTGGCGTGAGGTGGTATCTGAGTGTGGTTTTGATTTGTATTTCCCTGATAAGGAGCGACGTTGAACATCTTTTCATGTGCCTGTTGGCCATCCGGATGTCTTCTTTAGAGAAGTGTCTATTCATGTTTTCTGCCCATTTCTTCACTGGGTTATTTGTTTTTCGGGTGTGGAGTTTGATGAGCTCTTTATAGATTTTGGATACTAGCCCTTTGTCCGATGTGTCATTTGCAAATATCTTTTCCCATTCCGTTGGTTGCCTTTTAGTTTTGTTGGTTGTTTCCTTTGCTGTGCAGAAGCTTTTTATCTTCATAAGGTCCCAGTAATTCACTTTTGCTTTTAATTCCCTTGCCTTTGGGGATGTGCCGAGTAAGAGATTGCTACGGCTGAGGTCAGAGAGGTCTTTTCCTGCTTTCTCCTCTAAGGTTTTGATGGTTTCCTGTCTCACATTCAGGTCCTTTATCCATTTTGAGTTTATTTTTGTGAATGGTGTGAGAAAGCGGTCTAGTTTCAACCTTCTGCATGTTGCTGTCCAGTTCTCGCAGCACCATTTGTTAAAGAGACTGTCTTTTTTCCATTGGATGTTCTTTCCTGCTTTGTCAAAGATGAGTTGGCCATACGTTTGTGGGTCTAGTTCTGGGGTTTCTATTCTATTCCATTGGTCTATGTGTCTGTTTTTATGCCAATACCATGCTGTCTTGATGACGACAGCTTTGTAGTAGAGGCTAAAGTCTGGGATTGTGATGCCTCCTGCTTTGGTCTTCTTCTTCAAAATTACTTTGGCTATTCGGGGCCTTTTGTGGTTCCATATGAATTTTAGGATTGCTTGTTCTAGTTTCGAGAAGAATGCTGGTGCAATTTTGATTGGGATTGCATTGAATGTGTAGATAGCTTTGGGTAGTATTGACATTTTGACAATATTTATTCTTCCAATCCATGAGCAGGGAATGTCTTTCCATTTCTTTATATCTTCTTCAATTACCTGCATAAGCTTTCTATAGTTTTCAGCATACAGATCTTTTACATCTTTGGTTAGATTTATTCCTAGGTATTTTATGCTTCTTGGTGCAATTGTGAATGGGATCAGTTTCTTCATTTGTCTTTCTGTTGCTTCATTGTTAGTGTATAAGAATGCAACTGATTTCTGCACATTGATTTTGTATCCTGCAACTTTGCTGAATTCATGTATCAGTTCTAGCAGACTTTTGGTGGAGTCTATCGGATTTTCCATGTATAATATCATGTCATCTGCAAAAAGCGAAAGCTTGACTTCATCTTTGCCAATTTTGATGCCTTTGATTTCCTTTTGTTGTCTGATTGCTGATGCTAGAACTTCCAGCACTATATTAAACAGCAGCGGTGAGAGTGGGCATCCCTGTCGTGTTCCTGATCTCAGGGAAAAAGCTCTCAGTTTTTCCCCGTTGAGGATGATGTTAGCTGTGGGCTTTTCATAAATGGCCTTTATGATCTTTAAGTATGTTCCTTCTATCCCGACTTTCTCAAGGGTTTTTATTAAGAAAGGGTGCTGGATTTTGTCAAAGGCCTTTTCTGCATCGATTGACAGGATCATATGGTTCTTCTCTTTTTTTTTGTTAATGTGATGTATCACGTTGATCGATTTGCGAATGTTGAACCAGCCCTGCATCCCAGGAATGAATCCCACTTGATCATGGTGAATAATTCTTTTTATATGCTGTTGAATTCGATTTGCTAGTATCTTATTAAGAATTTTTGCATCCATATTCATCAGGGATATTGGCCTGTAGTTCTCTTTTTTTACTGGGTCTCTGTCTGGTTTAGGAATCAAAGTAATACTGGCTTCATAGAATGAGTCTGGAAGTTTTCCTTCCCTTTCTATTTCTTGGAATAGCCTGAGAAGGATAGGTATTATCTCTGCTTTAAATGTCTGGTAGAACTCCCCTGGGAAGCCATCTGGTCCTGGACTCTTATTTGTTGGGAGATTTTTGATAACCGATTCAATTTCTTCGCTGGTTATGGGTCTGTTCAAGCTTTCTATTTCCTCCTGATTGAGTTTTGGAAGAGTGTGGGTGTTTAGAAATTTGTCCATTTCTTCCAGGTTGTCCAATTTGCTGGCATATAATTTTTCATAGTATTCCCTGATAATTGTTTGTATCTCTGAGGGATTGGTTGTAATCATTCCATTTTCATTCATGATTTTATCTATTTGGGTCATCTCCCTTTTCTTTTTGAGAAGCCTGGCTAGAGGTTTGTCAATTTTGTTTATTTTTTCAAAAAACCAACTCTTGGTTTCGTTGATCTGCTCTACAGTTTTTTTAGATTCTATATTGTTTATTTCTGCTCTGATCTTTATGATTTCTCTTCTTCTGCTGGGTTTAGGCTGCCTTTGCTGTTCTGCTTCTATTTCCTTTAGGTGTGCTGTTAGATTTTGTATTTGGGATTTTTCTTGTTTCTTGAGATAGGCCTGGATTGCAATGTATTTTCCTCTCAGGACTGCCTTCGCTGCGTCCCAAAGCGTTTGGATTGTTGTATTTTCATTTTCGTTTGTTTCCATATATGTTTTAATTTCTTCTCTAATTGCCTGGTTGACCCACTCATTCGTTAGTAGGGTGTTCTTTAACCTCCATGCTTTTGGAGGTTTTCCAGACTTTTTCCTGTGGTTGATTTCAAGCTTCATAGCATTGTGGTCTGAAAGTATGCATGGTATAATTTCAATTCTTGTAAACTTATGAAGGGCTGTTTTGTGACCCAGTATATGATCTATCTTGGAGAATGTTCCATGTGCACTCGAGAAGAAAGTATATTCTGTTGCTTTGGGATGCAGAGTTCTAAATATATCTGTCAAGTCCATCTGATCCAATGTATCATTCAGGGCCCTGGTTTCTTTATTGACTGTGTGTCTAGATGATCTATCCATTTCTGTAAGTGGGGTGTTAAAGTCCCCTGCAATGACCACATTCTTATCAATAAGGTTGCTTATGTTTATGAGTAATTGTTTTATATATCTGGGGGCTCGGGTATTTGGCGCATAGACATTTATGATAGTTAGCTCTTCCTGGTGGATAGACCCTGTGATTATTATATAATGCCCTTCTTCATCTCTTGTTACAGCCTTTAATTTAAAGTCTAGTTTGTCTGATATAAGTATGGCTACTCCAGCTTTCTTTTGGCTTCCAGGAGCATGATAAATAGTTCTCCATCCCCTCACTCTCAATCTAAAGGTGTCCTCAGATCTAAAATGAGTCTCTTGTAGACAGCAAATAGATGGGTCTTGTTTTTTTATCCATTCTGATACCCTATGTCTTTTGGTTGGCGCATTTAATCCATTTACATTCAGTGTTATTATAGAAAGATATGGGTTTAGAGTCATTGTGATGTCTGTATGTTTTATGCTTGTAGTGATGTCTCTGGTACTTTGTCTCACAGGATCCCCCTTAGGATCTCTTGTAGGGCTGGTTTCGTGGTGACAAATTCCTTCAGTTTTTGTTTGTTTGGGAAGACCTTTATCTCTCCTTCTATTCTAAATGACAGACTTGCTGGATAAAGGATTCTCGGCTGCATATTTTTTCTGTTTAGCACACTGTAGATATCGTGCCAAGCCTTTCTGGCCTGCCAAGTTTCAAAGGAGAGATCAGTCACGAGTCTTATAGGTCTCCCTTTATATGTGAGGGCACGTTTATCCCTTGCTGCTTTCAGAATTTTCTCTTTATCCTTGTATTTTGCCAGTTTCACTATGATATGTCGTGCAGAAGATCGATTCAAGTTACGTCTGAAGGGAGTTCTCTGTGCCTCTTGGATTTCAATGCCTTTTTCCTTCCCCAGTTCAGGGAAGTTCTCAGCTATAATTTGTTCAAGTACCCCTTCAGCACCCTTCCCTCTCTCTTCCTCCTCTGGGATACCAATTATGCGTATATTATTTTTTTTTAGTGTATCACTTAGTTCTCTAATTTTCCCCTCATACTCCTGGATTTTTTTATCTCTCTTTCTTTCAGCTTCCTCTTTCTCCATAACTTTATCTTCTAGTTCACCTATTCTCTCCTCTGCCTCTTCAAGCCGAGCCATCGTGGATTCCATTTTGTTTTGCAATTCGTTTAAAGCGTTTTTCAACTCCTCGTGACTGTTCCTTAGTCCCTCGATCTTTGTGGCAAGAGATTCTCTGCTGTCCTGTATACTGTTTTCAAGCCCAGCGATTAATTTTATGACTATTATTCTAAATTCACTTTCTGTTATATTATTTAAATCCTTTTTGATCAGTTCATTAGCTGTTGTTATTTCCTGGAGATTCTTCTGAGGGGAATTCTTCCGTTTGGTCATTTTGGAGAGTCCCTGGCGTGGTGAGGACCTGCAGTGCACTTCCCCTGTGCTGTGGTGTATAACTGGAGTTAGTGGGCGGGGCCGCAGTCCGACCCGATGTCTGCCCCCAGCCCACTGCTGGGGCCACAGTCAGACTGGTGTGTGCCTTCTCTTCCCCTCTCCTAGGGACGGGATTCACTGTGGGGTGGCGTGTCCCGTCTGGGCTACTTGCACACTGCCAGGCTTGTGTTGCTGGGGATCTGGCGTATTAGCTGGGGTGGGTAGGCAAGGTGCACGGGGGCTGGAGGGGCAGGCTTAGCTCGCTTCTCCTTAGGTGATCCACTTCAGGAGGAGCCCTGTGGCAGCGGGAGGGAGTCAGATCCGCTGCCGGAGGTTTGGCTCCGCAGAAGCACAGAGTTGGGTGTTTGCGCGGAGCGAGCAAGTTCTCTGGCAGGAACTGGTTCCCTTTGGGATTTTGGCTGGGGGATGGGCGGGGGAGATGGCGCTGGCGCCTTTGTTCCCCGCCAAGCTGAGCTCTGCCGTCCGTCCGAGGGCTCAGCAGCTCTCCCTCCCTTTGTCCTCCAGCCTTCCCGCTTTCCGAGCAGAGCTGTTAACTTATGACCTCCCAGACACTAAGTTGCGCTTGCTGTCGGAACACAGTCTGTCCGGCCCCTCCGCTTTTGCCAGCCAGACTCTGGGGCTCTGCTTGGCCGGCGAGCCGCCCCTCCGCCCCGGCTCCCTCCCGCCAGTCCGTGGAGCGCGCACCGCCTCGCCGCCCTTCCTAACCTCTTCCGTGGGCCTCTAGTCTGCGCTTGACTCCGGAGACTCCCTTCTGCTAATCCTCTGGCGGTTTTCTGGGTTCTTTAGGCAGGTGTAGGTGGAATCTAAGTGATCGGCAGGACGCGCTGTGAGCCCCGCGTCCTCCTACGCCGCCATCTTCCGGAACCCCCCTCAATAAACATTTTTTTAAATAAAAAATAAATAAAATTGCAGACCCTGCCTCCAGCACTTCTAATGCCCCTTTCTTGCTTCAGTTTTCTTCTTTGGCACTTCTGTTTAACGTGCTAGCATATTTACTTTTCTCTTTCATTCATTGTCTGCTTCCCCCACTAGAATATAGGTTCTTAAGAGCATAGCAATCTTTGATTTCCTTGTCACTGCTGTATCCCCCATAACAGCAAGAGACAAAGGTACTCAAAAATTATTTGTGGAATGAGTGAATGATATCTGGGAGACAATTGAGGACCTTATATCGCACACATAATATATGTTTTATAATTATACAGAGTCTTTTTTTTAATTAATTAATTAATTTATTTATTTATTTATTTAGAGTGTGTGTGAGTGTGAGCAGGGGAGGGGCAGAGAGAGGGAAAGACAGAATCCCAAGCAGGTTCCACACTGCCAGCACTGCCAGTGCAGAGCCCAACCTTGGGCTTGAACTCCCAAACCCTGAGATCATGACCTGAGCCAAGATCAAGAGTCGGACGCTCAACTGACTTAGCCACCCAGGCACCCCAATTACACAGAATCTTAAGTCTTCCCAGCAAATTAGAATCTTGAGCATGGTACAGTGTGTATAATCTTCATATTAGTCCATAGACACAAAGTAAATAAAAGGTCAACGGGTCAGGGATCAAGGAGTATCTCTGGATACAGTTGGGCTTAATTTAATGTTTCCTGGCAAGTTTTCTAGAATTAAATGTTAGTTGCTCCAGGCAACATTGATTAAGATCCCAAATCAATTGTGTCACTGTCTACAAAAGTCCAGCAACAAAATGGTGCCAGAGGCTGAGAACACAGGCTCTGTGTCCACCGGACCTGGGTTTGTATCAGAATGTCTGGATGCCACCTGCACAGGGTACTCAGTCCGCCCCAGTTTCAGCTGTGAAAAGGGCACTCTGGTAGGACCTTCACTGCTAGCACTGACCTGAGGATTAAACAAGAGCATCCAGTCACATCCTGAGCACAGAAAAGTGTGCTCAGCTATTCTGGCTGTACTGTGGCCCTCAGCCCATGGTCGTGCATTTCTTTGGGTCACAGTGCACTTCCTCACTACT
This sequence comes from Panthera pardus, assembly GCF_024362965.1. Taxonomy (NCBI): domain Eukaryota; kingdom Metazoa; phylum Chordata; class Mammalia; order Carnivora; family Felidae; genus Panthera; species Panthera pardus. Next base: position 62,122,864 of record NW_026526655.1, on the reverse strand, counting down.
GCATCCGAGTTCCATCCCTGGGCCTGAGGCTGGTTTTGTCTTTGCTCCCTTGGTTGCTGACAAAGAACTGAAGTACGTTTTATGGGTTACTTTAAATGTGGGTTGTTTTAAGGGCTCTTGGTTGAGTGTCCTTTTTTCCAATAAGACAAGTATTCTCAGCAGAATGAAGAAAAGTCTTCTGCTCTTAACCTTAGACTTTACACATGACAGCTGCCTGCAATAAAGTAGTAAAGGAGAAAAAAAGAAATGAGAATACAAGAGCTGGCTAAGGCTGTGTGGGCTCATGGTTGGGGAAAAGCAATGAGGCAAACAAATATCAAATTTAAAGGACTCAGTGGGACTTGGGAAATTAGCATAAGTACATACATTTAACTAGTAGTGCTAACTTTGAGCAATGACATTATGAAACATTTATTAGGCCTTTTGAGCCCTTTTGATGAATTTGTCCTTGAGCCATGCTCTAAAACTTAAAATAATTACGTGTCCAAGAACAAACTAATACCCATCTATTTAAGTATAACTTGTATATTCAACTTATTCAGCAATGTTACTGGTTGGGATGCTGAGATACAGGGCATACCTTCAGAATCTTTGTAAAAGTTACCAAGTAGCCAAACGTAATTCAGAACAAATAACACAAACACTGTGATCGTTCTTTCATGTTTCCCTTTTTCCTGCAGTAATGGTGATCTTATTTTGCATGATTATTGTTTGTTTTCACTTCTTCTGTACTCTTTGTTTTTCCTTCATGTCATATATCAAAGCCGAGGAATAATGTTTTCCTTCTTTTGGAATCAACAAATGCTAATTAAACTAATAATGAGGTACCCCTCTTTTTTGTTGACCAAAGAGCTAAGCAAAGCTTAAAAAGACTAATAATACCCAGGGTTGGTGATACGAGGAGAAGTAGGTCCTTTCATACTTTTGCAGGTATGACGTTAATTTTTATTGCCTTTTAGAGGAGAATTTGATGATATAATTCAAAAGCTATAAGACAGGCAAAGAGTTTGCTCACCCTTTGACTCAACAGCCTCAAATTCAGATTTATCCAAGAAGCAGGGGCACCTGGCACCTGGGTGGCTCAGTCAGTTGAGTGTCCGACTTCGGCTCAGGTTATGATTTCACAGCTTGTAAGTTCGAGCCCCGTGTTGGGCTCTGTGCTGACAGTTCAGAGCCTGGAAGCTGCTTCAGATTCTGTCTCATCTCTCTCTACCCCTCCCCCCACCTCTCTTAAATATAAATATAAAAAAAGATTTATCCAAGAAAATAATTGGATGAGTACTCATAACTATATGCACAGAATATTTCATGATTTGTTATTTATAATGTCGTAAAACTGGAAACAACTTAAATATCCAAAAGTAAGAGATAAAATCATTTATGATACTCACCCAATGTAATACTATGCAACCATAAATATGATATGCCTGCACACTTGCATATGTGTGTAGTGCACACAAATATAGCAAAAGATGCTCCTAACTTGCAAAGGTAAGTTAAAATGGCAAACATCTGAGCCTTTGTCTTTTTTAAATGTATATTATATGCATAGAAAAGCATCTGAAAAAATATACATCAAGATATTAACAGATCCATTTGGTTGTGGAAATTATCCTTGATCTTTATTTTCTTCTCTTTAAATATCTATTTTAGATGATTCAATAATGAATTGTTTTTAGGTTTATTATTTCTTCTGAGAGAGAGAGAGAAAGAGAGCACACATGAGGGAGGGGCAGAGAGAGAGAGGGAGAAACCTAAGGAGGCTACCCACTGTCAGAGTAGAGCTGGACACAGGGCTTGAACTCACAAAACTGTGAGATCATGATCTGAGCCAAAATCAAGAGTCAAAAGTAGGACACTCAGCCAACTGAGCCACCCAGGCACCCTTATATGTTATTTTTTAATCAGAAAAAAGATTCTTCTTTATTCAGAAGGAGAAAAAAAAGGGAACATTTTGCCACCAGTTCTTTTAGTCATTTGCTTTGGGGAGAAAGTCAAAGATTACTACACTTTCATTGATTAGTGATTGGTGAATATTCAGACCTCTTGGGAATTTGGAGCATCTTCAACTAAAAAATAAAGAAGAAAAGACAAAACTGATGAACACAACTCTGATGTCTCAAAGGCCAAGTGGCTTCTTCCCTTGACTCTCCCTTCTTGAGCATAATTTGATAAAGCCCACCTTCACTAGATGATTTGCAGACGTTCTTAATTGGTCAGCATGTAGCACCAGCTGAGTTAGTTACAATAGTAAATTTTCAGTGTGGTTATGTTCAGTAGATTGTGGAAATGCACCAGGGTGCCTCCAACTCTGCCCAGAGTACAAGAGATGGCCTGGGTGGGGATGGGGCAGGAAAGGATCTTCCAAGCTAAAGGGTAAAGGTGCAATGGCCGGGTGCGTCAGAGAGGAGACGACATTGCAGGAAAAGCACAGAAGTATAAATACAACCATGATGAGGTTTGGTGGGGGCATGGCAAATGCTTATTTGTTGTGATGGTGGTGATAGAGAATAAAGGCATTCTAGAAATCCTAGCTTTCCAAGTTTTGTAATACAGTATGCATTACTTATACATTTATGTTTACATGAAAATCTGTGTTCTTAGAACATTTTCCATTCTTCCAATCCTCTGTACCTTCAAAGCCATTTTAATAAACATAAGAAAAGATGCACGGACACCTGGCTAAAACAAATCAGGGAAGAGCAGATGCACAGTAACAGTATAGGGAGATTCAGATATGGTGGTGTTCCACATTTGTACCCTCAGCCCTCATAATGTTCAGATTCCATATACTTGCTAAATAAGAATTCTTCAGTTGCCAGTTGGGGTTTGACCTGTGGCCAGTTCACATGGAAACCCTGTTAGTGCTCAGGTCAGCTCGGGATCTTTTACAAAGGACGGTGTCCTTTTCTCTGATGTCATTTTTTTAAAAAATGTCTTTATTTACCTAACCTTGAACTTATCAAAACCATTTGCAAAGATGTTTATGTTTTCTATTACCCTTCATGATAATTTCCATAAGGAAAGTTGTATGACTTATTTATCTTATGACTTATCTGAAATCCCCAAGATTCATGGGGATCCTACTATGTTAAAATATCTTGGTCTGAGCATATCTTTTGCAGGGTGGATTGGCTGGTGCTTCTTGGGAACAAGAAATTGACCTCTTCTTATTAAGAGCTCCATGTACAACAGATTTTTTTTTTCAGAGCTATCAAAGAAACAGGAGCAAATTTGCTTGGTTATGCTGATTAGCCTTTCTCCCAGGGCTACCACAGAAGACACACGAATTTACAATGAGAACTACTCAGACAGCAGGAAGCTAACAAATCAACCGACAATGAATTAGCTGAAACCTATCCTGTTTTGAAATTAGAATATACTTTCAAGTGTGAACGACTAATGAGTTTCTCAGTTTGTCTACAAGCCATTCTAAATTACAATTGATAAAAGATAAGACATAATCCTGCAAATTTTATCAGAGTTAATAAAAACTGCAAAAAGAAATTTAAATGAAGTTTATAAAACGGAGAGTCAGAGGGTAACCACTGTGTCTCTGTTCCCATCCAAGAAAAGTTACCCTAACCCTAAAGTAGGAAAAGGCCAGTTACCAGACCACATTGATGGATCAGATCCGCAACGTTCACACAGAGCACGTGGCTTCCTTTAATTATAATGCATAAATCAGTCTCCAGAGTATATCAACCAACTAGTGAGAGTATAGTCCAAATTATACTACTCACTGTAAAACCACGCACTGGCATTCATTCTACTTTTCAAATATGACTCTTGTGAGTTTGGTTCACAACTCCACTCTGAAAAAGTCATCAGCCCTCAGTGAACTGGCAAACTCAATTTTGGAGCCTGTTAAAGCTGAGACCCAGTTTTGGAGTGCGGTGACTTCACCTAGTGCTGCCAACCCAGCATGACAAAGCCAGCTGGCCCCATGGATCTTTGCTGTAGAAGAAAAATGCTGGGGCATTCTCAGCAGCCATGCACTCGGGAGCCACCCTGCACCCGGCCTCTCATCCAGTCACACTGGGATGAGAGTTTAAGAAAGAATTAGATGTGAGTTTCATTTTGGGGGCTTTTTCAGGGCAGATGCCCAGCGGAAGCGCTGTCCCTGAGGCGTGAGATTTTCTGTGACTCCTAGAACCCACAGCTGAGTGAACTGACTGCAGCAAAGCAGCAGAGCTGCTGAGCCCTGGAGGCAATCTGCTTAAGACTTCAGTCATGGCTTCAGAGAGGCTCAAAGAGCCCTTGGAATATGTAAGGAATCGAATGTAGACGGACAGCTGCTTCCTATTTACTGCCATTTCGCATGTGATTCCTAATAGAGGCTGAGGACACTATTGTATTTTTAAATATTCCTACAGTTTTAATGTTTATTATTTGAGACAGAGAGACAGAGCATGAGTGGGGAGGGGCGGAGAGAGGGGGAGACACAGAATCTGAAGCAGGCTCCAGGCTCTGAGCCGTCAGCCCAGAGCCCGACGCGGGGCTCGAACTCAAACTGTGAGATCGTGACCTGAGCTGAAGTCGGATGCTTAACTGACTGAGCCACCCAGGCACCCAATAATATCACACTTTGAAAATGAATAATTCCTGGGGTGCCTGGCTGGCTCAGTCAATAGAGCATGCGACTCTTATCCTTCAGGTTGTGAATTCAAGATGCACATTGGGCATGGAGCCTACTTAAAAAAATAAAATAATAAAAATTAATAATTCCTTAATATCATCTAATACCAATTCATAGTCAAAATTTCCCAGTTGTCCTAAGAATGTCCTTTACACCTTTTTGTACAAGCCGGGGTCCAATTTAGGTCATTACCTTGCATTGAGTTGTGTTATGTCCCTAAATCTCATTTAATACATAATCCTCACTTTCTCATGACACTTTTTAAGAAATTGAAGCTAATTATCTCATAAAATTATAGCTCACTTTCTGTATTTGTTTGCTTGATTCTTGTGGTCTTATCTTGTCCCTCTATATCCTGCATTCTAGGTAAACTGTAAGTTAGATTTAAAGCTTTGATTACATTCAAGTTAGATGAAACAAAAAATATAAATGTCATGGATGATGTTGAATTCATCATATTGCCTCACATCACAAGACAATGTTGTCTTGGCTAGTGGTGCTAAGACTGGCACTGGATTAAGATGGTGACCTTGTGATTTCTCCAGTGTTCTGTTAAACCTTGCTCTCCTTGTGACCTGAAAGAAGGACTCTGTGTGGCAGTGCTTTGGCACCATATGAATGTCCTGTTCACTATCAACCATTTGTCTGAAGGTTTTATGAGCAATTGGCAATCCTTGCCTAAATCAATAATTTCCTGTTGAAGTTTCCTTTTCTATGTCAGCAGGTTTTGTGCTGCCTTATTTTTTTAAGTTTTTATTTTAATTATAGTTAGTTAACATACAGTGTTGTATTAGTTTCAGGTGTACAATATAGTGATTCAACAATTACATACATCACCCTGTTCTCATCATGAAAAGTGCCCTCCTTAATCCCCATTACCTGTTTAACTCAATCCTACATCCACCTTCCCCTCTGTTAATCATCAGTTTGTTCTAATTGAGAGTCTGTTTCTTAGTTTGTCTCTCTCTCCCTCTGTTTTGTTCCCCCCCTTTGCTCATTTATTTTGTTTCTTAAATTCCACATATGAGTGAAATCATATGGCATATGGTGTTTGTCTTTTTCTGACTGACTTATTTTGCTTAGCATTATACTCTCTAGCTCCATCTATGTCATTGCAGGTGGCAAGATTTCATTCTTTTTTATGGCTGAATAATATTCCATTATAGATATATATACCACATCTTTATCCATTCATCTATTGATGGGCTGCTTCCATATCTTGGCTATTATAAATAATGTTGCTCTAAACATAGGTGAATACAAAGCGTAAGAAACTCTTAAAAACTGAGAACAAACTGAGGGTTGATGGGGGGTGGGAGGGAGAGGAGGGTGGGTGATGGGTATTGAAGAGGGCATCTTTTGGGATGAGCACTGGGTGTTGTATGGAAACCAATTTGACAATAAGTTTCATATATTAAAAAAATAAATAAAAAGTAGATAAATAAACATAGGTGAATATATCCCTTTGAATTAGTGTTTTTGTATTCTTTGGGTAAATACCCAGGAGTACAACTGATGGATCGTAGGGTAATTCTGTTTTTAACTTTTTGGCGAACCTCCATACTGTTTTCCACAGTGGCTGCACCAATTTGCATTTTTCCCAACAGTGCAAGAGGGTTCCTTTTTTTCCACATCCTCTCCAACACTTGCTGTTTCTTGTGTTTTTTATTTTAGCTATTCTGACAGGTATGAGGTTATTATCTCATTGGAGTTTTGATTTGCATTAAGTGATGATGAACATCTTTTCATGTGTCTGTTGGCCATCTGGTCGTCTTCTTTGGAGAAATGTCAGTTCATATCTTCTGTCCATTTTTAATTAGATTATTTGCTTTTTGGGTGTTGAATTTTATAAGTATATATTTTGGGTACTCTTTATCAGATATGTCGTTTGCAAATATATTCTCTAATTCCATAGGTTGCCTTTTAGTTTTATTGATTATTAACTTCACTGTGCAGAAGCTTTTTATTTTGATGTAGTACCAATAGTTTATTTGTGGTTTTGTTTCCCTTGCCTCAGGACACATAATGTAGAAAAAAGTTAACACCCAATGTCAAAGAGGTTACTGCCTGTGTCCTCTTTTAGGATTTTAATGGTTTCAGGTCTTGCATTTAGGTCTTTAATCCATTTTGAATTTATTTTTGTGTATGGTGTAAAAAAGTGGCACAGTTTCTTTATTTTGCATGTTGGTGTCCAGTTTTCCCAACACCATTTGTTTAAGAAACTGTTCTTTTCCCATTGGATATTCTTTACTGCTTTGTCAAAGATTAACTGACCAGATAGGTGTGGGTTAATTTCTGGGTTTTCTATTCTGTTCCATTGACCTATGTGTCTGTTTTTATGCCAGTACCATACTGTTTTGATTACTGCAACTTTGTAATATAACTTAAAATCCAGAATTGTGATGTCTCCAGCTTTGCTTTGCTCTTTCAAGATTGCTTTGACTATTTGGGGTCTTTTGTGGTTCCATGCAAATTTTAGAATTGTATGTTCTACTTCTGTGAAAAATTCTATTGGTATTTTGATAGGAATTGCATTAAATCTATAGATTGATTTGGGTTGTATAGACACTTTAACAGTATTTGTTCTTCCAGTCCATGAGCATGGAATGTCTTTCCATTTCTTTGTGTCCTCTGCAATTTCTTTCATTGGTGTTTTATAGTTTTCAGAGTATAGGTCTTTCACCTCGTTGCTTCAGTTTATTCCTAGGCATCTTAATATTTTGGGTGCAATTATACATGGGATTATTTTCTTAATTTTTCTTTCTGCTGCTTCATTATTTGTGTATAGAAATACAACAGATTTCTCTACATTGATTTTGTATATTGTGACTTTACTGGATTCATTTATCAGTTCTAACAGTTTTTTGGTAGTCTTCGGGTTTTCTATATATAGTATGACCTCCACAATAGTGAAAGTTTTACTTCCTCCTTACTGTTTTGGATGCCTTTTATTTCTTTGTTGTCTGTTGTGGCTAGGACTTCCAGTACTATGTTGAATACAAGTGGTGAGAGTGGACATCCTTATCTTGTTCCTGACCTTAAGGGAAAGGCTCTCAGTTTTTCCCCATTGAGGATGATGTTTGCTGTGTGTTTTTCATATAGGCCCTTATTATGTTGAGGTATGTTTCCTCTACACCTACTTTATTTGAGGATTTTTATCGTGAATCGATGTTATACTTTGTCAAATTCTGGTGCACTATTTATGGACTAGTTATGACATGAACCAAGTCATTAGTTTCTTGAGCCTTGATTCCCTCACCTATAAAATGAGTATAAAACAATAGAACCAAATTCACATGGTTGTTGGAAGCATTATGTAACTATGTATCCATTCTTTGACAGTTGCCTGGTGACATGTATGCATGCAGTAAACATTGGCTATTTTTTACCATCGTGCTTTTCCTTATTTGGGGGATGACAGCTTATGGAGCATTATCATTCACTGCCAGTCTTAAGTCCTTGAGGCATATGACAACATATCTGATAAAATTGCTGAAAAGGAGTTGAGGCAGTTAGACTTTTGAAAAAAAACTTACTTAAACCGTTTTTTAAAGGCATTTTGGAATTTGTTTCAAACAAGGGTGGCTCAGATTAGTATTTCCTAAGGCATGTTAAAAGAACCAGTAGGCCTCCGACACACTCACTGGAAGATGGGCGACACTGTTAAGATAACATCTGGGAAATGCTGTGTCTTCTTTTCCCCTGGTGGGGTTTCATTGTGCATAGTATTAAGTTAAAGTTTCCAGAAAGCTTCTTAGGAAAGAAACCTGCTTCAATCAAGTATTTGTTTAATCAGGGATTTTCTAATCTATTTGCCTGTAGGCACTACTGTCTCCACCTCCGCTTTTATAAAACCGCGTAACACATATAAACATTATATTGAGTTGCCTTAGATTCTTCCAAAGGCTTGAATGAAGAGGGGGTCACACAGATGGACTGACCCTCTGCAGAGAGTTGTAAGATGTCTGTCCTTGGCTTTGGATCCTAGAAAGCCATGCAAGTGAGTGGAGTTCTTAAGAGGTTCCATTTCCATGTTGGGGCAGGGAGGGAAGAAATTAGAGTGCCCATAGTAATGTGACAGCTAAACTCTCCTCCTTAGATTTTCTACAAACCTTACCAGGACTCCTAGAGGACTTCAGAGACCATCTGTCTTTTAGGCCTCCCAGAGCCATGGGCCTTACCGAGGCTGACAGGAATGAGTTCCTTGGGCTGGTGCATAGAAACCAAAGGGCACAGAGGGTGTCCAGTTTCAGAGGAAGACAGAGGTTTGGAGTCAGACCAACAGTGGTCAGTGTCTTAGCTCTGCCAGGTATTCACGTGATCCCTGGCCAAATCCTTTACCCTCTCTGAACTACAGTTTCTTCATCTATATAATAGGGACAGTTAAAGTACTTAGCTCAAATTGTTGTGAGATTCTCATTAGCTACATAAAAGCATTTTTAAAAATATGAAATGTTGACACATAGACCAATGGAATAGAATAGAAACCCCAGAACTAGACCCACAAACGTATGGCCAACTCATCTTTGACAAAGCAGGAAAGAACATCCAATGGAAAAAAGACAGTCTCTTTAACAAATGGTGCTGGGAGAACTGGACAGCAACATGCAGAAGGTTGAAACTAGACCACTTTCTCACACCATTCACAAAAATAAACTCAAAATGGATAAAGGACCTGAATGTGAGACAGGAAACCATCAAAACCTTAGAGGAGAAAGCAGGAAAAGACCTCTCTGACCTCAGCCGTAGCAATCTCTTACTCGGCACATCCCCAAAGGCAAGGGAATTAAAAGCAAAAGTGAATTACTGGGACCTTATGAAGATAAAAAGCTTCTGCACAGCAAAGGAAACAACCAACAAAACTAAAAGGCAGCCAATGGAATGGGAAAAGATATTTGCAAATGACACATCGGACAAAGGGCTAGTATCCAAAATCTATAAAGAGCTCATCAAACTCCACACCCGAAAAACAAATAACCCAGTGAAGAAATGGGCAGAAAACATGAATAGACACTTCTCTAAAGAAGACATCCGGATGGCCAACAGGCACATGAAAAGATGTTCAACGTCGCTCCTTATCAGGGAAATACAAATCAAAACCACACTCAGATACCACCTCACGCCAGTCAGAGTGGCCAAAATGAAGAAATCAGGAGACTATAGATGCTGGAGAGGATGTGGAGAAACAGGAACCCTCTTGCACTGTTGGTGGGAATGCAAATTGGTGCAGCCGCTCTGGAAAGCAGTGTGAAGGTTCCTCAGAAAATTAAAAATAGACCTACCCTATGACCCAGCAATAGCACTGCTAGGAATTTATCCAAGGGATACAGGAGTACTGATGCATAGGGGCACCTGTACCCCAATGTTTATAGCGGCACTCTCAACAATAGCCAAATTATGGAAAGAGCCTAAATGTCCATCAACTGATGAATGGATAAAGAAATTGTGGTTTATATACACAATGGAATACTACGTGGCAATGAGAAAAAATGAAATATGGCCTTTTGTAGCAACATGGATGGAACTGGAGAGTGTGATGCTAAGTGAAATAAGCCATACAGAGAAAGACAGATACCATATGGTTTCACTCTTATGTGGATCCTGAGAAACATAACAGAAACCCATGGGGGAGGGGAAGGAAAAAAAAAAAAAAAAAAAAAAGAGGTTAGAGTGGGAGAGAGCCAAAGCATAAGAGACTGTTAAAAACTGAGAACAAACTGAGGGTTGATGGGGGGTGGGAGGGAGGGCAGGGTGGGTGATGGGTATTGAGGAGGGCACCTTTTGGGATGAGCACTGGGTGTTGTATGGAAACCAATTTGACAGTAAATTTCATATATTAAAAAATTTAAAAAAAAATATGAAATGTTATATAAAAGCTCATTAATTTAATGTTAATGTTAAGGGTATTTTTATCCTGATCTTCATGGCCCATATTTTGGGGGTCCCCTAGTCATTCTTTTATTCATTCTTGTCAAATATTTATTGAGCCCTTACAACATACCAGCCACTAGGGTTAAGTGCTGATAGAGAGTACAGAATAAAGTAGATCTGATCCCTGCCTTCTTAGAACTTACGTTCCATAGTGGGAGTCATACAATAAACAAATGTATACACAAATCAGTGTATCATTATAGTCCCCTCTCCCCGGCTACTGATGTGATATTTTTTTAAATGGGGATATTGCTTATTCTCTATTTATAGATCCATTTAGAAGGTAAATCCATGAACTGTTCACAGAAAATCCAGAAAATGAATTTATCAGTTTAAATAAGGAATAAGATTTTTAATAGAGAACCAGAAGAGACCTTAGGAATAGTTTATCTCAATCACTTCATTTTATAGATGAGGAAGACTAGAATACTAAATAGAATACTAAAGAAGTTTCCCCAGTCATGTGTATGCATCTGAGTGTGTGAGTGCGTGAGGGAGTGTCTGTGAGAGAGAGAAAGAGAGAACGATCCCAGAGATCTTGAGGCAGGAGTTAGAATCAAGATTTCCCTTCCCCTAATTTGTGCTTTTCACTCTGCTGGGGTCCAACTGCAAGGGCCAGCTCATATTTTAACAGTGAGTTATTATCACACTTTTATACAGTAGGTTTCAATTGCTAGAAATTGGGGACACAGCACAGTTGATTTTTCCAAACTTTGCTCCATGAGACGTTAATATTTTAATAGATGTTAGTAGTTTATCACTTTTTTAAGTTTATTTATTTACTTTGAGAGAGAGTGCATGCGAACAAGTCAGGGAGGGACAGACAGAGAGAGGGAAAGAGAGAGAATCCCAAGCAGGCTCCATACTGTCAGCACAGAGCCCAATACGGGGCTCAAACTCACGAGCTATGAGACCCTGACCAGAGCTGAAATCAAGAGTCAGATGCTTAACCGACTGAACCACCCAGGCGCTTTCATAGTTTATCACTTTTTGAGTTGTTTGGTCAAATTAGTTTAAGAAACTTTGCAGCCCTCCCCGCCAATCCCTGTGCCTTAGGAGTCCATAAATGAATACCATGACTGTAAAAGATCATTCCTGCAATAAGGAAGCCTCTTAACTATATACAATTCAGCATTTCCCATATTTACTTGACTACAGACTCTATTTTGAATTATTTCACAATTAATGTGATTAATGTGCTGGCTGGGAAGTCTAACCTTAGCATCAGTTTTGTTGGCTTCTTGGTAGTGTCTGGGAATGCCTAATAGTAAACTAAATTGTATCACACAACTTTAACAAGGGCAAGCTTCTTCAGTCGTAGGACCTCAGGCTGACTGTGGATATAGCAGCAATACCTAATAGGATGCATTTTCTTAAGTTGACGGTGTTCTTTTAACCAAGGACTAGAATGGGAAACGATGGGAACTTAGAATGTGTTCTGATCTATCTTTGGAGGAAAACAGTCCTCTGTAAGTTCTTAAAAATTATTTCAGTCCTTTTAAAAATTATTCTTTTTCTTTTTTTGTTTTTAGGCATCCACAAGCCCAGTGTTCTCCAGAAGGGTATGATGTCTTCGCAGGACATCCAAATAAGGTAGCCGGATACCTTGACTCTTAAGTGACTGTGTATCTTTTACACTTGTCCCAGCTGGTGGTTGTGAAGCCTGTCTGTGGCTGCGTGGTCAGGTCATCCAAACATGAAACTGTTAGTGATATTTTGAAGTCTTTGAGACAAAAGCCCAGCTTGCTAAAGAACTTTGGTTCAGCAGAGAGACAGGGAGGTACAGTGAAGAGAGAATCAAAAGCCTGGAAATTTGCTGCTGAGAATAAATGCTAGCTGCTCCCTGAGGTGATTTGTCTGTGCACTCCACTCTCTACAGATGTTAGAGCCTCTTTTTGAGTAAGGACCCGAGGTTCTTTGGTAGCACTTTGATATCCTGCTCGAATTCAATATGTGAAATGGAGGCGTCTCTCTGTGACTTGGAGCCCACAGCAGGCTTTGAAGTCTGATCCAATTTTTGCTGCCTACTATTTGATGTTGAAAGGATGAAATGAAGAAAATGTACAGTTTTTGCCAGTAACTCTGCTGAGCATATGTAAGATTAAAAAAACAAAATCCTTTGGATGATGTACTTAGAAATGTTAAGTAGATTAATACCTTCCTATAGGTTTTCTTTTTTCTTTCTTAGGGATAAAAATTAAGTATAGGAGAAAACCAGCACAGAGCTGTTTTTTATATTCTGGACTATAATTAATTGAAGAGGGGGCTAGGTTGACTTGTTCAGAGGAAGAAATAAATGAATTAAGCAAAAGGTGCTGAGACTTTGCTACTAATTGCCCCAAGGGGAGGACCTCCACTCAATTCTAATGCAACACGGGGGCGACTCACAACATGACCCCAATATACTTAGCTCCTTCCTCATATCATCAGGGTTAAAGGTCCCTTAGTTAAATGGAAGCTATGTCCTTAAGGCCGCTTCATCAGAAGATTAATGTTTCTCTTACTGGGTCTTTCTGAAGCACTCCGTTTCTGGGACTGATTTGCTGTCTTCTCGGACATGCCATGCTGCCCCAGGTCGCCCAGCACTGAGTCCTTCCAGGGGAGCCCCTGCAAAACCTGGTAAGAAGAACATTTTGAATCGCATGCTGCTTTTACCCTTTGCACACTTGTGTACGTTTTGATGCATTGTTTAGGCGGGACTGTCTATAAGGTAGGACTCGGATAGTAATATGACCTAATGTTAGCAAAAAAGTTCAGGTTTGCACTGCCATAAAGGCTGGATTAAAGGTAGCCATTTACTGCCTTCTCATGCCACTCAAGTTTACTTCTCTGAGGGAAGAAAATGAATATCAAAGGCTATTATTTCCCTTTATCTGTTAAGAACCTCAGACTAGGAAACTGCTTCACAATTTCATTTTGTCAAAGGAAGGATAAACAACTGACCAGCTTTCAGTGGAGCAGATCATTCTGGGTCAAAATCTAGGGCTTGGTAAAGCATATGGGTTAAGAGAGTAGTTCTGCTCTCTTGGCAACACTACTATTCTTTCAGCAGGAATACACACATCTTGCCACTCTTCTTTGGGAAATAGCTACTTATGGCCTCTTTTCTAAATTCTTTGCTTTAGAATATGGGGAAAGTTTGGGGGCTTATGTGTGGCTATAATCAGTACTTCTGGAAGATAAAATAGAAGCACGATGATAAGAAACATTTATGAACCAGAAGATACTAAGAACAGTGTGGATCATTCCAAAGAAAGAAACCTTTTCAACTTAAAATACTGACATTACACTTAATGTCAACCTCATCTATTTTTCTGAAGTATGCAGTAGATTCTCAGTTCTCTCCAAATTTCTTCTTAGCCTGTTTTCCAATGATAAAGTGGTACAATATGAAGTGGGAAATGTACAATAAATGTGTTAGGATCTTCAGTCCATATGGAACTTAAGCTCTTGGAAGGAGACAAGAGAAGACGAGTGTACTATAGCAGAACCTTTTAAATGGATATGCAGAAAATGATAAATCTGTCAAAGAGAATATTTTCTCCACAGTATTCAGGGTTCCCACATAGCCAGATAGCATTTAGGAATAAAGCCATAACGAGGTAGGGGTAGGAGTAGTGCAAAAAAAGAGGAAAACTTAGGGAAAAGACAGTGTGGTGGAGCAGAATCCATTATGCAGGAATTTGCTTGGCCTTTTTCTCTATCCAAACAATCTCTACCTTTTAATTGGGTTGTTTAGACCATTTACACTTAACATGATAATTAATATATTTTGGTTTGAGTCTATCGTTTTGCTATTTGTTTTCTATTTGTCCCATCTGATCTTTGTTATCTTTTGGCATTCTACTTTAAAATACACATAAAAAGAAAAATTTGAAGTATGATTGAGTAGCCAAAGGCACAGATTCTGGAGTGAGACCTTCCTGGATTCAAATCTCTTTTCTCTCGTGTAGTGTTAATCAAGTTATGAAACAGCTCCTTATCTCAGTACTTACACATGTAAAATGAGGGAAATAGTCATTCACAGCTGAGGGGTTGTACTGAGGATTAAATGAGCTAATAGTATAAGTAAAGAGTATAGTGTGGTGCCTGGTTCATGGTAAGGGTACATTGTTTTCACTGCTGCTGTGGTAATGATTGTTATTGATATTATATAAATGCAAATCAATCTATAAGTATGAAAAACGGGTAGAGAAATAAAGTTCTTATTGTAAGGCCCTAAATTTTGGTGGGAGTTTAGAGGGAGTAAGAACAGGTTATATTTGGAATTAACTATTAAAGAGATTTGTTGGATTACAGTCATCCTTCCCAGTCTTTAGGAAAGTATCCTCAAAGCCAAACTTATTAATAAGCTACACATCTGACTTGCTATAAATGGCTCACATGCACTTTCCTCTCACAACTGTGTTTTCCTTCCAATCTAGGTGATTTTCTCTTGGGTCTGCCACCATCACCATTACTTCTTACACTCTTCTACGTAACATCCTGAGTAGTCTTCCTGCTTCCATTCTTTTCCTCCTTCAACTTCTCTTATCACAGATACTTGAGGAGCTTTTCTAAAGCATACCCTGATCTTGACATTCCCTTTCTCCTTATTCCTCTATGGCTCCTCACTGCTTCAGCATCAACTCTAAACTTCTTGGCGTGATACTCAAGGCTATCTCTGCTATGGGCTTAATCTTCCTTTCCTAAGCTCTATCTTCCACTGATCTCTCTTTCTCAGTCTGTGCTTCAGAATATCCAAACTGTTCTCTGTTCTCCAAGCCTGCCTAGTATATCCTTTCTCACCTCTGTGACTATGCCCATGCTGATCCCTCTGCCCCACTATCCTGCTTCCCTGTTCACATTCAGTCCACTCCATTCTTGAGTCCCCAGTGATTCCCATCTTCTGTGCCCTTTGACTTTTCTTGTAGTACTTATCACATCCTGCCTTACATTATAATTATTTTCATTCATCTACTAAATTTTAAACTCTCTGGGGTTGTATCTTTTCATTTCTGTATTCTCTCCTCACAGCCTCGCCTACATCCTCTGACTAAATTCTTGAGCATCCAAAGCCCTGATGAAATATCATGGAAGCAAGAATGTAATGAAGCTCTTGAATGAGTCAGAGAAAAGTTTTAAAATGTGTTTTTAATAATCCTAGAACAAAGCAAGTGTCTCTTAGTCACCCCGAAATAGGTATAGCATACGGGTAGAACAAGTTAAAATGATCCAAGCTGTTTCATTTTGTTGCTGTTGTTTTGGGTAGGGAGAGAAGGAAAGGTTTAGGCAGGAAAATGCATTACGTAAATCAAATTCCCCTTGACCTTAGAAGGCAGCAAAGATGGATTGAAGAACAAAAGCTTTCCAATTTTATGTTTTCAAGGTTATCAGCTGCAGGAACAAGAGTATATTCTGTAAGAGACATTTTAGCAAGTTATACCTTTGTATTTAATTTTTTGCCTTGAATTACTCACTATTTCAACCCATGTTTCTTTGAAAGACTGAATGGGAATATGGTGATCTTTTCAGTGTAAGAAAAAAAAACCCACTAACATCCAACAAGTTTGCCTTCTAACCTGCAGTGAGTGCTAATAACTTCACTGTTCTATGAAATGGTCTGGTGGGTTGGGGGATGGAGGGAGGCAGGGAATAATCTAAAGTTACTCAGGCCAGCTCTGCTCAGGGCAGGCATGCAAAGAAGTATACAGATGTGGGGCTTGTACAACAGCTGTCTTCCGCCCCTGTCAGAGAGTCTAGGAAGTGTGCTTAATTGGTCTGTTTGAGCCTGATTCATTCTAAACATGGGAGAGGAAAGCACAGTATACCCAGGAAGTGCATAATACAAATCACTTTGCCCCTAATCCAAGGAGTGAAATTATTTAATTAGACTGATAGACATATATACAGACCTCATCTGATTTTACTGTTTAAAAATGTATTCTTTAGACATTTGTCCTTATATTTATTCATTTATTCACTCGACAATTATTAACACTTACTGAGTGCCAAGAACTGTCCTGTGGCAGGACTTCTTACATTGTTTTAAAAGACCAGTTTGAGGTTCCTTATTTTAATTTCCTTTTTTTTGTTGTTAAAAACTTTTTTAATGTTTACTTATTTTTGAGAGAAAGAGAGAGAGAGAGCATGAACAGGGGAGGGACAGAAAGAGAGGGAGTCACAGAATTCAAAGCAGGCTCCAGCTGTCAGCACAGATCCTGATGTGGGGCTCAAACTCACAAACTATGAGATTGTGACCCGAAGCAAAGTCAGACACTTAACCGACTGAGCCACCTAAGCGCCCCGTTGTTTTAATTTCTAATTTGCACAGATACTTTTATGAATACAGTAAAAATGAATTATAGTTGACCCTTCAACAATGCAGGGGTTGAGGTGCTGAGCTCTGTGCAGTAAAAAATCCATGTCTAACTTTTTTTTTTTTTTTTTTTTTTAATATATGAAATTTACTGTCAAATTGGTTTCCATACAACACCCAGTGCTCATCCCAAAAGGTGCCCTCCTCAATACCCATCACCCACCCTGCCCTCCCTCCCACCCCCCATCAACCCTCAGTTTGTTCTCAGTTTTTAACAGTCTCTAATGCTTTGGCTCTCTCCCACTCTAACCTCTTTTTTTTTTTTTTTCTTCCCCTCCCCCATGGGTTTCTGTTATGTTTCTCAGGATCCACATAAGAGTGAAACCATATGGTATCTGTCTTTCTCTGTATGGCTTATTTCACTTAGCATCACACTCTCCAGTTCCATCCATGTTGCTACAAAAGGCCATATTTCATTTTTTCTCATTGCCACGTAGTATTCCATTGTGTATATAAACCACAATTTCTTTATCCATTCATCAGTTGATGGCCATGTCTAACTTTTGATTCATCAACAATTTTTAAAAAAATTTTTTTAATGTTTATTCATTTTTGAGAGATAGAGACAGAAAATGAGCATGGGAGGGACAGAGAGAGAGGGAGACACAGAATCTGAAGCAGGCTCCAGGCTCTAAGCTGTCACCCAGGGCCCGACATGGGGCTCGAACCCATGAACCATGAGATCATGACCTGAGCCGAAGTCGGACACTCAACCGACTGAGCCACCCAGGCACTCCTGATTCATCAACAATTTACTAATAGCCTACTGTTGACCTGAAGCCTCACTGATAACATAAGCAGTTGGTTAACACATATCATGTATATGTTATATACTGTATTCTTACAGCAATACGTAAATTTTTCTTAATTTTTTTCAGTATTTCTAAACCGTGCAGTTCATCTGAGAGTTTTTTCAAATTGTCGCAAATCTCAAAAAAAAAAAATTTCCAACATATTTATTGGGAAAAAAACCCAAAACGTGTATAAGTAGACCCACACGGTTCAAACCCATGTTTTTCAAAGGCACCCTACTAGATAAACAGTCACATATTTGGATGTTGTGTCAATATTAAATTTATCTAGACTTTCCTAAATTTCTTACTCTGATTTCTTTCCTAATCTTGTTGGGACAGGTAGCAGGGAGTCAGCCTACAGACCCCATACATCACTAGCACTGTCCTAGGCATGTGTGATACATCAGGGAACAGCAGTAAAAAATTCCTGTCCTCACAGTGCTATGTTTCAGCAGAGGGAAATGACAATAAACAATAAGCATAATACAAAAGTCAGTAGTATGGGACGTTAGAAGGGCCAGGTGTTAATACCGCTAGCGAGATTAGGAGTGGCCAAAGTGCAGGAGGAGTGTTTGGGGGGTGATTGCGCTTTTAAATAGGGTGGTTTGAGTGGGCTTTATTGAGAAAGCTTGAAAGTGGTGAGCTAATTAGCCATGCAATATTTGGAGGAAGAGCATTCCAGGCAAAGGGAGTACCTATGGCAAAGGCCCGGCATGCAGGGAATAGGTGAGGAGTAGAAAGAAGCCCATGTGGTGGGAGCTGGGAGAGCAAGGAGAATGGTAGGTGGGGAGGAGACAGATGACGTGGGTTAATACTACTATTTTTTGTTTATTTTAACTTTTATTTATTAAGTAACCTCTGTCCCCAACATAGGGCTCAGACTCATAACCCGAGATCAAGAGTCCCATGCTCTATCAACTAAGCCAGCCAGATACCACCATATTTCTTTTTGAAGGTCAGAAAATCATTACACTTGCTGAGAGTAACTTTAACTACACTGGGGCTTAAAGATGGAGCATGGCACCTTTGGAGGGAGCGGAGGAGCAAGTGGGATTGCACCAGCCTCCTGAAGGGAACACAGTTGGCAGTGCACCATGCTGGGGAGTGGTAGAGCCCTTGGAGAGTATCTAAGTCAGGTTTAGTGATCTGATTTCACGTCTTTCATGGCCTGTCCACCCCGCACTTCTATCCAGTCTAATGCCATCTTCTTCATTATTTTTCATTCTTGCTTGCTGCTCATTACTAACTCTTGTTAATTTTGGCATTGGTTCAGCTACCAGAAGGCAAATTTGGGCTCTATTTTATCCTTGGAATTCTTTTTTTTTTTTTTTTAAGTTTATTTATTTATTTTGAGAGGGAGAGAGAGAGTGTGTGTGAGTGGGAGAGGGGCAGAAAAAGAGGTAGAGATAGGATCCCAAGCAGGCTCCACGCTGTCAGCATGGAGCCCGATGCGAGGCTCAAACCCTTGGAACTCTTAATCCCAGGTTGACCAAACATCTCAGTTTTCCTAGAACTGAAGGGTTTTCCAAGATGTGAATTTTCAGTGCTAACACCAGGATAAACCCAGGTAAACTGGGATGAGTTGGCCACCCTATTACAATAGTAGAAGTTGAATTTGATTTTTTTTTTTTTTTGAGTAGATTCACTGTATCAGGCAAGACAAAGCCTTAGATCCACGTGTCAGAATTGCCTCACACTGCCTGCCTATTGGAAGGGGTTACAAGCAGATTGCCAAACAGCAAGCACTATGACTGTAAAGGGCTCAGACATCACCCATTTGACAGAGAGAGTGTGTTCCTACAACAGAGTCTCAAAGGCAACATGATCCCTATTAGGAAAGCACGTGGAAACCAAACCCTACATAGAGAAAAGGCTACTGGGCCTTGCTGGCCTGCATCTAGCCCAATCATAGAATGCCACGCATGAGACTTTGAGGCCTCTCTTGTGTAGTCCCTGGTGCTCTGAATCCCTGCCATTTTCAACTCCCATTGGGCTGAGACATCTTTTCTTCTTGCCTGGGTGCCACAGAATTCAACGTAAACCCTCATCAGTGAGACTGGTAAAGCCTGTCTCAGGACTTTTCTCGATGGGATAATAAAGGGTTTAAAGAGATAAAATTCTTACTGTTGGCGAGGGAAGTAGAAAAAAAACACCACCTTGTTGGATACAGGTGTGCTGTTTCAAAGGGGCACAAGCACCCCAATGTTTATAGCAGTGCTATTGACAATAGCCACAGTATGGAAAGAGCCCAAATGTCCATCAGCGGATAAATGAATGGTATATATATATACAATGGAATATTACTCAGCAATCAAAAAGAACAAAATCTTGTCATTTGCAACTACATAGATGGAACTAGAGGGTATTATGCTAAGCAAAATAAGTCAGTCAGAGAAAGACAAATATCATATGACTTCACTCGTGTGAGGACTTTAAGATACAAAACAGATGAACATAAGGGCAGGGAAGCAAAAATAATATAAAAACAGGGAGGGGGACAAAACATAAGAGACTCTTAAACATAGAGAATAAACAGAGGATTGCTGGAGGGGTTGTGGGAGGAGGGATGGGCTAAATGGGTAAGGGGCATTAAGGAATCTACTCCTGAAATCACTGTTGCACTATATGCTAACTAACTTGGATGTAAATTTAAAAATTAATTAATTTAAAAATAAGTAAATAAAAAATAAATAAATGTAAATTTATGGAAAAAAAAAACCCACCTCCTTGTTAAAGGATCTTTTTGGACACGTGGTGCTCAAACTTTAGTGGGTATCGGAACCACTGAGCCTATTCCACGGTTTCCGATCTGGGGGAGAGCAGAGGTGAGAGGGATTTGCATTTTTATCAAGTTCCCAGGTGACTCCACGATGCTGGTCTGGGGACTGGCCTTTGAGAACCATTGCTCTAGATGTCCCCTATCTCTATGATACTACATTGAATCAGAAAAAGTGAACTGTATATTTAGGGCTTCCTATTGGTTCAGCAAACACTTATCAAGCACCTACTGTACATCAACTGCAGGCCAGGAAGTAAAGTAAGACACTTAAGAGACTAATGTATTTCTAATATCTTGGTCTTTGCAGCTGTTATTTTCCAAAGCAGGCTTGGGAATACACTAGTGTCCTTATTTATCTCAAGTGGTCTCATTAAATTCTGGGGAAATTGTCAAGAACAAAGTTACATTTATTTGTAACTTTGCTATAGAGGAGGAGGAGGGAAGTGTTCCAGATTTTGATTAAAGTTTCTCAGTTTTTAAAACTGTTAGGAATTATTGCTTTTAACGGCTATCTCTATTTTATTAACTCTGCCAGCCTTTGCCAGCCTCCCTTAAGGCAAAATTGTTCTAAACCCCACCAGATCTGAACACTTGCACATATGTCTAATACGTATGTCATCACCATAAGGCTTGTGTTCTGGCTTTTTGCAAAAGAATTTAGGCAAGGCCAGCATAAGGATTGCACGGTTTGAGGCTTTGGGACGTGAGGGTGAAGGGTGGAAGGAAAAAGAGGAGGGTAGATTATAGTTTTCCTAATCCCAAATTTCATTTCTAATTCAGCCCTATTTATATTAATTATATACCTTACTTCTTTTGCTCAAAAGAGTTTTCTCATTTTTACCAGATCTAGGTTTGGGATTGGTTTGTTTTTGTTTTGTTTTATTTTGTAATTTTGGAGAATGCGAACGGAGTGCCAGGACATCAGTTGGAGTCATGGCAGATTACCCCAATTTGAGGCTTCTGTCCAAAACTGTGATTTTCAGGAGGAATTTTGTAGGTTAACTGCCAAAAGGAGAACATTCATTTTGGTGCCCCATTTCCCCTGAAACTTGGGGGGTCTGGATGATAAGGAAGAAGGGATCCACATAGGTGGACCTATATGGTCCACATAGGTCAGCACTCCATCCACACGTCAGCCAGCTAAGGCGACGAGATCCTGACTTGCCTGCGCAGTCAAGGATGGAAGGGAGGTGGCCACAGCCCAGGAGGTCTCAGCCACCATTTCCAAGGCTACATACCTCAGGGAAGGCCTGGTGACAGACAGGCTTTTCTCATTCCTGCAACTCATTAAAACATGTTACAAAGTTGCATAGTTTGGGGCCATTATTTCTTCCCAGACTGTTGCTGCCAACGTATCTGAGGAAAGTTCAGCAGGAACTTTTCCGGTGCTTTCCTGAGTGTGTTGGGTCAGGATGCACTTTTTGCCGATGCCAAATTAGGTTCTGGCATTGACCCAGGACATCAGGAGTGCAGCTGCCAAACAGCACAAGGCAGGGTGTGTGAGGCAAGTTAGGCTCCTTGGCTTCCAGAATTGGATGTTGATGGCATGACTGTAAAACGTGCTGAGAGGAATTTTATTTTTAAATTCTTTTCTTACTCGATGTATTTGAAACAGCACATACTCTATAGACTATCCTGTTAACCTTGGCTGCCTCGTTTGTTTTATTTTAAAGGATTCTTTTCAACTTTAAAATTAAACATCCAGTTATATGGTGGTAGGAGTGAGGAGTGGAGTGATATTTCTTCTTTTTACTTTTGTTTATTTTCCAAGATTGGGAGTAATACATTTTTTTTAATTGATAGAGTTGGGGGTTTTTTTGTTTTTTTTTTTTAGTAGTTTTGGATTTTCAGAAAATTGAACAGAAGGTACACAACTCTCATATACTCCCTTACCTCTTCCCCTCCCTGGGTTTCCCCTATTATTAACATCCTGCATCATTGTGGCTTGTTACAATGATGAACCAATGTTGATAGATTATTACTGACTAAAGTCCATACTTTACATTCAGGCTTACTCTGTGTGTACCGTCTTGAGTTTTGACAAATGTGTAATGACATGTACCCACCACTACAGGTCCATACAGAGTAGTTTCACTTGCCTAAAAATCCCTTATGGCTCCACCTATTTATCCCTCCCTCCCTCCCTCCCACTACACTCATGGCAACCTCTATTTTGGAGGGGGTGTGTGTTGGCTTTTATTGTTTGTTTTTGTTGCTGTTGTTGTTTTACTGTTTACAAGTTGCGTCTTTTCCAGAATGGAAATACAGTTGGAATCATACAGTACAGAGCTCCTTCAAATTGCCTTCTTTCAGTTAGCAATATGCGTTTGAGCTCTCTGATTGATGTCTGCGTAGCTTGAGAGCCCATTTCTTTTTATGGCTGAAAATATTCTATCGTGTGGCTATGCCACAGTTTGTTTATCCATTCACCTATTAAAGGACGTTTTGGGTGCTTCCAAGTTTTGGCAATTATAGAATAAAGCTGCGATAAATACTTTGTTCAGGTTTTTATGTGAATGTAAGTTTTCACTCTTGGGTAAATACCGAAGAGTATGATTGCTAGATTATATGGTGAGAGTATGTTTAGCTTTGTGAGAAGCTGCCAGACTGTCTTCCCAAATGGCTGTACTATTTCGTACTCTCACCAGCAGCGAATGAGAGCTCCTGCTGCTCCACATCTCCACATCCTTGTCAGCATTTGGTGTTATCAGTGTTTTGGATTTTGGCCATTTTAATAGACGTGTCATAATATCTCGTTGTTTTAGTTTACATTTCCCTGATGTCTTATGATGTGAAGCAACATTTCATATGGTTGGTTGCCACCTGTATATCTTTGGTAAAGTATCTCTGCAGATCTGTTACCCAGTTTTAAATTGTGTTGTTTGTTTTCTTATTGTTAAGTTTTAAGAACTCTCTGTATATTTTGGATACCAGACCTTTTTCAGATGCCTTTTACAGCTATTTCTCTCAGTCTCTGGCTTGTCTTTTCATTTTTTTAAACAGTATCTTTGGCAGAGCAGTAATTAATTTTTTTAATGTATATATAATCAGGGAGAAAATATTTTTAGGTCAGCCTGACTCCCATCTTAGCTTAGCACCCATTCCCCATCCAAGCAAGTAAGAGCAGCCTGAGAGGAACAAGGTAATATGTTGTTTAGTTTTTGAACATATGACACCCTGATACAAGGTGTTCCCTAAATTAAATGCAATCAACTTTAAGTGCTATAGGGAGGCAAGACAGACATAGTCCAAAATTAAATAAGGGGGAAAAAAAACTTGATTGTATGACTATCTGCAGAACCATAAGATTTTCCCCCAGTTTTCATTTTTCTATGTGTTTCCAGTTTCCTTGCTCCTTATACTCCTTTAAGTAACTAGAGTTCCTAAAATGACCAGGAAAACTGGGGTTGTCAGCTTCCAGTAAAAACTATATTTAGCAAAGAAATATTGTTGGCTTAAATGCAGAGAGGGCTGGGACAGAGTGAAGTGCATCCCTATTATTCATTCAGATATTCAGCAGATGTCTGCTGAGTGTCTGCTAAGTGGCAGGCACTGTGTTGGGTGCCTGCAGACAGCAGGATCCAGGCTTGTCCTTGTGAAGTTTACATTCCAAGGAAGAAATGGACAAGTAGCTCCGAAATCAAATCTCCTTTGACTGAGGTGTTAATAAGAGCGAGCAGTGGAGCTGAGCTACAAGGATGCTGGGTCTGGGGTGGAAGGCGGGTGCGGGGGGAGGAGAAGGGTCACATAGGCTTAAACCAAAGCTGAGAACCGAAGGAGGGATGGAGAAAGGGCCAGGCAAAGAGGGGAGAAAGGTGTTTCCAGACCTTTGACCGTTCCCTTTCCACACCAGGGAAAGCTCACATGGGAGAGATAGGAGATTTTGGTTGTTCTTGTTTTTATAGTTTTTAAAATGATGAAATGAGGGGCGCCTGGGTGGCTCAGTCGGTTAAGCGTCCGACTTTGGCTCACGTCATGATCTCGCGGTTCATGAGTTCAAGCCCCACGTCAGGCTCTGTGCTGACAGCTCAGAGCCTGGAGCCTGTTTCAGATTCTGTGTCTCCCTCTCTCTCTCTGACCCTCCCCATTCATGCTCTGTCTCTCTCTGTCTCAAAAATAAATAAATGTTAAATAAATAAATAAACAAACAAATAAATAAATAAAATAAAATGATGAAATGTAACATGATTACAAAAAAAAAAAAACCATTTAAAACAGAGATGGATAGTGTAAGGAATTATTATAAAGGAAGCACACACATAACCACAACTGAGATTGCAGAAAGAACTTGCCCACACCTCAGAAACATCCTGCACACCCTTTCCTGATTGTGACTCTCTTTTTCCTTTTTTTTTTTTTTTTAACTTTTTAACGTTTATTCATTTTTTGACAGAGATAGAATGTGAGCGGGGAGGGGCAGAGAGAGAGGGAGACACAGAACCTGAAGCAGGCTCCAGGCTCTGAGCTATCAGCACAGAACCTGACGTGGGGCTCGAACCCATGAACCGTGAGATTATGACCTGAGCCGAAGTCAGACACTCAACCAACTGAGCCACCCAGGCATCCCTTGACTCTCTTTTTCTTAGAGTGAACCACCTAAGTATGCATCCTAAATATCACAGTTCCGTTTTGCCTGTTTTTAAACTTTGCATAACAAGAATCACACAGCATGTGTTCTTTGGTGTCTGGCATTTTCTTCTTTTTTTTCTTTAACATTACATTTTTTTAAGATTAACTTGTTTATATTCATTGCTATAGAGTATCCTACTTTATGAATCTAGTCTTCTATCACTGAGCATCTGGGCTGCTTCCAGTTTAGAGCTCTTACAAAAAAGAGATGCCCGTGGATGATGGTCCCACACTCTTGGCAGTATAGCACAGCAGGCTTTGGAGGTCAGACAGACTTAAATGGATATCTCAGCTCAGCCACTCTGATAGCTACTAAAGTTACTTAAGTGACAGTTACTTAACCTCTCTGTGCCTCTTCTCATGTGTAAAATAGGAGTAATAAAAATACCTATCACATAGGGTGTGCATGTAAAGTGCTTAACACAATACTTGGCATAATAGTAAGCATTCAACAAAAGTTTGTTCCTCCATGGGGTTCTGTTTCTTATTCATGGGAGTATTTCATTTTCCTTTGAGTAAATTCTCTACCAAATTTCTATGGCATAACCTATCTGGATCTAGAATTATAGAAGCTTCTGAGATACTTCTCCTCAGCCCTCTTATTTTATTGATAAAGAAACAGTCTCGGTTGGTCAACACAGAGCTAGGTTCTAGGGAGAAATTGAGGAAATAATACCTTTGGACCACTCTTTTGGCCCAGACTATTCTTGATGGTTCTTTGGACAGCCATTTTAGCTTCTTACATGTATTTTCCTCTTTGCTCTACAAAGGAACAGGGGAAAATAGAAAGCTCAAGGGGTTAGCTCTACGGTCAGCTGTAGACCGATACATTATGTAGACTGATACATATCTGTTACATTATGCCCCAGACGTTTGATTGTGTATTGGTCAGAGTTTAGGATTTCATGGACTCTATCCTGGTTAGGTTCAGAAGCAAGCAGGCAAAATAAGGGACATAAAGCCTTGCCTTGAGGATTAGTGGCATTAGGTAAAGGTGTTTTGTTTAGCTTGAACTGCTATTAGATTTACATTCAAATCACTTGTTATTTATTTAAAGGAATAGATACATTTCTTATTAAACTGTTAAGATGGGGGCACCTGGGTGGCTGTTGCTTAAGCATCCAACTCTTGATTTCAGCTCAGATCGTGATCTCACGGTTCATGGGATCTAGCCATGCGTAGGGCTCTGCGCTGACAGTGCAGAGTCTGATTGGGATTCTCTTTCTCCTTCTCTCTGCCCTTCCCTACCCCACTCAAAAGAAATAAGTAAACATTTTTAAAAAACTGCTAAGATTAAATTGGAGTAATGACAGGAGGGAGAAATTAAAGATAAACAATTGATATTAAATGAGTCTACAATTTACTTCCAGGCAAGAACAGTTCCCAATGACTTTCTATTCCCCTGCTTCAAGTCTGCATTCTATCCTAAACCAGATTTTTCTGCCCACCATCACCCCCAAAGCTTTCTAGTCCCACATTTTGCCTATCTTTCCAGGATTTTGCTGGTATTTAGCCCTTTTATTAGCCTGCACTTCCCTGGTCTCTGATACACATTCATGAGAGAGAGAGAGAGTGTGTGTGCTTATATGTGTGTGTGATGCTCTGGAAGCTTTGAGGGAGCTCCAGCTCACAATTTGTCCTTCAAATATAAGACTTCAGGTTATTGGTTTAATCATGAGAATAATGCCTGGCACAAGGTAAGCACTTAATAAACATTTAGCTGCTGTTGCTGCTGTGATTTCTCACTCCTCAAATGAGAATCCCTTCTGAACTTGCCAATTTCCAAGTCAACAACTCCTCCTCCTTTTCTTTCAAATTGTCAAGATTTATGGAGTATACCAAGATTTTTACAAACTGCACTTAGTTTTGTACTCAGTGTCACCGTAAGGCTTAAGAGTTTATCACCTTGAACCCTTGCAGCATTTAAGAGGAGTGGGACTAATCTGTTGGTATTTTCTGTGTCTGGCAATTTGTGTAATGGGAGGAGTTCTGTTTCATTAATCCACCTAAACGGTATAAGGACTATACCCCTCCCCCTGACTTCAATCTCCATTTCCTTTCTTCACTATCCAAAGGGGTCTGTTCAGCTGCTTAGCAGCAAGCAATTAGAACAGCCAGTCTACTTAGACATTACGCTGGGTTTGTCTGACCTAATATACATGAAGACTCAGTGTTCCCAAAGGGACCCTTCCTTTTTTAAAGGAAGAAATTAATGATATCCCTTTTCATTAAATTGGTGCCAGGTATTTTCTCTAAGCAGGCTATTTAGAAGAACAAATTCAAACAGGTCCAAGAAACAAATGCAAAAGATCTACAAAGCTCTTACAGGATGAGTTTACATACTATCCTAATTTCAAAGGAAAAGTTTTTATACCAGGACACAATGGCTGGGCTCTCCCAGTGGGCACACAGCAACTCTAAATGTCAAACTCTGCATTTGTGCAGAAATCAGATAAGCGCAAAGAGCTCTAGGCTTGTTTCTGTTCTTAACTGACTTGTCCTCCCAAGGACAGTTCACATGCTAACTCATTACACAGGTCTGAATGTTTGGGGTGTGGGTGGGGGACAGAACATCCAAGGATCCACTCCAAAGCTCCAAGGATCGAATGACAAAGTATCCATTCCATTTGTTTTTCATTGCTATATTTACCCGTGCTCAGAGTAGTTCAGCTCACCGCATCGCTGGTACTCTGCCTTCTGATTTTCAACTTGTGTTGCTGTCTGGGAACCAGGGCTCTTCTCATCTCTTGTGGGCTGGTCATTCTTTGCTCTAGACCACATCCTCTTAATCAGTCCATTAATGGAACCCCCGCTTCTCATGGCAGTTTCTATTTAACACTGTGGGAAGGCACTGGAAAAAAGTACATCCCATTGTGTCTCCCCTTAGGGAGTTAGAATAGATGCTCCCTTTAAACTACCACTCTGAGCAGATCAACCCATATGATGAGCATAGGGGACACCCTTAAATAACTGCTGAGTGGTTAGGGGAATGAACACACTGTATAAAGGCCTCGTTTACATTAACTGTAACCAGTAAATTATAAACATTGACCTTACAGCAATTCTTTTCTCTTCAGTGCTCCTGACAAATGGGCATCTAGTCTGCTTTGATACATTTTTTTCCTAGACCTTTTTTCATTGTGAGACTCTTGGAGAAGCTAATGGAATTCATGCACTCGGACCCTAAAAATATTTTGCATATAATGTCAAGAATTCTTTGAATGTCTTCATGTTCCCATCAGAGTCTACATTCCAGGTTAAGACTCTCTATACTAGTGAGAGGAATTGGCTGATTTTGAGGACTATCAATCTTGGTTAGAAAACTTAGTAGAAGGGTTTGTTTTTTCTTGCTCCCCAATAACTGAACAAAAAAAAAGCTACTTCTTTTAGCATATGGTGGTTCTCCAAATATTGGTAGATTGCTATAGCTTTCTCAGTTAGACGTCTCTTTGAGGTTTTTGGCTCTGTAATTCATCAAATGACCCTTAAAAGCTGTGTCTGCATTCAGGAAGTTTTGTGCCAGGATCTAAGGTCTCGGGACTAGACTAGAAAACGCACACACACTTGAAAAGGATAGAGCTGTGGCCTCTCCAAAATGCTATGGCAGGTTACTACAGAGTTTTCCTTCTTCATTGATAAAAAAAAAATTATCCCCTTTTAAAAAACTAAAAACCTCATAATTATTGAAAAGACTAAAACATTGAGCCCTATATTTATTTCTCTATCACCTTAGCTCTTTTTTTTTTTAATCAAAATAATACTGCTTAGCTATTGCTCAATTTTTCATACTTAATAGAGAAGGAGGATTCTTACGAGAATTCTGGAATGAAAGTTGGAGCATAAAGATTGAGATAAAATCATTTTACACTTTCCTTTTAACTCCTGCAAGGTGGGGTTAATGTTTTCTGAGCCACTTTTAAATAGATGATTTAGGCATAACATGTATTAGTATTATTATTGCTGTCCTTGAAAGCAGTTTTTTTCCTGCTTCTCGTTAACATCAACCTGAACTTAGATGCTACCCCCGGACTTCTTAGGCCACTAATTTTGATAAGAGTAATAATGGTCCCCAAAATCTCATATGTTGTGTTTTGGAGATTTAATATTGTCTTTAGTTTTTCTTTCATGAAAAGCTGCATTGTAACTATGTAGAATTTAGAGAAGAATCATGGGGAAAAAAACCAAAACAATTCATAAAAACCCCAAATAATAGCAACAAGCCTGACTGAACGTCTAGAGATGAGGTATTTGGATTTGGTTTTACGCAGTAAATCGGCCCTCACAGAAAAGTGAGTAGGTTGGGCCAAGTCATGCCTGATTTCCCTACACTTATATTATTCTGTAATGAGAAGAGGCCGAGGGTGAATAATGAAGGTCTGTGCATTGACGGATACTTATCATGCTATCTGCCACCAGTAAAATGATTGCAGTCTCTGATAAACTTGGTTGTGACCCCCATTTTAACATTTTACATACTTCCTTCAAGTCTACTCACCCCCTAAAAGTGTTTTCCTGCCTATCCTATTACAGTTGACTCTCTTTACCTTGATGTGGAGGCTGGAAGGTATGGGCCTATGGCCTTTCCTCAAATCCTAGAATATATGTGTGTGTGTGTGTGTGTGTCTGTGTGTGTGTGTGTGTGTGTGTGTGTAAAACAAGGGATGTATCAGAACAAATTAGGATAAATTGGGTATTGTTTAATTAAGGAGATTATAGCAAAAGGTTTATGGGCAGGAGTGGAGCTGTTACCACACATACATACCTAAAGGGGCAAGGAAAGGGCATGAAATGTGGAATCCAGATTGAAAGGGCCACATGAGGATAGGGGCCTTAAGAAGAGAGCTAACTTTCAGCAAAGGACACATTCAACACAAGACAACCCCACAGAGGATGCTGGGGAATAAGAGTATTTTCTCTTTCTTTCTTCACTCTCTTTCTTTCCTCTGATTTCTTGCTAGGGCTCTCTATTGGCCAAACCAATGGAAAGCCGAGTAGTCCGTCCAGGTCAGCTTCTGGGGCAGAGAACTTGGTAGAAATGGATGGAGAGTGGATCTGTAGGGAAGGAATGCTACCTCATTTAAAAGGACCCAATAGAATGCAAATTGGTGCAGCCACTCTGGAGAATAGTATGGAGGTTCCTCAAAAAGTTAAAAATAGAACTACTGTACAATCTAGCAATTGCACTACTAGGTATTTACCCAAAGGATATAAAAATATAGATTCGAAGGGGTACATGCACCCTGCTGTTGTAAGCAACATTATCAACAATAGCCAAGGTCTGGAGAGAGCCCAGATGTCCATCGACTGATGAATGGATAAAGAAGATTGGTGTGAGGAAAGAACATCCAATGGAAAAAAGACAGTCTCTTTAACAAATGGTGCTGGGAGAACTGGACAGCAACATGCAGAAGGTTGAAACTAGACCACTTTCTCACACCATTCACAAAAATAAACTCAAAATGGATAAAGGACCTGAATGTGAGACAGGAAACCATCAAAACCCTAGAGGAGAAATCAGGAAAAGACCTCTCTGACCTCAGCCATAGCAATCTCTTACTCGACACATCCCCAAAGGCAAGGGAATTAAAAGCAAAGGTGAATTACTGGGACCTTATGAAGATAAAAAGCTTCTGCACAGCAAAGGAAACAACCAACAAAACTAAAAGGCAACCAACGGAATGGGAAAAGATATTTGCAAATGACATATCAGACAAAGGGCTAGTATCCAAAATCTATAAAGAAGTCACCAAACTCCACACCCGAAAAACAAATAACCCAGTGAAGAAATGGGCAGAAAACATGAATAGACACTTCTCTAAAGAAGACATCCGGATGGCCAACAGGCACATGAAAAGATGTTCAACGTCGCTCCTTATCAGGGAAATACAAATCAAAACCACACTCAGATATCACCTCACGCCAGTCAGAGTGGCCAAAGTGAACAAATCAGGAGACTATAGATGCTGGCGAGGATGTGGAGAGACAGGAACCCTCTTGCACTGTTGGTGGGAATGCAAATTGGTGCAGCCACTCTGGAAAACAGTGTGGAGGTTCCTCAGAAAATTAAAAATAGACCTACCCTATGACCCAGCAATAGCACTGCTAGGAATTTACCCAAGGGATACAGGAGTACTGATGCATAGGGGCACTTGTACCCCAATGTTTATAGCGGCACTCTCAACAATAGCCAAATTATGGAAAGAGCCTAAATGTCCATCAACTGATGAATGGATAAAGAAATTGTGGTTTATATACACAATGGAATACTACGTGGCAATGAGAAAGAATGAAATATGGCCTTTTGTAGCAACGTGGATGGAACTGGAGAGTGTGATGCTAAGTGAAATAAGCCATACAGAGAAAGACAGATACCATATGGTTTCACTCTTATGTGGATCCTGAGAAACTTAACAGAAACCCATGGGGGAGGGGAAGAAAAAAAAAAAAAGAGGTTAGAGTGGGCGAGAGCCAAAGCATAAGAGACTGTTAAAAACTGAGAACAAACTGAGGGTTGATGGGGGGTGGGAGGGAGGGGAGGGTGGGTGATGGGTATTGAGGAGGGCACCTGTTGGGATGAGCACTGGGTGTTGTATGGAAACCAATTTGACAATAAATTTCATATATTAAAAAAAATAAAATAAAAAAAGAAGATTGGTGTGTGTGTGTGTGTGTGTGTACATATACATATACACACGTATATATATACACACAATAGAATATTACTCAACCATCAAAAAAAATTAAATCTTGCCATTTTCAATGACATGATGGAGCTAGAGTGTATTATGCTAAGTAAAATAAATCAAAGGAAGACAAATGCCATGTGATTTCACTCATATGTGGAATTTAAGAAACAAAACAGATGAACATATCAGTGAGGTAGCAGGGGTGGGGATTGGGAAGAGAGAGGGAAACAATGAGAGACTCTTAAAGACAGAGAACAAACTGGGGGTTGGTGGAGGGAGGTGGGTGGGGATGGGCTAGATGGGTGAAGGGTATTAAGGAGGGCACTTGTTATGGTAATTCCTGGGTGTTGTATG
This sequence comes from Panthera pardus, assembly GCF_024362965.1. Taxonomy (NCBI): domain Eukaryota; kingdom Metazoa; phylum Chordata; class Mammalia; order Carnivora; family Felidae; genus Panthera; species Panthera pardus. Next base: position 62,090,694 of record NW_026526655.1, on the reverse strand, counting down.
TAAGTGATAAATCACTGAATTCTACTCCTGAAACCAATATTGCACTGTAAGTTAACTAACTAGAATTTAAGTAAAAATTTGGAAAAAAATTTTCTGACAGTGTAGAGCCTGACATGGGGTTTGAACTCATGAACGGTGAAATCATGACCTGAACCAACTCAAGAGTCAGACACTTAACCAGTTGAGCCACCCAGGTGCCCCTGGAAGATATTTTTAAAATAGTACATCAGTTAGGAGTTGTTCTCTGCTTTAATAAACAGACACTGAAATACAGTGACTTCGATAGATAAATGGTTACTTTCTTTATGTCACCAGAAATCCAGGGAGGTAGGCAGTTCCTGGCATTGCTTCAGAAGATCAAAAATGTCAGGCATGGCCAAGACTCTGCAACTCTCTTGGCTTTTCTTTCATGATCCCAAGATGGCTGCTGGAGATCCAGCCATCATGGCTGCTTTCTTTGCAAAAGAGCAAGAAGGATTTTCCTGGAAGCCCCACTCAGTGACTTCTGTTTACATCTAATGGGCCTCCTTTATCTATAGAAGCTGGAAAACATTTGAGTTGATCATATTGTGCCCCATACCATATAAGAGTTCTGTTGGAAAAGAAATAGGGAAGAATGGAAGTTGAATAGACAACTAGTAGTATCTATCCTACGTAGAAATTAATCATCTACAGTACATATGCCCAAGGACGTTGTTTCATGCTGGTTTCTAAACTTGGGAATCCTCAAGTACTATGAATCAGATATTCCCTCCTGAATGATCAGGTTTAGCCTCAGCTGCTTCATGGAATATCAAGGCTTACAGGCAAGAAAAAGACCACTTACAAGAGATGGTTATAAAATTCCCAGGCACATATTCAAGTGCCTTGTGGAGAAAGTTTGCAAACAAAATGAAGCTATTTCTGGTAAAGTCTAAAAGTAGAAGAAATGGAAAAAACACACGTTGTTAGCATGCTGATGGAAGTATAAAGGAACAATTTTTGTACAAAAATATTTTTCAGTACATATTGAGAGCCTTTAAAAAAGTGTTCAGATCCTCTATGCCAATAATTCACTCAGAATTTGCCCTTTTAAAAAGTCTAGAAAAAGTTAAGAGGGCGCCCGGATGGCTCAGTCACTTAAGCATCTGACTCTTTTTTTTTTTTTTTCAATATATGAAGTTTATTGTCAAATTGGTTTCCATACAACACCCAGTCCTCATCCCAAAAGGTGCCCTCCTCAATACCCATCACCCACCCTCCCCTCCCTCCCACCCCCCATCAACCCTCAGTTTGTTCTCAGTTTTTAAGAGTCTCTTGGGGAGCCTGGGTGGCTCAGTCAGTTAAGCGGCCGACTTCAGCTCAGGTCACGATCTCGCGGTCCGTGAGTTCGAGCCCCGCATCGGGCTCTGGGCTGATGGCTCAGAGCCTGGAGCCTGCTTCCGATTCTGTGTCTCCCTCTCTCTCTGCCCCTCCCCCATTCATGCTCTGTCTCTCTCTGTCTCAAAAATAATAAATAAAACGTAAAAAAAAAATTAAAAAAAAAAAAAAAGAGTCTCTTATGCTTTGGCTCTCTCCCACTCTAACCTCCTTTTTTTTTTTTCCTTCCCCTCCCCCATGGGTTTCTGTTAAGTTTCTCAGGATCCACCTAAGAGTGAAAACATATGATATCTGTCTTTCTCTGTATGGCTTATTTCACTTAGCATAACACTCTCCAGTTTAAGCATCTGACTCTTGATCTCGGCTCCGATCATGATCTCATGGTTCGTGAGTTTGAGCCCCACATTGGGCTCTGTGCTGACAGTGCAGAGCCTGCTTGGGATTCTTTTTGTCCCCCTCTCTCTCTGCTGTACCCCCACTCATTCTGTCTCTCTCTCTCTCAAAAATGGTAAGTAAACTTAAAAAAAAAGATTGTAAGTAATCTGTACACTCAGCATAGGGCTCAAACTCACAACCCCAAGATCAAGCATCACATGCTCCACCTGCTGAGCCAGCCAGGTGCCCCTAAATACTCCTTTAGAAAGAAATTGACAAAAACTTAAAGGGCAATTTATAAAAGGAGAAAATGTAAATGACTATGACTATATGCAAAAATATTCAACCTCAAAATTTAATATGAGAAATTAAAATTTTTGCCTATCAAACAGGCTAGACTAGAAAAAAATTGATGCATGGGCTATCAGGAATACAAGGAAACAAGCATTTATAGCATTGTTTGTGTCAGGGCAACAGCCTCTTTGGAGGGCAGTCTGCTAATGTATTGCTTGGCCAGCAATACCTGCTCTATAATCTTATCTTCTGACCATAATTGGATAAGAATATTGGAAAATGTGTATACTATTCTCTGACTGGTTGTATTGATGTATAAACACAACTCAATAATGTTAATTATGTCACTAGGAGAATAATGGTAGATGAACAGAGAAACAGGGACACGTTTGACAGAGGATACAATATCTAGCACATAGTAGGTGCTTAGTAAATGTTTACCAAGTGTTTATTCAGGTGAGTAGTCTCTTTTGAGGAAATTCATTTTCTTTCAAAAAGCATCTTGCAGGGGCACCTGGGTGGCTCAGTCAGTTAAGTGTCTGACTTCGGCTTAGGTCATGATCTCACAGCTTGTGAGTTCGAGCCCCGTGTTGGGCTCTGTGCTGACAGCTCAGAACCTGGAGCCTGTGTCAGATTCTGTCTCCCTGTCTCCCTGCCCCTCCTCTGCTCACGCTCTGTCTCTCTGTCTAAAATAATAAATAAAACATTAAAAAAACAAAAACAAAAAACATCTTGGATCTTGCACTTTAGTTGCATGTTATAAATATTTCTGGTCAACAATTGTAGCCGTGGGAATAGAGCTTAGGAGATGTGGCACAGCCATCTGTCTAGACCAGTGGGAGACTTTAAGAAATGGGATTTCTGGGGCGCCTGGGTAGCTCAGTCAGTTAAGCGTCCGACTTCGGCTCAGGTCATGATCTCACGGTCCGTGAGTTCGAGCCCCACGTCGGACTCTGTGCTGACAGCTCAGAGCCTGGAGCCTGTTTCGGATTCTGTGTCTCCCTCTCTCTCTGACCCTCCCCTGTTCATGCTCTGTCTGTCTCTGTCTCAAAAATAAATAAACGTTAAAAAAATTTTTTTTAAAAAAGGATCAGAGTAAATTAAAAAAAAAAGAAATGGGATTTCTTTCTTTTTTTGTCACACACACACACACACACACACACAGTCAAATTCGTTATGAAAATGAATGTGATCTCCAAATAAGACTGAAGAGAGATTAGTAGTGGGCCTGGGAAAAGTCTGCAGGGAGCAAGGTAAACTGACTTAGGTTGCTCTGTAATTTATTTAGCTATATCCAGTGCTTTGGATGAGAGGAAGCTAAACTGGGTCATCTGATTGGTAAGCATAATCATTTTAGGTAAATTAGCATGGTCTGGAGAGATGGTCTCAGGCCTGACTAAAAAGAGGCTATATAGCTTGCTTTAAAGTCTTTTCTCCTCCTCTGCTCAAACATTTTTGCCACAACACACCTGAAAAATCCCCAAACCTTTGTTGCAAAAGAATTTGGCTACAGTAATCAGTGAAGACAACTTGAAATATTGGTTTTCATATCAGCACATTAAAATATGCTTGGATTTTAATGATGAAAATATGTTGAGTTAGAAACTTCTGCAAGTTTCATTATTTATTTTCTTAGTAATTCCCAACAGAATGTGTTCAAATCACTTAGTAAGAAAGTATCTAAAATAGGATGTTAAGAGACTTATTCTTAACTGTTTCTCTTACAAAGGGAAGGATGAAGTAAAGTTGCTCAGTTAGAAGGACTCTGGATAGAAAATGCAGTTTAGGCACATAACATGGTGACTAAGAAAAAAAAATGAGTTTTAAAATGTGGCTCTGGCATTATTATTTTGTTGATGGTAACACCTGAGAATTTTTACCATGTGAATTGTATAAGCAATAATGTTAAAATAAAGCTGACATTTTAGTCTCATTTTAAATATACATTACAGCTAGAATTTTACCACTTGACTAAGTTCTGCTTACCCCAGTAAGTAAATATTATTATCCATCTTACACAGGGAGTTATGAGTGGCCAGTAAGAAAAATTCTATTTCTTCGACACATGTTTTACTAATTTGTTAGTTGTCTGCACCAAACTTACTTAAATATTGAAATTGATAGAGTTATTAGATCATGCTAGTGAAGGAAACCTCAATCATAAAAAATTATGCACCAAGTGTGAATGGGTTTGCCTTTCTTTTTTTTAATGTTTATTTATTTTTGAGACAGAGTGTGAGCAGGGGAGGGGCAGAGAGAAAGGGAAACACAGAGTCCAAAGCAGGTTCCAGGCTCCGAGCTGTCAGCACAGATCCCCCAATGCAGGGCTCGAACTCATGAACCGTGAGATCATGATCTAAGCCAAAGTCAGATGCTCAACCGACTGAGCCACCCAGGCGCCCTGGGTTTGGCATTTTGAAAAGGGTGTCACTCTCAGTAAATAAATCTGCTCTGTATAATTCTGAAGTTCAAATGTTTCTGATTAGTGGCCTGCTGTCTTATTGGTACCTCCTGGAAGGCAATAAGATTAGTAGCGTGCATGAGTTCCTCATATCTCGGCATGATTGAGTCCAGGTTTGAGAGTTGAGCAGTAACCCTGATGAAGAACCACAGCATTCTGTACACGAGTCACAGACTCAGATCCTTAGAACTTTAACTTGGGTGTTTGTCAGCCATCTAACCTTTAATATTGACATCGTTTTAAATGAGACATTTAACCCATGGCATGTGGGAAACAGGTTGTACAATTTTTGTAGGCAACCTTCAGTGAAGCCAACAACTTGAACTGTATTTCTTGCATTTATTGTCATGAAGAGGACGTCTTCTGGTCTTTCCAGAGTCTGTTTCCTAAGAGCAAAAATAAAATGATGCAATAGAAGGAGAGGGAATGATTTTATTTATAAGCTTGATGTTTAGTTATAAATCTGATTTTCATACTCTAATACCGTTTGTAATAATAAAGTGGGGTGAACCAATCAGTGGAGGCCAGCAGCACAGGCAATGGAAGAATTCATCCAAGGCAGAATAAAGGAGATAGACATTTATTTGAACGCACTGCAACGGAGCAGTGGACAGGACAGCAAAGGAGACACTGTCCAGGAGGCCATGGTGGGGGACCGTAGTTAAGGGGAGAAGTGAGGAGGTATGGGAATGTATGGAATTTTCCATTTTCGGTGCCTGTGCCTGGTCGTAAGTAGCCCATTGGTTATCTGGAGCCTGTGGGTATTGTGAGGTGGGTCCCCTAAGGATTCTGTCTGCATTCAGTCCAGGGGTCACTGTGGGCGCTTTTACCTTGCTCAGGTTTCCACTGCTCAAGCCTGTTATCTAAAAGCAGTGTCTACAGTAATTATAATAATATATTCTACTGAAAGTGTCATTCTAATACCAACATTATAACTAGATGAGTGTTCATGAAGTCAATAAGAATTTCAGGAAGATCTTTGGGAATTTAAGTGTCTCAACTGAAAATGTAAACTTTCTCTCCTACCAGTGGATCTTAGGTGATTCTAGTGAAGAATGTGACCTAGAGAAAAGGACTTATAGAAATGTTTGAGCTGTCTTTGGACCTGAAAGTGCGATGTCCCTTTGTGTACATAAAAAGTCAAATAGTGACATGTTTATGACAGTCAACAGGGCACGGCTCCACCTGGAGCAGCAGAGAACAAATCACTGAGCTTCGCTTCTGATCAGCACAGGCTGCTTTGTTTGGGGCCTCTGGCTGAGGCTGCAAGGGAATAATCTGCTAAATGGCTCTGTTCTTAATGCTGAAAGGCCTTCAGGCAGAAAGTTCAGTGGAAAAAAATAACAGCCTGAGTCACAAATGGAACGTCACCATAGGAAAACCACCTTTTTCTCACAGAGAACAGAAACAACCAGCGTTTGGAACCAGGGTCTCACGTAGTCTTCACACAGCCAAGTTGTAAAAACCTTGAGATGTAGGAGTGGGATGAAGAATCACATACATTTTTATGTGCTTTCAAATTAAAATTTCATATTCCATTTAGCAGCATTTTAAAGAAGTAATAGCATTAACATTTCCTGGCAACAAATACATTTTACAGCAGATCTTCAAGTGACGTGCTGTGGTGCTCTGCTGGGCAATGGATAAATTTTGGTTGTACCAAGATACTGAAGCAGTCGGGCAGAACTGGGCAGTCCGAGCGCCTCTGTCTGCCTGGTTGTGCCATACAAACGGTGTAATTTTCTGTGTGTGTTATGCCATGGCAAAGGCTAAAAAAACCCGCTTTACAAGTAGGCTTTGCAAAATCCTTTAATTCTAAAAGAAGGAGCATGTTAAATTATTTTAGGAGTAAATACACAGAGGCAGAAAGAGTGTAGTGTAGCGTCCCCAAATAGAACGCACTATGTGCGCGGTGATAACAGAGTGTGAAGGAAGGCCAGTGGAGGAAAGCCAAGGACTTCCCGTTGGGCTTTTTTGCTTCCTTTGCTTGACCATGCTGACTTTCTAACAATAAATACTCAGTAATGTTCTTGCAAATGTTCGGGAGTGAAGGCATATGGAGCGTTTGATTTTGTTTGTGTTTAAAATATGGTTTCCACACAGATGGCATTGGTTTAGCTGTTGTGTGGCTTTGTTTGGATCTTCTTTTGCTCAAAAAAGAGATGAGAACCATAGCTCTTTGAAATGTCCACCTCCCAGGTTTGTCTTCTGTAGTTTACTTCACCACATTTGCAGAGGTACAGGCTTTTGTCCCTAAGATGTCTTCATTTGTGAGACTACAGTGACTTTCAACAGTGTTTTCAGCTGGATCTTGAAATATTAGGGTTAAGGCATAAAAGAAGGCCATGAAATTCCATGGACCATGGATTTAAATATTTAGGTTTTTAGATTCCAGAGTGCAGTTACTGTAGCAGGAATCTGGCCATGATACTAGAGCTGATGAAGCCAACTATTTTTTTTGAAAGGTTGGATGTCCAGGGAAAAGGTCTACAAAAATGAAGTCAGTGACATATGTGTCCTATTAAATAAGTTGGTGTTTAATATCCAAAGATATTTTTAGACATCCAGTCTTTCAGTTTTTCACTACCTTGGTGAAGACAAATGGGATGACAGAAAAAACAAGAGGAACAAAATCTTAAAATACTAGAAATTCGTACAATTGTGAGTGTCACTTTTTTGTTTGTTGATTATCATACCTACACTTTCGCATCACTTGGAGCCTGAATATTATTTCAGGGAACACGAGAGTGCTAGCTTTGTTTCCTCTTGTCTGTATTTAGCTTTCCTTTTGTCTGTATTCAGCTTTTCCTAGTGGCTCTTCACCCATCTTTCCAAAAGTGAGCTAAAAGTCAGTGTCTCACTTTTGCATTTCCCCAGGGAAAAATGCAGCTTCCAGCAATATTCAAATAATATGTTTTTCTCTTCACACTAAGGTGGCATCTTAGGTTAAAGCAATTCTATAATAAGACACCCACTTCCATCAACACACATCAACAGCCTCTCAAGGGTATTTATTGCAGTAGAATCCATGAAGCTGCACTTGAATTGTATGTTAACCCCTATGCAGAAGAGTCATTTCCTTCCTGGGACCTTGTGAAAGAGAGAAAGACTCTGTAAAACCAACCTGAATTATCTTCTGAAGATTTAAATTTTGCATTGTGATGCATAGAAAAACTGAGAGTCGTGGAAATGTTTTGCTTTTATTTCCTAAGTCCTAGAATTCAGGTGATTTTGCCAGTTCTCTTCTGCAGGATCTGGTTCTTTTAACCATGTCCTCATTATACGGTGATATGGATTATTTGAACATGAGAGTATTTAGTAAATGCTTCACCCACCTAAACCTAATTTAACTAATTTGGAAGAGGATTAAGGAGACCCAGACATGGTATGATTGTGGGGGAAGATCCAAGTTTCATCTACTGAGCTGCCAGAACTATTGTTTCAAATGTTTTGAAAACAGATTTAGATCTTATACACAATCTTGGCTGAAGAAAAAGAGTTTCTCCTTCTGGAGAGAAAATGAACTTCTCCCAGCTGCTATACCTGGAGCAGTGGTGTTTAAAGGAAAAGTATTTATCAGTTTGAAGGGTTGGAGTTGAATTGATTTGTTTGCCTCTCTTTATTTAGCTTCTTCTCTTGTGCTAGAAAACCTGATTTTACTAGAGATAAACTAATCTTTTTCATATTAGATCTTACTTAGAATACCCCCATTTCACAGATAAGGAAGGTGCCTTGTCCACACTTGTGCAGCCAAAAGGTATCAGAGCCAAGATTCCACACAGGCTCTTCTCACTGTGAAGCCTGGGCTCTGGACCACTATGCTCTGTTGTCTTCCATGGCAAACAGATTTTATTCTACTTAGTGACGTAAAATGTCGTAAGAAATGTCTTAGTCCATTTGGGTTGCTGAAAAATACCACAGACTGGGTGGCTTAAACAACCAACATTTGTTTCTCACCTCGGTCCACGATCAAGGTGCCCTCAGATTCAGTGTCTGGTGAGGGCCTACTTCCTGGTGCATAGACAGGGGCCCTTTTGCTATGTCCTCACATGGCAGAAATGATGAAGGAACTTGCCTACGTCTCTTTTCCAAAGGCACTAATCTCATTCCTAATCATTTCCCAAAGGTCCACTACCAAATATTATCACGTTGGGGATTAGGATTTGAACATACCAAGTTTTGGGGAGAAGGTGGGTACACGGACTCAGTCCAGCAGACACTGCTTTTGGACGGTTTTCCTTAATCTCTGTATGGCTGGCAGTGCCAATTTTATTTAGCAACTGACCATTCTGATCATTTGTCCTTAAAGACACAACCCCTTGTACATTACTCTGGCCTAGTTTTTGGATTCTTTATTTGCAATTTTTCTTAGTGGCTTCACAGATCTTCAGGCAGTCCTCCACTGTTACACAGATATCAGTATAAACATTTATTCTACAAATCAGCAGCACCCGGACAACCCATCTATAAATGATAGGCAGGAATTTGAAGTTCCCACAGCCTTATCCTTAAGCCTATTGCTATCATTGCTTCCTAATGTGGTGCTAGGAACATAGTTGGGACATAATCTTTGTGAAAAAAAATGTCTATCCTATCATCCTGAAAGACTCCCCAGTAACAGCTGCCTTGCTGATTTAGAATTGCCTCCTAAAAGCCTGCTGTTAACATAACCTCATGTTTCTCAAGATAGATAACACTTTGATAGATTTAATTTAGCAGACTAGCCAGCTGGCTTTCACCTAGCAATGTGTAATTTCTGAAAGAATTGAAGACATTGGTGGATGTTTTTGAGCAAGAACAGCTAAAATATTTATTCATTTCTTGAATATACATTCATTTGTCATCTGCTGTGATCCAGGCCACAGATGTAGAAAGATAAATATGATTCTGTACCTGCTCTCAGGTGGAATAATTGTTACTATATTGTTAAACACAGAATGAAATGGGAGCCCAGTGTTAGGGCCTTTAACTTGGACTTGGGAGTTAGGGAAGGGGCCGGAAGAAGATGAGTCTGAGCTGGTTCTTACAGGGCTAGCACATGGAGTTGTTGCTTTGTACCAGAAGCTGGGCTCTGAGGAACTGTTGGAGATGAGCTGGAGAGGTAAGTTAGGTGTCAGAGCAGGAAAGGATATGTGTGCTGAAATGAAGATTGCCGTCTTTGTTCTGAGAGGTATGGGGAACCATTGAAGACATTAAGCAGAGGATGACACGTTCATTTAGAAAATTGTCTCCGGCTTCCATGTGGAAAATAGATAGGATGGGGCAAAACTGGAGATGACACTAGGAGAGAGGCAGTCGCTGTGGTCCAGGCAAGAGTTGATAAGGCCTGAATTAAAGCAGTGAGATAGGTGGAATGACTCCCACAGGGAGGACAAAAGTGGAGGGTGCGAGGCCTGGTGAATGATATATGATGGGGCTAGGAGAGGGTGGAATCTGGCATGAAACACCTTTGTTTTTGGCTTGCGCTGTCCCTGAGCACATTATAGAAAAGTGGTGCCTTTTCAGCAATTTTCTAAGGCAGTGATTCTCAGTGGCAGCTAAAGATTATGATAAAATGATGCTAGAGGAGTAAGTGTGAAAACAAGGGTCAGTCTTTTGGTTTGGAATTGAAACATTGGTGGTCAGGTGGTGGAGAGGTGGAAGCAGCCATCAAAGGTTGGCATTTCCTCTACCCGTGAACAGCACAGGCCCCACCCTCATGGCCAAGGTTAGCACCTGCTTACATGGGATGCACCCCTGGTACAACATGGCAGACTATCCCACTGGGTGATACACAAGCATAGATATCTGTAAACGTTTATGGCATAATTGGGAAAACAGACAATATAATATGTGTTGTGAATCTATGCCTGGTTCTCATTTTTCTAGGCCAATATATTATGAGAAATAATTCATGTCATAGCTAGTTTTCCTCTAGATATTCCTGACTCTTTTTATTCCTTGGTAATTTGCCCTATAGATTCCGATCTTTCATATTTGATCTTCTAGCAGTGCCTTGCACAGTTGGTCTCTATGTGTTTTACTAGTCAAGAATGGGGCTCAAGTAAAAGGTTTAGATTTTCTAAGTTAGATTGTAAACTCTATAAAGCAGAACCACTCTCTATAGAAGGTATCTCTTATCGTGGAGATTGGACTGCTTTTAGGCGATACTATATGTATGTAGACTATGTTGTACCAGCAAAGTTTACCTGAATTGAGAAACTGCACTATTTAATAACTAGTGGGATGCAGGAAGCTTGTCAGTCAAAGTACAGAAACTATAGAATGGTTACCGAGCTAATTAATTCAAAATGAACACATGATTGTGTTCTTCCAGAAAAAGCTGCATGTGGGCTTAAGAACATAAGCCTTCCTACAGTCCAAGAGGTCTATCAATTCTGTTTTAAGTCTGGAAACCTGTTTATTTATTTATTTTTTGAAGTAAAATGAACAGATGACAAGGCATTTAACCTTGTAAATAAGCAGGTATAGTTTCTGGCATTTAGTGGCATGCAGGTTATAGACCTATGATTGACACAAAATTCTCCTAAAAACATTTTGTGTTATTAATTGAATAAGCTCCAAGGGAGGGAATGACTGTCCCAGCATAAGCTAGAAAAGTATTTCAAATTAAGAGGTGAGAAGATAATACCAATATGTGTTTCACAATATAGCTTTTTTAAGAAAAAAAAGTTATATCTGCTCATAAACAGATACACAGATGGTCCTGTTTAAGATTAATTTCCATCAATCAATGATAGTTGTTCTTTTCCCCTCTCCAGTTTTTCTTGTTAATTGGTAACTACAGTCCCAGTTAAGTTTAGAGCTCCTTTAAAATGTGTTCAATAACTGCCTTGTAATTGTTTCTTATTAAGTTCTTAGAGCTGGAATGAGCCTTAGAATTCACCAGCCAATCACCCCATTGTATAGTAGAAGAAACTAAGGACCAAGAAAGTTGAAATGACTTGCTACAGCTTAAAACAAAAAGACTTTCACCCTACGCTGTTTCAGAACACTGCAGCACTTAATATAGCATGCATGTATTTGTTAATCAGAAAAACCTTATTGTGTACTATTTGCTGAAGTTAAGTAAATTGTAAAGCCCTAACTAGTTTTGTTCTGAAATGTGACCATCTTGATGGTATGCACGCATGGTGGGCTCTCATTAACCTTCGTCAGGTTTAAGCAATATTAAATTCTAACTGGCTTCATTTTCAGTTGGCCATTATTTAATTTGTTGAGATTGACCAGTGTAATATATGGTTTTCAGGATTTCAACACAATTTGGGGATTTTTTGCAATGCAGATATTTTCCTTTTGCCCAAGGCAATAATAGACAGGGATGCAAACACTGCTTTAAAGAGGGTGTCTGCTGATTTACATATTTTAAAAGTATTAAGATCAAAGGTAATGAGAATTTAATCCATATGGCATGCAGAAGATAAATAAGAATATTAATACTGTATCAAATACTAATTAAAAGAAACACATGGATCTAATTTTAAGAATGTAACACAGGGATGAGATACTCTTTGTAAAGTTAAGACCTGATTGTTTTGTAAAAAGGATAGTTATGGTGAGTTGGTCTTTTCCCCTCAGGGTGAACAACTGGCTGGCTCATATATACAGCTTTCATAGGATCATGATAATAATTATGAGATGGTGGTAGTGCTTTAACAGTTCACAAAGTGCTTTCATATCTTTTTTTCCTCTGCAAAACACAACTTTTAGTCCTAGAACTCTTACCCCCACTTCAGTGAAGTAGAAATAAGCTCATAGAGGCAAATAACCCTGGACTTGACGTCAGTCTGGATCTCAGTCCAGTCTTAATCTCCCTCCCTTGCTCTCCCCCCACTTTCTCTGCCATCCTCTCTCACCCTCTCTGCTCTAAAGATGATTACTCAGAAGAGTACAGGGAAATTAGTACTTGTATTCGCTGTGAGTAATGGGTGTGTACATTGGCACATTTTTAGAGGATCTATAACTGTTCATATACTTTATGCTAGTCATCTCACTTCTAGGAAGCTAATTTTAGGAAATAATCAGAAATATGGTCAAATATTTGTGCCTAAGGATGTTTGTGGCAATTGTAAGTGAAAAATTTTAATAAACCAAATGTCCAACAAAAGAAGAGTGTTTAAATTATAGTACATCTTACATGATGTAATGTTAGGGAGCTGTTAAAACTATGTTTACAAAGAATATTTACAGTTACCAGCAAGTGTTTATATTTAAATGTTCAAAGAAAAAAATAGAATATATGATACATAATTTTTCATGTATATTTACATACACCTACATATTTTCTGTAAAGAACCAGATAGTAAATATTTTAGCCTTTGTGGGGCATAGGGTCTCTTGCTCAGCTCTGCTATTGTAAGACAAAAGCCACAGACAGTGCATAGACAAATAATCATGGCTGTGTTCCAATAAAACTTTATTTAGAGACACTGAAATTTTAATTTCACATAATTTTCATGTGCCATAAAATATTGTTATCTTTTGATTTTTTTCAACCTTTTAAAAATATGAAAACCATTCTTAGCTCATGGGCCTTACAAAAACCACAGGCTTGGCCCAAGGGTTATTGTAGCTTACACTGTAGAAAGAAATAGCTTAAAATAGTCAATTATCTCTGGGTAACAAAATTATGGGAGGTCCTTATTTTCTACCTTAATATTCTTACCTACGTGTTCTACATTTTCTATAGTATATACATTATACTTTAATAATTGAAGAATGCACATTGTTTTTCTTTTAAGCGCTTGTTAGCATTTAATGAACCACCCTCCATGTGGCTTCAAGCTACCAGGACACAGGCCCTCGAACGCACCCTTAATCTTCTTCCTAGCTTGTCCACCGAATTTGGCCTTTATGGTGACAGGTTGTTTGGGGAGCTTTCCCTTCCCCAGAACTTTGCAGTAGCCCAATTGCACCACGTCAGTGACAGGAGCAGCTCCAGTCTCGTTTTGGGCAGCATTTGCCCGTGTCTGCTCACTGACGTAGGTCCATCCACAGATTATCAGGGTTGGCAGTTGGGCAGAAGCCCTAGTTCTTGTTTAAGTGGTGATGCCTCCCGCCCACTTTTCCTGGGTGATATCTGTCAGAGTTCATCCTGTGGTGATGCCGCCAGCATCATCTCGGCCTCCTGGGTGCTTCCCAGGAGGTGCTTGCCGACGTAGCTGTGGCTCATGTGGTCCCGAAGTTTCTGGATCTTCCTAAATCTGATGGCATGTCAGCAGCCCAGACAAAAGAGCCACATTATTTTTTAAAAGAAATAATTTGTCCAGGTTTAACACCTGGCAAGTGCCAGGGGCAAGGTTCGAAAGAAAACCCCTTTCTCCCATGCCTGTTGCCTCCTAGAATCTCATGCCTAGAAAGATCTTTAGAGAACTATGAATAGTTCAACCCTTTAATTTACAAAAGGAAGTGAAGACTCCAAAAATTTATCAGCTTGCTCAAGATACAAGGCAATCAGTGTGAGAGTCCTAGATGGCTCCAGGCTTCCAGACTCCCTGTACAGTGCTCTTTTGACTTCCTCCCATGGCAGGATTAGTTGTAGGCAGGATTTGTGTTATTTTGGTTTTTTGTTTGTTTGGTTTTTTTTAAATCTCCAGATCACTTTTATTTTGTGTCTTCCCTTTCCTTTGTGTTTCCTTTTTTAAAAATACCCACAGCCGGGGTGCTTGGGTGGCTCAGTCAGTTAAGCGTCCAACTTCGGCTCAGGTTGTGATCTCACAGTTCGTGAGCTGTGCTGACAGCCTGGAGCCTGCTTCACATTCGTCTCCCTCTCTCTCTGCCCTTCCCCCACTCATGTTTTCTCTCTCTCCCTGTCAAAAATAAATAAACATTAAAAAAAAATTAAATACCCGCAGCCAATTCTGTAGACTAATATGTTAAAACAGCAGAGGCCTGGTATCCTAATAATCCTTTATAAGAGCACCCCACATGTGGAACAAGGTAGCTAGAAAAAGAAATGTTTGTATAGTCAGCTTTGTCAGAAAAAGACTCAATTTATGAAGTCTTGGCTAGGTGGTTAACTGCCAGCCCTCCTCTGTGAGAACGTGTGTCTGAGAAGCCCTCCCTCCAGGGAACTTCTCTGTTTCCCCATGTACCTTACAGCTCTTTAGACTCTCCTTTCCTAGTTGGCCTATGCTCTGACCACAGCCACACCTAGAAAAAGGACAGAGAACTAGAGCCAGAGGTCCTGGGTTCTGGCCCTAGTTCTACCTCTTAGCTCTACAATCCTGGGAATGTTTTAAGGAAAAAAAAATTCTGCTGAAACTCTCTTGTCTTTCATTTTCATTCACTAGCCAACATTTCCTGATCACCTAGAATTTTATCAAGGTCACTTTGCTGGGCTGGGGACAGAAGGAAAAGTTGGTCACAGCCCTGGCCCTTGGTGTCAACAAAGTGGCTGTAACTCCCCTGTCCACTTCCCAGAGAGCTGGGCATCCAAATTAGATTATCTATATGAAGTATTTTGAAAACTCAAACACTATGCAAATGTGAAAGGCCCTTTTTATTATCTGTGTCTGTGCTTATCACTAAAAGTCAAAAGGCAAGAGGCTGAGGCTTTCATAATGTTTAACTGATGAAGGAGGGCAGAGGGAGGCCCGGAGAGAGTTTCAAGACCTAAGGTTTCTAAAAATAAAAACAGACTGTCCACAGGTCTTTTCCTCCTACTGGTCTATCAGTATGCTACCATAAAGAGCTGAAGGCAAAGCTGATGGAAGTTAAGTTACTTCTACCTTGTGAGTAATTTGAACTTGCATGTGGTCTAATGGCTCTGAATTCATATCCCCAGGATATTAGAAATACCAACCAAAAAATGAAAAAATAAACAGCTTCCTATGTCCTTATAACCAAAAGAATAAACTTAGAAAAACTTTTCCTATTCAGATAAAGGTTTATGGTATTTGTAAGGTGTAGAGGTGAAACTGGTTATAAAGGATAATTCAACCTTAAGAACTCAAAGATGACGGACTTAACCCCTCTCTAATATTTTACCGTGTTCACTTCATATGGGTATATACCCCATGAGTGGCTAATGCACATATATAAAACTGCATCTTATAAGCCTGCATGGTCCTTTGTAATCACACGTATGTTTAATTACAAGATGACTTCATTGGAAGGCTTTTGCTGGCAAGTAATTGCACATGTAACTCAAACTAGCTGAAATGATAAAGAAGATTTACTGGCTCCTTTAATGGAAATGTCCTGAGTACATGAGGTATGACTTCGTCAGGACTTCAGGCTCTGTTGTTTGCAGTCCCCTTAACTCTGCCATCCTGCATGGGTTAGCTTCATCCTCTGTTTGGTTCCTCTTAAGATGGCAAAAAGGCTAGCAGCAGTTGTTGACTTTACATCTAAATAAAACTCTATTCCTGTGGAGATAGAGCCTCCACGTTGCAGAATTTGGAATACCCCTAACCAATCCCTATGGCCAGAGGAATGATATAGACTAATTGGCTGGTGCCTTGGTTGTATGCGCCACTTATAGTAAGGAAGGGAGTGGGGTTACTGTGACTTACGCCAATTAGGACCCATCCCTGAATCTGGGATAGGCTCAGTTTCTCCCAAATAACGACTGCTATTTGTTGTGGAAGGGATGGAATGGACTTGGGGGAGGCAACAGTATTCATTGTATCAGTCATGATCCAGTCATTAAACAGGAATGACATCAATTAGTTTAACAGAAAGAATTTAACAACTCTAGTTGTTAATCAACATTAGAGAACTGAAGGGGTGCTGTAGTGGCTCAATCGGTTGAGCATCCAACTCTTAATTTCAGCTCAGGTCATGACCTCACTGTTGTAAGATTGGGCCTCATGTCAGGCTCCGTGCTGAACATGGAGCCTGCTTGGGATTCTCTCTCCTCTCTCTCTCTCTACCTCTCCCCAGCTCGTGCTGCCATGCACACTCTGTCTCTCACTCTCTCTCGCTCTATCCCCTCTCTTTACCTCTCCCCAACTCATGTGCCCATGCACACTCTCTCTCCCACTCTCTCTTGCTCTCTCTGTCTCCAAAGACAAAAACCCAAACGTTAGAGAATGGAAAAGGCAAAAGGGAGATACTGCAATACCCCCAACATAAAAATTTTAGGAAGCAGCTACCGCTCCTAAAGCTTGAGGAGCAAAGAGATGTTGTGATTGTTAGAACTTAGGCTTGGAGGAGGGGGCTCATGGAGCTAAAACACAGACTTCTGAGAAGGGTCACTATCCAAGTGGTGCTGGTATCTGAGGGAATACAGTGAGGCTAATTCTGGTGGCGTGGGACACTGCAAAATGGAGCTAAGTGCAACTGTTGGAGTCAGCCGTCACTGCCAGGGTAAAGATCAGTGGCTGTGGTGATGCTGACAGAAACCAAAAAATGCAAGAAGAAAATATGTATAGCTGCTGCAGTCCTTGTTACATTAAATGAAATGGTCATAAAGATATAGTTGATGGTTTAAAATTTTTTAAAAAAAGGGGGGGGGCACCTGGGTGGCTCGGTCAGTTGAGCATCCAACTTCAGCTCAGGTCATGATCTCACGGTTTGTGGGTTTGAGCCCCGCATCAGGCTCTGTGCTGACAGCTCAGAGCCTGGAGCCTGCTTCAGATTCTGTGTCTCCCTCTCTCTCTGGCCCTCCCCCACTTGTGCTTTCTCTCTTTCTCTCTCTCTCCCTCAAAAATAAATAAAAACATAAAAAAAATTTTTAAGATACAGTTGATGCTTATAATTTCCTTATTTCTTACTCTGTGATCTCTCAGTCAAGATCTCAATGTGTTGAGATTCTTTACCCGTCGGGTAACCCAAACTTCATTCCTGAAAGATCTGATTCTTCATATTTCTACTTGTTGTTTTCCATTAGTGTCTCCTGTTGGATCTGGAAGTAGTGGAAGGTTCCCCAAGAATATCCTGGGTTCCAGACAGAGTCCTCTTTGCCCTCATTATGTAGCCCCAATTCCCTGATAATCAGGATCAATCCACTTAGTGAAGTCATCTCTTTGCTTGATGGTTCGGTGGCATAAGGAGTCCAGAATGCCAAGTGGCAGTCTCATCTTCTAATTCAGTGGAACCATTGTTGCGTCTGGAAGCATCCCTTTCTTGGGTACCTAGACCTTCAAGCCAGGAAAACTCACAGTTGTGCGGACAAGAAGCAAAAATTCTATATAAAACTATTTTAATTATTTAGAGTAATAAAAAAATCCAGAGTAGACCGATTATCCCTGATTTATTACTCCCTTGAAAATATATTTTTATGTGAAACTTTAATCTCCTGGAGGGCAAAGTCTGTGACTGGCTCATGTTTGTATGCCCAGGGGTGGGGCGGTGGGGGGGCCTCTAATAACACCTGTATCCTGATAGACAATTAGTAAATGCTGGTTGAATGTATAGGTAGATAGGTAGCTAAATATGGCCTAACTGGCTGGTATCAGAAGACGAAAAATCTTTTCGTTTCCATTTTCGTATCGCTAGCTCACACAGGAAAGCTAGGTTTCTTCAGTCTCTGGACTTACAAATAAATTCTAGTAATCTGACTCAGCAACGCCATTTATCCATATTGGGTTGAAGATCACAAGTACGTGAGTTCCTCCGAGGAGATGTTAGGCCTCTACTCCCCTCAGAACGTCATGGCTTTTGGGTCGTGTTTAATATTGCTGTCCATTTTAACATGGAATATCTTAAATTTTAGAAGATTCATTTTCTTGTAAGTGACTTTAAACAGGGAAACATTTCATTAGCTCCTCTTCCCAAGTCCTGAGGAGCTCCTGAAATGTGAACCAAAGCAGTCTTCCACTGCCTGGAGCTGTTCCACAACATCAAACGCTTAATGAAAATGTTTTCCTCAAACCTCAAGCATTTCCAAGTATTAAATGTGAAGAGGAAAGATTTTGCTCTAACTGCAAATTGTTCTACAACTGCAGGGTATGTGAAAAATGTGTGTGTGCTCACACGCACATGTGTGCACATGTACATGTATGTTTTTCCTGTTTAATACTTTTGGCATAAATTGAATATCATGCCCAAACACTCTCTAAACACAGCCATATAAAACAATACCTGTTTGGGGTATTACCAAGGGTTCTTTAGGACGAAGGAGGAGGGGTATATATCCTCTCCCAAACACAGCCAAGCTGTCAGCCTGGGAAAAGGTGGATTCTCACGCACACAAGGTCACATTGCACGCTTAGGGCTGTAATGCCTGGAGACCTACAATGGGTTGTTTGGGGGAGGAGGCATGGGTGGACAAAAGGGGTGACCAAGCAGATTAATTTTAGTTAGATGGATTTTACTAACGCACAATTTTAGGAGCTGGCCTGGACTTTAAAACAGAACAGCTGTTCTGCATTTGAAATTTCACCCTCTCCTGAGCTGCTGTGAAGTCGTTTGTTTTAAATAAGTAATATCCAAAGTAGTTCCCTGTGAGAAGGTATTGGAAACTTAGTGAACATTTTCTGTTAAAGGATTTCAAAAGCCTCCTAAGGTAAATACAGTGAACGCTCTTAATTGCTGCTAAAATTTGCATTTTACATAATTTATACTTGGTTAAAAATGTATTAAATATCCTAAGCTGTTAATATATTCACTGTATTATCCACAATTTGCACTCGTTTTTCTGAACCAACTGCTAAAATATTCACGTGTTCACTTGGAAAACTTGCTTTAAAGAGTCGATGTTATGGTCTAAGTAAACAGACCCCCCAGGAATTGTGCTGTCCCCCGCTGGTGGTGGCATTACTGAAGGAAGGAAGCCCAGACAGCTTACTGAAGGCTCAGATCTTTAGCAGTAACTCCAAAGAGCTTAGTGCTTTCTTAGAGAAATGGCTTGGTTACAGAAAGTCTGTATAGTATGGGGTATAAGTTACTGTTCTTCACAAATTCATATACTAATTTGTCCATAAATCCTGGGCAAACTAAAAGTTTATGGTTTGAATGTAATTACTCAGCATGTTTGTGGAGCTTGTCACTAAAGAAGCAACTATTCATAAAGACGATAAAATACACTTCTTGGTTGTATAATAAAATGGAGAAACTATGACCGGCAAAGAACTGGAGAATCAGCATCACCAAATTTAAAGATTTGTGATTTGTAAACAGTAGGCTTTTTTTGGATAAGACTTTTTGAAATTATTTGAGCACAGAGGAGGCACTGACAGTTACAGCCCCAATGGTTAGTGCTTTGGGTGTGTGTGTGTGTGTGTGTGTGTGTGTGTGGTGTGTATAAAATAAAATATTTGCAGACACCCAGAAAAGAAGAAAAATAGTACAAAAACATCCCCATAATAGGTCTTAATAGCTCACCCTATTTGCATTCAAGTTTTTTAAAGTGTTTATTTAATTTTGAGAGGGAGAAAGTGCGTGCGTGAGAGAATGCATGTGTAGGGAAGGGGCAGAGAGAGAGAGGGAGACAGAGGATCCGAAGCAGGCTCTGCCCTGTTGGTGCAGAGCCCCATGTGGGACTCAAACTCAAAAACCATGAGTTTGTGACCTGAGCCAAAATCGGAGACTTAACCGACTGAGCCACCAAGGTGCCCCATAAATTCAAGTATTTTTTAAGTTCAAATACTATTGAAACCTTCCATTACCCTATCCCAATCCTAATTTTTCTCTCTTATCCCTATGGTAATCACTGTCCTGAATTTTTATTCCCTAACATGTTTTTAACTTTTTGGTAAATGTGTAATGACAGGGTTCAGGGCACACTATCCCAAAATATGGCACTTTGACATATTAAATATGTCAAACTGAAGGAATTTGAGAAATGGCATAAGCAGGAAGGACTTTCTAACCTTCCACTGAAGCAGGTCATAAAGGTTCACAAAGGTTGTCAGAGGTTTTACCCAGAGGAAGGAAGCACCTTTATTTCCAAAGAGAAGGGACACAGGGAGGAATCTGACCCAACATGCTTGGTAACTTTTCCCAGTTTGCCACATTTGGCTCACCCTTGTCATATCACATCTTTCCACAACTTTTCACTCTTCATCAAACCTAGCATAAAAATACTCAAGTTTAAACATTTCTTCAGGTCTTCATTATTTTTTTAATGAAGGTTTCTGTGTCTCATAAAATGTATATTAAATAAATTTGTTTGCTTTTCTCTTAGTAATCTTAGTTTGATTTTCAGACCCAGCCATGGACCCTAAAAGGGTTGAGGAAAATTTTTCCTCCCCTACAGTAGACAGAAGCCAATTTATCCTGAAACTAAAGAATCTTGGGCTTAGGCACACTTGCTCCCATTGCTTCCTCTAAGGCTCAGAAGTTGCCAGGTCCATTGTCAAAGAAGTAGCTCCCACAACAGGAGAGAAGTCTGGAGCAGAACAGAAGTCTCACCCAAGCCTGAGGTGCATGGCCCCGGGGCTGCCAGGACTGCCTCCATAGCCTCAAAACTCCCAGCAGCCAGAGTTGTTCTGCCCCTGACTCTGATCTCATCATATTCAACCCTGAGAGAACAATCTGCTTCTTGCTGAGGGCCGTGGTCCAGGCTGCCTAGAGAGGTCAGTTGGTCACTCTGCTATGCAAGAAGGACAGAAGTTACAGAGTTGTGATGCTTAAAGAATCTTTTCCAAAGTATCTTTCTTTTTGCTGACCAGCTATGCTAGCGAAAAGATGGAATGATCTTTTTATACTTAATGTAAAAAATATATTTAAAAAAATTGGAGTCAAAGAGAATCGTATTATTTTTTAATTTTTTTTTTAAGTTTACTTATTTTTGAGAGAGAGAGTACAAGCGAAGGAGGGGCAGAGAAGGAAACACAGAATCCAAGGCAGGCTTCAGGCTCTGAGCTGTCAGCCCAGGGTCCAACATGGGGCTCAAACTCAAAAACCAGGAGATCATGACCTAAGCCATAGTCAGATGCTTAATCGACTGAACCACCCAGGTGCCCCAAAGAGAATGGTAATATAGATGGGTGTCAAATAGTTAATAATATTACATTGTTTTTCTGGATTTTGTTTGTGGTATTTGTCAGCTTTAAAAAACTTATAGTTGTGATTTTTTTCTTTTTCAAAATTAATATTCAATTTTGTACCTAGTTTATAATTGTATATTCTTTTTTTTTAAGTTCATTTATTTATTTCAAGCAAGGGAGAGAGTAAGTGTGAGCAGAGGAGGGACAGAGAGAGAGAGAGAGGGAGAGAGAGAATCCCAAGCAGCCTCCATGCTGTCAATGCAGAGCCCAACATGGGGCTCTATGTCATGAACTGCCAGATCATGACCCAAGCCAAAATCAAGAGTTAGATACTTAACCGACTGAGCCATCCAGGCACCTCTGTGTGTTCTTTTTCATAAAGAAGACCGCCCCCCTAATTATTTAAGCTTCAGGCCTCACCAAAGTTTATTATATATATGAAAGCATTAATAGTGTATGTTTTTAAATTTTAAATTTTATATAAATGCAGAATATATCACTCTGCAAGTTTATTTTTCCCCTTAAATGATTCTAGTATTTATCCATGCTGATATATGTAGCACCATTTCATTAATTTTGTGAATACAACATAATATCTGTTCTCTTTTTCACTAGCATTTAGGTTGTTCATGAGTTTCCCTATTACAAATGATGCTGTGATAGATGTACATGTCTTCTTATGTGCAAGCACAAGTCATTTCCTGAGTTATATATTTCTCCAAACAAACTGCTGGGACACACAACATGCACATCTTCTACTGTCTAGAATATTGCCAAATTGCTCTTCAAAAATAAAATACATGGGGTGCCTGGATGGCTCAGTCGGTTAAGTGTCTGACTGGCTCAGGTCATGATCTCATGGTTTGTAGGTTCAAGCCCCACATCAGGCTCTGTGTTGACAGCTCAGAGCCTGGAGCCTGCTTCGGATTCTGTCTCTGCACCTCCCCCACTCACGCTCTGTTTGTCTCTCTCTCTCTCTCTCTCTCTCTCTCTCTCTCAAAAATAAACATTTAAAAAGTAGTAAAATAAATAAAATACAAATTTGTATTCATAAGCAGAAAACCATGAGCCTTCCTTTTCTCCATAATCTCATCAACCCTTAGAATTTTCAGATTAAAAAAATTTTTTCTGGTCAGAAACATAGAATGTATCACTTTCTTTGCTTGTCTCTGACTAATAATAAAGATAAGCACTTTCTCACATGTTATGGGCATTGGAATTTCTTTTTATGAACTGCCCAAAAAACATGTCCTTTTTCCATTTCTATTGGGTTGTTTTTCTTTCATTGATTTATAAGAATTATCTCTGAGGCACCTGGCTGACTCAGTCAGAGGAGCATGCAACTCTTGATCTCAGTGTCATTTATTTATATATTTTTTAATTGAAGTTTTTGTTTTTTAAGTTTACCTATTTATTGGGTTGCGTGTGTGGCTTAGTCAATTAAGCCTCTAACTTGGGCTCAGGTCATGATCTCGCAGTTTGTGAGTTCTAGCCCCACATCTCTCTCTCTCTTTCTCTCTCTCTCTCTCTCTCTGTCTCTCTCTCCCCCCCATTCTCTCTCTGCCCCTCCTCTCTCTCTCTCAAAATAAATAAATAAGCTTTTTTGTATTTTGAGAGCGAGAGAGGGAGACAGAGAGAGAGAACACATGAGCAGAGAAGGGACAGAGAGAGAGAATCCCAAGCAGGCTCCATGCTGTTAGTGCAGAACCCAGCGCAGGGCTACATCTCATGAACCGTGAGGTCATGACCTGAGCCAAAACCAAGACTTGGACACTTAACTGACTGAGCCACCCAGGCCCCCTAAAACTTTTTTTAGAAAAAAGAATTCTTTCTATACTATGGATATTATTTTTTACGAGTGACATGCATTGCAGATATATTCTCCTGCTTTTTTTGTATCTATGTATAGTGACTTTTATTGAACATATGAATTTAATTTTAACATAGTTCTATCAGTTTCTTTTCTTTACAGCTTGTGTTCTTTGTGCCTTAAGCAATCCTCTCTCTCCAAGCTCATAAAGGTATTAAACTTCTTTTAAAATTTTGAGTACTTTGTTTTTTACACGTTTAGCTACTCACTCCGCCTCAGATTTATCTTCACATATGACATGAGAGAAGAGTCTAAAAATTTTCTTTCTTTCCATACGGATAACCAGTTGGTTCCACTGCATTTGTTGACTAGTACTTCCTTTCCTCACTGATTTGTAAGGTAAATCATATTCTTTTACTATTGCTCTCATAACAAATTACCACTAAATTTAGTAGCTTAAAACAACATACATTTGTTATCTTACAGTTCTTGAGGTCAGAGGTCCAAAGTGGACCCTGGTGGGCTAAAATCAAGGTGTTGGCTAGGCTGCATTCCTGGTAGAGGACCTAGGGGAATATTTGTTTCCTTGTTTTTTCTAGCTTCTGGATGGTTCCTGCATTCCTTGGTTCATGGCCCCATTCCTCCACCTTCAAACTAGCTGGGCCAGACTAAGCCCTTCCCACAGTGCCATTTCTTTGACAATGACTCTTCTTCTGCCTTTCACTTCTACTTTTAAGAAGTCTTATGCTTATGTTGGGCCCACCCAGATAAACCAGGATAATCTCTCTATTCTAAAGTCAAGTCAGCGATTAGCAAATTTAGTCCCATCTACAACCTTAAATCCCCTTTAGAATGTAACCTAACATATTCACAGATTCTGAGGACTATATTGGGGACATCTTTGGGGTGGGGGTGGTGAGGGAGGAAGTGGGGTGGGCATTATTATGCCTACCACACAGATCAAGGTTCTAAGTCTGTTTCTGGGCTTTCTGTTCTGCTCCACTGATTTGTGTACCCCTGTGCCAGTACCACACACACTATCTTAATGACAACAGCTTGATAATAAATATTGGTATCTGGGAGACTAACCCCACTGCCTTCCATACCTGGTGGTGTTCTTCAGATTTTTATTGAATATTCTTGCTCTTCTGATCTTCTATATGAATTTAGTATTAGCTCATCAAGTTGCATAGGAAGTAGGTCTGGATTTTTCCCTGAATATGTAGTTTAAATTGGAAAGAATTTCTGTTCTTAGAAGTAAAGGATATTTTATTTATTCAGTTTGTTCAATTTGCCTTTTATATCATTCAATGTTTTAAAAATATTTTTCCTATAAAAGTTTTTCATATCTTAAAATGTATTTATGAATTTTTGTTAAAATTGTTTCTCTATTGCTACCTAACTAATTACCCTTAAAACCTAGTGGCTTACAACAGCAAACATTTATTATCTCACAGTTTCTGAGGGCCTGGAATTCAGAAGCAGCTTAGCTGTATGATGCTGGCCTAGGACCTTTCATGAGATTTAAGATATCAGTGAGGACAGCAGTCATCTGAAGGCTTGACTATGGCTGGAGGATCTGCTTCCAAAACGGCTACTGGAAAGAAGCCTCAGTTTCTTACTGGCTCTTGGCAAGAGGTTTCAGTTCTTCACCACGTGAATCTCTCTTTAGGGCTGCTTTGTTAGTGTCTTCATGACATGATGGCTGACTTCCAATCACAAGGGATCCAAGAGAGAAAGGTTGAAGCTATAATATCTTATGTGACTCAACCTTGGAAGTCACAGACTGTTATTTCTGTGGTATCCTCTTGATTAAACAGGAATTCAAAAAGTGGGGAGGGCACTGGAGGCAGGTTACCACACTTCTATTTTCTGTTGCTATTATAAATGGGATTTTTTTTAATTATATTTTTGAATTGTCCATTATTGGGATATGGAAACACTATTGATTTTTCTATGTTGATTTTGAACATCAGCCTACTAAACTCTTACTACTTTCAGTAGTTTATAGATTATCTTAGTTTTCCTATATAGTGTATCATATTGTTACAAATAAGCAAAATTTATCTATGTCCAATTATACCCTTTTTTTCCTTGCCTTATCACATTATATAGAAGCTTCAGTACAGTATTGGATATAAGCAGAATTAATGAGCATTACTGTCTAGTTCCTGACCTTAGAATGCCTTTAAAAGTTTCATTACTGGGGCACCTGGATGGCTCAGTCAGTTGAGCATCTGACTTCGGTTAAAGGCTAAATACAGAGGTCACTTAGATTACCTTCTCTCTATGCATCTCCTGGGTAAATGCAAATCTATTATATATAGATTAATATATATAAATAGATTATATATATAATAATTTATAAATTATAAATTATTATACATATAATTTATAAATTATAAATTATAATTTATAATTTATAAATCTATTATATATATAATTTATAAATTGTAAATATATAGGAAAGGAGCCGAAAAGTATGTGTCATTATAACAAGTAAACACAACCCAAAAAGTTAAGGACCATATTAATCTAAGATATGCCCCAATGTTAGACACATAGTCATAAAGCATACTGTTGATTTATAAATTACCTTTTATCCACTTTTCGGGAAGAAAAAAAAGTCCTTGCAGGGGAAAAGGCTGTTTCATGCAACATAACTTTGTAAAGAGGTGCTAGGACTGTAATCAGATTCAAGTTTGTAATGGCTGGAGACACACTACCAGTAGGTCTGGAAAATTCCCAGTAAGCAAAGGGACACATTGGGAGCTTCTGTCAGAGAAGCTGTCACTCCAAGAAGGAGTTTGAGAAAAGTTGAGGGTGAGGATATGAAGTTTAGCATGTAACTGCTTCTTCCTTCCTTAGAAAAAGAAAAAGAACAACATAGGCTTTGGGGCAAATGTGTGTGGGATGGAGTCAGGCCTCAGGAGAACTTTGTTTTTGAGGGAAGAGGACCTCACCGCTCTTCTCTGCAGCCCTTTGTTCACCACTAGGGTCACTGCACCCAGCTGCACAGCACTGTTAGGCCCTCTCTGAACAGCGCAGCCCTGATGTATAGGCGCCTAGCAAGGACTCTCCAGGGTCCCTTTGTCTCTGGCCTTCCCTCACAATTCCCCTTCCTTAATTTTGCCCCTGTTTCCTTCCTCTCCTTCTTTCTTCCTCCTCCTCTGTTGCGTTAAGAAATAAAGATTCATCAGGAGTTATGACTACTGAGTCCCCCAGAAAGGTGAAATAAGTACCCCGTAACAGGCATTGAATATTTAAACCTTTTGTTAACAAAAAGTTGTCATTGTTCTCTCTTGGGGCCAGGGGAGAGAAACAGTGGGACTTTCTCTGGTCACTCTCCCACAGAATCCCTTCCTAAGCTTGCTCTCTGGAAGTGGACAGACCCTTTTCCAGCAGCAGCTTGCTTCAGAGGGCATTAAAGTCACAGCTTGGCGAGGACACACAAGCCCTCTCCACAGCTGCTAACCTAGCCCTGGCCAGAGAATTGGAACCCAGCCTTGCCGGGGCCTTAAGGCCATTCCTGCCACACCCCTGCCCTGGACTGCTGCCACACCGCAGAGCCCTGACAGAACTGGAACTCGGATGGACTCTAATTTTAGTGTTTGAGCATATCTGTGTGCATAACTAACACTTGTCTCCCCTACCAGATTGACAGATTCTTGAGAGTGGGGATCAAGGTCTCATTCCACCTCTGGTCCCCAGTGAGCTCTGAGAGGAGAGGTCTCAACCTCACCTATGGTCATGTGGCAGAGACCCCCAGTTAGTGATCTGCTCTTTTCTGGTAGAGTCTTCTCCCACGGGGCCCTGGAAACAGCGCATCACTTCTGAGTGATGACTTCACCATTCCACTGGCCATATTCAGGGTCTCTGTGAGAAACAGGAATGACAGGTCAAGGCTGGAGGCATCATTTCTCTGAATTTTCATTTTATTTAGAGCCACTGGTCTCTATTTGACATCCTGAATCCAGGATCCATTTTTGAAGAGTTGCATTTCTCTCTAGAAAATCAAGATGAGTACTAGGCTTATCTACACGTAGTAAATAACAATAACAGATATTTCATGAGTATTATACACTATGTGTGCACCTGGGTCAAATGTTTTTCACATGATACGTTAAATAAGAAAACATCTTTATAAGTTCCTGATAAAGAAAGAGGCTTAGAAGCTTGCCCAAGATAACACACTGGCAAACAGTACCACCTAACCTCAAACTCAGGTCTCTTGGTGAGGGGGAAAGAATTTCTATCTGAAGATGTTATTTTTTATATTAAAGCAATAATCTTCAAAAAAAAAATTAAACCTCAAAAAGCAAGCTAATTTACAAAGCACCTATTTTTGTTTTCAGTGTAGCCTAGCAAAGAGCCATTTTCATCATCCTCTGTGCCTTACTTTCTTTTCCTCTGCCCGTACTTATATTCGCACAATGACAAACAACTGGACCAATACAAAAATGTGCTAACACCCACATTTAGCATGTCATATGTACCTGCTACCAGGCATCTGCTAATTAAACAAATCCAAATTTTTACTTGATTTTAAACTTTTCATCTAGGATGTGGTCCCCCTGTGGGGGTTTATTTTTGTGGTATCTCCCTCCAACAATTTTGGAAAATATTGTAAAATTGAAGTGGATGAGGTGTGGACACCTCTACCATAGCTAGAGATAAAGCTTTCTTTCTGGTTTATTTTTTCCCAGACTCTGTACACCCATCACCACTTTCATGAAGTATTTATTTACCAATTAGTCAGCACTGTGAACTGGTTGATTTAATGATCTCTCCTATGATTTATGCATAACTTTTATTAATTGAGCCTGTGGAGATGAAGGGCGGATATAAATTAATGTGGAAAATGTATCACTTGTCATTCCTTTAAGCAAATACAGTTCTTTTCAACTATCTTTGCAGTCTTTTTCCCTTTAATTTTAGGTAAAGGGGTACATAAATACCAGGTTATATTCAGCATTTGGGTGTTGGTTGGACCTCTCACACTTGTTAACATGGTTAACAAGACCTTTTATTGATCTGTAACTTGATTCTTAATAGTTATAGTATTTCAAAGGGAAAAGGCAATAAGCTGAAGTTAAAAGGCAACTTAGAATTTCCAGCATTGCCATCAGCTAAACAGGCTGCTGATGAGTTATTTTTAGGCTCTCTGCCTTTGATTCTGACCCTTAGGAGGAAAACTGAAATAAGTTTTCAGTAGATACTAGGTAGTTCCCCTAGAAATCTGGGATGCTTTCAACAAGTCAGCATAACTGAGAACATTTCCACCCCTCTCAACTCCTGAGCCTCAGATCCATGCTCCTGACTGTTACTCCTTTAATACAGTACTTTTCAACCTTGACTGCACATTGGAATCACCAGGGAAGCTTTAAAAACTATTGACTAGCCTGGGACCCACCTCCTGAGATTCTAATATAATTGTTCTGGGTGTGGCCGACCATTGGGATTATTTCAGAGTTCCCCAGATGACTCTATTGTGCAGCCAAGGCTGAAAATGATAGCTCTAGGGACACGTACAGAGAGGAGACCTGATAAATAAGTCTTACACATAAATTCCAGCATGTCCTCAGGTTGCAAATGTTTCTGTGAGCCTGAATAATACATCCCAGGTGAACAATGTGTTACTTCTAGTGATTCATTGTGTACTGAGCCAAGAAGGGTTTCAGAAATCACTTGAGCATGTCTTTCTTTTATGGAGGACCCAGAGTATCTGTTCTTATACCTAGCTCCTCTCTGAAAGCTCAGGACAAAAAGGAGAGGCATATATACAGTCTGCTCGCTTTCACCACCTGCCTGCGTTTTAGTCTTGAGCTCTTACAGAACCACCCTCACTTTTGCATATCCTTCCATGGTTTTCCAGGAGTGAACACTGGGTCACGTTGGGCACAGGCAGGCTCTCAGGCTCACCCCCCTTGTGACATTTGTGAGATGACTAGCCAGCATTAGGGGTACATTTGTGGGCAATGGAACAGACCCAGGTGATCAATCAGAAACCTATAGCTGTGGCCTCATCAGCAACTGGCTCTGAACAAGTAACTGAGTAAGGAAATAACTGGAGTCACAGCTCCTGGAGTTGGGAATCATATCAAGAAATCACACAGTGTTTGTTCAGGGAGTGGTTTTATTTTCCTCACTTAGGAAAGTGGCACCATTGTTGAAATGAAGTTACCAAGCAGTGGAATGAAACTAGAAAGGGAAAGCAAGTCTTCTAATACAGACTCTATTATAACCCAGTAATAGACCTCTGTACTTCTGTGGGTTTACCCGTTGACTTTGTGGTATGTAGCCATTTGTTTTGTCGCCTTTACCTTGTGACCTAAGATTCATAGGCCCAGTTTTCAGTTCCTCTGCACTAGACTCAAGAGAAATACCAGGCTGAAAGCAGTACTTTTCACAGCAGGTTTCACAGCAGGCTGGGCCTCACCAAAGTGATTTATGTGTTTTTACTTGGAGACTATATTTTAATGCCGAGATTTTTCTGATTATCTCTTTGTGTGCACCCGCTCACCACATGGGCCCTTAATTTAGAAAATATTCAGCAATTACATGTGGAATTGATACTTTACATAAAAGCAAAAATGGTGCCTGTTATGTATATTACTGAAAAATTCGACGTCTTTTATTTTTCTGGCAATAGAGATACATGACCCAAAGAAATTGCTTGTTATTTTCCATTTTCTATGAGATGAAAAGTTCTTAATTGAAAAGCAGAGCTGCCCCTGAATAAAGGTCACATGATGGAAATTTTGGTTTCAGTGGTCCTGAAGACTTTGCCAGGCACCAGAGATACTGCTGTGTGCTCATAAATTTTAATTATTGGTGACTCTGAATCAAATCTAAATTTGATTTAAACTAAATTTAAGATTTTTGAAATTAATTTTGATGTCAAAATCAGATACTTCAGGGGGTGCCTGGTTGGCTCAGTTGGTAAAATGTGCAACTCTCGATCTCGGGGTTGTGAGTTTTTGTCCTATGTTGGGTGTAGAGATTACATAAAAATAAAATCTTTAGGGGTGCCTGGTTGGCTCAGTCGGTTAAATGTCCGACTTCGGCTCAGGTCATGATCTCACAGTTTGTGAGTTTGAGCCCCACATTGGATTCTGTACCTGGAATCCAGCTCAGAACCTGGAGCCTGCTTCCGATTCTGTGTCTCCCTCTCTTTCTGCCCCTCCCTGCTCAAGCTCTGTATCTCTCCCCTTCAAAAATAAATAAACATTAAATAAAATAAAATCTTTAAAAAGTAAAAATACATGTAGAT
This sequence comes from Panthera pardus, assembly GCF_024362965.1. Classification (NCBI taxonomy): domain Eukaryota; kingdom Metazoa; phylum Chordata; class Mammalia; order Carnivora; family Felidae; genus Panthera; species Panthera pardus. Next base: position 62,060,245 of record NW_026526655.1, on the reverse strand, counting down.
GCATACATACATACATACATGAAAATAAAATCATTTAAAAAATCAGATACTTCAGCTTCATGAAACATCATTCTTCTAGGAACTGCTGCTTTGACACTTGATTATCCAAATATTTAACACTTTGTGTAAACAACACTTAAACTCAATTTGGAACTCAATTTGAATTTTTTTAAATGAATCAGTGTATCAGTTTTCTGTCTTGCCAAGTCTGCCCAGTGCCAAACAAGCTGAATGTCGTCTGCATGTTTGCTGTCAGTGGCACTTTGTGATGTAGAAAAGTAATGGCAACCAACTGTAACAGAAAGGATTTACATAGCACCTCACAAATGTCTTTGCAAAACAACGGTGCATGACATGGATCTTTTAAGTTGTTGAATTCACACTTGTACAGGTAACGGAGAGGAAACAACTACTCCCGAACACAGAAGCATAAAGGATCTATGTCTTTATTAGCTTGGTTAAAATATGCCTCAGATTTGTCACTTTCTTTTTTTTTTTTTTAATTTTTTTTTAATGTTTATTTATTTTTGAGACAGGGAGAGACAGAGCATGAACAGGGGAGGGTCAGAGAGAGGGAGACACAGAATATGAAGCAGGCTCCAGGCTCTGAGCTGTCAGCACAGAGCCCGATGCGGGGCTAGAACTCACGGACCGCAAGATCATGACCTGAGCCGAAGTCGGACGCTTAACCGACTGAGCCACCCAGGCGCCCCCAGACTTGTCACTTTCTATAGTTAATATTCTAATCACAACCACTGTCCAAACTAAGAACTCAGAGGTGAGAGGTGTATATACACATATCTGTGAGTGTATAGATATAGATATATAATTAGATATAGATATATATATCTATTAGATAATATATATATATTAGATATAGATATATAATTATTTCCTTTCTATGTTTATAAACTTTTATGTATTTATAAAGAAAACAGGAAGTTACTTTCCAGAACAAAAATTTTGTAAGTTACTTTCTTTGAAAACAACCAAAAGGCATAGGAGAATGAATGTTTCCTATGAATAAAGGGACAAAGATTAAAAAATTGAGCATTTTTTTCTCAAAAGTTCTGTCTTAACTTTTCTCTTTTGAGTATGAGTTGATACCCCAAGCTGTTTGGAAACAACTGGAAATACTCCCTTCATATTTTGATTGTACATCTAATGAAATTTCCTATTATGTCCCCACCCCCACATTAACACATTTCATTTTTAGGTCACCTGTAATGAGGGAGTCAGGCACAAAGCAGACCGAAACCAGCAGAATGCTCTTCTCAAACCTTAGCTAAGGCTGTTTTTTTTTAAACATTGTTCCAAACATTTCTATTTCCGTTATCAGAAGTAATGCATTATATGGGTTTTTTTTTTTGTTTTTTGTTTTTTGTTTTTTGCCTCAAAACTCTCTGAGTCAACAAAATCCAATTACCTAAAAGATTTTTCTTTCTTTATCTGTATATTTTCCTCCATGAAGGATAGGACATGGAACTGAGCTAAGAAAATCCAGCTTAATTTGGAGGGAGTAAAAAAATAAAAGAAGTCTGCTGCTCTCTTTTAAACCTAGGGAGGGTAGAGGGGGTATTACACTTTTGATACCAAATTTAGAATTTTCTGGAAAGTGGTCAGTAGTATTCAAAATGGCTTCTTTCCTTCAGGACCGGGATGCTGCTGAGAAAAACTCCTGGCCGAAATGCTTTCTTCACACTCACAGTCTCTCAGACTTTTGACTTCGCCATGGGATCCTTGTCAATTTAACTTGAGAAAATATGTCTCAATATTCAGAGGTCACAGATTCCTGCTATAGTGGGCTGGCAGAGGAAAAAGGTCATATTACCACCTTTGCTCCCATCATCCAGCTGGGCCTTTGGATACTTTATTATTTCTCCCTCCCTACTTGGGACTTTTATTTTTTCCCAGTAGCCTCAGGCATAATAATTTTTTCTTTCCTTGGTGAAAACTATTGATACAATTATTTAATTTAGGTTTTTGATTGCTCTCCTTGGAGCACCAGCGGATTCCTGTGGATTAGCTTGAATAGTGTCAATATGTGCCTGCAATTTTAGACCTTCACAAATGCTAATCTCCTTCCCAGAAGGCCTAAAACTCTTGGGTCTCTGTGTTAAAGGTACATAGGGCCTCTGTTATTTCTCATGATGATGCTAAATGAGTTCAAACCCCATTCTCTGAGATCAAAAATAAAAAAATCAAAGAGGTGTTGGGTTGTAAACCACACCTTTTCACATTTCAGTGGACAAAAGAGATTTTCTATGAAAACGTGAGGTTAATGACAACAGAGGTCAGTGATACAAAGGATGGCTAACACTTGTCAGTTGGCAGGTCCAGTGTGGGAAGGGAGAGTGGAAACAGAGCAGCACAAAAGACTTTTTTTTCTTTTCTGGCAAATTCTCCTGCAGATTTTCAACAAAACCTGGATTCATAGAACTTTAGAGATCTTAGAGGTCATCTAGTACAGCCCTCTTGTTTTACAGCTGAGCACCACACTTCTCGTTAACTTTCTTAATATTTCTTGCTCCAGCTTTCGGCTAAAAAAATAACGTATATTCAGAATACATAAATATTATGTATTAAACTCATTAAAAATGCACTAAGCTTAATAGCATAAATTTAGAGCCTGTAGGTGCCTTACTTCCTAGCTGAAGTCTCTTATATCTACCATTTTGCAATTAACATGCACTCACTCTCAACTCAGGATAATATATCCCATTTTCTAAATACGCCACACCGGGGAGCCCCCCCCCCCCCCCCCGCCAATGCCTTATCTTATTCAATCCTCACAGTATCCCTGTTGAAATAGATTTTTTTAATTCCGTTTACACATGTGGAAACTGAGGTAGGAAGAGGTTAAATCATCTGTCCAAAATCCCATAGCTACATGCTGAGATTTCAGCCGAATTTATCTGAACCAAAGCTCTGTCATAACCACACTGCCTCCTACGTTGAGTGTTAAATCACTTTCGTGTGTGCCTTTCTGTTGACAGGGGTACTTTTGGAGGACCTTGAGGACTTTTTAGGTGGGGTGGAGTAGAAACATCCTTAGCAAGCTTTACATTGGGGTCAGGATGATGGTGCAGGGCCAGCTTGGCAACAATAATGAAGCTGCTCTTCAAAGACAGGATTGAACTGGTAGTCCCCTGTGAGAGTCCCTTTAATAATCCCATTCTCTGTGCCTGAAAAGGAAAGAGAACCAAAGATTTGCAGAAATTTTAGAGCAAGAAGAAGCCCTTATGGGTTTCTTAATAAACCCATAAGAAAACTAAGACTGAGAAATTAAGAGACCTGATACCATTTCTCGGTTAAGACAAGATGAATGGGGATTGGCAGGGAAAGGGAATGGAAGGCAGTTCACATCGACGGAGCACCTACTATGTGCCAGGCTCTGTGCCAGATGCTTTTTGAGTATCATTTCCTTTCCCATCTCCCTCACTGAGGGCCTGTTTAGTGATTTCACCTTGGTGCCCTCATACAGCTGTAGTAGATGCTCAATAAATACCACTGACTGTTCCAATATATTACTGAATGAACTCCTCCCCGACTAGCCTTACCATCTCCATTTTACGAATGAGGAAACTGAGGTTCGGTGACCTGATGTAGCTTACCCATGTTCACCGAGTTTACCCATTGACTCCAGAGCCCACAACTCCTTGCACACATTAGTGTAGAAAAGATACATATCCAAGCAGATAAACAGACCTGAATATCAACTTTCACTGCCTCTCTCCTACTTTTTAGCAGAGCTGGAGAACAGAGATCTGAGTAAGGTCTGTTAGCCCTATGATGTCATTATTCTCACAAAATATGCTAGGATCCACTTACAGTATGCTGTGAGGTATCATAAATAATTAAAAGAGAACTGCACATCTTAAAATAAATGAGCTCCATACACTTGAACATGATGCAGCCTTGGATTTCCACTGTTTTGTTTCCAGCTCTCTCTGATGTGCACCCTGGTAGTCATTAGTCAGGAGCATCTGTACGATTTTCCTATGTCATGAGACAGCCGACCATTTTTCATGGAAAATCCTTATTATTTCATGGAGCTCACCAATTTTACACATTGTGATATGAATAATAACACTGTAACCAACAACTGTTGGTGTTGCCAGCCCAGCATTCCTTCTCCTTCACTTCTTCTGATGTCACCTACTTCTTTTGGGAAATTGTCTCCTAACACACACACTTCACGTGGTTCTGATGAGACTCTCAGGCGAGTTATGCTAAATCCTGGTCAAAACGCTGGGTATGTGCCCCAGGCCTGGTCTATCAGAATTACTTATCCCCCAGCCACTGTGATTGGTCCAGGGTAGGACATATGCTTCAAGTTAGGCCTGAGGTTTTGTATATGTCTACCTCCCCCCCACCCCCAGATCACATCCTCTCATCCTGCCCCTCCCACCACCACCACCGCCGCCAAGTAGTGAAAGGCTGTATGGAGTAAAAGAGAATATTATCGATGCAGAAAGAGGAGCAGAACTCAGAGATGGAGAGAAGGACGTGTAGGCATGCAAGGGATAGTAGGACAGAGAAAACCCAGATTACATGGTTTAAACCTCCAGAATACTGGAAGCCAGCTCTTCCCCCCAGACTGCTCCATCAAATGTTTCCTATGTTGCGTAAACAAATTTAAGATGGTTTTTATCACTTGAGCTAACACATATCCAACACGTTTTCTTTTTTTTTTTAAACTTTATTAATTTTGAGCAAGACAGAGAGAGAAAGAAAGAAAATCCCAAGCAGGCTGTGTGCTGACAGATGTGGGGCTCGAACCCACAAACGACAAGACCATGACCTAAGCTGAAATCAAGAGTTGAACACTTAGCTGACTAAGCCACCCAGGCGCCCCCAACATGTTTTTTGATAGCAAATGGGAGTTTTACCCTGTGTAGTTGGGGAATAAACAATAAAGTGGCTAGCTTTGTGCTATGACATCATTACCCTAAGGATAGCAGGTTCCAAGCAGCCCTCTGCTAGCCCATCAGTTGTGTGTCAAGCTGAGACCTGCCCCAACCCCAGCCCCAAGGGTGTTTCAGTCCCGCCCCCTCCTGGCAGCCTTTCTCCTTTTTGTGGTGATTCAGCCTGCTCCATGCACACACACTCTCCCAGCACATATACTTCTTTATTCCTGAGCTGGATTTGCACTTTCATCTGTCAGTTTTCTGTCTATTTGACTAAAAGCAGCCCAGTAATGGGCACAGAAGGTCATTATTAAATCCTCATTGGCGGGGCGCCTGGGTGGCTCAGTCAGTTAAGCATCGGACTTTGCCTCAGGTCATGATCTCATGGTTCATGGGTTAGAGTCCTGCATCAGGCTCAGTGCTGACAGCTTAGAGCCTGGAGCCTGCTTCAGATTCTGTGTCTCCCTCTCTCGCTGCCCCTCCCCCACTCACGCTCTGTCTCTGTCTCTCTCAAAAATAAATATTTTTTTAAAAAATCCTCATTGGCTACTTGTCTCAGCTAAGAGGGTGATGTGGAGAAGGCCTGAGGACAAAGTTGTGCCCCTGGCTCCAGCATACCTGTGCGGTTCCTCGGGCTCTGGAGTCGAACGATCCCAGCTGCTTCAGCCTTCACTAGCTGTGAGAGCTCAGACAAGTCACCCTCCCAGAACTGAAGTTTTATCTGTAAAGTAGGAGCAAGAACTACCATCTTGCAGGGCTGTGGCAAGGAGAAAAGGTAATATATGGCAATGAGGCAGTCCAGCCCTAGCATGTAGGAGGTGTTCAAAAAATGAACTACTGCTTACTGTCTTACTTAGAGATGGCCAGGTGGTTGATGGGAACATCGTGGCCATGAGGAAGATAAGCCGTCTAGCACAGCTTTAGATAGGCAAAGCTAAATTATGAAACCATTCTTGACCCTGTGTCTCTACAGCCCTTTAATTTTGCACCTTTCTTGTTTACTGGTACCCTCTAGGGGTATTCCTGCGTCTCCCAGCCCCAGAGAACATGTCATCTTGGCCTTCATAGGTCTTTCTTCTCACTCTTACCTAACCAACCCTGCCCTTTTCTCAGCTAGTCTAATGAATGATTGAGGCTTCTGTGATCACCATTGCTAATGAATCCACTCTTCCCAAATATGGTTGCATGTTAGCGGGGATTTTTGCAGTATAAATGCCTGAGTCCAGGTGTTTTACAACATTTTTGCCATTTATAACACCTTCTATTCTTCTCTCTTGTGGCTGCTATATTTTGAAATTTATATCTTCTCCTAAGCGTATAATTTATTTACTAAAATTAACTTTCCCACTGTATTAATTATAGAAATGGTCGCCATTAGGGCTCAACCCACCAGCATGATATGGTCAGTGCCTCTACATTGAGTGAATTCATTTCAGGCCAAGAGGAAACAAATTCGAAGTTCCAATGAGCCTATTCATGATTTTGGCTGGGTTTGTCGGAGTACTGAAATAATCTAAGAAGCCTCATCACAATCATACTGAGCGGCATCCCTATTTTAAACCACCCTCCTCCCCCACTAAAGAAAGCTGTCCTTTCTGGTACCAGGTCTGGGAGAAGACTGGCCCTTGAGCCCCTCACATCTCACCTACTAGGTGGTCCCTCGGAGGATATTACCAGCTCCTACGGCTCCCTCTGCCTTATCTTCATCTGAGCTTGCTTTACCTAAATTCAGCTGGGCCTCAGAACACAATGCAAATCATGCAGAACACTATTTGTAGCTATTTCACATACATAAGCATTACTGCCCATCCCTAATTGGACTGGATTTGGTCATGAAATTCCTTAATTCTGACTATGTTTTCTCCCACACAAACGATCCATAGGAGGAAGAATGACTCATTTTAAATAAGTATCTCTTCCTCTGTTCTTTTCCTCTCTTCTGCACCTCACCCACACCACAACTACACCATCTGCCCTTTACAGTGGAAAGGGTCCTTTAAGGTGGTAAGAAGCAATGCGTTTTGTAGAAGGCAATCTCCCAAACTGAAGTAGGCCTGAGAAGCCATTGTTCTTATATTCTCCAGCCACAAGCCTGTGAAATAAGTTTGTTTCTTCAGAAAGAAGTCTCTTTCACTTGCCAGCCCCTGTTCATTAGGTACTGTGATCTACCTTTGCCTCTGAGTGACCCTCATGGAGTTGGTTTTATGTCCACACATTTTTCTACTTAGATGGGAAAACATGACTGGAAAATGAAAAATGGTCTCCATGGTACCAGAATCTTTGGTTTTCTAGTGTTGACCTTGCCTTACCCTCAGCACCCCCATCTTCCTTGGGGAATCTCCCCACTGTCTAGATGGGAAGTAGGGAACACCATCCTCTCTTCCACTATAGAGTGGCTACAGAGCAGCCCTTATAAGAGGCCCTGCCAGGCTGGTGCTCCCCAGACTCTTGAGCCAACGAGGCAAGGACATGGCAGGTTGGAATCATCAATGTGGCAGTGGCCAGGCCTCTTTCAAATTCCCTGACCCTCCATAGTGCCCCTGGATCCTACTTCTTGCCCAGGCTGGGTTCTCTGCCTCCTCATCAATTTTGTGAATCCCTGACTTCCTTCCAGTAATTCCCTTTTAACTTAGGGTGGTCTCAGTTGGTTTCTGATGACTATATCCAAGACCCCTGACTTATTCTGGTACCAATGTCATGGTGAAGTAGATATAATAGTACCTATTAGTGGTGGTTCTGCTGCCAACATTTCTGGCTTTGTGGTTCTGCTGTTTATTGCTTATGCAACTAAAAGCTTTGACTCTGATATAATCAATTGTAATAAAATGGCTAGAGAAAGATCAGGACAATATTGGAATAGGGAACAAACAATTTGCAAAGGGTCTAGTTGTGCAACTTATTTCTCAACACAGCATCTAAACACCATAATCATAGCACTTGGAGACAGCAAAAATGATTGATTTTGCAGAAAATATTTGTTGTTTAATTACAGGATCATATGGGTCTTTTGGCAACCAGCAGATGCCAAAACAGACTTTAAGCACCATCTTGAGAAACTTGTGATTTGCTTAGTGTGCTTTTAATTTAAAGCATATGGTTTCACATTCAACTGCGGTGTCCAAAATGAAGACATTAGTAATGAATCACTCTATTGGAGAAAACGCAGTGCTCCCAGATCAGGTCTTTTGGTCTGTGTACTCAAATGGTTCTGTTTAGAGGCATAAACACGAAGCAGCTCTCTGTTTTAGCTGGGTGTTCCTGGGATGCATGTGACATCAAAGGGCCTCACAAGCGAATTCTCCCGCAATGTACCGTGCTTGGCACCAGGGCCCGCCTCCATCTGAATAAACAAAGTACAGTTTGGTCACTAGAAAGAATGCCCAAAAGATCATTTATTTTATGGCAACTCTTCCTTTTTTTAGTTTCTCAGCCTACTAGCTTAGCCTGAAGCTTCGTGGGAATTCAGCTATCCTGTATGGAAATTCAAAACTGCAACCCTTCTAAGAATCACATTTGTGACTGCAGGCAGGGCACCTTGGTCTTTTGAGACCACAGGTGGTCTACCCGCTGGTGAGGGATGGCCAGTGAAGAAGTGTGCAGCATAGTGGTAAAAACAAGGGCTCAGGAGTCAAATTTGAATCACGTGGCCATGTTCGAGTCCTGTGAATTTGAGCACAGCATTTCAATGATCAGATCTATAAAGTGGGGATAATAGTATCAGTCTTACAGTGTTGTGAGAATCAGATGAAATAGTCCACTGTCAGATCTAAGCTAAGAATCTGGTACCTAATAAGCTATAATAATATAACTGTAGGCTATTATTTTAATTTTTATTAAAGGCAGGATCTATTTCTTCTCTGCCTCTTTGCTTCTAGCCATGTTATGCCTTTGCTTAAATTCAATACATTTAAATTTAGTAAAGTGCCTACTGCATATTCACCCATATCTTCTTTTATCATTTTTAAAACTTTTTTAATATTTAGATTTAATATAAATAATCCTTGAAATGTTTACTTTTAAACTGTCAGAATTTATCTAGCACAAATGATTAACTTCATAAATCAGTCATCATTGATGACTGTTTTCCCTTCTTGGAGGTCTTGCCTTGCTCCTTTATGACCAGGTACCAATGACAGGAAGGTAAAAGCTAAAAGCATCCCATTCAGCATACACAATATAAAGTTCTGAAGACAATCACTTCCTTGTTTATGTATAATTTAATGATTTATTGTGACACATTTAATGGCTTAGTCTTTTAATTGGGCTTTCTGATGCATTTACAACAAAAAAAATTTAATATGTTTTTGGTGTTTATTTCTGAGAGAGAGAGAGATTGGGGGCTAGGGCAGAGAGAGGAGAACAGAGGATCTAAAGTGGGCTCTGTGCTGACAACAGAGAGCCTGATGCAGGGCTCGAACTCACGAAATGCAAGATCATAACCTGAGCCAAAGTCAGATGCTTAACCAACTGAGCCACCCAGGGACCCCATAACAAAATTTTTAATATAGCGTGAATAACTGTTAATGGTATTTGTCTTACTTCACAAGGGTGCAGGGGCAGAGAAAGAGGGTTAAGATTCACTCTTAGCTCCTTTTCCCTTTTTGTTTCTGCTGTTCTCTCTTCAGCCAAGGTTTTCATCTCCTTACACTACTGCAGTGTCCTTTTTTATTCTTCCTTTTGTCCCTCCTCCAATCCACTCTACGTGCCTCTGCCAGCACTATATGTCACTCTCCTGATCAGAAGCCTCAGTGTCTCCCGAGGGTCCACAAGATAAAAGACAAAATCTTTAAAACTGACTTCCAAACCTTCACAAACTTTATTTTATGTTTCTCCACTTCCCTGCCCCTGAAATACACCTTCCTAATTAGTGGTGATTCTAGGGGAAAGCCTACAAAGCACTCTGCTTCCATAACATTAGATCTATGAAAAAGCTCACTCAAATAAAAGTACTAGTATTGTTGAAATTGAAAATACTAATTGCCCATGTACTATAAAATGTGAAAGAAAGCATCTTTAGAAGACTGTCATTCTGGGGAAAAAAAAAAAATCAGGGGCGCCTAGGTGGCTCAGTCAGTGAAGCATCTGACTTCAGCTCAGGTCATGATCTCATGGTTTGTGAGTTCAAGCCCCGTCTCAGACTCTGTGTTGCCAGCTTAGAGCCTGGAGCCTGCTTCAGATTCTTTGTCTTCCTCTCTGTCTGCCCTTTCTCCACTCATGCTGTGTCTCTCTTTCTCTCAAAAACAAATAAACGTTAAAAAAAAAAAAAAAAGAAATCCAATAGCGTATTATCCAAGAAAAAGCAAAACACCGAGTGCTTGCTGCATAAGCCGTTTGATAACCCATACTTCTTTATTCTAAAGGATTGTTTTTATAAATGTCATAGTCAGTGTTTTCAGTGTCAGCATCAGGCTCTTCACTGACAGGTCAGAGCCTGGGGCCTGCTTTGGATTCTGTGTCTCCCTCTTTCTATTCCTCCTCAGCTTGCTCGCGCTCTCTCTCTTTCTCTCTCTCTCAAAAATAAACACTAAAAGATTTTTTTTCATTAAAAAAATTTTAAAAGAACATATTATGGTTTTAAAATGTTACGAAAAATCTCTATGCTCATCAGTAGAAAACTTGTTAAATGATGGCGCAGCCATAAAAATGGAGCCATGGAAAAGAATGAGTCGTTATCTCTATATATGTATTCTTATAGGATAGCCTCCATGTTATATCAAAATGTGAAAAAAGCAAGGCACAGAGTAAAGAAATATGCTCATGTTTGAGGTTTTATTGGGTTATGGTTTTGTTTTAAGGACAGGAGCTATGCAGCCTTAGGATTATATCTACATAGGCTATTTCACACGATACAGGAATGGCCATGGATGCCTCGAGAGCAGGGACTACAGTTCTGGGGAGGACTTATTTTTCATTCTCTACAGTCTTTTGTGCTATTTGACTTTTTTCCTATACCTAAAGTGTGTGAATTTTTCAATTAAAAATATTAATTAAACATTGTTGACTGAGATTTGTAATGAAGTTTTACTCTCATTTAATAACCCTTAAGCTAAGAGGGAAGGGAGCTGTACTAAGAGATACAGAAACCAAGTAAGTCAGCATTTTTTGGAGTTAGGGGGGAAAAAATAAAACCCTCTTAAACAGAAGAATATTTTTGCAAGAACTATGACTGCATAGTTTTCAGAACTTAAGAGACAAAATAAGATAAAGGCAAGGATAGAAAAGCTATATTAATTAAAGTGACCCAAACAGAATTCTTCCAGAAATATGGGAAAAGAAAGTGGAGGAGAAGATGACACTTGAGGAACATGGTATTGCAGATAGAGACCACAGAAAGCCGATGTGCAACATTATAATGAGTTCTCAAGCCTATGTTTTTCCTGATAGCGGAAAACAATCTGGTAGCTTCCAGGTAAACTCCATCATTTCCAGGATATTTTTTATAGTATATCATTATTAAATACTGTTAATTCTGGGCTCTCCTCCCACATCCTTCTTTTCTTATCCCCTTAGCCAAATTTTAAAACATTTTTTACTCTATGTATTGCCTATATTCCCTCCCCTGCAGAATCCCTTGGGCACATCCCTCCTCCTGAAACATACTTGTCAGGGTCACTAAACACTCCAGGTCACCAGATCCAGAGGACCTTCTCTGTTCCTTCCTTCTACCTCCCAGCAGCATTTGACACAGCTGACCACCTCACCATTCATAAACCATTCTCTTTTCTCAGTGCCTATAAAGACTCACCGCACACCCCTCTGGCTTTCCCCCAGCCTCATGACTGCTCTTTGCTTCCTACTAAAACCTCAAAATCTTAGAGCTCCTTGGGCCTCTGAAAACCTTTTTTTCTCCTTTACATTTATTCCCCAAACCTGACATTCCATTGATGGGTTGACGACTCGCCAGTTCGTACGTCCTGCCCAAATTGTTTCTCTGGATTCTAGACATGCTTCCCACTTGGCATCCCTACTCAGATGTTCCACAGGTGATCTCATGCTTAACATGTCCAAAACTGAACTCTTGATTTCTTCATGGCCTCAGAAACCTTAGTCTTCCCTTGGTGTTTCCTGTCCACCCAAGGACCCAGGCCAGAAGTCTGGAAGTCATTATTCCTTGTTCCCTTTCCTTCGCCCTCTATATCCGGTCCATCAGCAGGTTATATTTTTGACTTCCTACACATATCTTTATTTTGCCTATCTCTCTCCCTCTTCAGCACCACAACCTGGTCCAGACAGCCATCGCCTCTGGCCTGCGGTAGCCTCATCAGTGGTCTTCTTGTTTCCATTCTTGTGCCTCTACTTGTATGGGACTCCCGCCAAAGATCATGATCCATGATAAGAAATAAACTATCTCTATCTTTTTTCTTCCTATTCTCTTTCAGTAGCTTCCCATTGACTTAAAATTCAAATTCCCTCCATCCCATCAAAGCCCTGCATAACCTGTCCTCAGCCCATTTCTCCAACTTTATCACACATTATGATCCCTTTTCTCACTACAGTCCAGCTCTGGTGGTCAGATCTGACCTGCCTCAGGATCATGAGTATGGTGTTTGCATATGCTGTTCCCTAAGCCTGGAATGCTCCCCAACCCCCACTTTTACCTCTTTTCACATGGCTGGCTTCCGTCATTCTTGAGGCCTCAACTTATCTGTCACCTTTCTGAGGAGCTATCTCTTTGGTCTTTCCTATATAATTCCCACTAAAAATAACCTATTCGTCTTTGTTTGCACATATCATCATTTGTAGTAACTTACCTGTTCAGAGTTGAACTCCATCACTAGGATGAATAAAATCTCCAGGAAGGCAGGGATCACGTCTGTTTGCTCACCAGTGCATCCCTAGGAACTGATGCATGGAAGACTATCAATTGATTATTGCTCTCACTGTGGATTTAGGAATGTGTATTTTTGTGCAGCACTTTTTCTAGCTTTGCTATGATCTTCTTTATAAAAAGAACAAAAGTAATAAATATTCTCTTCTCTTACTAAGTAATTATTAAATATGGAAGAAAAAGCATTCATGAATAGAAATTTATATTCCAATTTTTCTCAATTATATTAAATTGAATCACATGAGATTGCTCCTATTAGATTGTTTGTTTGCTACCAAATGGCAATGTCATAAGGTTCAAACTAAGAAACAGTCTAATGAAGTGTACATATTTAGTTTAAGCTATTGTGTCAGAATAGTTCAGATTATGCTTCAGAAACAAACATCCCCCCCCCCACACACACACACACACACGTCTTAGTGGCTTGTAACCACAAAGGCTTAATTCCTCACTTGTGTTACACCTGCTGTAGCTGTAGCTCTGCTCTGTGTCATCTTCACTCAAGGACCCAAGCTTGGTGGAGCAATTTCTATCTAGATCATTGCTGTTAATTGTGGCAGAGACTTGGCCAATCACATCCCAGCTTCTACCTAGAAATCCTCCTTTTGAGATACGTATATTTCACTGGCCAAGGGAAGTCACGTGGTCACTCCTGCATTCAGCAGGGCAGGGATGTGAATCTTCCTGCCGGGAGAGGCACATTGGGGATAGCAACAGGAATATTTGGTGTAAAAGTATTACAAACTACTACTGTCAGTCTGAGCAACTGCTGCTTTCATCTGATAGTAGGTGTCTAAATTTCAGATATATTATATCCTAGCGGTAGATAGGATTAGGTTTATGCCATTTTAGTAAAAATATCTACATTGGTGTTCTAACTTGTATTTAGCATTTTATGATAACATAGGTTGGTTTGTTGCATTTAATCAGAAGCTCTAGATGAAGGCACAAAGCATGTAGAAATCAGGAATTCTAAGAGAGACAGAAATCTCTCTACTTTGCTTGCTGATTAGAAAGATTTGGTTTGTAAAGGGGAGATAACATAACTAGGGGTAACTGACTTCTGATGTACTGCTTTATTTCTTTAAGATTTTATTTTTAAGTAACGTCTCCATCCAATGTGGGGCTCAAAACCTCAATCCCAAGATCAAGTGTTGCATACTCCACCAACTGAGCCGCCAGGCACCCCCGATATACTGCTTTAAACTTGTACACCTTTAAAACTACCTATAGACAGGGGTGCCTGGGTGGCTCAGTCAGTTAAGCATCCAACTTTGGCTCAGGTCATCATCTCACAGTTCATGAGTTCGAGCCATGCATCAGGCTCTGTACTGACAGCTCGGAGCCCAGAGCCTGCTTCAGATTTTGCATCTCCCTCTCTCTCTGCCCCTCCCCGTCTCACACTCTGTGTCTCTCTCCCTCTCAAAAATCAATAAACATTTTTTTAAAAATTTAAACTATAGACAAAATCCAAGGATGTTTAAGGAGTTGCCAATTTGGGGGACAGGTGTATTTCCAGAGGCTTTCTATTCTACTTAGTCTAATGATATGAATACTTATAAGCATCAGGTTGTCTGGGAACATATAGGTTCTGGGCTAATTTCATTTCTTACTTGCTATGTACTCTCTCTTTCTGCAAGATACAGATACATATAGTGTGTAAGTTACACAACTTCTCAGTACATTTTGTGGGCTACAAAATGACTGAGCATCAAGTAATAGACATTAAAAGGATGGCACTTTGTGGGCATTGCTTTGAGTTTCCAGTGGGATTATACAAGACCGAAGGATCCAAAAGTCACCAAGAGAAGTTTCCATAAATGATAAACAGTATTTCTCACACTTCAGATTCTTATGACTGTCTAAATGTCCTTCACATGGAAGCTCTTAGAAAGAGATCACCCAGTAGAAAAAAACACATAACTTTTCTTCTGGCCTCAGTGTGCTCTGACTGGCTCATTCAAGCCTGAAGTGTAATTTTTTTTTCAGTGCTTCCAGCCTCTTTCTCATGAAATCAACCATTGATCTGAAAGTCAGAGATGCAAATCCAGAGGAAACTGGAAGCATTCCAGGGCCCACAAATAAAAAGTTAATTACCTAAGGAAAAGTACAAGAAAGACTTTTGTTTTCCACCAAAATCTCCTCCCCAGGCTATTAGCTATGTCGTACATGGGCCCGATCAATATATTAGCGCTTGAGAACCAAAGTCCCTTGGAATAAATTAATCTGTCAGGGAAAGAAATAAACAAAGAACAAATTAACATGTTTTAAGACATTGCTTAAATTTTCATAAATATAGACCTTGAGATGGGATGATGAGTTCCCAGGAGCCAGAGCTAATATTTGGTTGTAATTAAGAGTTGCTCTTTCATGTTTCGTCTGATGTAGGTGGGAAATCGCCCACGTGCTTGCAGGGTTCCTCACTCATGCTTCCTCACAATTGCCTCTGTTTACTTCATTAATAAGAAATGGATGTCTCACAAATTACACTGACACACTTAGCTTGTTTTACCTCTAGCTAATATTAAAGTAATGAAGTGCCATACACATGCACGCACACGCCATACAAGTGGGGACTCCTTCATGAATAGCCACATACTAATTTTTAATGGCTCAAAAGGACCTAATGACCAATCCATGATACACTAGACCCGTCTGAGAGGCTTAGGCAAAAGACCCCAGTGTGCTCCTCACTGGGTACAGGTGTGGAGTGTCAAAGCTAATGATTATCAGGAAGGGCAATAACTATGTAAGTTACTCATTCGTAAAAAGCATGGGAGGACTCATTTAAATATGAGAACCAGAAACCCATCTCAAACTAACTTAGGCCAAAATGTATTTATTGGAATTCAAACAATGTCATTGTGCCTCCCCCACCCCCGCCACCCCCACTCTCTCCCTTCTTCCCTCCTCTCTCTCCCTCTCCATCTCTCACCCATTTGGGACTATTAGTTTTCAGTGTTGGTAAAATGGCCGCTGACAGCCCTGATTCTATCTCATGGTCCCAAGGGACAAAGTGTACACTCTCTCTTCCAGTGCCCTTATCTCAGATCTCTTAGAGGAACTTCAGCCCTGCCTTGTTTGTGTGCCCACCCTTGAATGGATCAGTGTGGATGGGAAAGGGGATCTCTGCCGGGCCAGGCCTGGGCCACATGTTCAGCCTGACTTGGGGATGGGAGAAAGGAGGGGAGATCAGCCACATGCAAATACCTCGAATGTGTTCCCCACAGGAAAGAGGAGGCTCTCTAACCAAATCAGAGGGGAAGAGATGTTAGGACAAAACCGTCCACCTGGAGAATTTTTTTTCCATTATATTCATCATGTTCAGTTGCTAAATGTAGCTAATTTTCAGAAGGGGAGACCAAGACAGAGATCTCTGTGACTTTACAGCAAGTCTGACTGCTTTTGACAAAATTATTGCCCTTTCTCAGGTGATCAGTAATTTTCTATCAAGTTCTAAACAAAAATTCCCTGGGGGTCTTGACTAACAGAAATGAGACACCTACATACATTCCTTTTTGCAGCTATGGTAGCTCTGTCAAGTAAATTAAAATGTTCTTTTTACCTCTTGCCCCATCTTTAAGTATCGTTCTACTTCATGGAATGTATTGGCTCTAAATATCCTATTACTTACTATTACCAAGTTATACACAGGGAAAAGAAGCAGAGTATAGTACTTTCTTTTTTATCAGTTGAGAACTTTTAAAATGCTAATTTCTGTGTTTGAATAATTTCATAACTCAGCACTCTTGAGAATTTTGCATTTCGGTAGTAGATAAAATCTGAATTGCATATTTTGATATGAGATGCCTGCTCTAATTATAGAGCAATTTATATATTGTGAAGCCAGTTTATATAATTCTCAGTACAAGGAGACAGAGTTGGAAGTATACTCTTCAAAGCTGTATTATAACAGAAAAGAGACTAAAGTCTCTGAAGCAAGTAGCTGCAGATCCGGGAGGTCAGAAAGAGTCACTGAGTCTATTTGCCTTTTAGGAGCAGGATAAGCATGGCTTG
Organism: Panthera pardus; assembly: GCF_024362965.1. Taxonomy (NCBI): domain Eukaryota; kingdom Metazoa; phylum Chordata; class Mammalia; order Carnivora; family Felidae; genus Panthera; species Panthera pardus. The sequence goes on along the minus strand of NW_026526655.1, from coordinate 62,043,490 downwards.
CACTTTACTAACCTTCACGCAGGACTCGCAGATTAACCCCAGCTAACAGCATGGCAAATTCATCAGGACTACAAACAACCACGTTCTGGAATGGGTAGAATTAGCAGGTCAGCCGTGTTGGCAACTAGACGAGGCACCACCTAGATCCTTATGAAGCAGAGATTTGGCTGATTAAAAGCATTCTGTCTCAAAATTACTTACATAGCATTGCATAGAAGCAGTGCATTTAACCCATGATTGGGGAATCTTGTTTAAAGAAAGATTCTATCAACAAGTGATATGTCTTAAGTGATTATGCGTTGCTTGTTTAGTTTTTAAGGACAAGGGCCAGAGGCACTTAGCAAAATGGAATCCCCATCAACTTGCTCTCGGGATAACATGTGTTGCAGCAAAACTTTATTTGCACAAAACGGGAGTGTCGAGGACATTGGGACCTATGAGAATTCTGCAGATTAGAAATGGAATCAGGAGTAGTTCAGTATTTCCTCTTTGAGGGCTCCCTTCTTTAGGGGTGGGAGAGGACAAGGCAGAATTGAAAAGCCTCCTCCTACTGCATTCAGTAAAATAAATAAAAGAAGGTACACTAAAGAGACCAGCAAGAAAATCTTCTAAATCTTTGAAAATAGTAACCTTGGGTGTAGCACATTTAACTTCTATCTACCTTCCCTTGTTTGTAGGAAACGTGTCAAATTCTCCCTCCCTGTAGCTTCAATGAGGGGCCTATGGACTTATTTTGCATTGCTACAGAGAATGTAGAGATTGAAGCAGGATTTTTTTTCTTCCTCTGTGGGCCTCCATCAAAATGGGCACATTTCAAATTTCATGAATTGGTTTTTGTGAATCTCATTTCATTTCCTCATTAGCCCAAGAATCCTTCTTGAAGAGTACAAAAATATGTTGTTGTTAGTATCCTAGTGGATCTTGAGGCCGGTCTCATGGGTACTGAGTCCCACCCATGTAACAGCATGGGTTCCTGGGTGACACCTTCCCTGGACACCTGGACAGGAAAGAAAGTCTTGACTAAGCCACTCCCTCCCTACAAAGCGGCACTTCTGCCAGTTAGCATAGATGCCAATGCATCATGTTCTCTGTCACCTCCTACAACTTTGGTCCACCCTCCCCCCGCCATGAACCAAAAATTTTACAAGGAAGAGCATATGAATGGCCAGGTGAAGTTTGGGAGAGAGAGGGTCACCTATGGTGTGTATTTGCATCTGAGGGTTTGTGGGGGTGTCATCAGACCTTGGGAAAGGAAGCCCAGCAGTACCAGTGCTTGGGACCTTAAGGACAATGGACTAGTCATGTGCCCTGCCCTATTATTTTGTTGTTAACAATCTGCATAACTTTCTAACATATACCATATTATTCATTATGCTTATTGTTTATTATGTTCCACCACCACCACCCCCCACCACCACCAACTGGTGAGTTCCTTGAGAGCAGAGATCTTTGTTGACTGCCACATGCCCAGGGCCTGGCACAGAATAGGCCCTGAATAGAATTGAATAAGCAATAAGGGACAGATTTCACCATCAGGGAGAAAAAGACACGCTGACCCACACTCACCAATGGAGCCAGGGATTACGAGGGAGTCATGATTCTGGGTACAGTATGACAACTGGTATTTGAGCTCATCCCACAACACCAAGACATATGACAGGCACTGTTGACAAGGAAGACCCCGTGTTTGTGAAATGAGTGAGAGAGATTGTTAATTTCCATAATACATAAGGACACCACAACCCTTTCTTAGCAGAGCATGACATGAGCACCTGATGTCTTTCTTCTCACTTTACCAAGGGTAGAAGTCCACAGAGCAGTTGGGACCAGGGGCCACAACTCAGGGCAGCCAGAGGAGATTAATCTGGTAATGGGAAAGAAAAGGCCAAGGTCTGGACTCTCTCCCCATGCACCTGGACTTCTTCTACCCTCACCCCCATTTTTTTGAAACTCCCACCAACTAGTCTATCAGCAATAAATCAAACTCTATTAATCTCACTTCCATACTCAGTATTTACTTTCCAGGAGCATGAAAATAACATTGCACCAGTGGTTTGGAGCACTGAACCATTTAGCCTGCTGGCACTTAGCTTCCGTGCCTGCCCAGGGATCTGAGTTCACACTGGCACTGATGGAACTTCACAACAGAGGTTATTCCATGTGATACTTTAGGCTGACTTTCTCCAGCCTGCCTTGCATGCAGGTTACCACTGGCTACTGCCTAAAACTTAGGCCACTCTAGTCCCCTATGCTGTCATTGCTTATCTCACTGCTTCCTGGGTTTCCTCTCCTCTGACTTATCCATTCTGCGGGCCACCATTTCCCCTGAAGTCTTCAGTGGAGCCCCATCAGCAGGATCTTGGGGTGGGGGAGGGGTCAGGGGTGGCATCCATGTCCTGCTAACTTGCCATTGCTATCTACACTCCCTTCGATCATCCTCTGTTCCTGTTGTTTGCTCACCTTATCCTGGTCATTTTACATTCAATGAATGTGTGAGTGTTTAATTTATCATCTTCTCCATTCCCAAATCTCACCACCAACTAGAGAGATTTTTTTTCGCAGCCATCCCATCTACCCATCTCCTAAACTTTACTGCTCCCTACTCCTTCATGCCAATGACCTTCATGTATTTTCCACCCAGGCATGTACTTCCATGGCTGCATTGACCCATCAAGAGCCGCTCCCCATAGGACCACAGCCTCTCCTTCCACCTCTCTCACCCTTACCTTAGCTGTTCTTCCACTGTCTCCCAGGTTCTGCTGGCTTCCCCTCCACCTGCCTTCAGCCTAGACTAGAGTTCAGTTACTCTGACAAACACTAGGTCCTTCCACCCACCATGTGGAACACCCAAGCTTCAGATTAATCCTTCTTCCTCTGCATTATACTTGCACTGCTAAGAGTTATTGCTGAAAAGCCTACCTGCCTAGGCAGTCTTGTACCACTCACAAAATAATCGTCTCCAACACTAGCTGGGCCTATAATATACCCCAAATACTAGTCCCAGACCAAGACCCACCCTCATTCCATTCTGCATCTATTTCAAGCTCTCCCCACTCGCTTCAGTCCCCTGACTCTTCTACCTCTCCCACCAGTAGAGTGTAGGGGAGCAATAGGCCATAACAAAAGGGGCATGGGCTTTGGTGCCCAATGAATCCTGGGTTCTACTCTCTGCTTCTTAGGTGGGTAACCTGAGTAAGTTAAAACTGTCTTCCATACTAAATCAGCATATAAATCTTTTATGAAGTTTTAGTGTGAGATTGGGCAGTAGGCATCAGGTTTGGGTATTTTTGTCAAACTATTCAAAAGAAACCTGCCATATCCATTCCCAGGGACCCATAACTCTAATCAGTACTGGGTTTCCATTATTTAAAAGTCACATGCACATAGTCACACTTATATACCTAGGAAAACTAAAAGCTTTCAGAAGAACTATCAAAATTAGCATGACCCTAACTACAGAACTTTAAGAACAAGATTCATCCATGCGTTTGCTTGCAAGGTTCTCTCTCTGGGGACTTGGATGTATCTTTTTAAACTCTGTTTTTTGTGACTGGAGCTTTCATTAAAACACTATCTCTGGGGTCGCCTGGGTGGCTCAGTCAGTTAAGCGTCCCAATCTTGATTTTGACTCAGGTCATGATCTCACAGTTCATGGGATCGAGCCCCGTGTTGGACTCTGCACTGAGTATGGAGCCTTCTTGGGATTCTCTCTCTCTCCCTCTCTCTCTGCCCCTCCCATGCCCACGCCCACATGCTCACACTCTTACTCTCTCTCAAAATAAAAAAATAAACTTTAAAAATGTGTTTAAAACACTATCTCTGCCAGGCCGGCCAATATGGATATAAATTTATCCAAAGTTTAGGATAGGATGATTAGAAATGAGATTCAACTCTCAGAATTGTATGTTTCTGTTGGTCATTGACCACTTGATTTGTTCTCCAAATGATGTCCACTATCTGAATCAGAAACCAATGTTATCTGACCCCCCACTCCCCTGAATCTGAGAGAGTACAGTGTCCTAGATCTTCCCAGTTACTTTTTCCGCAGACTAGGCATCTAGGACCTTGCCAAAGGCTTTATGAGGATAATTTCAGCTACCATTCATTCTTAACAATATCAGGAAAGTGTATTCACCATCTAAAAACAAAAACAGCCTGAGTCTTTTTCCTTGCTCTGGCTGCTTTGTAATCAGAACTAACGGTATTCTGAAGATTTCTGTTAGAAGTACACAATAATGAGCTAGAATGAAAATTCCTCTTATGAATTCAACTATAATATGATATTAGTGATTCTTACAATGAGATTAGCAGCTCATTCTAAATTAGTATTGTAATACATCTTAAAGATCACATTGTAACTTGTCTTTATTCTGTAAGTCTAACAATCTATGATCAAAAGAAATAAAATACTGTATTTTAAATATTTTTTTCTTTTTTACATATTTATAGTTAAGGAGGAGGGACACCCAAAAGTCTAAAAGGAAAAAAGAGGGGCACCTGGGTGGCTCAGTCGGTTAAGCGTCTGACTTTGGCTCAGGTCATGATCTCATGGTTCGTGAGTTAAGCCCCACATCGAGCCCTGTGCTGACAGCTCAGAGCCCGGAGCCTCCTTCAGATTCTGTGTCTCCCTCTCTCTCTCTCTCTCTGTCCCTCCCCTACTTGTTCTCTCTTTCAAAATTAAATAAATGTTAAACAAATTTTTTAAATAAATAAATAAAAGGAAAAAAAGAGAAGCAACTTAATGAATAATGTAAGTCAAGTCAGTGACCAAGTATATGCAACATGTGGTGTCTATGACTAACACCTCTTTGTACAGATTGTCTTAGAATGACCTGAGAAAGTGAGTCCCAGCTTGTTTTTAAATTTTCATTGTTTCAAAAATTACATCTTAAATAATCAATATTGGGCACACCCTAAGTAAAGCTGTCTGGTTTTCTCTTTTTAGTCACAGATCATACTACAGTGTGTAGAATTCCGCTAAGTGTTTGGTATGAGGCCTGCCTCCACACTTTAGGCTTCACAAACATGCCCATTCCCTCATTATCCAGCATGGATGTTCTGATTACTAGCCATTATCAAACCATTAGAATTCCTGGGCTGGTCCCAACCCAGGCACCAGTGAATTGTCATTATGGCCAGAGATTGACCTGAAAATTTGGTTTCCTGGCCCAACTCTCAAAAACAATGGACTCACTTTGAAAAACATCACTGTTCATGTTTGTATCTCCAAGAAGGGGTCTCCATGAAGTTCTTTTTTTTTTTTTTCTTTTTTTTTTAATCCAGCTTCAACAGCCTCTTTCTTTCCAGATGGTACATGGAGCCAAGCCTGTCAGAGACCCTTAGTCTCCTGCTGCCTTTAATGCTGGTCCTTGATTGCTAATGACCCCCAGCTGGACTGGCTCCCCAACCCATTTAACCCCACTCTGCTGGGTTCCCAGCTCATGCAGGGTGAGAGGCAGTGAGAGCTGGAAGTGAGAAGGTGCCAAGTCAGCCAGGACCTCCCGCCCTTTCGGAGGTAGTGGCGCATTTCCCGGCACCATCACGGATGTCCAAGATCACTCCAGTGGAAAGCTCCTGTTCATATGATTCTCTCTATATTGTCAGATAAATGCTACCAGGTTTCTGATCATGAATATTTTATTGGACTAAGCCAAGATAACAGAGTCCCTGTAAAAGTGTTTCTTTAGGGTCCAAGGGTTGAGAACTGCTGTTATGGATCCCCTGAAACATATTAGCTTGGAAACTTAAAATTAAATTGCACTGAAACTGTCAGCTCAAATGTGTCAGTATACAAAATCACTACAGACAAGCCTGGTGATTAATTTTGTTGTCAAGGCCTAAATCACTGTCTAACACAAGAGATACCTATTTTCAGTTATGCTGATAATAGCTGTAAGTATTTACTTTGTTATGCTGATAATAGCTGTAAGTATTTACTTTGTTAAGCTTGGCTTATTTATTTTTTTTCGTGACATGCCAGAATGTGCCTATAGCTATACTGGTCAAATGAACTCAGAGAAGTAGGATTTAAGTGGAAAAAAGGTTGATGACATTAATTTGTTGAGAGATTCTGAGTCCCATGGAGAGACTCAGGTCTCTTATGACCTCCTCATGACAAGATCACTTCCCATGAGAATAGAGGAAGAGGGGGGTGTGATAGGTCATCCATCCGTGTATAGTTTCCATAACGGATTTTGTTAAGTTCACATCAGATTATAAGAAACAAGACAAAGAAATTTAGTAGTTCTGTATGACCTCGAAGAACTGCAGTCTAAACTCTTAATCTGAGCGAGAACTGAGACCTTTGTGTCTCACTATTTTTATAAATCTTAAAGGTGTACTGGATAGTTGGACCAAATTTAATTAACAGTGTACTAAGGCAACTTTTTCCAAAGTGAAGCATAAAATGGGACAGTAACCCAATGTAGTTATTTTCTTTTGAACTTTATTTCCCTCAGATACTTCCTATTTTATTGGCTTTTGGAGATTAAAACTGAAAGAACCAGAGTAATCTAATTTTTTACCACTAATACTGCATTGATTTCACTTTTGCATCTCATTAGTTTAATGCAAACAAAAATCACATTTCATTTCATTTGGTCTATTATATACGTTCTTTACAATGTCTCTCTCCCTCCCTCCCTCTCTCTCTTTCCCTCTCTGTGACACACATACACACATGCACACACGCCAATCATTTGTGCATATAATCTCCCCCAAACCAAGTCAGTCATACTAATGACTGCTCTCTACATGAAAAAAGGTTTTAGAATTTGTGAACCTGGGCGAGTATTTGTACAGCTGCACAGTATTCACCTGTACATTACAGTTTTTGCTCACAGCTGGGAAGGCTGGGTGAGATTAAATGTGGTCTTTTAGTCCATCAGTAACCAAGTGACCAAGAAAGGGGTTTGGATGAACACCCCCTTGTGCAGCCTTCCTCTTTAATTGAATGAATCCTATTACGATGAAGTTCTGGTATAGTGATGGAGAAGTTTTCTCCCTAAAGCCTGATTGCATTTTGATTGGTCTTCTTTAAATTCCAACAAGGCCAATAGGGTCAACAGCATTTATGTCCATTTTGAAGATGAGTGGCTGGAACTCTGCAATCATAGCATCTTAAAGTTGGAAGAGACTTTAAAGAACCTCTTGGCTAATGGTTCTCTCTCTTTTCCTGCTTTCACACTGGTTTCATGCAAGAAAGTCTCATCAGGCTCATCTCTCACTACATACAGGCACTCACATTCTGGGAAGGAGTATGACTTCAAGGATAACAGAACATGTGTGATGTGCTGCACCACCACCCTTTGTCGAAAAATCACTATGTTAGATAAAATGTGGCAGCCAGAAAAGGAAGCAATTCACCCAGGTCACATACCAGTAAGTTCCAGAAATTGAACTATGCCCAGGCCTTCCGACCCCAAGTCCGGTGTTGGTTTCACAATAGCTGACCTCCCCTTTGCACACTAACAGCAAGAACTGGGACCAGGTCTCCAACTTAGAGAGCAAGAAAGAGCTGGGGATGAATGCCCCAGGATCCTCTGCCACAAGGAATCAAAGACCCAGTCACAATTAGTTTACTAAAACCAGCACTATCTGGTGTCCCATATCCTCAAGCATTTAAAATGTCGTTCCAATCTTCAAAGACATTCTTTCATTCCATTTTTATCTGCTTTTACCCAGGACATTGTTTCCCAGCTCCGGAGTAGTTCACTAGGTGATTTGCATCTCATTAGGAGCTCCAGAAATGACATCTCCCAGCCTGCTGCCTGCTATTGTAGGTCTGCTAAGCATCAGATCCAGGTCTTAGATTTTTTTTCATGTTGACACTTTTGAAAAAGCTGAATTAATGCTCTTTTCTACTGGGCAGAGTTTGGGTGGCCATTTTGGCCTTAATTCCTACCCCCTTACCCACAAGGCCAAAGTTAGGGAACAGCCATTGTCAGGGACAGTACAGATGAAGTCAGCCATCCCCACATGAAGACATCTGGCTGGAAGGGCATATTGTGAGACCTCAGATAAACAGTTTTAAAATTCCTAAAAGCAGAGAGATGGGACAAGATGCAAACATCGTTAGTAGTATGCAAAGTAAAACAAAAGGAAAGACACCAATAGCAACCCATTGCTGATGCTAAGCTTGTGCCTTTCAAGCATTTTTTTTACTAGTCCCAACCCTCCTGACACCCCAGAGTTCTTGTCCTACATTTATGATTGATTTAAAAGGAGTTTAGTAGGTCAGAATGGCTTTTCAGCTTTGTCATTCATTCATACCGAAACCTGCAGAAGAGCACTGCGCGACATCATACCTCTGGAAACCAGAGATAATGTTCCCGTGGTCAGCAGAATTGTTCTCTTGGAGTAAGAGAAATGATTTTCCCAGCGCCCAGGGAAATTAGTGTCCGCTTGGAGCTCAAGCCATGTGATGCAGCTTCCAGCACAAAGCAAATACCTGACAAGGCTGGGAGCCCTACTGTAGCTGCATCCCCTTCCCAGAATTTCTTCTGCCCAACTGAAACTTCTCTGACCCGATGCCAGCTTTTTAAGATGGCAGCTAGCTAATCTGCACAGTCAACCTAAGCTTTCAGGAAAGGGTTAAGTCGTTAGGTTTTCCAGCCCTGCTACAAGTTAAAATCATCTGGAAGCGGACAGGTGGTGGGGCTGTTTTTAAAAGCAGTTATGCCAGAGCCCTACCCCTGACTAACCGAATTAGGACATCCAGGGGTGAGGCCAAGTCATCTGTATTTTTTTGTAAGTTCTTCAGATGCTGCTAATGTGCAGCCAAAGTCAAGGACCACTCTCATATAACAAGAATTATGGTGACCCCTGAGGGACCCCTGCTCTGCCTTGTCTGCCAGGTTTTCCCACTGCATATATCTTCTGTCATCTTCACTACAACCTTGACTGGGTGATCGTCATCACCAGGTTCAGACCTCCAATAAGTGCTGGAGGTGGGATTCATACTCCAGTTTTTCTAAACCCACTGTTTTTATTTTTCTTTCACGACACTGTTATTTCTCCAAAGTGTGGGACATGGGCCTCTGGTTATCTCCAGGTCAGTTTTAAATAGTGTGTGGACGTGACCTTAAATAACACTGAGTCATGTAAAAGAAAGCTACTCCTTTTAACACTGAGTCATGTAAAAGAAAGCTACTCAATTCTCAGTTTAAAGTCTTCATATTTAGGAGAAAATCGTAGCTGTATTAATATGTCTTAAATTCCTCTCTTTTTAACAAACCTTTAAAGAGGCCCAGAACATTCTGTGGGAAACAGAATCTAACTCACGTATGATAGTACTGTTCTGTTTTCATTATATTTACTTTATGGTTTACTCCTTTTTTTTTTAGAGAAAGAGACAGAGTACAAGAGGGGGAGGAGCAGAGAGAGAGAGAGAGAGATAGACAGAATCTGAAACAGGCTCCAAGCTCTGAGCTGTCAGCACAGAGCCTAATGTAGGGCTCGAAGTCACTGACCACAAGATCATGACCTGAGCTGAAGTCAGAGGCTTAACTGACTGAGCCACCCAGGCGCCCCACTTTATGGTTTACTTCTATTTATGGCATATGACCCTGGCTTTCTATTTAGTACAGCAGTGAATAAAGTTTCATTCTTAAAGAAATATATTTAAGTAAAAAAAATTTTGATTTTAAAAATACTACATGAAGAATAAATAGTACAGGTGTCTTGAATATAGCAAAAAATGTTTAAGAGGTGGATGATGACAGAAGTTTGAGAAATGCTTTCCTACAGCAGACTAATTGTAAAAAGAGGCATCTCCAGACCTGTTAGCAAGTGGGAACTCTCAACTATCATGCCGTCACAACAGACAGACAACAACTTGTTCCACCCATTTTAGGTCAGGCAGGACCTATGAACTTTGTTGCTGCTTCCAGCGCAAGAGGAATCCTGAAACACTATTGGTAATAAACATGGGGGGGGGGGGGGAAGACAGACACTCATCTGCTCAAGTAATCAATGAAATGAAATCCAAACACAAATGATGTGCCATTTTTCACCTATTGAATTATCAGACTTTTTCTTAAAGATGCTCTCCCATGCTGGTGAGGACCTTTAGAAATGTATAATCTCTTGGGGCACCTGGGTGGCTCAGTCAATTGAGTGTCTGACTTCAGCTCAGATGACGATGTCACCGGTAGTGAGTTTGAGTCCCACATCATGCTCTGTGCTGACAGCTCAGAGCCTGGAGCCTGCTTCAGATTCTGTGTCTCCCTCTCTCTCTGCCCCTCCCCTGCTCACACTCTGTCTCCCTCTCTCTCTCAAAAAATAAATTAACATTAAAAAAATTTTTTTAATACGTATACTTTTTGGCCAGTAATTCAACCTCTAGGAATTTATCTCAAGAAAACAATGTGGATTATCAAAGATCACATTCTGAGATGTTCCTCAAAACATTACTTATCAAAAAAAACTGGAATCAACTTCCATGCCCAGTATGGGAAATTATATAAGTTTATCATGTATCACCCATTAAATAAAATACCATACAACCATTAGAAATGATGCCATTTAGACCAATCTGGAAGACAAAAACTTGTTCCAGGATTTCCTACTATTTAGGGGAAGGGAACATGGGGTGGGCAAAAAGATGGACTTTTCATTGCTTAATTTATTTGAACATCATGTTTATCTATTACTTTAAAAATGTAATTCTAGGGGCACCTGGCTTGCTCAGTTGATAGAGCATGTGACTCTTGATATCAGGGTTACAAGTTTGAGCCCCATGTTGGGTGTAGAGGTAACTTAAAAAATCAAATCTTAAAAAAATATAACTGTAAATGAAATATACTATTTTTGTTTTATTTTTTATTTTTATTTGAGAGAGAAAGGGTGTGTGCACAAGCAGAAGAGAGGGGCAGAGAGAGAGAATCCCAAGCAGGCTCCATGCTCAGCCTGGAGCTCAACTTGGGACTTGATTCCATTGCCCTGGGATCATGACCTGAGCTGAAATCAAGAGTCAGATGCTCAACTGACTGAGCCACCCAGGTGCCCCGAAGTATACTATTTTTAAGGTAGGTTAATATCACGGAAAATACTTATGACTTTACTGTTAAGTGAGGGGAAAAAGCAGTAGCAAATAAGTGACGGGATTTTTGGTTAAGAAAAGTGAATGCATAGTCCTAGAAAAGTATTGAAAGGATATTAAAGGAAAAAAATACTAATCAACTTTGTTTTTAAGATGCTGACTTCATCTCCCTCCTTTGTAGATTAGTCTCCCCAGAGGTGTCCCAAGATAGGAAAGGCCCTCTTCCTATTGGAAGCCTTGGCAATAATATCCTGATTGACAGAACCAAAGAGGGGGCCACACAGATGGAATAAATCTTGACAAGAGTAGTGAATGGTCACCATTTCATTCATTCATTTATTCATTCATTCATTTATTCATTCATTATTTGTTAAATGTATGCCAAGCCCTGAGCTATAAAATAGTTTTAGGGGAAGTTATTACTACTTCCCTAACGAGTAAGGAGAAAATTCCACACAGACAATTTATAACTCCACCATCTTCCACAGGCACTAATTTAACTCAGGGATATTTTCTTTGTAGCAATTCTGCAATTTTGAAGAAGATTGTTCATGACATAACATGGCAACTGGGAAAATTTGTAGCTTTCCTTTCATCTTAGAAAGGAAGATCTGAATTACATGCACCCCAGGAGAAAATCTCTCTTTCTGGTTGTGCGTATGTTTTACAAAAACCCACTGAATTCCTTAGTCCCTCCTGAAGTTAGACATGGTGAGGTGAAAACTTATAAGAATGTCTCAGTAAAAGAACAAGCATTGTAGTAAACGCCATGGCCTAGGCTTTGGGATTTTGAACCAAAAGACCTGAGTTCTAGCCCTGGCTCTGAAGGGAGACCAGCAGAGGGGCCCAAGCTCCCTGGGTTCACACCCCTTAGATATATAAGGAAGGGGCTGAACCACAGAGATTTATCAGCCCCGTGTTGTGACTTAAATTTGAAAATCTGAGTTCCCAGGGCATAATATCTTCCCTCCTATTCCCTGTCAAGACTCTGAGCATCCCTGAAATAGCCTATGCCTCAGGGTATATCAGGAGCAAGTGGTTTACAACACATTGGGAAGATTCTTCCCTAGACTGCGTTTTTAAGGTAGTGCAGATTATCGCAGGCTTCCTGCCAATGTGGTTCTTATTGTTAAGGAAAGATTTAGTATGGTCTAGTATAGTGGCTCTCAACCCTGGCTGTACATTAGAACTATCCAAGGAGATTTTTTTTTTAATATCCATGCCTAGGTCCTGATCTGGGCACCAGTATTTCTAAAAACTGAACCACTTGTGTAATGTAAAGAAAATGATCATTGGTGAGGACATTCGGAAACCTGAATTCTCAGTTGGACTTTGTCTCTAACTGCTATGTGATCTCTTAATCTCCTTATGCCTTTGTTATCTCTTTGGGGTTAGTTGTCCTTCCCAAAATGAGATGAAATAAATAAAAAGCTACTTTGTAAAACAAGATTTGATACATAAAAATGAAATGGTAAGTGAAGAGGCACAGAGCCAGAAAAGCCAAGTCATCTCATTGGAAGCTGTTTCATTAAGTGTCACCGGGGTGCCATGCAGCATGGTCGGCTATCATTGAGGAGAAAGATAATCCAGCTGACAGCTAGGCTACTGTCACCTCCAGTTGCCCTGAGAACTTTGGTCACAGAAATGATGTACCTCCCTTTATGCAGAGTTGACAGAAGTCTGTAAATGAATTGCATAACTCTTAATTCTGTTTTGTGCCTCAGGGAAATATCTAGTAACCCCACGTGGGATTTGCCATCTGTAAATCTAGAACACTGAACACTATTTGCTTCAAGGAGATGTTTTACTTGGCAAATGACCCTAGGAAAGGCTCATCCACAAAATGGCAATCAGATAGATTGGCAGTCTTGCCACTCAGAACATATTCCTGCCTGCTGAGGGCCCACAGGAAGGGTGCATATGACCATGGTTCTCCTGGTGTGCTCTCTCTCTCTCTCCTCCCAGGAACCCTGCCCATTACCTGTCCATTCCATGGGGGCCCAGAGTTCATACTGTCCCACTAAGCAGGGAAATATTTGGGCTGTATGCCCCATCCTGCCTTCACTGTGGTTGTCTTTCCCTCACTACGATCCTGCTAGGAAATGGATCAGAATGGCACATCTGTAATGGGTGATAAAAAGTGAAACCCTAAGTGTTAGGGGACAGTGTAGAGAAGAGCATTTGTAGCCAAAATAGCTGTAACTCAGCAAGTCAATTAGAGCAGAGGAAATAGTTTCCTTCTTCATCTCTGAGACCCTAGGAGGGAACAAAACGCCTTGTTTGCGACTTGAAATTGTGCTTGTGAATTAGGGTTGCCAGATTTAACAACAACAAAAACTACAGAATACCCAGCTAGATTTGAATTTCAAATGAATAACTGATCACTTTTTAATTTAATACAAGTGTGTCCTGAATATCGCACAGGATTTTAGTAGATTAAAAAAAGTATTGGTTGTTTATCTGAAATTCAAATTTAATTGGGTGTTCTGTATTTGATCTGGCAACTCTAGCTTGGATATACCTGCATGTTCGATAAAAAGAACTGGAATATGAAATTTCCAAACCAGTTGTTTGAAGTTATGTAACGAAGCCATCAACTGAATTCAGCTGTTTGTCTCTCACCAAGGACTCAGCCAGTTGTGCAGCCGCAGAGTGTGGTGATTTGGGGTTAGAGAGAGAAGTATGCCTGTCCCAGCGCTCCTCACTGAGGTGTCATTTACATTTCTTCCATTTTATGACAGGCATATCTCCTGTTTATGACAAAGTTCTGTGTCAGCTCAGAAGAGAAAGGTGTGTTCAGGGTCTCAAATATGAAATCAAAAGGTGCAAGGGGAAAAGAAGGTGCAGGGATTCTTGAAGGGGAAAGAGACCTATGTTAAATAGTACTCATGACGTGATATACTTTCGAAAAGCTTTATGGGGAGGTAGCCTCCAGAGGATTACAAACTGGAGAGTTTGGCTTGGTTTACAAATGCTTATGTGAAGTAAGAATAGGCCACTTTCAGAATACTAACATTGTCTTCAAATAACTCATATACTAATGTTTACCTTCAAACTTGAATTGCCTATTTTGTCTACATAAACTAATCAAATGAACTAGGTAATTGCCAGATTGTTTTATGTCTCCTGTAAGCAAACGGATTGGCTCAAAAGACAGGGGTTGTGGCTTCGACTCTGTCACTTCCAGATTTATCTTTCTTAGCTATAGTTTCTTTGTCTACTGAATCAAAGAATAATTTTGCTCTACATGCCTTATTGATTTTTTTTAATTTTTAAAGGAAAAAAAAACTTCTCAATGTACATAAACATTTAGATTTCATCAATGTCCTATATGCTGTTTTATATTTGCTTCTTTTCCTGAATTTTGAATTTTCATCTATCAACAGCATACCTTAAATTTATCCTTGTTGTGCCTTCGTGGTATGACACCAACATTCATATCTCACAGTTAACTTCTCCTCAACTATTAAATATTTATCATCTTTCTAGCCTTTTTCCAATGCAAAAAAAAAAAAAAATCTTACACCATTGTACAAATTGTCTTTTTTTCTTCCTCTGGTTGACGTCCTTGGGACACGTTTGTCGGCACAAGTTGCTTAGCTTTCACTATCTATCATCAAGTTGGACGTCAGGAGGGGTGGAGCCTATGGATTCATCTGTGTATGTGGGGCCACTCCCACATTGTCTTTTGATCTTTTATTTATCCTAATTAATAGAAAGGCAGTGGTAGTTGTTTTAGTTGAAGCTCTTTGTCCAGATGGCTAAACATTTTTCACTATCTCATTTCATTGTATATTTCAACATATATGATTTTTTCTCCATCTTTTTCTCACCTCAGCCTTTCCACATTATGGATAGTAGACTTTTGTGTGTATATATTTTTAAATTTGTTTTTATCTTTCTATTGCACTTCCTTTCATCTTAGTTTTGTTACTGTCTATCATATAGAATATTTTACTCTAATTGGACCCATCTTTGTCATTAATATTTTCTTCCACAGTTAAAATAGTCTATTTCATTTCCCTTTAAGGTTTTTATAGGAATATTTAAAATGTTTAACTATATAACTCATCTGGAATTTATTGTGGCCTGTAAGAATCAAAAAGCATATTGAGAAAAGTAAAAGATTTAAAAAATTTTTAACACTAACTTGAGCCCAGCAGCACTAATTTATGACAAGTCTCTTAACCTCTTAAGACTCAATGCTGTCTACTAGACTGAAGGCAGGGACCTTGTCTTATTTTTCTTTGTTTTCCCCACAATGTCCAGCAAAGTACCTTACATATAGGATAAACCTTATAAGGTCTATATTTAAGTTATACTTTTTGTATATTACTATCAAATTGTTCCAACAGCATTTATTTTTTTTTAACATTTTATTTATTTTCGAGAGAGAGAAACAAGAGTGTGAGGGGGGAAGGGTCAGAGAGAGAGGGAGACATAGAATCCAAAGCAGGCTCCAGGCTCTGAACTGTCAGCACAGAGCCTGATGCAGGGCTCAAACCTATGAGCTGTGAGGTCATGATCTGAGGAGCTGAAGTTGGAAGTTTAACCAACAGAGCCATCCAGGTGCCCCATTCAACAGCATTTATTAAATAATGATTCATTTCCCAAATATTTATTTGGTTTCTTATTATTGATCACACACCAGTGATACTCAAATTTGTTCCAATGGCAAAACTCTTGTAAGTTATGGCACTCTGTAAAACATTGTGAGACATGGAGATATTTAAGTTAAAATAATTAAAATTAAAATTTAATGCTAAATCCGACACCAGCTTATACTAGATTCTAGTATAGTATAGATACCATCAGACACCAACAGATTTTTTTTTAATTTATGGGAGAAATGCTAAAATTGTGAAAATTATGCCCAATAACTTAATTCCTAAGTTCTAAAAATCAGGAAAAGAATACCCACCCATGGAATAGCAAATTCATCGAGAACAAAATTTGCGAACCACATCTTAAGTATCCCCAGTTGAGAATATAAATAAAAGTTTCTGATTAAATGTAAACACTATATGAAGTCCAGCTGAACTGGGCTGAACTCCAGCTGAACTCAGAAACTATTTAAGATCAGTCTTTCGAGTTTCCAAGGTTGGAATTCCCATAACGTTAAGAAGTCTAAGGGAGAATAGATGTCAGATCTCTAGTGCATGTTCACACCAGCAACTTTAACTCTATACACTTCTGTTCATTAATCTATAAATCAGAGGAGATGAGACAGGGCACCTGTGTCCTACCATATTACAGCATATGGACTTCACAAACCAAGCAGGCGGTAGGTATGTTGGAAGTATCAGAAAGAACCCATATCAATTCTGGATTCCTTATACTCTGAGGATGATGCCAGCCCAAGATACTGGAGTCCTGCCCTCTACACAGACTTCCTGAAGATGTGTACAGGGATATCTTTAATGGCTACTAGAACCTTCTGCAAGCAACATAGCACAATGGAGCTTACTTTTACTTAGATCTCAGCTTACAAAAAAAGTTTCTTGTTAAGAAGGACAGTATGCTATAGTTTTAAAAAGAATGCTTCCAGAACAGGAGGTAAGAGTCTAGGGTTAGGTCCTCACTCTCCCATTTCATCTAGGATGAGTCATTCAACACTTGTGGGCCTGTTTTCTTTTCCAAAAAAAAAATAAAAAAAATAGGCATTTAGAATAAATAGTTCCTAAATCCTTGTATGGTTCTAATAGTCTTGGCCAATATAGATAGGTTCCAGTTCAAGAACAGTAAAGGTGTGAAACTTCATACTTAGGGAACTGATAATTTGCTATTCATAATGGTCCTTGCTAAGTCATTCTTCACTTAGAAAATTCCCCCAGAGTTTCCCTAAATAGTAAGAACCTCCAGTGAAGTCAAACTATGATTCCAGGTACAAATCTACAACCCTGTTTTATGAATATGATACACACTCGGTCCAGGAAAGTGAGAACTCTTCTCTGGACTGTAACATTCATAAACAGTATTGTGTGGCAGCTCTGGTGTGTGTGTGTGTGTGTGTGTGTGTGTGTGTGTGTGTGTGTGTGTTGGCAAGAAGTTAAAACTGCTAAATCCTGATTCAGATATAGTGCCAAAAGGACAGCAGATTCCACAAAAATCATCTGCTTGGAAGGGAAATAAATCATGACTTCATTGGACACGTGGTTTCTTAAACTCCAGTTCACTCTTGGTCCAGGGTTCTGAAATCGGGGCTAACACAGAGAGGCTGCTCTGTGAAATCATGCAATTATCTTTTCCCCTTCTCCTTTACGCTATCTCCAGAGATTGCATGGATCAATGGTATTGTTCAAAGCATTTCAGTAAATACTAGCTCAAGCCATTTTCCCTCCAAAACGTATCCCACCAAAAGGTTTGCTTCTCATCTACCCAAGAGGGTGTGTGCTCCAGATGTCTTTGAACCCTCACTGTAAGATGTGGTGCAAACTATCCCGGATTGCCTTCATTGTCCTGAGTTATCCCATGAAGATAGGACTCTGTGCTCTACAAAGGCTGGCCCCCAACCTCTACTTCACCAGCATGGACAAACCAATTTGCTTTCTGTCACTCTTGACTTCTGATTTAGATAAGAGAGATGAAGGCAAAGTTACAGATAGTGGCCCTTGTTTACACTTAGCAATTCCTATGTGTGTGTATGTGTTTTAGGATGACATTTCTGCCAATATTAGCAGAGCTCCAACATGCCCATTAAAATGAGACACAGTTTCCACTAAGTGCATTTATGTGAAGAGCGATTTTTACCTAATTTTCCCAATACCTTAGATGGTTTACAGTAAAGTTTTGCTGTCTTGTAGCAGTTTCAGAAAATGGTCTTGTACAGAAGCAGCGAACACCTCGCCGAAGATGTCAGCAGCCCAAAATGTTGAGTAGCCCTGAGGACACCATGTACTATAACCAGTTAAATGTGAGTTCAAAGTGGCCATAAAGCTGTTTCACTGGCTTTGTTTCCAGTTAATAATTCTGTTATTAATACCTGTTCCAGCCCCTCCAGCCCCACCCCCACTCTCTTATGCTCTCTTCTTGAACATGTGCTTAGGCTCTTTATCTGTTGCTTTCATGTCAGGATGTCTGCCTTCACGGTGAATAATTGATGTGGTTTATCAAAGACGAGCAAGATGCATGCTTCATCAGGCTCACTTGAGCCCTTTGATCAAAAAAATTATGCTGTGACTTCTGATATTATCAGCATCTGCTTGCATTCAACACAAAATCACTTTGAATTAAAAATTAACGACTTGCTGCTTTGCTTTGACTGTGTGTTCTTGGCCCTCTCCACAGGGAACTCTAGAATATCAAGGGAGCAAAAGGAAGCCAAGAAAACTTGGGTAAATATCTGTCTTCTTAGTTCTAAGCAACTGTAAACAGAAGGGGTCCTTTGTGATATTACAGAAAATGCAAAACTTTCCAGAAGAGCTTCTAAAAATATGCAAATGGGGATATCACCACTATTATTGACACTGGAAACTACTTTTCACAGTAGCAGCTATATAAAACTTGAGTCTATTCTGTCCAAAAAGGCTGAAATTGCCACCTAAAGGCAAATGTTATTTCTCATAATTATCCCAGGAAGTTGTAGTTTCCTCCTAATTGCAGTCATAGCAGATTGTATAAAACTCTCTCACAGATGAGAGCATTCCACACAGTGCAAACAGGCCACTTCCCACATCACCCTACCCCTGGGCCTTAAAGATACACAGAGGAAAATTTCCCCCTGTGGTTAGACACAGGACACTAAGGAGTTTGTGGCCCATTTGATTGTTAGTATCTTGACCGAGAATACAGTGACATAGCTAACTGGTATTAATTTGAGAACTGGAGGAGGGCAGGAGGGGAACTTTCTCATCTAGGAACCAAACAGGGACAGACAAGTAAATTCGGACAGAAAAGTTGTAATATGATCACAACCTCCAGACGCCACTAAATTCAGCCCTTTATCAGTCTGTGACCCAGAGGCAAAGGCTTTGTGGATCAGAGTCAGTTCCTGAGTTCTGGGTCACGCTGAGGTACCCTAAGTTGTCCTTCCCTTCCGGGGGTGGGACCCAGCCCTGTTCCCAGTACTCATGCAGCGTTAGCTGCCTGGGTGATGACTGCAGCATTTGTTTTCTCTTTTTCCTGAAAACTCTTTTCTTTGTTGCAGCCAAATCAAAGTGCTTGATGGGGAAGATGAGTATTATAAATCTTTGTCACCTGTGGACTCCGTTCCTGAGGAAGACAACCCAGGCTGCCCTTTCTTTTATTCCTCATCCTCAAAAGGAGCATCTTCTGCTCAGCACTGAGCTGTACTTCCTGCCCGCCCCCCCCACCAAGTCTGCGGAGGGTAAGAACAATCATGGTAGTTGACTGATTGTCATTTCATAAGAAAGCACTGCAACGGGTCAGCTTCTTTGGACACATGGTGCATGTCTGAGCCTTGCTGAACAATTTTCATATTCCCAACCATTTTCTCATACCTCCATTGCCCTCCCCACATCTGCAGTGCAGCCTGAGTGGGGCAATTTTTCGTAGCTGTGGGACACTGAGCACATCTTCACTATAGCAGTAACCATCGTTCGTGGGAGTAACGAAGACCTCAACGTCTAGGGGGGTAACAGACAACCTTGCCATTAGCCAATCATGAATACTGACATTTATTTTTCCTGCTGTGTCCATCCATGCAAAATCTGCCCCTGTGAAAATCCAGGACTCTGTTTCTACCTCACCTCTCTCTGGCATCCACCTCCTTCCTGAGAGACCCTCCAGGCATCTCTTCAGAGTCAGGGTTCCACTGCAGAGTGCCCCCATCCTAAAGGAGTGCACTCAAGATCTCCTAGGTCAGGATAAATTTTTGTATTTAGGGGGCAAGCCTAAGTCTTTCTATAAGGCAGATGGACCCCTCTCTTGCTAATTATTATGCTGATAAAGCTTTTGCTTCTTTACTCCCATCACCTTAGCAGTAAATAGAAAGGAGTTAGAGGGACAGAAAATTTGGACCTGCCATACACAGTCCACGTCCTGTGGTTTAGTAACTTCCCAGTCTCTGGTTGGCCGCCTCCACTAGGCTGTGAGTGATTATAGAGGAAGGATCTTGTCTTGTCTATTTTTGTGGGCACAGAGCCTAGGGTAGTGCCTGGCACAGAGTGGACATCCAGTAATGCACTTAAATGAATGGAGGGACTTCACTTAAGTTATACTAACGTATCTGACAAGAAAATTTCAATTCTGTTGTTACACATGATTAATCACTTTTCTTATACCATAAACTCTGATTTTTTTCACTCCAGTTTGGGCTAGTCCTATTATAATAATGTTATACCATATATTATAATACTCAATATGATTCAATACAGCAAACAGCTTTGGAGCAACTCCTCTATGCAAAACAATGTGTAAGATTGCTGTGTGAGGTAAAAAAAAAAAAAAAAAAAAAAAAAAAAAAAAACCCTACAAGACCTTTTCCCTAGAACAGATGTTCTCAACATTTTTTTTTTACTTTAAAATACTTGGCAAATAGTACAATGGGAGTTCCCAGATTTTTAGAAAAATTAACTGGAGGAAATAGAGAAAAATCGTTTTCAGAGTGATAAAGGGGAGAATTTTAATACCCACGTTTTACAGAGATAAAATAATGAAAGGAGGCATTTAAAGATCTCAGAAATTTTTTTTACGAGGGAAAAAAATAGGAAAAGTTAAATAGTTAAACTTTACTTTTAAAAAAAAAAAAAAAATGAGCCTTGATTTTTTTTCTCAGATGTTCACCCCAAAGAAATGTATATGTAGACAGAGCAAAAGAAACACAAGTGAACTTTATTGTTTAAAAAATATCTAGAATATGGGGCTCCTGGGTGGCTGAGTCAGTTAAGCATCTGACTTTGGCACAGGACATGATCTCGTGGTTTGTGAGTTCAAGCCCCACATTGGGCTCTGTGCTGACAGCTCAGAGCCTGGAGCCTGCTTCAGATTCTGTGTCTCCCTCTCTCTCTCTCTCTCTCTCTCTCTGCCCCTCCCCCACTTGCACACTTGTGCTCTCTCACTCTCTCTCTCAAAAATGAATAAACATTAGGGGCGCCTGGGTGGCTCAGTCGGTTAAGCGTCTGACTTCGGCTCAGGTCATGATCTCGCAGTCCGTGAGTTCAAGCCCTGCGTCGGGCTCTGCGCTGACAGCTCAGAGCCTGGAGCCTGCTTCAGATTCTGTGTCTCCCTCTCTCTCTGACCCTCCCCTGTTCATGCTCTGTCTCTCTGTCTCAAAAATAAATAAACATTAAAAAAAAAATTTTAATAAAAAATTTTAAAAAATGAATAAACGTTAAAAAATTTTAAATATCTAGAATATATAGATTTTAACATTATTCTAATATAAATATTTTTGTTTTGAAGTATAGTATAGGTACACAATATAGTGATTCAACACTTCTATGTATCGTGCAGTGCTTACCACTATAAACATAGTTACCATCTGTCACTATGCAACCTTGTTATTGACTAAATTTACTGTACTTAAGTTTTCATCTCTGGTGATTTGTTATTTAAAACTGGAAGTCTGTTATCTCCCAATCCCCTTCACCTATTTCTCCCACCTCCCCACCCCACTCCCCTCTGGCAGGTACCAGTTTTTTTTTCCTATATCAATGAGTCTGTTTCTGGGTTTTGTTTGTATGTTTATTTGTTCATTTGTTCATCTGTTTTGTTTCTTAGATTCCCCATGTAAGTGAAATCACACAGTATCTCTTTCTCTGACTTACTTCACATAGCATAATACCCCTCCAGGTCTATCCATGTTGTCACAAATAACAAGATCTCATCCCTTGTTATGGCTAATAGTCTGTCGCGTATATATACTACTTCTTTATCCATCTGTCTATCAACAACTGCTTAGGTTGCTTTCATATCTTAGCGATTGTAAATAATGCTGCAATAAACATAGGGGTGCCTAGATCTTTTGAATGAGTGTTTTCATTTTCTTTGGGTAAATAGCCAGTAGTGGAATTCCTGGATCATACGGTATTTTCTATTTTTAATTTTAAGGAACCTCCATACTTTTTCCCACAGCGTTTGCACCAGTTTATATTCCCAGCAACAGCACACGAGGATCCCCTTTGCTCCTCATCCTTGCCAACACTTGCTGTTTCTTTTTTTTTTTTTTAATATTTATTTATTTTGAGAGAGAGAATGAGCTTGTGCCTGTGAACAGGGGAGGGGCAGAGAGAGAGGGAGAGAGAGAGAATCCCAAGCAGGATCCATGCTGTCAGCACAGCCTGACTCTGGGCTCCATCTCCCTAAACATGAGATCATGACCTGAGCCGAAATGAAAAGTTGGACACTCAACCAACTGAGCCACCCAGGCGCCAACACTTGCTATTTCTTGTCACATCATTCTGACTGGTGTGAGGTCATATATTCTATTTTGGAAATTTTACTTTTATCATTGACTTATCTACTTTTGATTTGATACTTTAGCTATTTTTGTTGAGTAGAAATATTTCTAACTTCCTATTTCTCTGTGTACAATGTAATTGTATACCTGCCTTGTTTCTAATTAAATATTTCTAAAAATAAGTTTAAAGGAAACATAAATAATTATAAAATTATGATTTTGAAGCTCTACAATAATTAGTCATTGCCAAGCTATAACTCCTAATGTTACTTTAGAAATAGGGTTCACAGGGGGCGCCTGGGTGGCTCAGTCAGTTGAGCGTCCGACTTCAGCTCAGGTCACGATCTCACGTTCCGTGAGTTCGAGCCCCGCATCGGGCTCTGGGCTGATGGCTCAGAGCCTGGAGCCTGCTTCCGATTCTGTGTCTCCCTCTCTCTCTGCCCTTCCCCCGTTCATGCTCTGCCTCTCTCTGTCTCAAAAATAAACGTTAAAAAAAAAAAATTTTTTTTTAATAAAAAAAATTAAAAAAAAAAAGAAATAGGGTTCACAGGGCTCCTGGGTGACTCAGTCAGTTAAGCATCCAGCTCTTGATTCTCTTGGGATTCTCTCTCTCCCTCTCTCTCTCTCTCAAAATAAATAAACAAAACAAACAAACAAACAAACAAGAAAACCAACTACACCATCTACAGATTGTTGATGTTATTCTTGGACTAGTCATAATGCCACAAACTCAAGAAGCAATTCTTAAATCAAGTATATGAGAAGGTTCAACCTGGAATCTCATAAAAGTCTTATGAGATTTTTCAAGGTAATATACACATGACAAAACAAAACAAAAATCACATAGTCCAGAGGGTTGATAATGGAAAACATTATCTCCCTGTCCCTACCTTAGTCCCTCCCCGCAGAATCAACCATTTTTTACTATTTCTAATTCTTCTAATGGTTTCCATCGTATCTATGGATAATTTACTTCTATCTTCTTTGGTTTATCATTATTGATAACATTTACTCTCCCCTTCTATGAAAGATGTGCATTTATTTCAGTTTTATCTCCTTTCTCTCTTACTTCTTCCAGTGATTATAATTGTATATTTAAATTTTTGTTGATTACCTTTTAAACTTTATACAATTAAACATCTATTTTTATGTGTCATTGACTTTTGATAGTATCTCTGCGAGGATACCTGACGTGAAGAAAACCAACAGGCTGAAGGATATTGTCAAGACAAACAAAATAACTGACCCTGGACAAAATAGAAATCATTCTGGGAATAGAACAGTTTCACTTAACTGCACCTTTGGTGTTCATGCTCTGAGCTGCTGTTTTTACATTTTGGTTCATCTGAAGATATGCCTCCGTCCACTTCCTTTAGCTTTCTTTATGTTTAAATGTCATACAAATACAGAAAAGGGCACAAATCAGAAGACTCAATTCAGTCAGTTATCAGAAAGTGAGCATCTGTATAAACATCTGTGCATGCAGTGGACCATTGTCAGCACACTAGAAGTGTCCCTCTTGTCCCTTCCCAATCACCACCTTCCCAAAGACAAGCACTCTCATGACTCTGCTGGTAAATACCTCCTTGATTTTCTTTATAATTTTACCACTCATGTGCATTCCTAAACACTACAGTTAAATTTTGCCTCTTAGAGTTAGGTTTTGGGAACTTATGTAGGTAGAATCATGTAGTAGGTAATCTTTTGGGTCTTGTTTCTTTTATTTAGTGTTATATTTGTGAGACTTATCTATGTTGTGTAATAGAAATGTAGTTCATTCCTTTTCATGACTATGTAGCATTCCAGTTTGTGAATATGGCATAACTGACTTAGCCATTCTGCTTTTGATAGACAAATATGAATTCTTTCCAATTTGGGGCTATTTTGGACATTGCCACTGTGAACATTGTTCCAGGTCTCTTAGTGTATATTTGCATGCATTTCTGTGGGCTATGCACCTAGGTTTATGATTGCAGAGTTCTAAAGTACATATAACTGCACTTCAGTAGGTAATACCAAACTGTTTTCCTAAGTGATTTTACCAATTTACAGTCATACCTGTGACATAAGAGAACTTCCAGTTCTTGCTATTATCAGCCTTCTTTATATAGGCACTCTAATGGGTATATATTAGAATCTCACTTTGATTCATACCTTACATATCTCTAATTGATAAGGATAACTGAGCACATTTTTATGTGTTTAGTGCCCATTTTAAATACCTTCTCTTGTGATACACCCATTTTTAATTGGGTTAACTATATTTTTTCTTTTTATTTGGAGAAATGTATTACATATAGTAATTATATGTGTCACAAGTATTTTCTCCACTAGATGCCTTGTCTTTGCATTCCCTTAAAATATCTTTTGATGAAAAATGTCTGTAATTTTAACATAGTACAACTTATCAATCTTTTCCTTGATTAGTACTTTTTAAAAGTATACTAAGAAATCTTGTCCCGGGGTGCCTGGGTGGCACAGTCGGTTAAGCGTCCGACTTCAGCCAGGTCACGATCTCGCGGTCGAGCCCCGCGTCGGGCTCTGGGCTGATGGCTCGGAGCCTGGAGCCTGTTTCCAATTCTGTGTCTCCCTCTCTCTCTCTGCCCCTCCCCCGTTCATGCTCTGTCTCTCTCTGTCCCAAAAATAAATAAAAAACGTTGGAAAAAAAAAAATTAAAAAAAAAAAAAAAGAAAAAAGAAATCTTGTCCGGCCCCAAAGTCATAGATATTTACCTTTAGGATCTTCTGGAGGCATTATTTCTTGCCTTTCATGTTTAGATCTTCTACCCAGCCAGAAGTGATTTTGTGTGAATGGTGTGCAGTAAGGGCCAATTTTCATGTTTTCTCATAATGGAGATTCAACTATTGTAGACCCATTTAATGAAAAGGCCATCTTTTGCCTACTGCTCTAAAATACTACCATTTACATAAGTCAGGTAATAATGGATCTATTTCCAGATTCTCTGTTCTGTTGATCAGATATCCTTGTCTTAAATCCTGTACCTTTATAATAAGCTTTGGTATATGACAAAGCAAGTCTTCCAACATGGTTTTTCTTCTCCAAGAGACCCTTGATTAGTCTGGGCTCTTTGCATATTATAGATTCAAATAGTCAACTTATGGGGGGGGAAACTGTTCATATTTCTTTGGAATCATCTTGAGTCTATAAGTCAATTTGGAAGGAATGGTCATGCCTATAATATTGAGTTTTCCAAACTATAAGCATGATATATCCTTCTGTTTATTTAGTTATTCCTTCTCTTCTCTCAATAATGATTTATGATTTTATGTGAGAAATCTTACACATAGTTTATTAGTTTTATCCCTATATACCATATATAATTTGATATTATTTAACACTTTTTAATTTTTATGTATTAACTATTTGTTGCCTGTTCTAGACTAAATTTTTATGTCCCCCCCCCCCCCCAAATTCATGTTTAAATCTAATTCCCAACATGATAGTATTTGGTGGTGGGACCTTGGGGAGTGACTAAGTCATGTGAGTAGAGTCCTTATGAATGGGATCAGTGCCCTTTTAAAGAGACCCCAGAGACCTTGCTTTGCCTCTTCTACCACATGAGGACACAGTGAAAAAATGGCTGTCTGTTAACCAGCAAGTAGGTCCTCACCAGACACCAAATCTACTGGCACCTTGATATTGGACTTCCCATACCTCCAGAATTATGAGAGAGAAATTTATGTTGTTTAAGTCACATCTGTGGAATTCTGTTATAGAAGCCTGAACAGACTAAGATATTGCCATTATATGAAAATGCAGTTGATATTTTGTATTTGAGATGCATCAACTTTGCTATGTCATTAATTCCAATAATCTATCTGTAAATATTTTTGGATTTTCTGCATACACAATTATATCCCCTGTAAACTACTATAGACATGTTCTTCCTTTTTCATACTTCATACTTGTTTTTATACTTTGTTTTTTTCTTGATTTACTGTCTGTTTTATAATGCTTTTGCTGCATTATAAACCACCCCAAATTAAGCACATATTTCTTACAAGTCTGTGGGTTGGCTGAGTATTTATGCTGGTTCGAATTAGTCTTGCCAGTACTCATTTGTGCATCTGCACTTAGCTGCAGGTCAGCTAACCACTTATGTTCATGTTGACTGGGTTTCTCACATATCTAGGGCCACAGCAAGGACAGCTAGGCCAACTTAGTTCTACTCAACATGGTCTCATCCTGTAATTTGTTATTATCCCCAATGGCAGTGCCAAAGTCTCTGAAAAAGAGGGCTGGGCGAGGGGGGGGGGGGGCGCACTCTTGAGGCCCAGAACTGGCACATTGTCAATTTCACCATATTCTTTTAACCAAAACAAAATGCAGGACCAACCCACATTCAAGAGGGGCTTCAGAGTCCCATTACATTGCAAAGGATTACATACAAGGAGCAATAAAGAATTCGTGTCATTTTTGTTTTAATCGAAATGCCACACTGACCTGGCTGGGATTTCCAGTACAAGGTTGTTTAGGATGGCTAATAGTATGCACTCTTGTCTTTTTTTATAGTCTCAGGAAAGCTTTCAGTGTTTGATCATTAATTATAATATTTGCTGTTCCTTTCTGTTCTCTAGAGGGTTTTTTCCCTTACAAGTGGATGTTTTTATCACATGCTTATGTTTTATACATGTAAATAATTCTATTTCACTCCTTTATTTTGTCAGTGTAGTGAGTTATGCTGGTTTTCTAACATGAAACCAGCTTTGCATCCTTTCAGTACATACAACTCTATCATGTTGTATTGTCCTTTTACATTTTGCTGCATTTGATTTATTATTTTTTAAAAAATTTATATCTGTGCCCATAATGAAATTAACATATACATTCTAAATTCTCATAATATCCCTACTTGCTTTTTTACGGAAGAGTTTGTGTAAGAATGACATTAGTTCTTTCTCAAAATAGTTTTAATTCACTACAGGAGCTCTTTGTGTCTGCAGTTTTTATGAGGGAAAGTTTTAATTATGGATTAAATTTCTTTAATAATTTATGACTACTCATATCTTCTGTTTCTTCCTGTGTCAGTTTTGTTAGGTTTTAGTTTTCTAGAAGTTTGTCTCTTTTTTCTGCATTTTCAAGTTTGGTTAGAATTGCTCAACATATCTCTTAAGATATTTTTAGTATTGTAGAATCTGTCATAAGATCTCCTTTTTCATTTGCAATAGTGATAATTTGTGTTTTCTTTTTTCTTGACTATTCTTGCCACGTCTGTCAATTAGTGTTTTAAAGGAAACAACCTTTGATTTTGTTCATTTTTTTCATTATCTATTTGTTTCCCACTTTACTAACTTCTGCTCTTAGGTATATTATGTTTTTTCTTTGATAAAATTGGCTGTTATTTTTTCTAATCTCTTGGGATTTTAAGCCTTGTTTTCTAATATATTTATTTAAGCTATAATTTTCCCTCTAAGTATGGAATTAGTAGCAAATGAAAGTGTTTTTACTATTATGCAGTTATGGTTTCTTTTTTGCTCATGAGATTTTCAGAAGTTTATTAATTTCTCAACATACAAAGATTATCTCCTATATTTTTGTTGTTGAGTTCTACCTTAATTGTTCTTATGGCCAGAGAACAAATTCAGTATCATTTCAATGACTTTGATATTTATTGATACTTTATAACTCAGCATATGATTTCCATAATAAAACTTTATTAATAAATATTCCATATTTACTTAGAAATAAGGTATATTCTGCAGTCTTCTATATATGCACAATAGGTCCAGTTTATTAATAGTCCTCTTTTCCATGCTTACTGAATTTTTTTACTGCTGTTTCTATCAGGTAAGAGAACTATGTTAAAAATCTCCCACTATGATTGTGTACTTATCCATTTCTCCTTTTAGTTTTGGCAATTGTTTTCTCTATGTATATTAAGCCTATATCATTAGGTACATATACACACTTTTACCATTTTTTGGCTACCCAAGAAATTACAATATGCCTTCCTTGACTTAACCAAAATCTAATATTACTTAATACTCTTACCCTATTCTTGAACAATTCAAGAATTCAAGGACCTTACAACGCTAATATTTCTATGTATATTATATATTCCTCCTTGATTATATTGCTTCTATTGTGGTATATTTCTAACTAGGCCAACATGGGAACTTGAACTCATGACTCCAAGATCAAGAGTCACATGCTCTACCGAATAAGCCAACCAGGTGCCCTATTGTGGTATATTTTAATTTCATATATATTTTAAATCCCATGATACATTATTATTGTTCTCATAGCTCTTCGTTTCTTCCCACATCTCAGACCTTTATTCTGAGATCCATTTCCTTCTGCCTAAAGGGCACTTAGTATGTCCTTACTATGAGTTTGCTACTATAAGTTTTTGTTTAACTAAAAATGTCTATATTGCATCTTAATTTTTGAAGGATATTTCTGATGAGTGCAGAATTCTATATTGGCAGTTATTTTTTCTTAGAACTCTAAAGATAGCACTTCATTATCTTCTGGTTCTCATTGTATCTGTTGAAAAGACAACTGTAATTCAAATTGTTCTTCCTATGAAGGTAATTTGCCTTCTTCCCTTATTGCTTTTAAGGGTTTCTCTTAAGGGTTTCTTACCTTATTGCTTTTAAGGGTTCTCTTAAAGGGTTTCTAGCAGTTTTAACTTATGTGGTTCTCATTTATGTTTTCTTATTCTCTTGGTTATTATTTATTGCATATTGGAAATTATACTTGTGACATTGCTTGTAAAGATAATTTGAGACCCAGAATAATATTCCCTTCTTCCATAAAACAGTAGCATTTTCTGTGGGCACAAATAAATCAGGACCACTTTAATCCAACTCTAGAGCCTATGATGGTTGGAAACTGACCTGAAATCCTTGTTAGAACAGTAGACATCTGGTTTATTATCTCCTAAAGTGGAGCTCTTTACCATCCCAAGTCAGGGTGTGTGTGGGGGAAGGTGGGGGGGCGGCAGGGAAGATAGGTGTTTAAGTCTCCAACTTTTGTCCCCTTCGTTGCTCTTCACTGTTTAGCCTCACAGCCTCTTAGTTGCCTTTTTCTGAAATTGGCAAATTCCTTCCAGAAGAAAAGTTGCCCCCAATGCCAAGTTCTTCTCTCAGAATTTCTGTTTTCTTCTAGACCTTGGTTCATTATTTTTTCATTCTCTTGCTAGCTTTCCAGTGCCTTCAGTTAGGTATTTTTAAATTTTGTCCTAATTTACTATTTGGCTCAAGGAGAGAACAGTTTGAACTACCTAGGCCTTTATTACTGGAAGCAAGGTGACTTCTATCCATTTTTCATCTTCCAGAAATATATTAAAATCTCTCTTCCTTTGATGATTCACTCTTCTATTCTTATCATTATCTTGAGTTTATTCTTCTTAGTTCTAATTTACTGCTGTTTAAATAAGATTTCAAGAGGGGCTCCTGGGTGGCTCAGTCAGTTGAACATATGACTCTTTGTTTCAGCTGAGATCATGATCTTGCAGTTTGTGGGATTGAGCCCCATGTCAGGCTCTGTGCTGACAGTGCAGGGCCTGCTTGGGATTCTCTCTAAATTAATTAATTAATTAACAAACTTTAAAAATAAATAAGTAAATGAGATCTCAGGAAACAGGAGATACAAATGTGTGCGTGCTGTATCTGCCATGCTGTAACCTATCCTGCTTAAAATCATTAAGTAAATAATTTACAAATATTAATATTTGAATTATTTTTCTTATAACAACTTCACTGAGATATAATTCACATACAATACAATTCACCATTTCCAAGTATACAACTCTGTATATTTGAACTATGATTAATAATAAATTATTTGTTTCACACAATTAATCTCCAGATATTACTGTCTTAAGACATTATTGAGCTAATGTAGGAGTTTACAATGGAGAAAGAGAGCTGTGACATATACATAGATATTTATAGTAGGAAATGGCAGAGTAAGTAAGAGCAGAGAGGGAGCATAGAGAAATGAAGAAATCAGCATTTAACCTGAATCTTGAATGGTGGCTTGAGCAGAGATGGACAGAGGTAGAACGAGCTGCCATCCCATAAAGTAAAACACAAGGGCAGCTGCTAGTCTTGGTGTGAATTAGAAGGGGAAAAAAAGTCCCTCCCACCCCCATTCTAAGCACCCTTGTACACCTACAGCAACCAAGTGTAATGAAAGAGCCCAGTCAGACTGAAGCATCCGGAAAAATTCAGGTCCTGTTCTTGTTTGACTGGAGCATAGTAAGTAAATAAAAGGTACCACTGGAGAAGTTGATTGTGGAGGACTTTGAATACTGTGCTATGGAGTTTGTACTCTATTTACTGGGCAACCAGAAACCACTGGGGATTGTGTTCAGAGGAATGCCATGAACAGAGCTGGAATTTGCAGAGCTTGTTGGCAGTAGTGCAAAGGGAGAAGTGAGAGGCAAGGAAATCAGTCGGAAGGCTTATGTGGCAGTTCAGCAAAAGGTATTAAAGACCTAATAAGCTAGAATGATGGAAGGAGAATAAAAGTGGTGTGAAATTAACACATCCGGTAAAAATGTCCTTTGCAGATTGGGTAGTAAGGGCTGGGGAAGCAATGGGTGGAGGAAGGATAAACTAAAGATGATCCCATACAAAAGAAATGAGTTGAAATCTGGAATTTATCTGCAGTTTATCAGCTGGGTGACTGAGACAGTCACTTTAGTTTCCTGTGGCAGCTGGCTAATTTCCCAGAAATTCAGTGGTTAAAGGAAGGAAAGAGGAGGAAATATAATTCAAGGGGGTTGCAGGATTGGCCAGATTTGTAGGCTGGAAACAGGCTGAAGAGAAGGATTAGGATTAAGGTTTACACTGTGGATGGGAGAAAGTGATTTTTTTATGTTAATGAAGTCAATGAGATTCAAAGTTATATAAAAATCAGTATAGTAACTAGACCTCAGACACTTGTTAATCATTAAAACAGGGTTTTTTTTATTATTTATTTTTTTGAGGGACAGAGAGAGAGCACAAGCAGGGGAGGGGCAGAGAGAGGGGGGAGACACAAAATCCAAAGTAGGCTCCAGGCTCTGAGCTGTCAGCACAGAGCCTGACACAGAGAAACATGAGATCATGACCTGAACCAAAGTCAGACACTTAACCGAGTAAGCCACCCAGATGCCCCTAAAACAGTTTTTAAAAGATGTTTTGCTCAAATCTGTGTTTATTGGTTTTCCACACTGCCAGTGTTGATTTGTGAGATTTCATAAGGTATAAGGTATTTATTGCCAGTTCCCTGATCACAGTTAAAATAACCTTCAAGAGAAAGGGATCGTTATGTCATATATACTATTTTACAGATATTTCAAAGTTCAGAGACTATCTCTAAAATAAATTTTTGGAGATTCCTTTTTTTAAAGTTACCTATGGTATTTCTTCTCTATGTAGCTATTATTGAATTACATTAGTCTTCATCCTAAGTCAAATTTGTATAAAGTAGAAATTTTGGAGAGATGTCGAGATATCTCCTTCCAAATATTTTATTTGTATCTATGACTCACTCACAATACCGCATCCAGTCACACTGAGTGGTTTGAATCATGGGCTGGTTATTGATCGGGTTACTTGGTTAAATGACTAACCTGGTCATCAGTTCAGACTATGTCTATGTGTAAACACCAGTTTGGCAGTTTAACGGAAGTACCCAGACAAATCATGTTTTCAGTATACTCAAGATACAAGGAAGAGAAGGAGTTTGTGCGTTGACACATGACATACGTGAACCAGTGACAACCTACGAATAAAATGAGGAGTTGGGGAAGGTCTGTGCTTATTTAGTTAGTTGGGTACCCACTTACATGACCTCTGGTATTTACTGTTCTCCAAACCAGCCCCTTGGTCAGTGACAGTAAAGAATGCTAGCCTTTGAGCCACACAGAATGTTTTCTTCATTCACACTCACTTGTGGTTTTACTGGGCCATGTATCATTCAAAACAAAAGGAGAGGGGAAAAAAATCAAGCAAACAACGCAAGTCTTATTGCCACTTACGTTACGATGTTAAAATCAAAGAAAATATTTCTGCCAATTAACCATCCCCTTGATAACTTTGGATGGTTGGCTGTTACTTGCCAGATCGATCTGGGGACGTAAAAATGACGTGTCACTGCTCTGTACACCTGAAGGTTCTATTTTAGAACAATAAGAAGACTTAGAAAATACCAGGCCAACCCCACTCTTTTTACAGATGATGGAGCAGACAACCAGTGACTTATCCAGGGGTCACACTGTGAGTGAATAACAGAGTAAAAACAGAGTAAAATCTAGGTTAATTTATTCTACATTCTGGATTCTCTGTACTGGACTTTCAGGCTTCCCATAATGTCCTATGATCTAGGACCAGCTTCACTTATACACAGGTTAAGTGGTTCTAAGCAGACAACTTGCTTAGAAAGAAGTGTTCTACTTTCCAAAAATATTTCCCTAATTCTCCCGACATGTAAGATATTGCTACCAGGCCTAGTGCCTTCCAAGAACTCTACGGATGTTTACAGAGATAATCCGAAAGCCATTATTGAAATAAAAATATTTAATACATTTATTTGATGCAACTTCACTAGCATTCTCCCATATGGTCTTCACACCAGCTATGCTAAGTAGGTAAAAAGCATAAATGGGAAGTTCAGAAAGGTCACTTTATCTGGCTCCCGTCAGAGAGCTAGTAGGGAGGAGCAATATGCAAATCCAGCTGTGGCGGAGTCCAGCAGGCTCTTTCCAGGAGTCAAACAGTCCTTTAAGGAATGCTGATGGTTAACTGACAGTCTGTCCGGGGTCAGAGTAACCAAACTGCAGTTTAATATAGAATATGCTGATGCCTTCATTGAATTTTTATTGGAGAATAACATAACTGACATGCACTGAGTGGTTATTATATGCCAAGCCCTGTACTTGACCCCTCTTGCTCCATTTAACCTTCACACTAACCTATCAGATATATATTATCATCATTATACCATTTTCACAGGAAAGTGAGGTGTGTAAAGTTTCAGTGACGTGCCCAAGACCCTGCAGTTTGGTGGCACCAGCACGTGAGCCCAGGCAGTTTGGCTCCAGAGTGTCCTTTAATCCCTGTTCCATGCTGCCATGTAACACCTGCAACCTCAGTACGAGACCTGCAGAGAGGGTCAAGTGGTGACTCTGTCAAGAAAGTTGAATAGAAGGGCACCTGGGTGGCTCAGTTGGTTAAGCGTCTGACTCTTGATTTCAGATCAGGTCATGATCTCACAGTTTGGTTCGTGAGTCTGAGCCCCATGTCAGGCTCCGTGCTGACAATGCAGAGTCTGCTTGGAAATCTCTCTCTCCCCTCCCTCTCTCTGCCCTTCCCCACTTGCTTGCATGCTCTCTCAAAAATAAATACATAAACTTAAAAAAAAATCATTAGAAAAGAAAGTTGAATAGATTACCAAAGACTCGATTGAAGCCAAGTTGAGAAGAAACTTGAAGCTTTCAGACAACGATTGGTTTTTATAGGAAGTTAGCAGAGGTCTTGAGGCACTGTGGAATAGCCTTGATGGGGATTTGCAGAGATATTCCTGATATCTTGGTGAAAGTTAACAAGGCAACGGGAAAAATGGTGGTGAGCTTTCTATTTGGAGACCAACCTGAGCCATCTTTCATCCTAAAGAAGGCAAAAAAATATTGTCACAATTTACACTTTTTTTTGTAATTGGTTTCTCAAATGAGCTAACTTCTGAGAGCTGGTCCTGAAACAGTGAACCAGGAAAAATAAGTTTGTTGGAGACTGAGAGGCAATAAAAAATCTGGGGCATGTTGTGCAAAGGCAGCTATCGGCACACAGCACCAAGAGTGCCCATGGGCAAAGGGAAGCTGAGAGGGTAAAGGGAAATAGGAAAACTCTGCTGACTCTCAATTCTGGCTGTGGTTCTGACTCTAAAAAGTCTTATTGGAGCACAGACACAGCCATTCGTTTACATATAGTCCATGGCTGCTCCCACACCACAATGGCAGGCCTGCAAAGCCTAAACTATTTACTACCTTACCCTTTACAGAAGTTTGCCAACCCCTGCTCTAGACCTGTTACCCAAAGAACTGGAGGGAAAACTTTTTTTACCACTTTCCAGCCATTCTTGGGGGACACCAAATAGGTTTGGCCTCATGAAAACTCCTTGGACAAGAAGCCCAGCAATATGGTTCTATTGCCTTTTTCTTTTTTAGGTTGCATGATTATACTATACTATATAAATGGAACTATAGAATATAAGCCCATGATGTAATCCTATCTGATGAAACTGTGGGAAGAAGGAAGGCAGCATGGAGTACTTAACAGATCACCAAGAACTCTTCAAAAAAGAAAGGAGAAAGCATGGTTGAAGGGGCTGGAAAGAGAAAAAGCAGAGAGAATCCTCTCAAAGCTGTAGTTTCCTCACCTATCAAGTGAGGGCATTGGGCTTCTCCATGGGGCCTCTGAGGACCCTCAATCATTAGCTTCCTTGGCTTTTCCTGAACCATCACAAAATCCCAAGACTTTATGCCCTGAAATCTAGCATCCTGCATTAACTCCCATTCAGTATGCCAGGTCTCTCCAGTCACTCATTACCATTCTAACATTTTTAGTTTCTATATGTGTAATATGTCTGAGTGATTTAACAACTTTTAATTATTAGCAAGTCTGTATCTTTTCACCAATATTTATATGTAAGCTTAATATAACAAGAAACTAGTGTTTTCTGAGCACCGAAAGATCCCAAAGTTCTATAAAACCTCATCAGTATATTCTTTTATTTTTAATTTTTTTTAATGTTGATTTATTTTTGAGAGAGAGAGCCAGAGCATGAGTGGGGGAGGGGCTGAGAGGGAGACAGAGACACAGAATCCAAAGCAGGCTCCAGGCTCGGAGCTGTCAGCACAGAACCCGACATGGGACTCAGCTCACAGGGCTCGAACCCACGAGCTATAAGATCGTGACCTGAGCCAAAATCGGACACTTAACCAACTGAGCCACCCCGGTGCCCCTAGCAGTATACTCTTAACAACTAACTGCAGGCTAACCCATCCATTTTGGGTCAGGAGTGGCTAATAATTGTACATGCGACTGTGTAGCTATAGGTTCTTGACAATCATAGCAAATAATCATATGACCAAATAGCGGCTCAACTGAGATTTAAAAGTTGCCATGGCTCTCTGAAGAGATGTAATAGAAATTAACTGTGTATCTCTTATGTCTATATCATAGAGCTAAGAAATAGGGCTTGAGTTTATTTTTAAAATATATTCATGTATTCAGCAAATATCTATTAAATGACTACTCTGTGCCAGGAATTAAATTCACACCCCCAACTATGCAACTGTACTATACATGAAACCCTTACATTATTTTGCATTTCTTTTATTTCCACGTTCCTGTTAAAAATAAGCCACACTGAGCAAGTTCTGTGATTTTTCTGCTCAATGCAGAACTGTCCACTTGAGATCTTCACACAAAGATCACAGAGGGGAAAATCCCTTCCTGCAAGGACATCAGAGGTGTTACTCGTCTGGTAATGGCTTTAGCTTCAGGGGGTCAGAATGTCACATCATATTTAAACAATACTTCAGTAATGGTGCTCACTTTTCCCATCCCATTGATAAGCGGAAAGGAAGCTGGCATGTTTAGCTTCAGGATATGTGTGAAAAAAGCCCTGAGAATGAGAGAAAGGGATGAGGCGGGGCACAGAAACCTAGTTGTTCCCTTTACCTCCAGAGAACAGAGAGAGAAGGGAGAGCCGCTTTTCCTTCTTCAGAAATAAAAGAGACCAGAGGAGGCTCTTGGGGCCTAACCCAACCCAGGAGAAGTCAGAATAACGAGTGCTAAACCAGTGCTTCTCCAGCTGCCTCCAGCTGGGCTAGGAGTATCAGAGCCACCTAGGGAGCTTGCTAAAGATGCCCTTTTCCTGGGCCCACCCAGACCTAGGTGAACAGAACCTTTGGAGGTCGGGTGAGGGGAAATCTGTACCCTGAGTCACCCCCATGCACAAAAAAGTATGAGAACCTTTGTTGCAAATCTAGATAGATTGAATTAATTTACAAGTCCTTAAGTTTGAATGAAATGAAACATTGTTTTAAACCAGTGTGGAAGGTATTAGAGTGGAGTTTATTAGAACTCAAGTCCTTAAGATGCCATCTTAGGCGACAAAAATTAACCTAGGACCGGGTGTCCGACTTTCCTTCTTCTGCCCGCCTCATTCCAAACTCCCTCCTGCTCTCCCCACTCCTCCATCCTCCTGTTCTTCCTTTCTTTCCATGGTTTAGGCCTTAGAACTAAAAACTAACTGCAGCAGCAGCCACACAAAGACTAAAGGTCAGATTCAGAGCAGGAGTAGGCTTTTCTAACTTAAGGTTGACGAAATGTCTCTGAAAAGAAATGTCTCTGCCTTGCAGAGAAGGCAAAACATGTGCATTTCTGTTGTAGACATTTTTTCACTTTTTAATATATATTATCTTCAGTCTGTAAAAATTAACAAGACTGGAAAGTTTATCCCTGAAATAGGAACTTTCTTCGAAAGTGTATCAGAAGCTCAACTTCTTAATAATTATCCCAACAATGTGTGCTATTATCACACTACTATGAGAATGGGATTGTCCCCAGTCTCTCTAACACATTCTTGTGCTGTCTAAGCAGATTGACACCCAGTGGTCCCTTCCATCCTCATTCTGCTCACAGAAGCCTTTTCTCCATTGGCAACTCTCCCATCCATAGCCAGGTCCTCTCTCTACCTTCCCAACTTACCTATTGTCCCTGCACTCCTTCTACACACTCTGCCTGCTTTTAGAAAGAGAGATGCCCTCCAATTTCATGCCATCTATAGGAGACAGCACCCAAATCAGATGTTCAATGTAAACACAGCTCCCTCTGGCCAAGGCCTTTCTTGTTCCTCTCTCTGCCCCCCACCCCGTTTAAGTTCACAGTTTTACTCCTAGGCCCTTTAGTTTTCTCCGAATACTGTCCTTTCCATACATTATTGAAAACATTTCCCAAATGAAACAGAGCTTCCTTTGGGGAGATTAGGTTAAACAAAAGGCATTTAATGAGAAAGTCATTTCAAATCACTCTTTAAGTACAAGTACCACCTGGACTTTGAAGAAAGAGAACAGTTGGCCTCACAATATTGTCTTATGGGGGTAACCAAGTCAGGTTTTAAATTACACCAAAATAAGGAAGAAGGATGAATGAGAGAGCAGTATGGGAATGTGTGTTTAATCCTGAAGAACAGTCTTTCCTATGTCCCTCCTGACTATATGGAAAATACATGTGGGTGTTAAGGTGTTTTTTACATATGTACTTTGTAATGGTAAAGTGAGAAAAGAAAATGGAAACTATGCAGGAACTAATTCAGCACAAGCTATTGGTTAATACCTGAGAGAAGAAAAACACTAGGGAGAACTTTAAATCAGACCATGTGAGAAGGCCATCTGTAACTTAATATTTTAATTCATGCCCCCCCAAAAAACATCTATATGAAAAAATAATAAAATGTAAATAGAAAACTTTTCCTACTGAAGAGTGAAATTGCTTTCCAAATAGTCAGAAAGAGAGAGGAGGGAGAACACTTAAACATGTTATATTACTGTCTAGTAAATCCATTCTCATTTATCCATACTAATGAAGTGTTAAAACAAAAAAAGAAAGAAAGAAACAACAAGCTCAAAATGGAGTCACTTGTGCTAAACCACATGCCAACAAACCAAGACTTAATACCTAACCTAACTGCAGTTTCAGCCTCCCCCAGGAATATAATCTTAACCAGTCAATCTAGAATTACCAGGTCAGCACTAGTGAGGTAATCTGCCTAATAGACCCCAGCCTTCCTCCAAAGGAAGGTGACTTTGCCTGAAATAATCCATTCTTTGCTAGAATAACTCTCTTGCCCCACCTCCTTCTGCCTATAAAAGTCTTCCATTTTGTACAGCTCCCTGGAGCTCCTTTCTTTTTCTTTCTTGTTTTTTTTAAGATTTTTTATTTTTTAAGTAATCTCTACACCCAATGTGGGGCTCAAGATATTAAGAGTTGCACATTCCACTGATTGCACCAGTCAAGCACCCTACAAGCTCCTTTCTATCTGCTAGATGGTATACTGCCTGACTCATGAATTGTTGAATAAGCCAATTAGATCTTCACATTTGCTCAGCTGAATTTTGTTTAACAGAAGGAAAATAGGACATCAGCCAAAATAGCATTAGTGTTAGATTTTGTAATATATTTTGAATTACTCATTTTAACAGGGATGGGTGGGCGCCTGGGTGGCTCATCAGTTAAGCGTCCAACTTCGGTTCGGGTCATGATCTCATGGTTCGTGAGTTCAAGCCCCGCGTCAGGCTCTGTGCTGACAGCTCAGAGCCTGGAGCCTGCTTGGGATTCTGTGTCTCCCTCTCTCGCTGCCCCTCCCCCACTCACACATGTGTGCACACGTGTGCGGGCACACACACACACACACACACACACACTCTCTCTCTCTCTCTCTCTCAAAAGCAAATAAACATTAAAAAAAATTTTTTTTAACAGGGATGGGTGTTCTGAGAATTTACCAGAATCCAAACTAAATATTCATTTAATCAGGAAACATTTAGCATATTCTTACTATGCACAGAACATGCAACAAAGTGCCATGGGTATGGCAAAGACTCAGCCTTACGACTTAGCTTAGAACACTCTTCCACATTTATATAACATGTGTCCCAAAATGAATTTCATATATTATTCATTCAGTGTATTCGTCCATTCATTCTTGTATTCATCCATTCAGTGAATCTTGATCAAACACTTCCTATGTGACAAGCACTGTTCTAGGCCTTGGGATACACCAATAAGCCAATAGATAGAAACAGACAAAAAGCATGCTCACTTTGGCAGCATGTACACTAAAACTAAAACAATACACAGAAAATTGGTGCGGTCCCTGCACAAGGATGACACGCAAATTTGTAAAACATCCCATGTTAAAAAACAAAACAAAAACAGACCAAAAGCTCTGCCCCTTTGCTCCCACGGAGCTTTATTTAGGTTGAGGGACAGCCAATAAGCAAGCAGCACAATAAATAAGTCAACTACATAGTGTGTCTGGAGTGACCAAACATTCTGGTGGTTTGTTCAAGATAGTCTCAGATTATATATATTGTTCTGTCCCCACCCCATTCCAGTTAACGCTCCCTTTCACCTTCAAAAGTGTTCCATTTGGCCAATGAATTGGTCACTCTAAGTATGTTTGAAGATGATACATGGAGAATGGGGAGAGCAGAGAATGGATTGCAGGTTAACAAGGTGGTCAGGGTGGGTCCTATGGAACCAGGAACATTTGAGCTAAGATTTGAACAGTATGAGAGTTGGTCAAGAGCATATGATTTTAAAAGTCTGTATCCTTATTATAAAACATTGAACTAATATA
This sequence comes from Panthera pardus, assembly GCF_024362965.1. NCBI lineage: Eukaryota > Metazoa > Chordata > Mammalia > Carnivora > Felidae > Panthera > Panthera pardus. The sequence goes on along the minus strand of NW_026526655.1, from coordinate 62,003,708 downwards.
CTTTTTCATGCTTTTCTTCAGCCTATATAAGCTTTTAAAACATAAATGGTGTTATATTGCTCGTAGTATATGGCATCTTTGAATCACTAACTTATCCTGGCCAGTTCCACATCAGCGTATACACACAGTAGTCCACTGTGTACTCATACTGCTTTCCCACTGCTGCAAGACTCTCCATCTAAATTGATTCTGCTCTAGTGAAAGAAGGGAGTGGCAGATTTGGGGGAGGGACCGAGAAAAGGAGGCCAGGGATTAAGCCTTTCTTGGTAATCAAATCTATGCTAAGTCTCCATGCTTCTTGCAGGCTACAGCAAGTTTCTAGAGTAAAAATATACAGAGATAGCAAGAGTAACCACAAAGCAAGCAAAGCAGATTAGGAATGCTTTAAGAATATTTCTCCAAAATGTAGAAATTGATCGTCTCAACAGAAAGGAAATCAGTTAGTGAATTCAGTTGAGAGATTTCGTTGAAATAATATGAAAGCACTTGGTTCAGTTCCCTTCTTCACTGGGGTCCATTCCTTTCCCCCTGCAAATGGGAAAGAGGGGGGTAGGTGTCACTGATGAGAAGGCTTAATTTCAATTTTTTTCTCCTCCTTCCTGACCCCACCCCCACCCCCATCTGAAGACTGGAGCCATCCTGATGACACAACAAGCTAAGGGTATCTATTCTTAGGGATAAAAGCCTGGGAACGAGGTCATGATTTATGATAGAAACACTTCTCCCTGACCAGCATATTGTAAGCTCCAGTTGATCAAGTTATGTCATTACAAGTTAAGTGGGCAATTAATTTCTTTGAGAGATACTAATTTGACAATGACAGTACATTTTATGTACAATCTGTCACCAGGCACTAGTTTGGTAAAGAGGCCATATCACTAAGGCATGTATAGAATGAGACTCCGAATATTATAGCAATTGATTCTTCTCTTTGATGATTTATTATTATTGTAAAAGCATATAGGCTGGTACTTGGTGTTCAGGACTTTAAAACTATCAGACTGAAAAATGAAAAAATAATCCATCATATGAACATTGTAGTGTATTATACAGATGTAGTCATCATCTGGCTTTTTCCAAATAGTATAAACGTGGGGGCACCTAGGTGGCTGAGTCAGTTAAGGGTCCACCTTAGGCTCAGGTCATGATCTCACCGTTAGTGAGTTCGAAACCCGCATTAGGCTCTGCGCTGATAGCTCAGAGCCTGGATCCTGCTTCAAGTTCTGTGTCTCCCTCTCTCTCTGCCACTCCTCTATTCGTGCTTTCTCTCTCTGTGTCCTTCTCTCTCTCTCACTCAAAAATAAATAAACATTAAAAAACAAAAACCAAATAGTTTCAGCGTGTTCCCCAAGTCTCAGGAGGACAGAGGTCCAAGGCTGGAGCCCTCTATTTGTCAGCCTTGCATTTGGGGTAGGTAGACACAGACAAATATATAACTCATAGAAAGAGGAGGGGAAAGCATTTAACAAATAGGATAAATCCTTGTTAAATTAAATTTTTCTAATTTAGAGTATATAGGACTTTCCGTGGTTCAAATAAAATTCCCTCTGAATTGTCAGAGTCTTAATTCATGAATAAGAAGAATCTGACTAACTTTAGTAGCTTTTCCAAATTAAGAGTTCAGGGAAATACGACGTGCACTCAGAGCGTGAGTGCAGCAAGCAATTCATTCTCATAAAGCAGTGTGCTTGTAGTTTGTAATAGAAGTCTGCCATGAACTACAGTGCTTTCAGTAATGACTTCGTTTGCTTACTAGAGTCTGTTTTATATCAGATGGTACTTTATGTTGAATAAAGTATGCTTTTCTTGAAAATTTCTATAATTTAGGCCTCATACCAGCCAGACTGTCTACAGTGCACACATACCCCATTCTAAACTAATGAAATTTGCCGGCACGAGCACCATCATACAAAGCAATGTAAAATAACACGAGTGTGTTAGCGTGCAGATCGCAAACTAAAACCACGTGGGAAATTTTGGGAAAAAACAGAATCGGTGTCTGTCCCTAATTCCTCATAGTAAATGTCCTTCCCTTTGAACCTTTCTCTGTTATTAGACAAGAAGAGAAAGATCAGGTGAAAGTGATGAGAAATAAGAACAGACAAAGCTAGGATGAAAAAAAAAGTTTGCCAACCACCTGCCAGATGGGAAAATCCTTACAGTTCATGAGCATCTGAATTGCCCAAGGTTTTTTACAGAGAAACATACATTCTACATCGAAGATAAATTGCCCGAGTCTCAGACTCACAAAATCTCTAAGATCCACCTAATGCTCTAAAAAAAAAAAAAAAAAAAAAAAAAAAAAGCAGGAATACATACATCTCTATTTTTACTTCATAATCTGAGCTAGAGAAGATTTACTGCAGCATTATTATCCAGGCCTCATTACCTCATAGTTAATTAGCTAACATTTGTAAAGTGCTTTGAAGATGAAAAGCATCATATAAATGCTAAGAATTATTAACTAATATGAGAGGAAAATCATAAAATAGATACATTGTTAACATTAATTTGTATTTTATCTTTTCTTATTATCTACTCCCTCGCATTTGACATTTGGGGCTGAACTATATATAAAGGCTGAGGGAGTTGCCCGGTTTGTTACAGCTCTGAACCACAGTATTAAGCCAGCTCCAAATGAATACTTGCCAAAATATGAGTGCTCAAGTAAGAATAAGTTAACTGTCCAGAGAGACCCCCGCTTATACTAAAGAGTTAACTAGTTAAACAATCCGTCCCCTCCAGCAGTTAAAAGGAAAGGTGTATTAATTCAGAAGCAATGAATAAACATTTCTGCTTTATTCAAAACAATGCAAAATGTACGAATGAACAGTAAGATCTGCCAGACCGTTTTGTGGGGAACATATGATTCTACTTTGCGCCCAGGCTGCAGTCGCAGAGACTGCTGCTGAATAGCTTAGGACGGTATATTATGTAGTGTTGACTGTTCCCTACATGTTGCTGTCATCAAAGCGAGTTCAACTTTTCTTGAGGCTACAGTTGCACTCCCTGTCATCTCACCTCCTCCCTCCTTCCCCAATTCTCGGTGGACAGAAGGACAGACAGAAGCAAACCTGCCTTAGGAAGTCTTTGGCAGCCTGCCAGGGCCTCATCGACAAGGAAGAGATAGCGTCAAATATTCTTAAAATATGTTGTACCATGAAAGCTTTCAGTAAAACAGGAAATAATAGATCAAGTACATTCAAAGTATTTGCAAACTGTTTAATTGGGTAAAGGCAAGTCAAACTCTTCTCATCACAGCAACGACGTTATCGTAAAGCCCTCTTCAGTGATACTAAAGTTAATCCCAAATCCTGTTACAGGAAACTCATCCTTATTAAAGTAACATTAAGTGCTCCTTTTTTATTGATCTTCCCCTTCAGCTTAATGATAGAAACTTACTGATGTTTTAATAATAACCTCACAGGCTTTATCTACCTCATTTTACTTTGCCTTGGTACTAAAAGATGCGGTGGAAACTAACTTAGCATAAACATTTTGCAGACGTCTTTAAAGGACAGGGGGAGGTTAAGAAAAAAAAGATTCAATTGAGCTGAGTGTTAACAAAGATGGCTGAAAAACTAAAAGATAAAAGGGAGGCTCCAGTGTGAACATCAAAGAATTGTTAATGACAAGAAATACCATTAGGGTTAGCATCTCTTTTGTTTCAACCCTTTCACACCTGCAATGTGTCCTGAGCTAAGCCTTTGTTCCAAAATCTGAATTACCTCCATTAGCATTTATAGAAAAATGGTTGCAAAACAACGGAAACATACTTTTGGCTCTATCCTTTTGCTTGAAAAGTCAGAAATTAGTTAGGGATCTGTGGGTTTCCTCCTAGTTGCTGGGTGTAACTATACAAGACTATAGAGGTGTAAGGTAATGGGTTGCAAATAAGCTTGCTTGAAATGTGAGAATAGCTTTGTACCTAAAAAAGAGAGGTAATAGAAACAACATGGAGAGGCTACATAAGCAGCTCAGGCATTAGCAATAGCAAAATCAGAGCGTGAAATTCAGATTAGCCCTCCCCAGGCTGTGAGAGGAAGGGGGTATTGCAAGACTTGGCATGGCTAAAGGTGTAACCTGTTTTATTTGGCCCCTGAAAAATTTTAACAGATGGTGGGACCAGCTGTCTTTTTCAGCCATTTAATAAACTCTTCGGTGGTAACAGTTTGGAAAGTGGGGGTTTTTCGTTTTAGGCCAGAGGAGAAAATAAAGAAATCTGTCCCAAATTGTCTTTGCCAAGTAGTAAAGCCTGGAAACCTTCGGAAAAGTTAAAGGGGAAAAAAATCTAATCAACTGTATTATCATCATTGTATCTTTTAAGGGGACAGCAACAAAAACAAATTCCTCTCTGCCAAATTAGATGACTAACTACTGGCGAAGTGTATTTTGTATTGGTGCCTTGTCTGTGATTGTGTCCTTATCTGGGATTTTAATTTTGATGCTTCAAAAAGGGATGCCTGGTTATCGTGTTTAAGGCTCATTGACAAATTAGCAGCACTTGAAGGCACCTATCCACAGCTACAAAAAGAAGCAAACTAAACATTTATTGGAAGTTAGTACACATAGACAGTAAATACTTTGTCACCATGAATGAAGGAGCAAATTCTTTCCAACTTACATAATTAGTCTAAAATGGCATACAACCCTCCTAATCATGTCATGTAAATTACAGAGCCCAGCTCGAGACCTTGGGGAATGGGGGGAAAATGTTCATGTCAAGTTATTTTCAGGATAAGACTTAAGATGATTCTGCTTTCGTGCCTAAAATATTTTGTAAAATTGGCATTTTCCCTGCCAGTTACACAGCAACTCTCATTTAGGAGAGAGAGTGCTTATTTACAAAACTTCTCCCCTGATTGGCCACAAACACAACCCTTTTTACAAATTTCAGCGATTCCCAGCTGAGCAACAGCCATTTCCATTTGACAAAGCTTTATTCTGTCCACAGGCCTATTATAGATCCTAGAGTGTTTGTCTTAAACAAACAAATTAAACAATAAAATATAAACTCTTTTTAAATTAGGAGACATTAGGGACACCTGTTTAGATGCCTAAAGCAGATGCAGTTCTCATTATATTTAGTTAATTTTGCTTAGCTTCAGCTTGGTTGTTTTGGGGACTGCTTGCTGGTGATGTGTATCTTCTAAACAGAAAAGTATAGGTGATGGAGAAAGCAATAATAAGTAATTCTGCTTGGAATAAGTTAGCTCAGTCATCTAGAATAAGTCCAGTTATCAAGCTAGTCCCCAAAATTAAGAGTGCCCAATTGCCATAATTTGTGAAATGCCTCAGATAAATTATACTTCGTTTGGGGTTTGCGGGTACTTCCTCTAGACTGTAACACCAGACCACCATTCATTCAACACATTTTTAATGAGCACCTACTATGGGCCACACACTGTGCCAGGAACTGTAGGTACTGTGGTGCACAAGATAGACCAGATCCAGTGCTCTGAGAGCTTGTATAACCTCACAACTTCTTCACTGTATAAAAGGAAAAATGCTGTAAACATAAAGCCCTCCACCTCAGAATGTTTAGGCTTGGTCTATCCAACTAAAAAAAAACAAACAAACAAAAAACCTAAATGATGCAGATGAGTCTGATGGTTAAATGTAGGAGAGGAGGAACTTGCCCTCCACTTTCAGTGGAAAGCCCCTGAGGAAGAGAGATAGAAGCAACTGCAAGTCGTTTCAGGCAACCTTTAGCATGCTTCTGGCTTTTCACTGCATCATTTTTCTTTTCCAGTCACTGGTTTAACCCCTCACCTCACCAAAGGGTGATCTTCCAGAAAGCCGATGTATTATCCTTACACATTAGAGTGCTTTTCTAAATTATTGGGATTAAACAGTTTCAAGTGGGGAAAAAATAAAGAAATGGAGCTTTACCTTATAGAAAGAGAAGCATTAACACCGTCGGCAAACTAGGCTGATCTCCTGACTAGAAGGTGGATCCTGTCAACTAATTCCAGTCCCTACGTCCAAAACTTCAACACCTTTATTTCTGTCTTGTGAGCCACCTACAGGTACGAAAGTCAATTTAAATACTGTCACCAAGTCATCAGATTCTCCAGAATGTAGAAACGTAGTTCACTGTGAATAAAAGAATGAACAAATTCATGGATTTTACATGTGCAGGAAAATTCATCTGTTTCTCTATAGGGTATTAAACTTTTATTTTTCTTCCAATAGTGTCAGATCAACAAGTGATAGGGGACTAGTGAACATTATGGGATTTGGGACGAGTTGCCATTTTCAATGTCTTCAGGTTGACCAAGTGAGGATCCGTGTCTGTCGCTGAGTCAAACATCCGGAGTTGCTGCCTGGGTCATGGTCTTAGACCCTCACTGCCATGGCTGACCATGTCACCTTCACAGCTGCCAGGCAGAGCCCCAGCAGTGACGGTGGCCCAAGCAGTGATCCACGGAGTGGCCCATGGGAAAGGGAGCACCTATACCCTGGGAATAATCTTAGTGGCACTCAAGTAGCAGTTGTAATAAAATAATTCCTCATATTTATGCTGCTTCCTTAATGTTTTACATTTTCCCATGAATAAATGCTATAGCTGACATCTTTTTTCTCTCTCTCTCTTTTTTTTTTTTTTTTTTTTTTAGTTATCTCACTCCTGAGATAGTGGACCATAACATTCCTAGCAAACACAGAAGCAAAAGTTTCTTCTAATGAAAAACTAGGAATGATGAAAAATGAAGCCCATTAAAAGATAATAAATAAATAAATAAATAGTGACCTATACGTTTTCTTAGGACTGTCAAGAAATGTCATTAATTTCAGAATTCTCCAAATAACCAGGAAACTCTGAAATTAAAAACAACAACAAAAACAACAACAATAATTAAAAAAAAAAAACAAACAGTGCAAGAACCCTCTATGTTTATAGAAGGCATTTTCTAATAGGAAAAATTCTTAAATTGTATAATCAGTAACAGTTAAATTCTTAACATTTAAAGGAATAGTTTAACAAATTAGTGAACAAATTAGAAGTGCATGCAAAAACTAAATTATTTCCAGTTTAATTGCTACAATTAACATAATTACAAACATTCAAAAGGGATGGACTACTTGACTGATAAATATAACCGAATGGTTTTCAGAATGTTTTAAGTCAAGAGCCTTTCCTACTTGTGAAGTCACAAAAGTCTGTGAAACACAGAAGGAGCGCCTTGTCTCCCCCTCTTCTGGCTCCAAACCCACACACCCTATGCACCTCTGTTGAACAGCTAGGCCTTTAGGCAAGTTGAAACTTCTTTCCACCTACTCTTGCAGAAGACCCATTTATAAAACAGGATACCAATTTCCGGTCGGTAGGAAAACCTACTGAGCAAACTCTAAGAGGATCAAGATGGCTCTGGAGGATGAAATCAATGAGCTAGAAAAGCAGTAAGCACATTTCTCAAAGTGCGGGCTGAGGACTACCTGTGTTACAACCATGGCCGTCCAGACAAGGTGTGCATAGAGCCCCAACCTTCGCTGATCAGAGTCTGCACCGGCTCCCCGACCCGCCCCCTGCCCGGGGATATGTTTTCCTAGAAAGCAGGCCACTTTTGTCCACTGGCAGAGCAACCATCTTCTTATGACTGACAAATACTTCATCCTTCAAGATTGTTTCCAACATTCTGCCTTGGTGACCGTGATCCTCTGACCTTACAACATTGTCGCTGGGCAGGCAAAACACCACTAATCATCCTGTGGTAGTCACATGTTCACATGAGCTGGGAGAAACAGGTTTCATCAGCCATATGTGCAAATAATTTCTTGGTAGTTTGAGAGATTTTCAAAGATGTAATAATCTCATACATGATCGTGTCATTTCAATTTCAGAGGGAGGTATTTTCTTACCGTGTCACTCATTTTGACTATACACTCTACTTGGGTTCTGAAAATCTCTATATATTAATAAAAATCAATACACTAAATTTGAACTCCTAATAGAAAACAAGAGCAAGATACCTCAAAACTCCTTTCCTTCTGGCATTCTCTTTTCTTTGACTAAAATAAAAACTGCTAAAGAAAAGGTAAATTCCGAGGCACTGCTTTTTTATTTCATTTCTGACAGCAGAATTCAGATCCTAAAACTTTGCATTAATTATATTATTCTTTTGATAATAAAAAAGATGCCTCTCATTCTTTGAAACAGTTGTGGCCAGATGGAAGGAGAATGTGAATATGACAGTATCTGTGAAAGTTATCGGATTGACTCCTCTGGGGACCAGAACTTGAGATTTCTCTGCAAAGCAGAGCCCAGAGAACAGTGGAGGTTTTCACTGTGGTTGCCTAATCTCTGTCATTCAGCCTCAGCCCTGCCCTGCTGGGGCCACTGGCTCCAGGGGGAAGAGCAGTTCTGTCTGTCTCCCCTCGACTTAATCCTTGCCTGTCTGCGGAGACCTCACCAAGGGTGCCAATTGTTAGGATGGCTCTGGGTTTCAAACACCTGTCCACCAGGAACTGGACTTATACCCCCAACTTCTTTCATGCGGCCACAAGACAGACATCAGATGGTAGCAACTTCTGGTGCCTCCTGAGCGGATTGGTTATGTGGTGTCCAACAGCTCCCTTCTATATATTTATCAGAGTGTAGAATTGTGAATGGAGGCTAAAATAGCAAACACAGTCTTTTCCAGGAAGCCCTGCCAGCATCATTAGCAACATGGTTTTGGTTTTAACTGTATTTATTTATATGTTTAAAATTTTTAAGTTGACATTAATTTTATGCAATTTTCTAAGCCTTTTACATTTATGAACTGTCTTAATCATTGTAACCCTCTAAGGTAGGTACTGTTATTATCCCCAAGTTACAGATGAGAAAATGAAGCACAGAGAGGCTAAGTAAAGTATCCAAGGTCACAAAGTAGTGAGTGGCAGAGCTGGGATTCACACCCAGGGAGTCCAGCTCCAAAATCTGGCCTAAGGTATAACAGCAGTTATTTTCCTCATAAATGCAGGTGCTGAGAGATTACTTGATTTACTCCAAGTCACCCAGCATGAATCTGCCTCTTCTAACTTGAAATCCCAGCCTTTTCTCTGGTGGCCTTCATGATCCTTGTGCTGGTACTCTTGCCTGTGTCGCCCAGCCAGTCATGTTTAGTACAAGGGCTTACTGTGTGACGGACCCAGATAGCCTTGAAGCTCCCAGCAGGGGAGTCAGTGACTAACTCAAGGCTCTGCCTTCTGCTCAGGCCTCCTTGGCCCCTCCCACCCTAAAGAAGGAGATCAGGACCTTCTCAGGGAACTGAGGGCGAAGTCCTTTCCTGCCACACAGGATAACAGAACCCTTGGTTCATTCATTTGTTCTTTCGTTCTCGTGTATTTAATGAGAACTGACTGACAAGCATGAGTCTAGGCCCTGGAGATTTGACGGTGAGCAAGACCCATGCCCAGGAGACACCAAGGAGCCCACAGTGTTAGTATGATGGAGGCAGCCATGTTAAGAGGCAATTGCAATATCCAACAGAAAGTCTATGAGAAAAAAAAAGAAAGTCTCCTAAGAGAGATGGGTAACTAGGGTGTTGTGGAGCTCAGCGGAGGGGCAGGAACCAGTGGGTGGCTCTCAGGAGGAAGTGCCGCCACTCTCACCTCACGTCAGCTCTCAGCATGAGCAAAAGGTCCACAGCAGGATATGGCTGTCCAAGTTCACCAAGGCTTGCCTGCAGAAGCTGAAGGGAGGCGCTGTGACAGCCACTGAGTTTTAAGCCAGAACCTCATGTGACCTAAATGCAGTTCCTGGCAATAATATACGCTACCGTTTATTGAGCTATTAATATGTTCTGAGCCTCTTCGTGAAATATAGCTGAACTATATGTATCTTAATCAGATTTGGCTGCTGTATCAGAATACCATGGACGGAGTGAAATTTATTTCTCACAGCTCTGGAGGCTGGGCAAGCCCAAGACCAAGGTGCCAACCAATTCTGTTCCTGGTGAGAACTCTCTTCTGCTTTGCAGAGGTTGCCATCTTGCTGGATCCTCACATGGCAGAGAGAAGGGGAGAGCAAGTTCTCTGGTCTCTTCTTACAGGAGAATTAATTCCATCATGGAGGCTCCACCTTCACAGCCTTACCTAAATCTAGTTACTTCCTAATGGCCCCACTCCAAATACCATCATCACCTTGGGGATTAGGGCTTCAACATATGAATCGGAGGGAGGTATGCAAGCATTCAGGCTATAGCAATATTCATTGCATGCTCACAACACTACTATGAGGTTGGTGTTACTGCCCCATTTTATAGATGAGCTAGTGAGACAGAGGTCAAGCCATAAAGTGGTGGAGCCAGAGTGTGAGCCCGGGCAGTCTGACACCAGCACGCATGCACTTACTTACTCTTCTAGACTCCCTGCCACACAGGGAGCATAATGTCTCACAGAGTATTTAAGAAATGTTTGAGACATCCGGTAGCCACTTTTTTACTTTCCCCTGGTCTGAGAGTTCCTGGTCCTGCTTCCCATTGGAATGACCTGAGAAGTTTTCTGAGAAATGTGCCCCAGAGAAATGCAAACTGTCTTCACAAAAATCTATACATGAATTTTATAGCGGCTTTACTCGTAATAACCAAATCCCGGAAACAACCAACATGTCATTCAAGAAGTGAATGGATAAATTCCGTTACGTCTGTGCAAGGGAACACAACTCAGCAATAAAAAGGAACAAACTATTGATACATGCCACAGCTTGAACGGCTCTCCAGGGCGTTACACTGAGTAGGGAAAAAAAGGTCAATACCGGAAGGTCACATACTGTACAATTCCACTTACGTAATATTCTCAAAATTACAAAATTAGAAAGGTCAAGAGAAGATTGGAGGCTGCCAGTGGTTGGGGTGGCCAGGCATGGGGACTAGGTGGGAGGGACTCTACGGATGGCAGGAAGGAGGTGTGCAATGATGAAATCGTTCCATATTTCTGTATGTTGATTGTTGTGGCCACACAAATCTACTCATGTGGCACAGTGACAAAGAACTACTCTCACACACTGTACCAATGTGAATTTCCTGGGTTTATGTACTATAGGTATATAATCGTTGGGAAAACTGGATGAAGGGTAATGGAGCGTCTCTGTACTGTTTTTGCAACTTCCCGTTAATCTGTAACTATTTCAAAATAAAAGTTTTCGTGAAATGCCAATGACTGGGCCTCATAGATTCTGACTTAATTAGGCTGGGGTGGGACCTGGGTATCAATATGGTTGAAAAGCTCCCCCAGATGATTCTCACCTGCAGCCAGGGTTGAGCACCTCTGAGCCAGCGCGCCCGCAATCCTACAGTTGCAGGCATTCTTCAAGGTGAGGTATTGTCTTCTAGAGCTCCTAATAGAATATAAAAGGAAGCTTATGAGATCCCCTAGCTGTCACCTGACAGAGGACATGTCCCTGAGAGACCAGGACACCAGACAGTTCCTCATTAAGAGGAGAGGGAGGGAAGTTCTAAAGTGGAAGGAACGGGCAGCAAGCAGCAGCGTAAATCCCCAATTCGCTCGTCTGGCCGGGCTCCTTGCTGATGTTACCTCTGGAAGTCTGAGCCCAGATGCCCAGACAGATTGCTGGTCCTGCATTAAGAATTCCCTCCCCTCCTGGAGGCCCCAGTTACTAGGTCCGGTTTCAAGGCCTTGTCTATTGAATCTTTTACCATGGCCTCATAGGAAGGGTCGCTGAGTCCCAGGTGGCTAACACTGGTTTACCATGTGATAAACTGTCTCTGGGACAGATCTCGTACCGAAAGGTGCCACGCGTGTTTTCACCACTTCGCAACCCAACGTACGTTAACGTTTTCAAAGGGGTTATTAGATTGGTATTGATTAAGTGCAGGTCAAGAAATCAAGCACTTACGCTTGGCAGCTGGCAGCTCAGGTTTCTGCTGAAAGTCTCCAAAACCTCCAAAAGAGTTTCAAATCAAGAAAGGAAATAGATATTGGGCGTCTGAAGCTCCCCAGTTTCCCTGGGACTGCTAGCAAGATGGGAGCCACGTGTGCCCCCACATTAACACAGTGGCCACCCACGGAGCCTTCTGGGCAGCTGCAGGAATGAGCCCTGGAATGCATTTTCTGGTAGCTGCATCTGGGTAAGTGGCAGACTTCCTGGCTGCCTCTCTTTCTTTTTTATAGCCTCTTGGCCGTCTGTATTCATAGATGTTCTGGCAGCTGGGGACCCACCCTGGGGCAGATTCGGGGTCGAAGTCCTAATGAGCAACTTTGTTCTCTTAAACACTATTGTCATCCAACTCACCTATCACTGTGAATAATTTGCTAATTTTGGCCATAAAAACAAGTTCTTAGACAATCTCCAGTAATGTGTCTTTTTATGTCGATCAGGGGAGTATTTTCCTGCCTCCTCTTTGTTTGATATGGAAATGAGCCTGATAGCTTTATAGCCAGCCAGGAGTTACAGCATGGCAGGGAAAGAAAATTGTGTCCACCATAAAGGTGGCTTCTGCTCTCTTCTGCAAGTCTTTGAAGAATTTGTTCTTAGAAAACAAAGACTCTCAAAATAAATGCACATCAAGTTACAGTTCCCAGAGGTGTGCTCGAATATATTCTGGGTATCCATAAAAACACATATTATGTAACATGTGTTGCCTGAAACCACTATTTATGAATCATCTGGGACAACGCTTCCTCATGAAAGGAATTAACTGGGTTGAAAGGTAAAATCTTCATAAGCTGCCTGAACTTCTGGGCCCACATTCCTATTGTTCTGGTCAAGGCAGATCAGCCTCCAAATACCCAGGCCTACAGCAACTGCAGGCAGATGACTCCAGGCAGAAGTACACAGGTGTCCCTACTCGGGGTTTCTCTGTTCGCGCCACAATTAATAGCACTCTTTCTAGAAATCCCAGCAACCCACCTGTTCTCCCCACTCCCAAGCAAGAAAGTCTGATAAAAATCACTTGCAACTGTTGGAGGTTGGTTGATTGTACTTTAATGGACAGTGTGTCAATGTGTTACCTAACTAGGTATTTGCAATCTAAGACTTAAAGCCTTTATTCTAAAGACCCATAACACAGATAGCCAGGTGTTGGGGGACAGAGGGGGACAATAGAGGACTCCATGATTTTTCACTAAACTTAACTGATTGGAGGAGGTGGGCCTGAGGTCACGTTAATTTAGATGCTTTAGGGAAGCAGTATTTGCATTTATTCACTATCCTCTTTTTTTTTTTTAATTTTTTTTTAATTTTTTTTTTTAACATTTATTTATTTTTGAGACAGAGAGAGACAGAGCATGAACAGGGGAGGGGCAGAGAGAGAGGGAGACACAGAATCAGAAGCAGGCTCCAGGCTCTGAGCCATCAGCCCAGAGCCCGACGCGGGGCTTGAACTCACAGACGGTGAGATCGTGACCTGAGCTGAAGTCGGACGCTTAACTGACTGAGCCACCCAGGTGCCCCTCTTTTTTTTTTTTAATGTTCATTTTGAAAGAAAGAAGGAGAGTGCTCATGCATGCAAAATCAGGGGGAGAGGCAGAGAGAGAGAGAGAGAGAGAGAGAGAGAGAGAGAGAATCCCAAGCAGGCTCCAGGCTCAGCACAGAGTCCTATGTGGGCTGGAACTCTTGAATTGTGAGATCATGACCTGGGCCGAAATCAACAGTCCGATGCTGTTCCAACCAAGCCACCCAGGCGCCCCATCACTACTCTTTTAAAGACTGGCTCTTTCTCCTCTCTAGGCTCCCATCTGGTTCCTCCCCTTCCCTCCCCACAACCTCTGTTCTCCCTCCCTCCACTGCTACCCCTTCCTCCAGTTTCACTGCCCCGTCCCAATATCACCTCTCCCATCCCTTCCTCCTGCCCCAACCCCTTCCCTGCAACCCTGCCCCACATGCTCAGGGACACACTTTGTTTTCCAGCACAATTGATGCTATTTTCCCTTTACCTAATGCTGTTTTAAACCCCTTCACCTTTCTTTTAGAATGTCCTGAAATGCAGCCCCACAACTCCTGTGGTGGAGGGGGGAGGGGGTACTTACTTGTGCCACAATTGCCCAAGTTCTGTCCTAAGTTCTGTCCAGGTCTGCTCTGCTAACCTGCTGGGTGACGTTGCACAAGTCACTCCTCTAGGCCTCACTCAGATTTCACATCCATAAAATAGCAGATTGGATTTCAAGGCCTGTCTCTCTCTCTCTCTTTTTAAATGTTTATTTATTTTTGAGAGAGAGAGAGCATCAGCGGGGAAGGGGCAGAGAGAGAGGGAGACACAGAATCCAAAGCAGGCTCCAGGCCCCAAGCTGTCAGCCCAGAGGCCAATTCAGGGCTTGAACCCATGAACCTCAAGTTGGTGACCTGAGCCAAAGTCAGATGCTTAACTGACTGAGCCACCTAGGTGCCCAAGGCCAGTCTCCTCCTTAGAATTTAATGATCTTATCTACCTTCAGATGCAAGTTTTCTTAAAAAAAAAAAAAAGTTATTGCAAACTGTAGAAAGCAGGAAATTATGACACATGTTACAACACAGATGAAACTTGGGAACATTAAGCTAAGTGAAAGAAGCCAGTCACAAAAAGACCCATATATAAATATTTTTAATGTTTATTTATTTTTGAGACAGAGAGAGACAGAGCATGAATGGGTGAGGGTCAGAGAGAGAGGGAGACACAGAATCTGAAGCAGGCTCCAGGCTCTGAGCTGTCAGCACAGGGCCCGATGCGGGGCTTGAACCTACGGACCGTGAGATCATGACCTGAGCCAAAAGTCGGATGCTTAACCATGAGCCACCCAGGCGCCCCTAAAAAGACCCATATTGTATGATCCCACTTCTATGAAATATCTAGGATGGGCAAATGCATAGAAGCAAAAACTAGAATGGTGGTTGCTCAGGGCTAAAGAAATGGCCAGTTGTTTAAGGAGGTTTTTTTGCAAGATGAAAAAGTTCTGGAGATTGGTTGCACAACAGTGTGAATATACTTAACACTACTGAACTGTACACTTAGGAATGATTAAAATGGTAAATTTTGTGTGTTTTTGCCACAATTGAAACTTTAGAAAAAAAAACTTCTCAAATTCAATGTATCAAAAGAAAAAAAAAAGCATTATTATTGTGTGTTGGAAACCAGAAAGAAAAGCAGAGGCAAAAAAAAAAAAAAAAAAAAAAAAGAAAAAGAAAAAGAACAAAAACAAAAACCAAAAACAACAAAACAAAAAACACACCAACAACAATCCCTTAATTCACAGGTGAAGAAACTGAGACCCAGAGAGTCAAGACCCTTTGCATGGGTGCCAGAGCTATGCCTGTGTGCATGCCAGGGGCTGGACTTTTTAACTATTTTGTAATCAAACTAGGAAAATTAAAGGACTCCATGTTTCCCTGCACTGGTTTTAGAAGAAAATGGTATTAACTTTTCATGAGAGCAGAGCTATATATATATATATATATATATATATATATATATATATATATAATTAGGTCAATAGTGAACATAATGCACAGGTATTTATATAGTTCTTTGTTTTAGATTTAAATTTAAGCCAGCATATTCTTAATTTCTTGAGGTCTAAAGAGTGATTACCATTATGGCAAATAACATGGAAAGTTATTAACACCCTCTCCCAGTGCTAGAATAGGGGAGTCCAGGGCACCACCCACTTGGCAGAGGCTCCCTGGTAAAGACAAGGACAGCACCCTCACCCAGCAGGCAAGAGGGAAGGACACCCACTCTGGACCACACTGAGATGCCCCAGGCTGGGGTTTTGCTTTGCCTCTGCCCCAAAGGCATCTCCCTAAAGTGCTTCATAGTAATGCTGAGACCTGAGGGCACCATTCTAAAATATGAAGAGAAATGAATGCTTTCTGCATCTTAAAAACCCACCCTTACTAAACAAGCATAAGATATTGTTATTATGGGTAAAATAATAATTATTCTAAAGGGATAGCTAAGTCAGGAGAGTGCCCCAAAGACATTCAAAAATCACTGAATCCAAAACCAGACAGCAATGTCCTAATTTTCAGCATCTATTTCAGAAACAGGTTTAAAAAAACAAAAAAAACAAAAAAAAACATTTGTTACTGTCGAATAGAAGTAAAGTTATTGAGTAACTGAAAAAGTGCTTCTGGTAGAGTCCAGGTTTTATATTTAAAATAGAATGTTTAGATTAAGTAAATATTAACCTCAAAAATGTCTCAAGTTTAGTAGGAGCTTCACTCTGTGGTTATGAGTGAAGGGAAATAATAAAAAACACTGTTGACATGAACACATAGTGCCTCATATAAACATCATCAAAGCTTCTCTCTTTTACAGGGCTCGTAGAGGCTATGTGTATGAACACAGGCAATCTACCCCATGCCTAATGACCGTGCTTCATTGTATAAGTAAAAAATTTAAATGGTTAGATTTAAAATTTCTCTCTCAAGACATTAGGATGGCTCAGTGGGTGGAGCATGGGACTTGATCTCCAGATTGTGAGTTTGAGCCCCACGTTGGGTATAAAGATTACTTTAAAAAAAAAATTCTCTCTCTCTCTCCACACACACACACACACACACACACACACGATGAAATAGTCTTACCACACAGCATATAATTTTAGAGTTTCATTTTATGTATTTTATTTGTGTGAACTTAATGATTCGGGGACTGGTAATAACTTTTCCTTAAACTGAGTGGAATTTCATCAGTATGGTAATTGGCTATTCCCATATCCTCTTTGGCCAGAGAAGAGATAGTGAGAAGGAAATTCCTCATTGGATCAATGGTATGAGTTAAGATGTCATGAGGACTGGGCAAAAAATTGGCATAGTTTGAAACAAAATACATACACACACACACACCACACACTATGCACTCCAAGATAATTAGATCCCTAGAACAGTTAGCTGCTGGAAAGAAATAGAAAAGCCTACACTGGTATACCCCCCCCCAAGAGCCCCTCCTGCTGCCAAATCATTTATGATTTGAAAAAGAGCTTTCCAGGGAGATTATATATTGGTGAAGATATATGATTTGTGTTGTTGGTTGAATATTTTACTGGAAAAGATGCAAAGAGATCATTTAACCCTTAGTAGAGAGAGATTCATCGTTGCTTCCTTGCAACTCAGTAAATGTTTGAGCCACCTACTATATGCGGAGCAATGCATTAGAATAGTAGAAAACCAAGGTGCATTGTAATTTTATAGTAGTCGATTATATGATTTTCAAAATATTCAAATCAAAATTGCCGAAGTTGCAATTTAACATTCTGTGGGAAAGGAGAGATTAATTAGCAAAGGAAATGCTAAGAAGGTTTGTCAGAGCAACTCTGTCCAATGGGATGTGGCTACTGAGTACTAAATTGTTGCCAGTAAGATCGAGGAACTGAAATTGCAATTTAATCAGCTAATTTGAGGGGTGCCTGGGTGGCTCAGCTGGCTGAACATCCAACTTCAGCTCAGCTCATGATCTCATGGTTTGAGGGTTCAAGCCCCACATTGAGCTCTGTACTGACAGCTCAGGGCCGGGAGCCTGCTTCAGATTCTGGGTCTCCCTCCGTCTCTGCCCCTCCCCTGCTCTCTCTCTCTCTCTCTCTCTCTCTCTCTCAAAAATAAACATTAAAAAAATTGTTTTTAAATCAGTCAACTGGAAATATGAATAGCCCCATGTGGCTGTCAGCTCCCATATTGGAGCCAGCACAGTCTTAGAGGATGAGAGATTTAAGCTGGGCTTCACGGAAGGATAGGAAGGAATTTGATAGAGATAGAAAAAAAATGTTTCAAGTAAAAGCTTGTGAATGTTCATGGAGGTGGAAAGCTTCGGGCATGGCCAAGTGAAGATTTAATATCTAGTAAGACTGGAATGAAAGGTACATAGTGGGTTAAAGTGGAAGCTAACGTAAGAAGATTCAAAACTATGCTGCATCTTGAATGCAAGCCTGAAAAACATACAATTAATTCCATATTCAGTGGGGAGAGATTTAAGGCTTCTGAGCCCAGCAAAAATATAAGCTGCTCAGTGTTTTAGAAAAGTAATCATCAGATTGCATTACAGTGCAATATGGATTTGAAGGCTCTTTTGATTACCTATTGCTGTATAGCAAACCACCCTACATTTAGTGGAGTAAAACAACAATCATTTCACTGTGTTCATGGATATTCCGGTCAGGAATTTGGACAGATCACAGAGACGATGGCTCATCTCTGCTCCGTGATGTCTGGCACCTCAGCTAGGGTAACTCAAATAGGTAAGGGATCACCTGCAGGCTTCTCTACTCACATGTTGGCTTCTGGGCTAGGATGAATAGAAAGTTGGCTTCAGCTAGGGCTGTTGACCAGAGGACCTATAGGACACCTCTTAGGTGGCTTGGGCTTCTCACAACTGTGTTCTAAGAGGGGTTATTTCAAGGTGGGGAGGGGCGCAACTGGAGAGTGAGCATTCCAAGAGAACCAAGTAGAAGCCACTTGGCTTTTACTGACCTAGCCTCAGAGGTGCATCCTGTTGACTATACGCAAGTCACTAAGGACAGCCAGATTGTAGGGCAAGAGATCTCGTTGGGGTCATCTCTGAAGAATACAGTCTGCCATGAAAATGCAGTCTATGGTCACAAGGGCCATGAAATGGGAGTTAAAGATAATGAAAGCTTCAACCAGGAGAATGGAAGTGGGAAAAGAAAAGAGAAGGAATAATTAGTGAATAGCATGGAAGCAGAATTAGCAGTGATGAAGCAGGGAGTAAGGAAGAGGGGAAGCCAGGTAAGTTTGGACTTGAACCGATTTAAAAATCACAAATCAGAAATCTTGGTAAGATGTGTTGGTTTGAAAAGTGGGAAGAGGGGTTG
The DNA here is from genome assembly GCF_024362965.1 of Panthera pardus. NCBI lineage: Eukaryota > Metazoa > Chordata > Mammalia > Carnivora > Felidae > Panthera > Panthera pardus. The sequence goes on along the minus strand of NW_026526655.1, from coordinate 61,984,964 downwards.
TTTCCTGGGGGTACATTTATTTTGGAGATCTGATGGGGCATTCTTGAGGAGACATCAAGGAGGTCAGTTAGTAATCCAGGACTGGAGCTCTAGAGAAAGGTCAAAGGTCAAAGTGAATGCTAGAGACAGATTTAGGCGTCATGAAAGAGGTTAGATGTTAAGAGGAGAACATATGGAGGGAATCCAATAAACACTGATTGAATGACACCACCCCACTGTAGCTGGGACCAGATTTAGTGTTTGTAGTGAGAAGAAAGAGCATATCAGTGCTTGGGCCATTCCCTAATGGAGGAGTAAGGGTCTGGGAAAGGAGACCAGCTTAAAGTGAAGCAACTTCATTGTCAGCAAATGTAGCAGTATCCGGATTGGCTCATTCAGTAGCCGTCCCCATCTCTTTCTAGGCTGGAAAGCTGTAAACTGGATTTCCCAGACTCTCTTGCAGCTAGGATTCCAGGGTATATGATTTAGACTGTGCCAATCAGATGCAGCACACCAAAGTTGGAAGACAGAAGCAATACGACTATGAGGCAGGGACTGTGCTCCTGCTGTCCCGACTAGCAACCACAATTGCAGTATATTGGTTGTTTCTGTGACAGCTGTAACAGGTCCTAACATCATAGCCCTATATGCATAGTCGTCACGAGGCAAGGTACATGGTAGGGATAGCACAATTCTGAAGCTCGGAAGCTGCCACTGGTTCTTCCCAGTAGGCGGGCAGCTTTCTGATTCCACAGCCTCTTGATCCCAGCATGGGCCGTGGTTCCCTTACGAACCCAGGTCTGCAGTGTGGCTCTGGGAGTCATTCCTAAAAACTCAGCTGAGACTCTGTTTCTTCAGCTCGCCAGTCAGTCTGGAAGACATTTGAATACTTTGCAGTGAGTCCCTTTCTGCTTAAACACATAGGTAGAATGGATTCTGGTCACTGTAACTGAGCCCTGACCGTTACAGTAAGCAAGAGATCCTGGGTTAGGTGTTGGAATTTCTTGTTGCAGCCACCTAGGAGAACCTGAGAAAAATGACAAGTGAGACATATTCGGGGGAGCAGCCATGAAAAGGTTAGGGCAAACAGACAGGGAGGTCAGTGCTGGCACCCTGAAAGAAGCATCGAAGTCTGGATGCTTCTGCAGGGGATGGTAAAGGGCAAAAAGAACAGCTCCAACTTGATACTAAACTATGATCCTAGAACTCAGATAAAAAGGGCATTGTTTCTCAAGACCAAAAAATCCACAGGTGAGAGAGACTCTTGCCAGAACTAGAGGAAGCACAGGCCTTTTAAATGGAACTGAGGACACGCAGAGACCTGGCATTTGTGTTAGTCTGTCCTCAGCTGGACCCCTAAAGACATCGACTAATATTTACCTGTATCCTTAAAACCAGAGCCTTAAAACTTCCAAGGTAAACAGCTGATTCTGTGTGCCCCCTGGTGGCTTGGGGTGAAGGTAAGGGGCAGGGGAGATTAAAAGAGTATTCTAGAAGTGAAAGAAAGGGTCTTAGATCTGTACTGTAATCCTTGAGGTGAAAATCCACATTTCTCCTTGGGCAAAACAGATTAAAACACCTCATGTGAGATTGACATGCTTACCACAAAGGAAATAGCACTCTGTAATGTGGTCAATAAATTATCCCAGACTTCTTATTTAATAGTATCACTGCAGACCCACACAGCCATTTGTTTTTCCAATAACAGAGATTTGCACTCACTCAGGGAGGCACTCTAATGTGATGGTTAAAAGATTGCCTTCTGGAATAACATTGCCTGGATTCAACTCCAATAACAAGATGTAGGATCTGGGAAAAAGTTTTAACCCCTCTGTGCTACAATGTCCCCATATATAAAATCGGGTCAGTGAGAGATTTGGTGAGATTCCCTAGTGTTGTGATTGGCCACACAATCATGGTCCTCCAGCCACATGGTCATATAAGCACACTATGAGTGACAGTGTCTGTGTGTTCACAGACGGGCCATAAGCCGTGGCTTCTCCCAAAGACTACTCCCAGCAAACTAGAGCAGACCTGTGATGCAAACCCATAAGGTCACCTTCTCCAGCCCAATTAACCAACCCCACCTCCCTCCACCCAGTAAGGCTGGGCTTGGAGGGTTGGAAGTGAAGGGTCCAGAGTTTATTTGCATTTCTTGATATGCACACAGGATCTATACGAGGCTTGCATCCAAAGTAATTTTCCTGCATATTAATGCATGTTTTTAGTTTATTGCGATATCCATTCTATTGCTACACCCACCACTTTCATCTTTTTTTAAAGGAATAAATGCCACCACAAATGGGTAACAGGTCACGGAGAACCTTCCTTACAGTACTCATGTTCCCTATCAGCGTAGAGAAATAATGTGTGCACCACTCGATTCTCTCACTGTGTTGTGTGATCTCAGAGAGCCACTTCACTTCTTTGGGCCTCACTGTCTTCATTAGCTCTTAATATCCTTCCTCAAAGCTGTGAGCCAACTGCATCTCCCCTCTGATGGCTCTTTCCCTGTGCCGGATTCCAAACTGCCCAAGGGCAGGCCTGGTCTCCCTGCTCTCAGGAGTCCTCCACCCTGCCTGTGCTCACCTGAGCGTATGTCCTCTGTACTCCGTAAAGACTCAATTCCTTGTACCTAGAAAGAAAGATGGAAGACAAAGCCACAAAATGGTATCTTGGGCGTCAGCAGGCTCCTGCCATGACCTTCAGTCCTTGGACTTCTTTGTGCCTTTATCTCTTCTGACACCACGTGGCTCCCGTGACAAATCAAAGCGTAGGGTTGTAATAGGAATATTAATGGATAAAATAAATAGGAAACTATATGCTTAATAAAGAAAGTTTGGCACTATCTTTTCCTAAGATGTGCCTTTTTTTTTTTCATTTTTAAAAAATGTTCGTTTACTTTTTGAGAGAGAGACAGAGGGCGAGCAGGAGAGGGACAGAGAGAGAGGAAGACACAGAATCCAAAGCAGGCTCCGGGCTCTGAGCTGTCAGCACAGAGCCTAGGAACCTCAAGATCATGATGGGACCCCAAGTCAGACGCTTAACCGACTGAGCCACCCAGGCCCCCCCTAAGTTGTGCCTTTTGTAAGGGGGCCTTGTCTGTGCCTGAAGATCGCTCAGAGCAGTGTTGTTGGCAGCAATTTTATATGCCCCAAAAGGCATGTTTATTTGGGGACCTCCCTCCCACGGAAAGTACCCCAACTCCTCCCTCTGCCCCTCCTGACAGCCCCACATTAGCACTACCCTTCTTTTTACAAGTCAAGACAGTAAGGAGAAGGGCCCCATTCTTGTTTGAGGAATCCAGATGATAGCAGAGTAAACGAGAAGACAAGACTTAAGTGTGTGAGGCCTGAATTTGGTCAAGTAAAACATGTAAGACAAGGTTTGGCACAAGTAGGTGTAAGCATCCCGATTTGCAACCAGTTTCCAACAATACTTTTAACATGGGACGTCCCCCCTTCCTTTCACTCTTAGCAATGACTTCACCTTGTACTTTCAGATAAATAAATACAAAGCTTCTCCCATGAGTTGTGTTTGGCATCGGCCCAGTGGCAAGTTCTTCCCTACAGTTACACTTGCTTGCTTTTCTCTGTATGGGAAGGAGAGGTTCCTCTCCTCATTAGAGAGAGTCCCCACACCCCTGTCGCAAACCCCTGGGATCTAGGCTCCCCACCTGCAACAGCCCCTCTTTCTAACCTTCCCTTTTACCACATCCTAAAACACAAACACACTTTTGCCCAGACCCTGCTGAATGTTTTAGCTGCTTCTTAAACCCATAATCTGCTTCCTGTCCCTACCTCAGTTCTAAAAGTGGATCCTCGAAGCTTCCTCCTGAAACTAACAGACTCTCTGTTTCTTACTACCCTTTCCTCTATGCCTTCACCCCACTCTTGGCCTTGGACATATGGATGGTCTTCCTCATTTTCCCACCTCTACAGTTTTTTTTAAGTTTATTTATTTATTTTGAGAGAGAGAGAGAGAGTACATGTAGGGGAGGGGCAGAGAGAAAGGGGGAGAGAGAGAGAGAGTGAGAGAGAGAGAGAGAGAGAGAGAGAATCCCAAGCAGGCTCCCTGCTGTCAGCATGAAGCCCAATGTGGGGCTCAAACTCAGGAACCATGAGATCATGACCTGAGTCGAACTCAGCTGCTTACCGATTAAGCCACCAGGTATCCCCCATCTCTACTTTTTTGGTTCCTCTTGCCTCTCTTTTCCTTTGGCTACTTTGATGGCTCTTCTCCTTTTGTCCATCCTCTAATGGTGGTTACCCCTAAATTCTACTGTAGCTTTTCTCTACCTTCTTCATCTCCACTCACTCCAATAAGCTCATTAACTCAGCCATCACTACTCACCAAGACTTCCCAAGTCCTTATCTCTAGCCCCACCACTCCTGCACTGCCCACTCCCCACATTTGCAGCTTTCTGTAAGTATTTCTCTGTGAATATCCAGCCAAAATCTTAGACTCAACAGCCCCAAACTGAATTTGGTGCTTCTACTCAACTCCAACCTGTCTTCCTCCTTATACTCCCACTTTTATGGTAATTCAATCATTTTTGCTACTTCTCAGGCTAAAATCTTGTAGTGTGATATTTCAAAGCATCTTAATTGAGATATAATCATGTATCATACAATTCATCAATTTAAAGTATATAATTCAATGGCTTTTAATCTAGTCACAGAGGTGTGCCACCATCACCACAATCAATTTTAGAATATATTACCCCCACCAAGGCACCTGGATGGCTCATTCAGTTGAGCATCCAACTCTTGATTCCGGCTCAGGTCATGATCTCCCAGTTCCTGAGTTCAAGCCCCAGTTCAGGCTCTGCGCTGACAGTGCAGAACCTCCTTGGAATTCTCTCTCTCCCTCAGCCTCTGCCTCTCTCTCTCTCTCTCTCTTAAAAATAAATTAAAAACTTTAAAAAGAAAGAAAGAAAGAAAGAAAGGAAGGAAGGAAGGAAGAAAAAAGAAAGAAAGAGAAAGAAGAAAGAAAGAAAGAAAGAAAGAAAGAAAGAAAGAAAGAAAAAGGAAGGAAGGAAGGAAGGAAGGAAGGAAGGAAGGAAGGAAGGAAGAAAAAGAAAGAAAGGGGCATCTGAGTGGCTCAGTCAGTTAAGCATCCAACTTCGGCTCAGGTCATGATCTTGCAGTTTGTGGGTTCAAGCCCGCATCAGGTTCTGTGCTAACAGCTCAGAGCCTGGAGCCTGCTTCGGATTCTGTGTGTGAGTGTCTCTCTCTCTCTCTGCCCCTCCCCCGCTCATTCTCTCTCTCTCTCTCTCTCTCTCTCTCTCTCTCTCTCTCTCTCAATCTCAAAATAAACATTAAAAAAAAAAAAAGAAAAAAGCAGTCAAAAGCAGTCATTCCTTATTCTCCACCAGACCCCCCTCCCCAACCCTCCCCTGGCAACCACTAATCTACTTTCTGTCTCTGGATTTGTCTATTCTAGACACTTCATATAAATGTAAACATACTATATGTGGTATTTTGTGACTGGTTTCTTTCACTTAGCATAATGTTTTCAAAGTTCATCCGTGTTGTAACATATATCAGTATTTCATTCATTTTTACAGCTGAATAGTATTCCATTGTAGAAACGTAACACATTTTGTTTGTCCATTCATCAGTTGGTAGACATTTGGATTGTTTCTACCTTGTAGCTATTATGAGTAGTGCTGCTGTGACATTCATGGACAGGTTTTTGTGTGGACATAGGTTTTTAATTATCTTTGATATTTATTTAGGAATAGAATTATAACTCCATGTTAAAATTTTGAGAACTGCCTAATTGCTTTTCAAAGTGGCTGTATCAGTTTACATTCCTACCAGCAGTGTATGAGGGTTCCAGTTTGGCCGCATCGAACACTATCTTCTTCATGACAGCCATCCTAGTCAATGTAAATTGGTATCTCATCTGGTTTTTATTGGTATTTTAGTAATGGCTAATGATGTTGAGCATATTTTTGTGTGCTTATTTGCTTTTTGTATAGGGAAAAATGTCTATTCAAATCCTTCACCTATTTTAAAATTGCATTTGTTGTATTTTTATTGCTGAGTTGCAAGAGTTCTTTATACATTATGGATACAAATCTCTTATTTGATACATAATTTGCAAATACTTTCTCCCATTCTGTGGGTTGTCTCCATTTTCATGATGGTATTTTTGGAAGCGCAAAGGTCTAAATTTTGATGAAGGCCAACTTGTCTATTTTTTCTCTTGCCACAGTGCTTTTGGTGTATCTAAAAAACTGCTGCCTAACCCAATGTCAATGAAGACTTACTCCTATGTTTTCTTCTACAGGTTTTATAGTTTAACTCTTACATTTAGGTCTGTGATCCATTTAGAGTTAATTTTTTAATGTTTTTTATTTATTTTGAGAGAGAGAAAGAGAGAGAGAGGGAACAAGCAGGGGAGGGGCAGAGAGAGAATCCCAAGTAGGCTCCATGCCATCAACGCAGAGCCAGATGCTGGACTAGATCCCATGAGCCATGAGACCATGACCTGAGCCAAAATCAAGAGCCTGTCACTTGACTGACAGAGCCACCCAGGTGCCCTAGAGTTAATTTTTATGTATGCTGTAAGGAAAATGCCCAACATCAATCTTTTACACACGGATATCCAGTTGTCTCCGCACCATTTGTCAAAAGAGAAATCTTTTTTATTTTTCCTTTTGTTTTTACCTCTTACTTCAAATCGTCATCAAGTTTTCCCCTTTTTCTCTTTAAAATGTCTGTCATCCTTTGACTACCAGTTTCCAATCCAGGCCTTCACCACCTCACACCTAGGTAACTGCATCTGCACCTACCCTTCCAAGCTCTCAGCAAGCCAACCCCCCTAGGAAGGAAATTTAAGAACTGGAATTGAGTTCATCTTCTCAGGAGCCTACCCTAAATTCGTATTACATACAGCATCAGGGCCCATCTCCTCTCCCTGATTTCTCTAATTTAGCCCTACCCTGTCTACACCAGCAAATCAAAGATGCAAAACTTCATCTTCCATGGTTATTCAGCTCCTCACTGAAAAGGGAGTTCTCTTTCCTTCCTGGCCTTTCCCCCCTCCACCATCTTCCTTTCTATGCACCCCATGAAAATTCCATGGGTCCTTAAAGGCTCCTCCAAACCCCAGCTCCTTCATAAACCTCCCTTAAGTACTCCAGCCCTCACGAATATTCTCCTCTGAGTCCCTACTGTATTTGTGTGCTCTGTGACACCAAACAATCACTATGCAATTGACATTGGTACACACCATTCCACTCTACCACCCAACACCAGTGAGCATTTATGGAACAGCTACTTAAGTTCACAGCACTGTGCAGGCATGATATATCATGCAAACGCAGTTTCCTCCTGCCATCAATTGGGAGACTCGAATTGGATGAGGTAAAGGACCCCTTCTAGAATTCCACTCCCTCATCCATTATATACTGATCCAATTTTGAAGTTTAAGCTTAAAGTTAATGCAAGGTTTCCAGTTGAGGAAACTTTCCCAAGCCAAGTCACTGTTTCCCAAAGATTCCCAGCATTATAATTTCTTGCTTCTGAACGCACTCTGCTGTATTAAGGATAGAGCCCCTGTTTCAGACACAAGCTTTGGAGCGTCTGTGATTTGGTCTACAGCTTAAACTGTGAGACTGCTCCAAATCCTAGAAATCAAAGTTAACTTAGAGAGTATCAGATTGCAACCCTTTCCCCACCACCATTAAAAAAAAAAAAAAAAAAACAACTTTCAGATTGAAGAGGCAAAGTTTGATCCCTTCCACGTTGAGAGCTGAAAACAATAGCAGCTTTCTGCTGTAGCAAGACTTCAAAAGGCTGCCGAGTGACTGCTCTAAGAATACTTGGTTGTAGATGACTGAAGAAATGCACACAGCATCGTCCTGCGACTCAGTGCTCCATTAGTACAAGGGAAACTCTGACCCCTCCCCTCCCAGCACCTTTAATAAAGCAATGACGGGTACTGTATTAACTAGGTAGACAGGAACACTTGGAAGATTGAGGCTTTAGCGAGGGATGGCGAAAGGGAGGGGGGATCTGGGCAGTTAAGCAACACCTTGCTGTATACAGCCAATGAATTAAGAATTTGTTGAAATGACCTAAATAATGCATCGATTTTTTAAAAATCAACTGGCGATGGGTGACTGATTGGGTTGATTCTAGAGGCGTGGGTCCCCAGTTGTTGCCAAAAAAAAAAAAAAAAAAAAAAGAAAAAAAGAAAGAAAGAAAAAGAAATGCCCGAGGCGAGATACCAGTCTCGAGCGCGAAGTAGTGATCCAGAGATCTCAGCAAACGCTTTTCTCTGGAATGGATCCGGAGCGTGCTGAGTAGATCCGCGTATCGCGCGAGTGCCCCTGCGGGTTCACCTACCCGCCTCTTCTCGCTGGTGGCACCTGGTCGGCGCTCGCAGCCCGCCCGCGAAGAAACTGCGACGCAAACTTCCCGGCCTCGGAGCCCTGCAGCTAGGAGAGCCGCTCCACTGCGCCTGCCGCTGCGGGGAGGCTAGTATTCAACCTCCCCGCCCCCCGCCGCGGTAAAAGTTTGCTCCATATTCGCCTCTCCCCGCCCCTCCACCTCCGCCCTCCGGCTGGAGGACCACAGAGGAGTTCGTGGGTCCTCTGTGCACAAACACACCCACCAACAAAAGAAAGCCCATTAAATCTTCCCTCCTGTGAACTCGCGCCCCAGCGGATACCTCTTTGAACTGACCCCCGCCCCCGCAGCCCCCGCGCTGTCTGGGGCGCGCCCGGCCCTCCCGGGCTCACTCCTTCCCTCCCGGCTGCGCACTTTTGCAGCGCGCTTGGTCTTTGATGTTTCTTTACATTATGGCAGAGCAGCCACACGCTCTTCCCGGGCGAGGGGCTTTGTGTAACGGAACTGACATCTGGCCTTGATACCTGTATCTCTTGGTGATTGCAACAAATTTCTAAAATAAATATTGTACTTTGATCTCCGGGCATTGCATTTTTAATGGACGCTCCGAACATTACTTCATTAAGAGTAAGTTTTTCAGGAGTCCCCGACTGCAGAGGGAGGGAAGCTTAACAGCAGCTTGTAAAAGTCTTTCTCCAAACTTCAGCTCGTGCTTGGGAGGGCTGCAGTCGTGACGGGTTTTCACAAACGGAGGTAAGGCCTACAGCAAGGACCTCAACCAAGGCATGAGAGGGCCTACTGTGCACCCCACTGCCTTAAAGATTTTGCTTATATTACCTCTTTTAAGCCCACAAGCACTCCATAAAATGAGCACTATTATAACCCCCATTTACCAATTGGGAAACTGAGGCACGAAGAGGCTAAGTAACTTGCTTGCTAAGGTCACCAACTAGAAAGCGGGAACTAGAAAATCTGGGTTCAGGTTTTTCGGAGTCTGACCTCTTAACCAGCAAGCACTACTCTCTTTTGCCTCCTGGCCGCTGGTGGTGGTTAAAATGGCTAATGGGGGCATCTTGGAGGAAAAAGTTTTCTCCTGTAACAACTACGCAGATGTGAATAGGCTTTTCTTGCGTTTGTGTTAAAATAGTGAACATATTCGGCAAACAGACTGCTTTCCAGCCTGCTTGGCCCAGACCGGCTTGACTCTAGGAACAGAGGGGTTTGAAGAACTGAAAGGAGCCGGAGAAGAAACGCTCTAAGGGATGAGACTTGCTTGACAGTTCGGACGTGTGCAGGCGCGAGTGTGCGCCACCAAACTCCCTGGCTTCTGATTTGCATCCGAGAAAGGGCATCTTCGGGTCCCAGGCTTCACGGGGACTCACCCCGTGGATGAGGCGTGGAAAGGGGTACGATTGCCAGGCCATGGAGCAAAACACTAAGTCCCCTCCCCTTCCCAGCTCCCAGAGTACCTGGACCTCATCTTCGGGAGCTTTGGCCAAGTGAGCTGTATGGTGGTCACTGCTCATCCTTCCTGGGTTAGCACCTTGGCGGTGGGGGGGGGGGGGGGGGGGGAAGGGCGGGGGGCGTGCATACTCATAGTATTTGGTCCGCAGGTGGCCCACTCTTCTTCCGCATGATGTTTCTATTTCGAAGACAGGCCCTGGGCTTGGGGAAATGTATGTCTGGTGGGCGTAGCATCCCGACCCCTGATGGAAATGCAGAAGGCACCAGGATACAGCCCAGTCTCCGAATCAGAAGTCTGTTGGAGTTGGGCTAACCGCGGGCGCCGCACCACGAGTTGGACCACACGGTCAGTCCTCCCTTCAGTCCTGGCCACGCGCAGGAAGGCCGGACGCAATAAAACTCAAAGAGCCCCCGCACAGTCGGCGACCTCGGAGAGAGGAGCCCGTGTCTGCGGGGAGGCCGGGCGTGGAGCGCGGTCCGCCAAGCCCAGGCGGCCTGCTCGGTTGCACCGCCACGTGAGCGGCGGCAGCCTGCGGGAGGCCTCAGCTGCCCTTCCGGCCCTAAATCCCCGCCAGTGCCGTGAGGACTCCGCGGTTTTCCGCCCGCCTCCTCCTCCTCCCGCGACCCCTTGCTCCCAGGTGCGGAGATCCCTGCGTCCACACCGACTTGGCAGGACGCGCCTGGAGCCCGGGCCGGACAGGGGCAGGTGGCCGACCGTCCTTCCGCGGCCGGGCATGCGGGCGGGCCAGCGAGGGTTCAGGGTGAGCTTTTCCCTAACCCGGGGCGCACGCCCCGCGCCTGAACTTTCTTCTCTTTACAAAGGTGACGGGAACAACAGTTTTTATCGACTTTTCCTTCCGGTTAAAGGGCCTCCCTCGTACTGTTTGTGGTTTGTTGGACAACAAAAGGTTTCCTCGACCGCGCCTTACTTTTTCCAAGTAGTTCCCCGGTAGGTGTGTGCGGCTTGCAAAGAGCGCTCACTCGCCGGACGGGGCTTGGAGGGAGAAATTGCCGGCACTGCGGGAGGCTTCGGTGGGGGCCAGTAGCGGTCAGCTGCTTGCCCGGCCCTTCGCGGTGGTCCAGGGCTGCCTGCCTGAAGAGAGAAGAGCGACGTACAGTTTTTTCCTCTGGTGTATATCATGGGTTGCTCTGGGTGTCCTGCCAAGCTCAGCTGTGGTGGTAAGCGCGCTCCGGGTGTTTTTCCCAGGCTCACTATTTGCAAAAGTTGTGGCCCAAGAAAACTTCCAGGTCGCCAGCAGGAATGTCACAAGAGAGCTACAGTGGCTTGTCAGGCGGGCGGCCCAGGAGCGTGCGCGCTACCCACCGCCGCCCTGGGCGGCCGCCTGGCTCCGCCCCGGGTCAGAACCCTGCCCGCGGCTCCACCGCGACGGGCGGGGGTAGAGGGCACGCGGCCGGCCCGGCGAGGTGCGTCCCACGCTCCGCCCCGGGAATTCCCTGGGGTCTGCGGTGTGCGCAGGCTGCTGGGTGTGCTGTTCCGGTGCGGGGTGTGTAAGTACTGGAGGAGGGGGGAATTACCCTCATCTCAGTCTCAAAGTCCCTCGCCCTGAAGCCAAAGGCAGATTTCTCTGGAGATAACAAAGACACTTTGTCACTTTGGGCGCTGCCTCGGTGCAAATCTTTAATTGCAAGGGAGTTGCGGGACGGGGGAGGAGGATCGAGTGTCTCAAGCAACCCAAGCGCGGGTCTCCAGGCGGCAAGGCCCCCTTTGATCAGGAAAATCCAATTATTTGTGTATATACATTTCCCACATAGTGATTACTTCATTAATTGTCCCGCCTTTATCTCCTCCCTTCCCATCCCCCCTAATAATCAGTTCTTTTATCCCGACCAACAAACACACCATAGGAGCTTTGTGGATTCAAAGGATTTGCTTTCGCTTCTGAAAGAGCCGCTATTCTTTGATGATTGGGTAGCGGCAAACTTCAAAGCCATAAATCTTCCCTCTGACTGGCTGGCGGCCCAGCAAAGTCCTTATCAAATTCTTGGAGGTGATCCTGAAGCGCTCAGACCGCGCGCGGGGCGAGCGAGCGGGGCGCGGCGAGAGGCGCAGGCGGGAGGGCCCCGGAGCACAGAGAGGGCGCCGGGGAGGGACGCTGGGCGGCCGTTCGTCCTCGCCTTCGGGTCTCCATGCCTCGGCAGCGCCCTGCTCCGCAGCCAACGGCCCGAAAGCTGTAGCTATGGCCGCCGTGGCCGTCCTCCGGAACGACTCGCTGCAGGCCTTCCTCCAGGTCAGGTCTGGGCTCGGAGGGAGACAGGGAAAGGTGGGAAGGGTCGCGTCCGGATCGATCGTGGTACTCTGTGCACCCTGAATCTCAAAGGGACCCTGTTCGGTGGATGCAGCTGGAGTCAGACCTAGTGGTGCCCACGTCAACTTCGCACCTAACCTTGGTGTCCAGAGTGTGGCCTTTGGGGGAGGGACGCGCGGATCCGAGGGTTGTTCGGGCTTGCGAGTCTGGCCAAGAACAGAGCCCGAGCTCACCCTGCTGGGGCCCTCCCGCTGAATTTCAGGCTGGGGCGGGCGTAGGAGGAGCTCGAGAGTAGCTTAAAAGGTGGGAGGGAGGGCGGATAGGCCGCTGGTCTGTGGGTGTTTCCACACCCTTTCTGACCGCGGAGGCCTGAGCGGCCCGTCGGATCCTTCTCCCCTCCCACCGTGTGCCTGCTTCCTCTGAGTCTGGATGGCGTCTCTTTGCACCAAGTAGTTTAACAGGAAGCGCTCGAGCGCTCCGCGTTCAGGTAGCGCAGGCTCCAAAAGTTAACGGTACTGGTGGGTGCGTGCGGGGGTGCGGTGGGTGGGGGGAGGGACAGCCGGTACGCGGGAGGGGCGGTGATATAATAGCTGGTGTGGGGGTGGCGGGCCGGCCTGAAGACCGCGCTTGGAGCGCTAACCTTTTGTCTCCTCTCCGCCCTCCCCGCCGCCGCCGCCCATGCAGGACCGCACCCCCAGCGCCTCCCCGGACCTGGGAAAGCACTCGCCCCTGGCGCTGCTAGCCGCCACCTGTAGCCGTATAGGCCAGCCGGGAGCCGCTGCGCCCCCGGACTTCCTGCAGGTGCCCTACGACCCCGCGCTGGGCTCGCCCTCCAGGCTCTTTCACCCGTGGACCGCCGACATGCCCGCGCACTCACCGGGCGCGCTGCCGCCCCCGCACCCCAGCCTGGGCCTGACGCCGCAGAAGACGCACCTGCAGCCGTCCTTTGGGGCGGCCCACGAGCTGCCGCTCACACCCCCCGCCGACCCCTCGTACCCCTACGAGTTCTCACCGGTCAAGATGCTGCCCTCGAGCATGGCGGCGCTGCCCGCCAGCTGCGCGCCTGCCTATGTGCCCTACCCTACACAGGCGGCGCTGCCGCCCGGCTACTCCAACCTGCTGCCCCCGCCGCCCCCACCACCGCCACCCACGTGCCGCCAGCTGTCTCCCAACCCAGCCCCCGACGACCTCCCGTGGTGGAGTATCCCGCAGGCGGGCACCGGTCCGGGGACCTCCGGGGTTCCGGGGGGCGGCCTCTCCGGCGCCTGCGCCGGGGGCCCGCACGCACCTCGCTTCCCCGCCTCAGCGGCCGCCGCCGCCGCCGCCGCAGCCGCCGCCCTGCAGCGGGGCCTGGTGTTGGGCCCGTCGGACTTTGCGCAGTACCAGAGCCAGATCGCTGCGCTGCTGCAGACCAAGGCCCCCCTGGCGGCCACGGCCAGGAGGTGCCGCCGCTGCCGCTGCCCCAACTGCCAGGCGGCTGGCGGCGCCCCCGAGGCAGAGCCGGGCAAGAAGAAGCAGCACGTATGCCACGTGCCGGGCTGCGGCAAGGTGTACGGCAAGACGTCGCACCTCAAGGCGCACCTGCGCTGGCACACGGGCGAGCGGCCCTTCGTGTGCAACTGGCTCTTTTGCGGCAAGAGCTTCACGCGCTCGGATGAGCTGCAGCGGCACCTGCGGACTCACACCGGCGAGAAGCGCTTCGCCTGTCCAGAGTGCGGGAAGCGCTTCATGCGCAGCGACCACCTCGCCAAGCACGTCAAGACGCACCAGAATAAGAAGCTCAAAGTTGCCGAAGCCGGGGTCAAGCGGGAAGACCCGCGGGACCTGTGAGCCTACCGCGGGGCGACCCGAGGCCTCTCCCGCCTGGGACTCCCTTCCCAGCCCCTCTTTGGGGAGGTTCTGGAGCTCTGTGGGCAGCTGGCGGAGGGAAGACCCAACAGGCTCTTGCGTCTTCCTTCTGCCCTCCTCCCAAAGCAACGCCGGGCTCCCAGCTTCCCTGGCCCAGCCTTCGGACAGGGACCCTGTGCCCCGGAGGAACAGGGGAAGTAGGGTGAGGAGCACTGCGTCACGCCAGGGCGGTTTCAAGCTCTTAACCATTCCCACCGTCTAGGAGATCTACAGTTTTGGGGGACCACACTGGGCTGACCTTGTATATAGGAAACACTGTTGAGTTAAAGCAGAAGGACCTTGGGAGATTTGAAATTGTGCTTTTTTTTTTTTTTTTTTTTTTTTGCTAGGACCCGTCCGGGCTTTGTACAGGTTATTTAATAGCTTTGTTAAAGAATAATTATAATAATTATAACGTTAATAAAAATGTTACTTTTGTCCTCAGCTCCATGCAGAGCTACAGCATGAAATGTCTCTGTAAAGCAATCCGCAGTTGCAGCGTGAAAATAAATACGTTAACTCTGGGGTCACCTCGGGACCCGGCTGAGCCAGTCTCATTTGATCTTTTCTTCTTCGGGGAGGCTTTACAAAATGGTCAGATTTCACCGAGAAGACGGTTCCTGTAGACTGCATGTGGGGAGGTTTCTTTGCTTTAGAAGGGTCTGGGAAGGTGTGTTGGGTGCATGGATGGAGGAAGAAGGGCAGGGTCAGTTTTGCGGTAAAGAGGGATAGGGCAAGATTTTCCAGTCACACCTTGAGTTTCTCATACAGCCTTAGGACTTGACCAGAGACTGTCGGGCTTCTCTTAAAAGTTTGATACCTGCTGTACATACAATGGACCTTATGTTATCTGGCGAATTCGTGGCTTTCCATTTGGTGGTACTCTAGGGACAGAGGTCACACGGAGCTGTGCTCCCTCCTGGCAGTGGGTTATGCAGGTGTTTGGAGAGATGCTGGAGACTCAAGGATTTGTTCACAGATGAGATTCCGGAGAGTTACAGAGAAACTGGGGGCCCTTCTTCAGGTTGGTCTTTCCCCCAGGAAAGAAGCTGTCACCTCAATCCTCTTGTTTTGCTTCTTTTCTTCTTCATTGTGCTGTGAAAATCTGAAGAGTCTTGTTTCACAATAGACACTTAGAGATCTTCTGGCTGGGCCTGGAAGTTTTTACTTCCACTTTGTATCTTGGGATTTTGGTTTTTTTTATTCATTGAAGTTGACCAGGATTTGCTCAGGGAGGAACCAGGAATACTCGTAGGTAGGTTTCTCGCCTGTCTCTAAAAAAGTTTACAAGTGTTTTTTCAAGTGTCTTGACTCAGCTGACTCCTGGATGTTTGCGTATATTTGAGTTTTTAAACCTGAAACTGACATCTTAATCTTAATAATTATCTTAATAATAAGATAATCTGATTTAGAATTATCAAAGAACAGAAAATGTTCTAAATTTTGTTAATATGTTAAGCTGGCCTCATTAATGCCAGATTTCAGTGGAACTGAATAGTCTTCATGGTAGCAGAAGTGTGTATAAATTGATAGGATTTCACAGTTTACAAACTTCTATTTGAAGTCAAACTGAAGGGTAAATTCTTAAAAGCTAGGAAGGTTGTGCTTGAGACTTACAGTATAAAGTAAAACACAGACATCAACATAATAGAGATGAAATTACTTTCATATTCCTAAGAAATGACATTTTACTCTAATTTGAGACAAGGTAGTAAAAGAATATTCAAATCATCGTGGAGATAGGCCTTAGAACCAGTTGTTCTCATTAGAGATTTTGAAACTGTTTAATGATAGATTGGAACGGGAGTCTTCAGGCTTCTCTACCTGGGAAGGATAGTTTGCTTAGCTAAATTTTCAAGACTGACAGGTTTGCTAGCAATAGTAATAAGAAAGTTGCTACGAAGTTACAGTAATACACATCTAAGTGTGTGGTCTTAATCTAAACCCAGATTCTTGAGAATCATTTCTATGAAGAGTTACAGAAACTCACATCAGAGCCAGAAAAGATTTTTTTTTTGCAGATAGTAGGGAAAGAGAAATCCTGGTAGAGTGGAAAGACCAAGGGCTTTGGACTCAAAAGTTAAAGTGATTCGCTCATTCAAAAGAGAATGCCCTTGGTGAAAAAAGAAAAATGGCAAGTTTGAAATGAGCCTGCTGGCTATTACTGACGGCTATGATCCTTTAGTATCTAAACAGATGCAGTGTTGAAGGTAAAGTTTCCTTCTAAGTTTAACTTTATGATTGCCAAGAGAACTAGATAAAACATACGGAACGTATCTAAAAATACGATATATAAAAAATTTAAAAGCAGAGCAGTCATTTGATGACAAAATAACCTTCTTATGTTTTCACTTAGTTAAACCTACAAGCTTAAAAAGTATGGTGAAAGTACAGTTTTTAGGCTAACTTGGTACCAGGGAAAGACCGTTCTTTATCCTACCACTGAACATTTGTGTTCCAGTTACTTTAGAACAAAATGCTCATGCCATTGTCCAAGTGGAAGCAAGGAAGCCACAATGATGTGATGTTATTGTCCGAGTGTAGGAAACCGTTTCATGTCTATACTGAAAAATAAGCTAATAAATCAGAAATATAAGTTTGACTGCAAAAATGTATTCGATTGTATAAACTGTTAAAATGTGAACTGCTAATGCATGGTCTGTTTCATAAAACTGCAACCAGTACCACTTAGGACTTTAAAGACTATTTTAAAATAAATCAATATGCAGAAAGAATACGCATAAGTATGTACAATTAAGCAGTTTGCAGGAAATTTAATGAAATTTACAGTAAGAGAAGTTCAGTGCTCGCTTGGGCAGCACAGAAACAAATTACCATTAAACGTAAACTAAAAGTTATTTTTTATTTAGAGTTTTGCTAACATCAAAAAGGAAAGTTTAATCTACCAACCAAATTCAAGGCTTTATTAAAGACCCTAGGGCCCAATTCAATTAAGTTTTAAAAATTAATTGAAGAGAATATGTTAATGATGGTCTCATATACATTTTTGAAGCAATGGTTTTAGTAACATGCAAACAACGGTATCATTTTAGAAAATTCTAAAATTAATGTGATATGATTATTTTGAATCTAACAATTGATGAATGAACCGTTTTGATCAAGAACTTAGAAACATGGAGAAATTGACTTATCAGTTATTTACGTAGCTCTGAAATGTGTGTTTCTAAACTTGTTAACAATACTCCACAGTTTTCTCAAGGGAAAATTGTGTAAATTTTACCTTCAGCTGACCGCTAATTTGTAATGAATGGAAGTAAATTATGTTAAAGAAAATACAACTGTATTATTTACTGTGTTAGTCTAGTTTCAGATAGAATTTAAATCTTAAAATCATGTTATGAATATTGTTTTAAATTATTTTGCTGTAAGTCAACCAAAAAAGACATAGCCATTTAAAAACTAATCTTGATGAGCATGCTTCTTGCAGAAACCTACTTGAAACAATGACATTTGTAGAAAAGGCAGTTTTTCACCCTACTTTGTACTCTGTTCTAATACTATAGGTTTTTCAGTAATCCGTTTAAAGCTGAACCTTTAGTGTTTCCCATTTATTTTGGTTTTGCTGTGAGAGTGTCACAGAATGTTACTATAGTGGTAGCTATGACTTCATATTCATGTAAACACCTAGTAAGCTGTTTAGGGCTCTAAAATTGCAAGCCACCCTTTACTTGCCTTAGCTCTTCACGGTAAATATTGACAAGTTGAGATACATTGATATCACACTGGGAAATGAACTGTGTTGCATAATGAGATTCAACCTTCAAGTTTTGTTTTTCTAGTAAGTGGGATTATGGTTTGCTAATATCCCAAATTGAGAGCTACTCAAAATAGGTAATATGAATGTTCTATCAGATATCACTACCTACCTCTGGTCTGCATGATAGAGAGGGACTTTAAAACAGTATGAAACCCAGGGCAGCTTTGAAATAAGGATATGTGCCAGCATAGTTTGATGCAACAGGAAAAAGTAAGGAAAAAATCTAGACAGAAAGATGTATTTTGGCAATGAAATCTTTACTTAGATTAATACAACAAAAGGACACGTTTCATCATTGGGCCACCATAATGGTAACCTGATCAATGTGGTATCCAATATACATAAACAGTACATCTTTCTCTGGTGACGTTCAGACTCAGCACATTTTTGCATAAAGATCTTTGTGTCAATCGCTCCTCCCCCACTTGTTTTTAAAGAATCTGCAATGTTTCAAATTAGTTTATGGACATTGTAAAACAACTTACATAGTGTTACTATAACGAATAAGTCATACTGTTCAACAAAGATGTAATCAGTTTATGGGCCATCACAACTTTTTTTGATAGTTTCAGTTTTACTATTTCAACTTGTTACCAGTTAGAGATTTGCATGTGATGATTGATATAGTATATACATTTTCATGCTGACATTTTGATGACTTCCCTTTTTAGACTTTATATACTTTTCCTTCCATGTCGTTAGTGATTATGCTGAAGCAGAATCCCCAATGCGGTATGTGACACTTAATTCGTAATTTAGTCCATGCACGTGAACTGCAGTTTCTGCACAGCACATAATAAACTAGATTAACTAATATATTTTGGTTGCCTACCTAATACCAAAATCCAATTCATGGGAAATAAATCAAGTTCCTAGTTTGATATATGGAAAATCCGCAGCTTTCACTTTTCAAAAGTTGTTTCAACCTTATGAAGATTCAGGCCACCTATTATGGGGTGGTTGGGTTTTTTAACTCAAAACTATTCATCTAACTTTTTTCATTACTTGTCAAAATTCTAACATCAAAAATATACTAAAATCCTCCGAAGTCTAAGGCAGGAAGGAGATGTTACCTGGCTTTTTAATAAAAAACTCTTCAGTCATACGGGTGCTCTCTAATGATTTTGTGTTTAGCATAATCTAAAACACAGATGGAAAACATCTGGCCCTCAGCTCAATTTCATCCAATTCACAAGGCAAATATCAAAGCTGAATCCCCATTTATACTTACGGTGGGGAAAATGTGTCCTAATTTGAAAAGTATTTGGTGGCAATTTCCTAAAGTCTGCATAAGGTACCAGGAAAGCTTATTTCTCTTATTTCTGTCTTTGCGAGTTTTATTCTTAAATTCTGTATTCTGTTTTCTTTTTCCATTCTGTATGCCTCTTGACTTGTGGATGTCACGTGTCTTCTATGTATCCATGGTCATCTCTAGCATGGAAACTCATTCAGTGTCACATGTCTCTCTTCCTTTGCTCAAAGTATTTATGCCCATTATTTGATTTTGCTCCCTAGAATGCAGAACTTGACAGGGTTCTAAACCATAGCTCTTTTAAATCTGTTGTAATTTTAATAGACATTTACGTTTCTTGGTCTAAAGTTTATATGTGAATGAATTAAATTTATAGTTCTATTTGTAGGCTCATGTTTTATTTATGTAGTACATGGCTGTTGTTTACTGTGGCTTTGTGAGCATCAGTGGGAAAACATATTTTCATCACAGTTGAAAGTAAAATTGTAAAGTATGATAGAGGATTATGGTTTGAAGCAGTCCCAGGTTGGATAGATTTTAATTAGTAAAAAGCATACAAGAGAAATAGATTACCTAAATCTGTAAACATAGCCCTTTATTTACTTGAGCTAAAGTTTTAATGAAGGGAGGTGTGAACTATGACCTGTAAGCATTTAGCTATTTATATTCCTTACTGAGGTTATTATATTTGATGGAGACTTCTTTTTCTCTCAAAGGCTTTATTCTTTTTTGATCCTTGATGAAGTCCATATCATTTCTTGCTAGTATCACAATAACTGCCAAGGAAGTCATTGTGGTAACAGATTTTGTGCTGAGCCTGGGTTTGGAGGAGAAAGCTGCTAAATTGTTTGCTTCATCAGTCATGATTCAGGCATGTCGATGGCAAGTCTGTGTGCCCTGAGCAGCTAGTAGCTGGAAGTTGTGGGCTGTAGCTGCCCCTTAGCTTCTTCTGTAGCAGGGAGAGTTAGAAATAGGGAAAAGGGAAACAGCCATGGGAAATAACATGACCATGGGGGAATAACAGACATTTGGAATACCCTGTTTAGACAGGCCTTATTTCTAAAGGGGTTGAATAGGATTGCATAGAAGCTGAAGGTTGCTTTTTTTTTTTTTTAAACCAAAGGTGAGTGTGAGTAGACTGTAAGGAAGATGTGAGCCTTGACTGAGGACGTGTACACTTGGATGATCTTTATGGTCTCTTCCAAAGCTGAAGATCTAAAATCTGTAAGTCAAAAAATTCAAATATATTTGATTATGGCTACTAAAAATGCAACAATCATATGAATATTTCTAGCAATGTGGCATCTGATTCGAGAAATCCAGTTCTTGGAGACATAGTTTATTCTTAAGTAGTTGAAGGTATTAAAGGGAAGCAAAGGTGACTGAGGGTAAATCAACCTCTATTTGAGTAATATCAGAAGTTAGTCCCATGACCTTGACATTGGCTTTTAAAGATAACAGTTCTGGGCCGGTCAGTCTTTGTAACTGCTGTATTAATATGCACGTTCCCAAGTCCTGTTTCTATGTACAGAAATCTCACAGTAAAATGACAGGATTCAAATATATAGGTAACTTATCAATGATTAAGTAGATGTAATTATTTAGATTTATATTAAGCTGAAAGAAACTGTTATTTCCCCAAACCGTCAAAGTCAGTTAAAATAATATGTACAGTTAAGAATATGCGAGCTGCATACTTAATTCAGTATTTATTATTTATGGATATTAGATGTAGAAAACTAGGTATGAAACAAATTCAAAACATGTATACATAACTAAATTCAATTCACCAAAGAATTATTTGATGTCTACAAGATATAAGGTACGATGAGGCTTCAAAGATGAACACAATCTTTCAAAGAGCTCAGAGTAGTAAAACAGATAAGACTTCTACACAAATGAGTGTAATACAAGGCCTATCTCATGCTAAAAGCGGCCAAGGTACAAAATTTCTAGTAAAACACAAAGGAAAAAGAAATTGCTTCAGGCAAAACAGTGATAAAATATTTGCTGCCGTAAATGAGTATTATGCTTTCAAAAACAATGCCCAAGTTGCCTCTGGAGCATTCAGAATCCAATTCGGTTTTTGCATGGGAGCTGAGAGTTCAAGACAGCGTGGTCCCCAGACTGGCAGCATTAGCATCACTTGGGAACTTGTTCGAAATGCAAATCCTTGTGTCCAATTCCAAGTTACTAGATCAGAAACTCTGGGAATGCGGCCCAACAATCTGCGTTTACCCCAGGTGATTCTGCCCCACACTAAAGTTTGAGAACCACTGGCTTAGGAAACTGCATATTTAATCATAAGATTAACCTATAGAAAGTAAACAAACTCTAGCTGAAAACACGTCTCACAAGCTACTCTGAAAAAGGGGAGAATGGAAAAACCACTTGGCTGAAACCTCTCACCCAAGTGAGAAACTCAGCTGAGAATCTTCTAGCTCCATGAAAATACAGCAGTGGGTCTTAAAGAGTGATTCTTACATGCACATTAAATAATTATGTTGACAATTTCCTTTTATGGTATTTAATACAAATAGACTTACTTTTTTTAAATAAATGGTATATTTTATATGTTAGTGGGATTTTTCTCAGAAAGTAGAACAGTGACTTTTAGCAACATCTGTTGTCTTAAAAAGGAATACTCAGCTACCTGAGCCGTTTGGGTTTTTAGTGTCATCAGATGACTCATAACTAATTATACCAGGGAACATATAAACTTCACCACTGCAACCAAAAAATACATATACACCCTATGCTGCAGAAATACAGTGATGACATTTCCAAAACACAAGCCCAGTTTGCTTTGAACTTCTCTTTTGTTAAAATCGCTTTTTAGAACTACCAACAGGGAATTGCAGAACCCTGGGGCTTCTCTGTGGAGCCCAAACTTAGGAGGTTATAGATATTTATCTAAACCTAGAGTCTTCACTTCCCCTGGTTATCACTGCAGTCCTCATTAGCCCACCCCTCTTTCTCCGTGAAGTCTTTCTTGCTCAAGGTACTTCTCAAGGCTATAACTCAAACCAGAATATTATTTCGTAAAATTTCTTTGAAAAACAGTTCATTTCTAACGTTCAAAATGTTAGAAAG
The DNA here is from genome assembly GCF_024362965.1 of Panthera pardus. Lineage (NCBI taxonomy): Eukaryota > Metazoa > Chordata > Mammalia > Carnivora > Felidae > Panthera > Panthera pardus. The sequence goes on along the minus strand of NW_026526655.1, from coordinate 61,962,881 downwards.
CTGGGAATTGTCAGTACCAGGGAAGGTTGTAACATAAGTGAGAATATTCCATAATTGTTCCCAGTGAATGGGTGTCTCTCTGTGCCTAAGTCTAAGCGATGCAAGCATCGCTGATCTGAGATACTTTAGGAAGACCCTAGTGATGACAATAAGAAGCTAGCGTCATGCTGATTCTGACATATTCCCAAGGAGTTCCCCAGAACCCTGAATGGTCAAGGGAGCTGTCTATGACCAGGTATATCTACCCAGCCAGAATTTATAGAAATGGAATTGAACATGTTGAGTTGGAAGAGACTTTTAAAATCATCCAATCTGATCTTCTGATTTAACAGGAGAAAACTAAGGGTGTCCTTGATCAACAAAACAGTCACCATCCATGACATTAAATATTAAGAACACACAATAAAGATACAGCAGCTTAGAAAAAGCAAGGGACAGCTGAGGATCACAAAGAGTGGAAGAAGACTCAGGGAGGTAGCATCAAGAGAACCTTTGGCCCCAAGCAGGCAAAAGACTGGTTCTTAACTTTTTGTGTGCATGAAAATTACCTGGGATGCTGTAATTAAAAGCAAACTCCCAGGGCTACATTTCTAGACCTTCTGATTCATTAGGTCTAGGGGTGAGGCCCCGGAAGCTTCATATAACCATCACCCCAGGGACTCTAAGATAGGTGGTTAGAAGGCCACCATTAAAGAAGTACTTCCTGACCCAAAAAAAACCTCTAATGGGTGGGGAGAGTTCTGAGCATTTTGACAATGGCAAGCGATCAGGTAATAAATCCATACCTAATCTTACTTTTTAAAAAAGTCAATAGCTCATGTGCTTGGTCCTGAGACACATTTCAGAATCTTGAAGAGTGGAGGTGGCTTACAAGTTTTACCTTATTTACCCAGGTCTTTGCCAAAGGCTGTGGGAGTCAGGATCCTTTCCCTGTCATTAAATAAACAAATAAATAAATAATAAATAAATAAATAAATAAATAAAAGTAAACTCTACCCACAGTGTTGGGTTCAAACTCACAACCCTGAGATCAACAGTCACATGCTGTACTGACTGAGCCAGCCAGGTGCTCCTTTCCTTGTCACTAAATTGTCACATGGAGACACTAAATTGTCACATGGGTTTGCTAAATTCTCAGCTAACGTTAGTTTGATTCTGAACTGAAGTCAGGAAAATTGAAGTAAACAGGTATGTTCTAAATCTCTCATTCTGGGCTCATACCTTTTGGTGAAAATTCAGAATCAATGAGTTACTGAGTTTTATAATTGAAATGATTTCAAGAGTTCACCAACTAAAAGCTTATCATTGTACAGATGAGGCAACAAGGCTATCAAAGGAAGAGAAATGTCCCTAGCCATAGAGCCCACAGCTCAGAGCTCCCTGACATGCCTCATGTCTATATTCTCATTGGTCTCATGGCCTATAATGATTTACAACTAGGTTGTCTTGTATATAAGGTTAGAGAATTTTTCTACTAAAATGTCTATAGACTAACCTCAGTTTCCTGGTACATGGGTCTTTCCAACATGGCCACTTACTTCATCAAAACATGTAACTGAGAAGGCAGTAGAGTTGCCAGCAAGATGAAAGTACATCTTTTATAATTTACTCATGGAAGTGACAGCCTGTCAACATTCTATTCACTTGAAGAATGTCACTCAAGAGTAGGGGATTAAACAAAGCTTTAAATACCAGGAGGCATGAATGATTGGCAGGGGGTGGGGGGACATTTTAGAGAATGTCTGTCATGACCTATGACAAAGCTTAACAAAAAGAATAATAATAATGAAGTCACATATATAGACATAAAGACTTGGACAAATTATTTCATCAGCATTTCCTTTCTTCCTTTTAGTAACAGTAATCCCCAAGTTGTTTCTGTTTTTGTTTTAAAGATTTATTCTCTTTTCAGTGTAGGTGCAGTGGGGTGGTACAGAGTACAGAGATTTTGGAGTGAGGCTTTGTGATTTTGTTTTAAGTAAGCTCTACTCCCTACATGGGGCTCAAACTCACAACCCCAAGATCAAGAGTCACATGTTCTACCAACTGAGCTAGCCAGGTGCCCCAGCAATCCCCAAGTTTTAAAGGAGGCATATGGCTGTCCATGTAGAGACTACATTTCCTAGCCACCTTTGTAGTCAGGTATGGCCATTTGACTAAGTTCCCATCAATAGGATGTGAGCCTAAGTGATGTATGCCACTCCTGGGTAACATCCTTAAAGTTGCATGTGCTCCCTTCCACTTTTCCTCCTTTCTGAGACAAGAATTCAGCCATGGTCGTAGACATGCAGTTCAATCATGTGGATGAGGGTAACACCCTGGAAGATGGCAAAAGAGAAGAAAGAAAGAAAGAAAGAAAGAAAGAAAGAAAGAAAGAAAGAAAGGGAAAGAAAGAAAGAAAGAAAGAAAGAAAGAAAGAAAGAAAGAAAGAAAAAGAAGGGAAGGAAAGGAGAAAGAAAGAGAAAGAAAGAAAGAAAGAAAGGAAAGGGAAGAAGAAAGAAAGAAAGAAAGAAAGAAAGAAAGAAAAGGGAAGAAGAAAGAAAGAAAGAAAGAAAGAAAGAAAGAAAAGAAAGAAAGGGAAGGGAAGAAGAAAAAGGAAGAAAGAAAGAAAGAAAGAAAAGAAAAGAAAGGGAAAGGAAGAAGAAAGAAAGAGAAAGAAAGAAAGAAAGAAGAAAGAAAAAGAAAAGGAAGGGAAGAAGAAAGAAAGAAAGAAAGAAAGAAAGAAAGAAAGAAAGAAAGAAAGAAAGAAAGAAAGGCAGAGGAACCAGCGTCTCAGGACCATCACTTGAAACAGAGCAGCTCAACTTTCCTGGGCTGCCTGCCAGCTGGACTTTTATAGAAGAGGAAAGTAACTCATCTTGTTTAAGGCATTGTTATTTGGTGTCTGTTACAGTAACTAAACCATTATCCTAACTGGTAGATCGCAAAATGCTTCTAGAGGCAGTTTTTAGCTGTGCTCTTGCTGAGTCTTCCTGTGGCAGCTGTGAATTACATCCCTTTAAGAGATGTCACATGGTGTCACCTTTCCAGCTCCTTCTAGTCTGTATCTGTTGGAGCCCTTAAAATGAGTTCTCAACCCAGAAAGCATACCCTCTTAGGATGCTGCTATGGAAAACTCCATCACTGCTTTCCAGCTTTGCCCATGCTCAGGGATCTAGGGGACTTCATTCAGTTATTCCTTTATTTCACTGTACTATTTATATGAAACTATTCTTTGGTCTACTTCTTGAATCCTGTAAGTAATGTTCATTTTCCATTTCAAAACAGAAGATGAAGTTCATCTCTTTTATTTATTTTTTTTTAATGTTTATTTCTGAGACAGAGGAGACAGAGCATGAGTGGGGGAGGGGCAGAGAGAGAGGGAGACACAGAATCAGAAGCAGGCTCCAGGCTCTGAGCTGTCGGCACAGAGCCTGACGTGGGGCTCAAACCCACAAACTGTGAGATCATGACCTGAGCCGAAGTAGGTCGCTCAACTGACTGAGCCACCCAGGCTCCCCAAGTTCATCTTTTTAACTGCTATTAAGCAGTTGGTATTCTGTTGTCCGTATTTATACTAATCTATTTGGTTGAGAGATTGATGGACATGGGGCCCAGGAATGGGCATTTTTTTTCATTTTTTAAGTAAGTTTTTACTTTTAATTTCAGTATAGTTAACATACAGTGTTATGTTAGTTTCAGGTGTACCATACCGTGATTCAACAATTCTATACATTAAGAACCCATGTTGGAGCATTTCAAGGTGAAGTTTTGTGATGTCTGCAACTTAATTTCAAATGTTTCTACAAAAAAAAAAAAATACATCTAGGCTATATCTACACCTTATCTATCAAAAGAGAGAATAAAGCAAATGTAGCACAAAGTGAAGAAGCATTGAATCTAGGTAAAATGTATACATGTGTTCGTTGTTATAATCTTCCAATTTTTCTTCTTTTTCATCATAAGTGTACTTTTTAATCCATAATATTCCATTGGATATAATATATCACATCTTCTTTATTCATTCACTATCAATGGACACTTGGACTGCCTCCATAATATGGCTATTGTAAATAGTGCTGCAGCAAACCTAGGGGTGCATGTATCCCTTTGAATTAGTGTTTTTGTGTTTTTGGGGTAAATACCCAGTGGTGAGATTGCTGGATCAGAGGATAGTTCTATTTTTAACGTTTAAAAAAATTATTTAAGGTTTCTTATTTATTTGTCTTGAGAGAGAGAGAGCACACATGCAGGGGAGGGGCAGAGGGAGAAAGGGAGAGAATCCCGAGCAGGCTCCACGCTGTTGGCACACAGCCCAATGCAGGGCTCAGTCTCACGACTCTGAGATCATGACCTGAGCCAAAATCAAGAATCAGTGGCTTAACCTACTGAGCCACCCAGATGAGCCTATTTTTAACTTTTTGAGGAACCTCCATACTGACTTCCACAGTGGCTGCACCAGTTTTCATTCCCACCAACAGTGCAGGAAGATTCCTTTTTCTCTACATCCTTGCCAACACTTATTGTTCCTTGTGTTTTTTATTTTAGCCATTGTGACAGGTGTGAAGTGATATTCCATTATAGTTTTAATTTGTATTGCCCTGATGATGAGTGACATTGAACATCTTCTCATGTGTCTGTTGGCCATCTGGATGTCTTCTTTGGAGAAATGTCTGTTCATGTCTTCTGACCATTTTTAACTGCATTATTTGGGGGGGTTTGGGGTGTTCAGCTATACAAGTTCTTCATATATTTTGGATATCAACCCTTTATTGGATATATCATTTGCAAATACTTTTCCCATTCCATAGGCTGTCTTTTAGTTTTGTTGGTTGCTTCCTTTGCTGTGCAGAGGAAAATATGTGTACACATTTTTATGTAGTCCCAATAGTCTATTTTTGCTTTTGTTTCCCTTGCTTGAGGAGATGTATCTAGAAAAATGTGGCTACAGCTTATGTTAGAGAAATTACTGCCTGTGTTCTCTTCTAGGATTTTTACGGTTTCAGGTCTCACATATAGGTCCTTAACCCGTTTTGACTTTGTTTTTGTGTGTGGTGTAAGAAAGTGGTCCAGTTTCATTCTTTTGCATGTAGCTGTCCAGTTTTCCTAACACCGTTTGTGAAGAGACTTTCCCATTGCATGTTCTTGCCTCATGAATGGGAATTTTATGAAAATGTATTAATGTACTTATTTTTCCGGAGAGTAGATCCAAAATTTAGTTAAATTCTGAACAGATTCGTAATCCAAAAGCAGGTCTGTGACTTAAATGGACCAATCCCTGACTTAATCATGTGATTTCACCTTTTTTGTGCTCCAGGTGCTCTGTCTATGCATTCAACTAAATCACTCCGCCCTCTTTCCTAGAAATGTGAAAGCTGTCTAGAAAAAACACAGACAAAAACAGAAACATAGAACCAAAATGAACAGTATTACTAGGTTTAAATTTGATGGTTCCATTTTACCTCCAGCTCTTCAGTGGAGAGGACTAATTCTCAGTGTCTACATTTGAGTTTAGTTAAACAATCCCCAAATACCTTCCCATCGGGCTTTCAAAACCTGAGTTTGTGTACTATACCTTCATAAGGTCTATTTCTTTTCCTCTGTAGAATGTGTCCTTATTATATTTTCTTCCCTTTGCATCTATTCTAAAGCACCAGTTTTGAGAAGATACATAGGCTCCATTAAACACTTGAAGAACACCCTATAAGTTTGCTTTCATCCCTACAATTTAATGCCATGAACTAGATAGTCTAAAATTGTGATTCGAGGGATGCCTGACTGGCTCAGTTGGAGGAGCATGTGAGCTTGATCTCAGGGTTGTGGGTTTGAGCCCCCCCTCCAAAAAAGCTTAAAAAGTATATAATAAAATTGTCATTCAAAGCATGTTCTTTGAATACCAGTGATTTTAATATTGAACTACCATGGTAAGAACTTTAAGGGGAAAAATACAACTGCCTATTTTGATTTTGACGGATTTCAGTTCTGAGATACACACAGAAGTGCAAAGACCATAGATGATTATAGGCAAATTACTTTTAGACTATGAAACAGAAATGGAATACCCTATCTACAAGGAGAATCCTGACTCCCATCAGTCACCAGGGATTCTCAGAAATTACATTTGGAATTCCCTAATTCCTGAGAGCCCCTGGTGACTGATGGGAGTCAGGATTCTCCTTGTAGATAGGGTATTCCATTTCTGTTTCATATCCTGAGCTCTTTTGATAACCATCAGCCAACTGAATGATCCTTTCTGTTTCTGTTATGAGTCTGTATCCCATGAACTACAAGCATAATCTATGCTTCTCAGAGCCATTGGTTGATACACAAGGTTTTGTTCATACATGGTGTTGATAAAAGAAAATTAGAAGACAATAGTGGAGTGGAAGAAGCCATAGGAAGGAGAGAGAGACCAAGGAAGACTGAGAAAGGAAGAAACAAGTTGGCCGGTCTAGTAACATGATCCACACTTACTCTTTAGATACACCCCATGAGGAGCTTAGAGGCTTCCCCAAAGTCAGGGCTGTATCCCTCAAGAGAGCTAGAACTTTGGTGAAGACTCTATCTCTGGCAGAATAGCTGGTACTGTTCCAGTTCACAGAAAACTACACTGCGGTGGACACATCTGTACTGTAATGGAAGAGGAGTTCAGGCTCTTGGTCTGCTATTAACTAATGGGATGACCTTAGGCAAGCCATGTAGTTCTAGGAGAGTCAGGTTTTTTTTTGTTTTTTTTTTATCTGAAAACTGAGGCGGTAGGACTCGGTGACTCTCTTAAGGTCCTTTCCTGCTTGAAAATGGCACGATTCTTAGGATCACTTGTATGTATAGCCAGGTATTCAGGTTTATCTATTGTGAAATGGAACCACCCAATACTTAATTGCCATAAAGTAGCAAGCGTTGTATTATGCTCACACATTCTGTGTGACAGGACAGTGGAGGTGGCTTGTGTCCCACAGTGTCTGGAGTCTCAATTGGGAATGACTTAGTTAAGGGTGACTCAAAGGCACTGGAATCATCTGGAGGCTGTCCCACTGACACATCTGATGCCTGAGCTAGAATGACGAAGTCTGAGCTCAGTAGAGTCTGACAAGCAGAGTGCCTATTTGTGGCCTCCCCACATGACTTGGGCTTCACAAAACATGGCAAATGGGTTCCCAGAGGGAGCGTCTTGAGACTGAGCATCCCGACAGTGAGCACTGCAAAACAGGCAGAAGCTACATGGTCTTTTCAGACCTAGCCATAGAAGTCACTAACACTTCTACTATATATATATATATATGTGTATATATATATATGTATATGTATATGTATATGTATATGTATATGTATATGTATGTATATGTATATGTATATATACACACACACACTATATACTATATACTATGGTATACTATATACTATATATAGTAATACAATATATTACTATGTTAATATATATATAAATATATAATATATATAATTATATATATAATAAACAAATCAGTAAGGCTAGCCTGGATTCAAGGAAAGGGGAAGGAGACTGCAGATCTTTTTGCAGGGTTAGCAAGTTCATACTGTGAAAGGGCTGTCATTGCTACCATCTTTGGAAAGACAAGTGGTGTCTTACAATCCTTAAAAGGCCAATTATCTGTCTGGAATAGTTCATAGGCACCATCTTAAATCTTTCTGAGATCTTAAGAAGGTATTTAAAGTCACATCATTGGTCTCGTTTTTACTCTGGGACTGTGTCTTCCTGATAGCACCCTGGATTTGACCTTTGCACTGAGGACCTTTCTTACTTTGAGAATGCTTTATGCCCTGGAAGACTGGTTTGAGCCCTCTAATACTTCCTCTAAATTTTGCTGGAAAATTGAACAGATTCTTTCTCTTCAATCATATTTTATCATCAGCAACTAAAAGAAACCAGTGAGCACTTTCAGCTTCCCGCCAGGAAATCTCCTTAGCCAGATCCACTAGTTCATTCAGTATCTTTCTATTTTTCATGTTACTGCAGGCGACGGTGTTGCTAAACCTTTCATGACCACGTATCAAGGTCACCTTTTTCCACCTTCCAACTATAATCTCCTCCTTGTCCCTCTAGCCTTCACTGACAGCCTACTCAAGGTCCATCCACATTTCACTAACAAACTTCCTAAGGCCATTTGACCTTGAGAGATTAAACACATAGTTAATGGCCAGATAGTATATAGATACGGAACTCTGACTCACCATCTTCTTATGGCTAAGAAACCAAGCCATAATCTATAGTAACCAGCCCAGGAAGCCAGCCTACTATAAATCAGACTTGCAGGAAGTCAGAATGCTGATCACTAGCAAAATTCCAGGAACGCAGACAATAACCCCTATAACAATTGGCCTAAAGTGACCAGGACTTGATTAGTAACTGACGGCTCCCTTAATTTTTGTCACTGTTTCCAACTTAAGACCAACCAGAAGAACCTGGATGTGTACCCTAACCAATCACCCAGGACGATGCCCTGCTTCTAGTTAGCCCACCTACAGCACCCCACACCACCAGTCTCTAATCAGAACAATGTCCTCCCTTTCTTCAACTGAAAGTATCCCACACCTCTGCCTGCCTTTGACTTTCTGCCAAAATGCAAGTGATGGTGAAGTTCTAAATAAGAGCTTTTGCCTCTTCTCATCTAGTTGGTCTTACTTTATTTCCACAAGCTTCCTCCTACTGCTCAGTAAAAAGCCAATGGCTTATGCTTTTGTTTTTTGGGGGTTTTGGTTTTTTTTTGGTTTTTGTTGTTGTTGTTGTTGTTGTTGTTGTTATGAAAGATTCTCTCTTCCAGGTACCAAATTCTGTTCTGGTTATCTATTACTGCATAAAACCACCCCAAAACTTAGTGGCATAAAATAACCACACCAAAACTTAGTAGAATGAAACAAGTCACTTAGGCTCACAGAGCCTGTGGGTCAGGAACTCATCCAGGACAAATAAGAATGGCTTATCTATGCTCCACAATGTCTGGGCCCTCATGTGGGAAAACTTGCATGGCTGGAGGCAGGAATGATCTGGAGGCTGACTCATTCACCTGTTCAACACCTGGGCTGAGGCAACTAGAAGCCCAGGCTCCACTGGGGCTGGTGACCACTGGCTTTAGCTCTTGCCAGCATGGGAGCTGGGCTCTGTGATGGAGTGTCCTAAGAGATACAACCAGACATCTCTTAGGAGAGAGAAAGGCAGAAGCTTCACAGCCTTTCCTGACATAGCCTTGGAAGTCACCTTTGTTGGTTTAGTGAAGCAAATCACCAAAGCTAACCTCGATTCAAAGGGAGGGAATTAGATTCACCTCTTATTATTATTATATTATTATTGAGTTTATATATTCATTTTGAGAGAGAGAGAGAGAGTGATTGTGGGAGGGGCAGAGAGAGAGAGAGAGAGAAAGAGAATCTCAAGCAGGCTCCGTGCTGTAAGCGCAGAGGCTGACGTGGGGCACAAACTCATCATCTGCGAGATCAAGACCTGAGTCGAAACCAAGAATTGGACGCTTAACCGACTGAGACACCCAGGCGCCTCTAGACTCACCTCTTAATGGGACAGTGACAAAGTCCCTCTGCACAATTACACGCGGGGTGGGAGATGCTGTTGCAGCCGTTTTTGGTAACTATGATTTGCCACTACAGATCACCCTCTTCCTGACATCTGTCTACTCATTCATTCCTACTACTTATTTTTACCCTACTTCCTCTCAAAAAGAATTTGAGACACCCAGCCATATTTAGAAGATAGACTGGTGGGTGTGGAAACAGAACAAATGAAGTTGGTTGAGCTCAGGTGATAATCTCATACAGGTATTCATTTATTCATTCCATAAGTATTTTTTAAGCGTTAACAGTGGCTTGTGCACTGTGATCACCTCAGAAGATGTGAGGTGAGCAAAATTAACACAGGCCTTGTTCTCATGAAGCCTAAGCCCCACTGGAGAGGCGGACATTTAAAAATAATCCCACATGTGCTCGCTTCGGCAGCACATATACTAAAAATAATCCCACAAATACGTAACTACAAGTGCTATAATCTTATGAGTGTTACACAGCAACGGTCCCAGAGCTAACTAATGAGTGTGCAACAGAGAAGTCTGGTTTAGTCCAAGGCATCAGAGATTTCCCTGAAAAAGGTGACAGGCTAATAACTCAAAGATGACCAAAAAGGCAGGTAACTAAACCAGGAGGTTGCCAGATATGTTACATGAGCCACTGGTAGCACAGAGATGTATTCTTATTGTCATTATTATGCATTTATTTCACAGTTTTGTGCAATTTGTGACAAGTGATATTGCCACAAACCAATATATTGGTTTTCCATATTTGTTAGCACATAGGTTTTCTTGTAAAAATAAATAGTTTTGAGTTTAACAAAGTTGTCAGTTTAAAGAACAATGGTAAGTTAAATAACAGGGTAGGCGTTACACAAGAAAGATAAATATCATGTAGGTGATGTGTGGATACCTGAAGCTTAGAATGCACTAGACTTGCTATGTTGGGTGATCAGGTAGGGAGGGGAGTCATGGGCAGTAAAGGGAGCATCCTGGTACCAAAACCCTGAGGTGGAAAGGGTGAGGGTGGGGGTCCAAGAAACAGAAAAGTAGCCAACACAACTTGAGCAGAAAGCAAGAGGGAATAGTTTGTAGTGAGCTAAGGGAAGCCAGCAGGGCCCTGGTGTTCAGGGACTTCAGTTCAGAACTGAAATCACCAAAAATAAAAATGAGCAATTGTACTTTTTTCCCTTAAATATTGTACCTGCAGCAGGTGAATACAAAATCAGTGGTATTTGAGTAGTATCCTTATAACAGAACAAATTTATACTATCTAGATAGCAACGATATTGACTTAAAGAGCCTGAGAGCTAATATTCCAGTTGGGAATGGTGTTGTTTCACATGTTTTAATTATCCTAATAGCAGTGGGACATCACTGAAGAATTTGTGAAAGGAGAACGATAAAATCTAGTTTTCAAGGTCTTAAAAAAAGGGAATTTTTATCAATATAATTCATGCATTTGCAAAAATTGTACAGAAGAGCTAATAGTAATAATAAACAATATTTTTGCTCTCCAACCTCTTTCCCACCCCCAGAAACAACCACTTTAACTCTCTTCTGTTGTTATTCTTCTGACAGTTTTCTTATCTTTATATATGAATATATGCTTATATCTCTATTTCTTGATTTATTGAGTTGGGGCAGCATACTCAACAATCACATGTGCTTGCTTAGATTTCTTGGGCTCACCTTTCTCCCAGGCTCACAGCTTGTCCTGCCCAGGCCATCCCAGCAGTGACAACTAAGTCTGAGCTTCCGGTTCTACCACAGGAGGTCTTCAGGCCACATGCCCAGATCTGGCTTCCCCAGTGGGACCAAGGAGGTTCAGTGACACAACCTGCATGGGGATGAGGGTAGTTAACTCTCCAGGCAGCACATTATGACCAATGGAAGACAGAAAACAAAGGCAGATTGCAGATATATTTTCTCTTCTTTTCTCCCTCTGATGGATTGTTCCAGGCAAAATATTTCCACACATTCTGTCCAAAGAGGCCCTTTGTGACTGAGTGGTCACCTGCTGAGGAACCAGCTATGTTTATTCATGGTACTTCATGAAGCAATAGCCAGTGCAGTAAAGCAATGTCTCTTATCTGCTGCCAGTCCTTTCCTGCTTCTTCTTCCATTTCCCTAAGTCTTGCAGAGCTGGGATGACACATCCTAATAAAGCATTAGCCTTTAAGCTTTGCCTCAGGCTGTTTTCTAGGAAAATTAGGCTAAGACAGATATTGCCAATCTTATCTATTGATTTACAGCTATGACTTAACACCATCACTCACATCTTTCTCCCATGTTCCTATAGTTAACTCATTCTTAGTTGTATTAGCTATGCTTGTAACTTTCAGCTTTGTGCTTATAACTTTACTTCTTTTTGCAACCACCTGAGATAGGACCTCTCGTCTCTGGCATTTTGCAGGATGAAGACACTGGTATCCCTTTCCTTCTTTTACTTCTCTCCCTTTCACTCCAAACCTCTGCATCATACTTTCACATGCTTAAGGTTGACAGCATTTGCATCCTCTTCTCTAATCACGATTGTCCTGTTATTTCCCTAAGTGCTGATTCTAAATTTGAAGTGCAATATACAGTGCCTATGCTATGATGACTGTCTGTTGAACAACAAATGTTTGCTGAGAGTTTGCTGTGTTTCAGGCACTGTTCTGTGGGCTCTAGGGATAAAACCATGAACAAAACAGACAAATCCTTGCCCTTGCAGAGCTCAAATTTCAGTGCAGAGACAAAGAATAAGATAAATATGTAAAATATATTGTTGGTGGCTAAGTACTAGGAAGAAAATAAAGCAAGGAGGAATAGGAAGAGTCAGGCTAAGTGGCTGAAATTTTAGGTAGGCTGGGCAGGGAAGGCTGCACTCAGAAGGTAACCTTATGGAAGTGAGGGAGAAAGATAAATGGCCATCTTGGCAAAGGGAACAACATTTGAAGCAAAAGGAATAGCAAGTACAAGAGCCCTAAGGCAAGAGTGTGCTTATCTTGCAGGAATGACAGCAAAGAAGCTCACGTGGCTGGATTGATCAAGGGGGAAATGTACAGGGGACTAAGGAAAGAGAAGAAATAGGGAGCAGATTGTGTAGGGCCATGTAAGTCCTAGTGAGGATGCTGGCTTTTGTTGTAGGAGAGATGGGACACCTTGAGAGGGTTTTGAGCAGCGGAGTGACAGGATCACTCTTGATATTGTGTTGAGAAGAGACTGATTGGGGGCAAGGGATGAAGCAAGAAATCTAGCTAGGAGAAGATTGAAATAATCTACGAAAGTGATGATGGTGGCTTGAAGTAGAGTGTGGTAGCAGTGAAAAGGATGAGAAGTGGTCAGAATCTGGATATATGTTGAAGGTAGAACCAACATAATTGGTGAATGGTTGGATATGGGAGAAAAAAAAATGGAGTGAAGAATGACCATATGGTTTTTGACCTGAGCAACCACAAGAGTGGTGTTGTCCCCTCACGAGATGAGGAAGACAATGAGAAGAGCAGGCTTTGAGGGAAAAGACCAGGGACCCAACCTTAGCTGGGTTGGGTTGCTGTTTTAGTTGTCTATTACTGCATAGCAAATCACCGCAAAACTGCCATGGCTTATGGCTTCTGTGGGTCAAGATTCAGAGAGAGCTCAGCAGGTTTCTCATCGAAACTATCCTGGTTTTATCACTGAAAGTCCTAAAACCCACTGGTTCCTGGGGCACCCCTCCCAAATTGTGAGCTCTGGTGATGGGTGCAGGCTTTGCAGCCAAAGAAATTGGAACTGAAGGCAGCACTGTTTTTAGTGCCAAATGAACATGGCATAAACTATCTGCCTGTAGCAGTTGCTATCACTGATTTTTCTCTTGACCACTAATGCTGGCAACCGTGATTTTTAGTTCACAATAGTGGATCACCTGTTGTTATGTCCTTTTGAGTGCTACAAGTTAAGTGTACAACTCAAGTGCTTTGTGATCATGGTATTAACAGTCCATGTTTGACTTGGCCTGTGGATTAACTGTTGCGCTTTGTATTAAGATTATTTTGGCCACCTTGGATAATCAGGATAGATCCCCACCCAAAATTTGGTTTAAATGTTGAGATTGATGCACACACCAAGAGGCTATGGAAAAGTTAATTTATTTATATCATTGAAGCATCTGGGAAGAGCAGGGCGGACATCTCCAGCCAGCCCTGGTGCTTTGAGAGAGCAGGGAAAGGAGACAGATGGGCTTGGAGTTTCTATTGCGGTGAGGGAGTGTGGGTGGGATGAGGGTTCCCAGTGTGGGTACAGGTTGTGTGGTTTGAACCTCCCAGTAGCACCAAAAGAGAGAACAGGCTTTCGTGGCAGCTTGCCCAGATGTAGGGCAGGGTGGGGATACAGAAGGGATGAGGCTACAAAAATGGAGTCAGCCTCCTACTACAGAGATAGCGCTAGGTTAATTTTTAAAACTGTGAATAGTGTGACAGTGTTTTCTAAAAGTTCAGATCATGAAAACAGGAACACCTGAAATATCACAAGCATGATCGAGATATCACTGAAAGGGAGGTTAACTGTGTGATTTTACGACGGAAGGAAAGACACACACAACTGGACTAGGGCAGTAAATAGCCTGAACACAGCATGCTGTACAATATGCAGAAAATAATCTTAGGTTGGGCGAGACTGAGGAGGAGACTGTGAAAACACATGCGGGGACTGAATCTCACAAGTCTGGTATTAGACAAGGAAACACTGAATTAATCAAATGTTTGTCCCCCAAAGGTACCAATGTTCAGCTGAAAACAGTGACCACAGAATTAGTTTGGGCATAGCACATGAATGAACACACGTTATTTGATCATCCCCCTTCTGGCTCTGTGGACCTGAGTAAAGTTATATTTACTGATTCATGGGCTGGAACTAAAATGTCCTGTGGGGCAATCTGAGAACAGATCTGTTGGCCTCTGTATTGGGTTGCCAGGGCTAAACAGTACCACAAATCAGGTGGCATAAAACAACAAACAAATTGTAGCCCCTCACGGTTCTGGGGACTAGATGTCTGAAATGAAAGTGTCAGCAGGGCCGGGCTCCCTCTGAGGTTCTAAGAGGAATCTGTTTGGTGCCTGTCTCCCAGTTTCTGGTGGCTCTGCCAATCCTTGGCATTCCTTGGCTTGTAGCTCCATTGTTCCAGTTTCTGTCTTCATCTTCCCATGGCCATTCCCCTCCCCCCGCCCACCTACCACACCCCCCCCCACCATGTCCAAATTTCCCTCTTCTTAAAGGACATGGGCCCATGCTAATCCAATATGACCTCATCCTGACTTGATTACATCTGCAAAGACCCTATTCTCAAATAAGGTCACATTCACAGGTTTCAGATGGACTTGAGTTTTGCCGGGGACACTATTCAACCCAGAATGACCCCTTACACTGTAGAGCTCATTGTGTCAGATCTTACCCATGAATGTACTTTCCTTAATATGTTAAGTAATGCATTGAATTACAGCAACAACAACAACAAAATGTTTACCCCCTCTTAGGTATTGTACTTATTTTATTTTATTTATTTGAATGTTTATTTAATTTTGAAAGAGAGAGAGAGCTCCTGCACAAGTGGGGGAGGGGCAGAGAGAGGGGGACAGAGGATCCAAAGCAGCTCTCTTCACCCACTGGGCCACCCAGGCTCCCCCCACCACCGTCTTAGGTATTTTAATGTGAAAAATGGAGTCTCAAAGCATTTTCTTGGTTTCTATGAAGATTTTAAGAAAAGTGTAGAAAACAGAAAACAAAAGATTGTTGATACCTTGTTCAAATAAAAACTAGACCTTGCTCATCTATCTGCATATTCAGCAGAGAGTGCAAATGTAAATCCTGGCAAATTCTATTCAGTCTATAAACTTCTCTAATGTAGACTTAATAATGGCAGAGCTGCAAGTCAATGTGAATTTACATTTGACTGTATTCAGTTTTACCACTACATAAAAGAACCCCCCCTCCCCCTCCCCCGCCCCCATGTCTTAAAGGCTGCAGGCAGTTCAGAGAAATGTTATTGACAAAGGAAACAAAGACTTAAAACAACATACTTATGGGACACCTGGGTGGCTCAGTCAGTTAAGTTTCTGACTTCCACTTAGGTCATGATCTCATGGTTTGTGGGTTCGAGCCCTGCTTTGGGGCTCCAGGCTAACAGCTCAGAGCCTGGAGCTTGCTTCAGATTCTGTGTCTCCCTCTCTGTCTCTGCTCCTCTCCTGATTGCTCTCTGTCTCTCTCTCTTGCTCAAAAATAAACATTAAAAAAATTAAAATAAAATAAAATAACCTACTTATATCAGAAGACAGAAAAAAATCATTGTTATTTTTTATTAAATATAAGTAACATTTGTTTCATGCTACTGTATTTATGTTATCTTTTAAAACCACCTTAAGAATACATAGTAAAATAGCCTATAAAATTTAAATATCCAATATAAAGTTTAAAAAGAGATCAAATAAATCGCTATATCTAGGACAAGAAGTAAACTATTAAAAAGTTATATTTTTCTCACACATATTATTTAATTAGTCATACTATTAATTACTTCTAAATGCCATTGTTAACTAGTCCTATTATTATTTATTTATGTATTTATTGTAGTATTTATGTTTATGAGCATATATTGATCTCTAGCATTCTGCTTTTGAGAGTCGTTTGATAAAGATTTCAAATAAAAATTAGAAAGAACTTCATTAGCTTCTTTAGACCTCATAATCACATTTTCTGTTTATTTAATGAAATTGAAATCTGTAGCCCGCTGAAAACAAAACGAATCTGAAGCTAGTAACCATTATTTTAAATAGGTGGTAGACAATATTTAACATTTTATAAGATGAGGATTAATTGTAACTGAAATAAATATTTCATCATATGATTTAATAAAGTGGGTACTAACTACGTTATTTAATAATGTACACCCTAATCTGAAAGAAATCACATGAAAGCTTTATCTGTAGCTTTTATCTAATGTGTCTTTTAAAACTCAGGAGTCCCAGAAATCCTGCCAGTCACACCGAAAAGAATCTATGCGATTAATTTACAGTGATCTGCTGTTCAAAATCCTTTCTAGCTAATGACGTGGCCCTAAGGATGAATACTAGGAATAGCTAAAAAGATTTGCCAGTGTTTAAATATATTTAAAAAGCCACTTTTAGTGTTTATTGTTTTTCACCGATCTTTGCTCCCGTGGACTCTCCCCACAAGAATGCTCTGTGTTCCTGACGGCCTGGGAATGGAGGAATCCAGGTCTTTCCACAAAGACTGTCTCCATCGTTCTCACAACCCTACTCTACAATGTCTCACAACTGAAAACATTTCAACATTTCAAGATACGCTATTTCCGACGCTGCTCCGCTTTAATTGAAATACACATAGAACAGAGAAAGATGGGAAATCTAAACTGTTGATGTTGTCTGGATCCATCACGAAAATGAATCGCCCTTTGGCTTAACCCCTGAGTATTTACACCACAGGGCCACCTCTGAGCTTTGAGATGGGTGAGAGGTATGCCTTTCTTTTGTAAAGTGAGAGGAAAAGCAGAAACAGGAAAGAGTCCATGCAGATGTTGAGGATCCTGTAGCTGATTTCCTTAAACTATTTTCTTCTTGGAAAGCAACTGCAGTTTGAAGACCACTGGTGTAGGAGAGGGAGAGCAGATGGACTAAGGACATGTGGCAGGATGGTAGGGCAGCACTGAGGACCCCCTGGAGGTTAACCGTAATGAATTTAAAATGAAATTAGTCATGTGTTTTCCATTAGCTGCAGTCTGTTGGACTGATACAGGCATGAAGAAGGCAGAGAACTGGATTTAACTGGGGTTGTAGATTTAACCAAGCAAGTAGTCTTGAGAATCTAAAGATGTGATACAGTGACCAACAGGAAAAAAAAAAAAAAAAAAAAAAACCAGGAGGAAAGAAAGAAAGAAAGAAAGAAAGAGAGAGAAAAGTAATCACAGTGCACTACTAGATTCTGCAATAATACATTTTTATATAGACTTTAGCTCCTGACACATCATACTCTCTAAGACCAACCAGTCTATATGATGTCACCTCTCCACCCCCATCCTCTTTGCTGTGGATTTAGACCTTTTTTATTCTTTTTTTATCTTAGTAAGGGTACTGAGGGAAAGAGGTAGGTGATAAACATATGATGTGCACAGTTTGTCATTTTGAAAAAAAGTTCTCAAATTACATTTTAATTTTTTTAAATTATATTTATTTATTTTTGAGAGAGTGAGATAGAGCATGAGCAGGGGAGGGGCAGAGGGAGAAGGAGACACAGAATCCAAAGCAGGCTCCAAGCTCTGAGCAAGCATTCAGCACAGAGCCCGACATGGGTCTCAAACCCACAAACCATGAGATCATGACCTGAGCCGAAGTCGGACACTTAACCGACTGAGCCACCCGGGTGCCCCTCAAATTACATTTTAAAAGATCACTCTGGCTCTTAGAGAATGGATTTGGTGGAGACAAGAATGAATGTACTAACCTCAGGGCAATGTTGCAGTAATCCAAGGGTGCTGGTAGCTTGGTCCAAAGTGGTAGATGGTGGAAATGAAAAGAAGGACATGGTGTGGAGAGTTGTTCAGGATGGAAAATTGACATGACTGGGTTATGGAATGGAAATGAGGAATAAAAAAGAGGAATTTGCCCAGGCTTCTTGCTAATGGCTATACTCACTACTAAGATAGGGAACACTGGGAGAGGGCATTTTTGGTAGAAGACTATTTCTGTAGTTTTAAAGCTACTGAGCTTGAAGTATCACTGATATATCCAAATGAAGATGTCAAAGAGGCACATGCTGTATGAGTTTCGAGGTGATGTCTGAGAAGGAGACATATATTAGGGAGTTTGATGGTATATCAAAGGACAACAAGGTAAATGAATGGATAAAATCTGTTAGGAAGTGAACACAGAATAAGAAGGGATGGGGGTTGTAGGATACTATAAAAAATGGCCATATGCTCCTCTCATCCTGGTTTGCATGATTCATTGCAAAGTGATTTTGTCTCCCATTTACTTTGACCAATAGAATATAGCGAAAACAGTGTGGGAATCTGAGCTGAGATATCAAGAGGCTTGCAGCTTCTGCTCTTGACTTTGAGACTACCACGTAAGAAGCCCAGACTAGCCTTCTTGAGGATAACGGACAATGAGAGGGAGGTCCAGCCAAAAGCCATCACTAACCACCGTACATGTGAATAAGGTCATTTTGGACTATCCAGTCCCCAGTTTTACTATTAGATGACCATAGCTGCATGAGCAACCATAGGTAAGAGCAGCAGATGGGTTGAAGGTCATGATCACTTAGCCAAGCCAAACCCAACTTGCTGACCCACAGAATCATGAACAAATAAAATATTTGCTATGATTTTGGGGGTTTTTTGGATTTTTAATTTTTTTAATGTTTGTTTATTTTTGAGAGAGAGACACACACACATTGTGAACTGGGGAGGGGCAGAGAAAGAAGGAGACACAGAATTTGAAGCAGGCTCCAGGCTCTGAGCTGTCAGCACACGGGGTTTGAACCCACGAACCACGAGATCATGACCTGAGCTGAAGTTGGATGTGTAACTGACTGAGTCAACCAGGCCCCCCATTTTTTTTGATATTTAAAAAAATATTCTCTATTTTTAAGCCGCTAAGTTCTCAGATAGTTTGCTGTGCAGCAATTGACCACTGATGCAGGAGCCTAGTGGTGGAGAAATTCCAATATTTAAATATTGGACGAAGAAACAGAAGATGGTTTCCTGACCCCCCAAAAAAGTGAAAGAGAGAAAGGGAGAAAATCAGAAAGGTGTAGTGTCACAGCAACAAGCAATAGACCCACAGAAATCAAGGAGTGTTTCATGAATGAGGGAATGCCAACAGTATCAAATATGGCTGAAAGTTCAAATCAGATGAGATGAAAATGCCTGTTGGATTTAATGACATCAAGGTCGTGAAAACTCAGTGTGACATTTGGGGCAGAGGGAAAATTGGTAAGTTCAGTTTTAGACAGGTAGAGTTTGAGGTGCATAAGGGATGTCTAAGTACGTGGCTGGATGATATGTCCAGCACATAGTTACATGATCTGAGCTTGGAGCTCAGTGGAAGGTTTAGGGCTAGTCAGCATGTAGATGATACAGCTAGAAGCATAAACGACATCCACAGGGAGGCTGTGCAGTATGGCATGGGGAGGGGATCTTGGGGAACACTAAGATTGTAGAGGGTACACACAGGCAGAAACACCACAAAGAGAGGCCCATGAATTAGCAGAACTGGGAAGGAGAGGTGTGTGAAAGCTAAAAGAATAGTATTTCAAAAAGGGGTGAGAAGTAACTGTGTCAGATGCAGCAGAGAGCTCTAGTAAGACAAGACCCAGGAAGGCACCCCATTGAACCTGACACCATTTGCCAGAGCATTTTCAGCAGGGTGGTAAGGCCAGCATTTAGAGCAAAGACTGAACATTAGAATATGGGTATTGATATGTAAAGAGAATCCCAGCAGAGAGAAGGGAGAAAGAGAACACTTTAAATGTCAACTGTTTGGGGTTTTGATTTGGTTTTGTTTTGTTTTAGGCTATTTGACTTGAGCTTGTTTCTTAATCAAGGGGGAAATGTAGTTTAAAAAACAACAACGACAATGGGAGCGTCTAGGTGGTTCTGTCGGTTAAGCGACTGACTTGAGCTCAGGTTATGATCTCTTGGTTCATGAGTTCAAGCCCTGCATTGGACTCTGCACTGACAGAGTCAGTGGAATTCTCTTTTGGAGAATTCTCTTTTGGAATTCTCTTTTCCTCCCTCTCTCCCTGCCTCTCCCCCACTCACACACTCTCTCTCAGAATAAACTTTAAAAAAGAATAAAAACAACAATGAAAGGTTATACTCTAAAGGGATTTTTTCCCCAACATTTGCTTTTCTAGCTTTCATGAAAAATCCTATATGTATTTAGTTTTTACAATACCGCCCTTCATTTTAATATATAGTTGGTTAAAATTCCCACATTTGTTTGTTTTTTCCATTACAGTTTTTATATTAGCTGATTCCGGATTAAATCGCAGAGAGATAAGGGGCTCCTGGCTGATTTAGATGGTGGAGCATACAACTCTTGACCTCAGGGCTGTGAGTTCAAGCTCCACATTTGGCATGGATCCTATTTAAAAAAAAAAAAAAAAAAAAAAGTTGAGGTGGGGCAGGCGATTTTTCTCACTTGGAGTTATTTTCAAATCACAGAGGAAGTATCTAGTGATCCAAGAGTTCCCAAATGGCGCTAAGAAAAGAAGTGAAATTCCCTTGTCAAATACTTTGAGAAAAGCTGTACATTTAAAATCTCCCTCTGAGAGACTGACAAACCACATTAGCATATTAAAACCCCAAGGTGTCCTACATTAAGCAAAACAAACAAACAAGCAAACAAACAAAAAAAAACCTAACAGTTTAACAAATTAATTTCCCCCAAGGAAATTCTTTTTATTCTGTATGTTATTAACATGGCAGAAGAATTTCTTCTTAGCACCTCTCCCCTTAGAACACCTTGCCAGAGCAAACTGATTCTATGTTCTGTGTATTTGTTAGATTTTACAATAGAGAAGTTCTTCTCCATCTTATCTCTATATTTAAGGAGTCATGTTACCTTAGGGACTTGGAAGAGTCCCTAGACTATCTACAGTGAAGAATAGTGGTGACACCACCAACTACCTTGGGGACCCCTTTATAACACCATGGGGGAGAGAATTAACAAAAGATAGGACAGAGGATAAAGATGGTTGAGGATAGGTCAGCAAGAGACAATGCCTTTAATTAACATTAACGAAATGTCCTGCTTTGTAAAAGGACTGGTAATTTATTAGAAATCTTTCTAGGGGCGCCTGGGTGGCTCAGTCGGTTAAGCGGCCGACTTCGGCTCAGGTCATGATCTCGCGCTCCGTGAGTTCGAGCCCCGCATCGGGCTCTGTGCTGACAGCTCAGAGCCTGGAGCCTGTTTCAGATTCTGTGTCTCCCTCTCTCTGATCCTCCCCCATTCATGCTCTGTCTTTCTCTGTCTCAAAAATAAATAAACGTTAAAAAAAAAAAGAAAAAAAAAAAAGAAATCTTTCTAGAAGGATATGATTGAGGACAGGATCAAAGTGCCTTTTTACATGTCTGGAGGAAGCAATCAACTAAACTACAATCACTTTAAATTAAGACATACAGTTGGAGATGGTAACATATTTTCAGGTTCTGATGAAATAATCATGACATAATCCTCACAGACATGGGTGATCTAATCATGGATTGAAAGGGAAAAATTGTGGAGAACAGATATGTCAGGGTGGCAGTGTGCAAGCTCCAGCATCACTCAGAGCAGAGCAGAAAGCAATGGGATTCCAGTGTGAACCCTGATGAGGTCTAGCCTGACCGGCAACCAACCTTCCCCTGCCCATCTTTTAAAGTGGTTATTGGGGCACCTGGGTGGCTCAGTCAGTTAAGTATCCAACTCTTGGTTTCTGCTCATGTCATGAGTTCGAGCTCTTTGCAGAGCCCGCTTGGGACTCCCTATCTTTCCTTCTCTCTCTGCCCCTCCTGCTCTCTTTCTCAAAATAAATAAACTTTAAAAAAAGTGATTAAGTACAACCAACTTTTTTTTAAATTGCTCTTTCATGTATATACATACTAGTATTTAAATTCATCCACACATCAAGAATCGGAAGACAATCATCATTTACATGAGGCCTAAAATAATGTTTTGGCTCCAGGCTCCCTCTGCTGTCTCTGCAATAACAGACAAACATTTTATGGCACTCTCCTGACTAGATTCCAGTATTTATAAAAGTCAAATAAACACAATTCTTGTGCAATAATAAAGGATATCCTCAGTATGATAACCAGGAAGTTCAATATTTGGAGAAGGCTGAACAAATTATAAACTAGTTAATGAAATATTACATAGATGGAACCAATGGCCATATGAAGGTCATTATCTGATCGTTTTTAATCCACAAATTGTCACTTCATGTGGTTCAACCTTATATATGAACATTTAATTGTCAGAGAACAGTAAGGGATGTGTATGTGTGTGTTTATGTGTGTGTGTATGTGTATGTGTGTTGGGGAGTGGTTATTGCTTTTAATCTGTATTATGAAATGCCCTAAATACACTGGTTAATTTACGTGATGCTTCTTGACCAAAATTAACTACGGGATGTGTTGGGTCTAGTGTCTTATATACAATATAGTACTTTCTATAACTTGGGTTTAGAAGAAAGAAATCTGCCTTCAGGTTAAAAACCGTGAAGATACAAAATGTTTCACACAGGAAAGTAAATGAAAGAAATGTAGAAAAGCCTTATGTTTACAAGAGGAAAGCTGGAAATAAAATAGTTAACAGGTTAACTGTGAAGGGAGGAAGTAGGGCAATTTGCATATACTTCAAACAATCTCACCCTATTGTGAAAACCTGCAAATCCTGGAAAGAATTAGAGGTAAAAGCCAAAGTCAATACACTTCAAATACCCTTGATGTTTCACACTCACTAAGGAGAAAGCATCTCCTGGGTAAGTTCACACTTTGCACAAAATAAATATTAATTCTGTTGTTGGTAATTTTCCAAAAAGTTAATATTTTACAGTTCAGAATTTTATTTCTTAAGTCTGCCTTTGAAGCTGGGAAAATGCTTTTTGAAGTTCTGTTTTCATCGTCCTAGGAATTTAGTCTAAGAATGAAAGATGCTATCAAAGATTTACTTACAAAGATGTTCATCAAAACCTTATTTTCATAATTACTGCCCACTACTTTAGTTTTACGGTTGGATAGTGCCTAATATACAGTAAGCACTCAATAAATGTTCTTGAAAGAAAGAATTACAGGAGAAAAGTTGGAAATTTCCATATTGGAGACTGATTGACTAAATTATGAATAAATTGTGGTTTATACATATTATATAACATATGGCCATTAACAATGTTTTGAAGACTTTTTAAAGACATTGGGGAAGTGTTAAGACATTGGAGAGAATGTTAAGCAAAAAGAGATGCTAACCATGTATACAACATTTAATACAAACTTTATAAATATATGCACATGAAAAGACTAGAAGGAAAAAAGAAGTTACTGACTGAAATGGTTTTTATTTTTTCTTTGTGTTTCTCTGTATGTTGCAAATTTTCTATCATGAACACGTATTACTTTTTTGTAATCAAAAAAACACCAAATGTTAAACATTTTTATGATGTTCTGCTAGCATTCAGATCTGTATTAAAAATTTATCCATTAAAAATCATGGAGTTTAATAAGAGATAGTTGTTGTGGGGTAATTCAGTATCTGTATGAGTACTTGGCTTTGCCCCTTCACTTTGTTAGAACAAATCCTCACTACATAGATACTTTGGGTAATTTATTCAGTGACCTAAATTCAGGAGCCAGAACTAAATTGTGCTCTACTTTTGAGTATTACACCAATAATAACTTTTGCACAAAGGTTATAAAGGGAGGTGAATTACTTCTAAAGTTACTCAAAGATGAAATGTGATATTTTTTTCATCAGAGAGAAATAAGATAACTATCATTGGTTCAAACAGGCACTTTACCTAAATGATCTTTAATCATTTCACAGCTATCCTGGAAATAGGTACTTTTATTCATATATATAATATTACAGTAGAAGTAATAATAGCTAAGAGTTATTGATCAATGGTCATGTGCCAGACTGTATCAGGGACTTTTCTCTCATTTCATATTCTGAGCTACCAGGGCAAGTAGTGTTATTATCCCCATTTTGCACTTGAAGACCTTCAGGCCGAAGGTGGAAGCCAGAGCTGTCTAACCACTCCCCCACGTGGAGAAAATTTAACGACCAAGGTCATTAAACCATTTTTGCCCCTTCTTTCGGGAAAAATACATATTGAAAACACTGCATTCTACAAATGGACTTGAGCTCTTCTGTTGAGGGAAAGAAGGGTAGGAAGAGGAAGTTTAGTTAAATTTGAGGTTTCCTTACATTTCTTTGGAGTGGGATAATGGAAATAGCCAATCAGATGTTACTTTTTTATCAATACTAAACAAATTCATCAAAACTAATGTTTCAAAGGCATTGAACAATAAAATGAATTTCCCTTTGTCTTGATTGAATGAAAAGTCTTCAAATTTAAGACATCAGCTATGTAACGGTGTTCCTATAATAGTGGAGATAGTGGTTTTCTATGTCCGGATCAAACTGGGTATGCATTTGTCTGGGACTCATTGAGTTTTTTATTAAAAAAAAAAAAAAAAAACACACACACACACACACAACTTACATTCTGACTTTTTTCCTTTGCCTCCTCCCCTCCACCTAGGAATCCAAGGATATTGAATGTGGACAGACGATTAGGATAACTTAAAGATAACCAAATCTCTATATATTCTTGGTTCCTGAAATGGTCCATTCAACTGGTTCTATTATGATATTGATGATAAAATTTACCGCTTTTAAAGCATCTTCTACATGTCAGAGTAGTATATACTTTGTTATT
The DNA here is from genome assembly GCF_024362965.1 of Panthera pardus. Lineage (NCBI taxonomy): Eukaryota > Metazoa > Chordata > Mammalia > Carnivora > Felidae > Panthera > Panthera pardus. Next base: position 61,937,895 of record NW_026526655.1, on the reverse strand, counting down.
TGAAGCACAGTATCATCTACCAAAGTACACATTCCCAAGAAGGCACCTAACCCCAGAAGTTAAATAGGGATTATACTCCATATATTGTGGCTACTTAGTGAAATTCGAATCCAGATTTGATTCCAAAAAAACGGTCATCCTTCAAAACCTGTCGCATAGCAACAAATCGATCCTAGAGACTTCCCGATCCCAAATGGAGAAAAGCAACCAATTCTTTCCTGGAAGCCAAGCTTGAGGCACAATTAGAATTTTCTAATAGAAATGCTCCCCCACCCCCTTTTGTGACCAAAGCAGTTATTTAAGCCGTAAAACCTCCCATTGGCCAAGCTCAATTTCACATCCCAGGACGTGGCCTCCGCTGCTGTGAGAAGAGGGTCTCTGTTCTAATCACTCGAATCTGATTTCTGGGGAATCAAGACCCCCAGGAAACTCATTTTCTTGGGGGACCTCAGGTTGGAGACCAAATCCTGCAGGCGACATTTGTTCATCCACATCTGGAGATAACCCTTTCTCCCAACTCAAGACTTCTTTTATCCCCACCCCCACTTTTCCCTCTCCCCGCCAAGAACAGGTTCAGTTATGGACAACGACATTCCAATCTCGCTCCTTTCTTCACTTCTCAAAGTAACGAGTGCACCTCCGGACGTGTGTTCGAGATTGCATGCATCCTATTCGCAGCGCGACGCAACCGCTGGGCTCTCGATAACCCGGGTTTCTCGCCCCGCCTCCTTTGTGATTCCCAGAGCCTGCTCCGCCCACGTCCCGCCTCCGCCCTGCCCCTCAGCCCCGCCCTATGTTCGCTCTGCCCCTCTACCCGGTCCTGGACTGGCTCAGCTTCCTCAGCCTGGCCTCGCAGGCCTCGCGGGGTCCCGTCCTGTCCCACCTTCCCCGGCCCGCTCCCTCCACAGCTCCCCGGGTGCGGCCCGCCTCCTTCCTGGCCCTCAGTGGCTCCCTCAGCTCGTCCCGCCCTCGCCCCTCTCCTTCCGCTTCCCTGAGCCACAACCAGGGCTCCGGCAGCGCGCGGTCTCGTCTCCATGGCGACGCCGTGTGTACAGCTCCCAGCTCAGAACACCGCGCGAACCCCGAGTTGGGCTGGCCTTCGGTATCCGCCCTGAGGAAGGGCGGTGTGAAAGAACCACGGGCAGGTAAGAGGCACCACGAGTGCCCTCTTCCCACCCTCGCGTGCAGCTCGACCCAGCCCTGGCCTCCCGCTCCCCCAGGCGCCGCGCCTGAACACTTCAACTTCTCTGCCCCCTCCAGGTTCGGGCTCTGGGGCTCCACGGCTGCCGAGGCGGCGCTCGAAAAGGTAGGATCCGCGGGGCTGGTGGGGCACCTCGCACTTGGCTTCCTCCTTTGTCTGTAGTCCGGCACTCAGGAAGAGATATAGTATTTGTGTCTACATGGGTGTGAATGATAACTGGGCAGTTCTAACAGGCGGTCTACACCACCATTCTCTGACCTGCCCATTCGCGTGCACCAACTGCTCCCCTCCCCTCCAAAAAAACCATGCAAATGGCCTTGTTGCATCGCAGAACTTCCAGCTACTCCATTTGATCCTCGCGCTTCTCACCTCCTTTAAAAAAAAACAAAACAAAACAAAAAACACCTTTTTTTCTTTTACTTGTTTTTTTCTTTTTACTTGTTATTTGGGAAACCGCTTAATGGCCAGTAGGAGCCAGCATTCACTGACTGTACTTAAGAGTCATTACTAGACACAACTTGCCCGGCCATAAAAAATTCTTCTGGAATTTGGACAAATTGTTGAACCTCCCTAGACCTTGTTTTCATCTTATGTAAAATGAGGGGCTTGGACAGTGAATCACTTCTAAGGTCCAGTCTTCAGCCTTCTATGAGGTAATGAAATGGACTTGAGATTTCCAAAATCAAGATGCGTGGCCTTTGATTATGAAAACTACTCTGCACTGTGCCCCAATGACACTTAAATCAGCACGTGGAATAATTATAAATTTGTTGTTTGACTTCCCAGAGGGCATAGGTGAATTGCACCAATTTGTTCTTATCCCCAAGAGACTCCTGGAAGTTGGGTTGTTTTTTTTGTTTTGTTTTTTTTTTTAACGTTTATTTTTGAGACAGAGAGAGACACAGCATGAACGGGGGAGGGGCAGAGAGAGGGAGACACAGAATCGGAAACAGGCTCCAGGCTCTGAGCCATCAGCCCAGAGCCCGACGCGGGGCTCGAACTCGCGGACCGAGAGATCGTGACCTGAGCTGAAGTCGGACGCTTAACCGACTGAGCCACCCAGGCGCCCCCCCCCCTTTTTTTTTTTTTTAAATAAATCTGAAAAAGACACTGGAAGTGTCTTTTGTTTCATTCTCTTAAAACCAAATCCAGTGGGGTGCCTGGGTGGCGCAGTCGGTTAAGCGTCCGACTTCAGCCAGGTCACGATCTCGCGGTCCGTGAGTTCGAGCCCCGCGTCGGGCTCTGGGCTGATGGCTCAGAGCCTGGAGCCTGTTTCCGATTCTGTGTCTCCCTCTCTCTGCCCCTCCCCCGTTCATGCTGTGTCTCTCTCTGTCCCCAAAAAAATAAATAAAAAACGTTGAAAAAAAAAATTTAAGAAAACCAAATCCAGTGATCCCCAAATCCACCTTAATTTTTTTTTTTTACTCTCAAGAAAACAAAGATTTTTACAGAGGCGAATTCCAACACCTTTGTAGGGATTCCACTGCACTACAGAATTCCAGAGCTTCTTACCCCCTCCCCTTGCCACCACCATTTGAGCTAAATGTTCAATGTTTTCTCCTCCTTCTTTGCTCAATCCAGTCTCAAATTGAAAGCGCTTAGAACTGGCTTTCTTCGAATTTACCTTCAGCACTGTCCTTGCTAGGTGGTAGGTAGTAATAATGGTAATAGGAGGAGGAAGAGTTGTAGTAGTTATAATTACAGTAGGAGATAGGTGCTATTATTTATTATAAGCTATTTATATTAATCCTCATATAACTCTATGAGACAGGTAGTATTTAGTCCTCATTTTACAGTTGAGGGAAGTGAATCCTAGAGAGGTTAAGGAACTGGCTCAGGTTCACACAATTTGCTGAGATTTGAGCATAAGCAATCTGACTCCAGAGTCTGGGCTCCGAGCTCTACATTATGCTGTAAAGGAAAGATATAAAATATGTACGTAGTCACTTTTAAATATGAATGTAAATGATAGATGATCATTAAAACCATTTTTATATACATTTGAAGCTATGCAATGAAGATTGTCCTTGAATCCCATTGTGTCCGTACTAGTCTCCTCTAGGATAGAGGATGGTGCTTAATCAGCTGTCTCCATCACAGTAGCAGGGCCTGAGCATGTGGCTATCTATTTCTTAATTTATCCTTTGCATATTAGAATTCTAGGTGGCATATAAAAACAAATAGCCCAAAAGGAAAAGATAATTGCACAAATGGCATGGAGGAAAGTATGTGTGTGTGTGTGTGTGTGTGTGTGTGTGTGTGTGTGTGTGTGTCTTCCAGTATTACAAGAGAAACCTAAAATGAGAATTTTGTGAAATGTGAATTTTGAATGCTGGTAACTCATTTTATAAAAGGTTTTTTGAAACCTACAGAATCCAAATAAAACCTTTTTGGCCCACCCTATTGGCTGCTGGTTAGTGAACACTTACCTGGAGGAGTAAGGGAATGAGATGTTTTAAGTTTTTTTTTTTCTTAGCACTAAGTCTATAACCTGGTGTACATATCTTAAATTGAACCAATCACATTTCAGGTGTTCAACAGCCACATATGTCTAGTGGCTACCATATTGGATCGCAAAGCTCTAGTTTAATACTTTCTTTTCTTTTGCTTTGTTCCTTCCTATTCAACAAATATTCTTTGGGCACCAGTTTATGAGGTGCTTGAGTTTTTCAGTTCCATTTCAGCTAGTCCAAAAAACTAGCTGAACCAACTGAGCCTTTGACTGGAGTTTTTATTGAGAGAGTCCGTTTTTCCATACATGCTACAATCATATCATATAAAACTCGTGTGTTGTACCATGTGTAGAAAATCTGTATTCATGAGAGACAGGGAGCTCACCTGCAGGGAGAAGCTGAAATGAACAAGGGCAAACCCCCATGCCCCTCCTTGAACATAGCTGTATCCACAATTCCTACTTCCACACAGCTTGGATATTTAACTCAACTCTTGGATTCTATGAGCCAACACTTTTCTTCTTTTGCCTAAGCTAACTTGAACATGGTTTCTGTAACTTGCAACCAAGAGTCCAGACCAATACAGCTAAAAAGCCAAGAACTAAGCCCTTTCTTTTAGAAATGAGCCCATGATGACCCCCACCCTGACCCGTAAAGTACATTTTCATTTACAAAATAAATAGTTTTGAACATACCTAATCACATAATTATGTCTTTATAAATCACTTTGTCATGTACATTTTATATATTTACTTAACTGGATACATTTATCTTTTGATTAGCCATCTTTTGACTACCCATCTTTCTATATTAGTCATTCAGTATTTTTTCTTTCTTTTTTTAAAAAATTTTTAATGTTTTTTTTTTTTTTTTTTTTTTTTTTTTTTTTTTTTGTGAGAGAGAGAGAGAGAGTGTGTGTGAGTGGGGGAGAGGCGGAGAGAGAGGGAGATACAGAATCCAAAGTAGGCTCCAGGCTCTGAGCTGTCAGCACAGAACCCTCTGCGGGGCATGAACTCACAAACAGTGAGATCACGATCTGAGCTGAAGTTAGACACTTAACTGACTGAGCCACCCAGGCACCCCCCACCTGCCTCTTAAATGTTGGTATTTCCCAGGATTCTATCCTTGGCCTAGTCTTATTCTACATGGGCCAGGCCATCCATTCCCACTTTTTCACAGCTATCCCATACATCATCTTTTCTCTTAAGTTCTAACTCTCTTTAACAGAATGGAATGCCACTTAATTTTAGATGACCTACAGACATCTCCAACTCAGAATTTTCCCCAAATAAACTCATTATCCCCCCTCCCCCTCCCACAGAATGTTTCTCCTCTGGTACCCACATCTTAGTTATCCATACTAGAATCATCAACTTCTTTTCTTCTCCCTCACTTCTATGCCTAGTGACCCTCAGTTTTACCTCTCTTTTGTTCCCAAGTGGCTTTGTACATCCTCTTTTTTTCCTCTGAACTAGGATTTGGCAAATTTCTTCTGTAAAGGGCCAGATAATATGCATTGTAGGCTTTGTGGGCCATACAGTCTTTGTTGAAACCATTCAGCTTTGCCATTGTATCCTGAAAGCTGCCATTGACATTGTACAAATAAGCATGTCTGTTCCAATAAAATTTCATTTATAAAAGTAGGCAATGAGTCATATTTGGCCCAAAGTCTGTAGTTTGACAGCCCCTTCTCTAAATGATTTCAGTAGCCTTTTAAATGGTTTCCCCCACCTCCTTCTCTCTCAAGTTTACCCTCCACAGGGGGGTAAGATAGTTCTAGTCATATGATGATGCTTCAACGCTTTTGTTTGCTTTCCATTGCCTACTGATTAAAACCCAAAATCCTTAGCACATGGTAATTAATGACTTTTAAAGTTTGTTCCCACATATATATCCAACTTCATCTGTTTCCATTTTCTAAGACACTGCTTAACTATTCTTCCCATTCTGTTTACTGCCTACTTGACTAATGAAATGTCACATTCATTGTGAAGCCTGACTCTTGCTTCCCATAGCAGGTAGTACAATACCATATTCTAGGGATGCTGGTAGAAATCATGATACCTGGGGGAATATAGCAAACCTGGAGGACATTCCTCAGAACTGGATTCTGGAACTGGAAAGTTGTTCGGGTACAGTTCTGTTGACTAGACTCTCTCTTCCTTTGTCTTTCCAATTATGTCTCCATTGCCTGCTGACTCTCCTTGGGTAACTTCCCATCTGTGAGCTCAAAAGAAGGGATTTGATTGATCCTGTTTGGGCAATATGGAAAATTACCTTAGCGGGAAGCATTTAATTCAGTACTTTGAATCTTGGTCTGTCCTATATATAGAAAACTTAGTACTTGTTTCCCCTATAAAATTCTGAGCTTCTCTTAGCTTCTCTTGTATTCCCAGAGCTTAACACAGACTAATAAGACACATAGTAGGTATTCAGCAAATATTTATTATAAATAGACATTGAATATTGGGACATGAAATAGACATGGAAATTGGGAACTGTCATAACTGTGTTGTTCTCTTTACCACTGGGACTATTGAAAGACATCAGAAGAGTCTGCCCATGTTCCAAAAGCCAGAGGGTATACTTGGTAAAGACTCAAAGGCTAATTAACTGAATGTTGTGATGTTAACATTAACCATATACAATAGAAATTAATATATAAAGTGTGCATGTATATACCATTCTTTCTGGATATTATGACCTCAATTTGACTAGGGGCCACTGGGTGGAGAAGAGAATTGAAGTGGCACAAGGCCGACATACAGCTTACATGCTTGTAAGAGGTGGATAAACAGAGGTAAAAATGGTGTTGTAAATTTTTTGAATTGCTTTTTTAAAAATAGATATACGTTTATTTTGTTCAAAGTTCAAGAGATACAAATGGGCATAAAGTAAAAATCTCCCTCCCACCCCAGTCCTGCAACCATCTCTTTTTCCTCCTCAGAGTCAGCCATTATTGTGTTTCTTTTCTGAAAGCATTTCCTTTCAGAGATACCTTTTGCATACCAATTATTATTTGAAAAATACATATTATTTCTACAATGGCTGGACCTCTTTCAGCTCAGTTTAAGCCACTGCTTTAACTCTACCTGTGTTCTCAATGACTCTTTTTCCCTGGAGTCAGTGATCTTTCTAAGCAAGTATCATTACTTTGAGGCTTTGGTGATTTTTTAAAAATTAATTAATTAAAAGTCCTCAGTGCTAGTCTGCTTGTCTCAATCACAGTAAAACCTTCTCTTTGTTTCCCTAAGCAATCTTAACCAGCCCCATAGGACATCTTTGCAGTTTTTCCTTTAGATAAAACATCAAGTTGTTTGTACAGCATCCCTCTTATGTGCCAGGTGCTATGCTAAACACTTTACCAAATAATCCTATTAAATCTATACAATGGTCCAATGAAGTTGGCACCACTGTGATTCCTGTTTTACACATGGAGGAACCAAGGCCTAAAGAAATTAAGTAACCTACTGAAAACTTACATGAGAAGTGGTAGAACTGGGCTGTGAATCCAGTCTCTTTCACTAAAGAACCCCAACTCTCAACTATTACTCTGTACTGCCCTCCACCCCATAGAGTTCAATTTTATGAAAGGAAATTAAATGGACGTTTCCTAGATAATGATAAATCCAGACCTAGCAGAGCCTGGGTTTCCATCAAGGGCTGGGATCTGCGCATCCTAAGTTTTTCTTTTACCAGGTGAAAAGGGTAGAATTGTATGCACTGATGTTTCATTCAGGTAAAGAGTAGAATGTAGCAATCTGGAGAGAAAGGCTGTAAATGTAAAGAAGATGTCTATCCAGATATATGGGTTTCCACAGGATTGTGGAAATCAATAGAAAGTACTTCTCTGGACAGAACATCTTGGATTTCTTTTGCGAAGGCCTTACTTGGTTCCTTATTGCATTGTTTCAGCTTTTGAACTCTATTGCCCTAGAGAAGTAGGGCATTTATGCTAGAGTTTGGTCTTCTACAACTCTTTGTCCCAAAAAGATGCCTTGCTTTTCTGATAGACTTTAGCTGTCTTTAAGTTTCTCAGAGGGATAATCAGGTGGATAATATATATACAATGTGTGACTTGATCAGAATTCCCCAGAAAACAAAGCCTGAGGCAGAAGTTTATGTACTAATGCTTTATTCCAGAGTGCAGATCAGCACAGAGTGAAAATCATTTTGAGGCGGACAGATTTATAAAGAGAAAAACTCAATATAAAATAGCAGTTCTCTTTTGTTGTCCACAGTTTTGGCCCTGAATTTTGTATTCCAGAAATCCTTAGTGGATACTACTACTACCAATTTTTTCAAGTCTTGCTTGGGATGTAGGGACAACAAGTGTTGGGGAAGGAGAGGGCAAGTGAATTGTTATTTATGAAAAATTTAAGTGTGCCCTCTCTCATACTTAAAGCAAAAACAAAAACACTTAAAAGTTGGTTTTTCTCTTTACAGTCAAAATTAAATTTATTCAAATATGTAAAGGGCTAAGTTATAGGAAAATTTATTTAAGGTAACCTAAGAAAGCTAAACATTAACAGAGAAAACCTAAGTACTAATAAATACATAGGGGAACTTAAAAGGTAAGAATTGTATTTTTAAATGTATCTTTTTGGATAAAATCAAAGGTTAATTTCTAAATGTATTTGTTGAAATAATATTTTATTTAAAATACTCTTATCTTCAAATACCATGGAAAAATCTCTTATTCTGGCTTAAATACACTCTATGAAGGCGTTTTTCATAACACGGATGAATTGGAATGTGGCGGATAGTTTGGTTTATATATTGTTTTATTTTGTTAAAGTAGGGGAGAAAAGTGGTGTTGTAAACATGAGCCAAGCTGAATTTATGATTTCTAGTGTCAGCTCAGTAGGAAAAGGGAGTCCTTAACCTGCTGTTGATTGTATTTGGATCTGGATCTAGAGTCCAAGTTATGTAAAACCAAAACAGTAACAGAATTAGAGGCTTATTTAATACATCAGTTTTCTAACGTGCAATATTATTCCTATAACTCTTTTTACATAAACTCCAAGATGAAATGTGGAGAAGGGGAAGGGTTAATTTCTCTAGACTTTTTTTTAACCCAATTTCATAATCCAAAAGAAAGAGGTTTTTCAGTTAGGATGGAAGTAACACTGCTAAATAAATTCACACACACACACACACACACACACACACACACACACACACAATATTTAATACCCTTCTGACAGAATTCTGCATTGTTTTATTTATATTCTAAATTTGTATAGTGTTTAAAGACTTAGGAAGTTTTAATATTTTGGGTTTTTTTTTTTGCAGGAATTATCAAGACAGATGCTGTAAAGATAAGACCATATATAAACTATTTTTTAGGATACTTTAGATCTCTTTTACCATCAGTTTATATAGTTTTTGAATAATTGACTTCAGTGTAAAATTACATTTTAGCATAGATAATAGAAATGTTTATATAAAGTCTACATAAATTACTTCAAATACCTCAAATGAAAATAATAATGATAATGCTAGTTTTAATTTCTGCTTCTATTTTAGGTACCAAAATATAGACAGAATGGCAGAGTGCTAGTGTTTGATCCAAAGGGTAAATGATTTATTACTTTAAAAAAAAAAATGTTTCATCACCATTTTGTCCTAAATATTAAGAAGATAGTCTACTGGAGTGATTGAATGTGATTGAAGTCTTAGCAATTAAATCCTTTAGTATATTGTCTGTCATTCAAAAACTGCTTAAGTATATTTATCAATCAGGAATTCCTGTTAGGAACATTACTACAGATAAAATACTGAGTTGTGTTTTTCTTTTCTTCTCTTTCAGCAAAAGTGATGCTTGAACCAAATGAAGCAATGTCAGAGTAAGATGTCTCTGGTTGTGCAGCTGATCTATCACATGCCTTTTAAGCAATTAGAACTAGATAATGCAATCATTTGTCACCCAATTAAATTTGAAAGGCCAGAAATGCATGGATTAGCACTTTAATTTTTGCTTCAGTCAAAGCAGTTGTTACTTTAGATAAAAGGACATTTAAAATGAAAAATGATTTTTGATAAAAGTCTAGAGGTATAAATAATATTCACTTCCACTTTTTAAATGCCTAAATACCAAGTAATCGGTATTTTACTTATACAACTTTCATTGCTCATTCCTATTTCTTCTTGGTACTTGCTTATTTCTTTCAGAATATCCCTTTAAATTAATATTTACTTTAAAGATTCTTTATTTACTATGAGATGCATCATTACTACTAAATAAGGGAAACTAATCGCCCTAATTAGTTGAAGGGACTGGTGTTAAAAAGAATCATGGTTCAATTTCAGTATAGTAGCTAAATATTCAGTACTTGCTTTGTTCAAGGCACTGATTCTGATAATTCTTCAAAGCCCTTCCTATTATGATCATCTCCTACCTCCTGAAAAAAAATCCTATTTTTTATTCCATGAAAAATGACACTTTGAATGTTGATCGTAAAACACATTCATAGATATCAATTATTAACAGATTGGTAGAGTGGTGCCAAACTGATATTATTTGGTTTATTTTGAGTATAATTGGCTGGAAAATTTTTTACCTTATGAAATATATATTTTAATTTTTATATTGTCAAAGCTAAAAATGAAAATTACAGTTCACCTTGGCTTTTGTTGCAAATTATATATTAAATACATGTGTTTATCTTAAAAAGAAAGAATGGGGGTACCTGGGTGGCTCATTCAGTTAAGTGTCTGACTCTTGATTTTGGCTTAGGTCATGATCTCATGGTTTGTGAGTTCAAGTCCACGTCAGTAGCCTGCTATCAGCTCAGAGATTTTCTTTCTCCCCGTCTCTCACTGACCTTCTCCCACTCTTCTCTCACTCTCTGAAAATAAACAATAAAAAATAATTTTTAAGAGAAAGAATGTATAACACATCAAAGACAGAGAATCTATGTTTATTTCAGATTAAGTGTTATAGACAACCAGAAAAAATAAATGTCCCATTACATATATCAGTCTGCATGTAAATGTATTAATCTACATGTAAATATCTATATTTAGTATCTACATGTAAGTATCTATATCCTGTTACATGGTTGAAACATATTTAAATTTTAAAATGTAAGAAAATTTTAAGTCTTTGAGGGAAATATGATATAACTTCAATAATAATAGTAGGTCATTAATGAAAATAAAATTACTATTGTATCTGTGAATACTGATGTTCATAGACTGTGATAAGTCAGCAGCATTGGAACTGGAGCAAGGGGCAATTCACATCCTGAGTTAAACCCCAGGGATAAATCAAATGCGGCCTGGGCCAAAAATAGAAAAGCAGAGTGATTACTTGTTCTCTTGATCTCATGAATAATTGTATCTGCGTGTCAAACTAATTTTTGCAAGGACAAAATGATCCCTTTTTCACGTGCAGAGAAGAGTTTAGGTTTGGTTTGATTGTTGTTTGGAGTGAGGGAGGAGGAGGAAAATGGTTAGTGTAGCCAGTGAGATTCACAGGTGTGTGGCTTTGTTACCTATGTACCTTACCCAGAGTTTAAGGGAGACAGGGCCACCAGTCCTGGAAAAATATGATCAAGTAGGAAAAAGGAAAATCATAGTGGACCTCTGCTTGAGGAACAGTGTGACCTGCAAAGTTGATGAATTTTCTCCATATAGATGTCTTTCCAGGAGTTTCAAACTTCTCTGCATGCAAAGCCCATATTTATTATTTCCTCTTTTCCCCATGGATCCCGTGTGTGAAAGATTTTGTCTACTCAACAAATTGAACTTAATTAGCCATTTTCAGCAATAAAAATAAAATATATCTTTAATGCTAGACGAAATTTTATAGATCTTGAACCTTTGATCTGTTGGGCTTTGAGTCAAGATTAAAGATGTGGGGGAGGGGTGGCACCTGGGTGGCTCAATCAGTTGAGCATCTAACTCTTGATTTCTGTTCAGGCCATGATCCCAGGGTGGTAGGATTGAGCCCCGTGTCAGGCTCCATGCTGAGTGTAGAGCCTGCTTAAAATTCTCTCTCCCTCTTTCTCTGCCCCTCCCCTGCTCGCTCTCTCTCTCTCTCTCTCTCTCTCTCTCTCAAAAAAAAAAAAAAAAAAAAGATGTGAGGGGAAATGGCTGAAGTAAGTCCATAGCATAGCATTCAATTCTCTGAGGTTAAAAAATTGTGTCTATAGGTTTTCCATAATCGCATGTTTTATCCTTCCTAAAATGAATGACAAGTTATTTTCTTATTTCTATTTTTATACTTTAAGTAAATGCCTCTTTGGACGCAGACCAAGATTGGCAAGCAAACTTTGTACCTCGCCAACACAAGTCTCTCTAAATGTAGCTAGGACGATCTCAGAAAAGTAAGTTTTAATCAATTATGGTTTTAGGCCCATGTTTGACAACTATAAATAATTTTAAAACAAAGTTTAAAACCTAAACTTACTGAAAAAATTATTCCAATAGAAATTTGGGACCATTTCATAAATATGCCCCAAACTCTTAAGATACTAAAATTTAGGTTATCTACCTTCCAGCATAAATATTTCAGTGTCGTACTTGACTGACTCTCTAACCTAAGTAGAAACTAAATTAAATACCTTCCATTTCCAAAGGATATTACATAAAGTAAAAATTTGAATTTTTCTTCAACTGTAACTGTATTTGAATTAAAGAAAACAAATCTTTTAGAGTATACTAGTTATCTATTTTTCTTAAGTGGTTAGAGGCATTATTACCAATAATGTCACTTTCTCAAATGGAAATCAAAAGATTAAGTTGAAAAAGACATTGGACTTTGGGCCTTTGATTCTTTGAAACTACATATGAGAAAGACTACAGAAGGTGAGCAGAAAGGGAATTCATATTTTACTGTTAAAATGATTTTTGTCAATTCTCATGTGTATTTTTATGGCATGTTCACTGCTTCCAAATAGTAATATCCCATTTAATATCAGGCCGTTGAGTATGTTGGTTTCCTCCATGTTGTGTCACTAAGGTTATTAGAGGTATTTCCAATTACTTAAATGCCCAGAACTATACCAGATAAATTCCCTTCCTTAGGGATATAACTTAGTGAATATGCAAGTAACATGTTTCATAGACTCTAAAGCATACATATTTTCTTCACATTTTAACATCTCTTAAAATTGATTACATCTTACACTTAAACTTGGCAGTGCTTTTTCTTTTTAAATAACAGTATGTCTTCTAATAAATACATGGTATCTTAGATTCAATGAAACACTAATTCGTGGAGAGCGGGGAGGCAGTAAAGCTCTTTTATTTAGATTAGATACTAGAGCATATAAATTCTAGTAATCACTTGTAGCAACCTTTGGCATAATGGGAATCTCACCAGGCTAGAAATTAAATACTTAACTGATTTCTCAAATTTTTATATGTAGAGTTTCTTCTTGGATGCTTTCTTTCACAATTAGAAAATCAAGGAAGGCAGAGGCAGACCAAATGTAAATTAACTTTGCATTTTTCATTACCAGACAGGGGTTTTGCTTTAGAAGCATATACTGAGGAAGCCAAGATTCTATTCCCTCTCAGTGTTAAGAATATCAGGAATTAATATCAGGAATTATCAAGGTGTCCAGCCTGTTTGCTAAATCACTGTACAAGATCACTGACTTAACTGTACTCACGTTCTGGATTCACATGTCAATAACTTTGGGGGGAAAATACTTTACATCTTTTTATATCTTGACATGCAAAGCAGAAGTTGAATTTTCTTTTCACTTGGTAAAGGAGACATATTAAAAAGAATCTCAAGACCTCAGAAAACAGACTTGGGATTCCTTTTCCACCAGCATGGGTACCTATCTTTGTAAACAGAGTGCACCACACAAGAATCCTCTGTCTTAATGCATTATTCTTGACACGAAGTTTCAGGCTGAAAGGCTGAACGGGAAAATTAACCCACTTTTATTTCAGCTACTTAATGGAAAGGCAGGCTACTTTATATTATGACCAAGGGTTGATCTTAGTGTTGGACTCTCTCTCTGAGTGTAGCATTTAGCAATGGTAAGAATTGATTGGTAACCTAGAAAAAACTCAAGGCTAGTGTTCCTAGTTTTATTCCAATGTGTTGCAGTGATGTGCCAAAGACATTCATATAATTGAGTGCTTGTATGCTCTACGTTAAAGAATTCTGAAAAGATTTTAAGAATCATTACACAATGACAGATGCCAGATAGAAATAAAATTATAATTATCAGTAAAAATTATTTTTAATGCTTTTCCACAAAGAAGATATTACATTTTAGCTATTTAGTTTATTATTGATATATTGTGTTTGTATTGTGTGTGTGTGTGTGTGTGTGTGTGTGTAAGCACGTGCGTGCATATGGATATGAACCCATATGAGGCTTTAAACAGAACCGTGACCTAGGAAAGTATTTTTTCACTATTTATTTTAACATTTAGGAAGGAAGTCTCTTCAAAAAATGTTGAAAATACAGCCTCTTTAAGGAATACTGAAAATAGAGCATCTTCAAAGAATATTGAAAATAAAGATACAGAAATAAATCTACAGTCTAAGCTATGGTCATCTTCCTTCTTAAAAGAAAGCATAGGTAATAATCTTTTATGTGAGTAAATGTAGCTTTTCTTTGAGCCCTCTTCCATGACCTTTGGTATTCTGACAACTCTGTAGGTCTGGAGCAAATCAAAGGAACCTGTGCTATAATTTTTGAAATTCATGTTTCAGATGATTCTGATATGCGAGTATGGCATCCATGCTATACATTATATAAAATGGTAATGATGAGGCATTTTAGAATGGATTAAAATACCAATGAAAGCATTAACTTCCATTCATTCAACAATGGTTTATTGAGTACCATGACTCTTTTAGAAGCTGTGGATACAATAGTTGGCAAATAGGCAACATCCTTGCCTTTATGGAGTCCACATTCTAGTGGGAGATACTCAACTATTAAATATAAATAATAAACAGAAAAGTAAGACAATGACAGGTTGTGGTAGGTGCTATAATGCAAATAAATGGCTCAGTGTTAGTAAATTGAATGAGACGGTTCCTGTGACATCCCATGAAGTCTTTAATTCCCTATTATGACCTTATCCTGATGACATCAGCGTGATGAGTCTTGAACAGACCAGGTACCCACTGGAAGATCAGGGTGGCTGTGAGCTGATGGAGACTATTAATGAAACAGAAGCAGGTAGATGGCCTGAAGAGCCCAGCCATCCTACTCTTGGAAGGACTGGTACCTGTTTTCAGGGTAGCATTTTTTGGTTTAGGCAGGTGTTTGCTGTGGAGTCTGGAGTTTTATCAGCTTTTTGATTTTTTGGCCTGCGTTTTCCTAACATTGTTGTCTCTTGAGATCTCCTCGATTTCTTCATTTTATTTCCGACACAAGTGTTTCTACATGATTTGGAGTAGCTAATGGCCAAACTCCCGTCCAAGAAGGCATCTCACAAGACTTCCAGACACTCAAAATCTTACAAGAAGGCAAGGTTTCACACAAGTTCAGGTTGAAACTGTGAAAGACCTTGGTAGAGCCAGAGCAGTTGACAAGCTCACTCAGTAGTATTTCCCAAAGAGATAATTTTAGGAAACACATAGTAACTTTTTTAAAAAATTAGTTTAATGATAATATATTTCAGTGTATGTTAGAAAAAGGTAAGACATGGTCATGAATATGGATTCTGGAGCCAAACTGACTCCCAGATCCACCACTTAATTAGTGACATGAAGTTGGGTGGGTTATTCAACCTCTCGGTCTCTCTGTTTCATCTAAGAACAGAGTGAAAATAGTACACACCTCATTGAGATGTTGAGAGGATTAAATGAGTTAATATATCTAATGTTCAAAAGAGTAATGACTTATAATGTTTGTTGGGATTATTATATGTTATTTTTATTCATATATCCATCAGCTTCATGGATGGTAATATTTGTGATCTGATAAAACTTATATGTTAAAAAAGTAGATTCAAAGAAAAATACTGAATAATTAGTATAGGTGATACTCATATGGCAAAAATAGATGCAGATAATATAAGAATTGAACTGTTGGAAAATGTTCCAGTAGATTGTGTCATAGAGACTTTACTTCTTGGGGTGCCTGGGTGGCTCAGTCGGTTAAGCGTCCGACTTCAGCTCAGGTCATGATCTCACAGTCCGTGGGTTCGAGCCCCGCGTCGGGCTCTGTGCTGACAGCTCAGAGCCTGGAGCCTGCTTCAGATCCTGTGTCTCCCTCTCTCTGTGACCCTCCCCCATTCATGCTCTGTCTCTCTCTGTCTCAAAAATAAATAAACGTTAAAAAAAAATTTTTTTAAAAATAAATAAAGAGACTTAACTTATTAAATATTTCTCTAATCTACTTCCCCCCTCTCCATCCCTATTTTACCAGTTCATATTAGTCATATTTCTCACCTAGACTTTTAAAAGAGACCTCTAACCTCTCTCCTTGCTCTTTTTATTTTTTGGTCTCCCCTCAAATGTACTTTCCACCGTCCTGACCAAGTGTTCCTCCAGAAATGCAGATTTGACCATACTTGTTTTCGTACTTAAAATCCATCATTAGTAGGGTTTACTTTTAGGGTATAGTCCTAATTCCAAGGTTCCTGGCCCATAAGATTCCATTATCTACCTACCCCTCCAGCCATATCTGTCACCATTTTAGTCTCAACCTTGACTCCTAAGAAGTGTCAAAGCACTTTGAGGCACGTTCTTGTTTCTGTGTTGGTTCATGCTGTTTCCTCTCTTTAGAAAAACTGATCCACTCAGACTGGGCAACTCCTGACCACTCTCCAGGTTGGCATGGGGCCTTCCTTTGTTCTTTTGTTTATTCCACACGTTTTTATCACCGTACTTTCATACTGTTTTATCACTATCCATTATGTTTCTGACTCCCCAATGAGAGTGTGAATGAGTACCCTGAAGTCAAGAACTGTCATTTTTGTGTTCCTGGGACTCTACATAGTGCTGGGCACTGAATGGGTAGTTATTAGTGCTTATTTTTATTTTTCAGTCATCTGCATTTCACCATAACTATTGTGTTTTGACATTAGAAAAATCATTACTAATGTTATGTAACTTCTGGTTATAGCTAGAATACTTCACATGTCTCTTTTCTTTTTAAAAAAAAATTTTTTTTAACGTTTATTTATTTTTGAGACAGAGAGAGATAGAGCATGAACAGGGGAGGGGCAGAGAGAGAGGGAGACACAGAATCTGAAACGGGCTCCAGGCTCTGAGCTGTCAGCACAGAGCCCGACATGGGGCTCGAACTCACGGACCGTGAGATCATGACCTGAGCCGAAGTCGGCTGCTTAACCGACTGAGCCACCCAGGTGCCCCCACATGTCTCTTTTCTAATTTGCGTGTGTGTGTGTTGAGAGATAAAGAACTTTATTCTCAAGTATCCAATCAGTGACATGACCCGCCTGAGAAGAACTATTTTCTTTTCAGCCTCTCCAGTCTTACTTTTACTCTCCAGGCTCTTTATTTCATATTTACCTTCCTATAAGAACAATTTAAGAAATGTATTTCTGGAGATAGAATAGTATTCATTTCTTTTTTTTTCTTGAAATCATATTTTATATAAACAAAACTGTTTTCCATTTACTATTAAAATTTTAAGAGCCAAACAACACTAAGATTAGTTCAGTGTTTTGGGTTTGTTTTTTTTCCCTCTTGGTAGTTGTATTACTTTTTTTTTTGTTTTTTTTTTTTGGAAATCAGGTAAGTTCATTGCAGTGCTGTTTAGTCATGAAAAAAATAAACCCCAGAACAGGGAGCCATATAGTATATATACATTTTAATTTAGGAGTAACCATTTTTAATTTTTGAACTTTTCAGTATTGATTAAATTATGTATATTCTGGGGTACCTGGGTAGAGTGTCTGACTCTTGATTTTGGCTCGGGTCATGATCCCAGGGTCATGGGATCTAGACCTGTAGTGGACTCTGTGCTGAGCATGGAGCCTGCTTAAGATTCTCTCTTTGTCTCTCTCTCTCTGCCTCTCTCTGTCTCTGTCTCTCTCTCTCCCTTTCTCTCCCTTTGCCCCTCTCCCTGGCTTGCATGTTCTCTCTCTCTGTCTCTCTCTCTAAAATAAAAATTTAAATTTAAATTAAAAAAATATGCATATTCTATTTTAGGTCAAGTGGGCAAAGATGCAGTCCTTCAAGAGCAGGAGAAAAATAATAAACGTTGCCTTCAGGATATTGATGATAAGTTATCTGAATCGACAGATGATGATGGTGAAGATGATACCAGTGATGATGATAATGATGAAGACAGTCACCCTAATAAGGACACTCATGCTCCATTAGAGTTAATGGCAGAAGTAAGTTCAACTTGTGCATTATAATGTAAGAAAGTTAAAAATATTAAAATAAGTAGTGTATAGTCTTGAAGATTGAAAAAATAGTAAAAATATCCTTGCCCATGTACAGATGCTTACCTAGCTACTCATCTCTCTTACTACCTTCACGAAGTGAGAGGTGAGAGAAGATTCTGGAAGTGACTTATTCTGCCCAAGGCAGAAACAGGAATAAAAGTTTGGGTACAAAACTCTGCAAGGACTGCTTTAAGGGATGCTTTCTACACAACTGGGCACCATGCTAGTTATTGGGGATATTTAGAGATAGGTAAGAAAGATATGTCTTTACCCTTGAAAACTAACAGGTATATATTATGTGTATAGTACAATTTATAATAAAATGAAATCTGTGCTAGTAGAAGTATTTAAGAAGTTCTCAGGGAATAGGGAGGATTAAGTGACTGAGAGTAGAAGTAGGAGAAATGGGATAAAGGAAAGATTTTTAGAATAGTCATTGGAGTTTTAGAAACTTGAAGGAAAAGGGAAGCTCAGGAATTCATCAAGTAAACAAGTAGAGATGGCATTTTTGGCATAGGAAGCATGTGCAAAGGCACTGAAGCCTGAAACATCACATGCAAAAGTTGTACATAAACGTTTACTGATAATTCTATGTAGAAAAAAGCAATTTTGGGGCGCCTGGGTGGCTCAGTCGGTTAAGCATCCGACTTTGGCTCAGGTCACGATCTCACAGTTCGTGAGTTCGAGCCCCGCGTCGGGCTCTGTGCTGACAGCTCAGAGCCTGGAGCCTGTTTCAGATTCTGTGTCTCCCTCTCTCTGACCCTCCCCTGTTCATGCTCTGTCTCTCTCTGTCTCAAAAATAAATAAACGTTAAAAAAAAAAAATTAAAAAAAAAGAAAAAGAAAAAAAAAGAAAAAAGCAATTTTACCCCAGTTGTGGTATCACAGTCTACCTTTAGTTAATATTATACGTCTTCATGTATATTGTAAGAACTTTATAACAATATATTTTAATTTCCCCCTTCTTATTGTCATGCATTTTACTTCCATGTATATTATAAGCCCTATAATACATTGTTACTATCTTTATTTTAAATGGTCAATCCTCTTTAAAAACATTTTTTTAATTGGAAAATATCTTTTTTGGAACACATTTCTGGTGTTCTTCATAGCTTTGTGTAGAACCCAATTTCCACTTGATACTATTTTCCTTTTACCTGAAAAACTTCTTATGGTTTCTTTTGTATAATGTAGTTCTGTGAGCAATGAATACTCTCAGCTTTTATCTGAAAAAGTCTTAATATCTTAATTAAAAAAAACTTTTTTAATGTTTATTTTTGAGAGAGAGAGAGAGAGACAGAACATGAGAGGGGGTGGGGCAGAGACAGAGGGAGACACAGAATCTGAAGCAGGCTCCAGGCTCTGAGCTGTCAGCGCAGAGCCCAAGGTGGGGCTTGAACTCACAAACCATGAGATCATGACCTGAGCTGGTTGGAGGCTCAACCGACTGAGCCACCGGGGCGCCCCATCTTCATTTTTAAAGAATGTATGAGCTAGAAATTTGTAGGTTGCGAGGTTTTTTTGGTGCAGACAGTCCCTGACTTTTAATGGTTCAGCATACAATTTTTCGACTGTATAATTGTGTGAAAATGATACGCATTCAGTAGAAACCATACTTTGAATTTTGAATTTTGATTTCTTCCTTACCTATTGACATGTTGTATGATTACTCTCTCATGTTGCTGGGTAGTTGCAGCATTCTGCAATTCCCAGCCAGCCACGCAATTATGAGAGTAAACAACCAATACACTTACAACCATTACATTTTTCACTTTCAGTATAGTATTCAATAAATTACATGAATTATTCAATACTTCATTATAAAATACATTTTGTGTTAGATGATTTTGCCCTACTATAGGTTAATGTAAGTGGTCTGAGCATGTTTAAGGTAGGCTAGGCTAAGCTATGATGTTTGGTAAGTTAGGTGTATTAAATGCATTTCCAATTTATTTCAACTTATGATGGGTTTATTCCCATCATAAGTTGAGGAAGATTTGTACTTTGAAAGCTGTTCCATTGTCCAATACTTTGCATAGTTTCAGACAAGATGTCTGCTGTTATTTTTGTCCATCTGTATATGTTTTTTTCTCATTATTTAATTTTTTTTTCTTTCGTATTATTATTTTTGGCAATTTGATTACAATATGACTTGATGTGGTTTTCTTCACATTGCTTCTGCTCATTGAGATTCTTGGGTCTATGAGTTTATAGTTTAAACCAGATTTGAAAATGTTATTAAGTCTTCAAATAATTGTTTTTTTAACCTCTTCTCTCCCTCTCTTCTTCTGGGCTCCAAGTTACATGTATGTTAGATGACCCAATGTTGACCCAAAGGTCATTGATGTTCCTTTTTTGTTTATTTTCTGTATATATTACATTTTAGAAATTTCTATTGGTCTCTCTTCAAGTTCATGATCTTTTCTTATAGTTATACTCTACTGTTAATCCCATCCTTCCTCCCTCCCTCTCTCCCTCTTTCTCCATATATGTGTGTGTATAAAATTTCAGATATTTTATCATTCTAGAAGTTTTAAATATTTTATATCAGTTATTTCTCTCATCTATTCATATATTACTTTTAAGCATATGACATATTTATAATAGCTATTTTAACGTGCTTGTCTGCTATGCTATCGTTTTTGTCAATTCTAGGTCGGTTTCTGTTGCCTAAGTTTTCTCCATTATATGGGTCATATTTTTCTGCATCTTTGCATGCCTAGTAATTTTTTTTTACTAAATCATAGACATTAAAAATTTTATATTCTTTGGTACAAACTTTTGTAGTTTTCCTTTAAATATTTTTGGGCTTTGATCTGGGACATAGTTGGGTTTCTTGGAAGCAGGTTTCTCTTTTTGAGTCTTATCTTTCAAGCTTTGTTGGGAGGGTCCAGGGTAGCCTTTATATTGTAGGGACAGCACTAAGGCAATGCCCTTATGAGGACTCTTCCCAATGCCCTGTGTATTAAGAGGAACTTCTACTCTGGCTGGAGAAAACATGAGCTCTGTTCAGCCCTGTGTGCGATTCAGTAATTGTTCTACCTGCTCATTCCAGCAATTCTTTCTCTAGCCTCAAAGAGTTTCTTCATACTCATATGCAGATGAATTCCAGCCAAAGACTCAAAGAGACACCTCTGCAGATTGCTGGAGCTCTCTTGAAAATATAACATTGGCCTCTCTGAACTCCAAACTGTCTTTTTTCCACTCCAGTCACTGGTATCTGGTTCCTTCCTGCCTGTGCTGGTACCTGGAAATAGCCCACACCTGTAAACTGAGGTAGTAATAGGACCCATCTTGTTTCTCTTCTCCAGATCACTATCCCGTAATACCTATTGTCAAATTACTGAAAACTCTTGTTTCATATATTTTGTACAGTTTTATGGTTGTTTAGGAGGGAGAAAAATCTGATCTCTGTTAGCTCCATCATGGCTAGAAGCCTCAATTAGAGTTTTAGCATAAAATGCTAAAGTGCTTGCCTTTTAATATAATTTAACCGAAATGCTAAGCCATGGAATCATATAAAGAAATCAGACACATTTGCCGTATTTTCCTCTTAGAATAAAGCATATGTAGAGAGTTTTGAAACTTCCTTAATATTATAAGGTGTTTTAGCAAGGGAGAAAAAAATTGATGCCAAGCATTGGGAAGATTTTACTTAACCTCATCCTTTGACTGAACATCTATATCATTCGTGAATTATAAAGCATTCAAAGACCCTATTTGCCATAACCAAACTCTTTGTAGTTGCTCATTTTATTGCTTTTTTTTTTAATTTTTAATTTTTTTTTTTTTTTTTTTTTTTTTTGAAGGAGAGAAAGAGCATGAGCAGGTGAGGAGCAGAGAGAAAGGGAGATACAGAATCTGAGGCAGGCTCCAGGCTCTGAGCTGTCAGCACAGAGCCTGATGTGGGGCTCAAACTCACAAGCAGTGAGATAATTACCTGAGCCAAAGTCAGACACTTAACCAACTGAGCCACCCAAGTGCCCTGTCACTATTTCTTTTGTTTTTTATTTTTTTAAAATTTTTAAATGTTTTTATTTATTTTTGAGGCAGAGAGAGACAGAGCGTGAGCAGGGGAGGGGCAGAGAGAGAGGGAGACACAGAATCCAAAGCAGGCTCTAGGCTCTGAGCTGTCAGCACAGAGCCCAATGCAGGGCTCGAACTCACAGACTGTGAGATCATGACCTGAGCTGAAGTTGGACTGAGCCACCCAGGCACCCCTTATTTCTTTTCTATTTTTTTTGACATTAAATTATAAAAGTAATCCATGACTTCATTTTCAGATAAATATTCAAACAATATGAGATTGCTTATTTTCATATGTTATGCTGTATCTGTGCATAAGATCTTTTGTTTTCAGAATGTATCTCTTTTTAAATTCTCAACTTTTATTTTCAAAATTTTCAAACCTACAGAAAAATTGAAAGATTAGAGACAAACCAAGAAACAGACTCATAACTATAGAGAATAAACTGATGGTTACCAGAGGGGAGATGAGTGAAGGGATGGGTGAAAGAGGTGATGGAGATTATGGAGTCCACTTGTGATGAACACTGGGTGATATATGGAATTGAATCGCTATATTATCTACCTGAAACTAATATAACACTGTATGTTAACTGTACTGGAATTAAAAAAAAACAAAAACAAAATATAGTTAACAACTAAAATCACAACATGAATTTTGATGGAATCCTGCCTAGAGAAAAATCTTAAAGACAATTAAAAAAATTTTAAAGACAAATTGGGAAGTCTCAATTTGAATGTAATATTTTATTACAGAATTACTGTTAATTTTCTTAGATGTGATAAGGGTATAATGTTACACTGAAGCATGAACTTATTCTTAGGAGACCCATGCTTGAATATTTCAGGGTGAAATTTTACAATGTCTGCAACTTTCAAATGTTTCTGTGAAAAATATCTAGACTATCTACACCTTACCTATCAAAAGAGAGAGATAAAGCAAATGTAGCACAATGTTAAGAAGTGTTGAATCTAGGTAAAATGTATACGTGTGTTCATAGTTCTAATCTTTCAATTTTTCTTTTCTTTGTTTTCATCATAAGTGTACTCTTTGATCTGTAATATTCCATTGTATATAATATACCACATCTTCTTTATCTGTTTATCTATCAGTGAACACTTGGGCTGCATCCATAATTTGGCTATTGTAAATCATGCTTCTATAAACATAGGGGTTCATGTATCGCTTTGAATTAGTGTTTTTGTATTTTTTGGACAAATACCCAGTAATACAATTACTGGATCATAGTTTAGTTCTATTTTTAACTTTTTGAGGAACCTCCATACTGTTTTCCACAGTGGCTGCACCAGTTGCATTCCCACGAACAGTACAAGAGGGTTTCTTTTTCTCCACATCCTCTCCAACACTTGCTGTTTCTTATGTTTTTGATTTTATCATTCTGACAGATAATGAGGTGATACCTCATTTCAGTTTCAGTTTGCAATTCCCTGATGATGAGTGATGTTGAGCATCTTTTCCTGTGTCTGTTGGCCATCTGAATGTCATCTTTGGAGAGATATCTGTTCACGTCCTGCCCATTTTTAATTCGATTGTTTGTTTTTTGGGTGTTCAGTTGTATAAGTTCTTTATATATTTTGTATAATAATCCTTTATCAGATATGTCATTTACAAATATCTTGTGTTCAGTAGATTATCTTTTAGTTTTGTTAATTGCTTCCCTTTCTTTGCACAAGTTTTTTACTTTGATGTAGTCCCAATAGTTTATTTCCCTTGCCTTAGGAAACATATCTAGAAAAATGTTGCTATGGCCAATGTCAGAGACATTACTGCCTGTGCTCTCTTTCAGGATTTTTATGGTTTCAGGTCTCATATTTAGGTCTTTTTTTTTTTAACCTTACAATTTTATTTAATATTATCAATGTAATATAGGTAGTCATAGTTTTAAAAAGTGTCATTATTCTCTCTTTCTTGAAAACTACTCTGTTTTTTTTTATTTTTTGCACCTACCTTTCATTTTTTAAAAATGTTTCTCCATCCCCCCACTTTCAATCTGCAAGTGTCTTTAGGTCTGAAATGAGTCTCTTGTAGGCAGCATGTAGATGGGTTTGGTTTTTTTATCCACTCTGTCACCCTATGTCTTTATTGGAGTGTTCATTCACGCTCAATGTAATTATTGATAGATTTGTATATATTTCCATTTTGCTACTTGTTTTATGGGGTTTTTTTGTAGTTTTTCTCTAATCCTTCTCTTGCTCTCTCTAATGATTTGTTGGCTTTCTTTAGTGATATACCTAGGTTCCTTTTTCTTTATTCTTTGTGTGTCTATTAGTGGTTTTTGATTTGTGGTTATCATTAGGTTTGTATATAACATCATCTGCATATAGCAGTCTATATTAAGTTGATGGTCACTTAAAGTTGAACCCATTCTTTATTCCTCTCCTCACCATGTTTTAGGTATATGGTGTCATATATTACATCCTTTTATTTTGTGAATCCTTTGACTGATTTAAAAAAAAAAATTTTTTTTTAACATTTATTTATTTTTGAGACAGAGAGAGACAGAGCATGAACAGGGGAGGGGCAGAGAGAGAGGGAGACACAGAATCCAAAGCAGGCTTCAGGCTCTGAGCTGTCAGCACAGAGCCCGATGCGGGGCTCAAACTCACAGACCGCGAGATCGTGACCTGAGCCGAAGTCGGCCGCCCAACCGACTGAGCCACCCAGGCGCCCCCTTTGACTGATTTTTTTACAGAAATATTTAGTCCTACTACTTTTATGTTTCCTACTTTTCATACTCTCACGTATGTTCTTTCTTTTCCACTCAAAAAGTCCCCTTTAATATTTCTTGTAGGGCTAGTTTTGTGGTCATGAACTCCTTTAGTTTTTGTTTGTCTGAGAAGCTCTTCATCTCATTCTATTCTGAATGATAGCCTTACTGGATAGTGTTCTTGGCTACACGTTTTCCCCATTCAGCACTTTGAATATATTCAATATATTCCACTTCCTTCTGGTCTATCCACTGAAAGCCTTATGAGATTTCCCTTATAGGTAACTATCTTCTTTTCTTTTACTGCTTAATTTTTTTTTCTTTATTGCTACTTTTTGCCATTTTGATTACTATGGTGTGGACCTCCTTTGGTTGATTTTGTTAGGATCTCTGTGCCTCCTGGATCTCTGGGTTTCTGTTTCCTTCCCCAGATTAGGGAAGTTTCCAACTATTATTCCTTCAAATAAATTTTCTGCCCCCAATTCTCTCTCTTCTTCTTCTGGGATCCCTATAATGTGAAAGTTATTATGCTTGATGGAGTCACTGATTTCCCTAAGACCATTCTTGTTTTATGTAACTCTTTTTTCTCTCATTTGTTCAGCTTGGTTACTTTCCATTACTCTATCTTCTGGATCATTCATTTGTTCCTCTGCTTCTTCCAGCCTGCCATTTATTCCATCAAGTGTATTTTGATTTCATTTATTATGTTCTTTCTCTCTTATTGGTTCTTTTTTTTTATCTCTGTGTTAAGGGTCCCACTGATGTCCTCCACCTTTTTCTCAAGTCCAGTGAGTATCTTTATGGTCATTACTTTAAATTCTCTATCAGGCATATTACTTATATCCAGTTCGCTTAGGTCTCTTGCTGTGATTTTGTCCAGTTCTTTCATTTGTGACATATTCCTCTGTCTCTTCATTTTACCTAACTCTCTGTGTCTGTTTCTGTGTGTTAGGGAAGTCTCTTGCTCTTGTAAGTAGTGGGAAGGACATGCACTTTTAACTAGGTAGCACTGGTCCTCTTCCACAGGGGACACGCAGCTACCACAGAGACAGAGCTGGGCACTCCACAAAGGATGAACAGTCAGGGGATGCAGTTTTAACAAGGTGCAGACGTCCTCCGTGAGAGGTCAGGAGAGGCACTGCTGGCAAGGTTTGCAGGGGTCTTCTGGGGGAGAGGATCTGCAACACAAGGACTGAGGCAGGCCTGACTGGAGGGGGCGGGGTGTGGTGTAAGCAAGGTAGGTAGTGAATGCCAGTGTTGTGCTGGTTCCCACAGGTAGTTGTATGTTTATGATGAGGGGCAGGGGAGGGAAATGGAGGCTGCCAGCTCCTTTGTTCCTGGAGAAGTTCCTCCCCAAACTCCTGAGTTGGTAACCAACTCTCCCTCCCATAAGCTCCAGGTGACTTTCAAACTGTTTACAAGCTGTATCTCTGAAGGATGTTTGCTGTGCTATCTCTTTAAGGGTAAGGGCTCAGCTTCCTATCACCCTCTGAGCTCTCCCAGAGCCAAGGCTGCTGAGTTTTAAAGTTTCAGGCTTTAAGTGCCTCTGGTTGTAAGCACTCAGGAAATTTAGACCCTCTGGTTTTCAAAGGCAAATGCTGTGGGTATTCCTCTTTCCCCTGCAGGCTCCCCCTGTGTGATAGTCTGTTTCTCACACCTCTCTGGGTCTGTGGCTCCCTTCTTCCAGTGGTCAGATCTATGGGGTTTAGGTTCCCACTGAATCCTCACCCTTCTGACCCTCTTTGACGTGGCCTCTTTTCTATATTCAGTTGTAGAATTTGTTTGGCCAGTCTTTGGGTCATTATCTGGGTTGTTTGCAGTGATGCAAGTGTTACCTAGTTGTATTTGAGGGACAAGGTGAGTTTAGGGTCCGGCTACTCTGCCATCTTCCCTGGAAGTCCCATCTCTTTATTTTGAATGTCACAAATAATTTAATGTAAAACCACTTTTTTTAAACCTGTCTTCTTAATTTAGCTTGACTTTGAAGTTTTAAGCAATTCTCATGAAAGTCTTTAGCCAAATATCCATTGCATGAATTTCTTAATTTCACTGCATTTTGAACTGTTAAAAGGAAATATATACATACACATTTTTTTGTTAACAGCAACAACAAATAGGTCAGTGCTAAGTACATTTTTTAATTGATTCCATGCTCCTTTTCATTTTCTGAGGCTAGTATTATTAACATAATGCTTCATGAAATAGACTAGATATTAATTGATATTGAGAAATTCTTGTTAATTTTGTTAGGTGTAATAGCCATAGTGTCATTGGGTTTTTAATTTAAAGTGAAATGAGATGATATCTGTAAAAAATCTTAAAACAGTCTAGGCAGACTGGGGAAAAGAATGTATAGTAATATTGATACAATCAGATTGACAAAATATTAATTTTTGAAGATGAGAATTGGAGACGTGTACTTCTTTTACTATTATTTCTACTTCTGTGTTTATTTAAATTTTCCATAAAGATTTTAAAAATATAAATAATAGCTATATATGATACTGGTCACATTCTCTATTATGAATTAAACTAGGCAT
This sequence comes from Panthera pardus, assembly GCF_024362965.1. Classification (NCBI taxonomy): domain Eukaryota; kingdom Metazoa; phylum Chordata; class Mammalia; order Carnivora; family Felidae; genus Panthera; species Panthera pardus. The sequence goes on along the minus strand of NW_026526655.1, from coordinate 61,910,598 downwards.
TGAAAATAAAAATAACTACAATAACAAAACTACTTTAAACTAAAAGGTATTCTTCTGGATGACACTTGAATTACAAATCAAAATCAAAACTAAACTTACAAACTACTTAGAAAATAGTGATAACCACAACACTAAATATTAAAGCTTTCAAAAAGAGCTTAAGGTTTTGAATACTTAAGTGATGACAATGTTGATTCAAAGGGGAATGACAACAAATGAACTAAATAGTAATTCCTAGAAAAAGAGCAAAATAAATATAAGGAAAATAAGAAAAGGAATTAAATAAACAAAATTCAAAGTAAATACCAAATTACTATATCCATTTAAGAACAGGATATTTGAAAAAAGAATGACCTAGATAAACCACAAGATACCATAATTAAAATGGAAGGAAATCACAAATAGGAATGAAAATAAATAGGTCTTAATAGACAAAAATAGATTTTAAAAATGTAATGGGTGCCTGGGTGGCTCAGTCAGTTAAGCCTCCGACTTTGGCTCAGGTCATGATCTCACGGTTTGTGGGTTCGAGCCCCACGTTGGGCTCTGTGATGACAGCTCAGAGCCTGGAGCCTGCTTCGGATTCTGTGTCTCCCTCTGTCTCTCTTCCTCTGCCCTCCCCTGCTTGTGCTGTCTCTCACTCTCTCTCAAAAATAAGTAAATATTTAAAAAATCTAAAAAAAAAACCCAAAAACAATTCTGTTTAATGAGTTTACCATAGCATTTATTAATATGTGAAAAAGTGGGGATTGTGGTAAAGGTAATGGTTTATAGAAAAATCTGCAGAAGTGTTCTATTTCCATTAGAGAAATGTAAATAATCATACCTGTGGAAGAAACTGAAAAAACTGGTAGAGAACTTCTTAAAATGGTGCCTGGGTATATATCAAATGTCTAGAAACATGGGGAAGTGTCTCTTCTAATACTCCATGCCCTTGTCTCTTGCAGAAGAAGCCTAGTATACCTGCCTATGTTCAGAATATAGTACACACAATCAAGAACAATCATCTAAGTTTAGGGTTATTTTTTAATGGAAGCAGTCTAAGTAAGTTTTAGAATAGGACATTAGTTTTATTAACCTGTAGCCTAAGTAAAAAATATATAAGAATATTTAATTTTATGGGGAGAAAATTATCATGATATGTGGCTTATTTTTAATAAGTTACTGAGGGGCGCCTGGGTGGCTCAGTTGGTTAACCAACTGACCTTGGCTCAGGTCATGATCTCATGGTTTGTGGAATCAAGCCCCACATCAGGCTCTGCACTGACCGTGTGGAGCCTGCTTGGGATTCTCTCCCTGCCCCCTCTCTCTGTCTCTCTCTGACTTGTACTTTCTCTCTCAAAATAAACTTAAAACAAAATTTTTTTTAATAAAAAGAAAAATTACTGAATAGGGGCACCTGCGTGGCTCAGTTGGTTGAGCATCTGACTCATGATTTCGGCTCAGGTCATTTTCCCAGGGTCATGGATCCAGCCTTGTATGGGGCTCTGCGCTGAGCATGGAGCCTGCTTAAGATTCTCTCTCTCTCTCTCTCTCTCTCTCTCTCTCTCTCTCTCTCTTTCACTCTTTTGCTCTCCCCCCCACCCCTCTCTCCTACTCACATACATGCTCTCTCTCTCTCTAAAATAAGCAAAAAAAGTTACTGAATAATCCTAGTTTTTGTGAATATGTGTTTAACTTATGGAAAAATACTAAAATGATATGATGAAGATGCTAAAAATAAATATCTCTGGATGGTAGAAATATAAATGCTTTTTAGTTGGGGACAGAATGTGTTTATTTAGCTTTTAAATTCCTTACATACAAAAATATGTACTACTTTGTAACAATAAAAATGTAATAAAAGTGAAACAAGGGACGCCTGGGTGACTCAGTCGTTTAAGCATCCTACTTCAGCTCAGGTCATGATCTCATAGTTCGTGAATTCGAGCCCCACGTCGGGCTCTGTACTGACAGCTTGGAGTCTGGAACCTGCTTCAGATTCTGTGTCTCCTTCTCTCTCTGCCCTTCCCCTGCTCATGCTTGGTCTTTCTGTCTCTCAAAAATGAATAAACATTAAAAAAATTTTTTTTAAATAGTAAAATGAAATGAATTACAATCTTAGTCATGTAATTATGGACTAAGTTTACAAAAAAAAAAAAAAAAGCTGTATCTGAACCAAAGGGATATTAAAGTGATGAATGTCTTTACTATCTCTGCCAGTTGAACCAACCTATGTATTCTGAAATTGTTAAGTAATATACATATAGTATGGCTGCAGTAACACAGAGGTATCATACTTGTTCTCTGTTGCCTTGCCATGGGAAGTCCTTAAATATTCTTCATTAATTGATTACAGACTTACTCCCGCAAAAATGTAGAAATATTAAAAGAAAAATATTTAATAAATAATGTAATATTTTTAAGGGGTTTATTATTGACATTTAAATTCTCTCTGAAAGTACTTATCTGAAGAGTTTCTTAATGTTTTCCAGTTCCTGAGAGCAGAAATGGGCCAAGACTACCATTTGGCAAAAAAATTATGTCAGATGAGTAAGTACAAAATACTTTTATGTTTTCTTTTTTTTTCCAAAATACTTTTCTGTTTTCTAATCTTTTATTTGTTTCTAAATGCATTTCATAATTTGTAAGATGGTCTGATTATTATAGCCTAGTAAACTCCCTAATAGTATTTCAGTGATTCCTTAATAGTAAGTTAAGTTGATTGGTGTAAGGACTAATTTAAACATCTAGAATAACTTTGGGATAAACTAAAAAAGACTAATCAGGGGTGCCTGGGTGGCTCAGTCTGTTAAGCGTCCGACTTCAGCTCAGATCATGATCTCACAGTCCTCGGGTTCGAGCCCTACATCGGGCTCTGTGCTGATAGTTCAGAGCCTGGAGCCTGCTTTGGATTCTGTGTCTCCCTTTCTGTCTGCCCCTCTCCTGCTCATGCTCTGTCTCTCTGTCTCAAAAATAAATTTTAAAAAACATAAAAAAAAAACATTAAAAAAATTTTTGTAAAAAGACTAATCATCACTGGAAAATAAATAAAAATCTTGACCTTCATGATAATGAGTTAGTTAACTTTATGCCTTTAGTTTCAAAGACATGTCAGGTAGTATAGCAAACCTTACTTAATATGCATTTATTCCACAAATATTTGAGTGCCTCCATGTGCCAGGCACTGTTTTAGACACTGGAAGTATAGCAGTCAATAAGACAGATAACAATCCCACATTTATATCTAGTATCAAACAGATAACAAATTCATATATAACTAGTGTGTCATAAATGATAGGTGCTATGGAGAAAAATTAAGTAGGGAAGAAGGAATAGAAAGTACTAGAAAGATGCAAAGTAGTTTTGAATAAGATGGTCTAGAAAGGCAGGACTCATAGCAAATGTACTGAGATGCAAACATGCCTGATGAGGAACAGCAAGGAGGCCAGTGTAATCAGGGCAGAATACCTAAGGGGAAGTGTGACAGGAGATGAGGTCAGAGAGGTTATGGTTTGGGGATTATGTAGATTGCATAGCACCCTTTCATAATTTAAGGACTTTGGCTCTTTCTCTGAGCAAAGTGGGAAACCATTGGGCACTTTTGAGTAGAGGAATAATAACGATCTACCTTATTTTTCTTTCTTCCTTTGGTTTTTAGTAGTTTGGCTGATGTATCTTACGCTCAGGCTGTTGTTTCTTTTCCTTTTTTTTTTTTCGTTTCTTTTTATTTCTATGCTTTGTTTTAGAATTCTTCTACTAACCTACCTGTTTTTGAGTTAACCTGTCCTATCTTCTGCTGTGTTCAATCTGCTGTTAAAACTATCCAGTGAGTTCCTGGGGCTTCTGGGTGTCTCAATCGGTTAAGCGACCGACTCCCGCTCAGGTCATGATCTCGCGGTTTGTGAGTTCAAGCCTCGCATTGGGCTCTGTGCTGACAGCTCAGAGCCTAGAGCCTGCTTTGAATTCTGTGTCTCCCCCTCTCTCTGCCCCTCCCCTGCTCATGCTCTGTGTTTGTCTCTCAATAATAAATAAACGTTAAAAAGTTTTTTTAAAATGTAATGTAGGAATTGTGAGGATCTACTTTCACTTGCCTCACATAGACTCCCCGCTATGGGTACAGTACTTCTTACATCATTGGCTAAATTTTTTTAAGATTTTATTTTTAAATAATCTCTACACCTAACGTGGGGCTCGAACTCACAACCCCAAGATCAAGAATCATGCACTCTTCCAACTGAGCCAGCCAGGCACCCCTCATTGGCTAATTTTTAAAATGGATTTCTTGAATGCTTTTCACACTACTTATTTTATATCCAAAATAATTTGCCTTGTCTAATCCTTTTAAGCACTTTTGACCTTTAGAGCCATTGAATAAAATATTTTGATTAAAAGTATTTTTGGGTGGTGCACAAACAGAATTTCTGATAAGAAGGACTCCTTCAAGAAAATCGTGTCCATTCCCATTGTTACAAATAACAAAGCAGAAGCAGAGAGAGGCTAAGCGGCTTGGTCAGCACCATTCAGGGAGCTAGTGGCATGGCCAAACTGGAGCCCAAGCTGCCGCCTCCCACAGCACCCCTCTTCTGTTGGGGGCTGGGGTACAGGTGAGTGAGTCTGTAGTTCTCAGTCCCAGCTCCCAGAGTTTCTTGTGCAGCCTGTATTCATGTGGGAAAATTCATGTATTATATCTCCGTATCCATCAGTCATTTTAGAAAGCCTCTGGCTGAAGCTGATAAAATATATGCACTGATATCACCACATCTGTTAGTCACTTTTGATTGTTAGGCCTATAGTATGTCGCATAAACAGCAGGTGCTCAATAAAATGCTTATTGACCTGAGTCAAACCAGTAAACGTCCATTAAATACCATCATTGAGAATGAAAAAGTTCAAACTGGTCTATCCTAATTGGGTTATGTCCCTGTAAAATTTCTCTCCCTCCCTCCCTTATATCAAGCACAGACTTGTACCAGACATTGTGCTGGGAGCTGGAGAGAAAGCAGGTATCACAGCACACATGCTCTAAACCTTTTTGGAGTTGACATTAACCATGGTTTGGTTTGGTTTGTTACTCCACTGGCTCAGCCAGTAATACTGTTCACTTTTTTCTGTCAGTGTCAAATAGCCTCAGACTAGGATTAGAAGACAGGAAAAGGAGCTGTGGAGGGCCCTAAGACCGGCACCATGCCAGGTGGGAAAGAACACTACTCCCAAAAGAGGAGGATGACTGGAAACGGGGCAGAAAGGTGCAGAGATGGGGGGGGGGGGGGGGGCTGGCTGCATGTGCATGCAAAATAAGATTGGCTACCCCTGAAGCAGATTCCAGCCATTGATGTGAAATTAGGGAGGCCCAGGATTAGCAATGCTAAGCAAGTTCAGGAAAGAACAGAGAGTTGGAGACACTGTCTCCGGGGGGAGAAAGTACTAGTTTGATGCTAATAGGAAACACTTGGCTGAGGACTGACCAAAGTTCCTCTCTATATTCAGAACAACAGACAAAATGAATTTTTTTCATCTAGGATGGCGTCAGGTTATTTTATATGTGAATGCTTATAGTATATTGTCCTTTTTTCTTTCTTTTTCATTTTTTTAAATGTTTATTCAGTTTTTGAGAAAGCATGAGCAGGGAAGGGCAGAGAGAGAGGGGGATACAGAATCCCAAGGAGGTTCCAGGCTCTGAGCTGTTAGTACACAGCCCAATGCGGGGCTTGAACCCACAAACCATAAGATCATGACCCGAACCGAAGTTGGATGTTTAACCAACTAAGCCACCCAGGTGCCCCAGTTTGTCTTTTTTTCCCTATCTTCTACCTCTGCTATAGAACACTACTTTCTCTCTCTCTCTCTCTCTCTCTCTCTATGTATATATCTCTCTCTGTATATATCTCTATATGTATTTATATATATTTATGTATCTCTCTATATATTTTTATATATATTTATGTATGTAAACATAGATTATTTACATATTTATGTATTTATGTGTCTGTATTGAGCACCTACTAATAATGAGAACATTCTTGAATACCTTGTTTAATTCTTAAAACAATTCTATGGGGCAGATATTATGAACCCCATTTTACAGTTGAGGAAACTGAGTCTTAGCAAGGAAAACTAATTCACCTAGGATTAGATGCTAGGTCTGGCTTGAAAGCTTCTGATATCCTACTATATTTCCATTTCCTCATTTGATTAGTAAACATATCTCTGGTCAAGGAGGCAGAGACTTGGAAAAGAGGTACTTTTGTGGGTCAATCAGGCTTGAAATGGCTCCTATGGTCAACTAATATATTTATTTTCTTTGTATCTGAGGCAGTTAATTTACATAAAGTAATGCATCTTTGTCCCTTCTGAAATGTTTTAAAAATTCATTTTCTGAATAAAGCCACTGGTTGCCTGTATGTTTCCTTGCTGTCCAATCACAGTGTAATCATTTATATCTCTGTTTGGCTTCAGGGCTTCCCACCTGGCATCCATTGGTTTCTTTTCTCTTCATCCTGCCTTTAAAAAAAGAAATTGTATTGGGTTCCCCCAAGAAATTTTATTTGTCGGTAAAGGCTTGAATTTTATCTATCTTTCACACACAGTTTTTATATGTGCCTAATATTTCCTCAGCCATTTTCCTGCTATGTCATGCAGAAGTGATATATTGGCTGTATGCCATTTCCTGCCAGGCATTGGAAGCATCCTGGGAAAGTGGTTTTTAAATGGGACTGAAGGTCAAGAGTCCCAAGTACTTTTTTTAGTTCATCTCATGATTGACTGTGAGATGTTGTGCCGGTCAATCTTTCTATTTACTGGTCTCTTCACCTGTAAGAAGGGAATGTGCAGCTCACTTTTCTCAGGGCACAACAGTGCTCCTCACAGCAGCCCAAGATTTTACACACAAAAAACATTTAGGCCTGGAAGACCTACTCATCAATTATAATAATTCTAAGTGTTTAACAATAATGGCCTGAGAACCAAAATGGTTCTCATCATTTTGGTCTAACACAATTACAGATGTATCTTCAGAAAAGATAGTTACTCTGCAGTTTTCTTTTCCTTCCTTTTTCTTTTTGAGTAAAATAAATCACTCTTTCCTTTTTAACCTAGAGTATAATTTAAAAAAAAAATTTTTTTAACGTTCATTTACTATTGAGAGACAGAGAGAGACAGTGCTAGAGCATGGGAGGGGCAGAGAGAAGGGGAGACACAGAATCCGAAGCAGGCTCCAGGCTCTGAGCTGTTATCACAGAGCCCAATGTGGTGCTCGAACCCACGAAGAGATCATAACCTGAGCCGAAGTCAGATTCTTAGCCGACTGAGCCACCCAGACGCCCCTAACCTAGAGTATAATTTTATCTAGGCATCAAAGGACTGCTTCCTACTATTCATTTATTCCATTTTTTAATGTTTTGAGGGCTCTGGCTCTGTGTCAGTCTCCTAGGGATGCTACAGTGAACAAGACCAATGTCTTATCTACCTTAGAATAGCCTCCAGTCTGGGGGACTTAGAGCCCAATGCACAACAGAATCCCCCAGCTCCCTGCCCCAGCTCTTTAGCTGGAAGGAGACATCCACTGAACATTTAGGAAGGAGCCAAGCCTTTCTCTAGGTCCAAATCCATTCCAGGAAAATGAATGATAATCAGCAGTTACTTGGTTCTTAGTGCACTAAGGACTGGACTGAGTGTTTTATCTGCATTATGTCACTGATTCATCAAAATGGCCTAATGTGGCCAATAGTATTATTACAGATAATAGAACTGAAGTACAGAGATAGTAAATATTTCCCCCATGGAGACCCAACTAGACAGTGGCAGAACCAGGATTCACATCTGACAGTCTTTCTTCAGGGCCCATATTGGAATCTGTTTATGGACTCAGGTTGGGAACAACTCCCAAGACACTAACTGAATGTGCTAGAGGCTTTTCTTACCTTTTTACCAACTCTACTAGCCTGTCAAAGACTTTCTGATTCATCATCTAGAATGCATATTTGTGGGCTAAGTTTTAAAGCAGATACCTTTCCCTCACTCTGAAAATTGACAATTGTAGAAGTCAACAGTTTTTTTTAAACCATGAGAGTAGCTGATCTCATACTCCAATCCCATGAAATGATCCTAATTCCAATATGAAATTTTCTAAACTGTATTCAAGATTTCTTTTTTTTTTTTTTTAATTTTTAACGTTTATTTATTTTTGAGACAGAGAGAGACAGAGCATGAACAGGGGAGGGGCAGAGAGAGAGGGAGACACAGAATCTGAAACAGGCTCCAGGCTCTGAGCAGTCAGCACAGAGCCCGACGCGGGGCTCGACTCACAGACCGTGAGATCATGACCTGAGCCGAAGTTGGACACTTAACCAACCGAGCCACCCAGGCGCCCCTCAAGATTTCTTAATAATTGTTCAACCAAAAAGGATTCCATGGGAATAGTAAGTTGGGGAAACCACATTCTCATAATGGTCTGAGCATATTAATGGTTCTGTAAAATCCTGCAATTTCTTCTACTGTAAATTTTACCTGATTAACCTCATTTGACCTAGTTTCCAAAATATGTATTAATATCTTAAGAAACTAGCTAGTATCCCAAGGGGGCAAATTGAAGAAACTCTGCTCTTGAAAAGGCTCAGAGAATATTTAGACTGCTAATGATAAGTATATTTTAGTCCAATTTAAAATGAATCAAGATACTTTTATTAGAAATCTTAAAAGGTGTCTAAATACCTATAGGATCCTTAAAAGCAGGCACACAGTCATGCTAACCCAGACTGATGGTAAGTTATATTGGTAGATTAGGAAATAGAGACACTGGTTTGGTGTGTCAGGATGAAAGCCATATGGGATGAGGTCCTCTGAGCACTGGGGCATAGTTGAACCAGCCACAATTATTTGTCTTACTCTAAGCCAGAAGAATAGCACACTTGATGTTTTAGCGCCCCCTGGGGGCCATCAAGATAGTGCACAGGAGTCACAACATTAAATGGCTAATGCAGAATTATGAATGTCCCTCAAGGCAGGTAGGAAGAAGGTAGAGAGAGATCTGGGGTTAAAAAATAGCCTAAAGAACTCCAAAACAAAAGTTGAAAATGTTTCTAACCTCTAAAACATTGATAACATACCACCAAGCCCCCCCAAAATCTACTGATATGGTCCAAAGATGACACATGCTGTTAAGTAGGCAATGACTAGGGTGTAAACCAGGGTAAAAGTTTTCAGGATGAAGAGAAAAAAGAAACATAAGTTTTCCCTCTTTGAAAGATGAGTTTCTCAAAATGGCATCTCTACCATGGAAGAGCTTGCATTTAAAAAAATCATAATAAAATTCTGTTCTGTGTTCAGATAAGGTCTCTAAGAAAGGCTGTCTTGTAGACATTGAGTGGGAGAGATGAAAAGCAGGATTAACAGACCTCCAGGCACAGTCTTCTCATTAGCAAAGCCTCCACATTTTGCAGGATATGTACCTTGTTTGTGGGATGATTATATTCAAGAAACACTCTGCCTACAAGGCCTATGAGGAAAGCCTCATAGTGGTGGAGATTGCATTTTTTAGACAGGAGGTAGAAAATATATTGAGCATTATTTCTCTTACAATGCACCTATGATAAGTAGAACATTTTCTCTATTTACACTTTGGTATTCCTATGGTATAATTGGTATTTATTGCTTTGTGCATTTTTACTTACTCTGATTGACAGTTCCAATCTCATTCTGAGGAGTGCTTGCTGAAACACTTTGAAGATTAATAACACACATTCTGTTGTCCATTTTCAGTTCTAATCTATGAACCAGAAAATCCTGAGGCCAAGGAGTTTTTCTCACTTATTGAAGAAATGTTGCTGATGGGTAAATTTAAAAATTGAAATTCCTTCTTTCTCATAGAACTATGAGCAGTCACTATTTAAAAACCTATTATCCCAGGAGATTCGTGAAGTACACCCTCAGAAAGTGGTTAAGAAAAGGCTAACTGGTTGTCTTGGATGGTTTAATGAAACCAACTTGTCCTTTGTAGATGGTCAGGGTGACTCCCTTTTCTCTGTGGGGTAGAACTGCCCAAGTAAATCAGGCTCCCTGGGTACCAGGCATCAGGGACTGACACAGTCTTCACAAGGAACAGAACATGCTAATTTCCACACATGTTAAAAGAGCTATTCCACAATTCCAAGGAAAACTAGTACCCTCTAAATTATCCTACATCTCACTTACTCTTATTATATTTAATTAAGAATTACATTGACAATAGTAAAAAAAAAAAACTTTATAGACCTATGTTTTAAATTTACTCTAAATCCATAAACATCTTTATACCAGTAAGAATATGGTCTTTGTACTACTATTTTGATCCTACATACAGTTAACAAAGTTCAGCTCAGTCTTCATGTTCCAAAGATAGGTATTTCTTAGTGGAGGGAGAAGCAAGAAGAATTATGATTTTTCAAAGAGTAGAAATATCAAGAACATTTTAAGCAATTTTCTTCCTTTCTATGGCAGAGAAATCTCAAAATCTTGAGGAAGATGATGAAGATAGTGAAGAAGACAGTAGCAGTGAGAGTGAAGGAGAGAGCAGTGAGGAGCTAAGTGAAGAAAGCTCTGATGAATGCGAAGACGGGTGATGAAGGTTGCTGCTATGGTTTAATCTTCATGTATTTTCATTACTGTATACATGGAAATATAAAGGAGAAAGCTGCATTTTAGTCTTGTTCTTTATTTGGCACAGAGTTCTTTTAATTTATCCATATCGGTTTGAGCTCCTTCTTGATATTTAGTTCTTACCTCTATGTGAGTTACTCAGAGAGGAAATTAGTAATTGAAAATATTTACATAGCTGTAATTGTGTACCAGGTGCTGTTGTGCACACATTAGTTCATTTAATCCAACAAACCCATGAGGCTTGGGTTAAAACAACACAAATTTATCATCTTACGGTTCTGGAGGTCAGAAATCCAAAATGAGTCTCACTCAGTCAAAATCAGGATGTCAGCAAGGCTGTACTCTTTCTGGAAGCTCTAGGAGAAAATCTCATTCCTTTCTTTTGCCAGCTTCTAGAGCCTCCACACATTCCTTGGCTCCTGGCCTCTTCCTGCATCTTCAAAACGAGCAACACCTGGCTGAGATCTTCTCACATTGTCATCTCTCTAATTCTCTCTCCCCTCTGTTGTGATTTTTGTTAAAGTAACATTTGTTAAGTAGAGCCCTGGTGTGTCAGATGGTTCGTGATGCTTCCACAAAGACCACAAGGGAAAGTAAAATGAGAAGTTTATTATTCACAGGTCCTGGAGGAGGTACATGGCATGCATCAGAGGGGCCACATAAGGAGGTCAAGGTGCAGACAGAGTGGACAGCAGGACCAGGGGCATGCCTTTATTAGGGCCATGAGTGGAGTGCTTTGGGGGTTCTCAGGCTAAGGCTGGATTTGCCAATTCAAACCAAAAAGATCAGGTTTTAGTAAGCTCCGTGGGGGTCTTATCTAAGGGATGCACAGGGGAAAGAGTTGGGAGGCAGGAGAGACTGTTTATCACCAGGGGCACTGGGGAAGTTATATCAGGAACATACACTTACTTGTGATTCTACAGGCTCTTATCTAGTACATGGGCTGTTATCTAGGGCACGTACTTGAGGGAGAGGCTAGTGTGCTTAGCCACACAAAATGGATGCCAAGGCAGCAATGATATGGAATAGTTGAGCCAAACTCTCAATACCTTGCCTCTTCCTTCCACTTTTAATGACACTTATAATTACATTGGACCCATCTGGGTGATCCAGGATAATCTATAATCTTCCCTATTTTAGAGTCAGTTGATAATTTTAATACAATCTATAACCTTAATTGCCCTTTGCCATGTAACCTCATATGGGTTCTGGGGATTGGAACATAGACATCTTTTAGGGTGGGGGACATTATTCTGCCTACCACAGAAAGTATTGTGTAAATATTCATTTTTTTGGAATTCATGGTATGGAGCTTGGAAGAAACACTTAGGTTGGAAACAGACCAAACAGACACTTTGGTTCGACTCCATTAGATAACACCTAACAGAGGTATCTCTTTAATTAGAGACAGTAGTTAGTCAAAGGTAAGGAAGTCGTGGCTCACAGGGAAAGTGTAGTCTGAATAGAAGAGGACTGAAAATAAAATGGTCTTAAATGAGGGGGTGCCTGGGTGGCTCAGTCAGTTGAGCATCTGACTTCAGCTCAGGTCACAATCTCACAGCTCGTGAGTTCGAGCCCCGCATCGGGCTCTGTGCTGACAGCTCAGAGCCTGGAGCCTGCTTCAGATTCTGTGCCTCCCTCTCTCTCTGCCCCAACCCACTCGCATTCTGTGTCTTTCTCAAAAATAAACATTAAAAAATGGTCTTAAGTGATAACACCTAAGAGGTAGTCCAAGAAAGAGAAGTGCACAAAGGAGACAAGAACAGCCAGGAGGAAAATCGGGAAAATGAATATAGTGGATACCATTGGTTGCCCACTCAGCAGCTATCCCTCTACATCTTTGCTAAGAGAGCCCTGCTTCTGTCGGATATTCACTCCCCACACACATAGCCATGGGGCTCAGGAAAGACACCCTCAGCCAACAGTACATGGCATTTCTCTGGTGACCGTTACTGTTCCAAACTCTTCCAAAGGGGTACATGTGACCCACATTGGCCCAACAAGATCAAGGACTTTATTTCATGATTGGGAGGAGAGATGTCTCCATTCCTCTGGTTAAGAACCAGGAAGCACGCTGCCCTACTTTCTGCTGGCAGCCACTTTATGATGATGAGAGGGCCAAATCTTAGGATGAAGCTGATGCTGTGGATGCTACAGCAAAAAGCACCTAGATTTCTGGTGATGTTCAGCCACAATATCGACTGCTCTGGAAGCCAGCCCTCAGTTTGCATTTTCTGTTAAGTGAGACGGCTTTCTTATCATTTCAACAGGTTTGGATTGAGGTTTCTTGAATCTGCTGCCAAAGGCATCCTAAGTGATGATGAGAACTACCACAGAAACCCAGGAGGGCTACAAGGTCTGGAAAGGTCTGCTTGGCTAAAAGTTATAAAGAAGACAAGTAAGATGAGAACTGAAAAGGGTGTTGGATAGCAACAAAGAGGGGGTTGATGACATTAGGGAGAGCACTGTCAGTTGAGTGGGGTGGGGAGAGACCTATTTCAGTGAGCTTGAGTGCACTGGAGATGAGGAAAAGGAAACCAAGGACTTTGATTATGAAGGAAGATGAAGTATTGTTGGAAGACATAAGGGAAAAGGAATACAATTTTTTAAATAAACGTTTAAGATGAGCATGTTTAGTAGAAAGGATGATAATTACATGTACTGATAGCCTATTATGCATTAGGTACTGTACTAAGCATTCCATATGTTCATGTTTTCAGTCTTCATAGCACCTGCGTGGGGTGGATATTAGTATCCCCATTTACATATAAAGTAACTGAGGTCTAGAGAAATTGAGAGTAACTGTCTAAAGAGCGCATACCTGGGAATTAGCAGAGGCAAATCTAGGTCTTTTTGGTGTGTGTTGTGGTTTCATAACTATTTGACCATCTGGTCCGCTCTTATCCACACTGACTGTAGGTTTTTGAAAGTGGTGATAGGTGCGTAAGTATCTAATGTATATAGAACTAACTTGGTAAATCTTTATCCTCATTACATTTTCTGGACAACTGCACACACATATAGTATACTCCTTTCTGGGACATTTGCTGTTGCTTTGGCCCAGACCTCTTTGTTGAGCCTGGTGTCAACGAGCGTATCCGGAGTTACCATCTCCCTCATGGCAAATTTCCAGATCTCTGTGAGTGCCTGAGGAGCACACCTCTTGAAGCCTGTTCCATGGATGATGCACTTGTGAATGTTGGTGTATTCTCTGGTCACTCACTGCTGGCAGAATGGCCCTTCTCGCTTGCCCTTCTTTGTGAGAGAGCCACAAAGAGGGAGAAGAGGGCAAGGTATTCCAATTCAGGTTCAGTCTAATGCTGCCCTACCCTTCACCCCTGTGCTGTCCTCCCTAAGAGGTCAGGAGAGAGAAACAGATTGCAGAAGGGGAGATAGTTTGTGAAGTGAAGCCTAATACTCAGAAAATGCATGTAACATAACCTTAGTTTGTGGTAGTTGGCTCTGTTTGGACTGCTCAGAATTGCCTCTTAGAGTTGCCTCTCCTATGTTCTCCAGTATTTGTCTTTATAAAGCCTTGAGTTATCCTACAGTTCTTTATATATTAAGCGGGGTGATAACCTGCATTCCCTTTCATTGAAGTGCGGGTTTTTTTCCTTTAATTTTATCCTGGTTGATATGTAAAATACATACAATTTTGGTATTTGCCTAAAATACTGATGTTTGACAAGGGTGAACCCTTGAACATAACTCCTAGTGCCAGATGTGAAGGAAAGCCTAGATCTATTGGAAATGTTTTCGGGTTCTGGGAAAGTGTCTTATATCATGAGGTACTGAGAGTTCACAGGAGGGAGGGAGGGAGGGAGGATGAGGCTGCCAAGGCCAGACTAAGGAGGGCAAAGATCTCTCTGGTTGGCTTTCCTAATAAACTCCCCAGCTGCCATGGGATATGAGTTATAATGGGACATGGGGAGTATGCAGAACTTGGAGGGACTTGTGAAGTGAAGCACTGGGAGATGAGATTGGCTTGCATGGTCTTGCTCAAAATGTACCCTTTGAACCAGGAGATAGCCTGTAGCAGACATTGTGGCTGGCTTCTCCTACGTCCATTCCAACCTAGATGATACGTCTAAGCTAATCATGGTACCCCCATCCTCCTTGCTATTAGGTTTTTTGATATTTTTGTTTTATTTCAGAGAGAGTGTGAGTGAGCAAGCAGGGGAGAAGGACAGAGAGAGAGAGAGAATACCAAGCAGGTGCCACACTCAGCACAGAGCCCAACACAGGCCTCAATCCCATGACCCTGGGATCATGACCTGAGCTGAATTTAAGAGTCGGGTGCTCAACCAACTGAGCTACCCAGGCACCCTGCTATTAGGTTTTTAAAAACAGCTTTTATGAGACATCACTGACATATAAAAATTATATATATATTTTTTAAGGTATACAGCCTGATGATTTTATATATATTGTGAAATTATCACCACAATCAGGCTTGTTAACATATCCATCACCTCTACATAGTTACCAATGTGTGTGTGTGTTGAGAAGATTTATAATCTATCATCATAGCAAATTTCAAGTATACAGTAAGTATTGTTAACTATTATCACTGTGCTGTGCATTAGATCTCCAGAGTTTATTCATCTTGCATAATTGAAACTCTGTACCCTTTGACCAGCATCCCTTTGCTACCAGTTATTACTAGACATGCACAGAATTCTACCAGTCTCAGCTAATAAAACAAGAGCAGGACTTAGAAATGGACAAGAAAGTGTGTAGCCTCATGGCTACTGGCAGCCATCTTGGTGCTATGAGGAGTTTTTATACTAAAGACAGTGGAGCAGAGAGAAAAAAGATCCTAGTCCTCGATGGCATTTTAACTGACTCAGTTGACCAACGCTGGTTTAATACCTGCCCTATCTCTAAATATCCTACGTAAGACAATATATTTTCTTACCATTTAAGCCTATTTGTTTCAGATTTCCTACAACTTGCAGCTGAGCGAGTCCTACCCAATGTACCTGCCACAGGATAGCAAGCATGATGACTGACAACATCCTCTAAGACTGTAAGCCAAACTGGACTCTTTAGGTTACCCTCAGGATGGCCACTCAAAGCCAAGGAAGGGGAATTGGTGGGTTTTTGTGCCAGTTAACAGTATGTGTAAAATAGAAATACACGCATACCTCATTTTATTGTGCTTTGCTTTATTGCACTTTGCAGATACTGCATGTTTTACAAATTATAGTTTTGTGGCAACCCTGCACTGAACAAGTGTATTGGTGCCATTTTGGTAATTCTCACAATATTTAAAACTATTTCGTTATTATTATATTTGTTACAGTGACCTGTGGTCAGTGATGCTTGGTATCACTATTGTAATTATTTTGCGGTGCCATGAATTGTGCCCATATAAGACAGAGAACTTAACTGATAAATGTGCTCTACCAACCCACCCTGCTATCTCTCTCCCTGTCCTCAGGACTCCCTATTCCCTGAGATACAATAATGTTGAAACTAAACCAATTAATATCCCGACATTGGCCTCTAAATGTTCAAGTGAAAAGAAGAGTCACATGTCTTTCACTTAAAATCGAAAGCTAGAAATGACTAAGCTTAGTAAGGAAGGCACGTTGAAAGCAAAGACAGGCTGGAAGCTAAGTCTCTTGCAAGTTAGCCAAGTTGGGAATGCAAAGGAAAAGTTCTTAAATTGAAAGTGCTACTTCAGTGAACATACAAATGATAAGAAAGGCAACAGCCTTGTTGATACGGGGAAAGTTTTAGTGGTCTGGATAGAAGATCAAACCAGCCACAACATTCCCTTAAGTCAAAGCCTAATTCAGAGCAAAGCCTTAACACTCTTCAATTCTATGAAGGCTGAGAGAGGTGCGGAAGCTGCAGGAAAAAAGTTGGAAGCTAGCAGGGTTGGTTCACGAAGTTTAAGGAAAGGAGTAGCATAAAAGGAGCATATATCTCCACAGCATAAAAGTGTAAGGTGAGGCAGCAAGTACTGATGTAGAAGCTGCAGCAAGTTATCCAGAAGATCTGGCTAAGACATGAATGAAGATGGCTACACTAAGCAGATTTTCAACATAAACAAAACAACCTTCTATTGGAAGAAGATGCCACCTAGGACTTTCATAGCTAGAGAGAACGCAATGCCTGGCGTCAAAGCTTCAAAGGACAGGCTGATCTCTTAATACAGGGTAATGAAGCTAATGACTTAAATTTGAAGCCAATGCTCATGCACCATTCTGAAAATCTAAGGGCGCTTACTTGGCAAGGATGCAGAGAAAGGGGAACTCCCTTACACTGTTGGTGGGAATGCAAACTGGTGCAGCCACTGTGGAAAACCATATGGAGTTTCCTCAAAAAGTTAAAAATAGAACTAGCCAATGACCCAGCAATTGCACTACTAGGTATTTATCCAAAGGATACAAAAATATAGATTTGAATACATGTACCCTAATGTTTATAGCAGCATTATCAACAATAGCCAAATTGTGGAAAGAGTCCCAATGACCATCAACTGATGAATGGATAAAGAAGATGTGGTATTAGCCATCAAAAAGAATGAAATCTTGTCATTTGCAATGATGTGGATGGAGCTAGAGGGTATTATGCTAAGCAAAATAAGTCAGAGAAAGACAAATACCATATGATTTCACTCATACGTGGAATTTAAGAAACAAAACGAACATAGGAGGAAATAAAAGAGGAAAACCAAAAAACAGACTCTTATCTATAGAGAACAAACTGATGGTTACCAGAGAGGAGGTAGGTGGCAGAATGGGTTAAATAGGTGATGGGATAGGAGGGCACATGTTGTGATGAGCACTGGGTGTTGTATGTAAGTGTTGAATCACTAAAATCTACACCTGAAACTAATGTTACACTGCATGTTAAATAATTGGAATTTGAATTAAAACTTGAAAAAAATAAAGGCCTTTTAAGAATTGTACTAAATCTACTCTGCCTATGCTCTATAAATGGAACAATAAAGCCTGAATGACAGCACATCTGTTTACAATACGGCTTGCTGAATATTTTAAGCCTACTATTGAAACCTACTGCTTAGGGAAAAAAAAAATCCTTTCAAAATATTATTGCTCATTGACAATGCGCTGGGTTACCCAAGAGCTCTGATGGAGATGTATAATGACATTAATGTTGTTTTCATGCCTGCTAACATATCCTTTCTGCAGCCCAAGGATCAAAGAGGAATTTTAAATTTCAAGTCTTATCATATAAGAAATACATTTTTATAAGACTATAGTTGCCATAGATAGTGATTCCTCTCTGATGGATCTGGGCAAAGTAAACTGAAAACCTTCTGGAAAGGATTCAGCATTCTAGATGTCATTAAGAACATGTGTGATTCAGGAGAAGAGGTAAAAACATCAATATTGACAGGAGTTAGAAGTTGATTCCAACCCACATCCAGGCAGGAACCTCCACCAGCAAAAAATTTTTTGAATGACTTTGAGGGGTTCAAGACTCAGTACAGGCAGTAATTGCAGATGTGGTGGAAATAGCAAGAGGACTAGAACTAGAAGTGAAGCCTGAAGATGTGACTGCATGGCCACAATCTCATGATAAAACTTGGACACATGAGGAGTTGCTTCTTATGGATGAGCAAAGAAAGTGATATCTTGAGATAGAATCTACTCCTGGTGAAGATGCTGTGAAGATTACTGAAATGATAACCAAGGATTTAGAGTATTACATAAACCTAGTTGACAAAGCAGTGGCAGGGCTTGAGAAGATTGACTTCAGTTTTGAAAGAAGTTCTGCTTTGGGTAAAATGCTATTGAACAGCATTGCATGCTATGGAGAAGTTGTCCATGAAAGGAAGAGTCAACTGATGCAGCAAATTTCATTGTTGTTTTATTTTAAGAAACTGGCACAGCCACCCCAACCTTCACCAACCACAACCCTCATTAGTTAGCAGCCACCAACATCCAGGCAGGAACCTCCACCAGCCACAAGGTTATGATTCACTGAAAGTTCAGATGATGGTTAGCATTTTTTTGACAAGATGTTTTTAAATTAAGGTATGTACTTTAGATTTTTTTAGACATAATGGTCACAAACACTCAATAGACTACAGTATCATGTAAACATAACTTTTTTTTTTAACATGTATTTATTTTTGAGACAGAGAGAGAAGAGCATGAACGGGGGAGGGGCAGAGAGAGAGGGAGACACAGAATCGGAAGCAAGCTCCAGGCTCTGAGCCATCAGCCCAGAGCCTGACACGGGGCTCGAACTCACGGACTGCGAGATCGTGACCTGAGCTGAAGTCGGACGCTCAACCGACTGAGCCACCCAGGCGCCCCTAAACATAACTTTTATATGCACCGGGAAGCCAAAAAATTCATTTCACTTGCTTTATTATGATATTTGCTTTATTGCAGTGGTCTGGAACTGAGCCCTCAATTTCTCCAAGGTATGCCTGCATGAAACTGGTTTGAATGGTTAATTTCTGTATTGTGCAGCTGAGGAGGGGAGGTAGGTAAGAAGAGTTTATTTTTCAATTTACATTTTTTATTTATCCTCTTTTTTTTTCCATGGGCATTCATCACTTTTTTATTGTGGTAAAATATTCATAACATACAATTTACCATTTTAACCATTTTTTAAGTTTATTTATTTATTTTGAGAGAGAGACAGCACAAGCAGGGGAGGGACAGAGAGAGAGAAAAAGAGAGAGAGAGAGAGAGAGAGAGAGAGAGAGAGAGAGCGAATCCCAAGCAGGCTCCACACCGTCAGCACAGAGCCCAACCAAGGGCTGAAACTCATGAACTGTGAGACCATGATCTGAGCCAAAACCAAAAGTCGGATGCTTAACTGACAGAGCCACCCAGGCACCCCTACCATTTTAACCATTTTTAAGTGTATAGTTCAGTAGCATTTAGTAATTTCATATTGTTGTGATATCATCACCACCATCCATCTCAAGAACTATTTCATTTTCTCAGACTGAAACCCTATACCCATTAATAACTTCTATTCCCCTTCCCTCTAGCCCCTGGCAACTTTCTATCACTTTGTTGTTCTACTTTCTATCACTATGAATTTGACTATTCTAGGTAAAACATGTAAGTGAAATTTTACAATATTTGTCCTTTTTGTGACTTATTTCACTTAGCATAATGTCTTCAAATTCACTGGTATCATAGTACGTATCAATGCTTTGTTCCTTGTTATGGCTAAGTAATATTCCATTGTGTGCATATATCACATTTTGTTTATCCATTCATCCATTAATAGACACTTGGGTTGGGTCCACCTTTTGGCTATTGTGAATAATGTTGCTATGAACATTGATGTACAATATCTGTCCTATACTAAAAACTTTTTATTTAAGCCTATACATGAAGTGGGGAGAAAATCTGGGAAAAAATTAATAAAAAGGCTAAAAAGATGGTTGTGTTTGAGTGATGAGGTTATTTCACTTTTTTTCATTATAAAGTCATATACTTTCCCTAACAATCACATATTATCTTAAAGAAAAAAAATGTGTTTTTTTTTAAAGAAAGAAACTTTTAAAAAGAGTTAAGGTAAAACTCACCTGAGGTACAGAAAAGTTAACGCAAGGAAAAAACAAAACAAATCAGTATTTTTGGAGTGTCTATTGTATCTGAGCCATTTTAACACATCTTAGTATCCTTTTTGGTATGCTAGAAGCTTCTAATGAGGATAAATACTAATAAGTAAGTAAACAGGTAATTATGTTCAAAAAATAATATCATCTGATACAGAAACTTACTGATCTTCATAGAACAGTTATATTCACAAACTTGCTTACGCTTATGCTTAATTGTATACTTTAAATAGGGATAACTGCAATCCATCACCAATACTCCCCCCCAACCCCCAGTCCCTGTTTGCTTAGAATTGATTATGTAGCTCTCCTATTGCTGAATAACTGTACAAATACACTTTTAACTGTAGGGGCAGAGGGCAGGCCAACCCAAGATGGGCCACTTTGGCATAACAATTCTTTTGAGTTAAAAAGCAATTAAAAAAAAAAAACAAAACAGCAGATTCCAGAAAAGCTCTTAACCTCCTCATCAACTGCCTAAAAAGAATTTAAATAGAGAACTTGAGGTAGGAAGAAAGCAATCACCACACATAACTACAGTATAATATGAACTAGATGTGGTAGACAGGGAGGAATCTAACAAAGCCTATTTGATCAAATCCCATTGTTCCTGAGTAGCTTAGCAGACATTTATTGGTAAACACTGTTCACTCTTTTTCATTTTCCTGTGAATTGCATTCCTTCCCTTTGAAGTCCCAGACCCCTAATCTCTTCTCCTTAGTTCAAGATGACATTATTCTTCTTTTTGCCTGCCTGTCTTTGGAATTTCCTATCTGTGTGGATTTCCTACATGTACAAAATGAAATTTAATTTTCTCCTGTTAATCTGTCTCATGTCAACTTGATTTTTAGTCCAGCTAGAAGGACCTTGAAGAGCAGAGAAAATTATTCCTTTCCAACAAATAGTTGGTTAACTTTCATAAGCTTCTTTCCTTCTTTTTTTAATACTTTAAGTTGCATCCTCTTCTACTCTGAAACAAAGCTCTCTGTGTTTCATGCTCTCAGGTCCCTAAGTGTATCTTCATCTCTAATAAAAATTATTTTAAATATCTTTCCATAAAAAAGATAACTTGAAAATGATTACTCTGTAAAGATGATAAATTTCACAGTTCCCTGTCTACTACTGAGCAGTGTGTTAGGAGAAAAATCTCTTCCTCATCATAACAGGCACCAAATTCAGTTTCTTCCTACTGGCATCAGAAGAACTCAACCAAAGGTGAGGCAGAATCACAAATCAGCAGACAACATCATCATTCTAAAGCTGCCTTCTCTTAACTTGCAACCCACCAATGAAAACCAGTAAGAAGAAAAATGTTAAAAATCATGTACTACACAGAATTAAAGGAATACTTTCAGAAAGTTGTCTCAAAGTAAAACTTGTTAAATTGAGATATTTTACAACCTGTTAAACCTGTTAAATAATGGTTTAAATACTAATAAAACTGGCTGATCCTTCATAGGCTAGTTGAGGTTTTGTAGAGGGCTCTGACTTTTTAAGACTT
This sequence comes from Panthera pardus, assembly GCF_024362965.1. Classification (NCBI taxonomy): domain Eukaryota; kingdom Metazoa; phylum Chordata; class Mammalia; order Carnivora; family Felidae; genus Panthera; species Panthera pardus. The sequence goes on along the minus strand of NW_026526655.1, from coordinate 61,888,915 downwards.
ATTTCTTCCTTCTCTACATTTTCTTTTCAACTCCTCTGAATCCTGATATAACAACAAAAAAAAAATCGATGCAAAACAAGTCCCCACACTCACTCCACAGTTGCTGGGTGCCTTCCAGATGGCTGCCTGAAGATTTTAGGGATATATTGTCTATTCAGCTGTTCCAGTGGTTGCCTGTGGCTTGTCCCTGGCTTTGAAGTTGAGATACTGTGCCTGTAGCCTCAGTGAGAAGATATTGACCCATTTAATCCACATATTTAGGGATTGCTTGAGATTTCAGGCTGTGCAGATCTAAAGGGTCCCTGATTTAGCCAAAGGCAAAGAAAACAGGACCTCAGCCTTGTAACTGAGAGTAAGATAGAAAGAATGAGCTCCAGGTGACTAACTGCTTTGGGGAAACCCATGGTACTGATTTGCAGATGTTATAGGTGAGAGTCTTGGCTGTGAATACATTCCAGTGAGCTCTTACATGTAAGTTTCTTACATAAAGTTTCTTGACATAAAGGGAACTGAGCTACAGCAGCTCACATGAATCCCTCCCATTAACTTTCTGGTTTTTCTTCCCCGTGTACCTGGCCAGGCTTAGGGAAGAAACCCATTCTGAAACAGAAGTTTAAATGATCAGATTCTCCATTACTGCATCAGAACCTTCCAGAACCTTCTCATAAACAACAGTCCCAGGCACATACATCTAAAAAAAATAAAGGCTAATACCTGTTATTTTAAATAGTTAAGGGCTTTTACACTGAAATAGATAAAATATTACTGTACCCACTCTACCATTCCATATTGTTTCGCCAAAGCATCTCATTTGGAAAGTCAACTTTCTTCCATCCCACTCCTTTGGGAAAGGACTGATTTGTCCTAGTTTTTGTTGAGAGAAGAGCAGAAAACGTGAATACATCTTAAGAGCTCTCCATCAGAATTGCAGTCCAGATCTGTTATTTCCCTGGTCTCCACTTTTGCAGTGAAATACCTTGCCTAATATCAAAGAGTTCCTTTCCTCAGGCTACCTTTGGGGTGAAGCTCCATGGGAAAGAAATGGATATTCACATCTCCTTCTCTTTCACCAAAGGGATAGAGATCCTAGGTGTTTCAGGCCACTTCTGGCAGCATCTCTCAGCCTTTTAAACAGCTCTGCTTTGTGAAATATGGCAGGGTATGAGTGGGAAGTGGGAAGGGCCTGCAGTTTTCCTTGAAGAGCTGCTTTCTCGTGGAGCCGTTGTTTTCTCTCAGAAATTGTAATCTATCGCCACCTGCTGGTCCTTCTGTCTACGTGTTTGGAATAGCAGGAATTGAGTTTAAGATTTACACACGATTTGCCCAAATACAAATCACTCTGTCCTCCTTGATTAATTTCTTTAACATTAGAATATTTCATCTTTTGAATACCAAGGAGGAAGGGACCATTTGACGATTATCTGAGGAACTCAGCGCTCTCCGATAGGAGAAAAGACTGTAATTTCCGGAGTCCTTTCCAGCCGTTGTGGCTGAAATTCTGCCTTCCTCACCACCCTTTTAACCCTTTCCTGCCTCCCAGGAGTGAGTATGGCGTGGGTTTTTTGTTTTTGTTTTTGTTTTTGTTTTTGTTTTTTTTTGAGGTGGGGGTGTCTATTTAGCTATGGTTCCCAAAGAAAGTACAGAATGATTTGGGAACTATCTTTAAAGTACACAAATACACCGAATAGACTTTTAGCTTCGACTTAAGAAAAGCCGAGTGTAAGGTTAGCAACGCTTTTCACAGCCCTGGTCTCGGGAGACAGACGTTTAAACGGTGAGCACTGCCATTTTTTCCCCCTCTTTTTCGGTCATAAATTAGATACTTAAAATAGACCTAAAGAGCCAGCTGAAATGAACCAACACCGTGACTCTAAATTACCTTTCCTGGAGGCTAAGAATGCTAAATGCGTCAAAAAAAAAAAAAAAAAAAAAAAAAAAAAAAAAAAAAAGATTGACGTTTCTTATTTACTCACCTTGACGTGGACCATATTTTACGCATAAAAATCTCACCCGCAGCCTGTTTAGGCGCCCCTTCCACGCCTTACTCTCCTCCCACCCTTCCCTTTTTTCTTTTGCTGAAAGACTGTGCTCCAAATCCAACAGGAATATCTTTAAACATCCCTGGGAAAGGGCATTGTGGGCGGAGGGTCGTGTTCCCAAGTTCCAGCCATCGCTGACCTAAAGGAAGGTTGTCCTGAGTGGACAGGATCAAGTAGCCGAGGCTGCAGGCTCGGAAACCCCTAACACCCCGGAGAGAACGGAGGACTCGCACTCGCCCACTCCGTCTGCCTCTGGGCGCCGTGTTCCCCTTTCTTCAAAGCTCTAAACCTTACATCAAATGCAAACGAAACAGCTGGGCGGACACCACTCCCTTCCGGACCACCTCTCACCACCGGTTCGAGTCCCTGTAGAGAATATCTATTTTCCACCCTCATTGTCCAAAGCATCTCCCCACCACCCATACCGGGAGTAATAAAAGATAAAAAGAATAGCGAAAAACAAACAAAAATACGGATTCCAAATGTTCTAAAGAGCCAAAAGACAACCACAACCACCCTCACTACAAATTCTTACCGAGAAGGAGAGGGCGAAATACACTATTCTCCCACCCCCCACTCCAAGAAGGGAAAAACACAGCAGTTAACAGCAGGGAGGGAGACGGGCAGGGTGAGTGGTGCGGGTTGGCCAAGGGCTGGTGACTGAAGCCGACCAAAGGGAGGCCCAAGGGACCGAGCTGCGTGCGCTGTCCTTGGTTCTGAAAGAGCCGTGCCCTGCCTCCCAACTTCGTGTGCTGGAACTGGCTGTAATTTCAGGCCCTTAGTTCCTTAACATCCTCGCAGAGCCCAAGAGTCTGGATTGGAATGGGGAATAATCGGCAACTAACCCAAACCATGAAGCCCCCAAATTGGTGTGGGGGGGGGCGGGGTGGGAGGGCTTCTGTTACTCTCCCTGCCTACCTGGAATGTCAACTCCATGAGTACAGAGATAATATAAGTTGCTGGGACAGTGTAAAACTCCCTGAGAATAGGGCCTCTCACGAGGCAAATGATTAATAAATATTCGTTTAATGACTAATTACTAATATTTAGTTAAACATTTTTAAAGTTTATTTTTGTTTATTTTGTTAGCGATACAGAGAGCAAGTAGGGGAGGGGCAGAGCGAGAGGGAGAGAAAGGATCCCAAGCAGGCTCTGTCAGCACAGACCCCCCATGCGGGGGTCGAACTCACGAACTGTGAGATCATGACCTGAGCTGAAATCAAGAGTCAGATGCTTAACCCAATGAGCCACCCAGGTGACCCTAGTTAAACATTTTTAAGTTAAGGAGAAGACTTCATTCCCTCCCCCTCCATAAAGGAGTGAGAGGGATGTCCTCGCAATTGCGCGGACTCAACTTTAATTTGTGATACCTGCTCTTATAGATTTCTTTTTCCAACGAGATAATTTCCTTAGCTAAAACGTTAGGGGTGAACGTTTTGGACAATGGGGTCAGAAGAAGGAGTGGTTGGAAATTTCTGAGTCTCAAGCCACAGGTGAAAGTAAACGAATCTTCCTTTCCGGAGAATCTCCGGTCTTAGGAGAAGGTTGAGGAGACAGGGAGAGCCGGCATCTTTCTGAGACAGCGGACCCCGAAGGGTATCGGGATTTGTTGCCTCCTCCCGACAGTCGGCTTGCTCCGGGCGTCCTCAGTGATTTAGCACCGGCACTGGACTCTCTGATTGGTGCAACATCTCCTTTAGGGAGGCTCTGGGAGGGGACGTGGGTGGAACTCCCAGCCTCATTTCGGAGTAAACCGCACTTTTCGTGTGTTGCGGTGCCGGGTTTTGAAGGGATGTTTCCTGCTTTGATTGGGCACGCCCACCTTGCCCAGCCTGGAGCTCTGGCGCTCAGAGCTGAGGTTACTGCCCTACCCCGCCCCCCCACCCCCGTTCAGGATGCTTTTGTGTCCTTAAAAAGTGCCCGAGCTTTTATTGCAAGGTGGAGAGAGGACGACAGTATTTTCTTTAGTATCAAGGGCAACGCGGTGATTTCAAACCTCAGAGCGCGAACCCTCTTACTGATGGGACTATATCTTCTCAGGGCAGAATCTTCGATCTCTATTATGGAATTTTCGGTGATTAGTAAGATTTTCTGCATCCCCACAGTGTCGTGGTAAAAGGAGACAAGACTATTCAGAGAGAAGGTGTGGGCTTCGGTTGGACCAGCAAGGCCGCAGACTTGTCCATAAATAACCCCTGCCTGCTGCACCGCCAACAGGAGGCGAAAAATCACTGTGAAACGAATAAAGGAATCACTGGTTACACGATATCATCCAGATACACACAAAGATCAACTTTTTTTTTTTTTTTTTTTTGCCCCAAAGAAAAAGAAATTGAGGAATTGGAAAGAGGAGAACATACATTAGCGACGAAGGTGGCTAAGGGATGGCTTGACCAGGCAGGAGAAGAACAGAGCCCAGACAGCCCTTCTAGGTGTTAGCTCCCGCCGGGAGGAAAGACCCCGCTAACACAGGGCCTCGCGGTCTCTGAGCGCCTGGCGCCCCCTGGTGGAAATTTTTCCGTGAGCGCCTTTTTATTATGAGGGGCTTCTCCCAACGCGGCAATTCATTAAATATGTTTAAATATTGCAAAGGGAAAATCCTTTAAAAGCGCAAAATCGAAAGAGGAGTGAGAAGAGTGGGCAGGGCAGGGAGTGACTGTCTGCTCCCCACCCCCACCCCCACCCCCGCCCCCTGGGGCTCGGGTTTCCCGTTTGTCTCAGAGCAGCGCTCGTGCGTGTTATTAACCTTCAGATGTGATCAATCAGGAGGACTTCTTTCCCCATTACCAAGGGGACCAAAGCAAGCAGGGAGTGCACAGTGGATGGGAAACGGGACCTTTGCTCTGCGGACGGCAGTGGGTAGCGGTACTCAGTTGAGGTACTTTGGGGAGGCTCTGAGCTGGATGAGGAAACTGAAGGGAAAGGAGTGGGGGTCTCTCCGGGGGTCTGAGTGTTCCCCCCTCATCTCTGCCTCCTTTGCTTTTACGACAATCCTGGTTCAATAGAAAGCCAGTGAGGACGCAACCCCAGAGCTCCCTTTTACTCAAGAAAGAGTCATCGGGTCGTAGATCCGGGAGGACAGCGAGGAAAGAAAGCCACTGCTCTAGTCTTCTCAAAAGTATGGGAGGGGAAGGGAAAGGGAGAGAGGGATGAAGAAGAAGCACTCAACAAGGCAGAACTCTTCATAGAAATTATCTTTTCCATCGTCTTACCCGACACTCTGTTTCAAAAAATAGAGCACGTTGAGTACAGCCTGGATTACTCATAGGGCCTTTTTTTTTTTCCGGGCCCCAAACCGTGATCTGGATTTATAATCGCCCTTTAAAGCTCCAGAGGCGATCAGGCACCTGCAAAGGAGCCCCACCGCTCTGCCGACGAGCTGCCCCCGCAAGCAGCGGCCTCGTGATTCCCCCGCCGAGCCGGTCCCCGCCTCCCCACTCCGCCCCCGCCTCCCCCAAAGCCTAGCAGCTGCCTCTCCCGACTGCTCTCTTCTCCTCCTGGCGCTCGCGTGCGGGACGGTGCTGGCGGGAGCGAGGAGGCAGCTGGAGGTGACGCCGGGAAGATCACGCCTGTGGCAGGACCGGAGCCGAACGGTTCGCTGCGCGCTGCGCAGAAGAGCGGCGGGAGCGCCCGGCTTACCGTCGCCTAGCCCAGGTGGGTAAGCGCGCGGCCGCCTGGACTTCCCAGTGCCCAGCTTCAGCTCTTCAGCTGGGTGCTCTTCACCCACGGTTTCTTGGCCAACCCCCACTCCCGGCGACCGCCATCTACCCTCCCGAGCAGAACGCGTCCCGCCCGCCCCACTCCTGGCTCTCCCTTGGTGCGCGGCGCAGTGACCCCCGCCCTCACACTCATCCAATCCCGCACCAGCGAAATTCACGCCTAGGGATGTCCAGAAGCTGAGACCTGCGCTGAAGTGGAGAGAGAACGATTTTCCCCAACGCTTCCTGGCTGTGAGCGCGGATCTCACCGAAGGGCTCGTGGGCAGCGGCAGCCAAAAAGCGCGACTCGGAGCGGTAACCTGTTACTTCCCCAGAAGCGGCGGTCTACCGGCTGTCTGCGTTGCTGTATTGAGTGCGCGCGCAGGGCTAGGTGTGGGGTCCCAGGGTGCTTGTGAAGGCTGTGGCCGGCGGCTGCTACTCTGCAGAGTCTTAGATCTACCCAGATTGGCCCGCACTCTCTGTCCCGGGGCCTTCGGTAGCCATCGCGCCAGCGCCGAGCGCAGTACAGGGGCGTCGCGCACCGATCCTAGTCTGCCGCCTTCAGCGCGCAGAGGGCAAGTTCGTTTCTCCGGTAATGTCCTTTCTTGGCCCCCTCAATCTCCGGCTTTGTACAGCGACAAATCCCGGGACCTCAGAGAGTTAGGTGGAGAGGGAACAGAGAAACCCGGACGGAGCCTCATCCTAGGCTTCCAGATGGCTCAAAGCGGGGTGGGACAAGGTTTCCGACCCGCTGCTTTCTTGCTGTCTGGAGTGCAAGGTGATTGTAGTTCTTCCCCGATCAAGTCAGAGAGAGAATGTAAAAATATGACTCTTTTTTCCCCTCACCTTGTCTCACCAAAGTCCCCGGTCCCCGGAGCAGTTACCCTCCTTCTTTCCAGGGAATTAGCCAGACACAACAACGGGAACCAGACACCGAACCAGACGTGCCCGCCCCGTGCGCGCTCCCCCCGCCTGCCCGCCCTCAGGCTGCTGAGAGCCCGATGGGGCTGGTCGTGGCTCGGCTGGAAAATCGCACATTGAGCCTCCCGTGCCCTCCTACCCCTATCCCCCGCACCTCCGCGTTTTGCACTGGCCTTGGGCTCCCCTAGTCTCTGCGCTGCACTCCAGGTCACCCCGCTCCGCCGCCAGACTGGAGAGCAGCCCTGGGCTACGTTGCCCGCGCCAGAGTCCCAGAGATCGCGCGCACGTCTCCTCCTCCCCTCGGCGCACCCCGGCCCAGCGGGTTAGGTGCCCTTCCTCCTGCCTCTCTGTCCCGAGCCCAGACTTCTGGGGGAGCGTCCGCGCCCCCAGCTGCTCAGTCGGCTCCCGCGCCGGACCCCGGAAGCCCTCCCCGCACTGCTCTCGCTTCTCTTTGCAGCCTGTTCCTGCGAGCGACTGGCCGAGGACCCCGGACAGCAGAGGCCCCAGGACGACCGAGCTGATGGCGTCTTCGACCCCTTCTTCGTCCGCAACCTCCTCGAATGCGGGAGCGGACCCCAATACTACCAACCTGCGCCCCACAAGTAGGTTCTGTCCCAGTTTCCTATCAAATAGACTGCGGGGAAGATGGGGGCGCTGGGACGTGAGGAGGCTGCGCTGACGGAAAGGGAAGGGGTAACGCAGAGATGATGGAGGCTGGAAAGAGATGGGGCCCTGACCTGGGTCCTGGCCAGAGGTCGTTTGACTGCCAGGGATGCCAGGAGATTCTGGGGCGCTGGAGAGTAGGAACCACACAAGGTTCGAGCAGCGGCGATCGTTGGGGGCTTCGCTTCGGGGGAGGGACGGACAGAGAGAGTATTGTTTTTGTTGTGTGTGGTTTCTTCGCTTGGTGGGACGACTGGGGTCAGGGCAGAGGGCGGTGTGAGGAGACTGTAGCCTCGGCGGGAATAGAGTTTTCTGTCTCCAGCTCTCGTTGAGCGGAGATCCGGCCCCCCTCCTCCCTTCCCCCCGCGCTGTGCTCGAAGTCTATAATCAGCGGAAATTTCGACGTTAATTGCAGCTTTTAGAAAACTCGGGGTCCCTAATTGCTGGAAATTTGCGTCGAGCTATTGACGAGTGAGGGAGAAGCCAGGAGTGAGAAAGGTGCATAAAACGGTTTGAGATCGAGCCTCGACATTTCAGGCAATTAATTACATCTCAGACCAAAAAAAGAAAAAAGAAAAAGAGAAAAGAAAAGAGAAAGCAAGGATCGGGCAGCAACCTGAATGGAGAGAGGTGGGGAACTAGGAAGGGGCAAGCAGCTTTGCTAGGGCGGGAGAAGAGGGCACCCATCCTTTCTCTGGGGCAGGAGATCTGTTAGCAATTGACAGATTTGGAAGAGAGAAAAAAGGGGGAACCAGATACAAGGCGGGGGGGGGGGAGGGCTTTATGCTTCCCCACCTCTAGCTCAGTGTGCTCCTTAGCCCATTTCCAGAATCTGTCTTTAATTTAGATGTATTTCCTACCTTTCTGTAGAAGTGTGGCGATGAGGGAATTGTTTTTCTTTTTTCCCATTTTGGATTGGTATGCGCCCCCCCCCCCAATCTATCAGCTCCAGTAGTAACAGCCCCAGAATTTCTATGTAAGAGGGGCTTAGGAGTGGCAGTGTGGTTAGAAGAGCTTATTGCTACGCTTTTATGGCACTTTCTATAAGCTTGAGAAAATGTCAATTGTTCCCATAAACGAAGGTGGGGGATTGTTATCCGGCAAGCCCCCTCTCCAATTCTTTGGCGCAGCTACTGGCTCCTGGCCCCGGAGACCGGGGTTTAAGTCCTGAGGTTGCGTTTCAGTTCCCTTTGCAGCTCCCTCTCCCCGCCTCCCAGGCGAGCTACAATTACCCACACAACAAAGAGGGGCTCGGGAGAGCCGCCAGCCCTGGTGGCACGTGAGCCGGGCACTGGCGGCCGAGCTGGCCGGAACAGGCCGGGAGGAACGCGAGGCCTGCCCGCCTTTGTCTGTTGCTCTGGCCTTGATGGATTTCTTTTCCAGACCTCTCCACATTTCCCGCCCCTTTTTTGTTGCCTGATAGGGCTGGGCGATCGCTGTGTTCACCCACCTCAGAGTCCTGCCCGCATCCCACCCCACCCCCGTTAACCTTACCCCCGGCGGTAGCCCACGGTCTAACGCACACGCCCAACCTCGGGTGCGAGAACCAGTGGAGGCGCTGACCTGAGTCCGCACCTGGCCTGGCGCGCCCGGAAGCCACCGAGGCAGAAGGAAGGTAGTCGAGGACCCTGCCTGGGAAGAGTGTGCAGCACCTGTCCTGAGAACGCCGTCAGTCGCCCCCCAGCAGCCCAGCTGCGGAGCCGGCATCCTAAGCTGCAAGCGCTTGCCCGGCTCTCTACCGGCTCTCACCCTCCCTTGCAGACACACCCTCTACCCGCCTGCTGGCTCCGTTTCTCTCTCCCTCCAAGCTCTCCTGGGAGGTGGCCTTGCTTGATCCGCACAACCTTACTCGGCCTCCTGCTCCAGCGACCCCTTCTCCCAGCTCTCCGCCACTCGGGCTCCTGGACCTTCTTTGAGCCAAAGGGGATCACTCACTTCCTTTCCCCATCTTTCTGTCCCTTTATTTCACTATAACCCCCCCAACTCTGAAAGGCAGTGCAGTGGGTCTGAACGCCAATGTCCCAGCTGAGTAACCTTGGAAAATTCGCTTAACCTCTCTGAACCTCAATGTTTTTATTTGTAAAATGAGTATTAAGATTAACACTCTTCTTGTTTCACAGGGTTGTTCTGAGTATTAGTGGAGATGCTGTTTAAAGCAAAAGCACTTTATTGAGTGGAAATAGCTCTTTACCCGCCAGGTATTATTATAAGGGTTTTGCTTTGGCACCGATTTGCTGTCTGAGGCAGGAACTCCATCTGTGACCTGCTGTCTCACTGACGTCGGTCTATTTCTTCTCCCCGCTGGGGCTCTGTTGTGCCTCGGGTTTAATGGATGTCACTCTCCTTATCGCCACCAACATTCGCGCGGGGCTGAAAGGCTGGGCCAGGGTGGGGTGGGGGATGGGAATGATTGGAGGCGCCTTGCTTAGAGAGATACGAAGGGTATTTCACGCTGGGCCCACCACACCAGTTAGAGTGCGGGCGCCACAGGCACCCCCGTGCACCTTCCTGGAAGCCGAACCTCGAGGGCAGCATAGACCCTGAGGAGTTTGAGCCTGGTAATGAAGGAAAACACAGCAGCCGAAATGGTCTGCCATTCGGACCCGGAGGAAAGGCGCCCGATTCCCTTTGCGTTCTCCAGCTCCACACCCGAGACGTCCGAGGGAAGGGTTAATGAGGGGCAGGTTGGGAAGAAGGGATCGGAGATGAGGACCGGAGGCGCACTATTGTTTCTCGATTCTGGGTCCGACTGAAGAGCAGCCATGCGAGCCCGATCATCTAGTCAAATACTATTTTTCACCCAATTAATTCCTGAACTCTTCCGCGACCCCATTTCATGCCAGTTTATTTTAAGCTGCCACTCGGCTGGAGACCCGCCAAGAAATTATGAGACGTTTTGGTCCCAGATGCCTCTGTGTTCCCTTTCCGGGCTGCTGTGGTCGCCCTTCGAGTCCGCAAGGCGGAGGCCAAGGGACAGGGCCTGGAGGGTGGGTCCTGGGTAAGGAGCGGCCTGGCCCCGTCTTTTGCACGTGGGTTCGGCCCTGTCCCACTCCGATCCTGCCTCCCCAGCTCCCCTGCCAGTGTCGCTTGGAGAGACGGGCGGGTCCCATGGGTTCTCGGCCTTCCAGAAACCCCGTTCTATAACTGAAAGTGGGAACAGGAAGGGAGTGTGATGGGCCCTCGAAGGGCACGAGTCTGCCGTCGGCCCACGGATCTGGCTTCTTGCTCCTTTCACGAAGGAGTTTTTATTGAGGAGCACTGGCGAAAGACCTGCCTCCTCCTCCCCAGAACACATTTGCCCTCGACCCGGTCCCCCACGTTCCTAATCTCACTGATCGCACCTCTTTTGCTTTTTAGCATATGACACCTGGTGCGGCGTGGCCCATGGATGCACCAGAAAACTGGGGCTCAAGATCTGCGGTGAGTGAAAGGGCCCGCTGGGGCCCGGCGGGCCCGCGCAGCTCGCGGGTTTTGAGGGTTTGGGAGAGTGGGGTGCACGCAGGAGATCCAATCTCTTGGGTATGGCTTTCTAAAGCCCCGACGCCTAGCGAGACGCTCCTCTACCTGTCTTAACCCTCCTCCGCCGTTGCTTGACCCGGCCGGGAGGGACCATTTTTGCTGGAGTCCGGGACTAACCAAGACCCAGCGGGACTTCCCCGGTCTAAGGCGCAAAAGCGCGAGCACAGCGCCCCCGCGCGGCAGCCGGGCTCTTCTTGCCCAGCGTCCGGGTCGTTCCTACGCGTGCGCTCAACCTGCGGCCAGAGGGTCTGGTAGAAAAGGTCAACTAGTCTGGTTTTCTTGGAGAGCAGGCTTAAGGCACGGTTTCCGCCTGAGGCGGAGGCTGGCAGGTCGTGCCTCCTACCCCCGCCAAATGTACGTTGAAAGTGGCCTCCCCAGTTTGAGAATTTGCTCCGATATGTCATAACGGATTCAGATTTCGTTCTTTCATTCTTTGCCTGCAGCCCCCCCGGTGGCCTGCCTGGGGGAGGTGTGGGCGGGCGCAGTCCAGAGGGTTTGCGGAGCCTGCCCTTGAAGGAGAGGAGGGTAGGAAAACGGGGCAGGCGGGGGCGTGGGGCCGCAAGAGGAGAAAGGGGGTGTCGGGCACGATTTGCCAAAGAGGAAGAAAAATAGATCTGGGAGCTGGAAAGGAGAAAGAACCTTTCTCCGGAGACGTGATGGTCTGAAATGAAAACGCCCAAGGGCTGTAATTTTTTTTTTTTTTGTAAGGGAAAAAGGAGATTTGTTCGAAGGGACACAGCTGAGTGGCTCCGGCTGAACAATGAGGACTTGCTTTCCTTGCTACATTTCACCGTCTAAAATCTCTAACCTTATCGGGCCAGAAAATACGGACGGGCAGGGGGCGGAGGGGCGGGGGAAGATTAACGAGGGGCTTATTAAAGAGCCATCCGTCAGCGGCTGCGCGCGGGAGATAGCGGCGGAACGAGTACGGGGCACGCCCGCCCCAGCCGCGAGCGCGGGCCGGCCACGGCGTGGTCCCCGGGCCTGCTCTTCCAGCTTCTCTGCGTCCGGGGACCCGAGGAAGGCGGCAGCTGGGGCCGGAGCAGACCGGGGGCATTTAACGGCTTCTGGGAATTACCCTGCCTCCCCCGCTTTGCCGCGCGGCGCCCTCCCTGCGTTTCCGGGGCTCTGTCCCTTTGATCCAACAAGCAGCATTCTCGGTGAGCAAGCGTTGCTCGACTAGACCCAGCCATCTTCCAGGGAAAGCCCAGCCCTGCCGCGCGGGGCGGCCCCGGGTTTGACCCTCTCCCCAGCACGCGAGGCCCGCGGGGCTAGGCCGGGGCCGCGTCCGCGCGCGGGGGCAGCTGGCCGCAGCCGAGCTTTGTTCTATAAATAGCCCCCTCCCCCCGCTGCCATTCCCGGCTTAATGGCCCGTTTCGCGCCGGGTCCCTTCGGCGGCCGCGGCGCTCAGCTTCTGCAGCCGTCATTGTCATGCAGCCGGGCAAGCAGAACTGAACGAGCCCTGGGCGCCCGCCGCGGTCGCGGGGAGGGCGGGGGAGACTTGGGATGAGCGCGGCCTTCCCCGCGGTCCTGCGCCTGCCTGGCGGGCAGCCTTCGTCCACCCGCATTCCCTGCGTCCGTCCTCGCGCCCCAGGCCTTGCCCTCTACGCCCCCCTCTCCGAGTCGGGGGAAGAAAAGGTCTAACTGCCCCCTTCGGGAGACACACCTGAAACGTCTCTAAAGGGTAACTGGGCAAGAAAGAGTTGAGCTTCCTTGGGTCTGAAAATAGGAGTCCCCGAGTTTGCATCAGTTTCGCCTGAGGAAGGACTCTGGAACATTTGGAGGTGACCATCCCCAGAGAGTTTCTTCTTTGTTTCTAAACACACACGTACCCGACACTAATTTCAGAGAAGTCGCAACCTGTTTGACAGGAGGAGAGGCCTGGTAGTCTGTTGAGGGGAAATTGCCTTCTGCTAATACGCAAGCTTTGGGGGCCAAGCGAGAGGAGGCTTCACGTTAGGTTTGATTCTGAAAGGAAACAAAACCCCAGGCAGATTTAGTTTCCATACTTTGGGCCAACTCTGGCTGTCCAAAGTGAAATCTTCGGTGTTGACCTAAATCTGCAGCCTTCCCACCTCGCCCACACACAGACACCCCGGCTCCCTTCCCCCCAGACATTCACCAGCCTGGATGCCGCCTTCTTGGCACTACCCAGGTTGGTTTGACCTTTCACATTAGGACGGGGTAAGAATTAATGGTCCTCTTCCAACCTCCAAATCCCCATTGCTCTGGGTGATGCCCCTAAACATCTTCAGTGCCTTGCCAAGATTCAACTCCCACCCCCTCGCCAACCTCCCTTCCTTGGAAGCCAGGGACTAAAGCTGCAAGGAAGGCCCTGGGTCTCCCCGGTGATGCCAGAATCTTCTGGGAAAATAATCAGGTAGAGAAAACCCAGGGTCTGCCAAGATGTAGAGTAGGGTAGCTACAGGCATGGTGGTATGACTTAAATAGAACGCGATGCAGGAAGCCCAAAGTTTGGGCTCTGGGTTCTGCTAACTTCTCACTGTGTCCTTGGCCCTCCATCACTTACGTACGCAGAGTTCTAAAACTGGCTACCAGTTACAGCCTCCGAGCTGGTTTACTTAGCCACATTTGGAAACAACTGGCTCAAGTCAAGTGCTTTCTGGCTCCCTACACTCTTTCCCCACTCAGTGGGCCCCCAGGCCTTTGAGTTTAGGGGTAGGGGTAAGGAATCAGCCTCAGGATCTCCTCACTGCCCAGAGGAGGAGTTCCCCTCCTGCTCCTGATCTCCCCTTAAAACTAGCTAGAGTGCTACAAGCTTGCCTCTGGTTTTCTCTTTGCCTCTCAGGAATGTTGAGCTGGATTACCAGTCACTCACAGGCTTGAACTAGGTTCTCATGGGTGGTATGCAGAGCAAGAGAGAATACAGTCTGCTTCAGTGTCAGGGACCCCTGCTTCCAGGACCCCTTGCTAGCCAGGGAAGTTGCCAAAGCACTGACTTCAATGTCACCCTCCACCTGGTCATCCTTGGAGAAGCATACATTTCTTTCCAGAGCCTCTCAGAGCCATGAGAGGTCTGGATCATTTACCTTTTGTGAGGCTCCCAATGTCTTAGAAAACAAATACCTGCCAAGAAATTGTTATTCTGATAGCAATATGCAGTAAGAATTTATATAGCAAATTAATGGCTTTAAACACAATTTATGATGCAATGGAAGTGTGCTATTCATAAGTACAGGATTGATAGGAAACATTGATTCCTAGTGTACTCCAGGAAGTGTGGCCCAAGGATGAGATGCAGATTTAAAGTTGTGTCATAATTGTCATCTCTCAATACTATCAGGACACGTCTGGGAATGCCTGTGTCAGCACCTCCTTTGGAGATAACATCCCAAGCCTACATCAAGGTCATAGGTCCTGCAGCTGCCCAGAGGAAAGGCGTTTCTAAGGGGTTTCAAGGTAGAGACTTATGGCTTTCCCAAAGAGTGAGTCAGAGCCAACCAGAGGTCAGAGACCTAAAGAGTAAGAGTTCACCCAGTAGGACCTCATTTCCACTACGCCACATGGTTAGTCTTTTTAGCCTGGCAAATTCCATAGCTCGCTGTTCCAGGAGCAGGTGAGCAGCCTTGGAATTCACGGGCCAAGTGCTCCTGCATCCCTGTGGCAAATGAGTGCTGGCTCCAGGTTTTGAACTCTGGGGGTTGTAGGGGAAATTCAGAAAGTAGGGGAAGAGGAGAGGGAAAGGATACAACCCCCATCTTTACATCCAACTGTGGAGCTTTATTATAGTGTCCTACCCCTCTCCTGATGTCCTTTGGGGCTCTAGCAATAAGTTTACAAGGTGAGTGCTGGGAAGAATGAACGGCCTGCTGCCTATTCTTCCCTCCAAAAATAGCCCCCCGCTCCTGTGTGTGGGAGGATTCCAACCACTGCAGCCTTCCCCCTGCATCCCTCCTTATTCCACCCCTCGCCACTGAATTGCAGTCCTGGGGAAGTAAAGCCGCATTCCCCAGATTAACTTGTCTCTCCTTGAACCTCCTGGGACTTTCTGCTGAGCCTGCCTTGTGATGTGCATGACTCCCCAAGGATCTTGGTACCTACAAAGACAGCTTTGGGGTCACCAAGAAGCTTAGAACGTTCTTCTTTTCTGTGTGTTGCATTTGGGGCTAAGATTGAGGCAAGGTTGGAGGAGATGCTGAGGGAAGGAGTGGGTCTGCAGGTCCCCAGCCCCAGAAGGAATGGGTGTAGATACTGAGGGAAAGAGGGTGCTCCTCCTTGGCAGAGTGTCCGGCTCTTTTGCCTCAACCTGCTTCTCTGTTGGCCACTGGTGCTTGTGCTGCTCACCTCAGATGGGAGAGATTTCTCCTCCTTCTGAGGAGCAGAGGTGAGGTACTCTGAGTCCCACCCTGGGCTCGGAATTCAGTCTGTTTAGTTCTAGGATGGCTTTCTAGCTTTACTCCAATGTTGGTCACCATCTGCCAAACTATAAGTTTGTGGAGGGTGGGAGATCTGTCTCATTTATCTCTATCTATCCCCTATCTTAGATGCTTAGCAAAGTGCTTTTCCACAATAGATGCTCAGTAAGGGGGGCGCCTGGGTGGCTCAGTTGGTTAAGTGTCTGACTGCAGCTCAGGCATGATCTCGCACTTTCTGAGTTCGAGCCCTGTGTTGGGCTCTGTGCTGACAGCTCAGAGCCTGGAGCCTGCTTTGGATTCTGTGTGTCCCTCTCTTTCTGCCCCTCTCCTGCTCACACTCTGTCTCTTTCTGTCTGTCTCAAAAATAAACATTAAGAAAAGATAGGTGCTCAGTAAGTATTTATAGAATTAAATGTCGGCACACATAAGGCCTTAGGCTTCCTTGTCTCTTTCCCCAGTACCTTTATTCAAGGAGAGGGGGTGGGGTGGAGACAGCTGCATGTCATGTTTGGGTCAGAAAAATTATACTTACATTCAACCCTGTGAGCATTACCTGGTGCCTGAGGAAAGCATGTTCCCTAACCCCTAGTGCTGGTCCTCCCTGACTCCTCCCTCTGCTGGTCCTCACCTCCTCCTTCCTCTGGTTGCACCTCCCATAAACCCAGTGCCGGCAGCATCCTCTCCAATTGTGTCCTTCCCCTTAAAACCCCATCCCAGGGCTAGTTACTGGAGTGGAAGCTGTCCAATCGACTTAATTCTGAGTTCAGTGTCATGTTCAGAGAGGAGGATGGGCTTTGCTTACTGTTTTCCTCTCTTGCATGACTGGGTCTGTGCCACTGATGACACTTGGCATTGCCCCTTCCCCGCCTGGAGGCCAGCAGTGCCAAAGCCCTTATATATAAAATGCAGATACTCTGCTTCTTCTCACGAGAAGCAAGAACCCTGCTTGGAGAGCAGATCTGGCCTGGCAGCTGACCCTCCAAGGCTGGGAATTTAGTGCATTCCCTCTGACCCGGCATCTTGTGCTACAGGCTTCCTGCAAAGGACCAACAGCCTGGAAGAGAAGAGCCGGCTTGTGAGCGCCTTCAAGGAGAGGCAGTCCTCCAAAAACCTGCTTTCCTGTGAAAACAGCGACAGGGATGGACGCTTCCGGCGCACGGAGACGGACTTCTCCAACCTGTTTGCTCGAGGTAGTCCCCACCCTCCTACCCTCTCCATGCCCCCCAACCCTCACCAGTCCTATCCAGTAGGTGCCTTGAGTTTCTTGACTTTTTCCTGTAATTATACTTCTGTTATCAAAAATGTCATTACTTTTTCTGAACTGTCAAGAAACTACCTTTCCAATATTTGAACGAATAAACTCCCTCCTTCCCTACTGCCCAGGACTTCATCGTTGTGGATCCTGGATGAGGGCAGTCAATAAAAACAGTCAACTCTGAAGACACTTGCAGGGGCAAATATGGTTTCATAGAATCTCTGAATGTGAAGAAATCTTACATATAAGAAAATCCAGTGATTCCCATGGTAGCAGTTATCCTTCAGGGTTGGCAACAACAAGAAAATCACTCTGTGGGAAGCTGTGTGGCTGGGCCTAAAGACCAAGTGCTGTTCTGAAACTCCTTTTCCTTTTGGAGATCTTTCACTAATTACTGCTGTCCCCACAACTCTGGTCTCAGGAGGGTTTTCTCAGCCTCTCCTAAAACAGCTTGAAGGTAAACCTGCCCCCTTCCATTAACTCCCCACAGGCCATAGAGGCCAGACCCAAACAGTCAATAGGACTTCACTGAACCTCAGAGATAATCCGGTGAATCGATACAGAGCCTCATGTACAGCCAATCAGCTCTTGCACTATGGCTGACAACTGCAGCTGGGCCCCCTACAGTTTTCCTCCCTGCTTAACCCAGCCTGACTCTGCCTCCCACAGGCTAGAACCCAAAATCACCCCCAGATATCCCAAAGTCCAAGCTTAAAGGATGAGGTCAAGAGGGAGAGAGATGGGAGTTCCCTCTCCCACTTTTCTGAGCCAATCTTCTAGCTCTAGTTTTCTATCCAAGGACACTACAGTGGACCATTCTGTTCAGGAGAGGACCTCAGCCTCTGCCCACAGAGCCCTCACCCTCTGCCGTCAATGATCAAGCATATCATAATGCCCAACCAAAAAGCCAGTGTCTTAAACAGATGTAGAGGGACATGCCTGGTCCCAGGGGAGCAAGACAGAGGCTCCTTCCATCACATACCTGACGGGCACTCAGTCAGCCTGCAGAGTGGACCACAGTAGGAGTAGGCTGCTCATGGCTTCTCAAAGCACTCCATTCCACTTACGAGCAGCCTAACTCTCAGACAGTCTGTAAACCTTCAGAAAGTCTATGCACAACTTCTGTATATAGACATATGTGCATTTTTCTGGGGAGACGGCACATCAGATTCTCAATGTGTATACATAACCTGGAATATAGCAGGTCTGTAAAGCTGTCATGGCTGATATTAGGGATGTCTGGACTAAGGCAATTCAGACATGAGCCAGGCGATAACCCCTTGTTGGCTTTCCCCCTCAGATCTGCTTCCGGCTAAGAACGGGGAAGAGCAAACTGTGCAGTTCCTACTGGAGGTGGTAGACATACTCCTCAACTATGTCCGCAAGACATTTGATCGCTCCACCAAGGTGCTGGACTTCCATCACCCGCACCAGCTGCTGGAAGGCATGGAGGGCTTCAACTTGGAGCTCTCTGACCACCCTGAGTCCCTGGAACAGATCTTGGTTGACTGCAGAGACACCCTGAAGTATGGGGTTCGTACAGGTAAGAGTGAGAGCCAGGCGGACGTGCAGCGGGAAATTCGCCCCCCATTGCACCCTTGCCAGTTGAGGACAGCAACTGGCACAAACTCTGTTCAAGGTGAAGTTCAAGGTGAAGCACAAACTCTGATGAGGGAAAGCTGCAACATGTTCAGTGACCACAGAACGACCTTGGACAGTGGCAGTGGGTGGAAGGCCTAAGTCTGGCAAAAGCTCATCATCATTTTTTGTTGTAAACATAAATTAAGAAATACAAACTCGTGGTGCTATTTCAAGTTCTGTAAAAAGAGTTTTCATTCTTGGTTTTAGGCTCTTCCCAACCTAAAAAGAGGAGAATGACCTGTCCCCTGCTTCTTTTCTCTCCTCCATTTCATGCCTATTTCATTCTGATAAATCTTACCCTTGCCTGCCCCTAAATCAGGGGAGAATTGGGCCCATTTCCCTCCCTTTCTGTATTAGTTTTCTAGGGCTGCCATAGCAAATGACCACAAACCAGGTGACTCAAAACAAGAGGAATCTATTCTCTCACAGTTCTAGAGGTTTAGAAGTTTGAAATTTAGGTGTTCAGGGCTATGCCCTCTTAGAAGATTCTTAGGCTCTGTCCTTACCTCTTCCGGCTTCTGGTGGATGAGGGCATCATTGGCTTGTAGATGCATCACTCCGGTCCCTGCCTCCACCTTCACATGGCATTCTCCCTGCGAATGTGTCCACAGTTTTCTCTTATTTTTTTTTAAGTTTACTTATTTATATTTAAAGAGAAAGTGTGAGTTGGAGAGGGAGAGAGAGAGAGAGAGAGAGAGAGAGAGAGAGAGAGAGAGAGACTGACTCCCAAGCAGGCTCCATGGTGTCAGTGCAGAGCCCGACACAGGGCCTGAACCCACGCCCATGAGATCAGACCTAAGCCAAAACCAAGAGTCGGGTGCTTAACTGACTGAGCCACCCAAGTGTCCCCAAAGTTTTCTCTTCTTATAAGGACACCACTCTTTGGATTAGGCCTACTCCACTCCATTATGGCCTCATCTTAATTTGATTACATCTGCAAAGACCCTCTTTCCAAATAAGGTCGTATTCACAGGAACCAGGGACTAAGACTTGATCATATATTTTTGAGGGACACAGTTCAACCCACAACCCCTTCTGTTGTCTAGGAAAAGATGTTACACACATACACACCATTTGCACCTGACTCTAACCTCTGGAGTTTAGACAATCTGAGTCATTAAATCCTATTTCTAATAGGAGGCCTTTGAGGATGCCCTCTTGCCTCCTTTTCATGTTATAGAAACCCTCTCTAGTCAATGGTCCTGGCCAAAGTGGTTACTTCCCACGTGCTTCAAGTTGAAGGACTTTTTGGATCTCTGACTGGCTGTTTCTAAGCCTAGGAGTGGAGCAATGGTTTCTCCTTCCTGCTGTTTTTCCCCCACAGCAGCTTGGCTTTCCCGAGCTCTTGAGCAGACAGATCTACAGGAAGTGGCAGTCCATGGCATAGTTGCCACCACAGGGGAGCCCCTGGTAGCCCCTTGTTCTTTTTATTCTTTCTCCCTCTCCTCTCCTTTGTTATCCCTCTCACTCCTCCTAGTCACTTGAAAGATAGATTTAAGGCCAAGACTAGGGAGGTTGGGGGTGATAGAGCTGAGTGAGACTATTGCATGTCAAAAACCAAGTGTTGGAATGAATAGGCTGGCCAAAGAAGCATTTTTAAATAAGGAATCCCAAACAGCTTTTGAGGTGTGCCAAGACCACTGAAACGAGTGTGGCTTCCTTGAATAACTGCAGGATGGACAAGACTTAATTATGCTATAAAGTCTTTGTTTGATTTTTTTTAAAAATTTTTTTTAACGTTTATTTATTTTTGAGACAGAGAGAGACAGAGCATGAACGGGGGAGGGTCAGAGAGAGGGAGACACAGAATCTGAAACAGGCTCCAGGCTCTGAGCTGTCAGCACAGAGCCCGACACGGGGCTCGAACTCACGGACCGTGAGATCATGCCCTGAGCCGAAGTCGGCCGCTTAACCTACTGAGCCACCCAGGTGCCCAGTCTTTGTTTGATTTTTAAAGAAAAGCCTGCTCATCAGTTTAGTTGCGGCTCACCTTGGTCTAATGGCTAACCTATCCCTGATGGAGATCAAGTAGTGTTATGTAGCCAGACAAAAAAGAGTCAGGATTCTCCATGTGTGTTTTAGCTGGACTTGCTTTAGTCCAGTGTTTTCTATTTTGTCAAGTCACTCTCCACACACTTTCTCAGACAGGTGAGACCATGTGCTTTTATCACCAAAGCTCAGAGTAGTGTTGTCCCTCAAAGAAAAATTGATTTGTCATAATCGCAGCTCGTATTGCCTCCATAACTGAAGCATCACATGGTCATAGAAGCATGGACTCTTATTAGACCAGTGTATGACTCTACTTAGATATTTAGCCTGCAGCCCTTCACCCCTGTTCCTCCGAGCAGCTTCTGGGAGCAGATATTTGCGTTTATAGAGTTTGTAATCTCTCAGGCAGTGTGAAACCTGTATCTCAAGGTGTTGACCCTGGGAAAGTATACTATTGCTGCCAGACGAAAATACAGCTCCTGGTGGCTGATGTAATTTAGATATAGATCAGAGTGATTGGGTAAACCCCACAGGTAGCTACACACAGTGGAAGGTGTTTTTTTAAGGATATTAATAGTCAGCCAAAATAATAACTTGGGTTTTAATAAAGTGAAAACAGACTGATCTGGGTGCAGTTTGTAAAGAGATGATATTGGTATTGGAAATTTCTTTACAAATTAACAATCTCTGGGGGTGCCCAGGTGGCTCAGTCGGTTGAGCGTCCGACTTCAGCTCAGGTCATTATCTCATAGTTCATGGGTTCGAGCCCTGCATTGAGCTCTTTGCTGACAGTTCAGAGCCTGGAGCCTGCTTCGGATTCTGTGTCTCCCTCTCTCTCTGCCCCCCACCCCCACTTTCTCTCTCTCAAGAATAAATAAACATCACGAAAAATTAAAAACAAACAAACAAAAATCCCCACAAATTAACAATCTCTGAAAAAGGAACTAGTATATATAGATTCTCTGTGACCTGAGACAGAGACTGGTCAGCCCACAGTCACGGTAGATATACCAACTTCCTTGGTTTTTCTTTTTTAACTTTTTATTATGGAAAAGTTTAAACTTTTCCAAAAGTAGAATAGTACAATCAACCCTGTATACCCAACACTTTTATCAACTCCTGACAACTTTGTTTCACCTATTACCCTCCCTTCTCTATTATATGGAAGCAAATCTCAAAGATATTATTTCATCCATAAATATTCTTCATTCTCAAGAACTCTTTAAAAAATAAATAACCACAAGAGGCTCCTGGGTGGCTCAGTCAGTTAAGTATCTGGCTCTTGATTTTGGCTCAGTTCGTGATTTCATGGTTCATGGGATCAAACCCTATGTGGGGCTCCGCGCTGACAGCACAGAGCCTGCATGGGATTCTCCCTCTCTCTCTCTCTCTCTCTCTCTCCCCCTCCCCCCCTGTCTCTCTGCCCCTCCCCAGCTCATGCATTCTCTCTCTCTCTCTCTCAAATAAACGTTATAAAAAATAACCATAATATCATTGTTAGATCAAAAAAATCCAAAATTTACAGTTCCTTAATATCAAATATTCAGTCAATGTTTAAATTTTCAATGGTCTCATGAATTTTGTAATTCATAAATTATAATTTTATAATTCATCCCCCACATTGCAATTGCTTGATGTGTTTCTTAGTAAATTTCCCCCTCCATTTTTTATTCATTGAAACACTTTGAAAAATAACTTTCTCCCCCTACCTGACTTTAGGCCATGTGCTGCTTAGCACCACACTTATCATCTGTTACTTCACTGAATATGGAGAATTGAAATTGAAGTTGAAAATAGGTCATTTTATTACTTGATAGAAATTTGGAGGCAGAATGCTGTAGTCATAAGATAAAAGTAAGATTTTAGACAATTTTGTTTCCTTCGTATATTCAACGGACAAAGAGATACTGGTTCACTTTTTTTCTATAGAATTTTTTAAATGTTTAGTTATTTTTGAGATAGACTGCAAGTGGGGGAGGGGCAGAGAGAGAGAGAGGGAGACACAGAATCCAAAGCAGGCTCCTGGTTCTGAGCTGTCAGCACAGAGCCCAACTCGGGGCTTGAACTCATGAGCTGTGAGATCATGACCTGAGGCGGAGTTAGACACTTAACCAACTGAGCCACCCAGGCGCCCCAATATGGTTTCACTTTTATTTGAGGACATTTGTGTTAGTCCATCTACCATTGTCCATCTTTTGTGTCTGCCATAGAGATGGCTTGTTTTGATACATTGTCAAAAAGTACAATTGCATTTATTTATGATAAATTCTATATACATATATATATATTCAGTCTTGAAATGTTTATTGTTGAAAGTCTTCAAATGGATATTGCATGTTTTTTAGTGGATATCAACAAAATTTGTTATGTTGCAGGAGATCTCATAGATTCTGCTGGCACTGAGCAAAGTGGAATCATTTTTTAGAGTAATCTACATAAATATCTGGAATCTGGCCCCATACTTACACTAAGCTTACTGTTTATGCTTCTTTCATTTTTTTCCCCCTGAAGATCAGTATTATTTTTTGAGGACTGTTGAGATTCAGAGATTGGTGTATTCTGATATAAGAAGTCATAGTCTGGATATTCTAAATGAGTCGCCATCACATCTAAGGAAGAATAGACATTTTCAGAGAGGGGTCTCAGACCAGGAGCATTCAAACACCAGCTCTCTGACAGTTATTTCAGAGGCAAAAGCAATTTCTACTGGAAGCACAGCAGTCAGCATCTCTCTCTAATACCAGTTCTCTGTCACACACCCCTAGATAATCTATTGCATTGACACCTTCGTGACAGCCTAGCCAAGCCTGCTGATGTGGGATTGAGTTTTCCTGTGAATGCCAAGTTGGCCAAAACTTGGCAACAATCCTGAATTTGCTGAGAACAAAGCCTGTTAAAGCATACTTTGTGTTATAACCGGTTTTAAGGTTATATAGTAATAATAATTATTTTACCAACAACTTGATGAGTGAATGAAGCTATATTTGCCTCTGTTTCACAGAGGAGATGCCAGGTTATCTCAGCAATAAGTTTGGTTTAAGGGTCACCTGACTATGTATGGACAAAAACACACTAATGCTTGACATCATATTTGAGTGACATAGAGACCCAGAGACATCGGGACCAGAGCTCGCACCGTCCCCGGGCTTGGTTTGGGCCACAGAGTCACAAATCCTCTCTGAGTCCTGAAGGCTCTCCTCCATCAGTAAATGTTGATTTGGGGTTAAATCCTTGGGATGTTCAATTAAAAGTTGAAACATTTATGGATAAAATCAGGACCACTCTATCCAGATTTGTAATTAAAAAAATCATTATGACAGAGAAGTTCATCTGAAAATCAATAAATTAGATACTGGAAAGCTTATTAGTTTCATGACATAGGATTTTTTTTTTTTTAACTTCAAAAGCATTCTGCTTCAGGGGCATCTGGGTGGCTCAGTTGGTTAAGCATCTGACTTCAGCTCCGTTCATGATTTCACGGTTTGTGGGTTTGAGTCGCATCAGGCTCCATGTTGACAGCTCAAAGCTTGGAGACTCCTTCGGGTTCTACGTCTGCCTCTCTCTCTCTCTCTCTCTCTTTCTCTCTCTCTCTCTCAAATAAATTAACATTAAAATTTTTTTTAAGGATTCAGCTTCAGAAACATAAGTTTTGGGAACATCACTGATGCTAAAGGTTGGAATAGGGTAGGTCAATCTGCCCTCCCTTCCCCCATATCCTTGGGAAGTCCTGTTAGACTCTTGGGATAAAGAGCCCATCAGTGTGGCCAGCCTTTGCTTGGAAGATAGCTTGAAAAATCTATGTTTGCCTTGATGCTTGCCTGTTACTCATTTCTCCAGGTCACCCTCGATTTTTCAACCAGCTCTCCACTGGACTGGATATCATTGGTTTAGCTGGCGAATGGCTGACATCAACTGCCAATACCAATATGTAAGTTCCGCATATTATTTTCATGTAAGCAACCAAGATGTGTGATTATGGCTTGTTGCTTTAAAAGCCCACTTCCAATGGTTCTATAATAATGTTATTACAGTTACCTTAGTCATCTTTTCTCTTAAAATCTTTTAAGTTTATATTAGACTAAGAGAATCCATGTCTCTTAAAGATGCATCTAAAGAGGTCACATTTTGGAGTATGATCTTGGTCTGTTTTCCCACCTAAGTACATTGGTCCTCATCACTTAGGGCATATTTCCTTCACAGTTAAAGCTGCCAGAAAGCCACAAACTAGTTTGACCCACCTATTGCTTACCTAAAAGTTCTAGAACAAAATTCAGCTGGTAGTGATATATATTCCTTTCAAAATAACTCATTGTTTTTCTGAATTTGACATTTTTTTCTGTACTTGAGTTGGCAAAACCTTCATTTGTTTCCAGTTTCCTATAAATTTATATGAAACTGACTCTAAGGCCCTGGAGGTGCAAGGATTTCCTGGGTAGTCTTCTTGCAATCACCCCCACAGACTCCTTTATATATATACTCCCTCTTTGGAGACAAGGACAGGTTACGAATTGATGGAGGGTCGTTATAGCCTACTGAGTACTGTCTTTTCTCTGAGTACTATGATCATGCTTTACCACTATCTATACACCCAGCCCATGGCACCACATTCTATTAAAATATCCAGAGGAAAATAATAAAACAAGTTTCTAACAATAATTTTTAAAATAACCACAGAAGAATTACATTAGTCACCGTGGAAATATTTAGAAAATAACCACCCACTTTCTAAGTTCATGGTGAAGTAGATTTGAAAAATGAATATAAGTGAAAGGGTGGTATTGTTTAAGATGAGAAATTCCATTTGACATCAAGATAGAATGTAAGTTATTAAAGTTCGAGATATTCTATTTTTCTTCAACAAATTCCTACTGGCCACAAAACCTGAGAAGGCACTTTAAAATTATCTGTTGATACATGTGTGTTCCAAAGCTATTTAATGCTGTGACTCAAAATATTTAGCTACATTCAGAAAGGTTTTTATTAATTAAGGATTCCTGCGTTGTTTGCTAATTTAAAACAGCAGTGACCGATTTTTAAAAGCAAACGTGACAAGTGAGGTTTTTAGTGCTAAAAGGCACAGGAGATTAAATTGATTGAAAACAAAAGTGATTTTCATGCTCCCTGTTTGCAAGTCATGGTCAACGTCACAGAGTGTGTATGTTGGAGCACCGAGGCTATGAAGAGACAAGAGGAATTGGGATCAAAGATACAATTGCTTGTTTGGCCTCCTCTAACAACAACAAAAAAAAACCTTGCCTTTTCAACCTTTACTGTGGTATGATTTGTGAGATACAAATATATCAGCAAGCCCAGACATCATGATGTACTAATTATAACTTGAAAAAAGACACTAATGCTTAATTGGAACATCTCATACTAAGGAACAATTTTAAATTAGGAAGTATAACTTTAAAAAAAACTTAACTATTTGGAAAATAAATGAGAAAAATAGAATAGGTAGAAAGGTATATATCCTTTAAGGCCCAAGTACTCATATTAACACAGGCACTGAATTCACCCAGCATCTTTAAGTGTGTATCCTGTAGGCTTCTCAGCTGCAATTTCCTAACATATATGGCCCATCTCAAGGTAAATTAAAGGAACTCGCTCTTTTGTGAGTTCATGACCAGATAGTCTCCTAAAAGGCTTTTCTTCAACCAAAGAGATCTCACAAATTCTCCTTTTTGTGTGTCCATAAAATCAAGTCTCTTACTCTTTCCTTACCTCAGCTCAGCCATGAAACACTAAAATATGTCCCAGCCATCTGAGGTCAAGGCCAGTCCAACTAAATGGCACATAGTAATTGCAGCTGTACTGAACACAATGGATATTTATAAAATATGATCCGATTCCAACAGATCGATAGAGAAGGTTATTTAACATAGTGAAATAGTTTCTGTCAGTTCTAGAGACAAGGCATTGTCTGAAGAAGTAATAACTATTATCTAGAAATTGTTCTAAGTCAGTTCCCCTGGAAGATCATGAAATGTGGTAGCACTGTCAGGAGCTTATGCAGAAATTTGCTCCCTTGAGACAGTTCCTTCTCCAGCTGGGGACAGTGTTCAAAATAACCTGGGAAAGAATGGCAAAAGGATTTTTCTTTGGCAGAGTAGGCAAAATTAGTGACATACTCATTTTGTTGGCCTGCTCTATCATTGCGTTTGGGTGGCACTGGTAATAGAAAGTAATGACTATATTCCTCAATATAGTCTTTCAGAAAGAACTATGTGGTCTCCTAATTTGAGTGGCAAAGCATAAGGTATCTGACTGTTCACAGAAAATAGAACATTTACGTTCATGCGTTTACACCTGCCTGTGCATGTAGCTTTGAGATCTGTTCTCCGAGCAAGGACCCAATGAAGATCCAAAGAAAACTTTACAAATGTGTAGTTGTCCATGGCATGTCCAGCTCTTTTCTTCCAAAACAGGAAGCCACCGAGCACAACTCTGCAGGCTGAGCAGTGCCCAAGTGCAAACAGCAGCCTTCCCTCATGCACCTGACAACAATCCGTAATCTTAATGGCAAGATCTATCACAGCCCCTTGTTACGAGGTTATGGTTTCAAGTATCTAGTGCTTTATTTTCATAGAAATTACGCAGGAGAAATTTTCTGTGGCAGTTATCAGTCATTTTATACTGCTAGGCAAGTTGTTAGAGAGGAATCTGCAGTAAGCAGTTCTCATTCATCATAGAGAAGCAGCTGGGAGGTAAAAGACGAATTCTGACTCAGAAATATACTGAGATCTTAAAGCAAATCACTGAATTTTTCTGAGACTCAGTTCCTTCTTCAGAAAATGGGAGATAATAATATCCATCCTACAGAGTGGTTCTGAAGACTGGAAAGGCACCAGTCTTAAGTGCCTGTTGTATGCAAGGTGCAGTGAACACGCCTAGGAGAGGCAGCCACTACACAGGCCACCGTTGCCATTTGAGATGCCTCCCAGCTCTTTTGTTTCTGTCTCTCATCATCTCTGGACACCAGAGGGGCTCTCTAAGCTTCCTCTCAGATGTGTTATCTTTTAAGGTGAAGATGGGCCAGCTGCCACATCTGTAAGGAGGAGAAATCTAAGAGGAGTGTAAAGTTAGAGAGTCTACATAGAAAATTATTTCTCTTGTTAAAGAAGTTCCCAGTTTGACAGTCACCAGAGCTCCAGGTTCCTTGTGCTTTTCTAATCCATATTGTAGCACATGGCTTTCATACTGAGAGTCACCTCATGGTGCAGGCTGGCTGCTGGAGCTCTAGCTATCACTTATGTGTCCCAGAATTAGGAATGAGGGAGGAAGAAAGGAAGGATGAAAGGGAGGGAGAGAGGGAGGGAAGAAGGAAGGGAGGGAGGGAGGAAGATGGAGGAAAGAAAGGAGGGGAGGAGGGGCGTGGTCAAAAGGGGAACACACTCTTTCTTTCTAAGCAACCTTTCCAGAAGCTCCACACAACAGTTCCCATAGCATCTCTTCAGCCAGAACTTAGTCCCATGGCCACACCTAGGGAGGCTAGGAAATGTAGTCTTTGATCTAGGTGAATTACAACCCTGAATAAAACTGAATGAAGCAAAGGAAAATTGATACTGGTTAGCAACCAACAGACTCTGCCACAAGAGAAATAGAAGCCTTAATCAATTTGCCTTAGTGTGGAATGAATCCCACTAGGAAGTTGAGTTGAACCACTAAAAAAGGGCCGACTCACCACCCTACTCTGAACATAGAAAGACTCCGAACTCTCCTTTAATGTCACTCATGAATGTCACCATCCTGTTTTGGTCCCTAATTTCCAGTCCCGTGTTCTTACTTCACCCCAGAGCTTTTTGAAGGTTTAGTTCCTCGTTCTCTGATTCTGAAATGTCATCTTATATGCTGACTTTAGCATCTAACCAGCTTCTTTTGAATCCATATTTGACCTTGGCTCTCTGGGCTTTATTCACTTTCGTCTGTCATTTAGAGAAGGGGTACCTAACTTGGAGTCCAGGTTGCAAGAGGAGAATCTCCTATAATTGCATACAAAAATGATGTGCATATCCTCATTTTCTTCCTGGAGAGAGGGACCATAGCTTTCCATAGGATTCCCAAAGGCGTCCATGACACCAGCTAAGTTAAGAGCCACTGCTCTAGGGTGAATTTCAAGGCCTTCTATAAGGCTTTGGGCACAGGCAGACTCCCAGTTGTAAACACGGTTCAGGATGGGAAGGTAGGATCAGAGAAGTATCAGAAGTAGGGAACATCCTGTTAGCCCAACTGTCAGGCTTAGCTGAGGATCAACAGCCATGGACCAATCTGTCAGCTTCCAAGAGAGGATGTCAGGACTAAAGCCATGAATCAGGATAAGCTTGGTGTTAGCTGTGGGATAACTGGTCCTTTAGACCTAGATAGGGACTGTCAAACAGGATGCAACAAGGCCAAGAAACAAATGCTGGATTCATCCTTGTAAGCTTCCTCACCAAAGTTGGAAATGGTATCTAACATCTTTGTTTCCTCAGCATATAAGATGCTACCTGGCAGAGAATAGTCACTCGATAAGTATTTATTGAACAAAACTGAAAGAAAATTTTAGCAACTAGGAACCTGGTATAGATAAGGAGACTGAAATAGATGAGATCAAATAGTCTCATGATCAAACTCTCTAGACTCTTCCTCCTAATCCTGAGCGTAATGTCCTATTCCTGGTCCTTGGGTAGAATCACTAATTCATGCAAACCTGGGACCTAAATTGATTTAAATCATGAAGCAGACCAACCCCCTGGCCTTCAGTGCCATCCATCCTCCCTTCCCCCACGCGGTTCCTGCCCGGCCATCTAACACTGACTTGACTCCAACTCAGCTTTCATCTAATCCTCGATAAGGTTCTGATATTGTGGTGTATGATTCCATTTGTTCCTTGCCTTTTCCCAGAGAGCCTTCTCACTCGGTATTGTGAGATTCCAGCACGCACACTGACACCAGTACCTGTCCACCACACACACGTTTTTGCCATTCCAACATTTGCAAAACTCAGTGGCACTATCGATACCACATTTGTTCAAGAATGGTTAGAAGCACATCATGAGTTTGCCTCTTGGTACACTCAGCAGCACAGGCTAAACCAGGAATCCTTCTCTTCTTCTTCCTTTATCAGGCCATCAGACATGAGGGAGTGTTGGTTGCTACGGTGATGGGGCTCAGAGCAGAACCAAAGCATGATTGTGACCTCCAGAGGTGATGGTAACTGAACACGATTTCCAAGGGTCCTCCTCCTAAATTTCAAGGGTCCTCCCAAGGAAAATGGACATATTCTTTTTGGAAACAGAATTCTTCTACCAACAGATATATCCTGAGGGTCCTCCAGGATCTCTTTGTTGTCTTTTACCCTTTGTCCTCTTTTACCACCAAGTGATTGATTTGATTGCTTCCCCCCTCCCCACAATGATCAAAACTTAGTAGCTTCACCTGTGTCTTATTATACAATTGTTATTTCATCCTTGCAAACAGCTTTTCTAAATCATTAAGCCGACAAGAATTCCCATTAGTCCTTGGTATTGGCATTCAGCCCAAACACCCTAATCAGTGATAAAGTCTCCCCATATCACTTGGCTGAGTCAATCTAGGAATCTCTCTTGAGCAAGCATGGTCTGAGCTGAGCCCACAATAGGCTCTAATGCTTAAGAATACCAAGCAAAAAGAAGAAAGACAAAGAGCCTCAGAGTCAGTAAATATCTTTTTGTTTTCTGGCTTAATTTGCAGTGGATGGACCTTCTCTGATTTCTCTTAAGCCCTATCCTTGGCACCACAATCTTGTTTCAGTGACTGGTCTACTTGACTGTGCTTCTGTTCTCAGTTGCTTCGAGAAGAGTATGGCTTGCTACTTCTAAATCAGTTTGTTAGAAGACAAAGCTAGCCTGCTCAGGTATCCGGTACCCACAGTCAGCTGTGTATGCCAGTTGACTATTCTTATTATTTATAATTGGTAATTAGAAAATCATCACTTGTAATTATTCTTGACAGATATTGACTTCAGAGAATTATAGAAACATAGCTGTCCTTGGGGATTATTAGTAGAAAAACCATGTAGATAATTATATTGAGATCTTTAAAACCTGGGTCAATATTTCCAATTAGATTCACAGTTAGGTTTCAGATGTTTACATTGTTTTTAAAAGATAGATTTTGGCTCTGAGTTTTATAGATTCTACAAGTATGAAACTGGCAGTCGGTTTCGGTCAGTTGCAAGCCAATTTTATGTAGAACTTAGAATACATTTTTTCAATTAACATTTGCATCGTCTTACATCTTAAAGGTGAAGGAGATCCAAGAAAGTCATTTTCCTTCCTTCTATTTCTCTGGGTGGACCACATCTAAGACATTCCATTCAGATAAAATCTATTTTGTTGGTGAAAAGTCACAGGGCAGGTATTTCCACCACCTCTCTAGGTAACCCAGGCTGGTTTCTATTTTATGATTGGTGACTTAATACATTTCCAGGAAATAAATTGCTTTAGTGGTTTTGAGTACCTGTTTTTAGATCCCAAGTACAAATACTAAACCAATTATCTGTGTTCCCCAAATAAGTGGTTTGACTTTTTTATGATCATTTTTTCCCTCACCGCCTTTTCAGGTTTACATATGAAATTGCACCAGTATTTGTCCTCATGGAGCAAATAACACTTAAGAAGATGAGGGAGATAGTTGGATGGTCAAGTAAAGACGGTGATGGGATATTTTCTCCTGGTATGTTTCTCTTCTCTTTTCCTGACTCTCCTTGAGATTTGTAGCATGGATCCTTGGGATCCCTGAGAACCCTAAACCCAAAATGAGTTTGTGGAAGAATCATGACCTTAAAAAGAATTTTTTTACAATACTCCTACCCTATCTTCGTCAGAGTGAAGGCTAGCAAGAATGCTGCATTATATACATACTATCTAACAGAGCCTATGCCTCACCTATACAAACTGACCAAGGTTGTGTTCAAATCATGCCACACCACACTAGTCTGTCAACAACAATTTGATCGGTCTGAGGATCAGTGAATCAAGATTATCAATTGACTAATCGATTGCAGCCAAAATAGTGTGTCTACTTTGAATCTCTAGTTTGATGTAGATACAGTAAGAATCTTTAAAACAAGGGCAGATATTCTTAGAGGTAAGTAGGACTGTGGAATGGTATCAGAGGTGGCATGATTGTTGTGTACAAGGGGAGGAGAAGAAATAAGAATTACAATTGTCCAGGCTATTCAAGTCAACCATGAATTTGCCTGTTTAATTGTCAAGTAATTGATGCAAAAGTGATTAGTTTGTGTTAGCCAGCCATACCTAGATAGTTACCTCAGTTCTCCTTATGTCTTTATTTAAGTAAACACGAGTTTGGTTTTAATAAACTTAGAGTTCTCCTAAATGACTCAGTAACTCAGTTGAGCTGTTCTTTGAGAAGACTATCCAGGCAATGTCACTGTTTCCTTCTGTAGGCTTCATTAGTCTCTCTTTCTCTGTCTTTCTCGTTCAGAGAATAGATTCATCTTTGTTCAGTAAATAGATTGAGCAGAAAGTGAAAGCAGGAAGGTTGTAACTCACCTGTCTCTTTGCAGGAACTGCCTTTGCCACCTCTTGTATTTCTGTTTAGGCTTCAGGTGGAACAGGCATTGGAGTACATGAATCACCTCCAGCCAAATTGCCTAGATGGCTTTGGTAATGAGTGTGACTACTTGTATTCCCAAGGCAAAGGGGTCAGAGGGAAGCCCTGGCAATAGGGAAGCAAAAGCTATCCAGATATTGTCCCTCCCCTTTCTGACCTCCTCCCTTGTCTCTTAAGACACCAGCTCAACCTTAATTATTAGAAACAATAATGATGGAGCTCCACACCTCCCCATGTATCCTCTTGCTCTTAGGGGGAGCCATCTCCAACATGTACAGCATCATGGCCGCTCGCTACAAGTTCTTCCCGGAAGTTAAGACAAAGGGCATGGCAGCTGTTCCCAAACTGGTCCTCTTCACGTCAGAACATGTGAGTTGGGTGCTCTTCTCATGGTTTATGGTGTTTTACAAGGAACTGTCTAACTTCTGACCTCAAACCTCTGTTTGTTGCAGAGTCACTATTCCATAAAGAAGGCTGGAGCTGCACTTGGCTTTGGAACCGACAATGTGATTTTGATAAAGTGCAATGAAAGGTAGGCAGGGGAGAGTGAACATTAGGTTCTTGATGTATTAAATGTGTTCATCTGTTAAATTTGTTTTATTGTGCTTAAGCACTGACTCAGTACAGTGTGCCAAGCTGCTAATGGCCTGTTGAAAATATCCGATTAAATTACTTTTTGCTGCTGCTGCAGTTTTTCTCATGTGCAATCTCATTGATTCTTCATTTTAATTTCTCTCCCTTTCTAATAATTACAGGGGGAAGATAATTCCAGCTGATTTAGAGGCAAAAATTCTTGAAGCCAAGCAAAAGGTGTGTACCCTGTGGCGCACCTGAACTCTAGCAAACACAAAATTTTAAAAATACTTTCTTTCTGCCCTAGACAATAAAGGTCTTTGATAATATAAGAGATAACTTTGTTGTTTTTCTAAAATTATATTCTCAGGTATTTGCTTATTTCCAACTTCTGAAATGATTTCCCTTTAAAGCTGTGTCTATACAATGTCATTTTTTTTTAAATGAGAAATTCAGTCACTAAGCCACTTGTCCTACCTTTATTATGCCAAGCGATTGGTTTGATGTACTTCAATAAATCCACTACCCAAGCATCGTGAAGATACAGCCTAATTGAGCCTTTTACTTGCTACTTGTTAGCTATAATCTCAATTTAACAAATACAAATACCATTTTAGCTTTAGGCTTCTGTTTAGCAAAGTGCTTCCATGCCCTGGAAGATGGTTCACGGTACTTGGTGAATCAGCCTTAATAAATTCTATCAAACAAACAAACAAAAAGTCTCAGAGAACAGAGGTACTCCCAAGGGACTGCCAGGCATTTACCAACTCGTTGTTTTGGTTACATCCTTGTACCGCGTTCTCCAGCTATAGCTGTTTGCTGGTCAGTAGAGGAGATGGATAGAAATGTCACTCAGACTGAGCAAGGGTCATAGGTGGAGCTGGACTTGAAAAAGACGTAGGATTCCCAGAGTGCCCCAAGTCTGTCTTAGCTCTGTTACTCTCCTTACTCGTTTATTTCTTGTTCACATCAAAATTTTACTGTGCCCACTATTCATGAATATTTCAGCTTCCGCCGTGTTTTAAATAAACAAACGATGCCTCAGGATAATGATTACATCAATGCACTTAGAACAACATAGCTTCGGGGCGCCTGGGTGGCTCAGTCAGTTAAAGTCTGACTTTGGCTCAGGTCATGAACCCGTAGTTCGTGGGTTCGAGCCACATGTTGGGCTCTGTGCTGACAGCTCAGAGCCTGGAGCCTGCTTCAGATTCTGTCTCCAGCTCTCTCTGCCCCTCCCCCACTCATGCTCTGTCTCTCTCAAAAATAATCGTTAAAAAAAAAAAAAGAACATCATTGCTTCTAAAATATACAATACCCAGATGATGTTCGGAGCTACATGCCCATCACTCTAAACACTTATTATTACTCTTTCCTGCTTTACTATTTGCCATAGAACTTACCACTATCAAACATACTGTATATTTTGCCTGTTTAATTTTGTCTGCTATCACTCCCCACTAGAATGTTAACCCATGAAGACAGAAATCTCCATCTGTTGCGTTCACTGCTGTATTCCCCTACAGCTCTGCAGCAGGCCTGGCACGTAAATGTCACACCAAAACTATTTGTTGAATGAATGAGTAAATGGGCCAACGAAGAATTCTCCCAGACATAGGATCTGACACCACATACACTTGGCTGATCTCTGCTGGAAGGAAATGCTACTGCAGTTCTACTTCGTGTGGAAAGGAGAAGGTTGAAAAGACTAATCAGCCTGTCTCTCTTCCTTTCTAGGGATACGTTCCCCTTTATGTCAATGCAACTGCTGGTACAACTGTTTATGGAGCTTTCGATCCGATACAGGAGATTGCAGATATATGTGAGAAATACAACCTGTGGCTACATGTCGACGTAAGTGCCATAACTCACAGAGCGGCCACTCCGTCTGGGGGTGGAAACAGCTCCACTTTATGATTTGCCAGAAGTGGCTCCCAATGCTCCAGCCAGCCCTCTCTCCGCATCACGTTAGTTCAGCCCTTCTGCAGCGCCCCGCCCCCACCCCGTCGGCCATTCACGCCAGGTTTGCACTGTACAGCTGTGCATCCCCTGGGACTCATCCAGCTCCTCCCCGGCCCACTGCTGTCTTCTGTGGTTCTTGTGAGGGTACAGCCCCACCACCTTTCCAGCAAACTTTTGTCAAGACAAATGGCTACCGAGTGGAAGATAGCTGGTTTCAGAGGGAAAAGCTTACAAGATACGGTATATAGAAAGTAGCCATGAAGCTGGACTCTCCGCCCTCTGCTTCCAGTCCAGCCATTTATGACCCTTTTCTAAAAACAAACATGTATCTGCTACATGTAGGAAAAACAAGGCAGTGTAAGGACGATTTTCTCAAGTAAGAGATTCGGTCCCCAATTTTGCCGGAAACACACACATTTTCCACATGTGTGACTGGGTGTATTTTTTCCCTTCTTCTCTCTCCATTCTCTTATGGAGATAACTTCTCACAACTGGACAATTGGGTAATCTGCCCAGTTCTTTGAGCACATAACTAACAAAGGCTGTGCTCACGCCCCATGGTGTCCCCGGATGCTCAGTAAACCTGCATCGGGGCGCCTGCAGAAATGTCTCGCTGTTGTGGGACCTCCAAGCCTGGCAGAGCTGCCACTTCCTGAATTTTTTCAGGAGCCCTTAGAATTCTACCCCAGGGAGAATCGGATGGCAGCCTCCCGTCCTTCGGGTCACACCCGGAGCCATGCTGGGGCTCACGGAGTGCCCCTGGCTTTCCACAGCGCTTTGGGCCTTTGGGTCTTGGCACCATTGGCTCAGACCCGACTTACCTGTGTCAGTCACACAGCTGCTCTGAGGTTAACCTGAAGGAGCTTTTGAAGAAGTGACGAATGATAAATAATTGCAACTGCCACTGGTTGAACAGTCAGTGTGGGTTCCTTTTGTCAAACAGACTTTCGTTTTTCACCATTTACATTCTGTCTCATATTTTACTAGAAGTGTGGAGTGATTGCTTTTGGATTCTTAAACGTCTCTGCTCCCCTTCCCTCTTCTGTCTCTGTCCTCACAGGCTGCCTGGGGCGGTGGGCTGCTTATGTCCAGGAAGCACCGCCACAAACTCAGTGGCATAGAAAGGTAAGGGCCTGAGCTCGGGCCACCTTTCATTCAGGCCATCAAGCATGCTGTGCTGCCTGGTCCACTGATGTTCCCTACCCCGATTCCCAATGTCTTATTTCAGTCTGACTAAGCCCACATCGGGTCAGTAGGCATTCAGTAGGCAATTATCGTATGCTAGGCACTGAAAAAAAAATTTAAAAAAAGATTCTCAGTCAAATGAGTCCTCCTGAGTTCACAAATGAGAGACATGTAAAGACATGTAAACACTGATACACAATGTGATAAGCACTACAATGGATGCGATTTCTGGGTGCCCATGTGGCAGAGAAGAGAAACAAAGCAGTACAGGGATCTTGAGGCCAAATGAGAGGCTGCCAAGGGCACAGAAAGGGGCACTGATTCATTTCATTCTTTTGTCTCATTAAATTCACTGCTGGGAAAGGGGTAAGACACTTAGTGGATCTAACGAATTTACTTTCTTGTTCACCGTTTAAGTTCAGTGGGTCGTCCTAAGCCAAATACGATTTTCTTTTTCTTTTTTTTTTTTTTAAACGTTTATTTATTTTTGAGACAGAGAGAGACAGAGCATGAATGGGGGAGGGTCAGAGAGAGGGAGACACAGAATCCGAAACAGGCTCCAGGCTCCGAGCTGTCAGCACAGAGCCCGACGCGGGGCTCGAACTCACGGACCACGAGATCATGACCTGAGTCAAAGTCAGCTGCTCAACCGACTGAGCCACCCAGGCGCCCCACGATTTTCTTTTTCTAACTGGTTCTACTTTTTATTTTTCCTGGCCCAGTAATCTGAGCCATTTCTACAGAAGCTCCCAAACTGAAGTGCTCCCCCACCCCCACCACTTTGTTCCCCGTTCTCCTCAATTTACTGATTTCACTTGGTGGTCAAAGCCTTTGGCATGTTTGGATCTTGCATCCATTGGAAATGGCAGTCCCCTCTCCTGTCACCTACAGTGGCTGAAGAGGCAAAGAAGATTTCCCAGAGGAGGAGGGAGGCAGCAAGACCCATCTGGGCTTTTCCCCAAATACTCATTGCTGCCAGGACACCTCCACCTGGACATTGGGGAACCAGGACTCTGCCCCGCCAGCTATAATTAAGGCTGCTTCTTGTGCTCACATGCTATAGCTAACCTGGCACATTTTGTGTCAAGAACAGAAGCTTCTGATCAGAGAGAATGCAGTCATAAGCCAGATATGATTTTAACCTGACTCCAATGTATTGATCCAAAATGAACTCACCTTGATTCATTTATTCATTCAGCAAATATTTGCTGAGCACCTGTCAAGAGCCAGGCAGGTATGGATGTGAACACTCAGTTCCCTGCCTCAGTCCAGCTGTCTATGGCACTTTTCTAAAAAATGTGTAGCTGGTACACATAAGAAAAATAAGGCAGGGTCTAGAAGCCATTACCAACTAAGAGATTTAAAATCTTCCTGAAGCTTACTGTCCAGTAAGGTAGATGTTCATAAATGAAGACATGTTTAGTCTGTCTCATAGGAAAGAAAAATCAAGTGGGGTTAGATAACAGTGAGGACAGGGTATGCAATTTGAGACAGGGTAGTCAGAGAACCTTCCTGAGGACATGATATTTCAGCGGATACCAGGATAAAGGGAGACAGGAAGCAAGGATACATAAAAGAGTATTCCAGGCGGCAGAAGGGCAAGTGCAGAGTCCGTGAAGTCCGACTGTTCTTGGCAAGTTGGAGGACCATCCAAAAAGGCCAGTGTGGCTGGAGCAAAGTGGGAGAGGTGAGAGCAGACCAAGGTGGAGAGGTAGACAGGCAGTAGGGAAAGCATGCCAGCAGCTTCTCCCACAGTAAGGACTCTGGCTTGAGTTTTAGCTACCTCTACTGTGCCTCTTCCCTTCTGATTCAGTTTTGAAAGGCCAGTGTCAAGGTGAGTGGGACTGGCTCTCTGAAGCATAACTATATGACACTGTGACCTGGAGGATGATATATTAAATGTAGATGAACGAGTCCAACTGTGCCTTAGATTTCTCAGCCAATCTCCATTTTCCATCTTTGAGTCAAGGAAAACCTAAACATTTTGCACAGACTTTTCTAACATTTTATTTTATTTATTTACTTATTCTTAGTTTATTTATTTATTTTGAGAGAGCGCGTGCACCCGACCTGGGGAGGAAGAAGAGAGAATCCCAGTCTCCACACTCGGTGCAGACCCGTCTTGGGGGCTTGGTCTCATGGCTGCGAGATCATGACCTGAGCCAAAATCAAGAGTTGGATGCTCAGCCAACTGAGCCGCCTGGGCACCCCCTAACATTTTAAAGCGCATGTGTCTTCTAAAGGAAATTGAAACCATATCATATCTTATTACTTCACATTTGTAACAGCAAAGAATCATTTACTTCAGACCTCTAAGACATTCAAAAAACCATTTAAGACATTTTATGAGCTCTAAATAGAGTTTTTTAATGAATCAGTGAATGATAGCTATGAAAAAAATCCATTAGGAGTGCCTGGGTGGCTCAGTTGGTTAAGTGTCTGACTTCGGCTCCAGTCATGATCTCACAGTTTGTGAGTTTGAGCCCCGCGTCAGGCTCTGTGCTAACAGCTCAGAGCCTGAAGCCTGCTTCGGATTCTGTGTCTCCCTCTCTCTCTGCTCTTCCCCAGCTCATGCTCTGTCTCTCTCTCTCTCCTTCAAAAATAAATAAACATTAAAAGAAATTTTTTTAATTGATTAAATCCACTCTTTTAAATATGGATTGACACTGATGATTTTTACTGAAATAAACATTTAGTAACCTTTTCTTACAATTCTTCACATGTCTCTTTCACAAAGGTTAACTTATTATGCACAAAGGGGGAAAGTACTTCAGGCCTAACTTCTTCTTGAAACACCCAATAGTCACATATACACTAAATTATTTTCCGTCTAAAGGACCTTAGCAAGATGAGGAGGTTAAAAATTCACAGCAAGGATTTAGCTCTAGGGGAAACAGAGGCAGTAGAATTCAGAGTCAGTTGCTATGTCTGGGGAAAGCATCCTTCACAGATACTAAAGTGCAGAGCCCAGCTGTGGGCTGGGCCATTGGGAAGGAGTCCATAAACCACTGAAGCAAGGTAGCCAAGTTTCAATCATCATACACTACACTTAGTTGTCTCTGTAATGTCCTAGCTAGTGTGCCCCTTAACCATTTTACTGTGTCTGAATGACTGATGTGGTTGCTAGGAGACTGTGCTTGGTGAGCTGTCATTGCAGCCTAAACTGGCAATATCATCCTCATTTGGCATTTCAACAATGCTGCTAAGTAGTCAATGTCTAGAATTATCCGATCGTTCCTTGCTTCATAGTACCTCATAAGTAGTGTCGCTCTTCATAGTACCTCATAAGTAGTTGGTTAGGTCAGCATCACCAGCCCATTTTGTAAATAAGAAGGGGAAGGCAGAAAGAAGCCAGTCTGTTGCCCAGAGGGAGGCAGGCTAGCGGAAGAGTTATGAGTACGGGCTCTGCAGTCCGTCTCCCCGGGCTTGACTCTCAGCCCCAGCACTTCCCAGCTATTCAGCTTTGGGTGATGTATTTCACCTTTTCATTGCCTGGTTTCTCCATGTAAAATGGAGGCGATAATAGTCGCTGCATCACAGGGTTGGTGTGAGAAGTAGATATTTCAGGAATGGTTCTTAGAATTTTGTATTTATTCGCTCGTTTATCCTTTATTAAGGATAACTTCTTATTTTACAGATAAGAAAACTGAGGCACAGAGGAGTTATGTTACTTGCCCAAACTAGCAAATGTCAGAGCCGGGATTCAGACTCGGGCAGTCTGGCTCCAAAGCCTGACCCCTTAACCATGATACCATAGTGATAGAATGCCTGTAAAGCTCTCGGGACAATAGGACACATAACAAACGCTCTTCATAAATGTTAGTTATTGTTAACAGCAGTGATTTAGAAGAGGCAGTCTGCAATTTAGGCCCCTAAGACTGCCTGCAAAATATTTGTTTACTTCTTGATTAGTCAGTTTGGGGAACTAGGCATCTAAAACATATACCGATTCTGGTTGCGGTGGATGGTGTTTTCCTCAAGAGGACGGTTGCCTCTTGCTGACTCCTGCACCTTCTTCTCAAAGTATCATGTGCTTCTTGCAGGGCCAACTCAGTCACCTGGAACCCTCACAAGATGATGGGCGTGCTGTTGCAGTGCTCGGCCATCCTCGTCAAGGAAAAGGTCTGTACTCCCTCCAAAGATGAGCTGGCAGCCCGAATGTCCTTTACGAGGCACAAGAAAAGCATGGACTGTTGTTTTATTTTTATTTGTTGGGCAGTACTTGACGAACACACAAGACTGGCAGCACCATTGAGACAACCATTGCTGTTCTTTCCTGCCCTTGTCTCTCAGCCTTCAGCTAGTGCCTCCCGTTGGCTCCTGCCCTTCCTGCCCTTCAGTACTCAGGGCCCTGTCAGTGACGGAAACTATTAGGGCACTTTTTCATTGCGTGTTCCTTCATGTTTGTATAAACAAAAGTGAGAGCTCAAAAGTGAGCTGCAAACTCTCACCTCAGTGAATACAAAAAGGGCTCACTGGAACCTACTGCAGGTTCTTAGCGTGAATTTGTGTTCCCAAGAGCTGAAGTAAATTAGGCGGAACAACAGCTGCAAATGTCAACTTAGGGCAACTAGGAATGTTGGCTAAAAAGCTTCTGTTAAATGAGTTAGTTCTTTAAGCATCTAATAATAAGACCCTGCTCTCAAAGCACTGTTGCTCCAGTAAAATGTTTGCACACGAGGCATTCCAAAAATCTGTCTCCAGTTTGTAGGAGCCAGAACCTGCCCAGGCTCTTACTCCTTTCTTAATAGAGTGTCTGGTAACATCACAGGAGATCCTGGAAAAGACTAGAAGACTTTTGGGGTGGGAGGGGCACTTTTGGGGAGGAAAATTCTTCATAGCCTGAGACTGTCCCACTCTCTGCAGGAAGTTTATATCCCCAGCCTTTACCCACTGAACACCATAGCACTTCCCAGTCTTGGAAACAACCCCAAACACCCCCCCCCCCCCCACACGTTTCTAAATGCCTCTTAGAGGCCCAGTGTGTCCCTTGTGGTAAGCATCTGAGACAAAAAAAAAAGAATCATTTTCTAATCAGAGTGACAGAGAGAAAGGGGCAAAGGTTTTTCCAAGGGTGGTTTTCAAGAAAGACATCAGAACAAATGCAAGGCCTCATAAAGACTTTAAAACAAAGTTGCATGTGATCCCAAGTCCCTCCTTCCTACCTACCAGCCCTGTTCCAAAGCCACCCACGTCTCTGACCTATGAATACAAACTTGTCCTATGTCTTGACCTATGATGCAAATTTGTCTTGATTTGCACGATAGGGTATACTCCAAGGATGCAACCAGATGTGTGCAGGATACCTTTTCCAGCCAGACAAACAGTATGATGTCTCCTATGACACTGGGGACAAGGCAATCCAGTGTGGCCGCCACGTGGACATTTTCAAGTTCTGGCTGATGTGGAAAGCAAAGGTACGAAGGGGTGAA
Organism: Panthera pardus; assembly: GCF_024362965.1. Lineage (NCBI taxonomy): Eukaryota > Metazoa > Chordata > Mammalia > Carnivora > Felidae > Panthera > Panthera pardus. The sequence goes on along the minus strand of NW_026526655.1, from coordinate 61,848,064 downwards.
TTCAGGAAAGAGAGCAGAAATGCAACTTGCACAGGCTGGCTGGCAAAAGAGAGGCAAAGGTGTATCACAGATAATTCAACATGTGTGTAATCGATATCTAGATAATTGAGTTAACCATATTTTCTTTGTTTGTGGATGAGATCACTTTATCCCTTATGTCAAACTCTCCCTCCTTCCATTCTGTGTTCTCAATTTGAATTAACACGAAGTTTTCTTGTAACTTCCTCTTATAACAACTAAAAATTATGCCAAAAAAGGACTTCCACTGCAATCCTTAGGGATGCTGAAATTATTTAGTGCAGATGTAGAGAAAGAGATAGAGATAAAATTACTGTGTCATTCTATGCAGAACTCTGAATTTCTTATGAGGACTCAAATCATGGGTTATATGTGACAGTTTTTAGTTCTATTTAAATAATAGCTTTCTCATTATTTGTACTTTTTATGTTATTCTAGAAAATGCATATTTTATTCTGAGAAATCCTGCTGCTAGGCTAAGGCATGCTGTGTCTGCATTTATTAATTTTTCAAGTTGCATTTCTGTGTCTAGGAACAAAAAGCAAACTATTGGGATTTCCCCCTAAATTTGGGTGAGGGAGATTACCATTTTGACTATTTGTTTCAAAAGTATTTTTATACAATCAAGTAAAGGCAATTTTCATGTTACATCTCTTTATTGCAACCATTGTTTTTACTTACCTACTGTAAATTAGTTTTAATAATTTCCACACTTGAAATTGTGTCTACTCATACCAAAACAATGAAGTTTTCCAGTGATACATCTCATCAGATGTTTCTTCTGTAGAAGGATTTAATGGATTATTGGTTTTTTCCCCTCATTAAGTCATTTTGTCTTAATATAGAAATAGTCTGAATATGATTTCTACCACCAAGTAATCATGGGTATTTTAAGCATATAAATAGCCATGCACTGCAAGAAGAGAAGGAGCCCTATCGTTTAGAAATATAATGGCCACGTGGCTTACATCAGTAATTTGTGTCTTCATTTTGCCTGACAATAACCTCTTGAACCGTCTGCCGGGAGTTTGGCTCATAGTGAATCGGTTGCTGAGATGAGACCCTGGTGCAAGCTTCTTTCTCAAGTGGAAAATAGACTGGACAAGGTGTACACTCAACAGTGACTACTTGGGGAGGCTCATGCTTTGCCTGTGTTGGACTCTGCCCAGGCCCATTAGCAATCCACAAGCCAGCCTTGCGCGTCTGCTCCCCTTGTTAACATTGACCCACTCAACAACCCCCATGCTGCTGTTATTAATCAGCCGTGCTGGTTTTTGAAACTCATGCTCAACCAGTTTGTCAATAACTGGAGCTGTTGGAATCTCAGGGCCTGTACGGAGACCAATGGCTTCCCCATCTGCTTGCCTGCCTATCACCAAAAAGGGATATGATACTGTTATATGGAAGATAGCCTGCCAGGGAGTTTGGGGACATGCTTGGCTAGGACTTACTGCTGGGAAAGGTGGGTTCTAAAGTAGTATTGCTCAAACTATTTGTGGTGAAGAACCGGTTGTTTGGGTTTTTTAAATCTATCATGGACCAATACAGTAAAGATAAATTACTAGAAAAATGAAAGTAAAAAGTATATAAGGCTTAAACATCAATTTTTAAAACTAGATTCAGTAGACATAAAATTACTCTGTCAAAATTATATTAAGGTTTCTTACTGCTTAATCTCAATTTCTTTTTTTTAAGTTTATTTATTTGGGGGGGGGGAGACTGTCAGTGGGGGAGGGGCAGCGGGGGGGGGAAGAGAGAGAGACTGTGAGTGAAAGGGAGGGAGGGAGGGGGAGAGAGAGAGAGATGAATGAATGAATGAATGAATGAATGAATCCCAAGAAGACTCCATGCTGTCAACACAAAACCTGAAGCGGGGCTTGATCTCACAAACCGTGAGATCATGACCTGAACTGAAATCAAGAGTCAGACGCTTAACCAACTGAGCCACCCAGGCGCCCCTCAATTTCTGTTCTTACATTATCTTGCACCAGTTACAGTTTGTGGACTGTCCTCAATCCATAGGCAACAATTTGAGTACCACGATCCCAAAGCAAACTAGCAACAGGCTTCAGATCCAGGCTGTGAGTAACTAGAGGGAAGCTAAAAGCCCTATTGACAATAACTGCCCAGAGACTAGAGTGCCTTCAAAAGAGAATAGACACACTTTATATTATTGGGTGCAGTGCTGTGAAGAAACTGTACTCGTTTAATTAAGCAGTTCTTTTTAACCATCTCCAAGAATACTCTCGTGTATTTCCAATAGATAAGGTCAGGATAGCTTTCTCAAACGCCCGTCACAGGAAAATACAACCCATCACCAACAAACATGACTTTTCTTTTTCTAAACCAGGGCACAGTGGGATTTGAAAATCAGATCAACAAATGCTTGGAGCTGGCTGAATACCTCTATGCCAAGATTAAAAACAGAGAAGAATTTGAGATGGTTTTCGATGGTGAGGTAAGTTGTCATCATGGACTCGATGCACAGCATTTCCAGAAAATCTAATGAGGGATGCTCCTGAAGCCATATTTTCCCACATTGCTGGAGGCTACTTCTGAATTTTTGTCTTTATGTACTTTTCATTTAATTCCCTCTGTGTCTATGAACTTTTCTTTTGATAGCTTTGGAATGACTTTTGCCATTTGCCTTTTCTAAAATTGTCCAGCTCTTGACCAGTCCTTTGCAGACAAGAAGTCTTTCCTTGGCACGTTTGAATCCTTTATCTTTCCTGGGCGTGTATTATCAATCATTGTGTTGAACTTCCGTGATAAGTATTTCTCAGTTCCATGAAGCTTATAAGATGGGTATATCCTTGTCTTCTAAGACTTGTTCTAAAATGAAGTTCTACTTTACATAGATTCATTATGAGGAGAGCAAGATAAAATTGCTTCTGCTCTGAGTTCATATCCACATTACACATAATAAGATCCTTGTCATACAGGTATTGACTGAATCCTTGCTTTGTGCCAGGCCCTATGCCCTGAACTGGGTTATATAGTAGTGACCAAAACAGATATTGTCTCTGCCCTAATGGAGCTCTCAGTTGGATAAAGGAAGTTGGAATAGGAGCCAGTATTTAATAAAAGGAAATCCACTCATAACCCATTATAATATAACACCACCTCCATTCAACTTAGTCTATTTGTCAGGCAGCCTAAGCTATTAGGAACACACTAGAGAGTCACCAGACGAGGACGAAAAAGCCCTGAGCAGTTCAACTTAATGATACAGTTCTCATGCATTTCACCTATGGGACCACACTTGGATCATTTACACTATTTTAAACATTCTACTAGCAGATTAGAGACAAATGTGGTGTCTCAAGCCAGTTAGAGGAAGGCACAGTGATAGCAAATAGCAGCCTAGGAAGGAAATTGAAAAATTATGTCAAGAATACAGAAGAACTCTAAAAGGATAGGAGTTCTTAGAACAGAGACACTAAACAGTTTTAGGCATCTCAGTGAGGTCTGTCTTATGGTTTAGAGCTGGTATTAATATTCATTATGATAATCCTGACTAATCAACGAAAGATTCAGAATTAATATAGTAAAACTCACAAAATATTCACTATCAAAATAAACTGTGTCCAGCATCTTCTATATATGAGGCACTACAAAATGGCAAGATGAATAATACTCTTTAAAAACTACCCAAATGTAATGATTTTTTAACAGTTCAATGTTTAAAAGTGGTAAATATAGTCATCTAGAAAGTTGGTTATGGGAAACCGCTCTCTCGCCAGATATGACTGGACAAACTAGGTATTGTTCTCCCTAGTATAGAAATAACAATGCTTTCAAAATGGACTTGAAGCCTTTTTTTTTTTTTTAATGTGTGTGGGATTTTTTGTTTTGTTTTGTTTTCTTTTTTGGTCTGAGAACCTTCCACCAAGGGTACATAGGGGTTTGGGAATAGCTTTCTTTCAAGTTCTCATAGTTTTCTGTTTTGTTTCTTTGTTTGTGAAAATTTCTGCAGCCTGAGCATACAAATGTCTGTTTCTGGTATATTCCACAAAGCCTCAGGGGCATTCCAGATAGCCCTGAACGACGGGAAAAACTACACAGGGTATGGACTCTTTTCTTGTCTCATCTAACCCTCTGCAATTTCTCTGGCTGGTCAGAACACTTTATGTGTCCTTCTAATGGAAGAGAAATAAAAAATAAAGACTTGGGGTAGTAGGGAGCCATCTTGTTATATTCTTTTTGGCTCTGGATTGTCCCCTTGCTGTGATTCAGATACAGCGGGAACCTCTAAAGGATGCACCCCTGTCTTAGTTTGGTGTTGCGGTATGCAGGGCAATCGAATGATATGCGTATTCCTGGGAACTCCTGTATTAAACTGTGTCTATTAACATATCTTTTAAGTTCAAGTCTACTCTAATATTGCTTCATTCCAGTTGATTTCTATATCGATTTTATTATTTGTAGTTGTTGATATTAATACTTAATTTATATAATATTTTATTCATCTAACAAATATTCATTGAGCATAATCTATGTGCCAGGCAGTATCCTGGGCTCTGGATTATTCAGAAGCCTTAATTTGTGTTGCAGCCCATAAGAGTTTTTTGTTTTGTTTTTTATTTTATCATTGTTCTATGACTGACTTTCAAAATTCAGTCACACAGTAGTTTCTGAGGGAATTTATGATAGGATAGACTTAGTCATTGGGTACTAACTACTGAAGAAACTAGAATATAAAATATTTGCTTTTATACCAGTACAAATGCAAATAGCAAAACGTATATTGCTCTTTTTTTCAACTAGGAAATGGTTTGCATTGTTAAGAGAGTTGTGTTAATATTGGTCTTGAGTTTGGTTTCGTGTTTTCCGTCACAAGGTGGCCCCCAAAATCAAAGCCCTGATGATGGAGTCTGGCACGACCATGGTTGGTTACCAGCCCCAGGGGGACAAGGCCAACTTTTTCCGGATGGTCATCTCGAACCCAGCTGCTACACAGTCTGATATTGACTTCCTCATCGAGGAGATAGAAAGACTGGGCCAGGATCTGTAATTGCCCTCCATAGAACATGAGTTTATGGGAATCCCCTTTCCTTCTGGCATTCTAGAATAACCTCTATAAATTGCCAAAACACATAAGCTATTTCACTGAGGGAAAATATAATATCTTGAAGACTACTGTTTAAACATTACTTAAGCTTGTTCTAGTATGTAGGAAATAATGTTCTTTTTAAAAAGTTGCACATTAGGAACACAGTATATATGTACAGTTATATATACCTCTCTCTGTATATGTATATGTATGTATAGTGAGTGTGGCTTGGTGATAGATCACAGCATGTGTCCCCCTCCAAGAGAATTAACTTTACCTTCAGCAGCTACTGAGGGGCCAAACATGCTGCAAACCTGCTTGCCCAACAACCCCAGGGAAAGATGTTTTTCAACATGTTGTGTCATAGGGACCAAGGGACATACTGTTGGTGAGAGTTGACTTTGTTGTCAGTGTTTCTCCTAACTAAAGTAATGACAGATGAGACAAAGTACCGCTAGATGACAAGAGTCACACCCTCCCCATTAGTATCCTGTGAGGGGAAAATTGTAGCAGAGTCATTGTTACAGGTGTACTGTTGCTGTATTTTTAGAGACTAATTTGTGGAGATTGTGTATATTTCTGTTGTCTGGCCTTTGGGGGGTAGGGGAAGAACACATGTAATGGTTTCAATGACTGTTTAAATTGTAGGTAAATGAAATAATTGCTTATTTCTATTCAGAGATTTACCATGTTAAAGAGGCATCTTGTATTTTCTTCCCATTTGTAATGTATCTTATTTATATATTAATGCAGTAAGTTCAGAAAACTGTTTATGGTATTTTCGTGCATTTGTGAGCCAAAGAAAAAAGATTAAAATTAGTGAGACTTGTATTTATATTAGAGTGCCCTTAAAATAATGATTGAAGCCTAAGTTTACTGTCTGTAAGAGAATTCTGATACTGTACATAGAATCATCTATACGGAAATCCCATTACTTAAATAGCATCTGGTCTTCTATTACTCTCTCCGTCTGGCTGTGTGTCTGGTGTTCTCAACGCTTTTCTAGTAACTGTTGGATTATAACTAGATCTCCTGTAATTTTGTAGTAGTTCATGACCAATCTCTGTGACTCGCTTAGCTCAAACCTAAGGCAACGTTTCCGAAGACCTTCTGAAGAGCTCCGATAAACTGACCAGGCTCACAACTGTTTTTGAGGAAAGGAAATTCACACTGTGCGTTTTAGAGTATGCAAGAAGAATATAAACAAATAAAAATATTCTCCGTGGAGAATTGGAACAAAATTTTCTCCTAGTTCATGTTTGACACACAGAGCTTTCCAGTGATGGTTATGGGTCACCACAGCCCATCCCCTTTCCACCAGCTGACTTTAGGTGACGGTCAGTAACCTTCTTAAGGGTACTGGGACTCAACCCACTGTCATAGGTGCCCGACCCCCTGATCTGTACAATCATTATGACTGTAATTAAATAAAATTTGCAATTCAAGCCTAGAGAAAGAAAAGCCATCCCTGTTTCTCTTTTTCCTATTTGCATCTTGGAGTTCCATTCATGCAGTCATTCGACACATGTTTTCTTCCTCTGTCGCAGCCACGATTCTAGGCACTGGGGTTACAGTAGAGTGCATGGCAGACAAAGTTTCCTTCTAGTAGGGGTCTTAAAGCATTTGGCATCTGTGGTATCTGGATACTTCTAAGATCACAGAATCGTGCCTCACTGCTGCTTATGCTTGAGCAGTGGGCCCAATTCACTTTCTCAGGAAATACATTTTGGTGCTGGATTGTTAGGAAATAGGGCCCATTTTCTACAACATTCTATTTAGCTATAATAATACCATTTCACTCATTTGGAATACAAGGAGTTCTCTATTCAGCACACACAGGGGTTAGATAAAAGTCCTTTGTAATGAGCATCCTGACTTCACATGTAACTGTTGTAGTAAACAGAGTCCCACGGGGAGATGATCACAGTCACTTTATTCTATCTGCCGCTGTTCCTTCAAATCCTCTCTGTGGTATGATTTTTTCCACGCCCCTGTTTGAATTCAGGTCAATCCCAAAGCTTTGCTGGCCTCTCAGTTATAAGAACAGTTTCATCTTAGCAACCAAATGTCCAGCTCAATGTAGTAAGACTTCACGTTTTTATACAACAGAGACCCTCCCTCGGCCTGACAGTGTTTTAGGCTGCAGTCCTGCAGTGGCATGGGGAGAGGGGCTGGTGTTCAGATAAGGTCAGCTTCTCTTTTTACTCTTTCAGCTCATCTCTGCTCCCTAGCTGCTGCGTTTCCCCTAGAGGCAGAGGGATTAAAGTAACAGAGGCACAATTTTAGGTAGCTGATAAATTCTCATCTAGCATCAGGGCCTCTGGTCCATGAGAGTTTTTTTCTCATGGGACCATGAGGTAGGGAGGGGGTGGAATGGGGATTTTTTTTAATTAAGGTAAAGTCAAAGATACAATAAAATTCGTTCTTTATAGTGTACTGTGTATAGTGTTCTGCGAGTTCTGACAAACCCATTCAGTCACATAACTACCACTACAATAAATTTCCCCACGTCCCTTTGTACGCACCAGCTCTCCCAATCCCTAATTCCTGGCAACTTCTGGTTTGTTTTCTGTCCCTAGGGTTTTGCCTTTCCCATCATGTAAATGGAATCATATAATATGTAGCCTTTTGAGTCTGGTTCCTTTCACTTAACACAATGCATTTGAATCCATCCATGTTTTGTCTGTATCAGTTGTTAATTCCTTTTATTCCTGCACAGTGTTCCATTTGTATGGATGTGCCAGTGTGTTTATCCATTTCCTCACAGAGGGAAATTTGGGTTGTTTGCACTTTGCGGCAATTAAAATAAAGTCGCTCTAAATGTTAGTATGCAGACTTGTGTGTGAACATAGGTTTTCGTTTCACTTGGGTAAATGCCTCGATATAGAATTGTTAGATCATATGGTAAGAGTGTGTTTAACTTTACAAGAAACTGCTATACTGTTTTCCAAAGTGGCTGTACTGTTTGGCATTCTCACCAGCAATGTACCAATTTTCCAGTTGCTCTGTATTTTCGCTGACAGTTGTTCTTATAAATTTTGACACATTTTAGTCTTTCTTTTTTTTGGTTATGGTTTTATTGAGATATAATTTACATAACCATATAATTCACCCCTTTAAAGTGATAACTTCCTGGCTTGTAGAATATTCCCAGAGCTCTATATCCATTATCACAATCAATTTTAGAACATTTCTATCATCCCAAAAAGAAGCCTTGTACCCATTAGCAGTCATTCCTCATTCCCATACAAATATTCCCTCTAGCCCCTGGAAACCACTAATCTACTTTCTGTCTACAGATTTGCCTTTTCTAGACACTTCATATAAATGAAATCACACGAAGGTGGTCTTTTGTGTCTGACTTCTTTCACTTAGCATGTTTTCAAGGTTCATCCATGCTGTAGCATTTATCACTACTTCATTCCCTTCATTGCTGAATAATATTCCATGTAGAGATATACTACATGTTTTTTAAGTTTATTTATGTATTTTGAGAGAGAGAGAGCACACGCAAGTAAGGGAGGAGCAGAAAGACAGGGAGTGAGAGAATCCCAAGCAGGCTCTGCAACGTCTTTGCAGAGCCTGAGGCAGGGCTCGAACTCCTAGACCCTGAGATCATGATCTGAGCCCCTGAGCCGAAGTTGGATGCTTAACCGCCTGAGCCACCCAGGTGCCCCTATACTCCATTTTATTTATCTATTCATCAGTTAATGGACATTGGGGTTATTTCCACTTTTTTGGTCATTGTAAATGATGCTATTAGGAACATTTGTGTGCAAGTTTTTATATAGACATATGTTTTTGAACTAATAGTGGTATCTTGCTGTGATTTTCATTTGCTTTTTTATGAAACACTTTTGATGAAGTCAAGGTCTTTCCTCCTGAGACCGCTTAGGACTCATGCTCAGCGCTGGCCCCCTTGACAATCTACCCTGTGCAAACCATTTGTTGGGAGCCCTTCTCCTCATGCTGTACTCTTGGGTGGTGCCCCTTTTATTTATAATCAGTATGTGGGGGGCCCCTGCGTGGCTCAGTCTGCTGAGCATTTGACTCTTGATTTTGGCTTAGGTCATGATCTTCTGATTTATGGGGTTGAGCTCCACTTCAGGCTCTCCCCTGAGCATGGAACCTACTTGGGATTCTCTCTCTCTCTCTCTCTCTCTCTCTCCCCCCCCCCTCCGTCCTGCTCCTGATCCACACATGCATGCACTCTCTCTCTCTCTCTCAAATAAGCTTAAAAAAATCAGTATGTGGAATATATAAGGAGGGTTTTGGTGTGGTTTTTTGTTTTTACTTTTCTTTTAAACAGGCAAGTAAAGGATAAATAATAACAGAATACTTAAGTACCCACTTCTCAGCCAAAGAAATAAAACTTTATCAGTACCTTAGAGCTGTCCAACCCATCATGAACCCTTTTTACCTGATGTTTCCTCTTTCCCGAGAAATAATTGCTATTCTTTTTTTTTTATGTTTTTTTTTTAATTTTATATTTGAGAGAGACAGAGAGACAGAGAGCGAGCAGGGGAGGGGCAGAGAGACGGAGACAGAATCTGAAGCAGGTTCTAGGCTCTGAGCTGCCAGCACAGAGCCAATGCGGGGCTTGAACTCACAAGCAGTGAGATCGTGACCCGAGCCGAAGTTGGATGCTTAACCAACTGAGCCACCCAGGCGCCCCAGAAATAATCACTATTCTGAATTTTATGTTAATCACTCCCTTGTTTTTCTATGTAGTTTTACCACATGTATGAGTCATTATTGTTTAGTTTTACCAGGTTTTGTTCTTTATAGAAATAGAGTAATACAGAATATATGTAATTCTATGATTTGTCTTTCTATTCAACATTATGATTTTGTAGGACCAGAGCTAACCTATAGGGGGTCTTTGTACAGTTAAAGAAATTAAAAAGGCACCGCTCCTCCCTTCAGGGACAGGCATCCCTGTGCTAGTGTAGAGCTTGGCCCATAGAGCATGGAATAAATTTCCGTGCCTACTGAACCCATGGCCACAGCTTGCAAACACAGCCTTACATAGTAGCTTCATGTTGTTGAGATTTACCTTTGATGATGGTTCCAGCTGGGATTCATCCACTTTTATGACTATTCTGTTGTATGAATATACTGCAGTTCGTTTATCCATTTGATCAGGGGCGGATATATGAATTTTTTTCCAGTTTCCTGCCTTTAGGGCCAATGTTGCTATGAGCATTCTTGTACTTGTTGGCTGGTGCACATGTTAAAAAAAAAAAAAATTCTAAGGCTTATGCCAAGAAGTGAAATTGCTGGTTCACATTGCTGAACTTTACTGAGTAAAGCAGAGTGGTCATACCAAGTTGCGCATCAACCAGAAGTGCACATTTTTCCATAACCTCACCATCATTCGCCTTAATATTTTTGCCAGTCTGGTGAGTATGAAGTAGTATCTCGTGGTATCTGTCTTACCCTGATTAAAAATGAGGCATCTATTCACATTTTTATGAATTATTTGTGTTCTCCCTTCTATGAAATGCCTAAATCATGCCCTTTGTCAATTTTCAATTGAGTTGTTTGTCTTTTTCTTATGATATTTAGAAGTTCTTTATACATTCCAAGTAACTAATTCTTTTTGATTATATGTTTGGCAAATAGCTTCTCCTAATTTGGAGCTTGCCTTTTCATCTGATTAATGGTCTTTTTTGAGATACATAAGTTCTTAAATTTAATGTAGTAGAATTCATCAGTACTTATCTTTACATTTTCTGCATTTTTTGTGTCTTAAGAAATTCTTCCCTAACCTGAAGTCACAAAGATATTTTCATATATTCATTGGCTTCTAAGTATTATAGTTTTATTTCACATTTAAGTCTTTAATTTGTCTTGAACTTATTTATTCATTTTTTTGGTATCTGGTTCTTCTTCAAGAGTGAGAGCTATTATTAGCCCTTTACTCTTTCATATAAATTTCCATATAATTTTAGAATCAATTCATCAAGATGCCCCCCCCAAAAAAAAACTATTGGAATTTTATGGAATCTGTGGATCAGTTTGAAGAACATCAGCATATTTTCAATATTGAATATAGTAACCATAAGCATAATACATGTCTCCATTTAACTAGGTCATCTTCAGTGTCTTTCAATGAAGTTTTACAATGGACATGCACGATTTTTGATAGATTTATTCCTAGGTGCTTTATAGTGTTGTTATTGTAAATGGCATCTTTTTTTGTTGGAGTATAATTAACATACAGTATTATATTAGTTTCAGGTGTACAATATATGACTCAATGATTTTATGTTACTCAGTGCTCATAATGATAAGTGTATTCTTAATCCCCTGATCTATTTCACCCCAAAATGGCATTTTTTAAAAATTACATTTTCTGACTGTTGCTGATGTATGAAAATGCAATTGTCTTTGGGGTAATGATTTTGTATCCAGAAAGCTTGCTAAAGCTCAAATAACTTTAGTTCTTTAGTGTTTTCCAAATTGAGAAATATACCATCTATGGATAATGACAGCTTTGTTTATTCCTTTCTGATCCTTATACCCCCTTTCCTTGATATGCTGCACTGGCCAGGATACACAGTACAAAGCAGAAAAGAAGGGTTGGTAATGGGCACCCTTGCCTTAATCCTGATATTAGAGGGAATGCTTTCATTGGTCACCATTCAGTTTTGTTTCCTTTAGGTTTTTTCATAGATGCCCTTTATTGGGTTAAAGACATTTCTTTTTATTCCTAGTTTGCTAAGAGTTTCTGTAATAAATAAATGTTTAATTAATGTGGCATTACTCATAAACAATTTGTTTTCCATGTCTTTTTTTTTTTTAACTAAAACAGTTGACAATTTTATTTTCACATTTCACAGCACAAATGAAAATTGTTTTTTGTTTTTTGGGTTTTTTTTTTGGTCCACTATTCCCCTGCCAAAATCATTCTCTCTTTGATAGGAAGAGGGAAGAAGTCTTCCTTGTCATGTTGTTAGAAAACACCCAGAGGGGTGCCTGCGTGGGTGGCTCAGTCAGTTGGGCCTCAACTCTTGATTTCAGCTCAGGTCATGATCTCACAGTTGTGGGTTCAAGCCCCATATCAGGCTCCCTGCTGACAACACGGACCCTACTTGGGATTCTCTCTTTCCCTCTCTCTCTCTGCCCCTCCCCTGCTCATATGTGTGTGCTTGCTCTCTTTCAAAAAGAAAAAAACCAAACATTAAAACAAACACCCAGAGTCACAGCACCATGGTGTCCTGGTGAAGTAGAACAAGTAATATAAAATGGATATAAAGAGGCTCCGGCTTCAGGGGCTTGTGTGGCTCAGTCGATTAAGCCTCCGATTCTTGGTTTTGGTTCAGGTCATGATCTCTGGGTCATGGAATCAAGCCCCGTGTAAGTCTCCACACTCGTGGAGCCTGCTTGGCCTCTCTCCTGCTTTCTCTGCCGCTTCCTCTCTCAGTCTCTAAATAAATGAATAAACATTAAAAATTTTTTAATTAAAAGAGGCTCCTATCTCTCCTTATCTGTCTGATAGAGTCATTTATTTATGAGAGTAGAACTGCTCATAAGTTACCCAGTTTTTATGGGTTTTTTATTGCTTACCCTGAACATTACCATTTGAAAAGTTACTAATTTTACTCCTCATGAATCATATAAGAGCATTAGAATACTTTTACTCTGATCATCATCCTCCCAATATATATGCCATTCTTAGCTAGTATCTTAGGTCTCTCTTTTTTAACAGTACAGTCTGTATATTATTAATAGTTTTATTTGATAGATTTTTGCTTAGTTATATACACATATTTACCACTCTATTTATGCATGATACCTTCTTCCATCTCAGACCTTCCATTTGGGTAATTTTCTTTTTCCTTGATCTGCATGCATTTGAACTTTTCTTTATTGAAGCCTTTTAATAGCCCCTGTCTGAGAATGGGCTAACTTTACTTCCTGGACATCATTTGTGAGGCTGGCTTAAAAGCACATGATCCAAGTGATTTGCTGCTTGAAGCTGGAAAGGGTAACTATTAGATAAGGCAGACTTTGCTAGACAGGAAATGTTTCAGTCACATCAAGGGGCCCTGCTCCTAGGCATTATGGGGACTCTGTTATCTCTTACAGATACAGGAAGTCAGATACATTCATCAGATTTACCTGCAAGAATCTTAAAATCCTTTAATCTGACCAAATGATGTAAAGCAACTTAACAAAAGGGATCTCACTATATTTTGAGGTGCAGAATACAAGGTTTATAATACAAGGTTGCTTTAGTATTCCAATAAAACCACTTTCAAAACGTCTCCTGATTTCCTCAGCCTCCATAATCAACATCTGTGTTTTATGTTTGCCTGGCCTCTATTTTTTTTTTTTTTTTCTGATCACATCACTCTAATTTTCCTTTAACAGTGTAATTTGAAGGGATGAGACCATTCCCTGATTCCAGAGATCGCCTGACTCAGATATGGCATATCAAGGCATTCCATCCCCTGGACCATAGGGATGGACACTTGACTCTAGACAGGCTGAGGAGATTCCTGAAGTGGCGTCATGAAGCCCCAGACAATAAGGATTCCATGAGTAAAGCAACATGTGAGAAGCCCAAGGAATCTTGGCCTTGACATAACAGATGGAACGGGGGCCCCACTTTGAAAGCCTACCCTATGTTCACCCTAAGATTCTTTACTAAGGCTGAGTTTGTCCAAAGGGCTATATTAGTTTCCTCTTCTTTCTGTAACTACTACAAATGTAGTAACTTAAAACAACATAAATTTACGTTCTTACAATCCTGGAGGTAGAGGTGAATTCCTTCCGGATGCTCTAGGGGAGACTGTTTCCTTGCCTTTTCCAGTTTTTAGAGGCTGTCTGAATTCCTTGGCTCATGGCCCTGCTACACATCTTCATCTTTGACTGTCCTGCCTCCTTCTTTCCATTACAAGAATGCTTGTGATTACATCGGACCCAGGATAATCTCCTCATCTCAAGCTCCATAATCTAATCGCATCTGCAAACTCCCTTTTACCATGTAAGGTAACATATTCCACAGTTGAGGGATAAGGACACGGACATCTTGGGGACATCCGTCTATGGGTTGGATCCACCATGAGTTAAATGTGGATTAGGGACCAAGGTACCTCCTGACAAAAACTTCATCTGAGGAGAAGAGAGAGTTAATGGTCCAAGAACAATAATTTGGTATGAACGGAATCTCTTAAATTCAACAGAGAAATGTCTTATTAACAGATTAATTTTTGAAGAGGGAGACCTTTGATTATTCCTAAGAACTACTATCAGAAATCTGACGAGGAGGTGCTGAGAAGTTGTTTCACTACATACTGTGAGTCATTTACAACATAAGCTGGCATGACTTTGTAGCCACATAACAGAATGGGATCTGCATGAGGATGTCAGGGAAAAGGCCATGCCTTATGTCTGGATCTCACATTATTGGATTAAGTTTGGCTTCAACAAAGACTCTAATGATGATGGTTTCAAAGTGGTTAACTTTCAAGGGTATTTCTTCCCAGTCATAAATACATTTCAAGACTCAAGGGAAGAGAAAAGGGTGAAAAAGGACAGTGCTATCCGCTGCCAGCGCGGCAGGTGCTTCTGCTCCAATGCCAGGACTACTTGGCCATCAGGATGCTCGTCGGGTCACTCCAGCAGGCATGAACGGAGGAACAACAGGCACACCAAATGGCAGGAGGATGTGGCTGGGTGAGTGGTTTCAGACTTTGCCTGTGCTCCTGGTCCTCAAAGCATGTGTGTGTTGAGGGAAAGGAAAGAAGGCATGAGGGATGGTCTTGTACTCTGTAGTAGGCTTCTGAGTGAGGTTTTTCAATTTGTCTCCCAATCCGTGTTTAGATCCAACTACAGAGTCAAGAAGCAGTAAGCCCGCATTCTAAAGAGAACTGACCACCATGAAGTCACTCGCCCTGCTCACAGCTTACACAGAGGTGGTAGAAGTGGCCCTTCTAACACTAGCCGCGGCCTCAAACAAGACTTCTGACCCCACCACCTCCCCAGAGGGGACAGAAGGACTTTGTCAGGGCTGTGCTTAGGGGCCCAACACCCCCAGAGAAGATGGGAGCCTGGCAGTAGAGGGGGAGGAGGCATCCCAGAGGAGTGACTCGGGTCACGGTCCCGCCCCTGCCACGTCAGGTCCCTCCCCACACAAAGTCTGGTGAGACGGGAAGTGGACTGAAGAGCTGGACCTGGGCTGCCTGATGAGCCTCTGAAGCCCGGGAGGTGAGGTGAATCGGGGCAAGGGGAGTGTGAGAGGACCAGGCCTGGCCTCGGGGGTGGGTACGCAGAAGGACCCTGTCGTGCTCCCAAGGGATAGCATTCCCAGCGAGACCGCGTGGAAGGTTCTAGAAATCGCCACGGAGCATGCGCTAACGGCGCATAAGGCGGGCCACAGCCCGAGTTGGGACATGCACTTCCCCGCGGAGTCTCGCTCTCAGCAGCAGCTCTGGATTTGGGTGCGAGTGTATGGTGTATAGAGAAGCAGGTGGAGGGGTTGCTGAAGTAGTGACGCCTGCTGCGGGTTCATTGTGGGTGTTAGAATTGCCCTGTGTCTCAGTCGTGAACGCTTGTTGAAAATACACGACCGTGTAGAATAAAGTCTCTGGGAGAAAATATGCCAACTTGTAAACAGTGGTTATTTTTAGAAGACAATTAAGAATGACCTTTTTAGTGTTAAAAAAAAAAGCTGGACTGTCATTTACTAATCGAGAGTGATGAGGCAGTTATGGCTTGTAAACTGTCGCTGAAGGGTCCATTGCATAATGAGAAAAAAGAGGTTCAACCATTGGGACCAAAGGGTGAAAGACAAACAGAACAGTTTCACGTTTTACTCTGCTGAATTAGGATTGTTCAAAAATGCTTACAGTGAATTTACAATACTAACAGATTAAGCGCCAAGGACCTTACTTACCCCCTGATAGTAGGCAAGCTACCCTACCCTTTCCTACAAGGGAAAAAAGCCCTGGAGAGAGGACTGTTTCCACAAATGACTTTGGAGAACCAAAACAAAGGAGAGGGCATGAAACTGGCCCAACCATTTTGTGAGCAGATGAAGTCAAAGAACTTCCACTAGATTCTTAAGCACTTACACATTGGAAGGAAGGAGCAAAAGGGGTCCAATCAAGGAAACGGCTCCATGTGCCACGGCGTCAGGGTCCTTTCCCGATTTAGTGGAGTGGCCACGGCCTGCAGATGCAGGAGAGCATATCCCAAGCCAAGGCTGGCTGGGCAAGCACCTCCTTGGGCCTTTGGTGTATCACAGCAAGAGCCACAGAGGGAAGGAGACCTGGAGAGTGCACCCCAGTCTGGCTGGAGGAAATGGTGAGTTCCCCCTGGGACCTGAAGGACAGCACCCCTACCTGCACTCGGGGGAGTGTGGGGGCTTTCAGAACTAGCTAGGAAGAATTTGAGCAGGCCTGGAGTTCCCTCTGATAACAGATAGGGGTAGCCCCAAAGATACTGGGTTTTGCTAGTAATGCTGTGACCCTGTTTTTACTCATGTGGCCTGGGAAAACGGGTTACAGAGAATAAGCTGCTATAAAGAACCCAGAGACAAAATTCCAACCAGGAGGGAGCCATGTCCTTTATCTGTGTAGCTTCAGTTTTTACTTTGTGGGAGCAAATTCACAGGCTGAATGGCAGTGTGCTCATTGCCTGCACCAGTACTCAGGCACCCCATAGTCCCTGTAGGTAAGTCCTGCTGAAGGGATAGTAGACATTTTCTTCTGCCACTGCGCTGCCTTCCAAAGTAAATTTAAAATGGAACAAACGTAAAAGAGAAAGGGAGAAAGAAGAAAAAGAAAAGAGAAAAAAACAAACCTTTGGCTAAGCTTAGTTGTGGGCCTTGGAGAAAATCAGCTGAAAGGAAGGAATGGAATGAGGTGAGGGTTACTGGTGCTCACCAGGCTCCAATTACAACCCAGTGGCAAATTAAACTAGTTTGGCAATCGTTTGGGACTCAAGATAAAAGAACAGCCTTCTTGCCTTACTCCGGTCAGGGGAGTCTGAGAGAAGCTGGAATCCTCCAGGGAGGAAGAAGTAGAAAGGTGCTTTGTTTGAATGTTAGTTTTAGGATTGGAAGTCGTGGGGGTGGTGATGATGGTGAGTGGAATAAATAGAAAGGAAAAGAGAAAAGCAAAAGAACACTTCCTTTGTGCTTTTTATTTTAACAGGAAAGCTTTCCGTCTTCAGACTCTATAGACGCCACCTAGTGGGCAAACAACTCGTTCACACTCAGCACGCATCTGTGGCTGGCCCAGGTTTGATATTTCATATTTACTTTGCTTCACCTGCCAAATGCAGCAGTGTAAATGGTGTTTTAGTCCCTCAAAGGCTGCCATCCATTGGCGTAGAGGCAGCAGCTGATTTAGGCTAGTGGAAAGTGGCCCAGGAGTGCCAGGGACCCCTGGGAGCTGGGATAGACACAGGGAACTCAGCAGCTGCCAGACTTAAGGCAGGAGTCTGGAACCCAAGAGGCAGAAGACTGTCCGGGGCCTACAGCTGTCGGTGGTTAGCAACAAGCTGAGGGCCTGGAATCTGGGGCATCTGATGCGGTAGGTTGGAACTCTTAAGGCAGAAGTCTGACATTGAGAAGGTCATTATTATTTCAAGACAGTGGCACCAGCTGGCAGAAATACAGTGGTGAGATTCATCCTAGGCAGGGACTGTCCGCTGCCCATTCTGTATTTTATTTCAATATGGGTGTCTTCTGGGGCTGGAAAAGATTTGGGGGGACCACAGGAGTCTGGGCATAAGGAATATTTCAATCAGTCTGAATTTTTTTAAGTTGAGGTATAATCAACATATAACATTATATTAGTTTCAGAGGTACTCCGTGATTTGACATTTATATATATTATATATTTGTAACCACCCCAGTAAGTCTAGTTAAATATCTGCTACCTTACATGGTTAAAATTTTTTTGTGATCAGAACTTTAAAGATTTATTCTCTTAGCAGTCTTCAAATATGCAATACAGTATTATTAACTATAGTCACTATACTGTACCTTACATCCCGAGACTGATATATTTTGTAACTGGAAGCTTGTACCTTTTGATCCTTTTACCCATTTTTCCCATCCTCCACGCCCTGCCACTGACAGCCACCAATCTTTTCTCTGTATTTATGAGCTTGGGTCTTGTTTTTCAGATTTTACATATAAGTATAGTATTTATCTTTGTCTGACTTACTTCACTTAGCATAATGCCCTCAAGGCCCATCCATATCATTGCAAATGGCAAGATTACCTGTTTCTTATGGCTGAATAAAATTCCAATGTGTAGTTATACTACATTTGCCTTATCCATTCATTCATCCAGTGATGGATACTTCCATGTTGTAGGTTGCTTCTATGTCTTGGCTATTGTAAATAATACTGCAGTGAACATGGGAATGCACATATCTTTTTGAATTTTTCTTTGTATAAATATCTAAAAGTTGGACTTGCTGGGTCATATGGTAGTTATACTTTTAATTTTTTTTGTTTTGAGGAAACGCTGTACTGTTTTCATAGTGGCTGCACCAACAATGCATTAGGGTTCCCTTTTCTCCACATCCCTGCCAATGCTTGCTATTTCTTATCTTTCTGATAATAGCCATGCTAACAGGTGTGAGGTGATACCTCATTGTGGTTTTGGTTTGCATTTCCCTCATGATTCAAGATGTTGAGCATCTTTTCATATACCTGTTGGCCACCTATATGTGTTCTTTGGAAAAACATCTCTTCAGATCTTCTGCCTATTTTTTTTAAGTTTATTCATTTATTTTTGAGAGAGAGAGAGAGAGAGCATGAGTGGAGGAGGGGCAGAGAGAGAGGGAGAGATAGAATCCCAAGCACGATCTATGCTGTGGCCCAGAGCTAGGTGTGGAACTCAAACTCACAAACCATGAGATCATGACTTGAGCAGAAGTCGGGTGCTTAACTGATTTTTGAATCTGATTGCTATTGTGCTGTATGAGTTTATATATTTTGTATATTAATCTCTTATTAAATGTGTGATTTCCAAGTATTTTCTCCCACTTGGTAGGTTACCTTTTCATTTTATTGATGGTTTCCTTTGCTGAGCAGAAGCTTTTTAGTTTGATATAGTCCCACTTGTTTATTTTTGCTTTTGCTGCCTTTGCTTTTGATATCAAATCCAAAAACTCACAGCCAAGACCTATGTCAAAGAGCTGACTGCCTGTGTTATTTTCTTGGGGTTTAATGGTTCCAGGTCTTACATTCAAACCTTTAATTCATTTTAATATTTGTGTATGGTGGAAGGTAGTTGGCCAGTGTCACTTAAATTGAGTTTATGGCATTTACAATCAAAAGAATCCCAAATAATACAGTTGCTAAATCCTACTGCTAAGGGCTATGGAGAGTGCTGGTAGTCAGAACTAAAATGGCAGTAAGGCAGTAAACATGATCACTCTACCTACCTGCCCATAGCCCCTTCTAAGGGACTGTCCTGCCTAAAATATCCTGATGATCTAAGCATGTTATTTCAACCTAAAACTTGGCCAAGAGCAGAGTCTTGATCCCAGGATAGTTAGGATAGGTTAGGTTGTATTGCCTTAACAAGTAATATCCACAGTATTAGTGGCTTAGAAGACTGTGGTGGAGAGAGGAGTGATGAACTGGGTTTATTTCCTGACCATACTCCATGTCCATGACATGCCAGATTGGGGTTCCTCTACATACTGTCTTCCATTCCAGACAGGTTTTAGATGCAGCCCCCTACTGGAGTATTGCTGGTCACTACAGCAGAGGAAAAATATGGCTGAGATAATACAAAAGGTTGAATTGTCAAATCAGACTCACAGGGATCCTTGATCCTAGCCAGTACTAATATGTATTGATTATTCAAAAGATACAGGCAGTCCTAAGATACAAATGAGACCTCGAGAAACTTGGGCATGCCAATGCAGTTTTCCCTTTCTGTATTAGGACACATTTTTGTTCAGATTTAAAATTTTAAGGAAGGCTTCACTTGGAAAAAGGCAGACTTTCAGTTATGAAATGTATACAGTTTATACTCTAATCATTACACAGTTTATTGACAGTTTTCCAGTGTCAGAAAATGCATGCCCCAGAAATGCATACAATTCAGATTTGTTTACCTTAAGCAATCAAGACAAATCTCCTACTAAAAGCATTCCATAGGTGATGATTCTCTATGTGTCATCAGGAGGTGTACTTAGCACATTTACAAAGAGTAATTCCTTTCTTTTAATCCTCTCTACCACCTGTGTGTATCCCAAGGAGAAGGAGAACTGTTTGCAGGCCAGCTGCTAGCCTCTTCTTTTCTGGTGATGAATCATGCTTTGGCTCTTAAAGGCTTCTACATGGAAATGAAGCAGATCACTTTTACTTACATTTCACTGGCTAAAGCAAGTCCTATGGCCAAGCCTGGGATCAAGATGAAGGGGAAATATAATCCTTCCTCAGGGAGGGGAACCAGATATTGTTGAACAGTTATACAGTCTACCACAGGCAGCCAATCCATGTTCAGAAAGGGAGACACTGATATACAGATTTGCCTTGTATTTGGGTGATGCTGACTGCTGGCAAAGATAAACCTCTTAATTTCAGGTGTTTAATAAGAAATGCTTATTTCTTCAATTCTAAAATTGATATGGAACCACAAAAGGCCCCGAATAGCCAAAGTAATTTTGAAGAAGAAGACCAAAGCAGGAGGCATCACAATTCCAGACTTTAGCCTCTACTACAAAGCTGTCATCATCAAGACAGCATGGTATTGGCACAAAAATAGACACATAGACCAATGGAATAGAATAGAAACCCCAGAACTAGACCCACAAACGTATGTCCAACTAATCTTTGACAAAGCAGGAAAGAACATCCAATGGAAAAAAGACAGTCTCTTTAACAAATGGTGCTGGGAGAACTGGACAGCAACATGCAGAAGGTTGAAACTAGACCACTTTCTCACACCATTCACAAAAATAAACTCAAAATGGATAAAGGACCTGAATGTGAGACAGGAAACTATCAAAACCCTAGAGGAGAAAGCAGGAAAAGACCTCTCTGACCTCAGCCGTAGCAATCTCTTACTCGACACATCCCCAAAGGCAAGGGAATTAAAAGCAAAAATGAATTACTGGGACCTTATGAAGATAAAAAGCTTCTGCACAGCAAAGGAAACAACCAACAAAACTAAAAGGCAACCAACGGAATGGGAAAAGATATTTGCAAATGACATATCGGACAAAGGGCTAGTATCCAAAATCTATAAAGAGCTCACCAAACTCCACACCCGAAAAACAAATAACCCAGTGAAGAAATGGGCAGAAAACATGAATAGACACTTCTCTAAAGAAGACATCCAGATGGCCAACAGGCACATGAAAAGATGCTCAACGTCGCTCCTCATCAGGGAAATACAAATCAAAACCACACTCAGATATCACCTCACGCCAGTCAGAGTGGCCAAAATGAACAAAGCAGGAGACTATAGATGCTGGCGAGGATGTGGAGAAACGGGAACCCTCTTGCACTGTTGGTGGGAATGCAAACTGGTGCAGCCACTCTGGAAAACAGTGTGGAGGTTCCTCAGAAAATTAAAAATAGACCTACCCTATGAACCAGCAGTAGCACTGCTAAGAATTTACCCAAGGGATACAGGAGTACCGATGCATAGGGGCACTTGCACCCCAATGTTTATAGCAGCACTCTCAACAATAGCCAAATTATGGAAAGAGCCTAAATGTCCATCAACTGATGAATGGATAAAGAAGATGTGGTTTATATACACAATGGAGTACTATGTGGCAATGAGAAAAAATGAAGTATGGCCTTTTGTAGCAACGTGGATGGAACTGGAGAGTGTGATGCTAAGTGAAATAAGCCATACAGAGAAAGACAGATACCATATGGTTTCACTCTTATGTGGATCCTGAGAAACTTAACAGAAACCCATGGGGGAGGGGAACGAAAAAATAAAAAAGAGGTTAGAGTGGGAGAGAGCCAAAGCATAAAAGACTCTTAAAAACTGAGAACAAACTGAGGGTTGATGGGGGGTGGGAGGGAGGGGAGGGTGGGTGATGGGTATTGAGGAGGGCACCTTTTGGGATGAGCACTGGGTGTTGTATGGAAACCAATTTGACAATAAATTTCATATATTGAAAAAAAATTAAAAAAAGAAAAAGAAAAAGAAATGCTTATTTCTTTTTCACATTATAATTCAACATGATATTTGGCAGGTAGCTTTCCACGTGGTAATTCCAGATCCTAGTCTCCTTCCATATAATTACTCCACTCCCCCTTATGGCCTTAGAGTTCTCTTCCAGGGAAAGAAAGGATGAAGAAGTGAGAACAGGTGCTTCTGAAGAGCTTTGGTTCATAAGTGACACACAGTTTCACCTACACGCAAGGTTGACTGTATTCCCAGACTGTAAGGCTACTTCCCAACCACGACTCTACACAGTGGAGAGGGAACAAAATCTCTGGTGGAAGCCAGCCATCTCTGCTGCAAGCATAAAACATGAGGCTAGAAAGGCCTTCCTCTTGGAAATATCAACTGGCAAACACTAAAAGAATTTTCTAATTTGTGATGGAGCTGTAGCTAAAGGAATATATCCGTTAGAATTGGGTTGAGTTGTGGATGGGGGAGGAGGAGGGAGCAGCTTTAAAAAGAAGTTCGTTTTTCTTAATGTAAAAGTCTAAAAATGACCATCCCAGGTCTAGGGTCATGGCTTGCTTCATGAAGATGTCAGGGATCAAGGACTCTTCTATCTTATTTTAGAAGGCATGGCCTTCATTCCCAAGGAAAGGCTTCTTCCCGGTTCCATGACCAGCCATCTGTCTATGGCTGTCTAACCAACAAGAAAGGATAAAGAAGGGAATAAAGGGCTCATACCTCCTGTCATTTTTTTTTTAAAGGTTCCTGGAAATCACCCTAAGATACTTGTGTTCGTATTCCACTGGCCAGAACACAGTCATGTAGCCAAATCTAGATTCAAGAGAGCTGGAAAATGTGATCTTTACTCTGGTAGGCCAGGTAGTTAATAAGTTAACTGCTGGGGAAAGAACTGCTCTTTTATTTTTTATTTTATTATTTTTTAATAAAGCCTAATGGATGGGATTGGACATGAACAGGTAGTCTCCTTGCAGATTAACCTTAATGAGCAAGAGTTAAAGATAATTCGGTTGCTTTTCACAACATAATCACAGAAAATTTGAATCTTTCCCTGTCGTGCAAGAGAGCATGATTGGTGGAGTGGGGATCTAGGTACAATGGTATATTAGTTTCTTAGGATTGCTGAAGCAAAGTACAATGGACTGAATAGCTTGAACAATAGAAATGTATTGTCTCACAGCTTTAGAGGCTAGAAGTCCAAGATCAAGGTGTTGGTAGGGTTGTTTCCTCTCAGGGGCTCTGAGGGAAGGATCTGTTCCAGGCCCTCTCTGGCTTGCAGATAGGTGTCTTCTACCTCTGTCTCTTCTCATCATCGTCCCTCCACACGTCTGTCTCTGTGTCCAAATGCCCCCTTTCTTACAAGGATCCTGTCGCATTAGATTAGGGCCCATCCTAGTGACCTCGTTTTAACTTGTTTTCTTCTGTATAGACATTATGTTCTGAGGTACTGAGATTAGGATTCCAACATATCTTTTTTGGGGAGATACAATTCAACCCATAACAAATAGTGGAGGATGGGATGGCAAGAACCTTTATAAATAGCAATGTTTAATATTCAGTTTAAATGTTCCATTCATGTATTTTCAAAATTATTTAAAGTTAGTTAACATACAGTGTAGAATTGGTTTCTAGAGTAGAACCCAGTGATTCATCACTTACATATAACACCCAGTGTTCATCCCAACAAGTGTCCTCCCTAATGCCTATTACCCGCTTAGCCCATCCCCCTACCCACCTCCCTTCCAACAAACCTCAGTTTGTTCTCTGTATTTAAGATCTTTTATGGTTTGCCTCCCTCTCTGTTTTTATCTTATTTTTCCTTCCCTTCCTCTATGTTCATCTGTTTTGTTTCTTAAATTCCACATATGAGTGAAATCATATATTTGTCTTTCTCTGACTGACTTATTTCACTTAGCATAATACATTCTAGTTCAATCCACGTTGTTGCAAATGGCAAGATTTCATTCTTTTTGATTGCCAAGTAATATTCTGTTATGTGTGTATATATACGCACACACGTCATCTTCTTTATCCATCAGTCAATGGACATTTGGGCTCTTTCTGCACTTTGGCTATTGTTGATAGGGCTGCTATAAACATTGGGGTGCATGTGCCCCTTCAAATCAGCATTTTTGTATCTTTTGGATAAATACCTAGTAGTGCAGTTGCTGGGTCATAGACTAGTTCTATTTTTAATTTTTCGAAGAAGCGCCATACTGTTTTCTAGAGTGGCTGTACCAGTTTGCATTCCCACCAATAGTGCAAAAGGGTTCCCCTTTCTCTGCATCCTTGCCAACATCTGTTGTTTCCTGAGTTGTTCATTTTAGCCATTCTGACAGGTGTGAGGTGGTATCTCAGTGTGGTTTTGATTTGTATTTCCCTGATGATGAGTGATGTTGAGCATCTTTTCATGCGTTTGTTAGCCATCTAGATGTCTTCTTTGGAAAGAAGACATGTCTTCGTCCATTTCTTCACTGGATTATTGTTCTGCTCATTTAGATATAAAACCCCTCTATTACCCCAAATCTTCAGTAAAAAGTCTGCCATGTATGTTAGAGGCACTTTGGAGAATGTGAGTGAGGAAGTACTCTTGGTGTGCTGATCCCACTCTGTCTACTCTCAGAGTAAGCCTGGAGAGTGCATGCCCCTAAAGCATCCGTCAGCCACTCCCAGATGAGGACATGTTGGTGGGTAAATACAACTTCCTCACTCCCTGGTTGGGACAACTCTGAGGTTTGTCCCTCGCGTCATCTCCAGAGTCCCCAGTGGCATGGACCACCAGTTGCCCACAGTGGTAATGTATGCTTTACTGACTGACTTTGCCTCCTGACCTCACATCTCCACTCCCTCACTGGTGTTTCCCCGGGGTTACCTCGCAAGTAAACTACTTGTGATCAAAACCTAGCCCGAGGGCTTGCTACTAAATGATCCTACACTTAGGCAGTGCCCAAAAGTTTGAAAACTTAAACTGAAATCCAAGAGCTTTATAAGTATGCTTAGGAAAAATATCTCCATATTTTTAATGTCTGTTAATGTCTTTAATAACCTCCTGTGGTGGAGAGCCAATACTGTGTCAGAGTCTCTTGTTTCATTCATGGGCTTTCAGCATAAAGTTTGAAAAGGTGGAAACAACAAATAATTGTATTTTCAAAGTTCATTTTTAGTTTGCTCCCTGCTAGCACCTTAAAACAGATGGTATCCATTCAAATGAAAATGAGGTACAAGTGATTTTTATTAAAATTAACATTCAATTTAAGTTTTGCTTTATTATGCATACCACAAATAACTGTGTGAGTTCCCTGTAAATAGGGTGTATATTCGACATAATTCATAGTTATTCATGCTCTACCAATTACATTGAAATTATGACTGGAGTTACCACAGAACCTCAATAATAATTACTATATAATTTGCAGTTTTCCGGATTGGGGAGCTCTTTGGAAGCTGCAAGTAACTAGCCAATTGTTTTTAGAGAGTACAGTAATGACTGTTATTACAGAGGAGTTGAATGAAGCTCCTTTTTATGCCCTGAAGATTACTTGATAATTACATTTGATGCTATCATTAAAAAAAAAGTCAGCAACAGATAAACAGAGAGCAAACTAACTATAATAACAGTCCAATAATGTGGGCCAATATCGTTGGCTGTGAAAATTAACACAATCTGCCATCGATTTTTAGTTCTCTAATGGGAACACCTGCATATACAAGTACACTTAATTAGATGGATTGCCTTGCCTCCTGAATGGCATTAGAAGAACAATAAGTGAAATTGAAGGGAAGATTTCTGAGATTTTGTTTGTGATGTGAAAGTACAGTAAGGCCACAGAGATGATTCAAAGGAAGCCAGCCCCCCTCACCGCACCCAAAACGAACACAGCTCCATCCTCCCTTCAAAGTCCTCCGTATGGTGCTCTGATCATCCCGGCATCTCTTTTCAGTAACCTGACCCTGGACTAGAATGTATTACTGTGGCCCACTTCTCAGAAAATCTCTATTTTCTATAGATGAAGCCCATTAAAAGATTTCTTACTTGTAAGTACTTGAAAACAGTATTTCTCCTCTACTGTTTTCCCTTTTAATGTTTGTTTATTTTAGAGAGGGTGCACGCACACGCACACATGCACACATGCGCCCGTGAATGGGGGAGGGGCAGAGATATGGGGGGGGGGGACAGAGGATCCCCAAGAGGGCTCTGTGCTGACAGCAGAGAGCCCCGTGCAGGGCTTGAATTCACACAAACCATGAGGTCATGACCTGAGCCAAAGTCAGACGCTAGACCGACTGAGCCATCCAGGTGCCCCAACTTTTTTCCCTTCTAAACTAGGCCTTCCTAGACTTTGCCCAGACATTTTTTATGCAGGGCGATGCTTCTCATAGGCGCTGACCCCAGGCTAGTGTCAGGGATTCCAAGTTTGCTTTCAGTCCTGTGAATCTCCTTTCCCCTTTCTCCTCCTCTCACCTTTAGTGCATGTCTGGGCAAAGCTTATTTTTATGACGTGATCTTGTGCCATCCCTGTGCTACCTTTCCCAGTGCCAACTGCTCTGTAAAATTACCTCCAGGGGGTGAATGAAAGATTCTCTCCCCATTTTAAATACCTCAGCCAAGGCCAGGGCCGACACTGAAATCCAGAGCCAAGGCCAGGGCTTCTGAAATGCAGTGTCCTAGGCTGCACCTCGTCAAGTTACCTTCCTGCAACTCTTGGGTATAGCTACAATAAGTGCCCACCGTCCTGACCTCCCTGCTGGAAGAAGAGAAGTCCCTGCCTGCGAACAGCCACAGTGACAGCATCAAGACAGTCTCTGCCACGCTCATTTTCTGTGGCAGCTAACTCGAAGTAAAAGCTCCTGCCTTTCACTGGTAGGTTGCCCTGGGAACCGCCGTTTTCAGTCTATTAAGATCTTTGTTCATATTTTGTCTCGCTGCTAGTATTGGCTCCTGTTTCTAATGTTAATAAGACTTCCACCAGCCGGCTCGCTGAAATGGCCCTCTTATACTTTTATTCAACTGATAAACTCCAACCACTTTATGACAAAACCATTTTATTTAACGGTCTCCAAAAGCACCCCATAAAATGCTTCACGAGTCCTTTCTTGAGGCCTTTGTAGCAAGACCTACTAGACTTTCAGAATTCCTGTGACCAGAGTCTCATCTACTTCTAGAAGACTCTAGGTGGTGGAAGGACCCCCTATAGAAAATCTACTGGCGGTATGGACGACATGACAGACTGATAAGATGGCTAGAAAGGCTGAAGTAGACACAGTTGGAGGTGCTGCCCAGCTGTCCCTCTGTCAGGAAACTTCCTTCCTCCCCTTCTTCCATAGAATTGGGCCACCAGCAACTGAATCAATTCTGGTACACCATCCGTCTGGCCTCAGTGATTGGTGCAGAAGTGGGTATGTGACCCACAGAGGACTCTTCTGTGTCTTTTCTATGATAGCTAGATCTTGTGAAAGAGAATAAATCTCTTCCCTTGGCATGACAAAGACTGCAAGTAGCCAAAAACATGGAGAGAGAGAAAGACAGAGTGAGAGAGTATCTTGATAACATAATTTGACCTATTGGGCTTAACTGTGCTGGAAGAAGCCAACACATGTGTTTTTTTTTTTCCTTAAACTAATTTGAGTGAGTTTCCTGCCACATGCAGCTAACAGAATTCCAGCTAATAATCCCATTTATTTTACAGATGAGGAGCCTAGGAGTTCAAGAGGTTAACTGATTTACCTAAGTCCACTCATCTAGTTAGTAATATGGCCAATTGGAAAGCACGTTGTAAAAGAATGTGACATGAACCATCTATTCGTGCTGGGTCAGAGAAAAAGGACCCTGTTGAAAGCTATTTGGATGCTGATTCTGTCATTAGCTCTTCCAGCTCCATGCCAACCAGCTCTCCTACGTCATCTGAAAATGTGATAAGCAGCCAAAAAATGTCTAAGCCACTATTAATATTCTTAAACAAAAGTATATCCCAAGTGCAGAAACCTTCCTCCAGAATGACATTGACCCACTGACCAATCTTCTTTTGATATAGCTGTTCAGTTGCTTGCTAACCCACCTAACTACTGTCACGCAGGCTACACCCTTGCTACTCAAAGTGTGGCACGTGGACTTGTGCAACACCACGAAGCTGGTTAAAATGCAGCTTCTCGGGCCCCACTGCAGACCTCCAGAATCAGAATCTGCATTTTAACAAGAGGCTCAGGGGATTCACTGCACAATCAAGTTTGAGAAGCATGGATATTGGTTCTTCACCTTAACAACACACACACACACACACACACACACACACACACACAATTTTGCCACATGTAGTAGTCCCCATTTATCTGAGGATTTGCTTTTTGCAGTTTCAGTTACTGGCAGTCAACCACAGTCCAGAAGCAGATGATCCTTCTCCGGACGTATTGTCATGTCAATAGCAACCTAACGCTATGTCACAATGCCTACATCATTCACTTCACTCCATCTCATCAAATAGGCATCTTATCAGCTCACATCATCACAAGGGTGAGTACCGTATAATAAGATATTTTTTAATTTTTTTTTTTCAACGTTTTTTATTTATTTTTGGGACAGAGAGAGACACAGCATGAGCGGGGGAGGGGCAGAGAGAGAGGGAGACACAGAATCGGAAACAGGCTCCAGGCTCCGAGCCATCAGCCCAGAGCCTGACGCGGGGCTCGAACTCACGGACTCACGGACCGCAAGATCGTGACCTGGCTGAAGTCGGACGCTTAACCGACTGCGCCACCCAGGCGCCCCTAATAAGATATTTTGAGAGAGAGAGAGAGAGATCACATTCGTGTAACCTTTATGACACTATATTGTTATAATTGTTCTATTTTATTATTAGATATGTTAACCTTTTACTGTATCTAATTTATAAATTATTTTTTTATCACAGGCATGTATATATAGGAAGAAACATAGCATATATGGGTCCGGTACTATCCACAGTTTCAGGCATCCACTGGGGGCCTTTGAACATAAAGGGGGACCTTTATCCTTTGTACCTTTAATGAGTTGATACATACATGCCCCTTATCTAAAAGTCAGGCACTTTTGTGGAAATAAGAAATACAGTAGTTTGATGTGTCTCTTTCTTGCTGAATCTGTGCAAGCTCGTATTGATCGCTATTGATAAACTATTTTAATGAAAAGAAATATTGCCTGGGCTTAACACCAAATTGCCAGAACTACAGATTAGAGTACCTTTCTTTTTTTTTTTTTTTTTTTTTTTTTGACTTTTGGAAAATTGGGATCACATTTGCCCTTCTTGAGTCTTTCAAAAACCACCCCAAATATTCTTCCAACACATTCTTCACACTTCCTTAAAGATGGCAAAGGGGTTCAGCGATTTCATTTGCAAGTGTTTTCGGTATTCTGGAACTCATCCAGGTTAGGTCATTCAAGCTAATTTAGAGCATCTAGGTCACTGGATTTCAACCCTGGCTGCACATTAGAATCACCTGAATCATTAGAATCACAGCTTTAAAACTACCTGTGCTTGGGCCCCTTCACAGGCCAATTGAATCCACATCTTGGGGGGCGGGGGGAGAGAGTATCAGCAGGGTATTGCTTTTTTAAGCACCCCCAGGTGATGCTAGTGTGCCAGCAGAGGTAAAAGCCATTGAAAAGAGGACTGAGGTTTTTAAAAATCTAATTCCCAGGGTGCAGAGAATCAGAATCTCTGGTCGAGGCTCAAGCATCAATAGTTGTAAGCCCCCCAGATGATCCTTGGGTGCAGCGGGACAGAGAACCACTGAGCTGGGTGAGCCCAATAAGCTCTTCTCCCCTAATTGAGCGCCTTTCCTGATGTCAGAATTTGTCCCATCCTTCTTTCCTGTCTGAAGGGAATTCCCCTTGATGAAGGAATTCAAAACGAAACAGAAGTTCCTGATGCCTTTCACAGAGTTTGTTTTTCAGTTTTATCTTGGCTTTTCTTTATTTCCTCCTCAGTAGTGTGAAATGTTCTTAAAAAATACTTTTTTTAATTTTTTTTAACGTTTATTTATTTTTGAGACAGAGACAGAGCATGAACGGGGGAGGGTCAGAGAGAGGGAGACACAGAATCTGAAACAGGCTCCAGGCTCCGAGCTGTCAGCACAGAGCCCGACGCGGGGCTCGAACTCACAGACCGTGAGATCATGACCTGAGCCGAAGTCGGCCGCCTAACCAACTGAGCCACCCAGGCGCCCCTTAAAAATATTTTTTAATGTTTATTTATTTTTGAGAGAGAGAGGGAGACAGAGTGTGAACAGGGGAGGGGCAGAGAAAGGGAGACACAGAATCCAAAGCAGGCTTTAGGCTCCGAGCTGTCAGCACAGAGCCCAACGCAGGGCTCGAACTCACAGACTGTGAGATCGTGAACTGAGCCGAAGTCGGATGCTTAACCGAATGAACCACCAAGGCGCCCCTGAAATATTCTTGATTTGACCAGCTTGTCCCTAAGAAAACACTGCCCAGTCCTCGTGAAGCCTATCATGTCCCTAGTTTAAGAATCTAGAAACATTTATGGAGTAAGCCATTTGCATTCCGTCACCTTAGTGCAATATCCTTCCCAGACTTTTCCCCACACCTGCAGGACAGTTATGATTGACACCATTAGGCAGATGAAGAAACTGAGGCTCAGAAAAACTAAGTGACTTGCTCAGAACTATACAGCCATTAGGTGGCCGAACTAGGATTTGAATCCATGGCTCTTTGGCTCTAAAAATCATACTCTTTTTCATTATGGCACAGTTCCTCCCACGTTTTTTGGGGTTTTTTGTTTTTTGGTTTTTTTGCTCCTCACAATTCTATTTTTAATTAAAATCTTAGGTGCATAAATTTTCCAGTATACTAAATTCTTATCACAGATAAACCAGACCAGGCATGGAATATCTATCACTGATTCCTAGAGAAGTTGTATTAGCATGACCTGGAAGCAGGCAATCTATTCCTTTCTATAAGTCATAACTACAAGAGCGGACCATGATATCTTCAAATGTTTGCACGAGTTTTTAAGCCATGGGAGTACAGTGCTTATAGATCTGTTTTCATTATAGATCTATTTCCAACGTGTTTTCTAACTTATTAAATAGTATTTTTAAAATACCATAATTCCTTGCAATCCTCTCCCCAAAAAGTAGAAATCTAAATCCACACATCTCACCTATTAACTAAAATCTTATTTCTAAGATTTAGGTATAAGGTGGCTAAGTGGTCTCCATTTTCAAGGAAGAGAAAACATAAAATTGGTTTGACTTGTATTTGAGGGATTTAGATTAAATATGAGGAAGTTCTTTATTATGTTAAGTATGGGGAAAAGGAAGTTTACCTGTCCACCTCTAATGGGCTTTTTCAGTGAAATCAGGACTTCATGAAAAGTGGAGAGAGGAGGAATAACATTCTACTTCTTTAGGGATGGTTTATTTTGCACTGACAGTTCTGGGCTGTTTGAGATGCATTAGGACAAGTTGGAGGAATCCTGGCCTGCAACCTAGAGAGAGGCAAAGGTGATCATTTCTTCTAAGATAATTCTCATTGTAGTATTTCAGGACTAGAGTAAGGTGTCAGAAATGGGAAGTGAGGGACATGTCTGCCTTTTAAAAGTTAAAATGCCAGAGAAATACATTCTGGATCGGAGAACGTAGGGTCAAAGTCACCTCAAGAAGACCAGGCTAGCAAGGTTCCACTAGAACTTATTTTCATGTAATTTCTGTTCTTCATCCTTTCTGCTGCCTGGAATGGGTTGAAATGGATGGAGCTCTCTCAGTTATATTGGATCATGAGATGGCATTGAGAATAGAAGCCACTTTGATGAATATAGCAAATAAAAAATAGAGGGTCTATTCCAGACCAGAAACTGTTCTCCATCTGAGGCAGATATTATGCATTCTTCTGTTACATGCAGCCCAATCTAGTCCACTAATAGATTCACATTTTGGTAAGCTCTTGAGCCTTCTTAGCCCAGGGCCCCATGGAAAGCAAGGAGTAGAGATCCATTCAAAGAAAAAGTACATAAAACCAGTTCAGGAAAAATATATAGTAGCCAGATCAGCTCAGTAACTGAGGGTGTTACTGAACTGAAAATATTCTGTTAACCAGCTCAAAGATGGTAGTATCGCCCTTTCCTGACCAGAAGAAAATGATTTTAAATCTTACTGGATTTTGGTCCACGTTCCTGGAGGAAGCCTAAGGGAGGCTGAGTGAAGGCACCAGGGGAGCAACTGCTGTCTAAAAAGCTCCACTGCAAGCAGGCTAATTGCCCCCTCTATAGATGTAAAGATTCAGGACTCAATTCAGAGTGTTGTTCAGATCCCAGTACTGACTGAAGTAGTGAGGTCTCTCGGCGTCACCTTAAGAGCTAACCTTTTGGCAAGAGCAGCGTAAGAATCTTTAATTACTCTTTTCTTTAACTGATATCAGCTGCTCTGTCCATTTGATACAACCTGCACTGAATGGAGACTCGTGCATTTAGTCTTCTCCTGGCCGTGGGGCTTGCTTAATTATTCTTGGCATCCAGTTTATCACCTTAGAGCCTTCCTCATGAAAGACATCATTCACACCTCAGAGAAAGGAGCTCTTTATAATATGGCATTTTCTGGAGAAGATTTCACCTACCAAATGGGAAAATACAGCTTGTCAGCCAGACTGGTGGAACATTTTTCATGCTCTGAAAGTTTTCTTCCAGCTACTCAGCAGGCTGTGTTCTGGGCCATTTTCAAGATCTACTGAGAGCCAGTGACTGCTTGTGCCCACAGACTGGGCTGCCACTCAGCCCTCCTGGTAACACTTCTGTGCTTGAGTCCTCTTCAGAAATACCGTGTTGCTTTAGGAGGAGCAATGAACTGCTCTGGGTTCAGATTCTGACTCTGTCCCTCACCTTGAAGTGGCCCGGGATGACACCTTTGGGCAAGTCAGTTAATTTCTCAGGGCCTCAGTCCACTTATTTGTAAAATAAGTGGTTAAAGTATTAACGCTTTCAGCTTAAAATACTGTAATTTTGTGGGTTTTCTTATTGGGAATAGAAAAATGAAAACATTTTGCTCCGCATGAGCAATTACTTTTTATTGCTGAAATAAAACACATACTTTGCCAAAAGCACAAATGTATATTAGCAGAAAGGTTAAAATGTAAATTTCCATATTCTCACCACTGTTCGTATTTTATATTTTTCCTACATACTTTAAAAAAAATTTTTTAATGTTTTTAATTTATTTTTGAGAGAGAGAGAGAGAGAGAGAGAGGGAGAGAGAGAAAGAGACAGAGCATGAGCAGGGAAGGGGCAGAAAGAGAAGGAGACACAGAATCCGAAGCAGGCTCCAGGCTCTGAGCTGTCAGCACAGAGCCCGACGCAGGGCTTGAACTTGTGAACCACGAGACCATGACCTGAGCTGAAGTTGGATGCTTAACCAACTGAGCCACTTAGGTGCCCTTCCTACAGACTTTTAAATAAGCATAAACATGCTAGAAATCTTTTTGCAAAAATATCACATCCAATCACCTGTTCTGTGGTCTGCTTTTTCACTGAACACGATATTCAAAACATTTCTCTGTGTCAAATATGTATGGAGATATATATATATATATATATATATATATATATATATATACACACACACACACACACACACACACACACACACATCATCATGTTAATGATCACACAGAATTCTCAGAATGTAGCACAATTTGTTTAACTAAACTTCTGTTTTTTGCTATTGTAAATATTGCTGTATTGAAATCCATATATGTATAGTTGACCCTGAATAATGCAGGAGTTAGGGGCATCAACTCCTTGCTCAAAATCCACATATTGTTTTTGGCCCCCTAAAACTTAATTACTAATAGCCTGCTGTTGACTGGAAGCCTACTGGTAATGTAGACTGTTGATTAACACATATTTGTATTATATGTACTAGATGTATTCTTACAATAAAGTAAGCTAGAGGAAAAGTGTTATTAAGAAAATTGTAAGGGCTAGAAAGTACATTTATAGTATTGTAGTTATTGAAAAAAAACCCACATGTAAGTGGATCCATGCAGTTTAAACCTATATTGTTCAATGGTCAACTGCACATCTCGTGTAATGTCTTTTTCCTTCAGATAATTCCTAGAAATGAAGTTCCTGAGTTTGACACTACCCTTCTTTTAAGGATTTTATACATGTTCCAAGTCATCCTTGAGTAAGTTGTATGAATTTACTTTCCTCAAATGTAAGAATGCCTTTCCCCATCCTCTCTCTCGTTCCTTTTATTGCTTGTTTTTCTGATAGGTATATCCTATTCCTTTTAATTTTTCATTCTTTGGCAAAAAGTGGGATTTGTTCTTTGTATTTTTCTTGGAGATTTGTGTATTTTCCCTAGAAAACGGTCTATGTCCTATGTCCACTTTTTTCTGTTGGGACTATGTCTGGGGTCTCTTGTATAGGCATAGCTGCTGCCACCTTAACACAGAAGATGGATGAGACATGACAGGTGAATGGGCGAAGAGGGAGGGAGTCCCCAAGGAAGGCAGGCAAACCCATGTGCTCCCACATGGCCCCTGGCACTCCCAGCCCCTAGGTAACATGCTGCAGACACACAGAGGAGGGAGATGTCAAATCGGTACCCCTGTGGATGTGAGGGAAAGGAAGGAGCCCTTAGGTGACTACCTAAACCTTGGTTGTCACAGTAGGGTCAGGACACAGGGCGATTCAGAGCAGTCCAGGAGCCGTCACGTAGAAAAAGTGACTAGGACACAATGAGTGATAGATGGGGAGGAGGAGGTACACAAAATGTCCAGCTGCATTCAATATCCACCACATATTTATGCTTTAGTTATTTGATAAATATTTGAGTATTTACAATGAGCCAGGAACTGCACTTGCCAAAATAAATTAATACACTACAGGGGCGCCTGGGTGGCTCAGTCTGTTAAGCATCCAACTCTGAATTTTGATTCAGGTCATGATCTTATGGTTTGTGAGATCAGGCCCCACATCACAGAGCCTGCTTGGGAGTCTCTCTCTCCCTCTCCCACTCCCGCTTGTGCATGCTCTCTCAAACAAACATTTAAAAATAAACAAACTACAATAATATTTTTACCTATATAACTATCTGTTTTTTGTTTCTTCAAAAGGATTCCATTTTTAGCATTCAGCAGCAGACTAGGGAGTATTTAATTTCATTTGAAACAGAATGCGTAGTCAGAACACTAAATGGGATGGGATCTGAATGGATGAGTTGAATACTTCTCCAAGTGATATGTTGTTCTGATAGAACCTTGTGACTAGACAGGACCTGGAGATGACATGACGATTTGCAACGATGCCTTAAATGGTTTCCTTGGGGCTGGGAAAGTGCTAGAACGCTTGGTCAGCCAACTCACCATATGGGAATATGTTTTCACAAAAGGCAAACTATTAACAGACTGTTTTGAGTAGTAGTGGATGGGACTAGCAATGGTAGTGGAACGTCTATCAGTTTTTACGGTAAATGTATATTACAATATTTTATGACGATCTCCAGACTATTGACATGAGAGAAATGGAAACTTCTGAATATGACCCTGTGGTAGCTGGTCAGTAATTCACTACAGTTGACTCAGAGAAGATTTCAGACTCGGTAGAATTCAGCTGCTCTTCCTTGCCTGTCCCCAAAATACCACACCCTGGTGCAATAAAAAATCAGGACTTCAGCCATGTGGATTCTCTCAAAGGTAAGAGGTAGCACAGTAAATAAGTCCCTCCTTCTTTATTACTTGCTCATTTTGGGTGTGTCTTCATAATTTTTCGAGGCAGTTTCCATTTTCACCCTGGGTGTATCACTTGCCCAGCCAGTTTTTCCTCTCTGTGTTTTGTTCCATTGGAGCAGAGGCTAAATACCATGACTTGCAGCTTCCAGGCAAGGGGGTGGGGGTCAGGAGCAGATTTTGCAGTATCTCTAGAAATCTTCCAAATAATAGCCATTCAGGAACATAGACCTTAGTTTCAGTGGTTCAGGAGAATTCATTTGGAGTAGAGAAAACTCATTGGCTGGTGGCAGTGATTCAAGCCGCTCGCTTCACAAAGAATATTGCCAGAGCCAAATTCTTTGCCAGTTATGGAGGTCAGAGGTGAGGTAACTGTGCTTACAGGGCAAAGCTCTTTTACAGATCCCCTTGGCTTTCTGCTTTCTTCTTTATAGCTGATTAACACCCAATGGCCATTTCTTTAAAAAAGAAAAATTCAATTTCTTGGTTTAATTAACTTCCCTAACACAGTATTCACTACAGTCTGCCGGGATTCAAACAATGATGAGACTTCGTCATATCTGATTTCAGTTCGAGGTAATTCATTGCTGTAGCTCACTAAATTCCAAATACTGTCCCAGGGCTTGTGTGGTCAAAAGGAGGCCTGAACTTTACCCTCGGCTGGCACATGTGAGGATTTTTACATGCTGAGTTAGTGTATCCACTATAGGTGCTTTTTGGAGAGCCCGAAACTTTTTGCCTTGGTTTGACATTTTGCCTTAACTTCATGGTCACAGTCTTAAGATCAGTCTTCCATCCTTTTTCAGTGCATTCGCTGATGGCATGGGTTTTGTTATCGTTAATTTTAACATGGCATGGAGTACTTCTTACTGCCTCATTCTCTGAATGATCAGTAAATAAGTGTTTATGGAGAATCCAGAGAGCATGGTTTACTTTATACATTTACTAAGTATCTGCAGGTTTAGAGAATTCTATTTGCTTTTATTCTTTTATTACAGCTGTAAAGCATTATATGGTAGAGGCAATAAAGTATAATGGTTAAGTGCATGAATGCGAAGCCAAATTGCCTGAGTTCAAATCTAGCTCTGAAATGTCACAACTGGGCGAGTTAACTGATGACTCTGTGCCTCAGCTTCCTCATATGTAAAATCAAGATAATAATAGTATCTAATTTGGGGATTGTTAGGTAGTAAATTAATTAAGAAATGTGAGGCAGTTAGGGGTGCCTGGGTGGCTCAGTCGGTGAAGCATCCGACTTCAGCTCAGGTCATGATCTCACGGCTCGTGAGTTCGAGCCCGGCGTCAGGCTCTGTGCTGACCGCTCAGGGCCTGGAGCCTGCTTTGGATTCTGTGTCTCCCTCTCTCTTGGCCCCACCCCCACTCACACTCTGTCTCTGTCTCTTTCAAAAAAAAAATTACAAAATTTTTTTTTAAATTTTTTTTTAATGTTTATTTATTTTTGAGACAGAGAGAGACAGAGCATGAATGGGAGAGAGAGGGAGACACAGAATCGGAAGCAGTCTCCAGACTCTGAGCCATCAGCCCAGAGCCTGACGCGGGGCTCGAACTCACTAACCGTGAGATCGCGACCTGAGCTGAAGTCGGACGCTCAACCGACTGAGCCACCCAGGCGCCCCTACAAAATTTTTAAAAATAAATAAAAACAAAAAAATTGAAGAAAAAGCAAAAGAATTGAAGAAATGTAAAGCAATTAGAACAGTGCTTCGGCTCATCATAAGTTCTCACAATTCCACTCACAGTGAACAGTTATTAGAGGATATCACTACTGAAAGATCATTATTATTTCACTGAGGAATTATGAATTGTCTACAACTAGCAGTCTTGTCAACCGTCTTTCATCTATTACCTATATTGTGCAATGCATGGTGGGTGATGAAGCCACAGAGGTGAATCCTACATAAGCTCTACCCTTGAATTAATTGGGAATTTGACACATTCATCACAATTGAGTGATGATTTGTTGCATGAAGTCGCCTAGTTGCGCCAGCCTGGCTATTGACTGAGTTAGGACCCCATGCAGCACAAGATAGTAGGAAGTATCTCAGCGTTCTGACATCCAACTCATTATTTCCTCTAAGGCTTTCTGAATTACCTCACCTCTGTTGGTGATCTCTGCTCCTGGAAAAAGCCCGGACCTAAGAAAGGAAACAATCCCCAGGGACCTTTAAGGAGCACCTTGAAGAAGGTGTTAGTGCATGTTACCTATTCTAAGACGCACATTTTTTCCCGCCTTTTTATTCCTCTGAAATCAGGTGCAGCAAAGACGCATTGCCAGCGCCATTGCCTCTGTGTGCAAAAATGTGGTCTTAGGTGCTTGGCTGTCCCTTCCCTAGAGTTATGTGCATTGTCAGTACCACAGGACTTGAGGTTTATTGTTAAAACATCTTCAAAATGATCATAATGTGGCATGGACTAAATGAAAACCTACTTTACTACACATACAGGAAGGCACAGAAACACCGCTGTAATATGTGACTAAAAAAGAAATGGCTGCGCTCGCTTCGGCAGCACATACACTAAAATTGAAACGATACAGAGAAGATGAGCACGGCCCCTGCGCAAGGACGACACGCAAATTTGTGAAGCGTTCCAGCTGTAAAAAAAAATAATGACAAGTAAGTCTGAAAGTGAGCTTTCGTTACACATAAAATAAAATTCTAAGTGCTCAGAGCACATGGGCCGTAAGTTAGTTGGCAGCATTTTCTTGTTTCTTCATAACGGTTCATTTTATACTCGAGATATCCTTAGATTTGATGACATGTACATCTTAAAGCTCAAGAAAGAAGATTATAAAGTAGCTACCTTGAAATTTCCCACAGCATTCCAGATTTTCAAATTTTGGCAGAACCAAATTCTACCTGCATTCATATTTAGTTTTTAAACTCATCTCATGTTTTCAACTGAGATACATTTTTTTAATGATTTTATTTTTCTAAGCTTATCAATTTTGAGAGAGCACAAGTGGGGGAGGGGCAGAGAGGAAGAATTTCAAGTAGGCTCTGTCAGTACAGAGCCTGATGCAAGGCTCGAACTCATGAAACTGTGAGATCATGACCTGAGCCAAAAGCAAGAGCCGGCTGCTTAACCAACTGAGCCACCCAGGGACCCCTAAATGTGTTCATTTTGAAAGAAAAAGTTCACTTGTGAAATGAAGGTTTTGCCGTGCTAGTTGAATGGTTTAAATATGAATTACAATTAATCTGTAACTATTAAGCTGAAAAAACATGTTTGACCATTTACCATGTAAAGTCATCTTACTGGGGAGCCTGGCTGGCTCAGTTGGTGGAGCATGCAACTCTTGTTCTTGGGTTGTGAGTTCAAGCCCCACGCTGGGTGTACAGATCACTTAACAGTAAAATCTTTAAAAATAAATAAATAAAATCGCCTTACAGTAGAATGCAGGCATGTGTATAATCCCTTGGGAAACCCCACATCTAGGTGAGGTTCCACCTGCTCAGATGTGTCACTTCCTTCCAGCCATGGAGCTTTTCCCACTATTTCCAGACTCTTTATTTGCATTTGCTTTAAAGAAATTCACACTGAAAAATCCTTCCCAAACTGAATTCAGAGAGCTACCATCAATTTAGTGTTTGACTTCTCAGCACTCATTAATTTTCCTGTTTGTTTTGGTTACTAAAGGATGGAAAGTTCGATGCCCTACTTTGGCTGGGATGACTGACCCTCTAAGGTTGCTGGACACTTTATCATGCATGAATTCTTACTGACATTTTGATACAATAATTGTGGAATGTTGGGAGAGGGGTCTGATTTTAGCCTAGGGAGATCATTTTCAAGATCAGTACTTGTCCTTCATTTACTTTCAATTTGTAAACCCAGTCATACATCTCCTTTGACTCAATAGAGCATCACTTTCACATATGGCCAGGACTCTTGTATCAACAAGATGAGGAAATTCTGTTTATCAGCAAGTGACGCTTTCCCCACTTTGCACTTCCTACTAATTATGGCTGTTAAGTTTTCAGGGTCCTATCACAAAGAGCAGTTCATTAACTTTAATTATTTTTGAAATTCATTGGCTCCAATACAGAGTGAAGCTGGCAGATGCCAGAGGGTTAGAGTTGCAGAAATTAATTAACAAAGAGTGGAAGCTCTTATTAGCTGATGCTTTTTGCTATCTTCCTTTTTTTCTGATTTAACCACTTCAGAGTGGGTCTCAGGCCCTTCAAATTGGAGGCAGGGGAAAGGTTAGAGGTGAACGTTCAAGACACAGGAAATCGAAGTCGCAGGCCTTGGCCAGGAGCAGAGTGCTTGTCTTGTTCTGCATTATTTCCCAACTGTATCACTATCAGGTCTGGATTTAGAAAATCCACAGATTAGCTGGTTCCCAAATCACATCCAACTGGTGTCCATGTTTATAGTTGATTCCAGATAGCAATTGACACTTAAAACTTCGACTGGGATCCCTCTGTGTGGCAACCTGTTAAAATTAGATTTCAGTGGCCCGTGGAAGTCCTTTCCTCTGTATAGTTATGGCACTTTGCTGGTATTCTTTAAACATTAAGCCAGTTGGAATTATTGCTATAGATTCCACTGGTAAGTCCATGTCTGTTCCAACTTCTCTTTTTAAAAGTATCTTCCTGATGTGGAAAAGTAGTGCTCTCCAGCATTGCTAGAGGCAGTATAAATTGGTACAATTTTTCTTACTTTCTTTACAGTCTTTCTGGAAAACAAGATAGCCATAGCCATAAGATGTCATCAAGTGCACATACAATTTGACCAGGATTTCCACAAGTATTTTGTCCAAGGAAATAGTGAGAAATGTGGGAAAGGTTTATCAACAAGGAAGTTCATTGCACAATTAATTATATTAGTGAAATATTAGAAAAATCTAAACATCCCAACCCCTTGAATATTACACAGCCAGCAGAAGTGACATCATAAAATATTTGATACAGGAAAATGTTTATCTTGTGAAGTTAAAGAACCATGTCACATGGGAATGCAAGCTGGTGCAGCCACTCTGGAAAACAGCATGGAGGTTCCTCAAAAAACTAAAAATAGAACTACCCTATGACCCAGCAATTGCACTACTAGGCATTTGTCCACAGGATACAGGTGTGCTGTTTCGAAGGGACACATGCACCCCCCTGTTTATAGCTGCACTATCAACAATAGCCAAAGTATGGAAAGAGCCCAAATGTCCACTGATGGATGAATAGATAAAGAAGATGTGGTCTATATATACAATGGAGTATTACTTGGCAATCAAAAAGAATGAAATCTTGCCATTTGCAACTACATGGATGGAACTGGAGGGTATTATGCTAAGTGAAATTAGAGAAAGACAAAAATCATATGACTTCACTCATATGAGGACTTTAAGAGACAAAACAGATGAACATAAGGGAAGGGAAACAAAAATAATATAAAAACAGTGAGGGGGACAAAACAGAAGAGACTCATAAATATGGAGAACAAACCGAGGGTTACGGGAGGGGTTGTGGGAAGGCGGATGGGCTAAATGGGTAAGGGGCACTAAGGAACCTACTCCTGAAATCATTGTTGCACTATATGCTAACTAATTGGGATGTAAATTTTAAAAAATAAAAAATAAAATTAAAAAAAAAGAAAAGACAAAGATCGAGCTTGTGATGAAGGAAACCCAGCAAGCAATACATGCAAAAAATGAAAATTTCATCAGCCACTGTCAACAATAGGTCAGTGAAATAAATGGCAGAATGTTTAAAATTTCTTAAAAAGTAGCCATTAGAATATATTCAGATAAAATATGTGTTTGTCCTGTGTGTACTTTCTAAAATAGTTCAATATATTATTTGTCTCTTTAAAGTCCCCGTATTTAATGATACTGTTGTGTAAATTCATTCGTTATAAAGCAATTTCTTTTCCAGCTAAAGAAAATAGATTGTATTTACCTTAAATTTTCATGATCTCCCAAATAATAAATGGTTAATGTTACTAGTAATCCTTATTAGGAAAGAAAAACAAACCAAAGATTTTTTTAAAGTGTTGGGATAACTCAAAGTTAAGATGATAACAGTTGATAATTTTCAGCTTTTGCATGGATTGTTCTTCAGTTCATACTACTGACTTTTTTCTCCTTGTATTTTTCTTTCGCCTTAAAAAAGAAATAAGCTATACTGATATATTCAAATTCTTTGTAAAAATTAAAGCTATAAAACCAGGTAGACTGAGGCTTTAACGCCTTAAATATCACACCTCATCTCTTCTTTTTGTGAAACTCCTCTGCCCTCACATAAAATCAGTGGGTGAGTTGCTAAAGGTCACCAGCCAACTGGTAATAACTGTCAAATTCTATACCCGGCCCCCTCGTTCCGTCAACTAGATGACACTGCCTCCCCCAAAACAAGAAAGTTGTTAAAAGTTCTCAATAAAAATAGAAATATACAAGCTAAAAAAAAAGAACCAGGTCACAGAACTATATAGTATTATTCTAATTTGAATACTTGTATACAGTTATAACAGTTTATGAGGGGCAGAACTACAGTGCATTTTTATTTTCATCCTTATATGTTTATGTATTTTTCAAATTTTCTACATTGGACAACCACCACTCTTATGATCAGAGAAGGAACATGAAAGAGTTCCTTTAAAAAAGGCTTTAAAAGAAAGAAAAGAAAGAAAACACCTCCTTGAGACATAGCACACTTGTTGAAATTTATCAAAATCAAGGCCTTATTCTTCCTGAAAGTTCAGGAAGAAGGAAACTATGATCTGCTAAGGGCTTGTCCTGTATTAGGCACTGTGCTAGGGCCTTTTTACATATATTCTTCCACTTATCACAATAGTCTCGTAAGGTATGTTCTTAGCCTTATGGATGAGCATGCAAAGACTCAAGAGACTTAAGTAGCTTAACTTACCTCAGTTCAAATAACTATTAAATGATAGAGTCAGAATTCAGAGTCAGGTGTTTTCATTTGTTTATTCATTGGCTTATTCATATATATACACACACATATGTAATCATTAGGATGGCTAAATAGTTCTGGCATATAAAAAATAGAGAATAATATAACAAACAGAATAACATTAAAAATATCCATAGTTTCCACTTCCAGCTTAAGAAATTAAATATTTCAGATATACAGGATGCTGCCTGTGTATTTGTCCCCAATTCCATTCTGTTTTCTTCCATTGAGAAGTAACTATTATCTTGAACATGGAGTTTATTATTCCTATGCAAGTTATTTTTCCTTTGCTGTATATGTTGGTATCCCTAAACTAGACTAAATCAGTTACTGTCCAGTCAGGAAAATAGAAACCACTCTATGTGTTACACACAAAGGGAGATTTAATAGAATTACAAAGGTATAGAAAGGGCTGGAGAAGCATATGGGATAGCGTTTAGTTTCATCCACTTGCCCCCCACCCCCAGATCCGTTCTCCATGTTTCTTTGTGCTCAGAAAACTGAGCTATACTGTCTCACTGTACTCTCTTGATCTCTGACTTCCGGTTGGTTTTGGCCTGTGGGAAGTACTGGTGAGAGGTAGAGGGGAAGAGGAGAATGGGATCAGAGTAGCTATTCACTTGGTTTCCTTCTCATTGGGTTGTTACAGGTTGGCACTGCTGCTGCTAAAATAGCCCCCGATACTACTGAAATGCCCATTTTCAGTCACCTCCTCCTTTTGCTGGTGCTGCCATTGCTGGAAACACACAACCTGCACAGACAGAAAAGTGACTTCTCCCTTTCTTCTGTTTTTTAGTCTCCTGTCAATGCTTTGCCCTGGCAAAACCTCACTGGAGCCTGTGACATGCGGTTCACAGGTTGCCGACCCCTTGCCATCCAGAAGAGTTCCCAGAAAGGCTCGCAGTGGGGTTGAAAGCCAACAGTACACAACCAGCACAAGCGCATGGTATTGTTTGCATTTTTAAAACTCTAAACAGTGTCATGCTATACATATCCTTGCTTTTTTTGTTTAGCCTTATACTTTTGAGATCTATCCGTGCTGATACATGTGGCCCTAGTTTATTCATTTTAAGTGCAGTGTTGTATTCGGTGATGGTATTTCTGCAAGGGAACTAGTAAGGATAGAAACGTGGACATTACTGGCATTGGAACAAAAGAAATCTAAAGATAGCATATGGCAAACTACATACAGTATTAAAATTAAAGGAAAATATTTCTAAAAGCTTTTCATTCCTTCATTCAACACAGATGCCTCAAGCTTCTACCATGCCCTAGGCATTGTGCTTGGCACAAAGGACAGAAAGCTGAATATGACCTCCTCCCCGTTCTCTG
Organism: Panthera pardus; assembly: GCF_024362965.1. NCBI lineage: Eukaryota > Metazoa > Chordata > Mammalia > Carnivora > Felidae > Panthera > Panthera pardus. The sequence continues at coordinate 61,803,877 of NW_026526655.1, read as the reverse complement.
GTTGTTGATGCATAGACAGTTAGATACACAGTTTTCATCAAGGTAATAAGTACTATGATAGAGTTATGACTAGGATGCTAGAGAGGCACAGAGCTTGACAAATAGAAAAAACCTACAGAGCAATTTCAGTTATATAGATTTAAATTTTCTAAACAAGTAAAATAGTGTATTGCAAATGTAACTCAGCGGTAAATTCACAAAATGATACCGCGACCACAAAGATTTATTCCAAGAATGCAAAACGCATAAAAATTTAAAAAAATTTTTTTAACTTAAAAACATTTAAAAAAATTTTTTAAACTTATAAACATAATAAGTTACATAGAAAAGGGTAAAATGGGTAAAATGGAAATATGTCAAAAAGTCACTTGAAAAAATTCTGCAGCTTCTCCTAATACAAATTTGAAGTGGGATTAGCAGGATTCCATCTCACCCATGATAAAGATTAGTTAGCAAAAACTAAAAACAAACATCATATTAAATAAATTGTTTACTACATTTCCATGTAAAGCAGAAATAAGATACCACTGGCAATCATCTTGTTTCAGAAGTCTTAGACAGTACAGCAGGTTTTTTTAAAAAATTAAAATCAGGCATTGTAACAAGTATCAAATTGTGAGCTGCGACATTGCTATTAAAATAGAAAATGTCTATGTGATATTATTAAAGAAAGGAAAAGGGAAAGCAAACTGCAGAGTCCTGGTATAATGTGACTTTGTGTGGGGGCGGCAAGTGGGGGGAGGAAAAGAACAAGCAAGTGTTTGTACATAGGTGTGTATCAGTTTATATTTGGCAAGGAAAGAAGTGGAACTATACGTACCAAGCTCAACATTGGTTATCTCAGAGGAGTAGAGTTCGAGAGCAAGAGTTAGTGGACTTTTTATTATTTTAATTATATATCTTTGTATCATTTTAAAGTAAGCACGTGTCACTTTTATCATATAAAAATCTAGTAAACAGGATTTTTAGTCAGATGGTCAAGGAAGGCTTCCTGTAGTGATGCTTGAGCTCAGTTTGAAAGATGAGCAGTGTTCACTAAAGAAAGAGGGGTCTTCTCAGCAGGAAACATCGAGAGCAAAGATGGTGCCTGTGAGTCATCTCCATCATCGCCAGGTTCTGGCATTTATGGGTTTCCATGTGGGACAGCCAGTCCTAACAAAACAGTAGTGATCAAATTCAGCAAATTCTGTTCCCCTTTAGAAGGAAGGGACTAAAGTTACCCTCCCCAAAGAAGTTGATGGCCTGACAACATTCCTTTATGATCAAACATTCTCTTTATGATCGAAGAGAAATGCTAAGTACTTCCACTATCTCAGTGTGCTGATCAGTCTCAAGGATCCAAAGCCTGAGTTAAGTTGTGTGTATGTGTGTGCAGGGGGTGTTCAGGGTTAGAGATGACAGGAGCACTTCTATTCTTCCCCACCAACTAGATCATTCTTGCCTTTCATGCCTTTATTATTTTTCTTCCTTTACCATTACCTCTATCCCCAGCTTTTCCCTCACTCTCCCCCAGTTGCTGTGTGGCTGCACCATGAACATTTCCACCGGAGGTGGTCAAGCAATCCCTTTGCCCTGCAGTGATGTCATCAAGCCATGTACCAGGAAGAGCCTCCCTTGGGTGGGGCTTCCCCTCCTCAAGATACACACCTGGTGGGGAGAACTCGTTGTAGAATTCCAAGTTCAGTTCCCAGAGAGGTTAACAGCAAAGACACAATAGATCCTTAAGCAGCTCTTACCCTATTCTTGGCCCTGCCCTGGCTAACCCAGGGTCTACCACATCAGCACCTCCATAGATCTGTAACTGGGGTACAGGGGTGCAAGAGATCCTGGCTCCAGAGGTCCCAAACGGACCAGGTTCGGCCACTTGCTGCTGACAAGATCCAAGATAAGTGGTGGTGACACCAGACAGGCATTTATTTCAGTGAGGCCAGCACCAGGAAGACTTCGCAAAGACAGTCTCCAAAGTGCTGAAAATACCTTCTAGGTTTATATAAAGAAAATGTGGGACAAAGGTCAGTGGGTACATAACATAGATGTAGGCAGTAAAAGTCGGGTTGATCATTGTCTTGGGGTCAGTCACGTCAGGTCAGGTCAGGTCGGTTGTTATTGCTTAAGGGGTAGTTTTGGTTCCCATATGGGATGCTTCACTGTGGAGTCTTTTGCCTGAGTTAAGTGATAAGCTGGAAAGAATAACTTAATCACTTAGAAAGTACAGACTGAGGTCAGAATGGAGGTAGTTGAAGTCCTCTTTCAGGTACACCCTTCACCCAATATCTAACTGCTCTGACTCCACTGGACATTAGCAACTGTTTCCAAAAGACAAGTATCATTGATTTTAGGAAAATGTTCCCATTCATACCTATCAAAGAGCAAGTTGTTAGGGTGGACTCTTTATTGTTTGTTTGTCTGTTTGTTTTTCACTTTGACAAGCCCTTGAATGCTTTTAGAGTAATTTTGTTTTGGTTTTGCTTTATTTTGGTGTATTTTTGTAAATGTATTATGAAAACACAAAGTGTTTTTTAAATAGGACAGCTGAGCTGGCACAAATGAAGACCTCAGGACGGGGACGGGTGTGCAATACCACTGTCAATCTCGCTCCATTCCCCTTGTCACCTTTTAGAAGGCAAAGCAGGCACTCACAGCTTAAGCTAGCCCCTTCCTTCCTCTAAGCCCAAACTCCTAGGATATACTGATCCTATACCCCTAACATGGCACAGAGGGAAGACCTCACTCTTTCATTGGAAGAATCAGATATATTTAGAAAGAATACATGTCCTTGGTTATGATATATACTGTTCAAAGGATATACTAGCATGAGAACTCATCTATTTTCTCTACCTGAACTGAACTGTCTCATTGAAAGAAATTTTCCTCCAAAATAGGGCTGAAGAAGCACTTCCTGGCTGACTGATAGAGACACATCCCCAGAAACAGAGTGTAGGGCAATGGTGGGGGTGTCCTAAGGAACATGATATCCTTGGCTAATGCTGGAAGGTGCTGGCTGGGGACACAAACTCCCTGGGGGTGTGGACCCTCCTGTCCCTACTTGGACAACTCTGACCCTCAAAGCCTGCTTGATTGGTTAGACAATTAGTTGGTTGAATGCAGAGCACTCAGAGTCAGAGGGAGACCCTTTTAGGGTGCTCTGCCCTAAGGGCTCTCAGATCTTCTTCCTCCACCCATTCACATGTCCCCCATGCCAATGTTAATCTCTTCTCTCCTCCTGCTCCCCACCCTTCCCCAGTATTCTAATTCTTCACCTCATTACACAGAGGAATCCACCTCTCCCAAGTCCTTCCCCAACCCATACACCCAAACTCATCCTGATTTGGGAAGTCACAGAAGCATTACCCAACCTCTTATAGAGAGAGACCCATTATATATAGAAATACATTTAGCTTGTTTTGAATCACAACCATGGTTACGTCCTCTATAAACAGTTTCTTGATTTTCTCCCATCTACTTTATTTTTTTTTTTGATTTTTTAAATTTTTTTTTTTTTTGAGAGACAGAGACAGAGCACAAGTGGGGGAGGAGCAGAGAGAGAGAGACACACACAGAATCTGAAGCAGGTTCCAGGTTCTGAGCTGTCAGCACAGAGCCCGACAGGAGGCTTGAACCCACGAACTGTGAGATCATGACCTGAGCTGAAGTCAGACACTTTAACCTACTGAGCCACCCAGGCACCCCAAGAATTTAAATTTTCTAATAAAACAATAAGTTTCAGTCAAAAAAGTCCAACTGTTATAAAAGATATTCCTGTGCAGTTAGATTCATATAAGATGGAAATACGTATGCTTGTGGCCAAGCTGACACTTTAATCAGGAATTATAATTAATTCCCTTCCCCCACTTCCATGTCCTGGCAAGGACTAATGTTTTCTGTCCCTATAATTTTGCTTTACCTAGAATGACCTATACATAGACCCTACATAGCATGTTGCTTTTATGTTTGGCTTCTTTCACTTAACATAATACTTTTGAGTATTATGTTTTAACAGTAGTTTGTTCCTTTTTATTTCTGAGTGATATTCCATTGTTTAGATGCACCACAATTTGTTTAGTGATTTATCAGTTGATGGACATTGTGTTGTTTTCCGTCTTTTTTTTTTTTTTTAAAGAGAGAGCAAGTGCACACAAGCAGGGGAGAGGGGCAGAGGGAGAGAGAGAGAGAGAGAGAGATTGAGAGTGAGAGAGACTCTTAAGCAGACTCCACACTAAATGCAGAGCCTGACATGAGGCTTCATCCCACAACCCTGGGATTATGACCTGAGCCAAAATCAAAAGTCGGGCATTCAACAGACTGAGCCACCCAGGAGCCCCTGGGTTGTTTCCAGTCTTGATGATTATAAATAAAGCTTTTGTAAACATTTGTGTTTAGGTTTTGTATGAACATTTTGTCTAGGCATTCATCTTCTGTAAATATCTAGGAGTGAGATCACTGGATGTGTGGTGTTTAACTTCTCTCTACTCTATAAATTTAACAAGATCCCAATAAAAACTGAGACTTTTTTTTTAACTAGGCAAATTGATTTGTCTAGTTCAGGGGTCAGCAAACTATCGACTGTGGGCCAAGTCCAGTGCATGCTGCTTTTGTGAACAAAGTTTCATTGGAACACAGCCACACCCACTCATTTACTTATTGTTAATTGCTGTCTTCACTGTATACAATGGCAGAGTTAAGTAATTGCTATAGAGATGTAGGGGCTGCAAAGCCTAAAATATTTGCTATCTGCTCTTTTACAGAAAAAGTTTGCCAATCCTTGATTAATTTTGAAAGCACATGACAGGTTTGATTTCACAGCTCCACAGCTGGAAAGCAATTTGACTAAGGATGACTATCTCACCCATGTGTGATTTAAGTATCATGAGGGAAAAAGAATTTTTCTTCACATGAAACAGCTATCTCCTTAGGTTATTTCCAGGGGGAAATGAGGAATAATGTGTTATCAACCCCTTGTAAGTCCCTGAAAGCCCCTTGACACACTGTGATATTTACACAGAGACTGTCAACAATCACCCCAACACCACTGTCCACATTGTGCTTTAACGACATGATTTACATTGTCCCATGATCAAGAGCAGGGGCATGGAGAAATAAATTTGCCTGGGAAGGCAAGATTGATTCCTCTCTATCACCCAGGACCATGCAGAAGTCCACCAACCTCTTCTGTGTTCTGAGGGAGTAATTCGGTACAACTCCTAAATTTCCATCTCTCTACAATATCAAGGAAAAAAAAACCCATCAGGGAAGTAAAGCAGGTATCATAAAGTCAATATTGTTCTAACTGCACTACTCACTGGCACTACTTACCAGCACCTTTTATCTTCAAAGGATCCACAGGTAATAATTAACCTGAGCACTCGTTCCTTAAAATTAGAGACCCACAAAGTTGCAGGAAAGACTCACTGCTAGGAGGCAGATGAAAGAAATAGACCTGGGAATTCTTTTACCTACAAAAGCAAAACCAAACAACAACAACAAAACAGGCTACCTTGAGAAATAGAGGTTTTAGTTAAAAACTACATGTGGTAATAAAGGTGATGGAAACCTCAAAGAAATGCCAGGGCATTACTACATTTAGGGCCTTAGCACTGAGTTTGTTTGCTGGAAAGATCATACCCAGCTCTAGAGATTCTCTTTGACAAAAGTGCCAAGACAATTCAGTGGAGAAAGGACAGTCATTTCACCATACCATGCTGGGACATTTGGATGTCCAGACACACACAAAAAGTGGGCCTCAAAATACACCTCATGTAACTCAAAATGGATCATAGACCTAAATGTAAAATGTAAAACTATAAAACTTTTAGAAAACATAGCAGAAAATTTGTGTGACCTCGGGTTTGGTGATAAGTTTTTAGATATAATGCCAAAAGTGCGATACATAAAAAAAAGTGCTAAATTGGACTTTATAAAAATGAAAAATGTCTGTGGTTGACAAGAGAATGAAAAGACAAGCCAAAACCTGAGTGTAAGTCACATTTTTGGTAGGGATTCACATCCAGATCTTTATTCTTATAAAGACCGCTTAAAACTCAACAGTATGAAAAGAAATAATTTTAAAATGGACAAAATATATGAACAGACACTTTTCCAAGGAAGATATATGGATGGTATGTAAGTATATGAAAAGATATTCAATAGCATTTGTCATTAGGGAAATGCAAATTTAAACCATAACGAGATGCTACTACATAACTAATAGAATGTTTAAAATCCCCAAACTGACAATACCAGATGCCGGTGAGAATGCAGAACAACAGGAATGCATGTTCATAGCTAGTGGGAATGCAAAGTAGTGCAGACCCCTTGGAAGACAGTATCAGATTCTTATCAAGTTCAACAGAAATCTACCATACAATCCAACAAACCCACGCCTAGGTATTTACCCGTGAAAATTCATGTTCTCACAAAATCTATATGTGAAAGCTTATAGCACTTTTATTGATACTTGTCAAAAACTGGGAGCAATCAAGATGCCCTTTAAGTAAATGGAAAACAAATTAGGGTACATCCGTAGAATGGGATACTATTCAGTAATAAAAAGGAATGACCTACAGACACACACAGTATGCATGACTCTTAAATGGATTTTGCTAAGTGAACGAAGCCAGACCAAAGGTCTACGCAATGTATAATTCCATTCATATGATATTCTGGGAAAGGCAAAACTATAACATTGGAAAACCGATTAGTGGTTGCCAGAGGTTAAAAGAAGGGGAAGTGGTGTATCACCCAAGGAAATTTTTAGGGAGATGGAAATGTTCTGTATGGTAATACGATGGTAGACGCATGCATTTGTAAAAACCCATAGAACTGTACATCATAAAGAGTGAATTACGATGTATGCAAATCAGAAGAAAATCACACCATAATGTCAGGGAATCCTAGGATGGAATGTCGACTGGAGCTAATGAATCTAACTTATTGTACAGGTGAAGATTGTATATATCTGACATACATATCATTTATCTTCATAGATCACACTGAAGAGGGTAGGGAAGTAAAATGGAGCTGACCTAAATGACTTTGGAAAATGGTGTTTTGACTGGAAATCATAAAGCTAAAGAGAGAAAACTATATAAATATGGTACGCTAGTTGATAAATTTGCTTCTTATAGGAGTAAATATTAACAATTCTGAAACTATTTCATATGTATAGTGAAGTTGAAAAAATAAGTACATAAATGGTAGATAATGAGAGCTAGGTCTCTCACTGTCAGACAAAGAAGTTACAAATAAGCAGAGGGAAAGTGCTAAAATGAATCCTGTGGGGCTCAATTAGAGTCAGAGACGGTGTGGCCTCATATTCAGTTTAATATAGACACAGATAGACATAGAAATAATTATAGATATTTAATTATCTTAACTATATTAAATACTTATAGATCAATATATTTTCATGTTTCCTAGCTCTGTCTGAGGAGAACATCTAGAAGCAGTGACACTTCAATAGCAAGGAACACACCCAGAGCCCTGATCTTGGTTTTTAAATATCATTCTCCAATTAAAGGAAGCTGGACTTGGAGGAATGGGCTGATTCTAGGGCTAAAACAGAAAAAACACAAGATAAGACTGGAACATTCTGCAATACCAGAAAGTACAGAAATACTCAATGTGTTGTGTGTTTGCACAACAATATGAATGTACTTAATATCACTGAGCAGTACACTTAGAAATGGTTAAGACGATAGACTTTATGTTATGTGTATTTTATCACATATAAAAAACAAGGGATACAGGAGTGCTGATGCATAGGGGCACTTGCACCCCAATGTTTATAGCAGCACTCTCAACAATAGCCAAATTGTGGAACGAGCCTAAATGTCCATCAACTGACGAATGGATAAAGAAATTGTGGTTTATATACACAATGGAATACTACGTGGCAATGAGAAAGAATGAAATGTGGCCCTTTGTAGCAACGTGGATGGAACTGGAGAGTGTGATGCTAAGTGAAATAAGCCATACAGAGAAAGACAGATACCATATGGTTTCACTCTTATGTGGATCCTGAGAAACTTAACAGAAACCCATGGGGGAGGGGAAGGAAAAAAAAAAAAAACAGGTTAGAGTGGGAGAGAGCCAAAGCATAAGAGACTCTTAAAAACTGAGAACAGGGGCGCCTGGGTGGCTCGGTTGGTTAAGCGTCCAGCTTCGGCTCAGGTCATGATCTCACGGTCTGTGAGTTCGAGCCCCGCATCAGGCTCTGTGCTGACAGCTCAGAGCCTGGAGCCTGTTTCAGATTCTGTGTCTCCCTCTCTCTCTGCTCCTCCCCTGTTCATGCTCTGTCTCTCTCTCTCTGTCTCAAAAATAAATAAACGTTAAAAATTAAAAAAAAAAAACAAACTGAGAACAAACTGAGGGTTGATGGGGGGTGGGAGGGCGGGGAGGGTGGGTGATGGGTATTGAGGAGGACACCTTTTGGGATGAGCACTGGGTGTTGTATGGAAACCAATCTGACAATAAATTTCATATATTGAAAAAAAAAAAACAAAAAAAAAAACAACAGGAGAGCCTGCCAAAGGGACACCGAAGCTGAACTGAAAGTGGTCTCGGTGGGCAAAGCTGCAACAATTTGAACAAAATACATCATTCTGCATTCCTATCAGTATTGAATAATGAAGTACTAGATGATAAAGTACAAAATAAGTATATGTGAGTCCATACTGATATAAATGTAATGATTAAATAAATAGGAGAGAAGAGGCAAAATTTCTTACAGAAGAATTCCGAAGTGTATCTTTGGATACTCTCCTCCAGGAGGTGGAACTTGAGGATGAGCTAGATTTAGTGACTTGTTTCCAGGGGAAAGGGAAAAATAGTAATTTTACTATTAAGTCGGACAGCACCTTAACAAAGTGATCAAGAGTAACATCAACAGTAATGAGTCATGTTACTGGCATGAACTGCTGATATAATGAAAAGGGCACCTCGCCTCTATGGGATTCCTCCCCCAAACCTACAAGCCCAGTCTAATCATGATAAAAACATTAGACACACTTAAACACAGGTATATTCTGCAAAATACCTGACCAGTGCTCTTTGAAAGTATCTAGGTCCTGAAAATCAGGAGAGTCTGAGACACTGCACAAACCAAAGAAGACTAAGGAGATAGGGCAACTAAGTGTGGTATAGGATCCTGAATTGCATCCTGGAACAGAAAAACATTAGTGGAAAAACTTAAGAAATTTAAATAAAGTTTAGAACTTAGTTAACAGTAAGGTTCAGATGTTGGTTTCTTGATTTTGACAAATGTACCATGGTTATGTGAGATGCTAACAATAGGAGAAACTGAGTAAAAGGCATATGGGAACTCTCTATACTATCTGCCACTTTTCCGTAAGTCCAAAAAAATTTTTTTGTTAAAAAAAAAACTAAATAGGGGCGCCTGGGTGGCTCTGTCAGTTAAGCGTCCGACTTCAGCTCAGGTCATGATCTTGCGGTTCGTGAGTTCAAGCCCCGCGTCGGGCTCTGTGCTGACAGCTTAGAGCCTGGAGCCTGTTTCAGATTCTGTGTCTCCCTCTCTCTCTCTCTCTCTGACCCTCCCCCGTTCATGCTCTGTCTCTCTCTGTCTCAAAAATAAATAAACGTTAAAAAAAAACTAAAAGGTTTGGCAATAAAGGTGATGGGAATATGAAAGAAACACAAGAACATCAGTATAAATTGGGCCTCATGGCTGTGGTTGTCGGGAGGATCGCTCTCAGCTGTAGAGATTCTCATTGGCTCTCTGCCCACAAAACAGCATTTATTGAGCATTATTCCAGTGTGGTGGTTCTCAGAGTTTGTGTGTATAAGAATCAGCTGGAAAGTAAAGACCACAGGGACCCAGGTTCATTGACGTAAACTAGCACTGGACTTCTGTATTTTCAGAGTTCCCTAATGATCCTGATACATATCCAAGCCTGAGAACCACTGCTGTAGCACTTCTCTATTAGTGTGATCCTTTAGTCATTCATTCGTTCATCCATCCATTCATTTAGTAACCATTTATTGAGCAACTGTTCTGTGCCAGCCCATTCTTAGTATTAAGTATACAGTAGTAGACACACAGGCAAAGACCTCATGGAGTTTATATTCTAATACACAGATAAAACTACTCTGACTGAGTCTCTTGTATTTCCCAGTTCCAAGTCCCCAAAGAGAAAATATGATTGGCCTAGCTAATCACCACCAGCTAATCTGCTGTTTGTTTGCGGAATGGGGGAACAGAGCTTTTATCAACAGGCCACTTCATAAGTTATTAGCGTTGGTGTTGGCTTCTGGTAAGTCGGGGGTTCCCCTCTACTCCAATCAGCTGTGGCTGGGGTTCCACGGCCCGAAACATGACCCCTCCTGAGGTTTGCTCCCTCAGCAAAACTAGGTCAGGAAGGGGCCACAGGTAAGGAAGGCCCTGTTGTCTGACTATAGAGAGTGGTGGTTATCCAAATGTAGCAAGAAGCAAACTTTCCCGGAGCAGTCTAAAGGCAAAAATATGAGGCTGCACTAGTCAGCATGAAACCAACATCCTTCCATCATGAACTATTTATTTATGGGCTTTTGCTTTGCTGCTGCCTGTGATGTTTCAAAATAGCAGCTTGCCTGCAGCAGATTCCTATTTCAATTGAGATTATCTCGGACAATAATCTCCCATGCATTCCCCTCCATCATTTTATATTCATTTTGTTAGCTTTGGCAACATAGGATTTTATCCTTTGCCTTCTGAGCATATTCACTAACTGAAAGAGGAAAAAAACTAGCACCAGGAAAATGGGAGCAATGGTTATCACATATTTTTAGTCCCAAATCAGGTGAGCCTTGTATCTCACCCTCTACCAATTGCTACTAAAAAATAACACAGATTTTTGATGAGGCACAAATGGGAACGGTAGTGGTAACTTATTAACTGATCCTGGAAAAGACAAGACTTTGAGACTATTTCATTCAGTTCAAAACAAACTTTATTACCCAAGACTCAACCAGGAACTGGGGATCTGAAAATGAAAAAAACCCAACACTTACCCTGAATGAATGGACCATAAATGGTGGAAGACAGGCCTATGACTATAATGATGTTGCCAGAAATTATTCTAGGAACTAAGAGTGAGATGCATTTTTCTAAATTTAGGGATATATAAGTAACATTTGAGAGGGACCTAACAGGATAGTTAGAATTTTTCTTTCCTTTTTAAGTTTATTTATTTATTTTGAGGAAGAGAGAGAGTACGTGTGCAAGCAAGGGAGGGGCAGAGAGAGAGAGAGTGAGAGAGAGAGAATCCCAGGCAAGCTCCACGCTGTCAGCACAGAACCTGACATGGGACTCGAACTCGTCAGAACTCATGAACCGTGAGATCATGACCTGAGACGAAATCAAGAGTTGATCGCTTAACCAACTGAGCCACCCAGGTGCCCCAGAATTTTTCTAAATATAAATTTAAGAAGGAGTACCCTAAGGTAGGAAAATAAATGGCCTATATGGGGAATAGCTATTCCTTATATGACTGAAATAAAATATAGCTCTAAGGAAGGGCCAGAGTTGCTCATGGACTACCATAGGTCCACATCCTGGGTTTTGCAAACCATAGCTAGTGTCAAACGTCTGGGAAACAAAAATTTGACCACTGAACACAGCAATAGCTTATGACACCACCATGAAGAGGATTATAATTGTCAAGCAGAATGAGAACATCAGCAAATCTAGTTCTTATATGTAGCCATTTACATTAAATTTATTAATGAATTCACTGCCAGACACTCTGCTAAGTGTTAGGAACATAGAGCTGATTACACTGAAGTCCATGCTCTTGAGGAACCTAATAACTGAACGTTTCATTTGTGTATTTAAGTGTTTACTAGGGTTCCTAAAAACCTGGCATTGGTTTATTGACAGCAAAGAAAGATAAATGATGTTTTATTTCAAAACTTTAAATACTCTTTTATTACAGAAGCAGTCCATGAGAATTATAAAATACAGAACCAGCAAAAACAAAAAATAATCTCTGTTACACCCAGAAATCATCACTGTAACCCTTGGTCCATATCCTCCCACATCTTCATATACGTACATACGTATTAATATGTATTTTGCTTACAAAAATGTTTTCATATTGTTTACAGACATACTGTGGCTTGTAACCTGGTTTTTTTTCAGTCAATAATTTCCACTTTTCCATGTTAGTAAATGCTTTGAATATTCATATTCAAATTTGACCATTTGAGCCAAAAATGCCCTTTACAGCTAATTTCTCCAAATCAGTCTTCAACTCAAGACCTTACATTGCATCTCCTGATTATGTCCTTCCTATCTGTTTTAATCCAGTATAGTCCCTTTCCTATAATTCTGACTTGAAAAAACTGGTGAGCTGTTCTGAAGAATAGTTCACCTCCTTTATTTGCCTGGTTATTTCCTTGTGATGTCATTTTACATACATTTCCCTCTATCCTCTACCCTGGGAGATCTAACTAAAGATGTGATAGAAGCCCCAAATATTTTGGGCTAGAATATTTCATGGGTGGTAATGTGTACTTTACGTTGCTTCACACCAGAATACACATTTTCTGACATCTGGTTGACCCACCATTAGTGATCAAATTGACCACTGGGGAATGGCCATAATTGGAGATTTTATAGGGAAGGGGCAAAAGGAGCAATGGAGTAGGAAAAGTGTGAATACAACTTGGCTACTTAAAGTAACCAAGGGTTTCCTAGGAAGTGGGAAACCCAGCAGCGGGAGGTGGAACACCAAGGGCATCCAATTGCGCTTTCCACTCCGACATCGCTCAGATTGTGACCGATCCTCTGATCTTGTGCTCACAATTAGGAAGGCAAAAACAGAATCAGAACGTTTTCCTTTGTAAAACTGAGTTTAGCTGAGCGGATGCAGTATCCAGCCCACGGAGAGGCACTATCGCCCTCTGTATAAACTGGGACAAGACCCCCCAGAATAGCTCTCTGTGTTTGGACCCACCCTTTTCTTTTTGGTAGCAGCCTTTTCCCTGCTTCTGGCCACCAGGGGGAGCTACGACAATACAAGCGTTCATTCAGGCGAGCGGGAACGCGTCTGTTTAAGCTTGTCTAACCTAGGGATCCATAGCAAGATGCCAAAGCCGGAGGAACTGTTTTTCTATTCTCTCGCGAGCCTGAATAAGCTCCTCCCCGCCTGCGTGTGCTCAGCCCTCTTCCGGTGATTTGCGGCAGGTGGCGCTGTCTGCGGCGTCGCAGCGGCAGTGGGTGCCGCGGCGACGCTCTCCCGGCGGGCAGTGCGGCCCGGCTCTCCGGCGGCAGCTAGTGCCACGTCCCAAGTGCTACGCGGAGGAGCGGAGCGGGCGGTGCGCAGGGGGCGGGGAGCAGCGCGGATCCCGGCCCGCTCACATTGATCGCCCGCCGCCATGGGGTCCTCGCAGAGCGTCGAGATCCCTGGCGGGGGCACGGAAGGCTACCACGTCCTGCGGGTAAGAGCTCCGACGGCGGCTCGGGAGCGGCTGACTGCAGGCGGGGCCCAGCCGCGGGGAGGCAGAGGCCCCGACGGGCCCCTTCCCGGGACAGCCAGGCCTGGTCCCGCAAAGGAGCGGCGACCGCGGGCGCTGCCTTAGCCGAGGCCGGTTCGGAAGGCTGCGCGCAACTTGCCTACCGGGAGCGCTCCGGGCCAGGGGTCCGCCGCTCTGGGAGGACGGAGTGGAGCCTGAGGCGGCAGCCGGCAATTTGGTCAGGGGCGGCCCAGACACGGAGGGGGTGGGGGTACAACCTTGACTCCTTTTTCTCCTCACAGCCTTCTCTGTTCTCTTCCTTTTAATTCTTACCTTACAAAGTTAGGAAAGGCTTGGGGGCAAAGTCTGCAAAAGAGGTGATTGTCAAGGTAGCATTGGAGTTTTCTGAGAAATTGAAGCCTGGAACTCGGCAGGCTAGAGGCAGGGGATGCGACGGCAGGTGATAATTCACCTCGGCGCTATCTGGGTGTCCGGAAAGGTCAATTAGGCAAACAGAAAACGAAATGGCCTAATAGTAGGTTTGACGGACTTAAATTCACTTGTTTTTGCAGGACTCTTTTCCTGTGTCGCTCCTGACCTTTCCAACCCTCCTTTTCCACATTTCCTGGCGGGGGGTACTTCCGTTCTGTTCCAAGACTGCTCAGGGTAGTAAAAGAGGTAATGGAGAGGAACGTTTGAAAAAACAAACAAACGTAGGTAAATACAGGAAAGCAGCGTCAGTCACTGGGATGGAGAAACATAGTATCTCAAAAAGCATTAGGTAAGCCCCTGCTTATGAGCAGCCTAAGTTGTTGCAAAGCATGTGGTTCTTAGGGAACTGGAAGTCTTTAAAAGTAGCATTGATGGTTATGTGCTGTGACACCTGCGTGAGTGGCAACATGATGGATTGTCAACTAAGTGGCCCTAATCCGTAGTACCATTTCAGGACATAATAGAGTGTCACTAGATATTAGCTGCTCTCAGGCAACAGCATTTTCACTGAAAGTGAGAAAGTACTTCCTGGTGCTTACGGTCATTCTGTCTTAGATCCCATGTTTTAGGTGAGACAGCATTCTTAAACTGAATTACCCAGTTAAGTGTGTGATAGTACTGTGATCGATCCCCTTTCTGATCTTCAGGATTATCATGTCTTGTTGCCTCCCCACTGTACTGAAAATCTCTCTTGAAGCCACACTTTTGGTAGGAAAGGATGATTTTCCCGGAAAATAAAGGGAATCTTTAAACAAACCATATTACCTTCGTATTCCCTTCAGCTAAGCCAGCCCCATGTGCCACACTGATGGGAGAAATTGAAGGAGAAGTGTTGGATCTAAATGTAAAGTGAAAATTAGCAGCAGTACTTTTATCTGGTTTGATTTTGATTTTCTACCCTGGAGCCCGATATCCAGTATTACCAGCTGATTCTCACAGTGGCTGATGGTAGCCATGAATCCTTGGAGACTCATGATATTTTAATAATATGTGCAATCAGTAAAACAGCATTATTGAGTTTTAAAAGTCTGTTAGAAAGCTGTATACATCAAAAGGATTGCAGTTGAATGACTTCTGTTCATGACTGTGTTCCACGTAAAGTAAGTTGAAGTATATATTCTTTACGTAAGTGCACCTCAGTAAATCAGCACTCATACATATTCAGTAGTGCAGATGTGTTATTAATCTATAAATCTGATTTTCCAAATCACTAGAGACAACCTTAGTTTTCCTGCATCTGGAGCATAAATGTTGCAAAAAATGAAATCTTATTCAAGCTGTGCTAGAGAGAGCTTTAAAATAGTAATGACCATTTAGTTTAGGAGCATTTTTAAAATGTGTTTGAGTCCTAACCTACTCTGTCCCTAATTCTGTCATTGATTTCCAGTTATCTTTGTTTTTAGAGGGGAAAGTACTATGTTAAATCCGGACATACTAAAAAAATATATTCCTTTCATTTATTATTGCCTAATATACAGTAATATATTGCAGTGCTGGATTACTGAGCTTGTAAACTAGAATAGATACAGTAAGATAACCTTGGAGTAAAATCACTCCTATTAACAAGTTCTAGAATGATTTCTGAGAAGTTTGTTTCCTGGGGCTCCTGGGTGGCTCAGTCAGTTAAACATCTGAGTCTTGGTTTCACCCCAAGTTATGATCTCACCGTTTGTGAGTTCGAGCCCTGCATCAGGTTCTGTACTGACAGTGCAGAGCCTGCTTGGGATTCTCTCTCTCTCTCTCTCTCTCTCTCTCTCTCTCTCTCTCAAAATAAATCAACTTTAAAAATTAAAAAAAAAAAAAGTTTGTTTCCTTTAGTAATCGATTCCCTGGCCATTTCCTTGTTAGTAATAAAAACTTGTTGGACTGGGTTTTAAAATAACAATTATAGGGGTGCCTGGGTGGCTTAGCCGGTTGAGCGTCCAACTTCAGCTCAGGTCATGATCTCACAGCTTGTGAGTTCGAGCCCCACGTCTGGCTCTGCGCTGACAGCTCAGAGCCTGGAGCTAGCTTCAGATTCTGTATCTCCTTCTCTCTCTGCCCCTCCCCCTCTTCTGCTCTCTCCCTCTCTCTTTCTCTCTCTCTCTCAAAATAAATAAACATTAAATTTTAAAAAATTAAGTAACAATTATACTGACAACCATTTCCACTGCTATCTTATTGTTATTTCAGCATTCCTACAGTTCAAGTACTTTACATTTTTTTCTATATTCCATATCCATTGGTAGATTCTGCTTTTAAAAATTTTTAGGGGGCAACATTGAAATCGTTTTAGGTTTTCTGCTGTGAGCAGTGTACTTTCCTTTTTATGCATTACGCATTTTGTATTAATGTACATTTTCGCATTGTGATCATATTGTATAGCCAACTCCCCATTCTTACCCTAGAAGTAACCACAGTAGTTTCTTACGTATCTTTTCAAAAATGTTTTATGCAGGTAAAAGAATTCTGCTCTCCTTCACTCTTTGTTTCTTTCTGTAACTGTTGGAATCACATGATACCTACTATTACTCCCCTTGGTCTTTTATTTGCTAATCCATCTTGGCAGTCTTCATAGGAGCACATAGAGATCTGCCTCTTGGTTTCACTTAGCTCCACAGCAGTTTGTTGTGCCAGAGTTTAGCTAAGCAGCACCTGGTGGTGATGGACATTTACTTTTTCTAAAAAGTCTTTGCTGTTGTAAGTACATGTTCACAACCTCAAATCCTGTCTTGTTTTCACTTAAAATGTACATTTCCCAAATTATTGAATCTTAATATTAATTTATACAAATGATCTTCATTTTGGTAGATTACTACATTGTTTTCTGATTATCAGCATATGTTCATTACAGGCTTTTTAGATAAGTTAAAAAAGTGTTAACAAGAACCTAAACTACCTGTAATTCTGTCATCTAAAGGTAAATAATGCCGAAGTATTTTTTCTAGTCTCTTTTTTTCTGTGCCTAACCTTGCCCCTTAGCCATGGTTCACAAAGATTTTGAATGATATGACATTTTCAAGTATGGTATACTCTGAAGTTATGGTAAGATATTGGCTTACAATCAAAAACACAGTGCTAAATAAATCAGGGCCTAACCACAGATTGGAATGCTATACATTCATGAAAATTGTGTTTCAAAACACTGTGTGGCCATAGGCATGTCTCTCTGTGTAGGTGCATGTACATTCAAGTATCAAGGAAAATAAAACAGAAAGGTAATAAGCCAGGCTATTAAAAGGATTATTGGCGAGGGGAGCCTGGGTGGCTCAGTCGGTTAAGCATCCGACTTCGGCTCAGGTCACAATCTCTCGGTATATGAGTTCAAGCCCCGCGTCGAGCTCTGTGCTGACTGCTCAGAGCCTGGAGCCTGTTTCAGATTCTGTGTCTCCCTCTCTCTCTGACCCTCCCCTGTTCATGCTCTGTCTCTCTCTGTCTCAAAAATAAATAAACGTTAAAAAAAGAATTAAAAAAAAAAAAGGATTATTGGCGAATGGTGACATTTTTACATTCCTTTAAACCTCAGTATATTCTTATTATTTTAAGTTTATTTTGAGAGAGCATAAGTGGGAGAGGGACAGAGAGAAAAGGAAAGAGTGAGAATCCCAAGCATACTCCACACTGAGAGCCCAACGTGGGGCTTAAACCCATGAAACTATGAGATCCTGACCTAAGCCAGAACTAAGAGTCAGACTCTAACCAATTGAGCTACCCAGATGTCCCCTGCAGTATATTTTCTAAAATTTCCAGAGTGGTCATGAAATACTTGTATATTCAAAAAAAAATTATTAAAAGATTATTTTAATTTTTTTAAGTTTATTTTGAGAGAGAGAGAACATGCGCACAAGTGGGGGGCGGGGAGAGAGAGACAGAGAGAGAGAGAGAATCCCAAGCAGGCTCTATACTGTAAACATGGGGCTCAAACCCACAAACTGTGAGATCATGACCTGAGCTGAAATCATGAGTTAGCAGCTTAACCGAATGAGCCACCTAGGCGCCCCAAAAGATATTTTTAAAAAGTGGACTCCTAGTGGAAATTTAATTTGTTCAGAAGCTCTCTTTTAAAAATAGCATTATATTTGGAGCACCTACCTGGGTGGCTCAGTCGGTTGAGCATCCGACTTCGGCTCAGGTCATGATCTTGCAGTTCGTGAGTTCGAGCCCCGCGTCGGGCTCTGTGCTGACAGCTCAGAGCCTGGAGCCTGCTTTGGATTCTGTGTCTCCCTTTCTCTCTGCCCCTTCCCCACTCATGCTCTGTCTTTTTCTGTCTCTCAAAAATGAATAAACGTTAAAATAAATAAATAAATAAAAATAGCATTATATTTCAGATTCCCTTATGCAGTAAGTCCAATTTCATGTTCATCATGAGTACCACTTATATTCGCACCCTCTAATGTTAACATTAGGCAGGAAAAATGTTAGCCAGGGCTTCTTAGTTTTGTTAGAAGTTACTATAAGTTACTACAGTTGAAGTATGTTGAATTCAAAATTCTTGCCTAGATTCTCCCTTAATTACCAAGTGAACTACACAAGGCTATTTTCAAAATTACATTTTTGGAATTGCCTTATTGATGCCCATTATAAGATCTGTTTCTAAATTTAAATATTCAAGTGAATTCATTCTACCTTTAATATTCTTTGAGATGGAAGTTCTCTGAGGACACTCTGGAACCAGTGTTCACACCACTATGGGAACATGGAAAATGTCATGTTCACTATTCTTTGTCATTTCCTTCAAGAGAGATTTTGGAAGTGATGGATGTTTTGAAGGAAAGGCCATTGAGATGAAGTATGTCTCCAGTGCAATAACAGGCCTTTATCTCTAGAGCCATTGGCTACAGACTGGGCAGCATTTCTTAGAGGAGAAAGTGACAGTGAAATTATTTCCATGGAAAATGGAATATCGGGGCCCCTGGGTGGCTCAGTTGGTTGAAGTTCCAACTCTTAGTTTTGACTCAGGTCATAATTTCATGGTTCATGGATTCATGCCCCATGTAAGGTTCTGTGCTTGACAGCTGACACTGCAGGGCCTGCTTGGGATTCTCTCTCTCTCTACCCTTCCCCCACTTGTGCTCTCTATCTCTCTCAAAATAAATAAACTTTAAAAAAGAAAAAAATGGAATGCCTAGACATAACTACTATTGCATGGATCTGTTCTTTTTTTAATGGTGCCTCACTAATCTGCATGAAATCCTGCACAATTTCACCTTGGCACTTATTTTGAGAAAGATAATTCCCGATATTTGATAGTCATAATTTTCCTTTCTTTTATTCTTTTTAACTAACACAGTGTATCTCAAACTTAAAAAAAATTTTTTTTAACGTTTATTTATTATTGAGAAACAGACACAGAGTGTGAACAGGGGAGGGCTAGAGAGAAGGGGAGACACAGAATCCGAAGCAGGCTCTAAGCTGTCAGCACAGAGCCCGACGTGGGGCTCGAACCCACAAACTGTGAGATCATGACCTGAGCCGAAGTCAGTCGCCCAACCAACTGAGCCACCCAGGTGCACCCCGCCCCCCCAAAATTTTTTTTAATGTTTATTTACTTTTGAGAGACAGAGACAGAGCACACGTGGGAAGAGGCAGAGGGAGAGGGAGACAGTCCAAACTCAGGCGAGATCATGACCTGAGCCAAAGTCAGACACTCAACCAATTTAGCCACCCAGGTGCCCCTCAAACATTTTAAACTCATGTCCCCACTTGAAAAACATAAAAATCTCACTACTATCCTCTTTCCTCACTCACTCTGAAAACAATGGTTATAAAAAGAAAACAGTTGGGTTATTTGATGTTTTTCAAATACAAAGTTATGACTGAAAAAGCTCTATAAACACCACCTAAAGATAATGATCTCCCAAAGTTGATCTCTTGTACTAAAAAACCACGAATAAGGGCACCTGCCTGCCCCAGTCAGTAGAGCATGCAACGCTTGATGCCAGGAGTTGGGATGTCGATCCCAACATTGGTTGTAGAGATTAATTAAAAATATAATCTTAAAAAAGATTTAATAGTCTTTGAAATTCCTTTCAAATGTAGGAGTCAGATTTTTAGTTCATAAATGCCGTCAAATACAATGTGTGTGAACCTTAGGACATGCTTAGAAGTTGTATCATTAGACATAAACTTTTTCTGAAAAGACCTTGAACAAATTAGTGTTACTCTGTTTATCTACACTTTCATATTTTGTGATGAAGTGTGTTTTAATGTGTTTTTAAGGATCCTTAGGATCCTTATTTGGGGAGGTCTACTGTTGATGGGTAACTGTGGTTTCTGTTCTGGTCAGTTAAGTAGTAGAATGCACAGCACGGGGTGTAGTGTTTTCTGGGTCAGACACTGACAGCTTCTTTTTAAATAATTCCACTGAAATTGTCATAAGAATTGAACTTGGAATAACCATTAATATCAGTACATTCATTTTGTTGGCTTTAATACTGTGCTGAGAGGATTACATTATTTCAACTGATTCACTAATACTAGTTAATCTAAACTAGAAAATATTTTATATGTAAAGGTTTGGTACATGCTTTAGAATATAACTGTAGATTGCCTTCAGAGGTGTGATTAACTAAATAAGAAGACTTTTTTTTTTTTTTTCTCCAAACAACATGCAGAACCAAAGTAGTTAACCTGAGAGACTGTCCATGTCCCTCTTGGCACTGCAAATGAATTTACTGCAGCATGAAGGGAGTGATGCTGAGGATTGTTTTTTATTGTAAGCACCAGTGAGAGACCATTCCAGCACATTGTCAGCATTGAGGAACCTTGTCATCTTGTAGGCGTGAATGCATTGAGAGACTTGATAGTAGAGCACCAGAGACCCCTCTTGGGAATCACTGAACCGTCCTGTCCCCTCCATCACTTCATTGTGTTTCCTTGGGCAAACCTTTGAACTTCTTTGAGCCCCATTCTTTGTATCTGAAAAGTTAATACTAGTGCCTCCTCTGCCTGTTTTTGACTAAAAACCATAGTAGATACTGTATATGAAAGTGTTTTGAAAAAAATTGAGCACATTAATTTTTTTTCCTGGCCCACTGCCACCTTGCAGACGGCCTTGCTCTTAAATTTCTTCATTAAAGACTCTTAAAAACTGAGAACAAACTTAGGGTTGATGGGGGGGGGGGTGGGAGGGAGGGGAGGGTGGGTGATGGGCATTGAGGAGGGCACCTGTTGGGATGAGCACTGGGTGTTTGTTGTATGGAAACCAATTTGACAATAAACTTCATATTAAAAAAAAATTTCTTCATTAAAACAGTGCTATTTAGCATAGGGTCTGGAGAATGGTAAAGACTCAGTAAATGTTAGCTGGCGTCTTTATTGTTAGCATCTGCACTATTGTATCACCCATTGAGAACCACTGTTGTAGTGGCAAAATACTAATTAAAATGGACCTCTAAGCTTTTTAAGTAGCATTTCCATTTACATGCTCATTCAGCAGCTACTTTTGCCCTTGTATCTAACCCTATATGTTACTACTGTTTAAAACATAAATTTGGGATCAGATGTGACCCATGAATTTTATTAATGTGCCTGTGAATTTTTAAGGAATCCTCAGTTTTAAGGAAATTGTCTTTTTTAAAAGGAAGGTACCAGTGTCCTTTTCATTGCTTTATCGCAGTGATACTAAACACATTAATTAAAATGACTAAAAAAGTCTATGCAATTAAAATAATGTTGTTGGGTTGGATCTACACTGTAGAATCTATAGATAGTGGCAGTTAGACTTACTTCATGGTGAGTTGTCATTCAGTCTTAGAAACTATCTCATCAGCCTCCTCGCTTTACAGCTAAAGAAAAGGAGCACAGAAAGATTATTGCCTAAGGTCACACAGCAAGTTTTCTTTCCCTAAGAAACGCCTAAATTGGTATTTGAAGATTATAAAATTAGGTGACAACTTGTCAGACTTTTTGCTTCTTTTGGAGCAGGCTTCAGTTTCTTTCAACATCATTTTTCTGATATACAGACTTTCTCTAAGAAAGTACAGTGTATTGATGGGTTTTAATTTCCTTGGTTATCATTAGAATTTTTAAATTGCTTCATATGTTATAAATTACATCATAGGGTCAGTCAGAAAAACATGCTCTTTGAGTTATTTTGGTAGAACATATAAGAATGTTTCAGCAAACTGGGGCGCCTCGGTGACTCGGTTGAGCGTCTGACTTTGGCTCAGGTCATAATCTCCCTGTTCGAACCCCACGTCAGGCTGTGTGCTGACAGCTCAGACCCTGGAGCCTGCTTCAGATTCTGTGTCTCTCTCTCTCCTCTTACCCCTCTCCTGCTCGTGCTCTCTCTTTATCTCAAAAATAAACATTAAAAAAAAAAATGTTTCAGCAAGTAAAGCTTGAACTCTTCCAGTCTACTGCAAAATAATTTCCACATATTTGTATCAAGTCCCAAACAGGAACACTGGCCCTTTTCAGACATGGAAGAGCCCCCCCCCCCCCAAAGTGTCTTTCTATTTTTATTTATTTATTTTTATAACTGAAGGATTTCGGGTTTATTTTTATTATATCACACCCCCCAAGTTTTCTCACATCATTTTGATCACGCAAGCGTGTAAATATGTAACATGAGGCCTTATGTGTATAGTTGAAATGAATCATTATCAATACTTGGATTACTTGGATTGGACTTAATTTTTACTTTTATTTAATATCCCTGGTGGTTTTTTAAATAGTACAAAACATTAAATTGAGAGAGGAGATGATGGTATAGACAGAACTACCTTTTATGTGTGAAGGAATTGGTGGTGCAGTAATAAAAAGGAGACACATATCACTGAGCCCATTTTATGGAAACATCTCCTTGGTTAGAAAATGAGAAATAAGTCACATACTAGCCAGACATGTGATAGGTATGTCTTTGTATATCACCTTATGAAATGCTTGGTTTGATGATCTCCTGTATTCTGAAAGTAGCCTTGCAGTTTCCTTTCTTTGTTACATTAAGATGGCAGTTCTCCACTCCTCATCTGGGAGTAGTATATAAATGATGGAGTTAAGAGAATGCCTACCCCCAACTCCACCCAAACTCTTCTCCCCTTCTATTCTGCTGCCCCTTTCTCCTCAAGCCAAGATTTAAGAGAGTGGTTCATGCGAAATGACCCAAACCTAGTATAAAGTACTATGACACTTTTAACCCCCGGAGAAGAGATGGATGCTTCCCTGGAAAGCAACCAGCTTAGAACAATTAGGTCTGTACACAAGGGAGAATCCATGTTAAATCTGGTAAAACTGCCTCATGGTCCAGGATCAGAAGGTGAGAGAAAAGCCAAAAGTTTAATTGCATTTATTATCTGGAGGTTGATTGGACAAAAAGAGTTAATGACATCTTGTAGGACTCTTTCCAATTTTATTTTTATTACAGATCAAAGCAAGAAATTTATTTTCCACTGCAACTCATGTGTACTACTACATTTCATGAAAAATAATGACCCTTATGAAGTCATGAATTTTTTGTATTTTATCTATTCTGATAGTTTCTTATTTTGACATTTCCCTCTTCTGTAATGGTCCACTAAATTGATTTCAGAACAAACTCCCTGTAGTAATTGGATGACACCACTTTAAGAAGAATTTATATATAGTTGGTGATTCCAAATCCAGCTTCTAATCATTGGTGCTAATTTCTTTTTATGTACTGGGGATGGATACCCCTTCACTGTGCAGTTTCTCTTATAAGCTCATTTTTTGTTTCTTGAGTAAAAATCTCTAGCAGATTTTATCTTGCATATTGTAGCTCTTTTTTCTAGAGTGCTTATGAAAGAAGTATTTCTTTCATGTTGTGAAATTTATTTTGGTAAGATAACCTCCAGATGTAAAGTTGAACTCTTATAAGTGCCAGTAAGTGTGTTCATAATTTATTCTACATGTGGGTGTTTGGCTCACATTTATTTTTGTCATTCCCTTGTAAGCATAATTACTCTTCAGTATTTTCAGCTGCTATGTTGTATTCCTTAATTGTTCAAAGTAAACCATGAGGCCTGAGAAGACTTCAGCATGCTTGTTAGAACTCCCAGGGAATGGATTTGTCTAAAGTCAGTTTTTTCCTTAAAATGGAGTATTTGCTGCTTTCAGTATCAAGAATATATTATAAACAAATCTATGTTTTAAATGCATTGCATGCTTCCACCATTACTGATAGGTGCTACATATATTAAAAAATTTTTTTAATCTTAATTGTTGTGATGATGTCCATGTGCTGTATTGGAATACATGTACTTATCACCTAGACTTGGGCTGTGCAGTACAGTAGTCTCTAGCCACATATGGCTGTTTAAACTTGGATGTAAATTATTTAAATTAAATGAAGTTTAAAACCCACTTCCAGAGTCACACAAGCCACATTTCACATGTGGGTAGTGGCTACTGTATTGGACAGCACACGATACAGAAGATTTTTATAATTGCGAAAAGTTCTAAAAGCAGCTTAATAGTGGAGACCTTTTTAAATTTTTGTATTCCCTACCACAAGACACAATCACAACTACACCTTTTTTGTTAGCGCACAGTTTATACTCACTTAGTAGAATTTGGTAAGTGGCATAAGTTAACACTCAACTTTTTATTTTTCTTTTGGTTTTTGATTTTTTAAATTTTTATTTATTCTCATTTTCTGCCAGCTATCATTTTTTTGCTGTAAGCAAGTGGCAGTGGCATCTCTTTCAGTTCTTTTGTTTGGTTAGTACTCTGTTCGTGGCTTGGAATCAGGTAGCCAAACCACGTAAATATAAATAGAATCTAAGAGTGGTCCTGAAATGTTCTGAAAGGGGAGCATTAGAGTAAGTTATTTTGTGGCCTTTGTACTGACTGCTTTGTACTCAACTGACCGTTGAGATTTAATTGCTGGCTTTCAAAGTATGTTCTTTGTAGGTGAAATATTTGGTATGTTCCTAGGTTGTAATAATTGTATTTCTGCTTTTTGGATAGAGGGGAGTATATGTTAAAGCTTTTTAAAGTGCACATAAGTGTAAAGCTTGATGAATTTTCACAGACAACATACTCGTGTAACCAGCATCCCATCCCTCTCCAGGCACACTCTGACTTACCCACCAACCCCCTCAGAGTGAATGCTGTCCTGATTTCTAACAGCATAGATTAATTTGACCTGTTCTTAGCTTTATATAAATGGAATCATATGTACTCATTTGTGTCTGGCCTCTTTTGCTCACATACCACTTGTAAAACATATCCATCTTGTGTATTGTTGTGGGTTTTTGTTTTATTAATTTACCTTATACCATCAAGAGATTATATCAAGATTGATTTATCTGTTCTGCTGTTCATGGGAATTAATGTAGTTTTTAGTCTGGGGCTAGTACAAATAGTGCTGCTGTGAACATTCAACTGTGTGTGTCTTTTGAAGAACATCTGTATACCCATTTCTATTGGGTATTTTTAAACAGTGCAATATTTGGTCAAATATTTCAATATTAACAGATATTGCCAAATAGTTTGCTCATTTGCATTCCCACCAGCAGTAATTGAAGTTTCCAGCTGTTTTGTATCCTCACAAACATTTAGTATTTTCCATCTTTTTCATTTTCGCCGGTCTGGCAGGTGGTATCACATTGTGGTTTTAATTTGCAGCTATTGAAGTTGAGCATATTTTCATATTTATTGGCCACATCAGTACCCTTTTTTGTTTAGTGTCTGCTAAAATCTTTTCCCCATTTCTCCATTAAGTTATTATTTTTTTTTAGTAGCTTCATTGAGATACAATTTACCTGCCATTAAATTCGGCCTTTTAAAGTATACAGTTCACAGGTTTTTTAGTATATTCAGAGTTGTGCAACCGTCACTAGTATCTAATTCCAGAACCTTTTTATTCCCCCCGGAAAGAAACTCCATACCCAATTGCAGCTACTTCCCATTCCTCCTACCCCCAGCCCCTGGCAACCACTAATCTACTTTCTGTTTCTGTGGATTTGCCTGTTTTGGACATTTCATATAAATGGAATCATGCAATATGTGGTCTTTGTGATTTAGCATAGTGTTTTCAAGGGTCATTCATGTTGTAGCGTGAATACTTCCTTTTTATTGCCAGATAATACTTCATTCTATGGGTGTAACACATTTGTTTATTCATTCATCAGTTATGGGACATTGGGTTGTTTCCACTTTCTGGCTGCTATGAATAATGCAGCTATGAATTTTGTGTACAAGTTTTTATGTGGACATGCTTTCATTTCTCTTTTTTATATATCTAGGAGTGGAATTGCTGGGTCACATGGTAACTCTTTGTTTAACATTTGAGGATCTGCCAAACTGTTCCCACAGCAACTGCACCATTTTATATTCCCACCACTAATATATGAGGGTTTGTTTCAAACCTTTGTTAGTATCTTTTTTATTTTAGCCAGTCTTGTGGATGTGAAGTTGTATCTCATTGTGGTTTTACTGTCTCTTTCTTAATGATTTGCAGTAATTCTAAATTTGTTCTGAATATAGCTCCTTTGTTGGATGTATAATAATTCTTTCCATTGTCTTAAGTATGTCTTTTGATGAGCAGAAGTTTGTAGTTTTAGTATAATTCATTAATTTTTTTAGTTTATGATTAGTGTTTTTTGTATCCAGTTTAAGAAGTCTTTCATATTTGAAAATCTCAAAGATATTCTCCTTTGTATTCCTCTGAAGGCTCTATCATTTTACCTTTGACTCTACCTCTATGGTTTTATTTTTTTATTTTGTTTTTTGTTTTATTACAAATTTATTGCAAATTCTTTCCCTTTCCTTTTTTAAAGAGGAGAAAGACGATTAATGCATAATTAGAACAATCATGTAGTGTCCAGGAATTCATTAGTTGTAAAGATTTGCCCTCAGGTGGTGATTGCAGAGTTAGGAAGGTGACTTTAAGATTTGTAGAAACCCCCCCTCTCCCCCCGGGGGTGCCTGGCTGGCTCAGTTGGAAGAGCATGTGACTCTTGATCTTGGGGTTGAGTTAAGGCTCCAGGTTGGGTATAGAGATTACATAATACATACGTACATACATATATACATATAAACTAATTTTACATTAATTAACTAACTTAAAAAGAAAGATTTGTTTAGGCATCAGACATGCCAGGCACATCATTAAAAAAAGATTTGTAGGACTCCTATCATATATCAGAGTCTTAGCTAGGCATTTCATAAACTCATTCAATCTCTACAGTATTCATGCACAGTAGATGATGTTATCCTTTACTTGTGGATGGAAAGACTGAGGCCCAGAAAGGTAAATAATCTTTCCCAAGTTCACGCAGCTAATAAGGTAAGAGCATGCCTCAAAATCAAGTCAGTCTGATTCTAGAACTCCATTATCTTTACATTGTGCATTTTTTCAAAATCTTGCAAAATCTTAACTATAAACTTTCCAATTTAACCTATTCATCTTAAATTGCTGTAATATTTGGCCCAATAATAAATACTAATGATCTATGGAACCAGATAGATAGATGGATAGATGGATCCAGGGTTTTATATATTCATTTTTTTAATTAAGGTGGTTTGAAGGAAGCAGGTGAATCAATAATTGAGAGATCTTACAGGGGGCAGGAAGTATTGAAGTGGTAATCTGATGCCTGACAGATTGGGTGCCTAAGCGATTCTGGTCAGTGGATAGTATTGCCAGAGAAACTTAACCTGTGTGGATGTTTAATTTGCTGTGTTGTAGATCTTGTTTTGCATGCTATGAAATGTAGGAAATTGTCTTTAAGTATATTAGGGTCAGAGAGCATTTTCTAGGGCTCCCTCTGTTGGCTTCCTGTTAGATACCTAGTTGCCAGAATTGTACTGGTACTAATGATGTAAATAAATTTAGGAAAGAAGTTAACTTCAAGGTACATTAGAAACAGAGGAGACTGATGTTTGTAGCAAATGCAAATAGAAAAATAGAGAAAGGGTTATTTAAGTGTACTTATTTTAGAATTCAAATTTGGCTATTGAATTTCTTTTGAGTAATGGGAAAGAATAGTTCTAATGTTATTAGGAACTCCATTTCAAATAGTGGTAAAACTTTATACTTGGAGGGTGGCATGATAAGCATCAGTGTGTGGGATCAACTTTCTAAGTTGGTGATGACATTACAAAAGTACTATCTTTGTCCCTTTTTAACTGAAAGATAAACTTTTGGCAGCCTCAGTGGAGAAGTCTGAAATTGATCAATGGACTGGTTGGTTTCTAGAAAAAAAAGTCATTTGGAAACATTCAGATTCAGAGAATTAGAGGATTAGATGAGGACCTTATTAAGTGAGAAACGCCACAGCAAAGGGTCTCCAGGAGTCTATGCTAATTATCCTCTTTTCACACTTGAGGCATTTCACACCTAATTGCTAGGCACCTAATAGGCATTTCACACCTAGTAGATCATGACTCTTTCCCAGCTAGCTGTGACTTGACCTCCCTTTTCTTCTCATAATAACTCCAGACTGCCACTGTTTTCCTTTCAGAGTTGCCTTTTGAAGAGAAATCTGTCTGCCACTTCGAGTTCTAGACATTTTGCTTGGTAACATGTAGAATATAAAATATCCTTCATTTAAGAAAACTAAGTATAAAGAAGCTAAATGAGTTTGTGCTGATTATTTTCATTAGAGCTAACACTTGTAAATAATAAAACCCTTTGATATTTAATCAACTTGTTTAATTTACAAAAATGATGTAGTCCCAAATTTGCAAGAGAATTTACAGAAAGCAAGATTAAACGGTTTTAGTAAATTAAAACGTGGAGCCATCTTTATAATGGGCAACTTTTGTATTGTGACAAATGAAGAAGACCTAGTTTTACTTCTTCAGAAGCAGTGATAGTATAATTTGGTTTTACCTAAAAGGTAACATTTGGGGCGCCTGGGTGGCTCAGTCGGTTAAGCATCTGACTTCAGCTCAGGTCACGATCTCACGGTCCGTGAGTTCGAGCCCCGCGTCGGGCTCTGGGCTGATGGCTCAGAGCCTGGAGCCTGCTTCCGATTCTGTGTCTCCCTCTCTCTCTGCCCCTCCCCTGTTCATGCTCTGTCTCTCTCTGTCCCAAAAATAAATAAACGTTAAAAAAAAAAAAAAAATTAAAAAAAAAAAAAAGGTAACATTAGTCCAAAAAGTAATGAATGTATCATTAATCAAAGATTAAATTTCCTTAATCCAAGAAGTCTGGTATTAGAGGAACATATTCTGGGTTCCTTCCTGGGTTCCATTTTGAAAGCAGTAAAATTTGTTACCATATAGATAACTGCAGATTTGTGTGTGGATGAATGAGTGCATCTATTATTTGCATAACTTCAGAATTGACTATTGACTGTTAGAACTGTTGGGAGTGTTACAGATAATCGGCCTGCAAATATCCATGCAAACCTCGTTTTCAAAGGATAGTTTTGACAGTATAAAATAATATCACTCTGAATAAAAAGTCCTTAAAACATTATGAAAATATTTTAGAGGAAATACAAAGTGGATTGTATTAACTTTTTGCTGTTTTGTCATACTATATTACTATTGCCAGCTACTAATATTTTTATTACTGTAAATTTAGAATATTTAATAATTTTAGTCCATTTCAAGTTTGGTATGCTAACTAACCATTTGAATTGTTGAGAATCTAAGTAATCTTAATCTTCCATTTAAAGTCCTATATAAGTCTGGCTCCACTCTTTTTTTCCAGTCTCCTTACTGGACTAATGTTATAAGATAATACTTTTGAGTTTAACCTCTGCCACGAGCCAACTATAGGACCATAGGCAAGTCACAGGATGGTTTCTTCACCTGCAAATAAAAGAATTGCACAAAATCTGTGGGTTTAGCACTTTATTTGGAGAAACCCTTTGAGAATCTAATGAAAGCCATGGATCTTTATACCCGGAAAACTGCTGATTTCTACAAAATGTTGCATATAATTTCAGGAGCTGCAGTGCTCCCTGAAGCTATCCACACAGACCTCAGTTTAAGATCCCCTGGATTAGAAGTTTTGTGATTTTCAAAATCTGTAATTCTATATTTCTGTCCCACACCATTCTGTTGTCTAGCTATACTATATTATGATCCCCATTTTTTCAGACTCCTGGATATTTATTCATTTCAACTTTCAGATGTCCTTTTTATCCCCTTACCTATCTCAACTTTAAAACCCTCTATTTTTTTTATAAGTGGTATATTCTTAAAAAAGTTTTTAAATGTTTTTTTATTTTTGAGAGAGCACAGGCAGGGAAGGGTCAGAGAGAAGGAGAAACAGAACCCGAAGCAGGCTCCAGGCTCTGAGCTATCAGCACAGAGCCTGACTCGGGACTTGAACCCATGAGCTGTGAGATCATGACCTGAGCGTTGGTCGCTTAAGCAACTGAGCCACCCAGGCTCCCCCAAAACCATTTATTTTAAAGCACAATTCGGATGTCTTTTTTTTTTTCCTGTGAAGCTTCTTCAGTCAGAATTACTCTTCTCCTTAGAACTCTGTACCTCCATTATAGCCCTTAACCTCTGTAGTTACTAGAGGACTGTGTGTCCTCTGTCTCTCCTTCCTCTTGTCTGTTCCTTAATAGATTATAAATATCTTGACATAGTAGCTATGTTCCTATATTAGTTTTGTTAATTGAGTGGTGCCTTACTAGTAGTAGTCGTGGAATAAATGCTTGCTAAATTAATTTGAATTTGTCACTCAGTTGTAATGAGTAACTGTCTGCTATGTCCTGTGCTACAACCTGAGAAGGTTGCCCCCAACCCCCAAAAGTAGAAGGTAGAGTGAAATAGGACCATAGAGAAAGAACCTCATATGTGGGATGAACTTAAAGAATAGGTAGAATATAGGGAACTACAAGGGCATTAGCTGGGAGAGAGGAAGAGAAATGAGAGAACTAGTGTGTTTTACCTCTTATCAGTGAAATTATCTTAATTTTACTGAAAAGAGATAGGTATTAAAATTTAGCTCATAATTTTTAATTAAGCTTTGCATTTTTCTTTTTTGGCACTTTTGTTTTTACAGGTACAAGAAAATTCCCCAGGACATAGAGCTGGACTGGAGCCATTCTTTGATTTTATTGTTTCCATTAATGGTTCGAGATTAGTAAGTTCAGCTTTTTGTAGTTTTGACTATAGTATTTTGTAACCTTTTGAAATTGGAATTTTTCAGATTATCTGGGGTGGATGTTTATTCATTAGTTACAAACATTAAATGGAGTTATGATACCAGTTTGTAAAAATTATGTTAGTAAACATGAAAATGTCAAATACAAAATACTATATATACCTCACCCTTCAGTGACTATCTTAGGAGAATAAAATTCCTGGAGACTTTTATATGTTAAATATTTAATTTTTTTAAGCAGAAAGAAATAATTAGGATTAAAAAGTTTGCTTTTTCAGTAATGTCAAACTTCTGTATGTTACTGACAAGTGGATTAGTAAAGACCCGTTCTCAAATAACTTAGTTTTCTTGGAGCTGAATTCCTTGATATATATAAATAATATTATTGGAACCAGATAATTATGTTCCAAAAGTACAGAATTAAAACCACCTTTTATAAGTTGCTTTCAGTTTCCCTGTAGTAAAGTCTTAAGGAAAAAAAAATTAGATAATTTCAGCAACAGAAATTCTTACGACTATGGCTACTTGGTTGGTTGATTTTTTCATAGCAGTTTTTGTTCATTATCAGCATCTCCTACATAATGGCTTTCAACTTTTTGTTCATTATCAGCATCTCCTATATAATGGCCTTTTTTCATTTATGTAATGAAATATTTAACATACTGCTTCCATTTTTCTCTCCTGCCAGTTCCTAATAAATTAATAAAGCATATGTTTAGGAGTACTGTCCAAAATTAAACTACAACCTCAGCAAATGTTCTAGATTTTAAAATCAAAGTCATACCAATTTTGTTAGTAATATGACTTCTTAAAAAGTATTTTGTTTTTTGGGTTTTCTTTTATTTTTCTTACTAAAAACAATTTTTTTTAATGTTTATTATTTATTTTTGAGAGAGAGAATCCACAGAATCCAAAGCAGGCTCCAGGCTCTGAACTGTCAGCACAAAGCTGTATGTGGGGCTCTAACTCACAAACTGCGAGATCACGATCTGAGCCGAAGTTGGATGGTTAACCAACTGAGCCACCCAGGCACCCCGGTGTATTTTGGTTTTTTATCACTAAAGCTCTAGATCACCTCAAATAATGTTGGATTTCAAAATCCATAATCCGTAGTTAACTATTAGAAAAAAGTCAGAAGTTGTTGATAACATAGGAGTTCTTAATTTTTTGACATTCTTTCACTTCAAGGAGCATTTGAATGTTAATGAAAGCTTTACCTGTTGGATGTTGATTATTAATACTACTCCAGTAGGGCCATAGGATGCTTAAGCTAAAATAGTTAACATTTTTTATTTATTAAGAAAAAATATTTCTATGTGTTCACAGAATAAAGACAATGACACTCTTAAGGATCTACTGAAAGCAAATGTTGAAAAACCTGTAAAAATGCTTATCTACAGTAGTAAAACACTGGAGCTTCGAGAGACCTCTGTCACACCAAGTAACATGTGGGGTGGCCAGGGCTTGTTGGGAGTGAGCATTCGTTTCTGCAGCTTTGATGGGGCAAATGAAAACGTTTGGCATGTATTGGTAGGTATCAAGTGTGAGCTGTTACTTGAAATTTAAGAAATGTTGTAGAAAGGTGCTGTCTTCAGCTTGGTTGGATTATAGAGGTATTATTACTATTATTATTATTATTATTATTATTATTAGGCTATTTTTAGTTTCTGAAAAATGGAATTCATTGCTTTAAAAATATGGATTAATAATTTTTTTAAACTTAGGAATAATTTGTAAAACTTAGGGTGCCTGGGTGGCTTAGTCTGTTGAGCATCCGACTCTTGATTTTGGCTCAGGTCATGATCTCACAGTTTGTGAGATTGAGCCCCACGTTGGGCTTTATGCTGACAGTGCAGAGCCTGCTTGGGATTCTCTGTCTGCCCCTCCCCTGCTCACACACATGAACTCTCTCAAAATAAATTAAAAAAAAAAAAAGGAAGAGCAGCAAATGTAGGTGCCTAAGAACTATTTTTCTATTGATTTATCCATTAGAAGAATTGTTAAAGCAGATAGCTACAAACAGCTAAAATAATAAATATTTTAAATATTTATTAAATATTATGTGATTTTATGTTTGAGAGATTTAAATATGTATAATTCTATAGTTTCTGACATGTCTAACAAGATAGAAGTACAGAGGTTTTTAAATTTTTTTTTTTAACGTTTATTTTTAAGAGAGAAAGACAGTGCTAGAGGGGGAGGGACAGAGAGAGAGGGAGACACAGAATCCAAAGCAGGCTCCAGGCTCTGAGCTGTCAGCACAGAGCCTGACACAGGGCTCAAACCCACAGACCATGAGATCGTGACCTGACCCGAAGTCAGACACTTAACCGACTGAGCTGCCCAGGTGCCCCAGAAGTACAGGGGTTTTTAAATCATTATAATTAAGGACTAAACTGTAAAATTTGAAAGATTATTTTATGTACATTAATTTGGGGTGTGTTTTTGTGCTATTCCAGGAAGTAGAATCAAATTCTCCTGCAGCACTGGCAGGTCTTAGACCTCACAGTGATTATATCATTGGAGCAGATACAGTCATGAATGAGGTAATTAGTGTGTTTGTTAATAATGAAAGTTGTATATTCTCATTAATGTTAAGTTCAGAAGTATATTTGCATACTTCACATTTAGAGTTGAAATTTAGTTCTTGGCTGATCAAGATAACTTTCACAACAGGGTGTTAAACAGAATATCTGGGAGGTATCTTACTAGGTATAGCTGTGAGGAAAAATACATATGTGTGGCAGTTGCACAGATTTTGTATGAGATATACAGAAATCTCTTACATACTTCAAGACTAAATCAAATGTTCATTTTAGTTATTGATTTCATTTTCTCTTCCTCTTTTTAAGGGATCAAAGTTGGCTCAGCTGCATTAGATCCTTTTCCTTGTCTGTTAGCTAGTGGAAGTATATATTGCTAAAAAAAGTGAGAGGAAAAATATGATGCCCAGGTAACCAGGTCTTACTAATGAAGAGTAAAAGCAGAATATGTAGAATTTGGGTGTAGAAGAGTTTTGCTAAACTTGCTGACTAGGTCTTAGAGAACTGGACATAAGACCTTGCACATAGGAGCTAGGTAAAATATCTGAAACCTTGTTTGGAATATTGGTTTTAAGGAATGAATTTTATGTCTAGCGGCAGGGCCCACAGTCTGTACTTTTTAAAAAGGTTTTCCAGGTGATTCCGATATTAACCAGGTTTGACCCACTGTTCTAAAGTTCAGTAATGTAAAAATGTTTCTTTCCTGTGATGCTTTTGCAGTCTGAAGATCTGTTCAGCCTTATTGAAACACATGAAGCAAAACCATTGAAACTTTATGTGTATAATACAGACACTGATAACTGTCGAGAAGTGATTATTACACCAAATTCCGCATGGGGTGGAGAAGGCAGGTAAGATCACCTTTTAGACTAAGTAATGATTGCATAAACTTACAGTAAACATGATTGCTTTTATTTTTAAACAACTTACTGGTTTATTATAAGACTTTTCTTGAGAAAAGGAAAGAGCTGACCTGGAATATCGAATTCAGTAATCCATTTTTTTTTTTAATGTTTTATTTATTTTTGAGACAGAGAGAGACAGAGCATGAGCAGGGGAGGGGCAGAGAGAGAGGGAGACACAGAATCGGAAGCAGGCTCCAGGCTCTGAGCTATCGGCACAGCCCGACGTGGGGCTCGAACTCACAAACTGCGAGATCATGACCTGAGCCGAAGTCAGATGCTTAACGGATTGAGCCACCCAGGTGCCCCTCAGTAATCCATTTTTTTAAAGAACATATTTAGGTAGTGTCCTTTTCCTTACTGATCTAAGAGTGAACAGCCTTGTTTTGTTTTGTATTTTAATAAAACAGTTTTCAGTTTTATTTTCCCAGTTCCCTTCCCCAGCAATGGGACAATACAATTGTAACTTTGTCTAGCTGCTGGGGAAATTCCTTAGCATTTTGTGGAAAACTGTTGGCTTTCAGAAGTGGACAAACTAGCCAAAAGTTAGACAAAATTGCAGCAACTATAAGAAGCAATTTAGAAAGAGGATCAAGCCACGCAGAGAAGCAAACTAGAAAATCAGTTTCTCGGGACTGTTCATCAAGTCAGTTTCCTAATTTCAAAAAGCCAAAGCAAAACATGTGGACTTAACTTTGCCTCTGTAGGTCTTTCAGCTGTTGTTTAAATTGTACAAGTTTTTCATTATCTTGAAAGCCTTGTTTAATTGAGGAATTTTTGAGCATAAGCCATAATTATAGGAAAGCCTAGGGTTTGGAAACTTTCACACATATTTTATAAAAGTTCCAGTAATTGCTGGTAAGGGGATGACCTAGTTGACACAGGCAGAGAAAGCCCCTATTTGTTCATAATCATTCCCCACACTACCTGAGATTCTGTAGCTGACTAGATATTGCAACCAGGATGCTAGCTTTTTGCAATTTGAGAAAATAGATAGAGGTATCACCTTAAGAATCTGGCCTTTCTGGGACAATTCTTGATCAAGTTATTATCTTTTGTCCAGGTTTGTAAACACACAGAAATATGATCTTCTCAAGGCATTCAAAACTGACTCATTTCAGAGGGACTGCCTCATATAAACTAAATTTGTAGAGAAGCTGATGTATTTATTAGAATGGCTTTTAGTTTATAATAGAAAAGCGTCTCTTCTCCAGTTAGAATACTCAGGTCGGATTAGCATCACAAGAGTACTCGGTAAGCATGGAATCATGGTGGAGTCCAATAGCAAAGAACATCACTAATTCTTTAATGTTTAATTCTGCAGACTAAATACTGCTACATTCTCATTCTTGGAGCCTTCTTTTCTAGACTCTGACAACTATTCCTTTTCTGTGGAAGACATTTTTCTTTGTGACATGGTTTAGTATCATTGATCAGCCATTGCTTTAGACAGGTGCATATAGACCATTTTTAGTTTGCCCTCATCTGGCAGATATGTACCTATGGGTTTCATTCCTTCCTCAGAGACTGACCAAATTTCATTTGTTCCGGCGTATTTCTCTTAGTTTCAGTCTCGGGCTATCCGTAAGTTTGCAGAGGGGCTCACTGTGGCCTCAGTGCTTTCTCTGCAACCACTTATTTTGATTAATCACCTTGTTTTAAAATGCACCTATGTCTGATAGGCTATGATCAGTCAGTCTAAATTATTTAATCTTACTTTCTTCCTCTAAATCTGAGATCTAGTTTAGTGATAATTACAGATTTGATGGTAGAAGGACGAAAAGTAAGCAAAGGAAGAGGTAATTTTGTAATAAGAAGCATCATTGCAAAGTCAGATTTGGCTTAGGAAGAGCGGAAGTTGGCCACTGCTTGCTCTCCCGGCTTTTGTTGGGGGCTCAAACACAGAAACAAAAGATGCATTGGCGGGGGAGAGGCAGAGATATCTGTGCATGGACTTCTCAGAAAGTATCAAGTAGTTTAAGAAATAAAAGTAATAATGATGGAAACCTAAGTTGGAATCTGATTGTGAAGGGCCTTAAATCCCACAGTCAGGAATTTGGATATACCTTGGGTAGTGGGACTGAGAAATACTGTACCAGTGGGGGTTTGTTGGTTCCAAACAGTAGAAACTAACTGTCGTTGTCCTAAGTAGACATGGGTTTATTGCTGTGGAGTTGCTCAGATAATCAAAGAAACAGCTTAAAGAATCAGATGTGGGAAGGACAGAATTCAGCACTGCTAGGGATTTAGAGAGGAAGGACTAATTGGCAGTTTTCATTAGTATTCTACTGAAGAGATGAAGCTGTTTTTGTTTTCTGTCACTCCCAAGATTTGCAGCCATGGGCAAAGAAAGGTGGATTGGCCTGGCTTTGGTTATGAGCCACTCCTTGGGTTGGACTAGGCTCCCTGATTGACAGTCCCACCAGCACTGCCAACAATGCGGAGAAGAAATTCTGCAAAGGGAAGAAGAGAAAAGGAATATTGGGAGGCCAGCAGACTGAAAAGCAGTGTGATCATGTCTTACTAGAAAGATGCCTCTGGTGGCAATGAGAGGATAAATTAGGACTCTGGATTAACTTGGATTGATTTGTGTCAGGCTCTGAAATAGAACTAGGGACTGTGTAAATGACATCATCGGGCAGAAGTACTTGGAGCTCTTTGGTGGAAAGGGCCGTATGTCATTCATTCAGCAAATAATTATTGAGTGTCTGCCATGTGTCAGGAACTGTTATGGCAGTAAACAAAACGAGGTCTCTGCTCTTAAGGACCTTAACATTTTATTGGGGGAGACAGCAGATAAATAAATGTGCAGTGTGTCAGATGAGGATAAATGCTTGAAGAAAAATAAAGGAGCTGTAAGGGTAGTGTCTGGTGAAGGGGGGTGCTGTTTTTTAAAGGGTGGTCAGAAGAGGCCTCTGATAGGATGACACTTAAAAGAATGGGAATTTGGTTTTGTATTTCCAAACCTCAGTGAAATGCAAGCTGTGATTGATAACAATAACTTTAAGAAATAAAAATATTTTCACAGCCTAGGATGTGGCATTGGATATGGTTATTTGCATCGAATACCAACACGCCCATTTGAAGAAGGGAAGAAAATTTCTCTTCCTGGACAGATGACTGGTACACCTATTACTCCTCTTAAAGATGGATTTACAGAGGTGAGATAATTTTACTACCTGATGATGTATAAAGTTTTCGCTAAAACGAGTCAAGTGTCAGTGTGTGTGGTAGTAGCAGTAATGGAGATAGGGTAAGAGAGGAGTTAAGTGTTGGCCATGTTGAATTTGAAATTCCTGTAGGATATCCAGATAGATAGCCTGTGGATCTGGATTTCAGGAACGAGGACAAGACTAGACATACAGATTTGGGAATCATCAGCAAAGAGAGGGTAATTTAACCTAATGAGCAGCGATAAAAATTATTGAGGGATTGGGCCTGGTGGATCAGAGGACTGAGGTTAGAATCTTGAACATTCCTAATATTTAAATGGATGGGCAGAAAGGGGATCCAGGAAAGAACAGGGATCCAACAGAGGAAGTCCAAAGGGAAGACAGAAATTCAAAGGGAGGACAAAGCATCAAGAAAAATTAAGAGAAGTCAGGTTAGAGAAGGAGTGACAAACACATGTCCTGGGCTAGGACACTTTCAGAGACTAGCAGCGGGCAGAGATCAAGTCACAGGATGGAGGGCAAATGGTGGTAAGGTGGTAATGATAGCTGGTGCTTAATCTTTCAAGAAACTGAACTAGAAACAAAGCAAGATGCTGTGTGGGGATGCTTACAAGATCAAAGTAAGACTTTTTAAGGATAAGGTATTTGTACAGGCTTAACAGGCTTTTATTTTTTATTTATTTTTTTAATGTTTATTTATCTATTTTGAGAGTGTGAGTGCGAGAGTGGGGAAGGGGCAGAGAGAGAGGGAGAGAGAATCCCAAGCAGTCTCCACACTGTCAGTACAGACCCCAGTCATGACCGCAACCACAAGACTTGGACTCTTAACCAGCTGAGTCACCTAGGCGCCCCAGGCTTACAGGCTTTTAGCATGCTTTCTATGAAAGCCTCTAAGGACAGTCTGCATGACAAAATAAAAACCAAACATCCAGAAGGAAAATGCTACAGCTATAAAGAAAGAAAGGGCTGCCACCACTAGCATCAGTTCTAAAGAAAGTAGAAAAAATGCTACAGGGAAGTGTAACCTTTCCTCACTCCCCACCCCTGCCATTGGCTGACAGCCAGAGCCCATGTAGTTACATGTTAATCTGCTGCCCCTCATCTGTGGTTTCTGCCCCAGATAAGCCTCTGTGGGCAGTCTGGAAGACCAGAGGTGAAATGGCAGCTAGGGAAAAGGGCTAGAGGGCACTGGAGCTGGCGGAAGTTGGAGTATCCAGAGATGAAACCACCCATCCACCCATCCATAGACTCCATATAGACTTATCCCTCCCCCACCCCAGAAGGTGGGGGTCTGGCTGCCACATTCATTCATTGATGAGAAAAGATGAGGTGGACTGAAGGGTTAGACATCTTGAGAAACTTTTAAGGACTCCATTCCGCATTAAGACTTTGAGCTGACTTCATCCGGGAACGATGAAAGTTACAACTGGCTGAGAACTCAGAGAAGAGAAAAGCAGTGTTTTCAAGGTGGAGTAAAATGAGTTTTGGGCATCTGTGAAGGAGGAAAAAGTAGAATCTCCTCCTAGGGTGGGAGTAGCTAGAACAGTGTGTGTAATGGGGGAGATGCCACGTGTCAAGAGACTGGAAGTGACCGGACGGGAAGATGTTTATAGCACGTGGTCCTTGACATGTAACAAAAATAGGAAGGAGTGTCTGAAGGCAGAAGTGCCAGGTGAAAACGTTGACAGCTAGTATGATTAAAAAAGGTACCTGTTAGAAACAAAACAAATGAGCAAAGGGAAAAAGGCAAACCAAGAAACAGACTCTTAACTACAGAGAACTGACAGTAACCAGAGGGGAGAAGGGTGGGAGGATGGGTTAAGTAGGTGATGGGGTTTAAGGCGTGCACTTGTGATGAGCACCAGATGTTGTATGGAAGTGTTAAATTGACTATATTGTACACCTGAAATTTAATATTACACTGTATATTAACTGGAATTTAAATAAAAACCAAAACAAACAAAAAAAGCGATATATGTAGGACCCGTGAGAGACAGTGTATATATTTTCTTTGAAATAAACCTGAGTGGTTTTTCTTTCTTTTTTTTTTTGGCAGGTCCAGCTGTCCTCAGTTAATCCTCCATCTTTGTCACCGCCAGGAACTACAGAAATTGAACAGGGACTGTCTGGACTTTCTATTAGCTCAACTCCACCAGCTGTCAGTAATGTTCTCAGTACAGGTGAGCAGAAAAATCTATTCTCTTTTCAACTTACTTTGTTTTACATGATCTTCTTTTCTGCCTCAAGCCATAGATTTTAAAAATTAATGCCAGTGTACTTTGAAAACTGTAGATATGTCCTGCATTTAAACCACTTCTCAGTGTATTTTAGACAAGTTGTAGAGTCAGGACTGTACCTTTAAATTCTGTTTGCTCTATTTCCTCAACAAATGTTTGCAGTATCCCCTGGATAGTAAACACTGGAGATAACAGAAGTGAGCAGGATAACGTTCTCTTCCTAGAGGGTTCAGTCTTGCTCAGGG
Source organism: Panthera pardus (assembly GCF_024362965.1). Classification (NCBI taxonomy): domain Eukaryota; kingdom Metazoa; phylum Chordata; class Mammalia; order Carnivora; family Felidae; genus Panthera; species Panthera pardus. The sequence goes on along the minus strand of NW_026526655.1, from coordinate 61,763,816 downwards.
GACACATACATGTCTTCCTCCTTTTCTGTATTTCTCGTTCTACCTAATAGAGTCATTTTTTGTTTCAGTTTTTATTCCAGCAGCTTTATTGAGATATAATTTACATACCATACAATTCACCCTTTGAAAGTATACAATTCAGTGGGATTTTTTTCAGCATATTTGTGCAAAGTTGTGCAACCGTCATGTCAGTCAATTTTAGAACATTTCATTACGCCAGAAGAAACCCTATACCCTGTGTCTGTCATTTACTGTTTTTCCCCAGCCCCTCGGGCCTAGACAATTCCTAATCTTTCTTTCTGTAGATTTTCCTAATATAGACATTTCATGCAGTATGCATGGTTTCTGTGACTGGCTTCTTTCACATAGAATAATGCTCTCAAGGTTCCTTCATGTTGTATCATATATTAATACTTCCTTTCTAACAGCTAGATAATGTTCTTTTGTATGGACATGCCACATTTTGTTTATCCATTAATCAGTTGAGGGACATTGAGGTGGTTTCTACTTTTTTGGCTGTTATGAATAATGCTGCCAAGAACATTTGTGTACAGGTTTTTACATGGACCTATGTCTTCATTTTTCTTGGTTATATTCCTAGATGTGAGACTGCTTCATCACATGACATAGATCTTAGCTTGGTTAGGTTGGTAGAGTTTACTTTTCTCTTGCCTTTTTAAAAATCTCCTGTTTTCTGGTTTTGTTTCTTGATAATACCAAGAGTATATTATTTAATTAAATACTGAGGAAGCAAAAGAAATACTGACATAGTTTAGTTGTATTTCATTAATACCTTTTATTCTTGAGCTCCTTTTAATATTTGTGTTCAAATTTTGTTCATACTTGGCTCTGTTCTGGAACGGACTTAGAATGTATTCACCAAGATGCAGTTAAGTTCAACAGTTTATTTCTGCAATTGGTCCCTTTGGTTCAAATCCCAGCCCTTTTCAGAGTCTTCGTTTTATTTCCCAAAGATGTGTTTTTCTAGATAATATTTAAAATTTCAATTTTTGGGGGCACCTGGGTGGCACAGTTGATTGGGCAGCCAACTCTTGATTTCGGCTCAGGCCATGATCTCATGGTTCATGGGGTCAAGCCCTGCATCAGGCTCCATGCTAATGGCACAGAAACTGCTTGGGATTCTCTCTCTCTCTCTCTCTCCCTCCCTCCCTCCCTCCCTCCCTCCCTCCCTCCCTCCCTCTCCCCCCCCCTTTCAAAAATAAATGAATGTTAAAATTTCAACTTTTTATTTTTTTTTATTTTTTTTTTTTTTAACGTTTATTTATTTTTGAGACAGAGAGAGACAGAGCATGAACGGGGGAGGGGCAGAGAGAGAGGGAGACACAGAACCGGAAGCAGGCTCCAGGCTCTGAGCCATCAGCCCAGAGCCTGACGCGGGGCTCGAACTCACGGACCGCGAGATCGTGACCTGAGCCGAAGTCGGACACTTAACCGACTGAGCCACCCAGGCGCCCCAAAATTTCAACTTTTTATAATTAAAAATTTCAAACAGTCTAAAATAGATGGTATGGTACTGTGAACTCCCAACACCCAGCTTCACCAGTTTTCAATATGGTGATATACCTCTCTACCCCCTACCATTTGCTTGTTTTTTTCCCCAGCTTTTTTACAATATAATTTGCATACCATAAGATTAACTCACTGTATGCATACATCTCAATGATTTTTAGTAAATTTATGAAGTTGTGCAGTCATCATCACAATCCAGTTTTAGAACATTGCCTAGATGAAATTAAATATTAATGTCATCAATATCAAGTCATAGATCCAGTTGGGATCCAATTTAAAGTTTATTTCACTTGAGCAGTGTTGGCATCTTGTTTTTATATTGTGGGTTTTTTCCTTACATTCCATCAGATGGTCCCCTAGTTTATTCCTGAATAGACTTAGTAAAGGTGGGTTGGTGTAACTGCCACGGGAGCAGACCATATCTTCCCTCACTACATTATGGTTACACTTGTGTTATCTTAAAAGCATGTGCTGGGATCCCTGGCCTTATTACGCTGTGGAGAAATGGCTTCTTGAACATTAAAAGATAGAAATGTAAATAAAGCAATACTCAGAAGAGACTGAAATCAACATTTTCACTCTGAATAAATCAATTAAAAAATTGAGTATTCTTGCAGTGTGACATGTGAGAACCCACTTTTTGTTAGGCATTTACTTACCCATCTTTGCTTTTAAGTAATTTGCTGCAAAGTAGCCCAAGCAGTAACTGTAGAAACATTGAAAGTATCTTTAAAAAAGAAAACTCCTGTATAGATTTGAAAATTTTTGGATTATGAAATTTTAGAAAATGAATATATCATTTTGAAATAGCATTAATCAGTGTGACCTTTTTGCTACCCTCCCTCATGCCTCACATTTCTTGTCCCCTCCCCTGCTTGAGTTTTCTGCAGAGAACTCCCACCATTTTGCATGTTGGTTATTTTACTTGTTCAATCTCTGTGTCCCTTCTCCTGTCCATTATTAGAATATATCCTGAAGGTAGTGATTTCTAATTTCTTCATGTTGTAGAGTGCCTCAGTGCCTAGAACAATGTCTAACATATATATAGATACCGTAGGTGCCCCCAAAAAGCTGGAATTAATGAACAAACGTAGTAGTCAACCAACTTTCATGAGAATCTGATGGAAGCAAAGAACCCTCTTCTTCTTTTACATGCCTCCAATTTCTGCAGAAAAGTAAATACATGAAAAAGTAATTCTATGAAAAGGGTTGCTTCATGCTTTTAGGCACAGTTCATTCCTGCTACCATATTTAAGCACATTTCTGTAAGAAAATCTGGACTCCATGTGCACTATTGTTTGGATAACAGCAAAGCCTCTAGCATGAGTAGGTGGTAGACATTAATAGATAACCTTTATTGTGTAGAATCCTAAGAGTTACTTGCACTTGAAGAACATAACCTTCTCAAGCTAATAACATCAGTAAAAAGACTTCAGAGGAGTGTCACAGAGCCTGTAGATCAAAAGGAAATGGAAATTCAGGAAGCCAGGTCGTTCTCTCCATCTCTGGAGGCCCACATGCTCTCTTGTCTCTTCCAGGCCATCTGCATCTTCTCCCCTTTCACAGACCAGCATTCATGGTTTCAAAGGGCACATGGCCCCCCCCCCAGCCAGCAGCCCTAGGTTTATGGGGCATTCTAGTTCAGGAGCCCCGTAGAGATTGACTAGAATCCTCGAGTCTCATTTCTGAATTTGTAAAACAGTTTTCTAATCTAGCCTTATGTCAGGTATAAAATTCTTGTCCAGTGAGCTTAGCTGGGGTGGGTTTGCAGAGCCTCCCGCCCTCTTAGCTGAGACTCTGCTAACAGTCTTTGTTAAAGGCCACAGGCAGAGTATGTAGATCAGCTAAGACAGTCGGTGAAGCAGCCAGAAGCCGGGCCTGAATGAGTCCCACGGAATGAAGACCCTACCGTGGTGGTGAGGGAAGGGGTCTGAAGACTGTCCTAATAAAGTGTCTTCGTTCTTTGTCAGCTGAATTTGTTAGAAATTTTGTTTAAGATCGTGTTTTTGTTTTAGGTGTACCAACAGTACCATTATTGCCACCACAAGTAAGCCAGTCCCTCACTTCTGTGCCACCAATGAATCCAGCTACTACATTACCAGGTAAGCAGCAGGAGACTGGAGATGTATGTAGTGATAATAGCATTAGTAATATTGTGCACCTTAAAAAAACAGTGGGAAAAACCGTATACCTCTGTGGTGACTTTTTATGTCTTTTCATCTCATTTTATCTTTGCTCTAACTTTGTGATAAATGAGAGGAAGTAGCAGTGAGCTGTCAGTCACCAGCTGTTAACTTCTGAGCCCCAGGCTCCTTGTCCTCAGCCAGCTATGCCTCCAGTGCAGCGTGAGGCAGGAAGAAGGAATATGCAAAAGTTCTGTGCTGAAAGAGAGCATTCCATATTAGCTTCTTTAGAAGCTTTAACATGAAGTTAGATTTGTGTTTATTTCTTACTGTTCCCAGTGAAGACCAAGTTTCTTTACCCATCAGATAACAATCTTATTTCAGGGATAACGGTGTTATTAGCAGTAACACTATTATTTCAGGGATCAAATATACTTGCATCATGAGAGCCTTTAACTGTATGACTGAAGATGTCATTGCACACACATATTTAGTGATTAACCAAGTGTGTACACAGACACACACAGAGTGGTAAAGAAATGTGGTAAAATGTTGACATGTGGGGAATTTGAGTGAAAGGTATATATATATATGAAAGGTGTATATATATAGATATATATATATAGATATATATATCTATATATATATATAGTGTATATATATAGATATATATATAGAGAGATATATATATATATATTATAGTTATATAAACTACTTTTGCAACTGTAAGTCTGAAATTATTTCAGAAAAAAATTAAAAAGCCAGAAGGATTGTGAACCTCAGCCATTCAAAGAGAAATTTAATTCCGTTTACTACCGTACTTGGTGACACAAATCAGCTCTTCCCCGCGACACTCAGGCCATCATCGTTCTTGCTCTTGGGTTTGGAGGTACTCGAGTGTCTTTTAAGCCTTACCTACTTAGCCATCTAATCACTTAGGTACAGAAAGACATTTCACATAGTGAGCTTTGTTGTTTTGTGAATGTTATGATACAGAACTGCCCCACAGTAAGTGGACTTCTGGTGTTCTCAATTTGAAGTGGGTAGTATTTTTTTCAAAACATGAGGATTGAATGTTTTCCCCGGAGGAAGTGGTTTTATCATTTGCTCTCTGCCTTCTCTTTAGGTCTGATGCCTTTACCAGCAGGACTACCTAACCTGCCCGCCCTCCCCAACCTCAACCTCCCTACACCACACGTCATGCCAGGCGTCAGCTTACCAGAACTGGTGAACACGGGTATGTGGCCCATCTTGCCTTCCTAGGACTCTGTCTAAATAAAAAGCTTTTACCCAGGAAGGCAGATCCTCTATTGCAGTTTTTTCTGGAAAGGGCAGGTCAGTTGAACAAATTTCAGTTGCTTCAAATAAATATTATTTTTTTTATTTAAAAAGCTTAAGAAAGAGGAAGAATATTTTTGTGATTCTCCTCTACTTGGCCGCCTCTCTTCCATTTTCCTCTCCTTGCACCGTGACAGCCCAGATACCAGAAAGGCCAGTTGTAGAAATAAAGAACAGCAGTGTGGTGCTGCTTTGAGTGAACTGGACGGAAGGTGTGCATTCACCCAGCACAAGTGAATGGACTCCTCGTGTTTGGGTAGCTGCCACCAGCGGTGTTTGTTTTGAGTAGCCAAGACCAGAAACGTGGGCTGTGAAACTGTCACCCTTGCTCAGCTGGCTGGGTTTGTTGTTATTTGATACGTATTCTCTGTTACTAATAGATGTTTTTATGATAAAAACTGAGAGAGACTTTAGCTACACATAGTTAAGCTGGCAGATACTCCAAGTATTTACGCTCAGATTTTATGCCCTGATGAAAATGAAGCAGCAGAGTGGCCCACAAGTCTGTTCTTCCAGTTAATGATTACCCAGCTCTCCTTCAACTTTGAGAGGACCGCATGTCAAGGCGACTGCTAGTTGCTCATTTCAGTGGCTAGGCCCCTTAGTGATGTCAGGGAGTGTGCACGGTCGTGTTTCTGTCTCGGTCGTAGGTGTCCCCTTTGTGCCGTCCCCATCTGTATGTATTCATCACCTGTCCTCATGGACGCATTTACTTTCCGCCCAGTAGTTTAAAAAAAAAAAAAAGGAAGACTAGTAAACCCTCATGTTTACCCTGTCTTACCACTCCTTTTGTTTTTTCTATTGTGCCCTGTATTCTTGGCTTCATCCGCCCTTTCCTCGACTTAACAGACAGACCCTAAGAGCATTGAGGTTTTCACCAGCCCGGTGGTTGCTCTGAATATATCGTACCTTCTGCCGTTCCTTTGTTTCTTAAAAAAGCAGCGCTCTTTTCCTTCATTCTCCATTTTGAAATCCTCACATTGAGCCCACCAAGCGTAATGGTTACCAGTCAATCAGAGGGCTTGAACAGAGGCTGAGTGCTTACGGTGAGGTGAGGCTAAGGGAGGAGGCTACAGGACAAGCGCCTCCCTCCCCAGGCCGGCCCGTGTCCTCTTCCTGTTTCTGTCCAGAGGGCCCCTCTGACTCAGCTGGGGGCTTGCCTGACTGAAGGGGAGTTACGTCCAACACTAGTGTGGCCGCATTGCTTGCCAGGTGGGCTTCTGCCTGTCCTAACGGGGAGAATCATTTCTTCTCTGAACTGGCTGAGTCACATGGAGGTTGTGGAGTCTGGAAGGCGGGAACCTTTCCTTCTGGCCAGCTGGTCTTGGATTGGATATTTAACCCTAACTGTCCTGGCCTCCACCTGAGGATAAGCAGAAGTTGCGATTTGTGGTGTCTCTCCTTGGCTTCAGTTTCCCTAATGAAATGCAAATAAAAACAGTCACGTGATGATGACAGCTGCTCTTTCAGTGCCGGGAGGATGTATGATCTGTGCCGTTTTTGTCCTAGGTTTGCCACCTCTTCCTTCCTTGCCTCCCCGAAACTTACCTGGCATTGCACCTCTCCCCATGCCATCCGAGTTCCTCCCGTCATTCCCTTTGGTTCCAGAGGTGTCTTCTGCAGCGAGCTCAGGGGAGCTGTTACCCTCCCTCGCACCCACCGGGAGCCCACCCTCCGACCCTGTCACGACCACTGCAAAGGCAGACGCTGCCTCCGCACCCACCGCGGATGTGACGCCCCCCACTCCCAAGGCCCCCACCACTGTTGAGGACAGAGTCTGCGAATCCAGCCCAGCCGGCGAGAAGCCTGCTTCTGCAGTTACGGATGCAAGTGCCTCCGAGTCACCTTAACTTTGAACCGGTCTTCGGAATTGGTGTGGTGGGCTTTGTCTAACCACAGGAGCGTGTCTGGAAATGCAAACTCTCATTAATTTCATACTAGTTTGTACCGTATCTGTAGGCATCCTGTAAATAATTCTAAGGGGAAAACTAAGGAAGAGGACGTGGGCTTGTATCCTGCCAAGTCGGGGTGGGGCTCATAGGCTGGGAGGGAAATGTCAGAAAGTGCTTGTATTTTAAAAACAACCAAAAAGAATTTAAGAGTGGCTTGCTGCCAGGTTTCCACTGCCATTCGTGGGGGTACACATCTTTGGGAAAGGTGACAGGGCATCCACGAGGCTCCCTGTCCCCCTGCTGCTCCTCCTGTAAGAAAATGAAATATTTTATGCCTAGTACTCACATGCAACATTTCTTGTATTTTGTAAGTCGTTTTTGAGAATGCTGACCACCTCACTTAAATTGTGAAAGGAACAGATATTTTACTTTTGGTTTCTGTGAGTCAATCTCTAAAGGTTTACACGAAAATTCCAACTGAAGATGTTTGTTAAAGTTACACAGTGTGCACTATGAATTGGACATCTTTTTATTCAGCCTATTCACAGATCTTTGTTTAGAGCTCTCAGAATTACTCAGACAACATTTTGTAACTGCTGCTGTTGCTTTATACGTCCACCATCAAATGGCATTTAAAAAGAAATAAAGGAAATGCTGCACAGTTTTAAACCAGAAGGTGGCACTTTGTGGCTACTTCTAATATTATAGCTATACTGGACAAGCATAGATTCAGCAATAAATTACAGTAATTTTATTTTTCTTCTTGTGGTGCATTTAAATGACAACTCCTAATTGCCATGTATGCACTTGTTACTCTCAAGTATGTCACACATCTTTAATGTAATTTTTCATGTCTTTTGTTGGCTCTCTCCCAAGTTTTCTAAGAGATGGTAAGTTAAGTGGAATTGATTTATTGAATGAAATTAAATGCATATTGTATCTGTTTTTTAAATAAGACAAAAGAGGTTCATCAGTTATTGACCTGGTAGTAGTAGCATGAATGTTGCTAAGGGCCCAGCACGTGTAATTGAGCTGCGACTGCTCAGCCGGAAGCTAGACTTGCCAGCGCCAACCTAGTGCCTCTAACGGGGGGCCCAGCACCAGCCGATTTTTAGGATATATCCACTACTGAACCAGGTTTGTACTTCACGCTGAATGATAAAAGAAGGCTCCAGCTCTGAGCACTAGCTTCTTCTGTTTGCATTGTAAATATAATTCTAGAATATTTCAGTTAGCAATCCTATTTTTTTTAACAAGAGCTTGTAACTGGTAGGAAAAATATTCACAAGCATACTTAAATGTTATATGATTTTTTACTTTCCAGTATAGGAAGAGGTGAGCAAGTTGTTATTACTTTCTAAAAGATGCTCGTATTTTTTAAAATGTCAAGGAGATAACTTAGCGGAAAGCAAGTAAGTTTTACGCTTTAAAAGTGATTAAAAAACAAAAACAGCAGCTCTTCCAATGCAGTGATTCTTAACTCTTGTGAGGTCACAGTTCTCATTTGAGAATGATGACAGCCCTGGACCGTCTTCCCAGAAAAAGGGACATAAGCATATATAAAACACTAAGCTCTGGAGAGAGGGGGATTCTTAGCACTCGCTTGGAAGCTAGGCACAGAGTTGGTCTATGTTGGCTCATTGGATCTTCCTGAGGTGTGAAACACGTATTTTAGATACTCCCTGCTTCCTTCAGGAAAACCAGATTCAGTGTTTATGGAAGTAGGGATCCTGTACTGGGTCCAGAGACACAGATATAAAAGATAAGTGTCCCTGCCAGGAAGCCACTTACTATGGCTGCGTAGCGAAGAGAGCTTGGGGTGTGGGGTGTGTCGGGCCTCAGGGCAGTCCTGAAGTGTTCTAACCATGGAGATGAGCTCTCTGGCCAGCCCTTGGTGGAAGGATCACATGCACTCAGAATTACCTCTGAACTCCCTATATCACTCAGTGTTCCCAAGTTCACACAAGAGAGACACGACTGAGGCAGTGATGGTGGAGGATGTTTGGAATAAACTCCGTTATCACAAATATTCTGCAAATAATGGAGGCTTAAACAAAAAAGTTTTTCTCCCGAGTCTGGTAGAGGCAGGATTGGTCCGTTAACAACGTCAGAGACCTCAGCCCCTATCTGTAGTTCTGGAGAGTGTTCTTTTTCCATTTGCATGGTCATCCCGTGGACCCAGATGGCAGGTGGGGCCCCAGCCAGAAGAAGAGAAAGGTACATCCCCTTTTGCGTTGGGGATAATTCAGAGAAGTGTCACACAGCCCTGTGGTTTACATCCTCCTGGCCAGTGTGGAGTTACATGGCCACTTCTCCCTGAAGGGGAAGCAAAGAAGTGAAGTCTTTATCCTGCCCTGTGCCCAGCTATTACTGAGGAGGAAGAAGAGGAACTAGTGAGGCCGGATGAGCAGCCCTGCTGCCCCCCTGTGGGACTGGACTGAGCCCTTGGCGTGGCCCGTGTGGCGCCAGAAGAGGCAGCCAGGTGAGGGTGCTGGGGAGATGGGCGGGAAGGTTCCTGAGATGACATTTGACATGAAGAGTTACTCAGGCAAAGGAGGAGGCAGAAACCTAGGTTAGGGAGAGTCTGAAGTCTTTGAGGAATGGCCAGGAGTAGAGTGCACAGGGGGCCCCGAGTGCCAGGCCGGGGAGTTAGGGCTTTATCTTAAAAACAGGGGTCCCTGAAGGGGTACAAGCTCAGATCTGCATTTGAGAAAGCTTGTCTAGCGGCGGGGAGGCTGGAGCGTCTGCAGCAGCCCCTTCAGGGTGGATGGAAGAAATTGACTTGCTGCTGTCACCCAGAGGCATCTTTGGTAGCTAAGACCGTGAGGAGGATTTCCCCTTTCCCCTTTGGGCTTTGTTCCTGTTTTATCCTTAGTTCATTATTAAGCACACTTACCAAGAACAGCCAAGTTTACCTCATTTGCCTGACCATTGAAAAAGGAAATGCAATGAAAAACCCCTTTCTTATTTGTGAGACACCAGTTAAGGTTCAGGGATGGCTCTGCCTTGGCCTGAAGGTGAAGGCCTTCCCTTTATCAGACCACCTGGTAAGCATAGCATTTCAACCTCGGCTGCAGTTAGAATCATCTCAATTAGAGTATGGATTCCTGGGCCCTCGGAGTTTTGAAAAGCTTCCCAGAGGATAAGAGCCGCTAAACACATTTCTCTTCCACGCGGAACCTGTTCCCACTCTGGCAGTCCAGAGCTTGGGGAGGTAATAAGACAACACAAAGATCATTGTTTACTAAGATATTTTAGCACGTAGCAAAATGCACATGTTAAGGGACTCGCTTACTGCTGGTATTTTTTGCATTAGACCTAAGAAGAAGAGCCTCCTGTATTGCTAACCAACATATTCCTGTATAGGCTTCTTGCATATGAGCGAATGTGACTAAATAGAAGAGTGGGAGATTAACAGCCAAGGCCAATTTTTCCAACACCAGAACCACAGGCCAGTGGAAGAGTGCATGGGACCACCCTCAGGCTGGTAGCATCCTGGGCTCTGGTTTGGGGGGCAGTGGAAGGAATGCACCATTCACGGGGACAGAGCTTCTATCTGTTACAGAGCAGCTGAGGGCTGGATGCAGAAAAAGCTGCCTCTCCAGGGAGTTCTGTGAATGTGGGTGCCCTCTGCCCACTTTACCAGTTCAAACGTAACATGAGAAAGCCATCCACCAGTGGGGTTGGGCCCTCGGACTTTCAGTGTTAGCAGAGCTGAGGTTGCACAGTATTTCCTGACAACAGAAACAGGACCCTGGTCCGCGAAGGCCACTGGGACTCAGGTACCTGCTCGCTGCCGGTGGGGTGAATAGGGGTGCTTGGCTGACTCGATCAGTAGAGCGTGCGACTTTTAATCTTGTGGTAGTGAGATCGAGCCGCACGTTGTGTGCAGAGATTACTTAAAAAAATAAATGAACTCAGTTTTCTTTAAAAAAAAAAAAAAGTTACTGAGCCAGCCCTTTGCAGGACAATCTGCCAGGTGAACAAGAGGTAGCAAACTGGCTCTCCCCCCCGCCCCCAGACATGGTTCCTTTGAACTGCCCTGTATATACTAAAATGTGAATTAATTGCCAACTTTAAAAGTCAGAAAGTTTCACATAAATCCAGATTTCTGGTTTCTCAAAAAGTCCCAAGATCTGGGATTTTTCAGTCCCGCAAGGAAACAATCCCCCTCCACACCACCCCACCATGAGCCTAAATCTTTGAGTTTGCCACGGTCCTCACCTGGCCCGCAGGCATCTGAATTTGCAGTGTCTCTCAAGTATTCTCCTGGAAGGGAGCTTCAAAAAGTTAGATGGCCCAGAACCCGGGGGATCCAGGATCAGAAAACAAGATTGTTCATGGGCTTAATTATTTTGAATCCATGAACCATGGTAGAATGGACACTAAGGTTTACAAAATGTTAAGCAGTCCCTTAAATTATAATAAACTTGGGGGAGAAATAGGTCTGGACGATGATTGGGATAGTGACAGGGATTCGGGTTTCACCAGCCTCTTCCTGAAGCCAATTCTGGGACCCCAAAGCTGTTAGTTATTTACCTAACAACCAACTCTTGGAATTCATCACCAGTTCTCTTTTTTGGGTATCAAGGAGTGGGTTATAAGAGGTCCTGAATTCCTGAATGGCCTTCTTGCCCTCCACTCTAAATGGCCTCGAGTCCTGGTTCGAGGAAAGTGGCTGACATTTGCCCAGCTCTGACCAAGCTGGTCTGGCTTAAGACTGGAGCCAGTAAGTCTGCCTGAGGTTATGGGGGAAGCATGTTTGAGGAGCCCTTGAATTTAGGGTGGCTGGTGGTAGAGTGATGGGAACTTCTTTCTTCTCTTACATACTTGAGTATTGCCACAATCTTTTAAAAACACATTTGAATGCCCTTTTAATTAACAAAAACAACAAGATCGTTTCCATGTAGGGGAGAAATGGGACTTACGGGGCCAGGGCTGCCTAGCCTGGAGGGTGGGGACTGGTGATCTCCGGCAGCATTTAAAAGGACTATATGGCTGGTCATATATACGGGGAGCTCTCTACAAAGAAATCTTTAACACTGGCCCCTAGGTTAGAATTATCAGCCACATTAGCCTTAATAGACTTGCACTGTGACTGCCCTACAATGTTGTGTTCGTAAATCAGTTTCGTCAGCAATGTTCCTAAGTCTTCAGACAGCTGTGCTGAGCAGAGGGGCCCATAGACATGGCAAGAGTCCGCCTTGCTTTGGCATTTAGATCTCTGGAAATGATGTGAGCTGTCAGATACAAGAAGCACACACCCTTCTAACATTGTTTCATTTGAAACCAGCAGCTGAACCCCTTTGTGCTTTGGGGCAGAGGGGAACATAAATAATGAGAGCATGCTCTTGTTAGAGAGCTGAAACAGGGGCTCAGGGTGCATTTAATAAACGAGGCATTTACCCACCTTGGTCTCTGCCAAGTTTTTGGTTTTGTTTTCCTGGAATGGCAAGGGCATGACAGCTCATTTTTCCAAATTCAAATCTCTTCTAGGCACATAGTATATAACCTGAGGGGAAAAAACCCACAGGGATCTCTGACACCCTGGTGTTGCTGTGTTCCAGGAGGGGGTGAGTGAGGGTTGACTGTGCTTGGAACGTGGAAAGAAGCAGAAGAGAGAAACGAGGGGGCCTTGGGCAAGCACAGATTCTGGACTTGCTCCCATGGACTGGTGTTGCTAAGTGTGATACGTGGAGGAAAGTTTTATTTTCTAATATTAATACCTATATATTTAGCATGTGTTGAAAACCTGAGTTGCTTTGGATGAGGTTAAAGCAGTTTCCTTTACAAATAAACTTTAGTAAGAAAAAGGAATGCATTTAAAGGGAAGTATTGAGTTGACAGCAGGTGCCAGGCGCCATATTGAGCGAGTGTTCTTATTCTCCTGGGCATCCAGCAAGTAGTACCGATATCTCCACTTAACCGTTGAGAAACCTCCTCCAGTTCGTACAGCCGGAAAGCTCTGGGATAGGAACTGACTCCGGGTAGGTCCGTCCTGTCCCAGGCCTGTTGTGTCCCCTGAAGCCGGGAGGCCGCGGCACCTAACGTTGACTCTCGCCCAGAGATTCCTGGTTTCTCCACCGCCCACGTGCAGAGGGAGCCCGGCCCGCAGTGCGCGCCGCGGCCACCAGGTGGCGCCACGAGCCTGGGAAAGCCGCTCCGCGTCGGAGGCCGCGGGGTCTCCGGGCCGGCCTCGCAGGGCCCCTGGGCGGGGCTGGGGCATTGCGGGAGCGGCCCCAAGGGTGGGGGAGCTTTTTTGCTCGTTGGAAAGGGACTCTGGGACTTAGTCCCCTGCTTCCCTTCCACCGCAGACGCTTAGCTGGGTGGGGATACAGAAAAGCCTGGGTGCATTCTCCAAAAGGAGTCTTCAACACAATTTTCAAGTAAATATGTCAACCTGAGGGTTGTTAAGATAAAAAGGAAAAGCCCTTCACTAGCCTGTGAACCCCTCCAATACTTCAAGAAACATCCGGAGTCTGAGCACCTAGTGCGGGAGGAGGGTGAGGAGTCGTCTTGCTTCCCACCATTCCACCGTCCCCTTGGCTCCGCAACCCCAGGTTGACCTTAGGCCCTGGCTGTGGCCGTCACAGCTGAGCCTCCGTGGGCAGACCGGCCTGGGGGCCTCGCCCCGGGCTGCGTGCTCCCACCCCAGTGTAATCCTCCCCACGGCTCCGCAGAGGCGAATATTCCCGCTTCGCCGGCAGGCCCCAAGTGCAGCTAAGTGGTGGGTTTGGACCCAGGTGTCTCAGCAGCCAAAGGCATTCCACCACACCGCTTGTGAGTTAGCCATTTAGTATCCGGTGTGATGAGTTAGGAGGGTTGGGAGAGCACGGCAGCAGGAAACTTCCATCTGGGGAGATCCAGGAAGGCTTTGACGGCCGGCTGGGGCTCCCGGAGCGGCACTGCAGGCGGAGGGCCCCGCAGCCGCGCTGGCGTGAGGTATGTAGCACGCGGCGCGTTCTGGAACCCCGGGTTGCTCCGGGCGGCCGGATCGTGAAGGGTGCCGTGTGCAGGGGCAGCAGCTGCCGCCGGAGGGGTTCAGGGCCAGACCTTGAAAGGCCTTGGATGCCGTGCCAAGGAGCTGAGACTGCATCGTAGTGGAGAGTTGAGAGAGGGTTTTTTGTTTTATTTTGGTTTTGGCAGGGGAGTAAAGAGCTTGCCCTTTATAAAGATCGGCGGTTTGGAAAATCTTTTTAGCAAGCAGATAGCCTTTTGAAACTGAAATATCATATGGAGCACAGCCTTCAAAACCAGATCAAGGTGTAGCTGCTGACAGCCTCTGAGCAGGAGCGAGAGGCGTGGCACCGCTGGGGAAGGCGGCCAGTCACCCCAGAACGGGATACGCCAGGGAAACTTTAAGATCTCATCTTCCTTCCAAAGAAACTGAAGTCCAGAGAGGTGCTGTGATGCCCCAGGTCTCCTGCCTTCCAGTCCACCGCATTTCGTGCCCCCAGGACCCTACTCTAGGTGTGGCTGGCGAGCACCTTCAATTCAACTTCTGGTCTCGTAGAGGTCTGGGAAGAGCCAGAAACCCGCAGGGTGAGCCCCCTTCCTCTTCTCCAGCCAAGGCAATCCTTTTTGCCTGGGTCGCTTTAAAAAATACATACCAATGCCTGTGGATCGAGTAAAGCAGCTTCGCAGACTTTGGAGTTCTTTGCCCTCAATTCCTCATTTTATAGATGAAGATGGTGAATCCAGAGAGGTTGAGGGACTCTCCCTCGGGTTCCCAGCTAGGGGTGGCAGAACTGGGCCTGGTGTCCAGGTGGAAATAGGAACCGTTCACTTGTTCTTTGAGCGAGGCCACAACCTGGGCCACTGGAGGGTGGGGGACAGCTCACAGCCTGGTGGACATGCATAGATGACACAGGCAGCTGGAGGGCTGGGGGAGGTAAGTGTGGGGTCCTGTGAGCGCTCATATGGCATTTTCTGTTTTAAGTTTACTTATTTTTGAGAGAGAGAGAGAGAGAGAGAGAGAGAGAGAGAGAGAGAGAGAGAGAGAGAAAGGGAGAAAATCCCAAGCAGGCTCCGCACCATCAGCACAGAGCCAGATGTGGAGCTGGAATTCACAAACTGTGAGATCACGCATGACCTGATTCCAAGTCGGACACTTAACCAGCTGAGCCTCCCAGGTGCCCCTCGTATGGGATGTTCTTAATGCAAACCGGAGCTAACAGTGCCTTCATTTTTTTTAATCAGAATTTAACATGCCAGTTATTTTCCCTTTTTTTTCAACAGTAAGACAGTGTAGCCGTCAAGACTCTTAGTTGTGATAAGAACCCAACTTAAATCAGCCTAGTCAAACAGGGGCCGTTTAAAGGCAGGCTCCTGGGGGAATTTCTGTGTCCAGGCTGCAGCTCTCTTTGGCCCCTGGGGTCTTTCTGTCCCCACAGACTGGCAGAGAAGTGAAGGAAGAGAGGACTCAGGTGAGAAAGTGCTACGATGGGACACTTAAGGGGAGGCTGACACACACCTGCCTCCCTGCCTTGGTAGCAGGGACTGGGTCTGGTTTCACTGGCTCTGCAGCATCTAGAACACCCCTGACTCAGTGCCGAATGAGTGACCACCAGGATCTGTCCTCATCTAACCTGGAGTCTAGCAGCGGGGCCCTGGCGAGGATGAGTCCGTCTGGACTCCCTGCCTGTCGTCGTCACGGCTCCCTGCCTGTACACCACCATGTCCATCTCTGGGCCAGGGACTCAACAGAGATCTAGGGATCAGAGGAGCTGGAGGGGCATATGCCTTCCTAGAGGAAGTACACAGAAGCAGGCAGGGGAGGAGCTCTCCCGCAGGGGGGCGGGGGGGGGGGGCTGTATCCGTGGGCTGACTGTGGTGCCTAGCATAAGTGTGCGGGGCGTGCTACCCGGGGTGACGAAAGGCAAGGACTGTTCACACCTGCTGCTGTCTCTAGCAGAAGCTCAAGGCTCATTAGGTCCTGTCAAAGGTAGGGGACGGGGGAGACTAAAAATGTTTTTTTGTTTGTTTGTTTTAGGATTAGGGGTTTAGTTGTCTTGCTCAAGAGGAAACAGTAAGTTATGGGCAGGAATTGAATCCTTTTCTTTCCCCAAGGCCAAGATTTTATTTGGAAATAGATAATTTTATCAAGAGATTTTTATAGCTTGTTCATGCAAAGGCAGAAGGCCTTATTTTTTTTTATTCTTTATTTATTTGTTGTTTTTTTTTTAAATCCAAGTTAGTTAACATACTGTGTAATCATGATTTCAGGAATGGAATTTAGTGATTCATCACTTACATAAAACACCCAGTGCTCATCCCAACAAGTGCCCTCCTTAATGCCCCTCGCCCCTTTAGCCCATCCCCCCACCCACCTCCCCTCCAGCAAACTTTAGTTTGTTCTCTGTATTTAACAGTCTCTTATGGTTTTCCTCCCTCTCTGTTTTTTTTCTTATTTTTCCTTCCCTTCCCCTATGTTCATCTGTTTTGTTTCTTAAATTCCACATATGGGTGAGATCATATATTTGTCTTTCTCTGACTTACTTATTTCAGTTAGCATAATACCCTCCAGTTCCATGCACGTAGTTGCAAATGGCAAGGTTTCATTCTTTTTGATTGCCGAGTAATACTCCATTGTATATATAGACCACATCTTCTTTATCCATTCTTTATCCATTCATCCATCGATGGACATTTGGGCTCTTTCCATACTTTGGCTATTGTTGATAGTGCTGCTATAAACATGGGGGTGCATGTGCCCCTTCAAATCAGCATTTATCTTTTTGGATAAATACCTAGTAGTGCAATTGCTGGGTCATAGGGTAGTTCTATTTTTAACCTACGAGGAACCTCCATACTGTTTATCAGAGTGGCTGCACCAGTTTGCATTCCCACCAGCAGTGCAAAGGGTTCCCCCTTCTCCAAATCCTCACCAACTCTGTTGTTACCTGAGTTGTTAATGTTAGCCATTCTGACATGTGTGAAGTGGTGTCTCAGGGTGGTTTTGGTTTGTATTTCCCTAATGATGAGTAATGTTGAGCATCTTTTCACGTGTCTATTAGCCATCTGGATGTCTTCTTTGAAGAAGTGTCTATTCATGTCTTTTTCCCATTTCTTCACTGGATTATTTGTTTTGTGAGCATTGAATTTGCTCAGTTCCTTGTAGATTTTGGATACTAACCCTTTATCTGATACATCATTTGCAAATATCTTCTCCCATTCCATGAGTTGCCTTTCAGTTTTGCTGATTGTTTCCTTCGCTATGCAGAAGCTTTCTATCTTGATGAGGTTCCAGTAGTTCATTTTTGCTTTTGTTTCGCTTGCCTCCTGAGACATGTCAAGTAAGGAGTTGCTGTGACCAAGATCAAAGAGGTTGTTGCCTGTTTTCTCCTGTAGGACTTTGATGACTTGGCAGAAATTGAATCTAAAGAGAGTCTTTACTTGACAGGATTTTCACTTTCAAAAGATGCTACTCAGAGCTTTATTCTTTTTTGTTTTAATGTTTACTTATTTATTTTGGGATAGAGAATACACATGCGTGCGGGAGAGGGAGAGAGAGGGAGAGAGAATCCCAAGCAGTCTCAGCACTGCCAGAGCAGAGCCTGGCACAGGGCTTGATCCCACAAACCTGAGATCATGATCGGACACTTAACCAACTGAACCACCCAGGTGCCCAGATCTTTGTTCTTTTACTTAAAACAAGTTGTGGGAATTAAAAAGTTCTCAATAATGAGGAAAAAATAAAATACTTGTAACATCTGAGCATGTCAGAGATTAGCAGCTCTTTGCTTTATCTTAGGAGAACAGAATGTAGCTGGAGGGAACTGCATTTGATAAAATATTGGCAAAAGTATTAAAAGAATACAATTGTAGTATCAACAATAATATAACCTATTAGCTTCTTCAGATTAGAATGCCCTAAATATCTGGAGTATTGCCATCTTTTATTGCAGATGATCTCAGTCTGCAGCCTAAGGTATACTTTTCTGCTTCTGAAATTTTTTGGGGGTATGAATGTGTCCTATTATTTCATCTCCAAAAATGAAGAGTTTTTAGAGTGAAATTATTATGCTAGAGTAGCATACATCTTTGATTTTTTCTATGGACCTCTTTCTATTTTTAATTTTTTAGTACCATTCATCAGGTTATTGTCTTCCCACAATGTAACTTCACATTTATTTGTGTGATTCTCTTAACTGACACCTGTCTCTACTATTAGACTTTTTATGTTCCACAAGGATACTTTTCTGCTGCTTTCTGTATCCTCAGAGCCTCAAAGAGTGTCTGGCATAGGATATATGCTCTATAAATTCTTATTGGATGAGTGAAAGGGCCTATGAGGGATTTTTAGGCTAGGCTAGATCAGTACCCATTTCACAGCATCCCTGACTGCATTATTTTCTGAATGTTCAGAAAGCATTATAGAAAGGAAGGATGGAAGGAAGGAAGGAGAGAGAAAGAGAGGAAGGAGAGAGAGAGAGAGAAGAGGAAGGAAGGAAGGAAAAAGAAAGCATTGTAAAGAGAGAGAGAGAAAAGAGAAGAGGAAGGAAGGAAGGAAGGAAGAAAGGAAGGAAGGAAGGGGAAAAAAAGCACTCTAATGGCTGGAATTGTCATCTAGCCATCTATAGCTTTTAAATGATACTATTTCCCATTTTGAAAATCTTTCTTTGATTTACTTAAATGTATTCCTAGCTAAAACCACTAGATAGGTTGACTTCTTGTCTAATTTTCTCAACTTTTTTCCTTGAAGAAAACAACATATATTAGACACTTTTGCCTTTATTTGCAGATGAAGAGATTGGGGTGAAGTAATTTTTTATTGAGATAAAATTGATAACATTAGTTTCAGGTGTACTTAATAATGCTTTCGTATTTGTATGTGTTACACAATGATCACCAAGATGCCTATCTGTTTAAAATCTGTCACCATAGGTAGTTACCGATTTTTCCCTTGTGATAAGAACTTTTAAGATCTACTGTTAGCAACTTTCAATATTTTAACTTTGTATACGATACAGGATTAACTATAGTCGCCATCCTGCACATACATCCTCATGAATGGTTTATTTTACAACCGTACCTTTGGTCCCATTTCACCTACTCTCTGCCTCTGGCAGTCACCACTCTCTTCTCAGTATCCACGAGCCTGAGGTTTCTTTGTTTCTTTTCGTTTTTGAGGTTTTGGCTTGTTTAAATAAAAAATTTTTAATGTTTATTATTTTGAGAGAGAGAGGGAAAGCAGAGCAGGGGAGGGGCAGAGAGAGAGAGGACCCCAAGCAGGCTCCACCCTGTCAGAGCGGAGCCCGACTCAGGGCTCGATCCCATGAACTGTGAGATCATGACCTGGGCCAAAATCAAGAGTTGGACACTTAACGGACTGAGCCACCCAGGCGCCCCATCATTTTGTTTTTTTAGATTCCACCTATAAGTGAGATCTTATGGGTCTTTCTTTGTGTGACTTACTCACTTAGCATAATGTCTTCAAGGTCTATCCACGTGGTTGCAACTGGCAAGATTTCCTTCTTTTTTTATGGTTGAGTACCATTCCCTTGTGTACATACATTTTCTTTATCCTCTCATTTATTGATGGACAGTCTGGTTGCTTCCATGCCTTGGCTGTTGTAAATAATGCTGTAGTGCATATGGAGGTGCAGGTATCTTGTCAAGTTAATGTTTTCATTTTCTTTGGACAAGTACCCAGAACTGGAATTCTTGGATCACATAGTTGCATTTAAAAATTTTTTTTGATTATTTATTTATTTATTTATTTAGAGAGAGAGAGAGAGAGAGAGAGAGAGAGACAGAGTGTGAGCAGAGGAGGGGTTGAGAAAGAGGGAGACACAGAATCCGAAGCCTCCAGGCTCTGAGCTGTCTGCACAGAGCTGATGTGAGGCTCACACTCATGAATGGTGAGATCATGACCTGAGCCTAAGTCAGATGCTTAACGGACTGAGCCACCCAGGTACCCCTCGTAGTTGTATTTTTAATTTTTTGAGAAACCTCCATACTGTTCTCCATAGTGACTCTACCAGTTTACATTCCCACCAGCAATGCAGGAGAGTTCCCTTTGTTCCATATCATCACCAACGCTTACTGTTCTTGTCTTTTTTTTTTTTTTTTTTTTTTTGAGAGAGAGAGAGCAAATGTGTGCATGAACAGGGGAGGGGCAGAGAAACAGAGGGACAGAGAGAGAATCTTAAGCAGGCTCTGTGCTCAGCGTGGAGCCTGGCGTGGGGCTTGATCCCATGATCAAGGTCAGGATCGGTACCTGAGCTGAAATCAAGTCAGACACTTAACCAAATGAGTCACCCAGGTGCCCCCTTTTTTGTTAGTAGCCATTCTAACAGGTATGAGGTGATAGTTCATTGTAGTTTTGATTTGCATTTCCCTGATGGTTAGTGATGTTGAGCACCTCTTTGTGGATCTGTTCACCATCTGAATGTCTTCCTTGGAAAGATATCTGTTCAGATCGTCTTCCCACTTTAAAGTTAGATCGTTTGTTTTCTTGCTACTCAGTTGAATGAGTTTTTTTTTTTTTAATATATGAAATTTATTGTCAAATTGGTTTCCATACTGAATGAGTTCTTGATATACTGTGGATGTTAACTTCTCATCAGATATATGATTTGCAAACATTTTCTCCCAATTGGTAGGATGCCTTTTAATTTTGCTGATTGTTTCCTTTGCTGTGCAGAAACTTTTTCATTTGATGTACTCCCACTTTTATTTGCTTTTATTGCCTTTGCTTTTGGTGTCAGATCCACAAAGTCCTCTTCTAGACCTCTATCAAGGAGATGATTACCTTTGTTTTCTGCTTAGGAGTTTTCTGGTGTTAGGTCTTATGTTCAAGACTTTATCCATTTTGAGTTTGTTTTTTGTGTATGCTGTAATATAGTGGTCCAGTTTCGCTCTTTTGCATGTTGCTGTCCAGTTTTCCCAGCACCATTTCTTGAAGAGACTATCCTTCCCCCATTGTGTGTTCTTGGCTCTTTGTCATAAATGAATTGACAGTCTCTACACGACTCTGGGCTCTCTATTCTGTTCTATTGACCTATGTGTCTGTTTTTATGCCAATACCATAGTGTTTTGATTTCTATAGTTGGTAATGTAGTTTGAAATCAGAAAGTGTAATGCCACCAGCTTTACTTTTTTTCTCAAGATTGCTTTGGCAATTCAGGGTCTTCTGCAGTTCCATACAAATTTTAGGATTGTGTGGTCTATTTTTGTGAAAAATGCTGTTTGAAATTTGATGGGGATTGCATTGAATCTGTACATTGCTTTGGGTAGAAGGGACATTCCAACGATATTTGTTCTTCCAATCTGTAACCACAGAATATGTTTCAGTTATTTGTGTCTTTCACTTTCGTGATTAAATTTATTTCTAGGTATTTTATTCTTTTGATGTAATTATAAATGAGATTTTTTTCTTAATTTCTCTTCCTGATATTTCATTATCACTGGATAGAAATGCAACAGGTTTTTGGGGTTTTTTTTTGTATATTTATTTTGAATCCTGCAACTTTTACTGAATTGTTGATTCTGACAATTTTTCAGTGAAGTCTTTGGAGTTCTTACATATAATATCATGTCATCTGCAAATAGTGACAGTTTTACTTCTTCAATTTCTGCTATAGATGCCTTTTATTTTTCTTGCCTAATTGCTTTAGATAAAACTTCTGTTTGGTACTTTCTGTTTTCTCCCTCTTTATTGAAGTTCTTGCTGTGCTCCTCTATTCTCCCAGGTTCAGTGAGCTTCTTTATTATTTTGAACTCTTCATCAGGTGTATCACTTCTCTCCATTTAATTAAGAATTTTTTTTCTGAGGATTTATCTTCTTCTGTCATTTGGAATGTAGTCCTCGTTTTCTTCATTTTCCTTGACATGCTATGTTGGTTTCTGTGCACTGGATAAGATAACCACCTCTCCAGTTTTGGAGGAGTGGTCTCGAGTAGGAGATGAGCCTCATTCAACTCTGCCCGAGCTCTTCACTGTCTCTCAAACCTTTGTAATTTTCCAAATAATCTATTTCATTTTTCATGGCTCCTAGTAGGTAATGGTGTGCCAGGACATCAGTGCACACAGAGGGGAGGATCTCATTTAGCACTTAGATTCAGGCTGATCGGAAACCAGACCCTGAAGCAGCTGCCATTAAAATATACAAATATTTACAGTCCTGTAGGACTACAGGCATGAGTCCCTCTGGCCACCAGTACCAGATGATCCAGAGGCACCAGGCACTGAAATCAGGGCACCAGACAAGCGTGTACTTCTTTTCTGGGACGTCCGTGAAGAGGATTACAGTCAGCCCTTCAATGTGTGTTTAATTGGAAGCCTGCCCCTCAGACTGCCGCTCTGGTCATAGACCAATCAGCCTCTTTAACAGAAAGATTGGGTTCCTGGGTCTGTTGCCTCTTGTTGTGCCCTGGTGGTGACAGCCACTTAAGAGCCCTTTCCCTGTTGGTTATCACCCTGTAGGACCCACGAGTACAAGCCCCACTGGCCCCCAGGGCCTGGTGATTTACAGGTATCCCCTAGAAGCAGCTGCAACAATTGGGGTGCCAGAGAAGGGTATAAGCTCCTTTTTGGGAGCTACCCATAAGCTGGAGTAAGGCGGAGGGCGAGCACAGGATTCCACCCACCGGCCCCCATTCCCTGAGAGCCCTTCCGAAGGCTTCTCCACATATGCCAGACCTGAAGCCTGTGCTCAGACGGAAGCTCCTGGAAAAGCAAACAGGCCTCTTTCACAGAAGGACTTGGGGCGTGTTTCAGTTCGCTGTCTGTGCAGTGCCCTGAGGGTGGTAGCCTGCCAAGAACCTTCTCTCCAAATATAGTCCTGTGGGGCCCAGGAGCACAGACCTGCTGGCCACCAAAGCCAGGTGATCAAGTGTTCTCCCCTGGGCAGCAGCCACAAAAACTAGGTCACCAGATGAGTGAACTCCCCTCCAGGAGACAGTGGCACTTGGGAGTATGACAGAGGGAGAGCACCCTGACACCCTCCCACCCTTCCATATACATCAGTCCTTAGATGAATACTTAACTGGAAGCCTATCCCACAGCCTGTAGCCCTGATGATGAGCTAATGGCCTATTTCACAGAAAGACTGTGTGTGTGTGAGGGGGGGGGGGGGGGTGGACTAGGGTGGCTCACTCAGTTGAGCATCTGACTTCAGCTCAGGTCATGATCTTGCAGCCCGTGAGTTCGAGCCCCGCGTCAGGGTCTGTGCTGACAGCTCAGAGCCTGGAGCCTGCTTCAGATTCTATGTCTCCCTCTCTCTCTGCTCCTCCCTCACTTGCACTCTGTCTCTGCCTCTCTCAAAAATAAAGAAATGCAATAATAAAAAAAAAAGACTGGGATCCTGGGACTGTTGCCTCTTGCTGTGTGTCCTCAGGGTGACAGCCATTGAAGAGCTCTTTCTCCATTGGTTACAGTCCTGTGGGACCCTTGAGCATAAGTCCTGCTGGCCACCAGAGTCAGGTGGTCCAGAGGTATCCCCTGGGGAGCAACTGCAAAAATCAGGGCTCCGGGAGGGTGCAAGCTCATTTACATGGGATAGGAATGAGCTGGAATGAGTGGGAGAGAGCGTGAAAATGGTGCCTACTAGCTGGAACAAGGAAAGAGAGTGCAGTGGTGGTGCCCCCCAGCCTCCATCCTGGAGAGTTCCCCAGAGACCCCTAGATCAGGAATTAAATTAGATGCCTGCACCTCAGGCAGATACTTGAAGATAAACAAATAAACCTCTTTCACGTAAAGTCAGGGCCCCTCTCCCTCAGCTGCTTCTGCCCTGGGCCTCGGGGTGAGTGAGTCTGAAGAGGCAAACCCTTTAAGAGCTGTCTCTCAGATCACCATAGGTCCCATGGGCGGGTCTCATGTGGGTCTCAAGGATGCAAGCCCCATTGGCGTTCCAAAGCTAGATGCTTTGGGGGCTCGTCTTTCAGGTGCAGGTTTGAAAAACTGGGATCTCCATTGTCAGGCTAAAAACGCTTCGCTCCTCAGGGAGAAGCCCTGGGGTTTGAATCCCTTCTTGATCGCATGCCGTCGTGCCAGGGGTGGGGTTTATGGTGAGACTGTGTCTCAGCCTCTCCTACCAGCTTTGAGGTGAGGAGTGTTTCTGTTTGCCTGACAGTTGCCCAGCCAGTTTTGAGTATTCTTCAGAGGCAGTTGTTCCATATGTAGCTGTAGGTTTGGTGTGTCTGTGGGAGGAGGTGAGTTCAGGATGCTCCTGTGTCACCATCTGGAACAGGAACCTTCGCAATGGTTTTACTGGATGTCACTGGATGGCTTTTATTTCTTTCGCTTGCCAGGTGGCTCTAGCTAGGTCTTCCAATGCTGTGTTGAATAAAAGCGGTGAGAGTGTGTATCCTCGTCTTGATCCCGACCGATATTAGAGAAAAAAACGTTCAGCTTTTCATAAACAATATATTTTTGGGTTGAGGGCTTGGTGTTTTTGGGGTTTTTGGTTTTTTTTTTTTTTTTTGAAGTTTTATACCTTTATTTGACAATCAGCGATTAGTTCTCATCCACATGAACTGTCTGTAGATTTGTGAAAGTGGTGACAGGTGCATCAGTAACCAGCGCTTAGCGCTTGTTTGGTGAATCTTCATCCTCATTACGTTTTCCGGACAACCACACACGGAAACAGTATGGAACATTCCTTATTCCTTTGGCCCAGGCAGTTCTGTTGAGCCTGGAGTCAATGTACACATCTGGAGTTCCTCTGTCCTTCGTGGTAAATTTCCGGATCTCTTTGAGTGCCCGAGGGGCATGCTTCTTGAAACCCACTCCATGCATGCGATTGTCAATGTTCTCTGGTCACTACCTCAGTGATGGCAGAACAGCCGTTCTTCTCCCCACCCTTCCTTGAGGAAGCCATCCTGCCAGGCCCTGGCCCGAAAGGAAGAACAATGTTTGTTTTGTTTTCAACATGTGTATATGTATGTATGTAGGTAGGTAGGTAGGTAGGTAAGTAATCTCTACACCCAACGTGGGACTTGAACTCACAACCCCAAGATCAAGAGTCCCATGCTCTAGGGCACCTGGGTGGCTCAGTTGGTTGAGTGTCCAACTCTTGATTTTGGCTCAGGCCATGATCTTACTATTCATGAGACCGAGCCCCCCCTCAGGCTCCATGCAGACTTTGCAGAGCCTGCTTGGGATTCTCTGTCTCCCTCTCTCTCTGCCCCTTTCCCAGGCTCATGCGCTTGTGCACATGCACTCTCTCTCTCTCTCTCTCAAAAAAAAAAAAAAAAGAGTCCCATGCTCTAATGACTGAGCCAGGCACCCCAGAAGAATGTTGTTTTAAACTGGAATTTGATATTCACAGGATAAAGAAATAGGGCTTTCCCTCCGCATTTTACAGATTCCATTCAGAATTGGAGCACACTGCCTGTATTTTTACTCAAGTGGGTCTTGGATCCCCAGTGGTAGAACAAAACCTTTCAAATACCCCAGTATAATACAACTGCTTTTCTGGTAAGATCATTAAGTATGTAGGGGCACCTGGGTGGCTCAGTTGGTTAAGCGTCCGACTCTTGGTTTCGGCTCAGGTCATGATCTCATGGTTCATGAGTTCGAGCCCCTCATCAGGCTCTGTGCTGACACTGTGGAGCCTGCTTGGGATTTTTCTCTACCTCTCTCTCTGTCCCTCCCTGGCTTGCCTCTCTCTCTCTCTCTCACTGTCTCTCAAAAAATAAACATTAAAAAAAAAAACTTTTTTAAAGATAATTAAGTATCTCACCAAATAACTTTATAAATCTGAAAAAGGTTATGTCAAACTCTGTGGAAGTCCAATGTAATTTTTCTTAGATATTCCACTGTAAATTAATTGAAGACTTTGCCCTGCTATTATTTTTGTCAGTTGAAAGGTTGGTGAATAGTGTGTTGGGGATTTTAAAGTCTCTTGAGTACAAAACTATAAGAAAATGGTAAATTTTTTTCTCCAGCTTTATGAAAGTATTTCTGACAAATAAAATTGTACATATTCCAAGTGTACCTCTGGCGATTGGATATATGTATACTTTGTGATGTGATTACCACTGTCATGTTACTTAACGTTCATCACCTCATAGGGTTAATTTTATTTTTTGTAGTAAGAGCGCTTAAGATCTGTTCTCTTAGTGGGGGCGCCTGGGTGACTCTTGGTTTCAGCTCAGGTCATGATCTCACAGTCGTGAGATGGAGTCCTGTGGAAGATTCTCTCTCTCCCTCTGCCTCTCACCTCCCTGTCAAATAATAGTAATAATAATAATAATAATAATAATAATAATAACAATAATAATAAAAGATCTATTAGCACATTTCAAGTTTACAGTACAGTTATTAACTGTAGTTACTATACTGTACGTTAGATCCTCAGTACTTATGCGTCTTATAGCTGAAGACTTGCGCCCTTTGACAAACACCTCTCCATCTCCCCCCCACCCCCACCCCAGTCCCTGGTAACTATGCTATGCTCTCTGTTTACATGAGATCAACTTTTTTGTTTTTAGACTCTACATATAAGTAAGATCATACAGTATTTGCTTTTCGACCATATCGTCTGCAAATAAAAATTTATTTTACTTCTTCCTTTTTACTTTGCACTCCTCTTATTTATTGTTCTTGCTAATTGTTCTGGCTAGGACTTCCAGTATCATATGGAATAAAAGTGGCGAGAGGGGCCATCCGAGCCTTGTTCCTAGAGGAAAAGCTTTCACCTTGAATATGATGTTGGTTGTGGACTTGTCACTTATGACCTTTATTATGCTGAGGTACATTCCTTCTATACCTAATTTGTTGGGAATTTTTATCATAAAAGAATGTTGGATTTTGTCAAATGCTTTTTCTGCCTCTATTGAGATGATCCCGATTTTTATCTTCTATTAATGTGGTGCACCAGTTTAAAGAGAAAAACCAACTTTCTTCAGTCTTCCATTTCCTTCCATTTTAATTATTCTTCATTTTAGCTTTCAAATATACACAAATATATACAAATAAATACTGGTCTGTGCTCCACTTCCCGACTCTTTTCTCCACTTATCTTTGCCACCCTCTATAAAATTATTATCACCAAGGTTGCCAGTGGGTTTGCTACTAAATCCGACCTTGTGATGCTTGTCTCACTGAGTATTGGATAATATTATACATATCAACTCTTTTATTTTTTTTCAACTTATTTCTTTGTAGCCAGGAGTTTGTACTTTTGAAGCCCCTTCACACCCATTTTGTCCACCCTCCAACTCCTTGTCTCTGGCAGCCACCAATCTCTTCTCTGGGTCTATAAGCTTGGGGTTTTGTTTGTTTCTTTGTTTCTGTTTTTGTTTTGTTTCAGATTTCACATATAAGTGAGATTGCATAGTATTTGTCTTTATCTTACTTATTTTAGCATTTAGGTCTATCCATCCATGTTGTTGCAAATGGCAACATTTTCTCTTTTTTATGGCTGAATAACATACCACTGTGTGTTGTGTACATGTCTGTGTTTGGGTGTGTATGGATGTGTGTGTGTGTGTGTGTGTATACTTTCTTTATCCATTCATCCAGTGATGCACACTTACGTTGCATCCATGTCTTGGATATTGTAAATAATGTTGCAGTGAATATGGAGGTACATACATCTTTTTTGAGTTGCTGTTTTTCTTTTGTTTAGAAAAATACCCAGAAGTGAAATTTCTGGATCATATGGTAGTTGAATTTTTAATTTTTTGAGGAATCCCCATACTATTTTCCATAATGGCCACTCCAATTTACATCTTTTTTTTTTTAATTTTTTAATGTTTATTTTTGAGACAGAGAGAGACAGAGTATGAGCAGGGGAGGGGCAGGGAGAGAGGAAGACACAGAATCCAAAGCAGGCTCCAGGCTCTGAGCTGTCAGCACAGAGCCCGATGTGGGGCTCAAACCCATGAGCTGTGAGATCATGACCCGAGCTGAAGTTGGATGCTCGACCAACTGAGCCACCCAGGTGCCCCTCCAATTTACATTTGTTTTAAAAGTTTATTTACTTATTTTTGAGAGAGAAGGAGAGAGAGAGTGGGGAAGGGGCAGAGAGAGAGGGAGAGAGATCCCAAGCAGGCTCCACACTGTCTGCGCAGAGCCCAATGCAGGGCTCAAACTCACAAACTGAGATCATGACCTGAGCTGAAATCAGAGTCAGACACTTAACTGACTGAACTACCCAGATGCCCCCCAATACACATTCTCATCAAAAGTGTACAAGCGTTGCTTTTTCTCCACATCCACACCAGTACTTGTCATTTCTTGTCTCTTTGATAATAGCTGTTCTAACAGGTGTGAGGTGATATCTTACTGTGGTTTTGATTTGCATTTCCCTGATGATGAATGATGTTGAGTATCATTTCATGTATCATGTATCTGTATGTCTTCTTTGGAGAAATGTCTGTTCATGTCTTCTGTCCATTTTTAATTGGATTATTTGCATTTTTGGTGTTGAGTTCTGTAAATTCTTCTTAATTTTTTTTTAGTTAGTTTATTTGGCGAGAGAGAGAGAGAGCGAGAGAGCAGGAGAGGGGCAGTGAGAGGGGGAGAGAGAGAGAATCCCAAGCAGGATCTGCAGAGCCCAATGCAGGGCTCAGACTCATGAACCAGGAGATCGTGAATTGAGCCATTGTTTATTTGGAAAGAGAGAGAGACAGGGAGGAAGGGAGGGAGGGAGGGAGGGAAGGAGAGAGAGAGAGAGAGAGAGAGAGAGAGAGAGAGAGAGAGAGAGAGAGAGAGAGAGAGAGAATGAGAATCCCAAGCACGATTCGAGAGCCCAATGCGGGGCATGAACTCACGAACCGGGAGATCATGAACTGAGCCAAAATCAAGAGTCAGATGCTTAACCAACCTAGCTACCCAGCTGTGTAGATTCTTTATATTTTTTGGATACTAACCCCTTATTGGATATATCATTTACAAATATCTTCTCCCATTCAGTAGGTTATCTTTTTGTTTTGTTGATTGTTTCCTTCACTGTACAGAAGCTTTCTGTTTTGCTGTAGTCCCAGTAGTTTATTTTACATTTTATTTCCTTTGCCTTAGGAGACCTATCTAGAAAAGTGTTGCTGTGAAATGCATTTTAATTTTGTTGGTGATTTCCTTTGCTGTCCGGAACTTCTTCATTTGATTTAGTCCCACTTGTCTATGTTTGCTTTTCCTTCTTTTGCTTTTGGTATCAGATCCATGAATGCCCACTGAGACCAATGTCAAAGAGCATATGCCTATGCTTTTTTCTAAGATTTTTATGGTCTTACATCTAAGACTTTCGTCCATTTTGAGTTAATTTTTGTACACGCTGTAACACAGTGGTCCAGGTTCATTCTTTTGTATGTGTCTGTCCATTTTTCGTATCAACACTTATAGAAGAGGGGCGCCTGGGTGGCTCAGTCAGTTGAGCATCTTCAGCTCATGTCGTGATCTCACGGTCCATGGGTTCGAACCCCACATCAGGTTCTGTGCTGACAGCTCAGAACCTGGAGCCTGTTTCAGATTCTGTGTCTCCCTCTCTCTCTGCCCCTCCCCTGTTCATACTCTGTCTCTGTCTCAAAAATAAATAAACATTAAAAAAATTAAAAAAAAAACACTTATAGAAGAGACTGTCTTTTCCCCATTGTATATTCTTGGCTCTTTGTCATAAATGAATTGACCATCTGTGTGTGGGTTTATTTCTGGGCTCTCTATTGTGTTCCATTGATCTATGTGTCTGATTTTATACCAGTACCATACTGTTTTGATTACTATAGATTTGAAATGGAGTTTGAAATCAGGGAACTTGATGTCTCTAGCCTTTACTTTTTCTCAAGTTTACTTTAGCTATTCACAATATTTTATGGTTCCATACACATTTTAGGATTTTTTTTTCAGTGAAAAATGCTGTTGGTATTTTGATAGGGACTGCATTGAATCTATAGATTGCTTTGGGTTATATGGACATTTTAACAATATTCTTCCAGTCCATGATCATGGTATATCTTTCCATTTATTTGTGTCATCTTCAGTTTCATTCACAAATGAACATCATAGTTTTCTGAGTACAGGATTTTCACCTCCTTGGTTAAGTTTATTCTAAGGTATTCTTTTTGATGTAATTGTAAATGGAATTGTTTTCTTAATTTCTCTTTCTGGCAGTTCATTATTACTGAATAGAAATGCAACAGGTTTTTTTGTATATTAATTTTGAATCGTGCAACTTTGCTGGTTGACTAGTTCTGACAATTTATTGGTGAAGTCTTTAAGGTTTTTTTTTTATTTTTTTTAATGTTTATTTATTTTTGACAGAGAGACAGAGCGTGAGCAGGGGAGGGGCAGAGAGAGAGGGAGACACAGAATCCGAAGCAGGCTCCAGGCTCTGAGCTGTCAACACAGAGCCCGACACAGGGCTCAAACTCACAGACCACGAGATCATGACCTGAGCTGAAGTCGGACGCTTAACTGACTGAGCCACCCAGGCGTCCCTGGTTTTTAAATATAATATGTCATCTGCAAATAGTGACAGTTTTACTTCCTTACTGATATAGATGTCTTTTATTTTTCTTGCCTAATTGCTCTAATACTATCTTGGATAAAGTGGTGAGGAAAAGCTTTCAGGTTTTCACTGTTGATTGTTCACTGTAGGCTTTTCATATATGGCCTTTATTATGTTGATGTACATTCTCTCTATGCCCACTTTGTTGATTTTTTTTTTAATCATACATGAATGTTGAATTTTGTCAAATATTTTTTCTATAAGTGATTTTATGATTTTTGTCCTAAATTTTATTAATGTGGTGTATCACATTGATTTTTAGATGTTGAACCATCCTTACATCTTACATCCCTGGAATAAATCCCACTTGATCATGGTGTATGATCCTTTAATGACTGAATTAGGTTTGCTAATATTTTGTTGAGAATTTCTGCATCTATCTTTATCAGGGATACTGGTCTGTACTTTTCTTGTGTTGTCCTTCTTTGGTTTTAGTATTAGGGTATTGTTAGCCTTGTAAAATGAGTTCAGAATTGTTGCTTAATGTCAGGTAGAATTTACCAGTGAAGCCATCCATTCCTGGAATTTTGTTTGTTGGGAGACTTTGATTACCCCTTACTAGTAATTGGTCTGTTCAGATATTCTATTTCTTCATGATTCAGTAGTTGTGATAGGTTATAAGTTTCTAGGATTTATCCATTTCTTCTGGTTGTCAAATTTGTTGGCATGTAATTGTTTCTGGTAGGTTCTTATTATTCTTAGTATGTCTGTTACCAGTGGTTTTGTCTCTTATATCTCATTTTATTTGAATCTTTTTTTTTTTTTTCTTAATGATTTCAGTTACAGGTTTTTCAGTTTTGTCTTTTCAAAGGAGTACCTGGGTGGCTCAGTTGGTTAAACAACTGACTCTTGATTTTGGCTCAGGTCATTATCTCATGGTTTGTGAATTTGAGCCCTGTGTTGGGTTCTGCACTGACAGTGCAGAGCCTGCTTGGGATTCTATCTCTCCCTCTTTCTCTGCCCTTCCCCAGCTTATGCTTGCGCTTGCTCTCTTTCTCTCAAAATAAATAAATAAACATTAAAAATTAAAAAATAACCAGCTCTTAGTTTCATTATTTTCTATTGTCCTTTTAGTCTCTATTTCTTTTATTCCCACTCTGATTTTTGTTATTTCCTTCCTTCTACTAACTTTTTTTTTTTCTTTTTCTAGTTCGTGTGGTGTAAAGTTAGGTTGTTTACTTCATTTATTACTATGAACTTTCCTCTTGGAACTGCTTTTGCTGCATCCCATAAGTCTTGGTATGCTGTATGTACATTTTCATTAGTCTTGAGGTATTTTTTATTTCTCTTTGACCCATAGGTTGTTCAGTAACATGGTGTTTAATTTTCACATATTTATGAATTTTCCAGTTTTTTTCTTGTAATTCTAGTTTTGTGCTATTTTAGTTGGTAAAGATGCTTATGACTTCAGTCTTCTTAAATATATTAATGCTTGTCATGCGGCCTAATAAATGATCTATTCTGGAGAATGTTGCATGTGCACTTGAGAAGAATGTATATTCTGTTTCTTTTGGATGGAATGTTTTGTATATATCAGTTAATTTCTTCTGGCCTAATGTGTCATTTAAGGCTGATGTTTCCTTATTGATTTTTGCCTGGATGATCTATCCATTGATGAAAGTATGGCATTAAAGTCTCCTATGATTATTGTATTCCTGTTTTTCCCTTTAGATTTGTTAATATTTGCTTTATATGTTTAGTTGCTTTTATGTTGGGTGCATAGGTATTTAAAATGTTCTGTCCTCTTGTTGGAGTGATCTCTTATTACAGTCTTTGTTTTAATTTCTATTTTTGTCTAAGTAGAGCTACCCATTTTGGGGTGCCTGTGTGGCTCATTTGATTAAGTGACTCTTAATTTCAGCTCAGGTCATGATCTCACAGTTTGTGAGTTCAAGCCCTGGATCAGGCTTTGCTCTGACAGAGAATCCCTGCTTGAGATTCTCTCTCCCCCCTCTCCATTCTCTCCCCCACTCCTCTCCCCCCACCCCCCACCCCCCACTGGTGCACTCACTCTCACATGCATGTGCTCTCTCAAAATAAATAAGTAGAGCTACCCATTTTATTTTTGGTTTCCACTTGCATGGAATATCTTTTTCATTTTCACTTTTAGGCTGTGTGTGTCATAAATTACATGAGTCTCTTTTAGGTAGCATTTAGGTAAGTCTTGTTATTTATCCATTCAGGTACTCTATGTCTTTTGATTGGATAATTTAGTCCATTTCCATTTAAAGTAATTATTTAAATGTATGTACTTATTGCCATTTTGTTCATTGTTTCCAGGCTGTTTTGTTGTTCAGTTCCTTTCTTCTTGCTCTTTTCCTTTGTGATTTGATTTTCTGTAGTGTTATGATTCCTTTATATTTTGTGTATCTGCTATACATTTTTGCTTTGTGGTTACCATTAGGCAAGCTCAATTTCTTATAAAGCTTTTTACTAATAACTTTGTATGTGTGTGTATATATACATATATAGAGAATACATATTCTATATTTCTGGGAAGGAAGCTCACAGGCATAACATTTTAAAATATTCTTAGTGATGAAGTTAAAATTGTCAAACACAAACATTAATAAATTTTGTTACATTAATTCAGCAACCACCATGGTGTTAATATTCACAGTGGCTTGAACATAAAAAATCTTGGGATCCAAACAGCATCTTCAAAGTGAAGGAAAAAAGATAGACCTCTGGAAACAGACACCAGTAAATTTGCAACCCACAGTAGTCATGTGCCTTAGATGTGCAAGTCACTGGATATGCAAACTTCCAAAATAGCTGCAGGTATTAGAACAGAGAAGAAGTCATTTATGGAAACTGCTGTATGTCATTGGTGAGAGGCAGGGTTCATGCTAGGTAGTTATGCACAGGTGTGAATTAAAATATAGAAATATGTCCACGTTGGTTGATAAATGGCTGCTTCCTAAAATCTCCTGAGCTTCTCATCCCAACTGTTCTCATCCCTTCTTCAGGGTTTACCACAGTCACTCTGAGATAGGGGCCTCTTGACCCTCTCCTGCACTGTGGCCAGTATTTGTTCTGACTTGGCAGAACCCTTGCCATATCTTCTGGAGAAACTTGTGAACCCACTTCTGGTGCCAGGTGCCTACACAGCAGGTGCTTTTAGTATAAACAGTTTAGAGATAAAGAAGGTAAGCCTAGAGAGGTTATTGGCTTATCTAAAGTCACACAATTATTAAGAAAGGTGGGATGCAGGGACCCGTGGGTGGCTCAGTTGGTCAAGCATCTGACTTCAGCTTGGGTCATGATCTCGCAGTTCATGGGTTTGAGCCCTGCGTCGGGCTCTGTGTGGACAGCTCAGAGCCTGGACCCTGCTTCAGATTCTGTGTCTCCCTCACTCTCTGCCCCTCCCCCATTCGTGCTCTGTCTTTCAAAAATAAACATTAAAAATTTTTTTAATTAAAAAAAGAAAAAGAAAGGTGGGATGCAGAGTCAAGTCTGACCTCAAAACCAATACTTTTCACATTTTTTAATTATCTTCTGAATGCTTTCTTAAAAGGAAGGTATTTGGTCATTAGCAGACAAAAAAAAGATGTACTAGGATCCAATATGAATGACATAATTTAGAACACCAAAAATGACTAATATTCAGAACACTTTGGCCATACTCGTTTTTTGGATCAGGTTATTTTAGTACGTAAATTTTAGTATCTAATTTTAGTACATTGTCTGTCATATTCTAGAAATAAAGCCTCAATATCTCTTTTATCATGTGAATGTTTTTACTCCAACACACCACATGCTCCATTAAGAAAAATGGAACGTTGATCATGTTCATCTACTCTTTAGCTCAGTTAGGTGTATGGTTATGGGAATAGCCTAATGTCTAAATCCTTCAGATGAAAATGGATCATATATTCAAAGAAAAATTTAAATTCAATTACATACAGACTTTTTAAACCAAAGGAAGAGTCACTTGATGAAGTCAGGATTACTCATTTGTGGTCTTGGTGATGGAGCAGCATCACACATGAGTAGTGTCATCAGACTTAAAGACTTTTAGACACAAAGTTTAGGGGTCATGTATAGGCAACTAGTGAAGTTTCTGTAAAGTTTCATGGCCTACTTTTGAGAAAGTTATTGTCCTAATATAGTCAATTTTATAAATTTTTAAAATTAGAGACCACCTGGTACCACTGCAGGGAGAAAAGACAGGATATATCTTTTGTGCTCATAAAAGTGGGTCAAGGATGAGGAAGGTGAACCGATGTCTACAAGTTAGGCGAACCAGATCTGATCTTTGACTTAAATAAAAATGTGACAAAGAATAAATGCGAGGACAAGAAAAGGTTTGCGACCCTTTCTCCACTTTACCTAGAATGAGCCTGGAACAGAAGCCCTTCTCAAATGGCAGCCATCAAGGTACAGCTCAGATGTCATTCTGATCTAACAGGTGAAGAACTGTTTAGATTTGCTCTTTTATGATAACAATGATCTGTTCTGTTTGGTGTCACCTTTGAAGAGTCACAAAGATTTAACACACTAAACAAGTTTTATAATAAGTAGGCAAGATATTCACATGGTAAAGCTGTGCTGTAGTTCTGATGTTACTATGTATGTGGCCTTACCTAGTAATTTCTTTCCTACAAATTTGTTTCTTCCTCTGTAAAACTGGGATAATACTGCCTGTTCTACTTCAGTTGCCTGCTCCTAGCAAGGAAAACTGGAAAGTATGGTAAAATGGCCTCTGATGAACTAGCATAAGTGGCTAGGGTGTGCTCCTTTTGGAGATTGCAGTTGCCAGAGTTACTTTTTTTTTTTTTTTTTTTCAAATTCCTATACTTGCTTACCTTCCATTTTCAGGTAATCTAATCATTATTTGAAACCTGAGTGGCGCATTGTAAACTATTTCTTAAAAGAATTTAAATTATCACAGGAAGCAAAGTAGGCTGCATTTTATGTATAGGATAAAAGCAATAGAATAATCTGTGAGTTTTAAAAAAGAATCATAATAGCTTATTCTACGTGGTATTACAATGTTCCGGGCATGGGTCTAAGTACTTTTTCTGTATGAACTCATTTATACCTTACAACCACAATATGGTGGGTACTATTCTCATTTCCAGATGAGGAATCTGAAACACAGGTAGTAAATGACAGTTGACAATTGAACCAAAAAAATCTGGTTCCAAAATCTGAGTTCTTAACCAGTATATTGTATTGCCTTTCTCAAAACAGTCATGGGTATGTAGATAATCCATGTTGCCAGTATTTTAAATGAGGATTTCCAGGTGAAAACCATGCATTTCATCCTAAATAAAAACAACTCCTCTAAGTTCTTCTCTGGCTCTGTGCAAATTTTTGAAGTTGGTTTATACACATTTACTCAAGTCTTTCCTATTCAAAACTTAAAGAATTCTCAGGGGGAAAAAAATCCTCAGAAAAAGGGGCAGGAGAGATAAGTGAAAGCAGGGTAGGGTAAATGAAGATGTGTACATTCCAGAAAATCTAATTCGAGTAGACCAATTATTTAAATTCTAAAGCTATTGTAGAGTTCCTGAAATATAGGAACTAGAATTCCACTAATTTGATTTAAAAACTAGCCTCTAAAGCACTTTTTTACTTTTCTAAACAGTATTTTTATTCAATCCATCTTAACCATTTTTAAGTGTACAGTTTCATGGCATTAAATATATTCACATTGTTATGTATCCATCACTATAATCTATCTCTGGAACTTGTCATCTTACAAAACTGAAACTATCCATTAAACAAAAACTACCCATTCCCCCTGCCCCAGTATCTGGCAACCACCATCCTACTTTCTACGAATTTGATTAGTCTATGTACCTCATATAAGTGAAATCATACATTATTTGCATTTTTGTGACTGGCTTATTTCACTGAACATAATGTCCTCAAGGATCATCCACATTGTAGCATATTGGAATCAGACACACTACCATTGCACCCCCAGGTCACTGTGTTGTAGCATATTGCAGAATTTACTACTTTTAAGGCTGAATAATATTCTATTGTGCACACATCACATTTCATTTATCCATTCATCTATGGGCAATGGGTTGCTTCCACTCTTTGCCTATTGTGAATAATGCTCCTATGAACATCAGTGTAGAAATGTCTTGATAAGTCACTGTTATCAGTTCTATTGTATAGATACCCAGAAGTGGAATTCCTGGATAATATGGTAATTCTATTATTTTTTTTTAAATCACTCTATTTTTTTTAGTAGTGGAGACACCATTTTACATGCCCATTAAGAGTGTACAAGTGTATCAATTTGTCTACAACCTTACCAACACTTCTTATTTTCTGGATTATTTTTTTTAAACTGAGGTATAATAGACATATACTATTATATGAGTTTCAGGTGTACCACATATCGATTTGACATTTATACGAAATGTTCACCATTATATATGTAGTTATCATCTATCAGCATAGAAAGTCATTGCAATATTACTGTTTTTTCTATGGTATTCATTACATCCCAATGACTTATTCATTTTTTTTTAAGTTTACTTTTATTTATTTTGAAGGAGAGATGGAGAGCAAGTGGGGAAGGGGCAGAGAGAGAGGGAGACAGTAATCCCAAGCAGGCTCTGTCTTGTCAGCAAAGAGCCTGATGTGGGACTTGAACCCATGAACCATGAGATCATGACCTGAACCAAAGTCAAGAGTTGGATGCTTAACTGACTGAGACACCCAGGTGCCCTGACTCACGCATTTTATAACTGGAAGTTTGTATCTCTTAAGCCACTTTACCTATTTTGTCCATCCCTCAACTCTTTGTCTCTTGCAACCACCAGTTTTTTGTCTGTATTTATGGTTCTGTTTCTGCTTTTTTTGTTCATTTGTTTTTTAGATTTCACATGTAAGTGAAACCGTATGGTATTTGTCTTAGTCTGATTTATTTTGTTCAGCATAATACCCTCTGGGTATTGTCATAAATGGCAAGATATCATTCCTTTTATGGGTAATCTTCCAGTGTGTGTGTGTGTGTGTGTGTGTGTGTGTGTGTGTGTGTGTGTGTATTTTACACACACACACACACACACACATATGAATGGATAAAGATGTATATGTATATATATATACACACATACCACATCTTTATCCATTCATGTATCAATGGACACTTAGGTTGCTTCCGTAACTTGGCTATTGTAAACAATGCTGAAGTGAATAGGGGTGCACTGTTTATTGTTGTTGTTGTTGTTGTTGTTGTTTTAGAGACAGCATGAGCAGGGTAGAGTGGCGGTGGGTGGGGGGGGGGTACAGAGAGAGAGAGAGAGAGAAACCATCTTAAGTAGGCTCCTTGCTTAGTGTGGAGCCTGACATGGGGCTCAATCCGATGACCCTGGGATCATGACCTGAGCCAGAATCAAGAGTTGGACACTCAGCCAACAGACCCACCCAGGTGCCCCAAAGGTACGTGTATCTTTTTGAATTAGTGTTTTAATTTTCTTTGGGTAAATATCCCATAGTGAAATTACTGGATCATAAGGTCTTTGTATTCTTCATTTTTTAAGGAATTTCCATACCGTTTTCCACAGTGGTTGCACTGGTTTGTATTCCCACCAAGGGTGCACCAGTGTTCCTTTTTCCGCCCACATTGTCACCAATGTGTTTGTTATTTCTTGTCTTGGATTTTAGCCATCTTGACAGATGTAAGGTGATATCTCATTGTGGTTTTGAAGATTAGTGATGTTGAACACCTTTTCATGTATCTGTTGACCATCTGTATGTCATTTTCAGGAAAATGTCTCTTCAGGTCCTCTGCCTGTTTTTCAGTTGGGTTGTCTTTTTGGGGTAGAGTTGTATAAGTTCTTTATATATCTTGGATTTGGATATTATGACATATCATTTACAAATATCTTCTCCCATTCAGTAGATTGACTTTTGATTTTTTTTCTGTGCATAAGTTTTTATTTTGCTGTAGTCCTGGTAGTTTATTATTGCATTTATTTTCCTTGGTTTTGGAGACCTATCTAGAAAAATGTTGCTATGAGAATGCCTTTTAATTTTGTTGATGGTTTCCTTTGCTTTCCAGAATTTCTTAATTTGATATAGTCTCATTTATCTATATTTGCTTTTGTTTCTTTTGCTTTTGGTATCAGATCCATAAATGCTCACTAAGACCAATGTCAAGGAACATACTGCCTATGTTTTTTTCCTAAGATTTTTATGGTATCAGGTCTTACATTTAAGACTTTCATCCATTTGTAGTTTATTTTTGTGCATGGTATAACATAGTGGTTTAGTTTTAATTCTTTTGTATGTGGCTGTCCATTTTTCCCAGCAACACTTATAGAAGAGACTGTCCTTTCCCCATTGTATATTCTTGGCTCTTTATCATAAATGAATTGACCATCTGTGTGTGGGTTTATTTCTGGGCTCTCTATTCTACTTTGATCTATGTGTCTGTTTTTGGGCCAGTACCATACATTTTGATTACTACAGCTTTGTATTATATCTTGAAATCTGGAATTTTGATACATCCAGCTTTGCTATTTTTTCTCCAGATTGCTTTGGCAGTTCAAGATCTTTTGTTATTCCATATAAATTTTAGTATTAATTGTTTGAATAATATGAAAAATGCTGTTGTGGGGGTGCCTGGGTAGCTCAGGCAGTTAAGTGTCCAACTCTTGGTTTCGGCTCAGGTCATGATCTCACAGTTCGTGCATTTGAGCCCCACGTTGGGCTGTGCACTGACAGTCTGGAGCCTTCTTGGCATTCTCTCTCCCCTCTCTCTGCCTCTCCCTTGCTCACATTCTCTCTCTCTCTCTCTCTCAAAATAAATAGACTTAAAAAAAAAAAGAAAAATGCTGTTGGTATTTTGATAGGGATTCCATTGAATATGTAGATTGCTTTGTGTAGTATGGACATGTTAACAATACTAATTCTTCCCTGAGCGTGAAATATTTTTCTCTTTGTGTCATCTTCAATTTCTTTCATTAGTGTTTTATAGTTTTCAGAGTAAAAGTTTTTCACCTACTTGGTTAATTCTTATGTATTTTATTCTTTTTGGTGCAATTATAAATAGAATTGTTTTCTTAATTTCTCCTTCTGCTAGTTTGTTATTAATGTATAGGAAAATAACCAAAATGAATAAAGAAGCAATTTCTGCATGTTAACCTTGGTACCAAAAACTGTTAGATGTAATTTACATAAATCCTTTAGGGTTTTCTAGATACAGTATCATGTCTTCTGCAAACAGTGGAAGTTTTCCTTCTTTACCAATTTGGATGCCTTTTATTTCTTTTTTCTTGTCTGATTGCTGTGGCTAGGACTTCCAGTACTATGTTGAATGATAGTGGCAAGAGTAAACATCCTTGTTCTTGATCTTAGAGGAAAAACTTAGTTTTTCACCACTGAGTATGATGTTAGTTTATTTATTTATTTTGAGAGCAAGTGGGGGAGGGGCAGAGAAAGAGATGGAGAGAGAGAGAGAATCCCTTAGCAGGTTCCACACTGCCAGCACAGATCCCGATGTGGGGCTTGAACTATGAACCATGAAATATGACATGAGCTGAAAGGAAGAGTCAGATGCTTAACCAATTGAGCCATCCAGGTGCCCAGTAGCTGTGGGGTTTCAATATATGGCCTTTATTATGTTGAGGTATGTTTCCTCTAAATCCACTTTGTTGAAAGTTTTGTATCATAAATGGATGTTGAATTTTGTCAAATGCTTTTCCTGCATCTATTGAAATAATATGATTTTAATGTTGATTTATTTATTTTGAGAGAGAGAGCATGCATGAAAGTGGGGTAGGGGCAGAGAAAGAGGGAGAGAGAGAATCTCAAGCAGGCTCCATGCTGTCAGTGCAGAGCCTGACACAGGACAGGGCTCAATCCCACAAACTGTGAGATCATGACCTGGGCCAAAACCAAGAGCCTGATGCTGAACTGACTGAGCCACCTAGGCACCCCCAAGATGATATGATTTTTATTTTTCATTTTGTTGATGTGGTGTATCACATTGATTTGTGAATATTAAGCCATCCTTGCATCCCCAGAATAAATCCCACTCTATTTTGATGAATGATCCTATTAATGTATTGCTGTTGTTTAAGATTTTATTTTTATGTAATCTCTGCATCCAACATAGGGCTCAAACTCACAACCCCAAGCTCAAGAGTCCTATGCTCTTCCAACTGAGCCAGCCAGGAGCCTCCTATTAATGTACTGTTGAATGCAGTTTGCTAATATTTTTTAAAAGGATTTTTACATTTACATTCATTAGGGATATTGGCCTGGAGTTTTCTCTTTTTTTTAGTGTCTTTGTCTGGATTTGGTATCAGGGTAATAAGGCTGGCCTTATAGAATGTATTTGGAAGCTTTCCTTCCTCTTGTAGTTTTTGGAATCGTTTGAGAAGAGTTTAGTATTAACTTTTTAAATGGTTGGTAGAATTCACCTGTGAATCCATTTGGTCCTGGACTTTTGTTGGGAGTTTTTTGATTACTGATTCAATTTCATTACTAGTAATTGGCCTATTCAGACTTTCATTTCTTTCTGATTCAGTTTTGGAAGTTTGTATGTTTCTAGAAGTTTATCCATTTTTTTGAGGTTGTCCGATTTGTTGGCCTATAATTTTTGGTAGTATTCTCTTATAATCCTTTCTATTTCTTGTTACTTCTCTTTCATTTCTGATTTTATTTATTTGTGTCCTTTTATTTTTTGAGGAGCCTGGCTAAAGATCTATCAGTTTTGTTGTTTTTTTCCCCAAAGAATCAATGCTTAGTTTTAATGATCTCTTCTATTGTTTTGTTTTAGTCTATCATTTACTTTTGCCTTTACCTTTTTAATTTCTTCTACTAACCTTGGGCTTTGTTCTTCCTTTTCTATTCCTTTAGGTGTAAGGTTAGATTGTTTGAGATTTTCTTGTTTCTTGAAGTAGGCATGTATTGCTGTAAGTTTCCCACTTAGAAGTGCCTTCTCTGTGTCCTAAAGATTTTGGACCATTGTGTTTTCATTTTCATTTGTCTCCATGTATTTTTTAAAATTTCCTCTTTGATTTCTTCATTGTCCATTGGTTGTTTAGTAGCACATTATTTAGCCTTCACACATTTGTTCTTTTACCATTTTTTTTCTAGTGATTGATTTCTAATTTCATAATGCTGTGGTCAGAAAAGATGCATATGATTTCTCTTTTGACATTTATTGAGGCTCGTTTTGCAATTTATTGAGGCTAACACGTGATCTATCCTGGAGAATGTTCCCCATGTGCCTTTGAAAAGAATGCATATTCTGTTGTTTTTTGTTGGAATATTGTTTGTATCTGTGATGTCTAAACAGTCTAATGTATCATTCAAAGACAATTTCCATGTTGGTTTTCTGCCTGGACAATCTAGCCATTGATGTAACTGGGGTGTTAAAGTCCCCTACTGTTACTATGTTGCTGTTAAGTGTTCCCTTTATGTCTCTTAATATTTGCTTTATGTATTTAGATGCTCCAATGTTCAGGGTGTTTAGATACATACAATTGTTACATCGGCTTGTTGGATTGACCCCTTTATCATTAAGTAATGCCCTTCTTTGTCTCTTATTATAGTCTTTGTCTGATGGAACTACCCTATCCTGGCTTTTTTTCTGCTTTCATTTGCTGGGAATATGTTTTTTCATCTTTTCACTTTCAGTCTGTACCCAGTATCCCCAAATTAATAGGATATTTCTCTCTCTCTCTTTTTTTTAAGTTTATTTATTTTGAGAGAGAGAGAGAGAGAGAGCAAGCAGGGGAGGAACAGAGAGAGAGGGAGACACGGAATCCGAAGCAGGCTCCAGGCTCTCAGCTATTAGCACAGAGCCTAACGTGGGGCTCGAACTCACGAACCATGAGATCATGACCTGACCTGAAGTCAGACGTTAACTGACTGAGCCACCCAGGCTCCCCAGGTCTTCTCTTTAATCCATTCTGCCACCCTGTGTCTTTTGATTGGAGTATTTAGATCATGTACATTTCAATTAATTACTGATATGAACTTACTGCCTTTTTGTTAATTGTCT
The DNA here is from genome assembly GCF_024362965.1 of Panthera pardus. Classification (NCBI taxonomy): domain Eukaryota; kingdom Metazoa; phylum Chordata; class Mammalia; order Carnivora; family Felidae; genus Panthera; species Panthera pardus. The sequence goes on along the minus strand of NW_026526655.1, from coordinate 61,721,492 downwards.
TCTAGTTGTTTTTATAGTTCTATTCTGTCCCTTTCTTCTTCTCTTGATCTTTCCTTAAGATTGATAACTTTCTGTAGTGGTTGGCTTGGCTTTCTCTTCATTTTTTTGTGTATCTATTATAGGTTTTTGGTTTGTGATTACCATGAGGTTCATCTGTAACATCCTAAGTATATAGCAGTCTATTTTAAGTTGATGGTCAATTAAGTTCTAACACATTCCGAAAGAACCTCTTTTTTTGCTCTCTACTCCACATTTTATATATATATGTTGTCATATTTTATATCTTATAATTCATAATTTTCTTTTAATTATAGCTTTTTTCTTTTCCACTTAAAGAAGTCCCTTTAGCATTTCTTGTAAGGCTGGCTTTAGTGTTGATGAGCTCTAACTTTTGTTTGTCTGGTAAGCTCTATCTCTCCATCAATTCTGAATGATAACCTTCCCCGATATGGTAGTGTGTTCATTGTGGATTTTTTCATTTCAGCTCTTTGAATATATCATGCGACTTCCTTCTGGCCTGCACCTTCTGCTGAAAAATCAACTGATAGCATTATGGAGTTACCCTTGTACATGACATTTTGTGCTTCTCTTATTACTTTTGAATTTTTCTCATTATCTTCAACCTTCAAATTTTAATATGTGTTGTAGTGTGGACCTCCTTAAATTCTTATTTGGAACTCTCTGTGATTCCTAGATCTGGATGTCTATTTCCTTCCCCAGCTTAGGGAACTTTTCAGTTATTTCTTCAAGTAACTTTTCTGTCTCTTTTTCTCTTCTTCTTCTTCTTCGAGGACCCGTATAACACGAATATTTGTTCTTTTGAAATTGTCCAAGAGATCCCTTAACATATTCTCATTAAAAACAAAAAAAAAAATTCTTTTATTGTTTATTTATTATTGAGAGAAAGCGCGCGCGCGAGAGAGAGAGAGAGAGAGAGAGAAAGAGAGAGAGAGAGAGAACGAGAATGAGAAGGGGAGGGGCAGAGAGAGAGGGAGACACAGAATGAGAAGCAGGCTCCAGGCTCCGAGCTGTGACCACAGAGCCTGATGCAGGGCTCATACTCACGAATTGCTAGATCATGACCTAAGCCAAAGCTGGATGCTTAACTGACTGAGCCACCCAGGTGCCTTTCTATGGCTGGATTTTTTATATACTAGTTGCTCTTTTAAACCATTGCTTGCTTTTTTTTTTTTTTTTTTTTTGGCGTCGTAAGGTGAATCTGCCTAGTCCCTTGGTACTATCCCGCCTCACTGCCTTTTGCAGCATTGGGGGTGGGGGTTTCCTTTGTTACTGAGTCTCCATCTTTCTTGCCATTCTCTATGATGTCTCTCTATCTGCTGTTCATTCAGCTCTCAGTTTTTATTCAGGAGGAACTACTTATAAATACATATAGATTTGGTGTATCCATGGAGGAGATGAGTTCAGGGTCTTCCTACATTGCCATTTTATACTGCAAACCCAGGTCTTTAATCCATTTGGAGATTCTTTTTGTTTATGGTGTGAAAAAGTGGTAGTCTCTCATTCTTTTCCATGTAGCCATCAAGTTTTCCTGATACCATTTGTTGAAAATAATGTATTTTTTGCATTGTATATTCTTGCCTTTTTTGTTGCAGGTTAATTGAACATATAAATGTGGGTTTGTTTCTGGGGTCTCTACTCTGGGCCATTTATCTATGTGCTGTTTGGAGGCCAGTTCCACTCTGTTTTGATTAGTATTGCTTTGTAGTATAGTTTGAAATCTGGGGATGTAACATCTTCAGCTTTTTTCTTTTTTTCTTGGTTGTTTGGGATCTTTTGTGGTTCTGTACAAATTTTAGGATTATTTGTTTTAGTCCTGTGAAAAATGCTATTGGTAATTTGATAGGGATTGCATTGAATCTGTAGGTTAATATTAACAATATTAATTCCTCCAATCCATGAGCATAGGCTGTTTTTCCATTTGGGTCATCTTCCATTTCTTTCATCAGTGTCTATTAGATCTCAGGGTACATGTCTTTCCCCTCCTTGGTTAAATTTATTCCTATGTATTTTATTATTTTTGATGCAATTGTAAATGAGATTGTTTTCATAATTTCTCTTTTTGCTAGTTATTAGTATATAGAAACACAACCAATTTCTCTGTGTTGATTTTGTATCCTGCAACTTTACTGAATTCATTTATTAGTTCTAGTAGTTTTTGGTGGAGTGTTTAGAGTTTTATATATATTATCATGTTATCTGCAAATAGTGATAGTTTAACTTCTTCTTACCAATTTGGAGGCCTTTTATTTTTCTTGTCTGATTGTTGTGACTAGGACTTCCAATACTATGTTGAATGAACATGGTGAGAGTGGGCATCCTTATATTCTTCCTGATCTTTCAATTTTTCACTACTGTGTATGACGTTAGCTGCGGGTTTTTATATATGGCCTCTATTATATTAAGTATGTCCCATCTATACCCACCTTGCTGAGATGTTTTATCATGAATGGATGCTGAATTTTGTCAAATGCTTTTTCTGCATCTATGGAGATAATTGTATGATTTTTAGCCTTCATTTTGTTAATGTGGTGTGTCATACTGACTGATTGCCATATGTCAAACCATCCTTGCATCCCTGGAAGAAATCCCACTTGATCATGGTGAATGATCCTTTTAATTTATTGTTGAGTCCAAGTTGTTAATACTTTGAGAATGTTGCAGTTATGTTTATCAAGAATATTGGTCTATAATTTTCTTTTTTGTCCTTTCATTGCTTTTGGTATCATGGTAATGCTGGGCTCATAGAATCTATATGGAAGCTTTCTTCCTCTTATAATTTTTGGAATAGTTTGAGAAGTATAGGTATTAATCCTTTTTCAAATATTTGGTAGTTGGGGCGCCTGGGTGGCTCAGTCGTTAAGCGGCCGACTTCGGCTCAGGTCATGATCTCGTGGTCCGTGAGTTCGAGCCCCGCATTGAGCTCTGTGCTGACAGCTCAGAGCCTGGAGCCTGTTTCAAATTCTGTGTCTCCCTCTCTCTGACCCTCCCCCATTCATGCTCTGTCTCTCTCTGTATCAAAAATAAATAAACATTAAAAAAATTTTTTTTTAAATATTTGGTAGAATTCATCTCTGAAGCTGTATGGTCCTGGACTTCTGCTTATTGGGAGATTTTTGATTGCTCATTCAATATCCTAGTAATTGGCCTGTTCTCATTTTCTTTTTTTTCCTGATTCAGCCTTGGAAGATTGTATGTTTCTAGGAATTGATCCATTTCTTCTAGGTTGTTCAATTTGTTGGCATATAATTGTTTGTAGTAGTCTCTTATAACCCTTTCTATTTCTGTGGAGTTGGTTATAACTTTCATTTCAGATTTAGTCCTTTTTCTTGATAAATCTAAATGTTTCTTAAGTCTTATTTCTCTTTTCAGGAACCAGCTCTTAGTTTCATCTTTTTTATTGACCTTTTCATCTCCATTTCATTTATTTCCACATTGATCTTTATTATTTCCTTCCTTCCACTAACTTTGGGATTGTTTTATTTTCTGTTCTTTTGGGGGTAAGGTTAGATAGAGAATTTTCTTGTTTCTTTTTTTTTTTTTTTTTTTTTTTTTTTTATTTATTTTTGGGACAGAGAGAGACAGAGCATGAACGGGGGAGGGGCAGAGAGAGAGGGAGACACAGAATCGGAAACAGGCTCCATGCTCCGAGCCATCAGCCCAGAGCCCGACGCGGGGCTCGAACTCACGGGCCGCGAGATCGTGACCTGGCTGAAGTCGGACGCTTAACCAACTGCGCCACCCAGGTGCCCCGAGAATTTTCTTGTTTCTTGAGGTAGGTCTCTATCACTATAAACTTCCCTCTTAGAACTGCATTTATTGTGTCCCAAATATTTTGGAATATTTATTTTGTCTCCACAATTTTTAATTTTTTTTTTTTACATTTATTTGAGAGACAGAGACAGAGCATGAGTGGGGGAGGGGCAGAGAATGAGACACAGAATTGCAAGCAGGCTCCAGGCTCTGAGCCATCAGCACAGAGCCTGATGCAGGCTTGAACTCACCAACTGTGATCATGGCCTGAGCTGAAGTCAGACACTTAACTGACTGAGCCACCCAGGCACCCCTGTCTCCACTTTTTTAAAATTTAATCTTTGATATCTTCATTGACCCATTAGTTGTTTAGTAGCATTTTTAGCCTCCACAGGACTTTTTTCCAATTTTCTTTTATTTTTAGAGAGTGCATGCTCTTGAGTAGAGGAGGGGTAGAGAGAGAAAGAATCCCAAACAGGCTCCGTGCTGTCAGCAGAAAAACCAAGAGTCAGACACTCAACCAAGTCACCCAAGCGCCCCTTTCCAGTTTTTCCTTTAATTGACTTCTATTTTCATAATATTGTGGTTGGAAAAGATGCTTGACATGATTTCAGTCTTCTTACATTTACTGAGTCTTATTTTGTGGCCTAACATGATCTCTCCTGGAGAATGTTTCATATGCACTTGAAAAGAATGTATTCTGCTGTTTTGAATTCAATGTTCTGTATATATCTGCAAAGTCCATCTGGTCTAATCTGTCATTCAAAGCTACTCTTATTGATTTTTCTGTCTGGATGATCTATCCATTCATGTGAGGGGGCTGTCCAAGTCCCCTACTATTATTGTGTTACTGTCAACTTCTCCCTTTATGTCTCTTAATATTTGTCTTATAGATTTAGGTGCTTCAATGTTGAGTGCATAGATACATATAGTTGTTTATGTCATCTTGTTGAAGTGACCCCTTTATCATTATGTAATGTCTTTCCTTGTTGTCTTACAGGCTTTATTTTAAAGTCTACTTCATGTGATGTAAGTATTGCTCTCCTGGTTTTTGTTTGTTTGTTTATTTTCATTTGCATGGAATGTCTTTCTCCATCCCTTTACTTTTGGGTTCTGTCATTAGGTCTGAAGCCATATAGACGGCTCTTGTTTTTTGTGTTTAGTTTATTTCTTAAAAACATTTTTTAACATTTATTTTTGAGAGACACAGAGACGAGTGGGGGGAGGGGAAGAGGGAGAGAGGGAGACACAGAATCCGAAGAGGCTCCAGGCTCTGAGCTGTCAGCACAGAGCCCAACGTGGGGCTGGAACCCACGAACCGCAAGATCATGACTTGAGCCAACTTAGACACTTAACCAACTGAGCCACCCAGGTGCCCCTAGTTTATATATATTTTTACAGAGAGCAGGGGAGGGAAGACAGAGAGGGTGAGAGAGAATCCCAAGCACACCCCACACTATCAGCACAGAGCCCAATGCAGGGCTTGAACTCACAAGCCTGTGAGATCATGACCTGAGCTGAACTCTTAACTGACTGATTCACCCAGGCATTCTGATGGGTCTTGTTGTTTTATCCATGCAGTCTCCTAATGTCTTTTGATTGGGGCATTTGGTCCATTTACATTTAAAGTAATTATTGACACATCACAATCCCAGACTTCAAGCTATACTACAAAGCTGTAATGATAAAGACAGTATGGTTACTGGCACAAGAACAGACACTCAGATCAATGGAACAGAATAGAGAACCCAGAAATGGACACACAAACATATGGCCAACTCATCTTTGACAAAGCAGGAAAGAATATCCAATGGAATAAAGACAGTCTCTTCAGCAAGTGGTGCTGGGAAAACTGGACAGTGACATGCAGAAGAATGAACCTGGACCACCTTCTTACACCATACACAAAAATAAACTCAAAATGGATGAAAGACCTAAATGTAAGACAGGAAGCCATCAAAATCCTTGAGGAGAAAGCAGGCAAAAACCTCTTTGATCTTGGCTGCAGCAACTTCTTACTCAAAATGTCTCCAGAGGCACGGGAAACAAAAGCAAAAATGAACTACTGGGACCTCATCAAAATAAAAAAGCTTCTGCACAGTGAAGGAAACAATCAGCAAAATTAAAAGGCAACTGACAGAATGGGAGAAGATATTTGCAAATGACATGTAAGATAAAGGGTTAGTATCCAAAATCTATAAAGAACTTATCAAACTCAACACGCAAAAAACAAATAATCCAGTGAAGAAATGGGCAAAAGACATGAATAGACACGTCTCCAAAGAAGACATCCAGATGGCCAACTGACACATGAAAAATGCTCAACATCAGTCTTCATCAGGGAAATACAAATCAAAACCAAATGGCTAACATTAACAACTCAGGCAACAACTGATGTTGGCAAGGATGAAGAGAAAGAGGATCTCTTTTGCATTCCTGGTGGGAATGCAAGCTGGTGCAGCCACTGTGGCAAACAGTATGGAGATTCCTCAAAAAGTTAAAAATAGAACTACCCTATGACCCAGCAATTGAACTACTGGGTATTTATCCACAGGATATAGGTGGGCTGTTTTGAAGGGACACATGCACCCCTATGTTTACAGCCGCACTATCAACAATAGCCAAAGTATGGAAAGAGCCCAAATGTCCATTGATGGATGAATGGATAAAGAAGATGTGGTGTATACACACACACACACAATGGAGTATTACTTGGCAATCAAAAAGAATGAAATCTTGCCATTTGCAACTATGTCAGTGAGGACTTTAAGACACAGAACAGATGAATATAAGGGAAGGGAAGCAAAAATAATATAAAAACAGGGAGGGGGACAAAACTAAGAGACTCTTAAATATGGAGAACAGAGGGTTACTGGAGGGGTTCTGGGAGGGGAGATGGACTAAATGGATAAGGGGCATTAAGGAATTTACTCCTGAAATCAATGTTGCACTATATGCTAATTTGGATGTAAATTAATAAAATTAAAATTTAAAAAAGTCATTATTGAGAAGTCCTTATTTCCATTTTTGCTGTTTTCTGGTTGTTTTTGTAGTTCTCTGTTTTTTCTCCTCCTTTCCCAGTCTTGTTATTTGATGACTTTCTTATGCTTGGATTCCTTTTTATTTACTTATTTATAATATAAGGTTTTTAGCTTATGGTACCATGACGTTTATATATAGCACTTTATCTATATAGCAGTCTATTTAAAATTGATGGATGTTTAAGATTGGACAAATTTTAAAAGTGCATTTTTTTTGTTTTTACTCCTCATCCCCCCCCCCACCCATGATTTATGTATTTGACACATTTTACATCCTTTGTCTCTTAACTGTTTTAGATATAGTGGATTTTACTACTTTTGTCTTTTAAGCTTTATCCTAGGTTTATAAGTGATCTACCTTTACTATAGGTTTGCTTTTACTAGGGAAATTTTTTTTTATATAATTTTCGTCTTATAGTATTTTCTCTCCATTTAAAGACCCTTTGATATTTCTTTGAAGGCCATTTTGGTGGTGTTAAGCTCTTTTGACTCTTTATATTGCCTCAATTCTGAATAACTTTGCCTGGTAGAGTATTTTTGGTTGTAGACTTTTTCTTTCAGCACTTTAAGCTCTATGTCCAATGTGGGGCTTGAACTCACATCCCCAAGATCGAGTTACATGCTTTACCACCTGAACAAGCCAGGCGCCCTTCCCTTTCAGTACTTTGACTATATCATGCTACTCTCTTCTGGCTTGTAATGTTTCTGCTGAAAACTCCGCTGATAGACTTATGGGTATTTCCTTGTACATAATTAATTGCTTTTCTCTTGTTGCTTTTCGGATAGTCTTTAACTTTTAACATTTTTATTATTATGTCTTGGTGTGAACCTCTTTGGGTTCATATTGTTTGAGGTTCTCTGTGATTCCTGGACCTGGATGTGTTTCTTTCTCGATTACTATTAATAAATTAAGTTTTCTGTCCTCCCTTTTCCCTTCTGGGGCTCCTATAATGTGAATGTTGGTATGTTTGTTGTTGTCACAGAGGTCCCTTAACCTAGCATCATAAAGATTTTTTTTTACTGTTCAGTTTAGATGATTTTGTTTTCTGTATCCTCTATTCTGCTGTTGATTGCTTCTAGTGTTTTTCATCTGTTACTGTACTCTTCAGCTCTGGTATGTATGCATGTATATGCATGTGTGTGTGCGCACGTATTATTTATTTTCTACCCCTTTGTTGAAGATGAGTTTATCTTCTCCCAAGTTCTGTGAACATCTTTATGACCATTACTTTTATCAGGTAGATTGCTTATCTGTTTTATTTAGCTCTTTGCGGTTTTGTCTTGTTCTTTCATTTGGACCACATCCATGTGTTTTTGTCTGGCTGTTTCTACAGAATATGTAGGCCTGCTACATCTCCTGGTTTTAGAGTTATCAGTATGTAGGTGTCCTGTGGGGTCCAGAAGCACAATCCCCCCATGGTCACCAGAACAAGGCGCTCTACAGGTGTCTCCTGTGGGCTGCATGTACCCTCCAGTTGTGACTGAACTGTCTTGACTTTTGTGGGTGTGCTGATGGGTGGGCAGACTCCCAGGGTGGGTGGCTGTAAGGCCCTGCAGTGACTTTGGGATGTGTTGCTAGGCAGGGCTGCCCCCGTCCCCAGGGCCAGAAGTGCTTTAAAGGGGAGCCAGTCTTGGGACGCTTGGGTGGCTCATTTGGTTAAGTGTCTGATTCTTGGCTCCAGCTCAGGTCATGATTATTCCTGAGTTCTCGCTCTCCATCTGCTGTTCACATACACTGTCAACAAATAAACAAATAAATGGAGAGCCAGTCCTGACCAAGACTTCCCACCAGACTGTGGTGGGGCAGGCAGCAGCTACCTTGGAGGTATGCTTACTGAGAGATGGGTTAGGTGGGTCAGAGCTGTAGGGAAATGCCAGGATTGGGTAAGTGGTGCTAGCAATGTAGATGAAGAGTCCTGAACTGGCACCTGCCAGGATTGGGCCAGCTAGGCTGAACGAAGGCAGGAACAATTGTGCCCATCAGCACTGCCCTTCCCAGAGAAAATTTCTACAGATCTGTGTTCCTTGTGTTACTCTGGCACTGGCTTTAAAATGAGTCAGTGTATCTCACTTACATAGAACCTAGGCGCTTTTCAATCTGCTGCTTCTCTGCTGGGTCTTAGACTTTGAGAGTGCATTGGCCTTTAAGAGCAGAGACTCCGTTTCCTACAGCTCTCCTGGAGTTAAACCTGGCTGATTTTCAAAGCCAGACATTATGGGGGAATACCTTCCTGGTGTAGATTCCCAGGACAAGGAGGGGGACCCAATGGGCTTGAACCCCTCATTCCTCAGGCAAGACCTCTGCACCTGTGATACTCTTTTCTGCTTGCAGGTTGCTAAGTGCTTTTCAAACTGCTGTTTTTCTACCGGGTCTCAGGGTGAGTCAGCTTGCATGCAGGCCTTCTAAGCAGTGATTCTGTTTTCCTATAGCACTTTGGGACCTCCTACACGTCTACCCTGTTCCAAGCCAAATGTTCTGGTGGCTTGTCTGATGCAGACCTTGGGGTCTAGAGTGCCCAGTGTGGGGCACCAACCTCTTGTTCTTCCTAGAGAAGCATCTCTCTAGTGTGAGATCTCTCCCTATTGTGTTGCCACACTGGAGTTTTTTTGTTTTGTTTTGTTTTGAGACCATGTCTCTGCCTCTCCCTTCGCAATGTGATCATTTATATCCTTTGCTGTGGAGGGCAAAGCACAACCCCCATGGTCACCAGAACAAGGCGCTCTACAGGTGTCTCCCGTGGGGCTGCATGTACCCTCCAGTTGTGACTGAACTGTCTTGACTTCTAATTCATTTAGTTTTCAGATCTTTTTCAGAGGGAGATGATCCATATGTAGCTGTAGACTTGGTATGCCTGTGGGAGGGGGTGAGTACAGTGTCTTCATATACCACCATTTTCCCAGTTGTATCTTTTATTTATTTTTGAGAGAGCGAGAACAAACCCCAAGCAGCACGGAGCCTGATGCGAGGCTCGATCTCACAAACTGCAAGATCATGACCTGGGCCGAAATCAAGAGCCGGATGCTCAACCAACAGAGCCACCCAGGCGCCCCTTCTCAGCTGAATCTTGAAAATTAGCTGCTAAAGCAATTTTTGGGTTAGATTAAGCCTTCAGAACACTTAGATTCGGTTGTATTAGGGAAGAAAATGTTCAGATAACATATTAAAATTTAAAGTGAGACTGCAGAAAGACCTGCCAATATCAAAGTATGAGGTTTTTTTCACATTTCAAACAGCAATGTAATAACTAAATTCTTAAAAGAACTGCTGTCTACATTAGCACTAAAACATAGCTAATAACATCTGATGTTAACATTGTATTTAATAAGTAATGAACAGCAAAACAGACAATATACTCTTTAAATGTTTCGCTGAAACTCTCCACCATTTTGGCTTCATGTAATGAGGTATTTGTAGAATATACAGTCACATTTGATGTACATTTAAACTGAGGTTTTTGGTTTTTATTTTTAGAAGGGGATGGTGGTCAGTAAGGAAACAAACCTGACTTTATTTCTGAAAGACAAAAACCAAAAATCTACGCAACTCCCAATTTAGATTAGGGTGGTTTCTACACTTCCTCTCCACATGCATATACTAAATAAAGCTAATTCACATCAAAGAAAGATTTTTAAATTATATGCAGAAACTATACATTTTACCTTGTATCACTGCTGACTCCTGATGGGAGACCTTGGCTTTGTCTTAGGGAAAAAAGACATGCTTTAATTCTGAGGACAGAATTCTGTAGATCAGGCAACAATGTATGCTTCAAAAGATATTAGAGCCATAGACTGAAATTTTTTAGTGATAGTTACCGATATCCCATATGAAGGTAACAGTAAATGATTCAGTTTGGCTCAGTTAGCCATCCTATACCTGCTGGGTTACTGGCATATGACCCCAAAGCTGTAGCATTTGTTGGGAAATACTTTAGGAAGAGATGGCGTGTAAGTTGAATTCATCTTTGACTCCAAATGACTACCTAAACTCAGGTCAGGGAAGCAGTGTCATTTCATGGCTTGTTTTCCTGCATTTCCACACTACGAGGCATTTTCACTCACTTGAAAATAGTATGACAACGCAGTGATCTAGTCCATACCACTTATTCCACCTAGTGTTAGCATCTCACTAAAACTTAGAAAACCAGGCATTTTCTTTTAATTCAGGACTTTAAATGACAATTACTATGTGAAGACAGTACTTTATGATTTGGAAAGATGAAAACTCCACAAAACTGAAAAATGTGCAGGCAGCATCTAAAGCACTCAATGAATGCTAACATTCCGTTACCATATCAGAAATCTTATTTTTAAAAAATACTGTCTTAATCTATGGAAGAACAGGTATAGTAGCCCTTAGGCCACTCCTCATGGTGCTAAATGTTACTTACCCAGGACTAGCCTTGATAATGATTATTAGATTTGCTTAAACAGCTTGAAGCACTTGATACTTGAAGTACACTTAAAGAATTTACTGAGCTGATTCTTAAGGAGCCAAGTCAGTTAATATCCTAAGTCTTGAAAGCTCCCTTCAAATGTAATTTTCATAGTCCTTAAATTTTAATTGTCACTGTTTATTACTGTTTTGGCTACATTCTCTACAATTTCAGCAGCATCTTAAAGAGACAATGTGTCTATATGTACAATGAAAAAACAAAATGGCTTGCAACATGAGAAATAAGAGCCACAGTTTAACTGTACAATATTAAGGAGAATCTGTGGTATCACCTCCTTTTTCCGCAACATGGACAACTTACATGTAAGTATCAGCATTATGAATGTGACAAATAATTCTTACAGGAGTAAAATACAACATCCTGAAAAATAATGGTTTCTACCATACAAGGCAGTTAGAAAATGTTCACATTTTAACAAATCTGTACAAACCACAAGAAACTTGTTTATGGGACCATCATCCCACCTTGCTGATAAGAACCTTCTAGAAATGTAGGATAAACATGAACAATTTATAAATCTAGTATCTATGTGCTCCACAGCCCTAGAACCCAAGAAACTGATTTAGTGAACCCTAATATGTCCAAGAAGGATCATTTTTACATGCCTTGATTGTTAATGAATGCCAACCTTTAATATCTCTCTATGATGTACAGTCAACTTGCACCTTTAAAGAGGTCATTAAATTTTTTAGCAAAGAAGCAACGTCATTTAGCAGCAATTAAAGCGCCTTCAAGAAGACTTAAAAAAAATACAATATCCAATTAGAAAAGCCGTATTTTTAAACATTTGTACAAGAATAAGCTGCTGAAACTTGGTAATTGAAATACAACATCTGTACAACAATTTACAATAGAGCTAGAAGGGAACTTTATCATTATCCTGCATAGAACTGGTCTGGTCCACATTTGGTCACATACTATCACTTGTTTATGAACAAGGCCTGGTAATAAAGGGAAAATAATCTTAATTCTAACGTGTTGAAAACACCAGAGATAATGCAATTTAGCGAATTCAACTGATTTCAAAACAAGCAGCTCCTTTTGTCAAAGGTGTAAAGTATCTAGAAATAACAGCTTTCCCGTTAACATGACTAGTGTGTGTGGGGTGGGGAACGGACATGTGACTCCGAGGTACAACTTGGTAAAAGCCAGAATAGGCAAGTGACAAAGTCTAACTTTGTCCAAAGATGCTAACTCTCACATTCTACTACTACAAAACACAACTGTCACTGCCATTCAGTTCTCACTTTGGTTTCAGCAGGTTAACTGCTGAATGCTGAAGAATGTATCCAGGCACTATAGTTCTTGTGTTAGAAATATTTTTTCCGTGTGTTTTTAAATAATGAAAAACTACCCTTCATATTAGAACTCTCTAGTAACAACCAAATGTATTTAAGTATTATAAACGTTATTTACAGTGTTCCCCCAAACAACGATTTTTCTCAAGTATGGTATTCCTGTTTCTGTGCAACAGGCAGTCATCTTTCACTGCTTAAGGTTACAAAGTGTACACTTTATTCATTGTCCATGATCCACTCTCATACAAATGATGCTATGAAGAACTTCAGTTCACAAACAACCATGTCTGTGTGAAAAAGGAAACAAAAACAATCAAATGCTCTCAAACTCAAGTGTGTATCTGGAAGCAATTCAAAGATACCATGCCAATTTTGGAGGAAAATCAGTAAGTAATTATGCTTGAAGAAGGGGGTGTGGGGGATGCTGTGAGGCCAGCCATGTGTAAGTTTCCTGAAGAATTTGATCTTCTCATGTGCGGGAGAAGGTATGGGTCATTTGCCAGTTGGTGCACATCAAACCGATCTTCTTTTCGGTAGGCCAAACAGCGTCTTATAAAGGCCTTAAAAAAAAAAATTCAGAAGTTAAAATTTTTGTTTTTAAAAAAATGTATTTTGGGGGGAGGGGCAGAGAGAGGGGAACAGAGGATCTGAAATGGGCTCCGTGCTGACAGTAGTAAGCCTGATGTGGGGCTCGAGCTAAAGAATTGTGAGATCATGGACACTCAACTGACTGAGCTACCCAGGTGCCCAATTTTTGCCCCTTCTAATCATCCTACAGAAGGATGAACACATTTAATAAATATATTTCATTTCATTAGTATTCAAATCTTTAAAATTTTGTAGCAATAAAATTCTTCAAATTCAACTCAATTCATCCTTAGTGGTTCATTTTAGTCTAAATGATTATTGCTACCGTTTAAACTTCCTGTTGGAAAGATGCATCTCATTTTTAAAAAAATTTACAGCTAGAACAAAAATTAGCATTTTAATCCCTTTTGGATATGCAGTTAATTCAGTGGCATTTTAAGTACATTCATGTTGTGAAACATCAAGATTGACCATGTCCAGAACATTTTCATCATCCAAAACTTATCCAACATCCAAAGCAGAAGTTAAAATTCTGTATCCATTAAACAAGAACTCCCCACTCCTCCTTCCCCCAGCACTTGGTAACCACTATTCTACAAGTAGAGTAAGATTTGTCCTTTTGTGTTAAGGCTTATTTCCCTTACCATAACGCTTAAGAGTTCTCCATGTTGTAACATGCATCAGAATTTCATTTCTTTTTAAGGCTGAATACTCCATTCCATGCAATTACCACATTGTATTTATCCATTTATCTGTTGACTGACATTTGCATTGTTTCTTCCTTTTGACTACTGTGAATAATGCTGTGAGCAATAGTATATAAATATCTATTTGATCCTTGCCTTTTGGGGTGGGGGGCATATACCTAAAAGTGGAATTGCTGGATGACAATTATTTTTAAAAACTGAAGTATAACTGACTGATCTATAACATATTAGTTTTAAGTGTGCAACCTAATAATTCGATATTTGTATATTGCAAAATGACCAGCACAATGTAACTAGTTAACATCCATCACCAAAGTTACAACTGTTCTTTATTTACTTTCAGAGAGTGAGAGTGAGTAAGCCAGCATGAGTTGGGGGTGGGGGGGGGGGGGTGGCAGAGAGAAAGGGAGAGAGAGAATACCAAGCATACTGCACATTGTCAGCGCAGAGCCTGATGCAGAGCTTCACTTCATAAACCCTGAGATCATGACCTGAGCTGAAATCAAGAGATGGATGCTTAACTGGGCCACCCAGGAGCCCATTTTTCTTTCATTTGATAAATTTAAAATCTATTCTCATAGCAACTTTCAAATATATAGTGTTAATTATAGTCACTATACTGTACATTACATCCCCATGACTTAATTTTTTAATTTACATCCAAATGAGTTAACATATAGTGCAACAATGATTTCAGAAGTAGATTCCTTAATGCCCCTTACCCATTTAGCCCATCCACCCTCCCACAACCAACCCTTTGTTCTCTATATTTAAGAGTCTCTTATGCTGTCCCCTCTCCCTTATTTTTGCTTCCCTTCCCTTATGTTCATCTGTTTTGTATCTTTAAAAAATTTTTTAACATTTTATTTATTTTTGAGAGACAGAGCATGAATGGGGAGGGGAAGAGAGAGAGGAAGACACAGAATCTAAAGGGGGCTCCAGGCTCCAAGCTGTCAGCACAGAGCCCGAATCGGGGCTCAAACTCATGAACCGTGAGATCATGACCTGAGCCACTCAGGTGCCTTGTATCTTCTGTTTTGTATCTTAAATTCCTTATATGAGTGAATCCCCACGACTTATTCTGTAACTGGAAGCTTTGACCCTACCCTCATCGCTTATTCTGCTCACCCCCTACTCCCTGCTTCCCACCAGTCTGTTCTTTGTATCCATGAGCTTGGATTTTTTTTTTAATAAGATTCCATATACAAGTGCGATTAGATGGTATTCGTCTTTCTCTGACTTATCTCACTTATTTAGCATAATGCATTTAAGGTCCATCCATGTTGTTGCAACTGGTGAGATCTCCTTCCTTCTCATGGCTGAGTAATATCCTGTAAATGTGTGTGTGTGTGTGTGTGCATGTATATATACATATACATGCATATATACATATACACACACACATACACACATGTTCAGCCACTATGTTGTTTTCATGTCTTGGCTACTGTAAATAATGCTGCAGTGAACACAGAGGTGCAGGTGTATTTTCCAATTTGTGTTTTCCTTTTCTGTGGATAAATACCCAGAAGTAGAATTACGTGATCACATGGAAATTGTATTTTTAATTTTTTGATGAAACTCCATACTATTTTCCACAGTGGCCATACCAATTTACATTCCCACCAAACTGTGCACAAGGGTTCCCTGTTCTCCACATCCTTGCCAATACCTGTTTCTTGCCTTTCTAACAGCCATTATAACAGGTATGATGGGATAGCTCACTGTGGTTCTGATCTGCACTTCCCTGATTAGTGATGATAAGCACCTTTCTGTGTATCTGTTAGCTATATGTCTTCTTTGGAAAAGTGTCTATTCAGATACTCTGCTCAGGGCAATCAGATTATTTTCTGCTATTGAGTTGTACAAGCTCTGTATATATTTTGGATATTCACCGCATATCAGCTATGATTTGCAAATATTTTTTCCCATTTGGTAGGCTGCCTTTTCATTTTGTCAAATCCTTTGCTATGTAGAAGGTTTTTCATTTGATGTACTCCCACTTGTCTATTTTTGCTTTTGCTGCCTTTGCTTTTGGTGTCAGATCCACAAATCCTCACCAAGGCTGATGTCAAGGAGCTTACTGGCTGTGTTTTCTTCCGTTCGAGACTCTCATCCATTTTTAGTTTATTCTCATGTATGGTGTAAGACAGTGGTCCACTTCTCACAATATCATTTATTGAAGAAACTGTCCTTTCTCTACTGTATAGTCTTGGCTCTTTTGTCATAAATTAATCATCTATGCATGGGTTTACTTCTGGGCTCTCTATTCTGTTCCACTGATTTTTCCCTTTTTTATGCCAATATCATACTGCTTTGATTGCTACAGCTTTGAAATATAGTTCAAAATCAAGCAGTTTGATGCCTTCAGCTTTGTTCTTTGGCTATCCAGGGTTCTTCTGTGGTTCCGTACAAATTTTAGGATTGTGGAGTCTATTGTGTGGATTGTGTGAAAAATGCCATTGGAATTTTCATAGGGAGTGCATTCAGTTTTCAGATTGCTTTGGGTAGTAAGGACTTTTTAATATTCTAATTCATGAGCACAGAGTATCTTTCCATTTATTTGTATTGTTTTCAATTCCTTTCATCAATGTTTTATAAGTTTTCAGCATACACATCCTTCAATTCCTTGGCTAAATTTATTCCTAATTTTATTCTTTTTGATGCAACTGTAAATGGGACAGTTCTCTTAATTTCTGTTACTTGTGTACAGAAATCCAATAGATTTTTGCGTACTGATCTTTATATCCTGCAACTTTACTGAATTTTTTTATTAGTTTTGGGTGCAGTCTATTTAGGGTTTTCTATATATATATCGTCATCTGCAAATAGTGACCTTTTTACTTCTTCCTTTCCAAATTGGATGCCTTTTATTTCTATTTCTTGCCTACTTGCTCTGGCAAGAACTTCCAAATACTATGTTGAATATGGAAAGCTGCTGCATTTTTCCTTATACAATTGTAAACTCTTAGAATTTTTCTTCTGCTGAGAGACTCCTCTCACCCTCCTTCCATTTTACTATCAGTTTATTCTGGCCACAGGGTATGATGCCGCTTTTTGTCATATTTCTTTCCTTTTTAAACATCTTTCTTTAGATGAAGGGAATGCTGAAGTGATACTTCTATTGGGGTTTGTTTCTTAGGTTAATATCATGTATCAGTACACTTTTGAAAAAAACCAATGGAATATAATCCGTATCTGTTTTTCCTTCTCAAACTGGTTTTATATATTGTCCTTCAAAATGGCCTTTTGTTTTTAAAAAAAATCTAACATTTACAAGACAGTACACAAATCCTGAGTGTATAGCACAAAGCAAATCTACGTAACTGGCAACCAGAACAAGAAAAAGAACTTTACCAGAACCTCTAGTCTCTTCATGCCCCTTTCCAGGCACTGGCTCTGTCCACAATAATCTCTTTCCTGACTTCTAATACTGTAGTTGAGTTTTGGTTGTTCTGAACTTTATTTAAGTGGAATTATAGCTTATGTTCTCTTTTGCCTGGCTTCTTTCACTCAGTACTATATTTGAGAGATTCATCCAATTTTTGCAACAGATAAAACATTCTCAAGGGATAACTGATTGTTTCCTTTTAATCCTGACACTAGAAATAACTTTAGCAGCTTGTCTTGAAATTCCCAACTTCCAGATACATTCATGAATTAAAGCATTTGTAGGGAAACTACAAGTAAGATACATAACTTCAAAATCAAATCTTAATCACCTTAAAAAGTATTCTGCACCTTCTCAGTTTGAAATTCATTGTAAGTAATTTTTTTTCTTTAAAAACAAAACCTAGCTTTTCTCATCATTATACCTTGGGTATTAGCTAATATTTACTAAAATTTTTTCCGAATCCTTAGGTCTTAATCATTTTCTGAGTGGTCATTGAAATCCAACATGGAGAAAAAAATATCAAGAGTGACTGACATGTTCAAGGCAGAGTTTTAGAAGATGAAAAGCTGCTGACAGCAAGGTTAGGAAGTCTACAAGGAGAAAATGTACTTCAGATGCCCACACCAGGTCAGTGGAGGTACTTGGTAAAGGTGTACTCTGTAAGGATGAGATCTGAAAAAGAACACATACAAAACCCCACAAAAAACAATGTGATCTTCCCCATCCCAGATCTGAGGTGGGGGAACCTAGGAAGAGCCTAAGGCTAGACTCAGGGATCGTCAAATGGGACTTCCTTTTGGCACACTACATTCATGCCTGGTCATTTCTGCCGGTTGATTCATTTAGTTTCTGTTCTCATGAAGGCAGAATTTAGATGCCAACATTGTCAGGTTCCTTTTAAAGGAGACATATTTACCTTATGAAAAATACGTGATGTTCTTATTCTGAAGCATAATGAATTATCTTCTAAGAGTCATCCAAATAACTTGCTAAAGCACCAGTTAAGATGTAACAGACAAAATGAAATACAAGACGGTTCCAAGAAGCACACTCAGAGTACAAAAAAACCCTAGTAAGTACATCTTCAGTTATGAAGGTCACTATGACCTCAATGAGTGGCAACATCTAGCAGTATTTTATCTATATTCTAAGAAACTATATAATGCCTGTTTATGAATTATCCTTATGGCCTAGACTACTCACACCAGAAAAAATGGGAACTTCATGTGTTTTTTTTCTCAGCAATTTCATAGGTTTTAAAAAGGAAAAGATGCCAACAGGGCTCACAGAGAAATGAGCTTTGTGAGAAGGATAACAAAGCAGGAGTGAAAATACAAATGTGAAAGGCCAACAGGATGAAGATGGGAAGATATAAGTACCGTAAACATTCTATTAATTAGAAATGGCTATTCTGTGTTACCACACAGACATATGGATTAGAACTACAGGAAGCCACTATTACAGATTCACAGACCGCTACATGGAAGCACAGGTGATGAAGAGGTCAGGCTTTTTCCACAGCTACTGTAGGGTGGCATCTGGAGTCTAGCGTAAGTGAATACTTTGGTCCACAGCTCTCCTACTTACTAGCCAGTTTGCTTCTGAACAAAGTACTTCTACGGTGGCTTAGCTGGCTTCCTACTTAATAAATAAGTATCAACACAATGCTTGGCACACAAGCACTAAATAAATGGTAGTTATTACTACTTTTATTACTTCTTATACACTTAAAATACTTCAGTATTAACATAAGTTTGTGATTTTCCCTTGCTCTCCACAAAGCAAGCTGGTGTGATCAAAGAATCAGGGACTGTATCTGGGTCTTCAAAACTATCAAAACCAAAGACCGAAGAAACACTTTTCCAGAGCAAATAACCAGTCCCAACGGGACAGATTTCACTGTGGTAGTGATCCCTTTTACTTTACTTGTAAGTACAGTTGACCCTTGAACAATGTGGGGGTTAGGGGCACAACTGAAAATCCAAATATAACTTAAACGCCCAAAAATGTAACTACAAATAGTCTAGTGTTGACTGGAAGCCTTACCAACAACAAACAGTTGAGTAATATATATGTTGTAGGTTATACATATTAAATGCTGTATTCTGTCAATAAAAAATTAGAGAAAAGAAAATGTTAAAATCATAAAATACATTTACAGTATTGTACTATTTACTGAAGAAAATCCACATTAAGTAGACCTGTGTGGTTCAAAAGTCAATTGTACTTTGTTTTAAGCACAATTTATGAAAAGAATTACTTCACAAAACCTATTTACATAAATTTAATACCTTTGCTTCACTGCTTACAACTGGTTTTACAGGGAACTGGACTTCTGTGGCTTTTAATATTGTATTTTCTTGAAGAATGTCTTGTTGAGATTGATTGTGACCAAATGGCTTAAAAAAAAAAAAAAAAAGAATAAAATGTTTAAATATTTTGTGAGAAATTTCTACGAGTAATTATCAGTGAATCCCCAAGATACAAATGATTTGTATTCTAAAAAATCTTGTCCTCAGTTATTTGGAACTTGGGATGCATTTTCTTAAAACAAGGTTCTGAGAGCAGGCTGAGTAAACCCATCTAATCAATCCTCCACATAGCTTAAACGTTGTGAATAAGCACAGAAAATAATGCTGTTACAATATAATCAAGATAAAAATATAAAAAGAAATCAAAATTATGACTGGTCAAAAAACGGAAATACGATTAGAGGAGTAAGAAGCAGTGAAAACGTCTGTGAAAATTCCAAAGAATAAAATACTTGATCACAATACACTCCCTTCAATGACAACTCAGGGATGGGAAAGTCTGTGGCAGCTCACAGTTCTGACTTCAATATAAAGAGAGGTTTGGAAAGAATTAAGGCTAAGTTTGATGAAGTTTCCCCGAGAAAGCTAAACTGAGTAGGAGGAGGGGAGACAATGTGAGCAAATAGAATGGAGAATGAAAAGTGTTTTCCACTTTCCAATATCCCTACATAGCAGAAAATGTTAGCACTATTAACAGATAGCTTCTTTTACTTTAAAAAAAAAAGGGGGGGGGGTGGGTAGGGATGCCAAAAACAACTTAAGTAAGCTGCCTGGCTTTCCTTAGAAGGATCTACACTGACTTGAAGTTAGTTAAACTTTGCATTTAAAAAGGAAATTCAACTTATCTCCACACAGCAGAATCCTGCATACTTTAACTTACCTTTCTACCATAAAGACACTGAAAGAAGATGACTCCAACTGACCATACATCAACCTTGTTGGAAATCTTTGGTGGTTCTTTTCCAACCACAAAACACTCAGGAGGTAAATACCTATAGTTTTTTTGGGGGGTGGGGTGGGGAGGGTAGAAAACAGGAAAGGATACTGTTAAGAATCTGTAACTTAAAGCCTTCTCAATGTACATTTAGAATACCCAGAACACTCCTGTCATCTATACATAAAACCTTAGGACTTTTACCAATGAAAATGACCAAAACTTTTGAAGCACTTACATCCTTGTGTTATCTGACTCTAGAGTCAAAACCTACAACTTTGTGATGAAGTCTGCAATATACACATATTATGTATACGTATTATATATACTAACAAATTTTTCATTTCTGTAGACAATATATATATAATCATTAGAAATTACAATGTTCTAATTTGAGCAAGCAATAATAAGTGCTCTCCCATGCCCTTTCACCTGAGTTCAAACCGTAGACAATTCTCTTCCTAAAGCACCTATCTGACCACCTGGTTCTTCTGTTTAAAAAACTGCAACATCATGAACCACCAGCTTAAGACCTCCTAGCTCTTGTTGGTACACACAGACCCATCCTAATCTAGAAGCAACTTAAATTTCCAAAATCTGCACTCCCTCTTCTCCTTCACCCTCACACCTCCTCAAACTGGCTAGGCAAAAACAATTCACTTGGTTCCCCAATAATGCCCTCTGCTGCATCCACCCCCACTACCCACCACCTTCCTATGCTTAATATGAATCTCTAATGCCTTCCCTGACCACTCCAATTCATTTGGTGAGTACTTTCTCTCTTTTAAGAGCCACTGGACCTTCATAAGCCTTCTCTATTTCCTCCAGGCTGAGCTTTGCTCCCTCCCTACGTAACCAGCAGATGTTATGGTACCTCTATTATGGCATTAAACTAAAATCCCACTAAACTGTGAGCAGAGCTCAAGGAGCTCTTATTATTCAATGTGTAGTTTTTGAACACGGCAGCATCTGAAATATGTTAAGAATTCAAAAATACTATTTTCTATTTTTAAGTTCATAATTTTATATAAAGGAAAAGTAAAAATAAATTTGTCACACCTTAGATTGTAAGTAAAAAAATCCACCAGGGATGCAAGCATCTCCCACCTTAAAATTTAGATAAACTTAAAAAATCCTGGAAAGGAGTTTTTTTTTTCCTTTAGTTTTACACTATGATAAAATCATTTACATTTCAGCAGAAATGGATAGATTTCTTAAAAAAAAAAAACTTTTTGAAAAAGAACCAACAAAAATGACCAATAATTTATTTGGAATGTAAATCCTTTTCTACCCCCCAAATCAAGTAAAAAGCCAGACTTGTTTTATGATAAAAATATGTATTTTGTGTATATTTATGAAACAAGAATGGCTTGTAAACACTATGCTGCAATGTCTCTTGAGGCAAAAGGGTAGAACCAAAGAGAGAAATTGTAGGAAGAGAGACCCAAAGCTGGAGAGATGACCACCAGGACTTAGTGAAAAACTGCATTTGAAGCCTGAGAGGAAAGGGGGCACAAAACTGATTTCCTTCTAACTGGTAACTGACAAATAGTTTATACATTTCTGGGGATGAGATGTAATTTGTGAAAGTACTATATATATGTATTGTAAAAGACTGTAGAGAACATCCCAGTTTACCAAACACACAGCTAAAAAACTTAAAACCATTTTTAAAAACGTTTCTATGGGAAATACATTCCAGGTTACTACATGGAAATGCTCCAGCCCTCCTGTCAGAGGTAAATCTCCTTGCCCAGACCTCCACTAGCAAAGCCGGAGTGCGAGGGAAACAACATAGCAGGAAACTCTGCAGAGGAAGGACGATCTATTATTCAGAACTGTCTAAATCTACTACGTCAAGCTGTCTTCCATAGAATCCAGGGTTCTATAAAGGAGACTCGATGCTGCAACTCTAAAGACTGCTGATTGAGGATACTAACTTTTAGGGGGTTACTAATTTGATAATTTTCTTTAAATATGGAAGAAAAATCCATGACCTACTATCTTACTCATATTCCTAGAAAATGGTACAACCAGAATTTGAGAGTAAAATGGTTTTAGAAGAATATAGGGAAAGTCAAGTTCACACAGACCGGCGGCATCCTGTGGAACTGGTTATTATGTGCCCAGGCTGTGTGAAGACTGTTCTAGAAACTAGTCTCCATCCTGTTCAGTGAAGTTGTGTACAGTTCTCTCTCCAATTAAAATTTTACTCCTTTTGCTAAACTAAGTTTGTTTTGAAATCTTATAGTCTTATGTTCTCCACTTTGGTGAATTTGACCAGAAGTTTGAAAATTCACTGAGAAGTGATTTTTGTCAACACCTTGGTACTCTGAAGGGAATGACACTCATTTAGACTTAGATCTATGAATCTATAGTTCTATCCAGAGTTTATACATATGAAGTTATTAAAAGAGATTTCTGAGAGTCAAGTCCAAAGACCAAGAATATGCTAAACTTCTTTCCCATTGTAAGATCAATGCAATCTTCATCTTCAACAAAAACCAAAAAACTTCTACAATGAGGGCTTCATGCTTATGACTATTGCTTGTAATAGTTATGTTGTTATATTCACGTAAGTATTTTTACTCATGATAAACATCACTTGAATATACAGAAAGAAAATCCATAATTTTCTATGTGAGGCGTTTCTGGCTGGTAGATACTGAAGTCACTCACTGATGCCAAGTCATTCTCCCTTCACTTACCTCATATTTATAGTTAAGAGCAGATGAGAAGAGAAGGCTGATGACAGGAATCTCCCTCTTTGGACTCAAACTTCGTATTAGTACCCCCTCACCACAGTAATCTCCAAAATACATGAACATAAAAACTAAACTCTCACAAAAAGTAGTCTACACAATTTCAATTCAAAATAAATTATACATTTACCAGTAAGTGCCTGCCCCTTGAGAAGTTAGATCCATTCCATCTACACCATAGCTATCATCATCCATAATCTTAGATAGACCAAAATCAGTGATTTTGATTTCTCCACATGCTGTGCCATCTACCAGAAGAATGTTTCCTAAGAACAAAATATAAGGTTTTTTTTTTTTCAATGACACATAGATGAAACACATTACTATGCTAGCTGACTTGTGGGCAACAAACAGATATGTAAAAATACATAGTTAAAAATGTAAACAAATTATAATTTTAAAGTGTGGTAACACAATAAACATTTTAAATTCTTCTAGTATTCCATGGAGTTTTTTGTAAAAAGCTAAACCACAAAGCATATTTGCAGATAACTTAATAAATAAAAACCACAGTCTTTAAAGCTTAAAAAAATAAAATTATTTTGACAAATTTTATTAATTACCTGGCTTAAGATCATAATGTATAATAGGGGGTTTGATTTCATTGAGATATCTTAGTGCATTTACAATTTGCATTACAATAGACCTAGCTTCCTTCTCTGACATTAATTTATGTTGCTTCAGATAGAAATCCAAGTCATTGCCTTCACAGTATTCTAACACTGTACAAAACCTACAATGAAGAGAAAAAAAATTAGACTTAAAATATCACCCAATAATTATCACAGTGGAGAAATGAAGTGTGTATCATAACAGAATAGGGAAAGCAAAAAAGCAAACAGTTTTTCTTAAAAACTAAATCCTTATATTCACTTACGTATCTGTATCCAAGGAGAAATAATCATAGAGTTTAACTATCCTAGGGTGATCCAGTTCTTTATGTATTCTATATTCTCTGCAGGCATGTCTATGAGAAAAGAGAGTATATTCATTCTCCGTGACTATTAAATGTACTTTCACTTGATACAAACCAGAAAGTATTAATATTTACTTGTGGTAGTTTTCCTTCTTCTCATCCCTCCAGCTTTTATTAAGCTGATGGATCTTCACAGCAGCATATCTTTGTTCATAAAGGTCAAAAGCCTAGAATTCAAGGCATAGTAGAGTTAGGACCGAAGATCAACTGAATAGCTGAAGAGATTTTTACAAATTTTTTGGTGATGATTTTTGCAGTAATATGGAATGAGAACATACACTACAGTTTTTGAACTATGATTATATATAGTTCTGTGAAACATTTATTACTGGAAACAAGATACAAATTCCATCATACTACATCAGAGAAAACTTTAATGTGAATTTTCATACTCAAGTTCGTAAGTACCAATATATTGAATCAAGATAAAACAAAGTTATTGTTTTCCTTCTTTACACATGGATCTGGCTCCTCTCTACTGGCAGTAGCAGTAAGCAGCCAACAGAACAGATGGCTATAGTGTGTTTTTTATGGGCCGGACAAAGCAAACCTTTTTCCTCTACCTTTTTCTAGCAACTCCCCACTTCTTTAAAAATAAACAGGTTCCTAACAATTTCCACCTGTTTAAAAAATTATAAACTTTGATTATGAAACTGTTCAAACATAACCATAACCATACCACATATCATTTTATCACACCTAACTACATCAATAATTTCTTAAAATCTCTTCTAATACCCAACTTGTCTTCAATTTTCACTGGTTGACTTAAAAAAAAAAGGTTCTTATACTGGTTTGTTCAAATCATCAGCCTAATTCTTACATAAAAAAATTAAGAATGATTAGTATTCTTTTAAGGTCGTGGGTAATTTATAAATTAAAAAAAACCACACTTGAATGTCATTAAAGAGAGATCTACTAATTTAGGTTCTGTTGTGATTTATACATAAAGGTGTCCCTTTATTAAAAACTTTTTAAAAAATATTCATTTTTGAGAGAGACAGACAGTGAGCGTGGGAGGTGCAGAGACAGAGGGAGTCACAGAATCAGAGGCAGGCTCCAGGCTCCGGGCTGTCAGCACAGAGCCTGATGCGGGGCTTGAACTCACAAACCACGAGATCATGACCTGAGCTGAAGTCAACCACTTAACCGACTGAGCCATCTGGGTGCCCCTGAAGGTATCCCTTAAAAAAAAAAACACTTAAGGGGCCCCTGGGTGGCTCATTTGGTTGGGCATCCAACTTCGGCTCGGATCATGATCTCGCGGTTTGTGAGTTCGAGCCCCACATCGGGCTCTGTGCTGACAGCTTGGAGCCTGCTTCGAATTCTGTGTCTCTTTCTCTCTCTGCCCCTCCCCCACTTGTGCTCTGTCTCTATTAAAAATAAATAAATGTAAAATACATAAATAAATAAACACTTACAAGGTACATATTTATAAGAATGAAGGTCCCCAGTCCCTACTCCCCACACCCCCATCAACTTAACCTAAAAATAAACAGGAAACACAAACTGCTTGTCACATAAGCCTGAGATCAGAAATAATATAGGATGCAGTAGTTAAGAATATTCACTTTGGAGGCAGAATTCATCAACTATACGGGGCACCTGGTGGCTCAGCGGGTTAAATGTCTGACTTTCGCTCAGGTCATGATCTCACAGTCCATGAGTTCGAGCCCCATATCGGGTTCTGTGCTGACAGCTCAGAGCCTGGAGCCTGTTTCGGATTCTGTCTCTCTCTTCTCTCTCTGCCCCTCTCCTGCCCACATTCTTTCTCTCAAAAATAAGCATTAAAAAAAAAGAACTCATCAACTATAGAAATTTGTGCTAATAGCTTCTTAGCCTTAGTCTCATTTGTAAAGTTTGGGTTGTTGAGAGGATTAAATAGGTAGAGCATATAAAATGTTAAACATGAACTAATTACAATATTAAAAGTTTAAAGAAATAGAAAAGGATAAAAGTAAAAGAAGCTCATGTGAAAGAATGCAAAAAAGCATAAAGGATAATTAATAGAAGTGAATAAAATTTTAAGTACACTAATAAAAGTTATCAATATATATTTGACTTATATATGATACATCTTTCTCTCAAGATTAGGGGAGTATAGTATATCCTTCCCATAGGCTAATGTGGTAATTACTGAGCAACTGATTCAGTATTTTCCACCTTGGTATAGATAAAAAAGTCTGTATTTTTTGATTTACAGTCTGCTTCTTTCCCAGTGGACCTGGCCACCACAAAAAGGCTTTTTGAATGGGCTGGAAAGAGTGGTGTTTAGTATCTAGATCAGTATTGAAAATTCAAGTTATTAGGCCCAATCTGCCTTTTCTATTTGCTATATAAGTCTTTTCTTCAAAAAGAAAAACCCCTTTTAGCCCTCACCTGTGGCATTAAAAACAGTGCAAACACTGTAGGGCAGTGGCAGAAGGTTGTCATGAAAGGTGTTAGCAGGCTCAAAAATTGGGCAACTCTAAGGCTGAGCTAGTACTAACTGTACTTTGGTGATTTTTAGATCCAGAGTGAGCTACTATGATCTTCTTTTCTATTTCGTGGCCTGGGTAAGCCTACTTGAACCATTAAGTGCTTGAGGATGAACTATTGTTAGAATCAGAGAACCAGGAATTGAGAGAGAGCTCACAGATCACTCCTGATGGGTGAGGAAAGTTGGGCCCACGAATCTTAATGCTCATCCAACTTAGCAAAACAAAAACAAAATGACTCATAGTTGAACTAAGATCAGAACTGAAGTTTTTTGAATCCAAATCCCATATTATTTCCCAGAGTCAGAACTAGAATCTAGGTTTGTCCTCAGTAAACCAAGAAGACACAGTCCTTGTCTCACTGAACAGAGAGGATTTCTAATAATAATCTGATGAGCTTACATTTGCTAAACACTAATATTCTATGTGATTTCCCTGTGATAGCTCATTTAATCATTACAACAATGCTATGATGTAGGTACTGTTACTATTCACAGACGAAGACTGAAGCAGAGTTGGTGTCATAAGGCCAAGTATATACAGTTAGTAAATAGGAGTCAGAACTAGTCAGGATTCAAATCCAGCCTGTCTGGCTTCAGAACCCAAACTCTTAACCACTGACTATACCAATACATAACAAAGCACAAAGTGTCAACAAGGAACTATAAAAGGCAGATCAACTGGGAAGCCTTCTGTAAGAATCGAAATTTAAGGCGAGAGTACAACCTTCAATATGACTTCATCCTAGCTATGAGCAGATGGGAAGCCCCTGGGGCTTATAAGCAGGAGAATGAGATGATCAGATTGCGTTTTATAAAAAGGCCACTCTAGCTACAGTATATACATCAAAAATTGGAGAAACTCAGCGCCCCAAAGAAGGTGATTAAGTACAAGGCTCAGGCAGCAATGCAAGTAAGAGACAAGGAGACCTTGGGCTAAGAGAGGACAAGGGTCATTGCTGGATTTGAGAGCTTAGTGACATTAGTAGCAGTAGGCAGCAGGGACTGGTTTTATGTGGAGGGAAGGGAGTTAAGGGAGAGGTGGAATGAAGAATGGCTCCTATGTTTTTCATTTGGGCAGATGAATGGTAACGCTATGTACTGAAGTGGGGAGCAGTGTTAGAAGAAAAAGGTTTTGGAGAAGAGGAAGGTAACTTCTATTTCAGACCTAAGTTTTCAGTCCATATGAAGCATCCAAGTGAGGCAAACAGACTAAGTTATGTACACCAACAGGTATGGAGCTCAGAAGGAAGGTGTAGAATGGCTATACGTACACTGATACAGTAATGGCATTCATTCCTTCATTCCATTTATTGAGAGAGAGAGAGAGAGAGAGAGAGAGAGAGAAAGCACAAGCAGAGGAGGGGGCAGAAAGAGAGGGAGACACAGAATCCAAAGCAGGCTCCAGGCTCTGAGCTGGCAGCACAGAGCCCGACGTGGGGCTTGAACTTGTGAACCATGAATGAGATCATGACCTGAGTCAAAGATGGACGCTCAACTGGCTGAGCCATTCAGGTGCCCCCAGTAATGGCTTTTTTTGTAAGAGTGAAAAATCCTCTCTGGATTTCTTTCGGTTAGGGAGCACAGGCACTAATATAGGTCTTTTTTTTTTTTTTTTTTTTTTTTAAATGTTTGTTTATTTTTGAGAGAGACAGAGCACACAGAGAGCGAGAAAGACACAGACTCCGAAGCAGGCTCCAGGTTCTGAGCTGTCAGCACAGAGCCTGATGAGGGGCTCAAACTGTGAGATCATGACCTGAGCCAAAGTTGGACTCTTAACCGACTGAGCCACCCAGGCACCCCCTCTAATGTAGGTCTTTTGTAAAAAGTGAAGAAGCCTGACAAAACTTCAGAAAGCAGGAGATACGCTTCCCTTTACGCCACTTTTGGCTTATGAAAGGTTGCACAGTAATGCTCTATTTTAGATAGCTGGGGAAACCTGTATTTGAAAAGGAGTATACAGAATGATAAAAGACCTTAGGAACTACAGAATTTTAAAGGTTGGGCAGAAAGATACAATGTAAAGTGAAAAAAGGTTAAGATACAAAACACTAAACACGGTGACTAAAACTTTTTCTACATTTACAGAGATGCATTTAAGAAACACTGGCCTTAAAATAGGTAGAAATTTGGGTAAATTCAGGACATGTAATACTTGTGACACATGCTTAAGGGGTACAATCTTTCCATAAACGTACTATATTAGATGGCTACCTGCCACTCTTGATTCTAATGACTGTTATCAGATTGGCTACTGATAACTAGGTGTCAGATATCAGCATGACACAAGGATAGTGTCCAGATTCTTGAGACAAGACAACATAAGCCACCAGACTATTTTGTAATGAGCTGAAACATAAAATCAATCAATAAAAGACAAGTACCTCTCTCTTTTTTTAAGTTTATTTATTTTGAGAGAGAGAGAGAGAGAGAACATGAGCAGGGGAGAGGCAGAGAGAGAGAGCAAGAGAGAATCCCACACAGGATTTAAGCCCTGACACGGGGCTTGAACTCACATATCACGAGATCATGACCTAGCCTAAATCAGGAGTTGGATGCTTAACCAACTGAGCCATGCAGGCACCCCAAGACAAATACCTCTTTAACCATGTACTCCTGTATCTTTGCTCCATTAGTGTGAAGAAAAGAAAAAAATTTACATTACCTTATACACTTCACTAAAGCCACCTCTACCAAGCAGATGAAGTAATAAATATCTTTCATTTAACGTTGGGTGATCTTTGAACCTTAAAGGTGGGAGAAAAAGACACTTAGGCATGCAAAAAACACACACAAAAAAGATTTCTTCCACAATAAAGTTCCACTCTCTCTTCTACTACTCTGAGTTACTGTTCTCAGTTACTCCACTACTAATTTCTAATTCCGTTCTATACTGCTTTTCTTTCTCTACTTGCATGACTACTTTCCATCTTAACTCTTTGGTGTTCACTAAGCTGAACATTTACAGCTGAATATTCAAGTTCAATAACCAAAATTATAGCACTCTGATAAAGACTTCTCAACTATCTTGTTTCCAAGAGCTTTATGAAATCCTGTAACTACTCACAAGAAATTATTTCCCTTGTAGAAATATACTTTTATATTGAGAGGATGGTTAGTCCAGATTTTACAGTATTGACGTATGATTAAAAATAATTGTATTTATAAGCTGGCCTTCATACGTGATTAAATTTTACTCTTTGGACTTGTATAAATAAAATTTCAATTCCCAATTAAAAAAAGGAAGCTTTAAAACGAAACTTAAAAATCACTCACAGATAATACTACTCTTATTACTAAACACTTATTGCTTCTGCTATATATTAAGCATTCACATATATTAACTCATTTATTTCTCAGCCAACCCCTTCTAAAGCAGGACGTGCTACCATCTCTTATTTTACAGATGAGGACACCACCACACAGAAAGGTTAACTAACTTGCTCAGGTCAACCAACAGTTAATACATGACTGCACTTAGCAGAAAAATGTGATTCCAAAATGTGTGCCCTTGACATCAAGAAAACAAAACAAAACAAAAACAAAAACAATGACAGCTCTATTTTTTTTTTAATTTAAATTTTTTAATTTAATTTTTTATTTTTTAAAATTTACATCCAAATTAGTTAGCATATAGTGCAACAATGATTTCAGGAGAAGATTCCTTAATGCCCCTTACCCAGTTAGCCCATCCCCCCTCCCACAATCCCTCCAGTAACCCTCAGTTTGTTCTCCATATTTATGAGTCTCTTCTGTTTTGTCCCCCTCCCTGTTTTTATATTATTTTTGTTTCCCTTCCCTTATGTTCATCTGTTTTGAACAATGATAGCTTTATTAACTCCAGGTGCAAATACATTATATTTTGTTGAAAATCAACTGAATATAACTTTGACAATTTTTTTTTCTTGAAGAACTTGTTAATAAAAGAGATTTTGCTTGTTTTTTTTTTCTGTTTAAGTAAACTCTACCCCCAGTGTGGGCTCAAACTCACGACCCGAGATTGAGGGTCACACACTCTACCCACCAAGCCAGCCAGGCACCCCTCTGCTTGGTAAAGCTGTAACAATTCACTTGATTTTCATCAAGTGGACTAAGTCATATCCATAAATAAGTCTGAACATAATTTTCAGAACAGCCAACTGTAAATTAGTTTTGTCCTACCTGCTTTATTAGAATTTTCATCTGGTACATTTTAGGTTATTCCATAACTATATCATTTCTTTCACCTTATACAGAAGAATGATCTGTGTATTTATGAATTATACAAATACAATGATCATGGATAGGCCTTCTTTTAAGCAAGATTATTTATAGTTCACAAGAGAAATTGGCCATTTCCAATTCTGAGATTCAAATTAAGTCATGAAGCTTTAAATGACATGACAAATCTCACAGATAAAGGATAAAAAGACTATCCTTCCTTTCCTGTACATCAATTAAATCCAAGTAGTGCCTTGCTTAATTTCTATCTTCTTCATAAAGTTCCTACCAGTCATCTCCTCTTCTTTTGAATTTCTTTAGCATTTAGTATCTATGGCACTCATTCTGATAAGCAGGGATTAAGGACAGAGGCTATACCTTGAAACTTCTTTTCTGTTTCTTCTACAGTTTTTGCATAATGATGAAAACACGGCTTACTGAAGTCCCGTTGGTTGAAATAATTTCTCCTTCACTACTGTAATACTAACTTTGGTATTCAGTCAACAAACATTTATTTTGTGCCTATCATGTGCCAGGCACTGGTCTAGATTCTGGGGATACAGCAAGAACAAAACTAAGCCTCGGCTCTCATGTAGCTTATGTTCTAATTGGAGGAGATAGACAAGAACTGAAAAATAAATCTGTAATTCCAGGTAGTGACAGACGCTATGAAAAAATAAAGCAAGGTAATGACACTGAGAGAGGGAATGGAGTGAGTCAAAGACTGCTATTTTAGAGGGTGGCCCAGAGACAGCCTCTCTGAATGGTCATTTGGAGTGCAATAAGGAGTAAGCCACTTAGATATTCAGAAGAACAACATTTCAGGCAGAGAAAATGGCAAGCATAAAAGCCTTGAGGTGGGAATGTGCTAGACATGTTTGAGGGGGCCAGCTTATCTACAACATATAAATAAGGGGAGGATGAGAGAGATGGGAGTGGTGAGGTAGCCAGAGAAAAGATCATACAAGGCCTTCTGAGCCATGGGAAGAACTCTGGATTGTTTTCTAAGTGTGATGAGAAGCTACCCAATAAGGAAATATTGTGTTTATGCTCTTCACAGGGAAGGAAAAAACTTTTATCATGTAAAACTGTAAAATATGAATAATGACTTACTGTGAATTATCTTCATTATTTATTCTTTTGAGCTCTCGAATGTGAAGATTTCTGACTCTTTCCAAACGTTCAAGTTCTGCCTGGATTTCTGCCTCTTCCTGAAAATGAAGAGAGGGGACTATAACAAGCTCAATTTATTTGCAATATAAAAAAGATATTTTTACCCATGCATCAATTTTTTACAATGACGGGAAGAATAGTATATTATAAAGTACCACTGAGTTAAAAGACCAAAGTGCACTTTCAATGCCTGAAAGATGGAAAGAGATAAGGCAAAAGCCTATTTCAAGAAACCATCCTCCACATAAAAATCTATACCTAATGAGATGCTGAGTTTTATTCTGTACTACAAGAAATCTATTTTTATAACATCTAAACTGAAAATGACTGCAAGGTAGTCTGAAACTGACTTATACCACAAAATGAGAGCTTTATTTCTGATACATCCTGATTTTAATTTAAGAGGGAATAATTTAGCAATACAAATGAAATGAAGGTATTTTACAATAGTTAAAAAAAGGAAGACGACAGAACCACTGATTATTTCTAGGCCTTATAGTGTTTGATATACACAAACATGCACACACATACAATCTGACCACTCACTTAAGTAAATCTCTCTGCAATTGTAAAGAGACTTTAAAATAAAAACTACACGGATAGCTGTGGCAGATCCTCAGTTATTAGAGCAGATAGAGGCAAATCCTAATGAAATTTCCTTTCACATTTAATATAAAATTTTTGAAAATATTTTTCATGTCTCAAAATATACAATTTTGAGAACATTAAAAAAAAATAAGATCCCAAATAAACAATCACCCATCTTACATATCTCTGTCAATATAAATTTGAATATTACATAAGGGACAGATAAGAATAGACCAAATTTTAGTGGAAAATTCTAGAAATGCCCAATTTTATAGTATTTTTGAATTAGTGTTTGTTGAGGAAATAAACAAATACAAATTGCTTTGGCCTAAATGTGTATCTGCTATCATTATAAATCTATACCACATGGAATAGAGGTTGTTTTTTAGTATTACACTTAAATATTTCTGTATTATATTAGCTCATTTTCTTTTAATGATTTATCTTCTGATTTTAAAAATCCTTTATCTAAAAAGCAATTTTCAAGTTTACTATGAAAATATAAATATCATTTCATTCCAAAGCAAATAATAGAGATATAAAGTCTATAACACCTTTATCTAAGGCTTAAACTGAAAAGAAGATTCTAATTAAGATAAAGAAAAACAAATGTTCACAGATTAAAAAAACTAAATCTAAGTATGTTGTTTGTATTCCACTTGACCCTTGAGGTTATTTTTTTATTGTTTTAAAATAAAACTCAACCACTACTTGTTACAGAGATATTTAATATAAAGTAAAAATTAGATGACAAATAGAACGTTTAAAAATAAATTTAAATGAAGATCAGCCTTCCTAGAATTTTGGAGATCTTTAGAAAATAGACACACTAAACAGACTGTCTTAATTTAACTGAAACTAATGCACTTAATACAGCTTCAGTCACAAATATTCCTTATTTCAATGAAAAAAAGAAAGGTAATAGTCTAGGGAATTAAATAATTGAAGACTCATTATAAGGACATGAAATAGATTAAAAACTTCTGGAACGATACTCAAATCACAGGTGTCTTAATTTAGTCATATGAAGTACTGTAAGAAACTGGCTGTAGAAAATGTTCGGGAGTATGAAAAAATTCAAATTCATTTCTAGCACAGAACATAGAAAGTGGCAACCTTTTCCTTTCATATTACTAACATTTGCTGTCTTAAAACTTGCCATTAATTTGATTCTTACACATGCAGGAAACTACTAAACACTTGGTAGGCTGGTGGATTTTTAAATACCTGATAAAACTATGAAATGCCTATTAGGATACCAGCTGAAAAAATTGTTTTAAGTTTTATTTGAAATTGTGGTAAGGGGTACTATTTCAAAAGTGAATTTACAGAAACTAAATCTTAATGAATCAATAAATATATAATTATGAGATCCAACTAGATTGTTGACACATAGTTACATGTGCTTAATATTTTTTGTTAATCTTCAGAGGTTTATCCAATGGCAGTAGCCAAGATCACAAAATACTTATTAAAGAAAGTAAAATGTCTATCCATGTCAGTTAAGTAAACTTTTTTATCCTCTGTAAAACAAGACAAATATGTCCCATAAAATCTTACAATACAAAAAGCACAGGCAAGCTGCATTTGGTTTGAATTATAAAGTTTACAGGAAAAAACAAAATGATGCCAGAAGCACTAAAAAAAAAAAAAAAAAAAAAAAAAAAGCTAGATCCTATGTATTTAAGAGGAAATGTCAAGGGAAGGAATTATAACCAAGTCTTACATACAGATAAATATAAATCCTCTATAGTCAGTGAAATATATTTACAGCTCCCATATTCTAATTTACTATTTATTCCACAGTATCTTGGACCTTAAACCAAAGTGACATACTTCTGGGGGGAAGATAATTCTGCAACTCTTATAAATAATTTCTCTTAAACCCCACTGAACAAAGGATATATACTGTTATGGACTAAAGGTTTGTGTCCCCCCCCCCCCCAAATTCCTATGTTTAAGCCCTAAACCCCAATGTGATGGTATCTGGAGATGGGGGCTTTGGGAAGTAATTAGAATTAGACTAGGTCATGAAGGTGGGTCCCACATGATGGGATTAGTGGCTTTATAAGGAGGAAGGGAGAGACATCTATCCTCCCCATCCTGTCCCCTCTTTGTGAGAGCAGAGAATAAGACAGGTGAGGACTTGAGAAAACAGCCATCTAAAACCAGGAAGAGATAGATCCTCACAAGAAACTGAACCTGCTGGACCCTAATCTTGGATTTCCAGCTTCTAGAACTGTGAGAAAAATTTTAAGACACCCAGTCTATGGTATTTCGTCATTACAGCCCAAGCAGATTAATACACATACTTTTGGGCAAATGTTAGGGCAATACTACCTAGTACCCTTTCCTTATATAAAGAGGCAAGACCGAATTTTGGTATGACCCCAGGGTACAACAGTCTAGAATACAGTAGTCTCATCAACTAACTTCTATTTAGTGCAGATCATTTCCAAATATAAATAATTTATATTTAGTGCAGATCTATCCTACAGACTACACTCTCCTTGCTTGAGATCAACATTAATCTCTGGGCCATCCTCAGAATTAATCATTTTCAGAGGGTTCAGGAGAAGCAAGTATGACCCAGGCTCACAACTAACCTGAGTTCATTACAGAACAGAATCCTCAAACCATGGCAAAACTAGGCAAGCTTACTAAAATATAAGAGAGATAATCCAACCAGATAGCTCATGCTTAATAAGAATACCAAGTAAAAATTCTGGAGTCATCTACTAGCTGAGCAGTTATCTAGAAGATACAAAGAAATAGCATCTCTGGAAAGGAACTGGTCTCTGTAGGCAATTATGGTGTAGAAGGGACACGGGTAAGAAGAGACTGTTTTAGAGAGAGAGGTAGATTTGGTGATCACATACAGTTTTAAAAGGACATGGCTCTTTTCTGTTGAAACAGAAAGCTGTAGCAATGGACAATTTAACAGTATTTCTACAGCTATTTTAACAGTATCTTAAAATAAGCTCTTAATATTCTGAATTAAAAACCAAGTCATACAAGTATACAACAACAGATCTCAATATTGCCTTACTGTTTAAGTAACCTGTGAAACACACCTTCCAAAATTTATAGCTTTTAAATTTTTACGTGGAAGGTAAATTTCACAGCAACTCAACCAAAAATGTTTGTCTCTCAGCAGAAGTTTGACATAGAAATGCTTTCTATTTGTAATCAAAGTCTTTTCTTGCAACTTAGTGTCCCCTTGGATCAACACTCTAAGCCAAAAGTCAGTCACGGTACTAGACAATCTCTGCAAAATGCCAGGTGAAAACTGCTAGGTGAAATTCTGAGCATTTCCCATAATGGCAATTTTTAAAAGAGCAATTACTGAAAGGTGGGGTATGTAGGCATTAAAGCTATAAAGCTTTAAGAGTTATAAAATGCATTATCACAGGTAAAACTGATACATTTCCTGAAAAAATTAAACACCTGAGTTTATATTTCTTTAACAAATCTTGAATATGTTACATGTTATACACACAAAAAACCTCTTTTCAAAGTGCTGCTTTTCTATAAAGGAAGATAAGATAGAAAGGATTTTAATGTATCATTCTCAACTTGCCTATATTCCAAGAGGGTTGGTAAAAAAGAAATTCTGCATAGTGTATTATGAAGATTGTAGGAGAGAAAAAAGCATATCACTTCCAACAGTCTATTCAACAGCACTATAAACGTTGCTTGGTCTAGGAAAACAAGTTCAGAATGAGGTTTCAAAAAGTTTAACTCCAAATCCATTTCAGTAATATGAACAAATATTAATTCCTCAAAAGTTAGTGTCTGCAGGTCCTCAAATTTTTAATGTCATAAACTATGTCATTCTAAAAGTTTATCACCAAGAAAGGGAAAGGAGAAATTAACAAAAGGCACTATTAAAAGCTAATGGAAAGAAAGGGCAGTGCAGAAAAAAGAATTAAGAAGAAAATCATTACCAGTTTACTTCAACTTTATCCCTATTGTGTGTTCCCAGATTATGTCTATTACATGCTTTCAAATATCCTACCTATGGATGTGAGAGATATGAACCATTGGAAATACGAACCAACCAACAAACCAAAAAACCATGCAGATAAAGCGAATCTGAATTTATAGAGATTGGTTTTGAAACTATTGCCCATAATCCTATTTTTGCTTGAGTATATTGTATAGATGGAGGACTGGGGTAGGAGGAGAAGGGACAAAAATTACGAAATTCCTTGGGGAGTGGAAGGTTTCTTTCCTAACTACATAAATCCCTTCACTCCTATTCCCAATCACGGAGCTGGCTATTACTGATGGGAGAATACTCTATCTCCCTCAGGTGTATTTCACTGCCTTACATAATTATTTTAGAACCTTAATGTTTTCCTTTCTCTGCACTTCATTTCCTTCTTTTTTAGGGGGACGGTGTGGGGTATGGCGATTGGGGTGGTTTTTTTATTCTCTCTTCAAATGCATAAATACATACATTAAAACCCCTGAGAATAACTGTTGAAATAGGCAGGGTTTGATTCCATTAGTTCCTCCATTCTATTTAAACAAAACAAAATAAAACCCTTCCCAGAAGCAAATAAATATAACAATTCAACTGATCGGCAAAATTTAAATATTTAGTACATTTCTTAAGAAAGCAATTACAGCTGCTGTATCAGGCTAGGAGTGAAATTCCTTGATGTTCAACACAAACCAAAGTGCTGACAGCATGCCACAGCATGTACAGGCACCATGCCCTACTACAACACATCGTAGCCCTTCTCCCCACTGCAGGCTTCCTTTTAACCTTTTTCAGGATATGGGTGGATTCATACCTCTAGCTCATTTTATTGTAAGAATACAGTATTATATATAACAGAAAATTTGTGTTAGTTGACTGCTTATGTTATTGGTAAAGCTTCTGGTTAACAGTAGGCTATTAGTATAGTTAGGTTTTGGGGAGGCAAAAGTTATATGCAGATTTTTGTGCACATGGGGGTAAAGGGGGATCGGTGCCCATAACCCCTGCATTGTTCAAGGGTCTATCGTAAATGGCATGGAGTTATAGTTCTCATTGGGAAGGGCCAGTGGTCAAGCAATTGTTTTTCTTTTTTTGTGAAACAGTGATCTTTAGACTGAATTTACAAATCTGAATTAAACTCTGCTCTGACCAATTGCTAACATGACTTCTAAAATTCTTTCCAAAATTAAAAAGATTCCATTGCTTATAAAACAACTGGATTAATATTAAACATTACAGAAGCAAAACACATTTCACCTCTAAAGTTTCATTTTGGTAACTGAACATCTACTACCAAGTTAAGATAAATGACTGCAAATGTGGAAACACAGGGCAAGGAATGTTTATGGTTTCATAGTAAGCGCAAGAGATAAAATACGAACACTGGGAGTTCTCCTATTGACAGCCAGTTCCATGATCTCTCGGCACGGTCACAGTCATCTGTTATAGACTACCACTTGTTCTTAAAAGGGAAGCAGTAGTAAGGACAAAATGTCAAGTTTAGAAATCTAACACTCCTCTTGGCACTTTTCTTGCCCACACATGCCAAGAAGTCAAGAACCTCATGACATTCTTCATGGGCTTAATCATGACTTTTTCTACTACAGTGCATTTTCATCAGACTTCCACTTAAAACTACTGCCTGTATATACAAGTAGCCTCTTATGTTCTAGAGAAATATAATGTACAATGTGGTTGGCTTTAATTGAGAGAAGAATTCCCAAGAGATTTCTTCTAGTCATGGCCATGAATATAAAGGGGAACACACAGATTTAGAAATTAAGTCCTCTAGAATTATACTGTTTTTTCATATTTTTATTCAAACCTAAAGTGACAAGAAATGTCACGTATGCAAATTTATTCTTTGTGGTTATACTAAGGATTTGATGAATCAGATGACAATGGTATTCTAGAAAGACCAAAGGAGATATCAAACTTCAAGAATATTTGGGGGTCAATTCACCTAAAACCAATGCCCTGTATTCTCCACTGTTCAAAAGGCTTGTAGACAATCCATTGTCTTCCATTTCAACTAGATGCATGGTCCACTGTGAAGGAGTGAGAAAAGAGCTGTGTGCTTGTTCTTGACCTGTAAAGATTTCATCATGGAAGATTAATACTGATGCTGCTGCTGCCTGTTACTGGTTGTTTCTCTTTGCAGGTGCCAATATCGGTCAGAGAACAGGATTTCAATGGCAGAGTTGTTGCTATACTGTTATCTCTTCAGAACGGAGGCACAAGGAGAGATGAATGCCACATCGCAAGGAGCAAAAGAGAGAGAGAGAAAGAAATGGTGTCAGGTGGCATGTTGGATGTGATTTTTGTTTTAGTAGAGATTGAGATGACTGCAAATTGTTTAGCTGATTCCTTCGGTCTGCAAAGATACATTTGTGTTGGTGCTGAGGATTCTTGACTAAGCCTGTTTCAAATTACAAATTGGTTATATTTTTCAAAATAAACTTCCAGCACTTATATTCAGGGCTTATAAATCTCTCTCTCTCTCTCTCTCTCTCTCTCTCTCTCACTCTCACTCTCACTCTCACTCTCACTCTTACTCTCCCTCTCACACACACAACCCAAAACACATACATTAAGGCCAATCCTACTAACATTATTTAATATTCCATACTGAGATGTCAAATTTCCTATATGTATTATTTTCTTTAGTTAATCAAGTATTTTAAATATAGAAGAGGACAAAACTTAAAGACTAAAAAATAAAGAGCAACATATGCATGCTGTTCACATCACAAACTTAAGTAACAGCAGGGGCAAGACATAGTTATTAGTTCTAATAACCTTCAAAATTCTTATTTCCTCATCATTTTGGGATGCCATGATGGGTAACTAGGATCATTTAAATAACAGTATGACTACAGAGAGAATCTATTACAAGGATGATGGTTTTTCAGGGATTTTTAAAAAATATATTTGTGTTAGGGGCGCCTGGGTGGCTCAGTCGATTAAGCATCTGGTTCTTGATTTTCGCTCAGGTCATGATTTCACAGTTCGTGAGTTTGAGCCCTGCATTGGGCTCTGTGCTGACAGTGCAGAGCCTGCTTAGGATTCTCTCTCCCTCCCTCTCCACCCTTCCCCTACTCACTTTCTCTCTAAAAAAATAAACTAAAAAAAATTAAATATATATATATATTTGTGTTAATTTAGTAACAATCCTAGAAAAGCATATCCATGTAGTTTTCTTCAATTCCAGAATTATCTGAATACAAACAACAATCTAGCAGAACTCCTCAAATCAAAAAGATAAACTGCTTTCCCATAACTAGGATTTATCAAAGATTGGTATCAAAACAGGATTAACCATAAAAGCTAACTGACATACAGTCTGTTAATTTCCTTAAATCCATATTCCACATGTGGTACAGGTACATAAAATGGGACAGTTAGTAGTCTTGCTTCAAAGAACCAACTTATTAAAGATAGTAAATTATTCCTATTGCAACTACTAGCTTTTAGTAAGTGATAACTGGGTAAATTTGCACATAATTACTACCAGTGAAAGGTCATTTTTTAAAAACTGTTTTGGGTATAATTTGCATAGTCTCCATGTATTTTATTATATAGTTCTTTTCTGTTAAATCCTTAAGCTACATAAAAGGTAAGATTATGTTAGAGTATTTATACTTTTTATTAAAAATGTGCTTTTCAGTTGACCTTTAAAAATAAATTTAGAGTGAAAAGCAAATGTATCAGCTAATAAGAAATACTGTAGCTGATATAATCATCACTAACATTACCCAAGGAAAGTAATACGTGAGTTAAAGAGTATCTGTGGGTGAAAAACTATACTGCTCTCCTTTATCTGCAATGAAAATGAAGCATGTATCTGAAAAAACAAAAAGCCAACATCAGCACTATTCTAAGACAGATGCAAAGAGAGCTACAAGTGAATTAATTCTTCTGAATACAAAGAATCAACTTGCTATCCTAACTACAACAAAAAAATTGTAGGAATAAGTGTATAGGTATTGCCATTGAAATGGGAGTGGAAAAAGGTTCATGTTTGGCTTTGCCAGTTACTAGCTTTGTTAATTTCTACAAAACATAGAAGATCCTGGCATTCAAAAAGTTAACATTAATGTTCACTCTAGAATGGTTAAAACTTCAAAATCCATCAAGTGTAGTTATCATGTAATTCTTCTGAAATGGGGATACGAATCATGCCTGTATCAGGCAGAGTGTGGAAATAAGTCACTTAGTGAATGAGTGAGCAGTGATTTCATAAAGTGAGAAAAACTGAAAATATTGAAGGATTCTTGATATATATTTAAAAAAAGCGTGCTGCACAGCAATTTTCCTAATCTCAGAAGAAAAAACTAATAAGCCCCTAAGCCCCAGAAATATCTATTTGTTAGCCATGGACTTACTTTTGGAGACTTCTGCTTACCTTTCATTCCTTACTCTATCACTTTCACAGCTTTGGATTTATTATATTTCTAACTCCACAGAACAGCACAGAATGTGAACTGAACTTTATGATTTATTCAATGGTAAATATACTTTTTCATATTTGAGTTTACCTATTCAATTATTATGATCTTTACAAAATACAATGCACATCATAAATTATTCATTTCAAAAAAAAGTAAGTAGGTCTTCTAGTCCCATATGTCCAAATAACATGGGCTTCCTCGATAAAATAAGTTTCTCTTTCGGTGCCCACAAATTTAATCTAGTAATTTGACTGAACTTTAAGAGCCTGCTCCGGCTTAAAGACAGAATGAAAGCAAGAGTATGTCAGGCTCTAAATCTAAACCGTAAGCTGGCATACTATAGGTTAATTCCCGTGCAGGTTACAAGGATCTCAAATACACACAGATCAGATCCAGCCTATGGTAGAAACCATATGGTAGTTACAACTTGGGTACAGTTCATGTCAGCTTAATAAACCCAGGAGCGAAGGGAACTGCTAAAACAGAGGTCATAACATCTTTTCTCTTAACTGAAGCTTGTTCTCTGTGTATTAAAAGTATCCAATCTACTTTTTTAGAAAACAGAATGACCTGTTTTAATGGCCTATTTTCCAGTTGTGCTTTGGAATGCCAAATAACTTATTTTTAAAAC
This sequence comes from Panthera pardus, assembly GCF_024362965.1. Classification (NCBI taxonomy): domain Eukaryota; kingdom Metazoa; phylum Chordata; class Mammalia; order Carnivora; family Felidae; genus Panthera; species Panthera pardus. The sequence continues at coordinate 61,679,745 of NW_026526655.1, read as the reverse complement.
ATGTGACTTAATGCTTATTATTTAATTGTGCAACTCAAAATTTATATCCAAGTGGTAAGCAGGCAACTCTTGTTGATTTGTGCTCTAAGATGACACTACTTACTCAATTCTGTTCTCTGTATGTACTACCAACAACTTTCTTTATAATGCATTCATACATTCTTCTCACCCAAAATAGCCTCTTAGAAGAAAATGCGAGAATTCAAGACATGAAAGCATATTTCAGCATTAGTAGTTTATCCACTCTCCCAAAATATTCCATGATGTTGGTCAAAAAAAAGTACTGTTGTAAAATGGCTAAGAAGATAAAGTTAGAAATCTAGAGCTGCTCAGTAAATATGATAAAAGCTGAAAAAATAAAGCAGGAAAATGATTACGGAGGGGACAGTTATTAGAAAGAATGAGTAATACAAAACATGGAGAAGTCAAACACAGGGAAAGAGGCTAATATGGAGGTTAGAAGAGAAAGGGTAGTATTTTACAACAGTTTGCAACTATTTAGATAGTGTCTAGATGTGTAAGTATACCTCCCTCAAGAATACTTACAGAAGTGTTTCAGACAAACCAAATATTATCAAAGTACCAGGAAAGCTTTAAAGTCAACCAAACACAACCAACCAAGACCAAAACCAACCCTTCTCTGAAGTTTTTCAAAAAGCAAAGTATTTTTTGTAATACAAATAAGCCGATTCCTAATATAACTGCTTTGTAATTTCAGATTTTATGTAACAGGTTTTCATAAAATAAGATATACAATGTACAATCTCATTATTAGAAAGAGCAATTTAAAATGAACTATTTTATTATATGTAAAAATAATAACCCTCCAGTTAAAATGTTCCATTATCATGAAAGGCTGGTTTGAAAATAATTGATAAATCTTTATAGGGGACATCAAGCATAGGTCTCTATGAATTCATTATGACAACTGCTTAGGTAGGCACACAATACTTATACTAATTCTGTATTACAAAATCCCCCAACAGTCTCATTACAACTCATCTGTTACAGAGAATAGACTGAAGTTGTCTACTGTAACCCAAAGAGCAGGAAAAATAGTCAATAATTACAACAGAAGAAAATACACTTTAAGAAAAAAAAAAAAAAGACCAGAATAAATCATTTCACAATTTACTGTTAAAGTATTTGGGGTTGAAACTTTTCTGAGTAGGGGCATAGACAGATACAGCATAGTTAAAAATGCTAATGCAAATTACACATATATGTGGACACATTTATGTATCTTTTTCTATTCTCTGTAATTAAATGGCAGGGGTCTGAAAGCAGGTTGATGGCATTCCAAAAACAAAACAGTACATAGTATGATGGCAGCTGCTACCAGAATGGGTTTCTCTGTCCTACCTCACAGGAAGACAACTTCACAGAAGCTATCTTCGATTAGTTCACTAACTCACTTTTAGCAATTATTCAGCCTATTAAAAAAAATATGTAAATGATGTGACAAGCAAAAAGCAGAATTAAAAAATTTGGTCAAAGAAAAAGAATTTTACATCTGTCATTAAGTTCATTTTGAGTGGGAAAATCTATTATTTATTTGAAATAGTTTGAACTAAAAAACTGTAAAAACAATGAACTGATTACAATTTCGTAGTTTACAAATCAATACAAAGCTATACATTTAAAAAATTTTACTATAATAACATGTAGCAACATTTTAATAAATTATATCACTTTATACTATTATTAATGATTAAGGCTCTTCTAAATTTGCCAATGTACATATTTTAGTTGAAACATTTACTCAAGCATTTGATAGCTTAAAAGTTAAGCCAAAGAACCAAGTTTGTTATTAATTTATAATTATTTCAGTTTATTATAAATGGACACAAACAATATGGAAATTTACATTTCATCTTAAAAATGAAGCATTTTTACAAAAATAGTACTTAAACACAGTAATCTTAAGACCCTGAAAGTCTGGCCAGGAGTCACTTCTCCACTACAGGCACATGGTATTATCAGCATCTCAATGTTTGTAAGCTGCCACAAGGTAAAAGGCATGTTATTTTAACATATTCAACTTAAAAGGACAACTTTAATGCCCCTCTTTTTTTTGTCTGAGCTTTGGGTATTTTCTCTCTAAACTGACTTCTCCAACGAGAGACTTACAGTAACAACTCTCCATGACCTCTGGTAACAAACTAAAATTCCAGCATATGCTTCACATACCTTTTTGAGATGTCCTAGTCTAAGTTTGAAAATTTCTTCCTGTTCATGATATTCTGCCAAAGTCAACCTGTCAAAAATGAAATTGTAATTCTAGATATTAAGATGAATACTTATTACTTCTTATTAATAACCAGCAAAGATTAATGTTTCTCAAAATGCTAAAATGTTGACAACTTTCAGTCCAGAATATAAGCCAGAAGTCCTTTAAAATATTCTTCAGAATATTTCTAACACTTATAGATGGAACACCTAATTGATAAATTCTGCAACTATTTAATGAGTGCTATGTATCAGGTGATGTTCTAGAATTTCAATCCTAAGGATACAATGGAAAAGACATTTTCTCCTTTCACTTTAGTTTGAACTTACACTCTATAGTGGGGATAAGGAGGCAGAAAACAACTTAAAAAAGAAATAAAATAATCCCAAATGGCAGTAAATACTATGAAGAAAACAAAAAGGGTGGTTGATAATGACTGACTATATTACACTACTTGCAGTGAGTATTAGGGAGGTGGTCTTGACCTAAAAGTCAAAAAGGAAACTACAAGAGAACCTGGGGGAATATGTCCTAGATATAGGACAAGTGCAAGTGCAAGGATGCTAACATGGACACAGGGTGGCATACTGTAAGAAGAGGAAAAAAAAAAAAAAAGTAAGCATCAAAACAGTCAAAGAGGCTGTGAGAAGTAGGAGAGGTAAGCAGGGGCCAGCTTACAATGGACTTCCAGACCAAGGAATGAATTTCATTTTATTCTAAGAGCATTAGAAAATTACTGCACAGTCCATCCAGTTGAGTACTGGTTTAAAAAAAAAAAAAGAAAGAAAAAACTAAGACATTTTTCTATTTTCTGCTTCCATGTGTTAGTGAGAAAAAAGAATGCTAAAACTATAATCAAAGCATCAAATTCTTAATAAAATATAAATAGACATAAGAATTTAAATCCTGAAAAGTACTTTATGGTTATTTTATTATTAATTTCAAACATTCCTATAGAACACTGAAAAATAACTAGCTTATTATGTAGGTCTATAGTAAGACATACATATTATAACATTTCCTAAGGAAAAATGATTCTGTTTTCTGATAAAGTAAAAGTAGAAAAACCACTCTACAATAAAACAACTTCCATTTCATACCCCAAAACTGAAAGAATTGCTTTTATCCATCATACTCAGGGCCCGTTCGTTTACTTATGTGTTCGGGGGTACTTGGTGAAGCTCCTACCCTAGGTATGATTTATTTATGTTTTTCATTCAGGTCCCTCAGCAACATTTAATATAAATGCTACTTTCCTTTAGCTAGATGTTAGTTAAATTTACTAATTCTAAAGAAAGGGCATTCAAAGGAAACAAACAAAACCCTCCAAGAAATTCAGTTAGTATTCCACTAGAAAATCTTAAGAGTGAAAAAATAAACATTTAAAATTAAATCAGTCTTAGGTTAACACAACTGCTGGATTTTGTTATACCAAATATAACAACAGTGGAGAGTTGCAGCAGATGCTTAAAGCAAATTTAGAGAAATAAGTGTTGCAGTGTGAATACAGATGGATTGAAAGAGGGAGAAGAGGGAAAGGTGATGTTAAAGGAAAAGGATTTGGAAACAAAAATTGATAAAAATCTCTACTAATCCAATAAAGAAAAGCTGTAAGAATTTTTGGTGAATGGTTTTTGGATAGGCATATATACCACCAGTGAAAATTTGGTACAATTTGAATTTCCCATAATTTTTGAAACTGTTTTCTACTAAGAAGTTTGGCTCTCATGCAAACTTGCAAAGCCTTTACATGTACAGATGGCTGAGAATTTCTGTAATTTGGAGGTAAGGATATTTTGTTGTCTTTAGTTGGTGTAGTTTTCAATAGCTGCTATTCTTGTGAGTCAATAATGAATTAATATCAATTAGCTCCACGATGATTTAGTTTGTTGAATACTGTCTGGTTAATCTTATAGCATAATGTAATGCATACTTGCTTTTAAAAGCACTCAGTTCCAGTTGTTAGTATGTTTTGTGTTGTGGTTCAAATCATCCACATCCCCATAGCTAAAGCAAATGCATACAAATACTCCCTCCCCACATTTACTTAGTAATAATTCTTCACTGATTTAAAAACTTGGACCTTAGAGCATTATTTCATAGGTCTCACATTTCATAGGTCTTTATTGTATGTGTTAAACGCATACAATTCTCACTAAAGCTTAATGGTAACTTTCATCAGCAGGAGAATTTAGCTATTTACTTCCTGCATTTTAATGACTACTACTATAACTACTAACTAAGCTTCAAATAAACAGCAAAATATATAAATTTACCAATTTTTCTCTGCTTGGTTTTGATGCATTAATAAGCAAATTCTACAGAAAGCACTAAATACTAGGCTACTGACTTTCTAGACAGTGGTTCTTACCACTTTATGATCGTGGATATCTAAAAATAATCTAAGGAAATTTATAAACACTCTCTCCAGAAAATATCACATATACATAAATCGGGGGGTTCACAGATCTCCATTTGATAATTCCTATTTCCAGGGTCTTGTCTCACTAAATAAAATGCAAAAGAGACATTTCTTACATTTCTCTGCATTTCCCTATCAGGAGGTACTTGACATATTAGAACTTTTTAGATATCTCTGTTGTCTCCTTCCAGTAAGGAAAAATGTTTTTAGATAAAATGTGATTTTAATACATAGAATGAGAAGAGGTAAGCTAGGATAATGTTAATTTTAATGGCTACATAATTATTTTTATGATGTGTTTTTAAAGATCCTAAAAAAATTCACACTCTTAAGCAAGTCTGTTGGTTAGGTTATTTAGCAAATCTTTTATTCACAGATAATGAGAAGATAAAGTCCAACTCCTCCCTGTATGAGTCATACCTGACATTATTGCCTGAATGATTAATATTTTATTATGTTCAAATATACGTATATGTGTTTATTTAGGGGCATGCTAAAAGCTCCTAGAGTAGGTTTATATAAAACTTTATTTTAAAAGCCAAGAAATTTAAAATAAGACTTAACTCTTGATAATCTTTCATAATGAGTCTAAATGGATGAGCATTTTTTAAATGTTTTTTTAATTTTTATTTTTGTGACAGCATGAGTGGGGGAGGGGCAGAGAGGCAGGGGACAGAGGATCCGAAGTGGGCTCTGTGACGAAAGCAGCAAGCTCGACACAGGGCTTGAACTCATGAACCAGGAGACCATGACCTGAGCCGAAGTCAGATGCTCAACCAACTGAGCCACCCAGGTGCCCCTAAATGGATGAGAATTTTATTTCTAATTCAAAGAGCTGTTTTACAATAGTTTGATAGAAATGTGAGATGACTGTAATAGAAGTAACTAGAACAAATAACAGGAAAAAAGGGAATACTTGATAATCAATTCTTCAAAGACATCCTGTTTAAGAAGGAAATTAACCTTAAGTCTCAAAGTTAAAGAATGCAAGCTATGGTAAAGAAGACTGTTACAGGCATTGAAGAAAAAAAAAAAGGCAAGCCCATTTATTTGCATAATTTAGTAACAGGCTATGAGCCCTGCATTGAGGATTAGATTTTTTAAATGGAGGAAGGTGGGACATGAGACTAGTTTGTCTTTTTTTTTTTTTTTTTTAAGTTTATTTATGAGAGGGAGACAGAGAGAACGTGTGCACACATGTGACCACGGAGGAAGAGGAGAGAGAGAGGGAGACACAGAATCCCAAGCAGGATCAGTGCCCATGCGAGGCTCGATCCCATGAACCATGAGATCATGACCTGAACTAAATCAAGAGTTGGACACTTAACCAACTGAGCCACCCAGAAACCCCAAGACTAGTCTGCCTTTGAAAAGCCCCCAAAAAACTAGGAACAGAAGTTCCTCAACATGATACAGGGAATTTATTAAAAACCCACAACTAACATCATACTCAATGGTGAAAGACTGAAAGCTTCCCCCTTAAGGTGAGGAAGAAGACAACGATGCTTTCGCCATTGCTATTCAATATTGTACTAGAAAGTTCTACCAGAGGAGTTAAGGAAAAAAAACAAAAATGTAACATAATGCATGAGAATTAGAAAAGAAGTAAAACTATCTTTATTTGCAGATGACATAACTCTAGATGTAGAAAATCTTGAAGAACGAACAAGAAAAAACCACGAGAGCTAATAAATTCAGCAAAGTTGCACGATACAAGATCAACCCACAAAAATAAGTTGTGTTTCTACACATCAGCAACAAACAATCTAAAAAGGATATTAAGAATACATTTCCATTTATAATAGAATCCAAAATAATAAAATACCTAAAAACAAATTTAACCCAGGAAGTGACTTGTACACTAAAAACTAGTAAATAGTGCTAAGGAAATTAATGAAAACGAATTAAATGAAACGACTTCTATGTTCATGGATTAGCAGACTTAACATTGTCAAGAGATAATCCTCTCCAAAGTGATCGATATATTCAGTATAATCCTGATCAAAATACAAATGGCTCATTTTGCTGAAATAGAAAAGCTAATTCTCAAATTCATACAAAATTGCAAAGGAGGCTCAAATAGAAAAAACAATATTGAAAAAGAACCAAGTTATAGGACTCCCACTACCTATTTCAAAACTTTCTACTACAAAGTTATGGTCATTAAAACAATGTGGTGCTACCATAAAGACAGACATTGACCAAAGGAATAGAACGGAGTGCGGAAATAAACCCAAATAATCCATCGCCAGTTGATTTCTGACAAGGGTACCGAGACCTTTCAATGGGGGAAAGAATGGTCTCTTCAACAAATGGTGCTGGGACAACTAGATAACCACATGCAAAAGAATGAAGTTGGACTCCTGCCTCACTCTATATAAAAAAATTAACCAGGGGCGCCTGGGTGGCTCAGTCGGTTAAGCCGCCGACTTCGGCTCAGGTCATGATCTCGCGGTCCGTGAGTTCAAGCCCCGCGTCGGGCTGTGTGCTGACAGCTCAGAGCCTGGAGCCTGCTTCGGATTTGTGTCTCCCTCTCTCTCTGCCCCTCCCCCGTTCATGCTGTGTCTCTCTCTGTCTCAAAAATAAATAAAAACGTTAAAAAAAAATTAAAATAATAAATAAATGTTAAAAAAAAAAATTAAAAAAACAAAATTAACCAAAAAGGAATCCATAATTTACATATAAGGACTACTAGAAAACTATCAGAAGACAGCACAGGGGTAAATCTTTATGACCATGGATTTGATACCAAAAGCATGAGCGAAAAACAAAACAATAAACTTAAGTCATAAAAATTAAAATAAAATAAAAGGACATTATCAAGAAAGCAAGACAACTTACAGAATGGGAGAAAATATCTACATATCATATATCTGATAAGAGTGTTGTATTCAGAATATATAAAGAACTCTTATAGCTCAACAACAAAAAGACAAACAGCTTGATTAAAAACTGAGCAAAAGACCTAGATATCTATATAAAGACCAGCAAGCCCATTAAAAGACACTGAACATAATTAGCCACTCAGGAATATAAATCGAAACCACAATAAGATGACCTTTTATGGACACTAGGATGACTGTAATTTAAAAATGGAAAATAGGGGCGCCTGGGTGGCTCAGTCGGTTAAGCGTCCGACTTCGGCTCAGGTCACGATCTCACGGTCTGTGAGTTCAAGCCCCGCGTCGGGCTCTGGGCTGACTGCTCAGAGCCTGGAGCCTGTTTCAGATTCTGTGTCTCCCTCTCTCTCTGACCCTCCCCCGTTCATGCTCTGTCTCTCTCTGTCTCAAAAATAAATAAACGTTAAAAAAAAAAAATAAATAAATAAATAAATAAAAATGGAAAATAGGGGCACCTGGGTGACTCAGTTGGATAAGCCTCTGATTCTTGATTTAGGCTCAGGTCATGATCTTGGTTTGTGGGCTCGAGCCCTGCATCAGTCTCCTCAATGACAGCATGGAGCCTATTTGGGATTTTCTCTCTCCCTCTCTCTCTGCCCCTCCCTTGCTCTCTCTCTCCAAAAGAGGAAAAAAAAAAAAAAAAAAAAGGAAAATAAAAAGTGTTGCCAAAGACGCAAAGAAATAGGAACTCTTGTTTATTGCTGGTGGCAATGTAAAATATTGCAGATGTGAAAAAGTTTAGCAATTATTCAAGAATTTAAACATAGAATTACCATATAATGCTGCAATTCTACTCCTAGGTATATACTCAAAAGAAATGAAAACATATGTCTACACAGACACTTGTACATCAATGTTTATATCAACATTATTCATAATAGCCAAAAGGTGGAAACAATCTAAATGTTCATAATAGATGAATGGATAAACAAAGTGCGCATGTACATGCATATACATACAATGGGATACAGTCAGACATAAAAAAGAATGAAGTACTGATACATGCTACAACATGGACACACCCTGAATATATTATGCTAAGTGAAAGCCAGTGAACTCTCCAGAAAAGGCAAACACATAGAGAAAACTGTTACCAGAAAATGAGGGGAGGAACAAAGAGGAATTAATGGGAATTAATGATTATTTAATGGGTATGAGGTGTTCCAAGTTAATAAAGTTTTGAAACTAAAAGGGTTGCATACATTGTAAACGCACTTAATGCCACTGAATTGTACACTAAATGGTTAACTGTTATGTGAATTTCACCACAATATTTTTAAAAAAGCATCATTGTGAAAAAGAATGGAGGTGTGTGGGAAGGATGAAACTAGTCTGCCTCCGAAGAGCCCAAATGTTCTCAATGCAATTAACAGTTGAATTGAGAATAACTTATACCAAGTGCTAATGTGGTATGCAGAATAATGGCCCTCCAACGATGTCTATGTTCTAATCCCTGGGACATGTGAATATGTTAAATTATACAGCAAAGGAGAATTAAGATAGTGAATGAGTTGACCTTAAAATAGGGAGTTATTTTGAGAAGAGATGACCGCTTCTTGAAGTTCACAGATTAAGAGGAATTGTGTTTTGGAGTGGATTATACAGATTCTCACCCATACCTGATTTCGATAATGAGATTCAGAACATTTGAGATGATGAAATTTAGATGAGATTTTTGAATGCTGAGTTGATGCTGTAGTGGGGTTGATTCTTTTGGGGATGTTGGAATAGGATGAATATATTTTACATGTAAGATACGAATCTTGGGTCAGAGTAAAGACTGATAGGCAGAATAACTGCTTCCAAAGTTAATACATCCTAATCTTTGGAATTTGTGGACATGTTACCTAACAGGGCAAAAGATTAAATGGGATAAGGTTGCTAATTGGCTGACCTTAACATAAAGTGATTATCCTGGATAATACAGCTATGAGTACACAGAACAAAGACAAAAATTTTTTATCTAAAGGAAACTAGGAAAAGACACAGAAGAGGTAACATCTGGGCTTGATTAAAGAGGAGTGGCAGAAGGAAGCCAGGAAAAAGAAACGGTGTATAAGGCCATTGTAGCTCAAGAGCACAGCATGTAGATATGCATGCCAAAAAAAAAAATAAATAAATGAATGTATAGTGTAGATTAAGGAAGTTTTTCTACTGATTCCTAAGAGTTTTAATCAAAGATTAATGCTGAATTCTGTCTGATGTTTTTTGTTTTGGCATCTGTTAAGACTATCATATGATCTTTCCCCTTATATGGAAAATTACACTGATTTTTTTTTTTTTTAATGTTAAACCAACCTTACATACCTAAAATAAATCCAACTTGGTCTTGACGAATTAATACATGGAAAAATCACACTGATTTTTTTTTAATGTTAAACCAACCTTGAATACCTAAAATAAACCAAACGGTGAAGATAAATTATCATTTTTACATTATTATATGTTGGGTTGCTAATATTTTATTTAAGATTTTTACATTTGGCTTTATAAATGAGATTAGGCTATAACTTTCCTTGTTTGTGTCATCCTTATTAAATTTTGACATCTAGATTATGCTGGTCTCATAAAATAATCTGGAAGTATTTCTGACTTAACTATTCTTTAAAAAAAAAGTTTTAAAAGGAGTGGCACTATTTCTTCCTTAAATGGATGTTACAATTCATAAATGAAGTCATCTGTACCTGGAGTTTACAATTCATAAATGAAGTCATCTGTACCTTTTTAATTACAGATTCAATTTCTTTAATAGTTATAGAACTATTTAGACTTTTGTTTCTTCCAATGTCAACTTTGTTGTTAGATTTTTCTAGAAATTAACCCATTTCACAAAAAATTTCAAATTTAAGCTATTTATTTATTTATTTTTTTAATGTTTATTTATTTTGAGAGAGAGCAAGCATGAGTGAGGGAGGGGCAGAGGAAGAGGGAGAGAGAGAATCCCAAGCAGGCTCTGCACTATCAGGGCAGAGCCAGAGTCTCCATCTCAGGAACCATGAGATCATGACCTGAGCTGAAATCAAGGGTCAGATGTTTAACCAACTGAGCCATGCAGGGACCCCTTAAGCCATTTATAATATGTATTTTGTTTTCCTTTAAATATCTGTAGACTCTATAGTAATATTCCTTTTTTTCATTCCTGATAATGGTTGTCTTCTCTCTCAATTTTATTAGTTTAGCTTTTGGGGGGAAAAAAACACATTGTTTTTGGATTGGTTGATTCTCTGTATTGTATATATTTCCTGTATTGTTAATTTCTGCTCTTATCTTTTCCCCTTTTCTTTGGTTAAGTCTATTGCTCATCTTCTAACTTACTGAAATGGATGCTTAATTTATAAAGTTTGAGTTTTTCTGCTTTTCATATATAAGTACATGAAGCTATTAATGTCCCCCAGATACTGTGTCAGATTTATCTCACAAATTTGGCCACGCAGCACTTTCACTATCACTCATCCAAAAATATTTTTCTCATTTCCATTGAAAATTTTTTCAATACCTTTTTTGTTACTGATTTCTAGTTTCATTCCACTGTGATCAGAGGTCATATTCTATGATTCTAATCCTTTATGTTTCACCCAGGAGTTCTACCAAACATTTAAGGAAGAAACAATGCCCAGTCTTATACAAACTCTTTCAATCTTTTGAAATTTGTTGAAACTTAACTTTATGACCTAACATGGTAAATTCCTATAAAAGTCCGTGCTTAAAAAAGAAGACGACATATTCTGCAGATGTTAGGAGATATTCTCCAAGTGTCAAATTTGTCAATCTCACTGAAATTTTCTATACCTACACTGTTTTTTGTTTTGTTTTTCTAATTTTATCTATATGTTCGGGGCACCTGGGTGGCTTAGTTGGTTAAGCATCCAACTTCAGCTCAGGTCATGATCTCACGGTTTGGGAGTTCGAGCCCTGCGTAGGGCTCTGTGCTGAGAGCTCAGAGCTTGCAGCCTGCTTCGGATTTTGTGTCCCCTTCTCTCTCTGCCCCTCCCCAACTCGCATTCTGTCTCTCTCTCAAAAATAAATAAACACTAAAATTTTATCTGTATGTTCAATTACTATGACATGTTGTATGCTGAAATCTATTATGATTTGTGGATCTGTTTTTATCTCCTGAAAGTACAATTTTTTATTTATCTTGAGGTCATATTATTACATGCATGCAAATTTAGAATTACTGTATGTTCCTGGTGATTTGAACTTTATTTATAGTTCTGAAATAACCACTATTTCTTCGTATTTTTTTTTGCCTTAAAATTTTACTGAGTCTCATACAGCATTTACCTGGAATATTTTTGTCTTAACTTATAGTCCCAATATCTTTTTTCCACCCTTTGGCTACTTTTAAGAACTTTTCCTCTTTGCCTTGCTTTTTCTGAAATTTCATTATGATGTTCCTAGGTGAGTATTTCTTTTTATTCATCCTACTTGGAATTCTTTGGCCTCTATAAATCTATAGATTGATTTTGTTAATCTGTTTTAAAATATTCTCAATTATCTAATCTTCAAATATAGCTTCTGCTCCATTCAAGATGGTTTTTCTATGGTCAGGTGACTTGTCTAGTAAACAAAAACTGAGCAATCCAATAAAAAGAAAAAAAAAATGGGTCAGGGATGATGCAGGATAAATCAACAGTACAAATAAAGACCAGATTTAAGCCCTAATAAATAACAGATGAAATGAAAATAGATTAAAATGCTCCAATGAAAGATTTTTCAGGCATGATTTTAAAAAAAATCAATTAAATATTTATCAAAGCCAATAAAATGTAAACTACCAAAGGTGAACTTTAATGTACACTGTCAACTCTGGGTGACAATGATGTGTCAATGCAGGTTCATCAACTGTAACAAATGTCCCACTCTAGTGGAGGGTACTGATAGTGGGGAAGGTTATATGTGGGGACAAGGAATAGATGAGAACTCTTCTACTGTCTGCTCAATTTTGCTGTACACTAAAACTGTTCTAAAAATAAATCTTATTAAGAAAAGTTATAGAAGACAAGTAATCCATTAAATAACTTTATGCTACATAAAATATAATCTTGAGCTAAAATTAAAGCTTTCATGAGAAAACACAGTAACCTCTAAAACTTCGTTAATATTAAATGTAAGGTAAAATATTACTGTTTACTTTGCAATCATCCTCTGTGAAACATGAAATGCATAAATAAAATCAGGATATTGAAAATATATTTAACATGAGGCCAAATCTTAATTAAAATTAATTACAAAGGTCATTAATTAGTCCAAGGGTCATTTACACATCCATAGATAATACTATCTTATGCAAACTACTCTGAATAATAAAAGTCTTTGTGACTAAAATTAGAAACTACTACCTAAAACACCTGACTGAATCTTGCTGGAAGATAAAAATCCGTAAAGAGCCAGGAACCATGCAAGTACTTTACATTTACATGTATTACCTCATATCATCTTCTCAACACTATGATGTAGGTACTTTTAAAAGTGAAGAAATGTAGGCTCAAAAAAATGTAGCTTACAAAAAATAACCACATCTGACCATCTACAGAAGTTAAAGTCCTAACCCACTACATAGTAGGTAACTTCTTTTTCTAGATTAACTTCTTGACAGAAAAATAATTAGGAGCACCTGGGTGGTTCAGTCAATTGACCATCTGACTTCAGCTCAGGTCATGATCTCAGAGATTGTGAGTTTGAGCCCCGCACTGTCAGCACAGAGCCTGGAGCCTACTTCAGGTTCTCTGTCTCTCTCTGGCCCTCCCCCGCTCACACTAGGTCTCTCTCCAAAATAAATAAACATTAAAAAAATTTTAAAAAGAAAAATAATGAAAGATTCAAAGTCTCTATGCTAATTATACTAGATGTTTTACAAACACACTACATGTTCTAGTTACCACGAAACAGTGATTTAAAAGGAATTTTTAGAAGACAGTTGCAAAGACTTGGGCACCTGGGTGACTGAGTCGGTTGAGCGTCTGACTCTTGATTTTGGCTCAGGTGATTATCTCACGGTTGTCAGATCGAGTCACAAGTCGGGCTCCACACTGACAGTGCAGAGCCTGCTTGGGATTCTCTCTCTCTCTTCCCCCCCACCCCCCCCAAAAAAAAAAAACAAAAAAAAAAGGCAGTTGCAGAGTATAGCCACTAAAATCAAAGTATAATAATACATGAATCAACGTCCTTCTACGGCTTCTTTTCCCCATTTAAAGCTGCATTTGTATAAACATGCAATAAAACTACTAGGAGTATCACTTCATTTGCCATTCCAAGAACACAGAGCAGTATAACTTCAGGGTTAGTTCTCAGTCAACATATACAATAAAGTGTGGTGGAAATGAGGTAAGTCTATGATTATTAAACTATAGTTAGGGCTATCAGCACCTTGGAAGACAAGTAGTAAGCAAAACACCTGTAACAAACCAGAAAAATGGTCTACTGAGGAGAAAATGAAATTCAACCCAATGTTTATGTACTGGAATTTAGCATTTACTGACCACTTTCCATATGCCAGGAAACTGTGCTACATATTGGGAATATAGAGCTAAAAAGGTGAGATAAATGCTACAGTATATACACATACACATATAAAAGGCTATGGGCACCTAATCTGAGGGGAGAGACAATGGGAAGAAAAAACGTCAGAGGTGGCTTCCTATTGAAAGTGGTATGTGAGCCAAGCCTTAAAGGATGGATAGGAAATGAGACAGGTGAAGAAAAGGAAAGAACAAGATGTACGAAGGCACAGAAACAAGAAAGCTCAACCCATTTAGAGAACTAAAAGAGTTTAACGTAAGATGCAGAAGGCAGATATTGGGAGTGAAGTGAAAGAGAAAAATGAGAAAAATAAGAAGGCCTACAAAGAGTCCTTCATGAGGGTGAATTTTATCTTAAAGGCCAGTGAAGGAGGTTAAAGGTGAAACTGACATGAAGAGAATCAATTTTAACAGTAATCTAGGTTAAAAAAAAAAAAGGGATGAGGTTCAATACTAAGATAGTGGCAATGATGGACAAATACAAGACGCTATAGAAACAGACACAGAGAATGAGGCAAAGGGAAACATCTACAATATTTCTAGTGTCATTAACTGAGTGAATGGTGATGCTGTGACTGAAGAGACAGAGGGCACTATCACTTTACCTTACAGTGATCATTAACTCCTATTCTTCAGGGATCAAGGAAAAGCTTTTAGGAGGAAATACCTAGCATGGGATTTAAACAATGAACAGAAATTAAAAGAATGGTTTGGAGTCTGAAAGTTGGCGGTGAAGGGTAGGCAACAGTTAACAACAAAAGATGAGGCTAGAGTGGTCAGAAGATGCCAGATCAAGGTGCTCTGTGGCACAAAAACAGACATTCAGATCAATGAAACAGAATAGAGAACCCAGAAATGGACCCACAAAATTATGGCCAACTAATCTTCAACAAAGCAGGAGAGAATATCCAATGGAAAAGTGCTCTGAAGAAGTCATCTTAGGGCGGTGACGCATCCATCTTAGCCCGCTGGCTCGGGTGGTTAAGCATCCAACTCTTGATTTTGGCTCAGGTCATGATCTCACAGTTTGTGGGATGGAGCCCCACATCAGGCTCCGTGCTGACAGTGTGGGGCCTGCCTGGGATTCTCTCCCTCTGCCCCTCCCCTGTTTATGCTCTCTCTTTCTCAAAATAAAGAAGTAAACTTTAAAAAAATTTTTTTAAATAGTCATCTTGGGACTTTTGGATTTTATCATTCAAGTAACAGAAATCTATGTTAGGGTGATAAGGAAGAGAACAAAAGGATCGTATTTTGCAAAAATGATTCTGATTGCAAAATGAAAATGAATTGGATTGCTGGACCAATGTTGAAAGGAGAGGTAGGGGTAAAAAATAACCCAAGTAAGAGATGACTAACCTGAGTTAGAATGGTGTCAGTGGGGACTTGCATAGGTGGATATAATTGAGATCTGGAAGGACTAGTGTCTTACAGGAGTGGGGTTAAAGCTAACACATACTGTATTCTATATAACCACTTTTCTACCCACTACCTTTTATCAAGCAACAAATTTACTGATTTACAAAAAGTTAACCGTTTGCTAAATTTAAAAAAATATCAATAGCTGAACGTTTCAATTCCAATTTACAAAAGCCCCCCAATCAGGAAAGGCTTGAAGATGGAGGTAGATTTTGAGATGGAATTTGAAAAATTATCACCTATTTTTGATGAAAAATAATAAAGAAAAATAAGTGGAATCTTGATCTATAATATTAAGGATGATAATCAAAATTTGGCATGTGAAACTTAGAGAATGGTAATACAATTTACTAACAGAACACAGGAAAAGGCAAGGGGTGTGTATGTGGATGTGTGTGTGTAGACAGAAAGAGACAGACTAGAATGGGAATAACAATAAATGTTTTGTGTTTTTAGTAAATATGGTTTTGAAAAGGCTGCATTAGAGGTTCCTGTGAAGCACTGAAGTACCAATATCAATTATGCAAGGATATGACACTCAAAACTGAGATACAAATATTTAATACTCAAGAGAAAAGTGTACTGGAGATCAAATCTTGGATGTCAGTAGCATGTATGTGGTAACTGAAATTCTAAGAGTAGCTAGTTTTCAAGAATATGTAGGGGAGGAAGTAAGATGGCCAAGACAGATCCTTAAAACACCTACATTTTACAAACTGGTAGAGTAAATAATGTCCACAGAAGAGACTGAGAAGATGAGCCAGAAGAGTTAAAATGAAAATTAGGATAACAAGGTATTTCAAAAGAAATAGGCAAGAAAGAGAACTGGGAAAAAATAAGAAGTCAACAATACTCAATATTGTCAAGTTAAAGACTCAAATGTCTAGGATACTGAGTATCAAAAAGATAATGTTTAAAAGGCAATTTCACTTAAGAAAGGACAAAAGAGAAGTTGAGGCAGAAGAGACTGGCCCAAGTAAGTCTTTTGGGAAACCTGGTTAATAAAGATGACAGAATATGGAGACTAGGGTAGAGATATATAATGGCAGCAGAGTTTTTTGTTTCATTTTGTTTTCTAAAAGGAAGGAATCAGTAAAGAACAAAGTCAACGATGTAAGATAAAGGAGTATCAGATAGAAGAGGTCCCTCATGTAGCCAGGGATGGGAATCAAAGCATAAGTGAAACACAACCTTCCAACAAAGGAGAGAAAGAATACATCCACATAAAAATATCAAACGGGGATGGGTGTGTTTTAAGTTTAACTCATAAACTTAAGTTCCTGCAGAAGAGAAAAATTATAGAAATTTGGATCTATCTTTAAATCAACATTTTAAAAATGGTCTTCTCTGTGGGATGGGATCATGGTCTATATTGTTTTATTATGTTCTTTCATATTTTCCCAATTTTCTATCATAAGCATTTAATGATTTAAAAATGTCTTTGTCCCTTGAACTATGAATTCATCATTAATGCAGAAAATTTAGAAAATAAGTAAAAGCAGGAAGGGAATAAACAATACCTACAACTTACCAACGTATTGCTTTCACAGGTTAAAAAAAATACGTCAGTTATATTACTTAACATTTTCTCAGAAAAAGGAACATTAATGGAAACACTGAATTGAAATAATCAAAACTGATAACTGACTCTATCATTCAGACATGAAGAAAGAGTGGATTCCAGTTTCCTCTTAGCTACCTAAATCTCTACTTTAAAAGAGGATTAATAAATCTCCACTTACAAAGGCAGAATTCAGATATCTGGAGATTATTAATTTAGTCATAAATTTCAATACTGCCATCATTCCTGGCCATAACTACTTTTAGTATTTAAGTATTAGTTTAACTACAAATAACATCTATCACAAACATTCATGCTCATTGGCAACAATTAAAAAAAAAAGAAAAGTTAAAATGGAGGCTTACAGTTGTGGTAAATTTGGTCTAACAAAGGGATCATTCTCTGCTCCATTGACTGCTTTGTTTTTCCTCTGTTTTGGTTCAGAATTGGTAGAGGGTGCCTGAGAATTATTAGCTGTGGGAGGTTTGCGCTTGGCTAGAAGTTTCCTTTGCCTTTCAATATCTTCCCTTTGCTGATTCACCCATTCTTGTTGCCTGTATAAAAATAAATGTAAAAAACCGTATTTACTTTTTGTTTACTCTTCACAGTTAAAAGATGAAAATACATTAATAAACATGAAAAAATCATTTAACAAATCATATAACGTAAACATAAATTATGGTTCCACCTTTCTGAACTAACTTGTACTCACTTTCTAGGTCTAATTTGAAGCATTCATTTCTAAATTCCCTAAATCCCTTGAACTAGGGAAAGCTGTGTTGCCATATATAATCTCATGGTAGCTTGTAGATCTCCGCTTCCTTCTTTCTAATAAGCATCAATCCTACAGACATTTGATTAGAATGTCTCTAGTTAGACTACATTACTCCATGAGAACAGAGACTGCATCTATTTTCTACCCTATTGTATCTCTGGTGCGACCACAATAATCAGCACATACTAGGTATTCAGTAAATATTTGCTGAATGACATAAATGGGCTATTAAAAAAAGAACAGAGGTAAGCACGGAGTATATTTTAAACATGCATCTGATCACTTACTGTTTGTAGAAAACTTACAAAAGACAAATATGAATTTTTTAAATGTGTAATATTTATTTTCTATAATTTATTTATTTTTTTTATAATTTACATCTAAGTTAGTTAGCACACGGTGCAACAATGATATCAGGAGTAGATTCCTTAATGCCCCTTATCCATTTAGCCCATCCCCCCCCAACCCCTCCAGCAACCCTGTTTGTTCTCTATATTTAAGAGTCTCTTATGTTTTGTCCCCCTCCCTGTTTTTATATTATTTTTGCTTCCCTTCCCTTATATTCATCTGTTTTGTATCTTAAAGTCCTCATATGAATGAAGCCATATACTTGTCTTTTCTGACTAATGTCGCACAATACCCTCTAGTTCCATCTACCTAGTTGCAAATGGCAAGATTTCATTCTTTTTGATTGCCATCATCCGTTGACGGACATTTGGGCTCTTTCCATACTTTGGCTATTGTCAATAGCACTGCTATAAACACTGGGGTACACGTGTCCCTTCGAAACAGCACACCTGCATCCCCTGGATAAACACCTAGTTGTGCAATTGCTGGGTCGTAGGGTGGTTCTATTTTTAATTTCTTGAGGAACCTCCATACTGTTTTCCAGAGTGGCTGCACCAGTTTGCATTCCCACAAATATTAATTTAATGAAGTGTTATTTTCTAAATTTATCTCTGTTAAGAAGATTTGGGGAATGTGCAAGTGCTATCTTGAAACAAAAATTGATCTGAATATGAGAAATTTAAGAAGAGGGGAGTCTGGGTGGCTCAGTCAACTAAGCATCTGACTATCTGATGCTTGATTTCTGCTCAGGTCACGATCCCAGGGTTGTGGGATGAAGCCCTGCGTCGGGCTCTGCGCTGAGCATGGCGCCTGCTTGAGAGTCTCTCTCTCCCTCTCCCCACATGCACACCCACGACTGCTCTCTCTTTCTCTCTGTCCCCCCCACCCCGACACACACAGTTTAAGACATTTATGAAGAAAGAGGAAATTTTCACTACCTGAAGGAAACAAAAATTAGCATGGCTTTAAAGAATGAGCAATTAATGAAAGTAAATAAATATTACTGTTTCCCATTCAAGAATCTAAAGCTTATTAATTGTAAAAAACTACTAAATATCATGTCTACTATAAAAATACATGTTAGAGATTTCAGCAATCTGACCAGAGCAAGAGCAGGTTAACAGTGAAGCTTTTTTTTTTTTTTTAATGTTTATTTTTGAGACGGGGGAGGGGCAGAGAAAGAGGGAAACAAAGAAACCGAAGCAGGCTCCAGGCTCTGAGCTGTAAGCACAGAGCCCAAAACGCAGGGCTTGAACCCATGAACTGTGAGATCAAGAGCTGAGCCAAAGTTGGATGCTTAACTGACAGAGCCGCCCAGGCAAACTTGTTCTCAAAGTAACCGGTTCCCTTTTAGGTCACCTCAACACGCTAAGAAAAAGTTTTAAAAACGCTACATGGCTATAAGACTAAGATTTAAAACAAGACAAATGTTTCAATTCCTTGGCTCCCCACCCCCACTCAAACCAGAACTACAGAACTTCTACTCTGCTGATGCAAAACTGACTTCATGCACACTGCCTTTTCCTATGGTTCTAGCCAGATGGTAGTAGAATATGACCAGAATGAAAGAATCACTAACCACCCACAGAGAAGAGTAAAAGGGTGGAGAAAATTCAAGAATAGCAAAGCTAGAACAGGACTTTAATCCAGTTTCAATTTGGAAGTAGGAATAACTTTATTTAAAAAGTTAACTTTTAAAGCTACTTTAGAACACAATCAAGATGTTATAAATGAAAATAAACAGCAATAACCCTACTGATCAAAATCCTAACGGAAAGTAAAGAATTACTGGAATGAATATATAGCAAATATCTGATTATTCAGGAATGACTACACATTTTAGAGATTAATTTAACATCACTAATATTTATTTCTCTTATCTGTCAACTACTTTGGGTTCTATCACTGATAAACTACCTGATACACACTGATAAGTAACTTGACATAAGATATGTATAACAATACACAGTAGGCCCTCAATTCAAGAAATGCAAGTAATTTTTTAAAAACTAGATTACTTACTTATCATAAAAAGGCACAAAGCCAGAACAGCCAGACTGAAGAGGTGCATAGGGCAAGGCACAAGGGAAGGGCACAGAGCTTCCAACGCCCTCTCCATTTGCACCACTCTCCCCAGACTTCCACGTGTTCACCAACCCGGAAGCCCCAATTTTGCTCTTTTTTGATAGCTTAGTGAAGAAATTTTAACTACTAACAGAGCTTGTGTTTTAGATTTATATTTAAGGTTATACACTGTAACCTATTTTATTCATTACCAGGACAACTGTAGGTCTGGGTTTAGCAGCTGAGGTTCTTGCTTTTAAAATACTCAAAAATCATGGTTTCTACCTCAAACGTATCTCTAGTTTCACTGTCAATATTTTAGCTCAAGCCTAATCATCTTTCATTTGGAGACCTCTTCCCATCTCAGCTGTCAACAATTTATCTTCTTTCCAACATTCCCATATTATCATGAGTTATCTTTCTAAAACTCAATTCTGACCACACACACTACAAACCTTTAATAGCTCCATATTATCCACAGAATTAAAAGCCAAAATCTCTAGCATCACAAGAACAACATCCTTCATTATGGTACACCTTTCACCCAGCACAGCTGGTGGTGAACAAAAGCTAAAGAAATCAACTGAGATAGAGAAGGCCATTCTGTGCTAAGTCCTGGGAACCAGTGTTTAAAACAGCGATGTTTATATAATACGGGAGATACAGCTTTGCCTCCATTTTGCACATAACTGAACGAGTTCTAGGAAATCTGATGTAGATGCTGCCACTACTCCTGCTTTTCAGGTTTTAAAATTTTTCTGGCAAAAAAAAAAGGGGGGGTGGGCAGCATAGGTCTTGGCTTCTTAACAGAGTCAATCATCTAAACTCAATAACTTCTCTGTTTTAAAGTTTACCTCAGAAACACTAAAGCCACATGTTCAGTTCAACTGATTTAGAATTATTGTATCTAAAGCAGAACAGAAAAAGTTCTTGTCTTTTCCATAGGAACAGAGAGCAGACAAGGGCTGAATACTAAGACTAAAGTAAGGATTGGAGAATGGGGGGAAAAAACTAAGTAGGCAAATCCCAAAATATACATACATATAGATGTAAATCTTCCAAAGACAATTACATTTCCCTCCCAAATCATCTATAAAGCTGGAAGGTCAGTTTATATTTTGGAAAGTCATGTTTAGAATAATACATCATGCTGTATGGATGAATGCTAACTAATCAAGAAATTTGCTAAAGCTGAAATTGTAATACTTGTGTTTTACGTTCCTTTCAAATGTACTAAATTCTGTGATTTCAAATAGTAAGGAGTAGATGTAGAACACAATTCCAAATGTACAATCTTTGCAAGTAATAAAAACTCAAAGGAACACTACATTATTTAAAATGTAAGAATGACTAACTTCACGAGATTCTGAAACGCAAAACCATCTGTCCATTGTTCAGTAAATGAAGCACCATGTCTAACTGTTGTGAAGTGCCCAAGGCGTAATCTGTCTTGCATACTCTTCTCTCGGCTTGACAGTTTTTCTTGCGTACTCTGGAAGGAGAAGGAAAATATCATCAATTTTATTTATTTAAAATTTAAAACTGTACAAGGCAAAAAAGGGGTCAAGCGGAATGAAAAGGAAACAAATCACTGAACTTTAAACCTACCTTTTCAATAAGCAGTTTTTTGCTCATTGATATGCACTTATTTAATCGTTCTTTGTATTTTTCAAGTAATTTTTGTTGTTCATCTATTTGCCGTCTGAGATCACAATTAGCCTACAAAATAAGGAGAAAATGGAAAAGGTCTAGAATTTGTGTATATGAAACAGTGATGAATATTTTTAACATTCTGAATAAAGTATATAAAAAGAAAGGGTTAATTAAGGATTTGAGTATGATACTAAAAATTTTTTTTCAACATCTACTTATTGTGGCATAATACTGTTAAATGTTCCTTAACTGTGCAGTGGAAAGTACATGGAATTTGTATCCATATTCCATGGTTCAAATCCACATCCTAAGGTATATAACCTTGGCTAAGTTCAGTCAGTTACCTGAACCTTAGTTTATTTCTTTTGTATTTCTAAAATAGGGGCAATACTATCTATCTCACTTAGTTAAAAATAACTAAAATATATGTATATAAAATGACTAACACTTAAAAATGAATGTAAGTTCTCTTCCATCTTTTATAACTGATAAAACTGTTTTCTCCATTAAACTTGGGCCTGACACTACCGATGCCTACCCAATAGCTAACTATTTCCACCATCTTTCTTGGCAATAAAATACCCATTTTGCTGACTTTCTAGGCAGCCATATGCTCATGCAAAGGCCCTTATATAAACTCAGGAGATGAGTCAGATTAGTCTAGGATAATGACAGAATAACCTGGAGGGCTTGTTATAATACAGACTGCTGGGTGGGACACACTCCCCAAGTTTCTATATAAGTCAGTCTGGAGTAGGGTCTGAAAATTATTTCTTTCTTTCTTTAAAAATTTTTTCTTAATGTTTATTTATTTTTGAGAGAGACAGAGACAGAATGCGAGTGGCTTGGGGCAGAGAGAAAGGGAGGCACAGAATCCGAAGCAGGCTCCAGGCTCTGAGCTGTCAGCACACAGCCCAACGTGGGACTCAAACCCATGAGCCATGAGACAATGACCTGAGGTGAAGTCGGACGCTCAACCAACTGAGCCACCCAGGTGTCCTCAGCGTAATTTTATGCAAAGTTCAAAAAAACCCTGAAATATGTTGTTAAGAATGTATAGATACATGTGATAAAACCATAAAGAAACACAAAGGCATAATAAATACAAAACTTAGAACAGTAGGTAATGGTAAAGGGATGTGAGAAGTGACTGGGATAGGATCAGAAAAGGCAAGCTGGGTGTTTCAAACATATAGATCATTATGGTAAGACCACAGATGTTGATTTCACTGAGTTTCTATACCAACAGTTCTTAATGCTGGCTTAAATTATAATTATCTGGAGGAGTTTTTAAAACTACCAATGCCGAACCCCTGACCTCACATCAACTTAATCAGAACCCCTCAGGTTGGAGTTTAGGCATGGCCACCTTCATAAAGTGCCTCCCACCTTTCCCATTTGCTAATTCTAATCAGCATCATGGAGTGAGAACCACTGCTTCATACCTTACTTATATTATAATACTTTCTGATGTGTCTTTTTGCAAGGTTTCCATTAAAAATTTCACAGGATTGCAGCAGTTACTTCATCTTGTATAATACCAAATATCAGAGGGTTTAAGACAAAATCAATTACACCCTTAAAACTAACACAAAATGGCTATTTGTCTTATGATAGTTGATCAAATAAAAATAAATTTTATAAACTTCCCTCTATTTCTCCAACTGTTTCTCAATTCACATTTAAAGAACTAATAATTTGCACTTTAAAATAGTTATTTTCATGTACTTAAAACTACCAGAAAAAGCTTATTCTTCTCAGCTATAGAATTTTTTTTACGTTGCTAAGTATTTCCTCAACTTTTACTATTGCCAAATAATTCACTCAATTTTCCCTCTCTGACTTATTACTTACCCTGAGCAAGTCATCTATACGACCCTCCTTCTTTTCCAGGTCCTGGTTTTTATTACTTTCTAATGCTGCTAATTTCAGCATTGTGAGATCAGTCTAAATGAAAGAAAACTATTTGATTATCTTCATTATATGTATCACTGCATGCAAACATAAACTAGATTTTACTCTGATTCTAAAAAGCAAAGAAAATATTTGAGTTTATGTTCATAAAAGTTATCCCAAAAGTCTTAGTACAGTTTTAAGTTTTAATATCTTCAGAAGTATAACTTCTACAAGGTTACAAAGAAATATTTAAAAGACTGATTACTAAAAGTTTTAGAATATTGTTATGTTCTTCATTAAAATTCAATATAACCACTGCTTTGTGCTATCAACTCTAGCTGACTTTTGAACATGGCAAAAACTTTCATGAACTATTCATTGACTGAAAGCAATGAATAGCCTGAAGTTTTGATGCATGTACAACAATTTGCACATGACCTAACAGAAAAGTCTAATGGCAATAAATTGGGTAATAAAGATGGCTAAGCAAAAACATCTACTCTTCAAATCCCCCTGGTTTGAGACAGTATCATCCTCAAACTGTCATATGTAAAAAGTTAAAATGAAAAACTTAGTAATCAAAATTCATAAAACCAAATAAACATAAAAGATATCTAATATTCAATTTTCAAATATTTTAAGTATATAGCATATATATATAAATTTATATATATATATAAATTTATATACACACATATATATGTATGTATATAAATACATACACCCAAAATGAACACCTTTTATGTCCACGTATGACAAATGTAATAGCTTCAGGAAGACAATGCTTATATTTATTTGGATGGTATGTTCAAAAAAAAAAATCAGTAAACAAAATTGACATGTTATGGTTGTTCTATTTAATATGCTTAAACATCTAGATATTTTTAAAAAGTTTTTAATGTTTATTTATTTATCTTGAGAGAGAGAGAGAGAGCGAACGCAGGGGAGAGGCAGAGAGAGAGGGGGAGAGAGAGAAAGAATCCCAAGCAGGTTCCGCACTGCCAGCACCGCGAACTCACAAACCATGAGATCATGTACCTGAACCAAAATCAAGAGTCAGACACTTAACCGACTGAGCCACCCAGGTGCCCCAAAACATCTACATATTTAACCAGCATGTAACAAAGGACAAGCTGATAGTAAACTGGGTGTTTCAATTTCTCACCCCCTACAAACTACTTTTTTGTCTAGTAATTAGCTTTCTTGATGTATAATTTTACTTTATGACTATGTCCACTAGTTTCTACATTATACTAAGTTTCTTATAAGTCACTAGTTTCTTACAAATCACACAAAGAAATTTCAATTACTATTTACCTGAGTAATTTTAAAGGATAACTGCTTTGGTTGTAAAATAGGGTGGTCCCCAAAAGCTAATGCAGTAGGAGAAGGGCTATTCGGTCGAACCTTAAAAAAATATATTAAAATTTTTACATTAGCAAGAAGAAAACAGCCTTCTCCTCAGCAACAACTACTTAACCCTCCCTTACATAAAGGTGCAATGAAAGAGACAACCATATATTCCCTGCCCTCAAGAAGCTTACAGCCTAGAACCATCAAAAACATTTTAATGCTTTCAATCTGTTAAACAAGGCCAAATACATTATTTCAAAACAAAAATATTAAAAACAGATGACGATGGCTCAAAAAGTAAAACTGAGAAGATCTTAATATAGAATTCTTAGTAATAGGGACAATAATGCATGCCCATATATAGTATAATATCAATTTACTGTTGAGTTTCATGGTTTATCTAGTGACTAGTTTTAAAACACATCATTGAAAACAGATTATATCATTGTATCACTGCTATCACTACGACTCAAAATTATTGAGTCTTATAGTTTATTTTGCATATTACAATATAATGTGTCCAAGGTACAAAATAAGTAAGATACAACTAATTATATGTCTACCAGCAAGGACCAGAAGGGAACACTGGAAATAATAACAACGTATTTGAATAAATAAGAGATACTTTGATTTTAAAAAACCTTCAATTCATTTTTAAATTACTGAGAGCCAACACTGCTTTTCTGGTTAGACATTAAACTTTCATATAATGAAAGATAAGGAAAAATGAAATCCAATATGCAAAACAATGCATATAAAAAGGACTAGGACTTAAATACACTAGAAACAAACCAAGAAGTTGTAAAATAATTTTTAGATCCAAGATTCTTCTCCTATGCTGAAATAAAATGGTCCAAGGCTAAAGGCTGCCTACCTTTGTCTAGAAAGGAATCATGCTATCACTTTAGTGGGTTAAGAAATTTAATTTCTAAGAGAATTAGAAATTAGAAATCAGTAACTGAATATGGACCGATACAAGAGTATTCATTGTAGTCCCCTAAGTTTGACAGCATTCTTTTATAGAAACATTACTTCTTGGATATAATCAATTCAGGAAATCTTTAACTTAAGGATCTCACTTTGAGAAATAACGTTCTAACAGCATCAAATCATTAAAAAGAATTTAACCTACCTCACAAAATAATTTTCTTAGAAGATAAATACAAATAAATATATATAGAAGTTCTCAGTGAAAAGATATTCAGTATACATACATACATATGTTAATAGATTTAAGACTCTCTACACATGTCAAAACTTACAGATGAGGAAGGAGTGGAATGTGAATGTGAATTTTGAGGAGAACGGATCGCAGGAGGTATGCCTCTTACTGGACTTGAGCCATTCCCACCTTGGTACTAAGAAAAAAAAGAAAACACTTTATGAAAATAGGTTTGGACAGATGTTTAGACATGATATTAATAATTAATTTAAATATATTGTCTTTTAAATTAAATTCAGTAGTGATTTAAATGGGTCAAGAAAAAGCAAAACTAAGGTTAGTTACAGCCAAGTCCTAAAAGACTAAAGAGAGAATACTGATCACAAGAATATGAAAAGACTATGTTTAGCAAAGACCCTTATTTTTTTTTAACATTCTGGTTTTAATTTGTTACTGCAGCAGACTCAAAAATTCCCCCCCTCCCCAACAGTGAACATATATTATTTTTCCTTCAAATTTTAATAGTTCCTTATAAATGTTTGTTGAATGGGTATAATCCCTAACACCCCCAAATTAACATATTTACAAGTAGATGTTAGTGAATGTAATAAGCCATCTTAAAACAACATTCTCTAGATCTGTTAAAAATCCAAATGTTTGTAGCACTTAATATAAAAAGTTACAAAGTCTCTTCTGTTTAACAGCACAAAATCTAATAAAAATCAATCCTTTCTTTCATGCATGAGATGAATTACAGTGCATGACTTAGGTGCCTATGAAGAGAAGCCTCCAAATCTATTCCACAGCTACCTTTCTCATTTCTCTACCAAGAATGGGAAGAGAAAACTGCTACTGGATTCCTCTCAGGGTATTAGGAGAAGAGCAGAGATGGGGACCTCCTAGTAGGTCTTCCTGCAACCTAGGGACTTGGTCTAATTTATTTTTTACTCTACAGTGACTAGCAGAACTAGTGGCACATGAGGAATATTCAACAGACTTGAAATTTGTTTATTTGAATTGATCCAACCTTTGCCAAAGATTCTTATTAACACTGAGGGACTGACCTTAACTAAAGAGCACTAGGTTAGCAATACAAGACCGTGGTCAGCAATAGTTTTACCTTAGATTCTGTAAATCCAATTAAGAAACACAATGGATGGTTTAAAAAAAAAAAAAAAGCTTTTAATGCAGCCCTTCCCCTAACTGGCAAATTCTGCTCTCACACTCAAGTAAATATAAGTATTTTTCAACTGAGTAGATCATGTTTGTGTTTTAACAATCATATTAATGTACTGTAATGTAAAACTGGTAGCCAAAAGTATTTCTGTGTAGAAGAATAAGGTAATATTCTAAATTGGGTAAGAATCTAAATTTATCACATTTATTATTTTCAGGGGCTCTTAGATTCACATTTCTATTATTTAACTTCCATCTACAGGGCTCAAATGTTGCTATGGTGCCATAAAGGCTGCACTGACAGCAGAAACAATTCTAAACTAGAGGTTATTCAAGTTCTCTCTTTGCACTTCCATTTAGAATTTGATGTTAAATAGGCTACTTTACATGTCTGGTCCTCAGTTTCCTCATCTGTAATATAGAAACCCTAATATCTCCTGTGCCTATCTCCTGGGCTTTAAAAGCAAGTATGTGAGGAAGTACTTTGAAAATTACAACAATAATATACGAATATAAAAGTAAATTTTAATGTTCCTAGGAAGACAGGACATTACATAGTACTGACACTCTGCTCTAATCACGTAGATAATCAAAAGTTGACCTCGTACTTCAAAGAAATTATTTCAGCCCATACCAAAATAATATTAAGAACTGGAGGTATTTGTCAATAAACTTACTTCAAAATAGTCGCTAATTTTGTGGCCACGCCCCCCAATACTTTTTCCTAGAATATAAAAGTAAAAAACTGTTACAGATCTGGTCATGACTACCTACCATACTATATCAGAAAAAGAATGTGTCAAACTTGATTTTGCTAATACACATAAAAATCATCTGCTTAATAAAAAGAACATGGGTAGTGATAGACATTGAAAGAATTATATTAAGAATCCTCAGAGGGTAAGATGCCAACTTCAGAAATCCAAAAATCAAATGACATTTCAATAGAAACACGTCAATTTTTAAAGTCCCAATTACTGGAGAACCACATATATAAATGACATTAAAGGATTTTGTTTTTAAAACTACATTATTCATATTGCTTAATGACTGCTAATTTCATAAAAGCAAATCAATGAATTAAAAAAAAAACAAGTAGCAACTGTATAACTAACAAACCAATTCATACCTGTAAATAATATAAAAGCTTTGGTTAACACAAAACCATAACAAACTGACAATAATAAGCTTTAATATGAACGTTATTTTGTAAAAGTTTGGATTTTCTAAAAAAAGTATTCCCGGGGTGGGTGGGTGGTTCAGTCGGTTAAACATCCAGCTCTTGATTTCGGCTAAGGTCATGATCTCACAGTTCACTGGTTCAAGCCCGCATCGGACTTCCCACTGTCAGTGTGGAGCCTGCTTGAGATTCTCTCTCTGCCTGCTCACACACCCTCTGTCTCTCTCAATAAACAAAATAAACTTGAAAAAAAAAAAAAAAGTATCCCCAAATCAAATCAACAGGATGTTCTTCTTCTTCTTTTTTTTTTTTAAGTTTATTTATTTTCAGAGAGAGAGAGAGAGAAAGAGTGTGTTTGCACACAAGCAGAGAAGGGGCAGCAAGACAGGGAGAGAGAAAATCTCAAGCAGGCTCTGCATTGTCAGTGCAATGCCAGATGCGGAGCTCAATCTCACAACACATGAGATCATGACTAAGCCAAAACCAAGAGTCAGATGCTTAAATAACTGAGCCACCCCAGGCACTCCTGTGTGTTTTTCTTTAAGTTTATTTTGAGAGAGAGAGAAAGAGCGTGCACATATGCAGGGGCGTGGTGGAGAGAAAGAGAGGGGGGCTGAAAATCCAAAGCTGGTTCCATGCTGCCAGTGCAGAGCCTGATGTGGGGCTTGATCTCACCAACCATGAGATCAAGAGCTGAAATCAAGAGTTGGACCCTTAATCAACTGAGCCAGCCAGGTGCCCCCAGAGGATGTTTTTTAATAAACTAGATTTTAAATATTGCTCTTATGACCATATTGATAAAGTGGTCCAAATCATTACATATCACAGTTCTTTGATTAAAAGTTTTGCTCTAAAAAGAATCAATTTTATAAATCCTGAATTAAGGGCAGGGGATAGGCTAAATGGGTGATGGGGATTAAGGAGGGCACTTGTGAAGAGTACTGGGCTGTTATACGTAAGTGACGAATCACTAAATTCGACACCTGAAATCAATTTTAATATATATGTTAACTAATTAGAATTTAAATAAAAACTTGAAATAAAAAAAAATATTGAATTAAGAAGGTGCTAAGAAATACTGTGTTTAAAGATACTTTTTTGGATAAGAGGCACCCACCCTTCATTGGAAGTATACAGAATACAGGATTTCTTCAATACAAATAAAACCTGATGACACCATGAAGTCAAAAGCTTCAGATAATATAAACACACACATTTATCAATTTAACACTGACTTATATTAATTTATTCATTTATTTTATTTATATAACAAATATTTGAAGTGGTTACTATGTGCCAGGCACTACTGAGATGAACAAAGGTTACATTTAAGGTGTGCCTGGGTGGCTCAGTCAGTTGAGCATTCAACTCATGATTTTGGCTCAGGTCGTGATCCCAGGGTCATGAGATCAAGCCCTGCATCAGGCTCCACACTAAGCATAGAATCTGCTTAAGATTCTCTCTTTCCTTCTTCCCTCTCCCTGGCTTGATCTCTCTCTCTCTCTCTCTCTCTCTCTTTCCCTCTCTCTCTCTTTTTTCCCTCTCTCCCTCATAAACAAATCAATCAATCAATCAATCAATAAGATTTTAAAGTTCAGCAGCCTTAAATTCTTTTTTATTTTTTTAATGTGTATTTATTTTTGAGAGAGAGAGAGCAAGCACTGGAGAGGAGCAGAGAGAGAGGGGGACAGAGGATCCGAAGCGGGCTCTAAGCTGACAGCAGAGAGTCCGCTGTGGGACTCAAACTCAACAAACCGTGAGATCATGACCTGAGCTGAAGTCAAATGCTCAACTGACTGAGCCACCCACGTGACCTAACAACCTTAAATTCTTTTGTTTAACAAGAAAAACTAAGTACTCACAAGTATAAACGCTACCTAGAAAGTTTGAACAATAGTTTTATACAGATTTTAGAGGTCGGAAAGGAATGTAAAAGGTTTTACAGGCATACCTTGTTTATTGCGCTTCACTGATACTGTGCTTGTGTGTGTGTGTGTGTGTGTGTGTGTGTGTGTGTGTGTGTTTAAACACAAATTGAAGGGTCTATGGCAACCTTGCACTGAGCAAGTCTATAGGCACTGTTTTTCCAATAGATAGCATTTGTTCACTTTATGTCTCTGTGTCATACTTTGGTAATTCTTGCAATATTTCAAGCTTTTTCATTATTATTATATTTGTTATGGCAAATAATCACTGTTATCAGTGATTACAACTCACTGAAAGCTCAGATGACGCATTTTTTAGCAATATTTTTAAATTAAGAAATGCATGATGGTTTTTAGACATAATGCTATTGCATACTTAATAGACTATGGTATAGTATAAATATACTTTTATATACCCTGAGAATCCAAAAAATTCATTTAACTTGTTTACTGTGATATTTGCTTTATTGTGATGGTCTAGAACCGAACCTGAAGTATCTCTAAGGTATGCCTGTATAACCCAAGGAATTTTCCTTCTGCCTATAACAACTTTCCTGCAGATTCTGAAGGTGCTATCCTTTGATGAAGACAGAGACATTTTTGGTTATCTATCCAGAAGCTATTTCCCTAATCCTTTTTCCCTAACTGAACACAAATTTTGCTCTGTTAACATTCCCTCCCCTACATAGCACATGTAATTTCAGAAGAAGCTGACTCCTGTCTGGCCTCCATCCTAATTTCCACCCCCTACTGATCAGAAATCCAATTTTGTTCAGGTATCGTCCCCTCTCCACAAAGCCTTCATTTCTAAAAGGAATTTTACCCACTTTCAATTTCAGAGATGGACCTGATTTTTGTAAGGGCAATAGTATGTCTATGGACATAACTGGGTTTGGAATGGACTCATGATCCAATTCTGGCTGACCAGATTATAAGAGAAGTTTGCTCAGGACTTGAAGAAGCTAACGTTCAAAGAAAGGGGAAAAACATAGAAAGCCAACTCTCTCTAAAGCAAATACAAGTGTGAAAGCTGAAGCAAGTAAATCCAATCAAAATCGGCAACCATTCTAAAACCGTAAGGAAACCAGACAATTCTGTGGATAGCAGACCACAAAGAAATAAACATGGATTCTTAAAAACATAGGATCTGGGTTGGATCAACCACCCCAGAAGTCCCACTCTAATTTGGGACCTGCTTTTAAGTGAGTTTTTAAAACTAGAATTGAAACTATCATAACTAATGTATCTTTACACTAAATCAAACTCCCAAGTCCACTAATCACAAGCTGGTGGAACTACACCAAGACCAAAAACAAGCTCAGAGCAGACTGAGATACAAAGTACCACACGTCTACAGAAAGATGCTAGAGTGGTTTAACTCCTTCCTTCCACACAGACAGTTGCTTCAAGTACATTTCTTGACGCCAGTGCCACATGTAAATACTAGGATACCACATGTTCGCGGCCTTAAGTCTTTACAGCTAAAGTAAGTGGCTCTAAAACATGTAATATATGTATAAAGTCATTACATGTGATTGAAGAACCAATTTATTGTATTTGAGTAGCCAAATTAAAGGACAATAACTATTTTGTTGCCCATTACAAGAGTTGTGTAGTCTAATGAAAACCATCTTCTTAGCCTATATCACAAAGGGTAGGTGTGCAACAAAGAATGAAGAACAAACAGGTTTGGAAAGAAAAAGTTGGTGCTTTAATAAAAGTCTTTATATAAAGTCTTTAATAACCAAAGCAAGCTTTGGGTACTTGCACTTTAAAGTGACATCTAATGTTCTTATCCGAAGACAAGAAGCCACTTCAATACCATAATTCAGATAAAGAAAGAAAAATGAAAGGGATAAGATAAGGTTTGGACATGATACTTGCCTTTTTAATTCTCAAATAAAAAAAATAAGGGAAATGTCAAAAAGCCTAAAAATAGTAACCATACACTAACTATCTGTGCTACACGGAAGATTCCAATTTTATATTATTATTTCTTATAGAAGTACATTTCTAAACTATTAGTAATGCATAAGTTACATAATAGCTATAGAAATTACAAAAACATAGTATTACTTGTACAGTTAAACTACTGATTAAAAAATCAGAATAATTAATTGTAAATGGTCATTTGGCTCTGAAAGGAGATTTTGTTTCACTTACCCTGACTACTTTCATTCTGGTTTTCTGATTTTCTCTTTCTTCCTCTAGATGATTCCGATTGTTTCTTTTCTGGTGTCTACAGAAAGCAAGTTAACAGAATTTAAAAATATACTTTTTACATACAAAATTATTAGTCACTATACAAATTATTTTCATTTTCAAAATAAAAACGGTTTTGTTCAATAGTGTTCATGTGATATAAATGAATAGTTACTTTTACACAATTTATTAAAAGATAAAATTTTCTGTGTAAGCTTTTAAAATTCAAAGTACAGAAGACTTACACACATTACGTGAAATTCACATTTACAGAATCTGATTTGAGGTGGGTGAAAATCTGAGAGTAATTAGCCTTTTTTTTTTTTTTCAACGTTTTTTAATTTATTTTTGGGACAGAGAGAGACAGAGCATGAACGGGGGAGGGGCAGAGAGAGAGGGAGACACAGAATCGGAAACAGGCTCCAGGCTCCGAGCCATCAGCCCAGAGCCTGACGCGGGGCTCGAACTCACAGACCGCGAGATCGTGACCTGGCTGAAGTCGGACGCTTAACCGACTGCGCCACCCAGGCGCCCCGTAATTAGCCTTTTTAAAGGCTGTTCTTTAACATCTTTAAAGAAAAATGAAAGTTCTTCACATTCTTAACTGGATTGGGTAAAAAACAACAAAAATAAAGAATAAAAACTTATGTTTTTCCTATTAGCTTTCTATTATTCACACATATTTAGTCTATAAAAGTAAACTTGGATGAAAAAGAAAAGAGCAAACTTAAACTCTGATATATATACAATCCCTACTAAAAAGGACCATTCACCTAAATGTTTAACAATTATTATGTAACAACAATTAGAGCAAATTTGTAGACTGTGCCCTAAATTAGGGGACAGCAAACTACAACCCACTGGCCAAATCTGGCCAGCCACCTGTTTTTGTAAGGCCCAACCTAAGCCTAACTTTTACTTTTTTAAATAACCAAAAATTTAATAATTAAAATACTATGATAAGAAAATTTTAAGAAATTCAAACTTGAGTGTCCATAAATAAAGTTTTATTGGAACACAGCCACACTCATTCATTTATGTACTATGGTTGCTTTCAGACTACAACAGCAGAGTTAGTTCCTACAGAGACTCTATGGTCTACAGAGCCTAAAATATCTGGCCCTTTACAGAAAAAGTCTGCAGACACCCCACCCTGGAAGATGGCTTATTCCCAAATTAGTATTTTCATCAGGCTAAAATGACAAGTAATTTTCATGGAGTGTTGACAGACTGTTGTTGTGCTTAAAGATTAAAACTAAGAGCAAAAGCACAAGGCAATGGCACAAGGCCCTCAAATTCTAGAAGCTTGGCAAGTACGTCTGGTGCCAGAACAAAGAATGTTTGAATGAATGAAACATCGAGGCAACTTAAAATAAATCTCTAAAGGCAATGTAGTCCCCAAACAAGGAAGGAACATATTCCATATTTTGTTTTATGAATAGTCTATGATTAAACAGTATGAATGACAACACATAACCTAACTCATGTTGAACATCTATGATTCCTCTTCAGTATTATCATGGAGATTTTAAGTTTTCTTACCCTCATTTTTATCAACAAGATAACAGATTCTGAGAGGATGAAGTGAATGTTTAGAATCTGAATTCTTTAAAACAGGAGTGACACCATCTTCCCACCTCACCTTCCCATTCTCCCATTCCTGCATACAGTTATCACTTGATAAATACATGAATATTAAATAACTTATTCAAGGTAACCAGGATGGAAATCAAATTCAACTCTGTACTTTCAAGGCCGGAATGGTCTTTTTTTCTCTATGTGACATGTTACCTGCCCTATATCCAGAACTGAATGAATCAACTATACAAAAAAACTTCAAAATTTTATCAAGTTTGCAAATAAAATTCATTATGTCTATCAATAAACTGCCTATATGTTTTCACAACACAAACCAGATATCTTAAAGAAATCCACTCTAACTTGCAATCTACTCAGAAGGGAGACTGATGTACCAACAATTTAGGGTAAGTAGTTCAGAGTTTAGTTATCAAACTCAGACAAACAATAACCAATCTTCTATTTGCTTCAAAATAACACTAAATTAAAAATTCTAGGTTAACATTTTTATAAACAACCCTAAAATCTATCTTAAACAAAAAAAGAACTGATTCGCAAGTAATATTTATTCATATCCTTCCCAACTTAATCTATGTAAAAAATGTAATTTAAAATCAAGAATATACGGTTTTTCACAAGTTTAACGTTACACTAATTTTTTTTAATGTTTATTAATTTTTGAGACACACACACACACACACACACACACACACACACACGGCATGAGTGGGGGGAAACACAGAATCCAAAGCAGGCTCCAGGCTCTGAGTTGTCAACACAGAGCCCAATGTGGGGCTCAAACTCATGAACTGTGAGATCATGACCCAACGCGAAGTCGGATGCTCAACCAACTGAGCCACCCAGGCACCCCAATGTTATACTAATTTTTAAGCATGACAGGATCCCATCTGAATTCCATTTTAAGTCTTGACTAGCTAACTTCTGATAAACAACAAAGAATCCACACAGAATTATACAATTCTAAAAGTTATACTGGAAACACTGTCTATCTAAATGGTTCCACATTATTTTCTAAAATACATTGCAGGAAACACTGGATCAGTTAGATGAGAGGCTACATTTTAAATGCAGAAGACCGTGGGGTGGTTCAACTGGGGTAAACAAAGTTAGATTTATTTACCACAAAGCTTCTAGGAACCATTAAAATGCTAACATTCACTGGTTATTTCCAAAAAGGGACTGGGATGGAAAGTTACAGTGTATATAGAAATTCTCAAACTTATTTGGAATATCATTTATTAAACACTTCACTAGATATATACTTGAAGATACTGTAGGTCTTTTTTTTTTTTTTTTTTTTTTTTTTTAAAGACCTACAGGTTACTTAGGAAAAACTTCTTTTCTCTGAGGCAACATTTCCGTACCTAAATTTTAAGTTTGATGGAATGGAAAAGTGGGACAGTCCTTTGAGGGAAATGTCATTTTGTTAAAAACTGTTAACAATGAATGATGGGACACCTGGGTGGCTCAGTCCATTGAGTATCTGAGTCTTGATCCCATGGTTTGTGAGATGGAGCCCTGATTTGAATACGGCTCTATGCTGACAGCTCAGAGCCTGGAGCCTGCTTCTGATTCTGTGTCTCCCTCTCTCTCTGCCCTCTCCCATTCATGGTCTGTCTCTCTCTCAAAAAATAAAAAATAAACATAAAAATTTACATAAATAAATAAACTTAAAAAAAAACCCAAATGAATAATTATTACAGTTAAAACACACACACACACACACACACACACACACACACACACACACACACGGAACGGGTTTACCTTGTTTACACCAGAAAAGAATTTGAGGAAGAAGGGGGGAAAAAGGATGACTAAAGAACTAAGGAACTAAAATTAATTTTAAGACTAACATGACTAATGTGGGGTAAGAAGTTGGAAATAGGTAATAAAAAATTGAAAAGTTAAGCAAAATAAAAAATGAGAAAGGAAAACCTAGATATAACTAAATTTGCCTATAAAGTAAATGTTTCCATTACAAACACACCATTTTGTCCCTTCCTATGAACCTTAATCTTTTTTCACCGATGCTGTAGTATGACCACCTCATTCCTCACTCTCACCCCAGATTATTTTAGGCTTGTTCTGTCAGCCCAAATGAACTGTAATTTTCTAAAGAGCAAGTACCATGGCTCTCTGAAGAAAAAGACTGGGACTAAGAATCAAACTCTGGATCCATTATTTACCATAACTCTTAGCATGTTACTTATTAACCCGACTCAGATTTTCTCATCAATTTTTTTTTACATAATCTCTATGCCCAATGTGAGGCTTAAACTCAGGACGCTGGGATCAAGAGTCACATGCTCTACTGACTGAGGCAGCCAGGCACCCTATTCCCATCAATTTTAAATGTGATAATACAGGTATAGGATTGTGGGGATTAAATGAAAAACATATCAGAAACACACTTGATACAGCATCTGGAACAGATACATACTCTATAAATGTCAGTAAGTACCCAATAAATTTTCTTATCTGAGTAGCTATCCTATTATTACAAATATCCGTGTACTTTCATATTTCTAAAGTTCAATCATGTGCCACCTGTTAAATGATTAGCAGATTCTGCCCTTACAGCTTACAAGTAACTTGTAGGGCTTGCTTGCAAAATAAGTGGTTTCCTCTCTAAGGTCCCATTCAACTCTGTTCTCAATTACAAGCCACAGAACTGGCAGTCTAGGCCCTAAGTGTTGTATCACTAACCTTCAGGACAACGTGCATTAGTTATGTGGTTTTAAATTTAAATAATCTCAATAACACTTATATTAAACAAAACAAAAATTCTCAGTGAAGGCTACTGCTGCCAATTCTCCTGAGTCACTCATTTCTATATGGATTTATTTGGGAATTTAGAAACGTGGAAATTTAGGATATGTGGAAACTTGGCAAATATTTAATGTCTAAAATGGCTCATCAGTGAAGAAAAATTCAGAATGCTATCTGCAATTTTTCAAACAGTACTCCAGAGATACCTTAAGAGAAAGGAGGTTGTGCCTCAAAAGTTTAGTTAAAGAGGAGAGAGAAGGGAAGAAAGAAGCAGGTGGCTGAGCTAAGGCTCCAGCTTATCAGAGACACATCCTATCCCACCTCCACTTCTATGCTTGCAAACACTGCATTTCTTATTTTAACACTCGAAATTCTATATTTGACTCACTTTGAAGACAGAGTTCTATGGCTTAAAAAAGATTTGAAAAACCATCAATCTTGACCAGTGATTTCCAAGAAAATCCAAGGGACATCAACCACGCCAGCTTTGTATTTGCACAAGGCATAAAATTTGCTCATATCAAGCATTTTATATAAAATAATTCCAAGCTTGCTATTGCTCTCGTGGAGGCTGTTATTCCATTCTTTTCTTCTCTGTTTTTTCTCAATTGTTGCATTACACTTGACCACAATAACAAAGGCAAAATAAATATAGAAGGCAAAATATCATCATTTTGCTTTAGAGCAAAGATGGAAAGATTACAGCAATTATAAAAAGTCAAAGAATTATCACATACAACAGAACAGTGGTTAGGAGAAAATGATGAAAGGAGAGACTGGTACTATTTAAAAAATCAGTTTAGCTTCATAAATGCTAATTTGTAATCATACCAAAACCTGAATGATTACTCTGGCATTTAAATGTTCTAAGATATTAGTGAGAATTTAACACAGTACTTCCTAGCAGTTGAAAGTATGTTCAAAAAACAAAGACAAATCTAAAGGATTTAAGAGGTGATTGTGACATAATTGAACTAATGCTTCCATTTTACTTGGAATTTAAGCCAGTGATTATTAAAAAAAGGTTTTCATATCTACTACGGGATCTTGTTTTATCTGGCTCCTTGACGTATTTTTAAGATAAAAATACATGTGTGTTTCTTCAATGCAATTAAGACAAAATATAAGAAAACCAGAATCTTAACACTGTCACAGAAGGAGGCAGATATATCAGTATGGATTGTGTCGTGAAAACAGATAACCACCTCTATCAGCCTCCAACTAGAGATATTTAAAATTATTGGCACAAATGCATTACAGGAAATTTTAACATTATGTGAAAAGATACCATTATAACATCAACAAAAGAAGAGTGGATATTAAAATTTATTCTTCGCCTCTACCTTAAGCAGAACTCATCAGCCCTGACTAGACAACAACAAAAAATCAGGTATCATCATCTCTAATAAAATTACTACAGTTAACCGACACAGATATATTTAGTATTTTCCTGTTAAATGAGAAAATACTTTACATCAGAAAGAAAAGTTACTCTATTATTAAATAATATCTATAACCGAATATTCAATCCTTAGACTTGTCAGAATGAATGTTTTCCAATCAATTCATTTAGCTTAAGATAGGTTTCAAAAATACAACTCACTGGCTATTCAAATGATTCACAGAGTTACTTAGGTATCAAATTTAAGGTCACTGTACTTTGAACAAATGGCATGACAAATCTTTTTGCCTGAAGCTGGTAATATCAATGTTCAATTTTATTCCACATTTCTAG
The DNA here is from genome assembly GCF_024362965.1 of Panthera pardus. Taxonomy (NCBI): domain Eukaryota; kingdom Metazoa; phylum Chordata; class Mammalia; order Carnivora; family Felidae; genus Panthera; species Panthera pardus. Next base: position 61,640,855 of record NW_026526655.1, on the reverse strand, counting down.
GCAAAATTTGTTAAACTAGATGTAAGACAGAAAAATGCTGGAGAAGTCTGTTACTTTAATGGCATATATCAAAACAGCACTGAACTAGAAAGGAAAATCTGGAGCTTTATAAAAATAGTCAATGTAAAATAGATGTTCTATTCAAGAATATCAAATGTACAAGATACTGTTCCTTCCAACTTTTTGCTATAAAAAATTGGTTAGAATAATGCACTATAAGAAAACTAAAATTCTATTGTAAAAATTTCCTTGCTGCTTTGCATCAAATTTACATTTAGATAAAACTACCATGAAATATGTACATCCTAATACAAGGATGATTTTGAGCTGGCAGGACCTGAAATTCACAGTCTGACTCTGCCCAAGAGTCAAAACTTTAATATTATTATCTGGAAATATTTGGTTGAATCTTTGACACCTAAAAGAAGATCGACGTTATACTACTGATTTCAATATTTAGTATAAAAAGTTTATGTATACATCATTTTGGGGATCCTATCATGAAATAAAAGCACTTCCTTGCTGTCTGAAGTTATTCCAATGAACGTGTCAGCAATTTTGAGTGTAGCCTATTTTCTGCTGTACTGCCTTTATTATTTAATAATATGTACTATCAAAGATGGTAGAGAGCCAAGAAGATAAACTTGGGTAACTGACCAACTAAAATGTGTGTTTTTTTTTTTTTTAATGTTTACTTATTTTTGAGAGAGAGAGAAAAAGACAGTGAGACAGAGACAGAGTGCAAGCGGGGGAGGGGCAGAGACAGGGAGACACTGAATCTGAAGCAGCCTCCAGGCTCTGAGCTGTCAGCACAGAGCACGATGTGAGGCTTAACTCAGAAACCATGACATCATGATCTGAGCTGAAGTCAGGCGTTTAACTGATTGAGTCACCCAGGCGCCCCAAAATGTGTGCTCTCTATAGGTAACTTAATCTGTGCCAGCTCATAACATTTTTAAAAGCCTGAAGATTTTTACTTTGCTCACAAATATACAGTACCTACAACTGCATTAGCACCTAAAAGAACTATAATACTAAAGCAATCTTACTGTCAATTTTTTAAAAACTACCTTAGCTCGCCATTCTCACAGTCTGACTTTTTAAGATCCTATCATCTGGACCCATTTTAATTTGCATTCACATATGTTTAAAGGAGCATACCAAGTCTTCAATATTGATGAAATGCAATTTTATCTCCCATTTTCTTACAATTTACATAGCATAACTATTTCTTGGCATTTTCCCTTCTCTGGCTTTCCTTTTAAAGGCTTTATTTGTTGAATAATATAGACTAAAAATTAAAATAAAGTTGGACTTTCTCCCCTATTCATATGATCTTGTAAGTTTTCAAATCATACAATCAGAATAAAACAGCCATACAGAGCAAATGCCGTGGGAGGAAAAAGCAAATTTTCAAGATAAGTTATTCTGGAAATGTTGGCATTTTGAGAGTGCTTACAATAGTAAAATTTAGAGCAGTGATTTCACAACTTTTCTCCCGGTGTGACACTCATGATGGAGTAACATACTCCTGTATAATAGCCCTACAGACATTTCCTTGAACGTGAATCCCTAGATCCTTAAACAATTTCTTTGGGATAGACACTTTTACGTGTAAGTTTTGTGACACAGAATATGCACACTAATAATTTTAAACATATTGCCAAAGTGCATTTTCAGAGGCAATGCCAATCTACACTTTCAATAACACTGTGAGAATGCCCACCAATCGTTAAATATCTGTCTACCTGATATGTTAAAAAAAAAAAAAAAAAAAGGTGGTATTCCATTGTTGTTCTCTATAGCAATACTACATTTATAACCCAAAAAAGTGAGTTTGTTGTAGAAAGAAATCATTCTATCATTCAACCATTAGCCCTGATTTTCAATGTTACTATACATCATAACCACTTAATGCTTTTATTTAAGCTCATGCTCAAGTCCCCATTCCAAATTTAACCATCTCTGGAGAGAGACCAAAGGAATCCTCACTTTTAAAGAGCTCCGAAAGTGATGCCGATGTATCCAGGATTAGCAATAATCTATGTATATAATAATAAGACCTGCATATTCCATACTGGAAATTGTCTAAAATTAAGAAATTATTCTTAATATATTCTTCTATTAAAAATTAAAGACCAAAATTGTGACATATAGCTATAGCAGAAAACTCATTAGGATATAAGTCCAATGGGTTGTCATGGTTACTCACTTATTTTAGAAAATGAGAATTAATCATAATACTGTGTGCTGCTGACATAAAAATACATCTAATATTTTTAAAACTCTACTACAGTATAACACACTGAAACCGAATTTCTCAGTAATGTCAGCTTGTGCTGACTGCCCTTAAAATCCAGACTAAAAGCAGTATTTATCAGATAAAAACATTTGTGAAATGCTTTTAGTCCAGGCATACCATGGACTGGCAAATCTGATGTTATTATAAATCATTTTAAATCTAAATATTGCCAAAAAAGAATACCTTTTTTTTTCTTCAAAAGACTAGCTAGGATCATTTATCTAACTCATGAGTTATACATTATCTTAGTTATACAGAGAGAGGGTACACACAGTGGTTGAGAGTATCACTTTGAAATAAAACAGATACTTAGGTACTAGAATGTTGACTGTTCACTTACTATCTGTGGGCAAATTAATTAACCTCTCTGGACTTCTGTTTTCTTACTTAGGAGATGCGAAACTTACAGAGTTGTAATCTAGCTCCACAGGTAACATGCTAAAACTATTCTCTCTCCTTCATTAATAGGGTGGTACTCAACGAGAGGATTTCTGGCAATACCTGGAGATATTTTTGGTTGCCACAAGGGAGGGCAGTTGTGGAGGAGGAGAGAGGGGCTACGGAGATCTAGTATGTTAGGCAGAGATGCTGATGAACAACCTGCATTGCACAAGACAACCCTACCCCTAGCCCAGGAATTCTCCACCTCCAAATGTCAATAAAGTTAAGAGATGAATGTGTAAGAACCACCTGTAGTTGTTGACACAAAAGCTACCCGTATAGTACGGTACAACTAGAGTGGTGTTAAGTTTATTCATTCAAAAAATATTCACTGAGCATATGTTATGGTCAAGCACTAGGCCAGGTTCCACTTTAAAGTATGTCTTCAGTCTTAGAATGACTTGGCATTTTTCTCTTCCAATCTTATTTGCATCAATCAGCTTAGAACTTTCTTGTCCAAAGAACAACCAATCACTGACGCTAAATGCACTTGTACAAAGGGAAACATTTAACAGCTAGCTGTTTATTTGCTTCCAAAATAAAAGGGTTACAGAATCATTATTTCAAGATTTCATGATTTATAAGAAACTGAAAGATTATCTAGACAGAGTATATAAGAATTTCCAAGCAGGGAGCCTGAATACTCTTCCTCTGAAAAAGCTTCTCAGATGATTTCGACACATACAGTCCTCTAACTTTATGGAAAAAGAGGCACAGTGACAGTATCAAACCCACATTTGATTTCAACTTTTCCTTCCAGGAGACCAAGGACATATATATTCAACTGGATAGATCCACTTCCTTTGCTGTGAACCCTGTCATATAACATATTTTAGGGTCAAACACTAACTTTTAGCTGAATATAGCTCCTATAAAAGCATGTCCTTTAATGGATAGTAGTATAATTAAATATAGTTTTCTTTTTAAATAAAAGGAAATTTTACAAAGAAATTCCATGAATTTCACAGGAACTTTAAATCTTGTAATTTAGAAGTATGATTATCAGTCTTATAAGGGAAAGAAAAAAAAACAAACTTACTCTTCTACTGAGAAAATGTCTTTATTAGTGTTATAAAATACACCAGTTTGCATGCACACAGAGTACTCTCCCCTTCAAGATGACATTGTTATTATACATATTACATACTGTATATAGCAACACTGTTATATACAGTGGTTTTGGTTTGGCCCTCCTAACATAGTAAGAAGTAATGACAAAATATTACTAGCACAAAGACAAAAAAAGACAGAGGAACCCAATCAAGTAGAACACCACAAAAATTATTTATCAGACTAAAACATTTTAGAAAATAATGTAGGCAGCAGGATACAAAGAATATTTCTTAAAATTGATGAAGGTACTAAACTAGGTGCCTAACAATCTTGAGGAGCTAACAGATTTAAACAGAATAAAGTGAAAAACAAGGTAATTCACCAAAGGGAGGAATGGGCATGAAAATATAACTTTCAGTGATACTTAACTACACACAACTAAATTCATTTTTCAAGTTTTCTTCTTTCTTACTAGGTGTTCACACTAAGACATTAAAAAATTCTCTGGGTTATAAAAAATATATATAGACAAGTAAAACTTTAATGATTTTTTTTTTAACTCAATCTAAAACCCAAAATTTAAGGCCAGTATTTGCAGCAACATGGATGGAAATGGAAGGTATTATGCTAAGTGAAATAAGTCAGAGAAAGACAGATACCATATGTTTTCACTCATAGGTGGATTTTGAGAAACTTAACAGAAGACCATGGGGGAGGGAAAGGGGAAAAAAAAGTTACAGAGAGGGAGGGAGGCAAACCATAAGAGACTCTTGGATACTGAGAACAAACTGAGGGTTGATGGGGGGTAGGGGAGAGGGGAAAGTGGGTGATGGGCACTGAGGAGGGCACTTGTTGGGATAAGCACTGGGTGTTGTATGGACACTAAGTTGTCAGTAAATTATATTAAAATAATAAAATAAAATTTAAGGCCAATATTATCTATATTTTCAAAGAGAATCATAATTTCCAATCAACCTAGGATACCTAAGCATTCACTGCAGAAACATTTAAGCCAAACACTATTAAGAGGGCAAAAAAGAAATACGAAAAGTAGAGATGGGTATGAATAAAAAAAAGTAAAAACAGGAAATACTCTTACCACTCTCCTAATCTAGCCAGTTAACTAATATAAGAAGATAACCCTTTTAAATAATTCATACATATGTATAAGTTACACATGGAATTTTTAAATACCGTCTTCAACAAAGGAGATTTTACATTAAAAATAACCTATTAAAGAACTCAATACACAATATCCCTAGCTCTAGAAATGGAAATAATACCCTGCTAAAGCCAGGTTCAAGTTAGCTTTAGGTCTAATTCCCTAGTGTCAACTTCTATTTCCTCCAAAATATGAAAATAAGAAACCACACATAATGTGGTCCTTTGAAAATTCTTTTTAAAAAAGAACAAAACAAGCCATTAATGTTTTAAAGTATCTTTAATGCTATCACTTCAACTCGAATGAGAAAAAAATCTCATTTAAGTTTCAAGACTTCTACAAACTTAATTCAAATGACAAAGCTAATCAGAACTTTCATAAAATGACCTTCATTAATCAACATTAGAGGTAAATTAAGACAATCAAGGCACCATATCATATTTACCTTTCATTACAATCCTAAAAAACCATGTAAGTTTAAATGTCTAGATGCAACAGCTGTCCTGGCTTCCCTATATCTATAACTTAAAATCCTTAATCCTAAATAACTCAGAAATCAAATTCAGTTGGACCAAAAATAAACAGTAATTCAATGCCAGCGGACAGAGAGTTAAAGGATTAACCTTCCTCAAGGCGGGGGTGAGGGGGGGAGAGAAACATTTCGGTTCTAGAAAAGAGAAATAATTTATTTTAAAATGATTAACTTTGATTCAGGTTATATAGAAGTACTATAAAAGATGAATATTAAAGATTAAATTGAGGCAAAAATAAAGCAATTTGACATGTGTGTTTGCTTTACCAACATTATTATGTAACATGTTGAATGTAAGCACACAGGTATAAACAGACTTACAGCGTGCTTCTCCAATATTATTAAAGACGACATAATTCAATTATATTTATATTCAGTCACAAATATTTCAACCTTAGTAAGAAATAAAGTAAGGCAGAGAAATATAAAATATATTCTAGGACATCCAAGAGGAGAGGGAGGGAGAAGAATTATGTTATTAGTATTCATTATAAATTCCAAATGAACTATACAATACATAATTTATCTTAGGATCTGGGGTAAGGCTGGGTGGGGACAGCAACTGCAAAGAATTTATAGAAAGTAGCAAAGGTCTTTGTGCGTAGTTAGAGAAGGGTCCTTCAAGAAGAACTGCAAACAGGTGAATAAAGGCAGATTTTAAAACTTAGAAAACACTGATAACCAAAGAATATGGGCTCCATTCTCTTATCCTCATAAAATAATCTGGACTCTCATTCAGCAGACAACGCACGTATATACTGTTTCTAACTCCTTGAGGCATTCTAAAACATTTAAAATAAGATGAACGGCCATCTCCCTCCATTCCCTACAAACTCCTTTTCTGGTCCGTCCCATAAAATTTTTATCATTCTCACACCCACAACCCATTCATGATTCTCTCCTTCAGCTGATAACCTCTATTTCACTGTGAAGTATGAGAAAGGTCGTTTGGTTGGAAGTTTGCCCATCAGGGGAAAGGATGTACCCAGTCAACTCTATCTACAATGAACCCAATCAACCCAGGGTCTGGATCTTGGCATTTCATACCACCTCAAAAAAAAGTTTAAGTTTGATTGTATTTTCTCTCTTTACAGCACTTTTCTTGTCCCACTGTCACAGCTCTGCTATGAGCCCTTCCCTAGCACATAATATGTCAAGCCTGTTAAGACTCTAGATACCGTCTCCCTTCCTTTATCATCAAGATTCTGCCAAGAGTAGTCAATATTTGCTGTCACTATTTCCTCACTATCCAATGTCTCCTTAACAGACTATAATCTGGCATCTTGTTACCATTAGTCTACTAAAACTAAGCCTAAGTGACAATTCTTAGTCACTTTTTACAGTCATTTTCCTAACTGACTTCTGTGACATTTAATTCTCCTTATTATTCTTCTCCTCCACTTTCTCCTCTTTTTCTTCCCACTGTCTGTCTACTTGCTTACCAGACTACTATTCTTTCTCTAGCATACCTATCTCACCTGCTAACATTTCCTAGCATTACAAACACTATCAAGATGAGTTCAGCTACAGAAGCAGTTTTTAAACTTTTGGGTCTCAGGACTCCTCCACGAACTATTAAAAGTGTTGAGGACCCCAAGAGCTTTTATGTATGTGGGCTATAATTATCAATATTTACTATTCTAGAAGTTAAAACTAAAAAAGTTTTGAGACACCAGAATATAGAAGTCATCAGAGTGATGATGTCATCATGTGTCATTACACACTAGAAATTTTCACACTGTAAATTCATGAGAAAATGAAAGTTAAAAAGCCAAACATGTCTTAGCATTATTGTAAAAAAGGCAAATAATGTTTTAGCATTACTATACAAATTGTTCTGACCTTCAGAACACTCTGAAAGAGTCTCAGAGACACCCCCTTCCCCATCCCCCACCCAGGAATCCTTTAACACTCAAGGATTTAACACCCACACCAAAAATTCCTCTAAGTCTTCATCTCTAACCTGACCTCTTTTCCTGAGCTCCAGATAGCTCCTACCACCTAATTGAAGTACCATCTTCATTTGGTCAGTTCACAGATATTCAAACTCACTGTTGTCCAGAATTTAATTCATTACCTTCTAGGCCAAATCTATGTATCTTCCTTCTGTGTTATCTATCTTCATCAAAGGCACTAACATTCACCTAGAGCCAGATAACTTTAAACAACCCTAGGTTCTTCCCTTTCCTTCTTTACCCTCATTCAGTCATCAAACCCTACTGATTCTGCTTTTATAATCTAGTAGAATGTGAGAGCTTGTTAGAAATGCAAACCCCCACTCCAGACCTAAAGGCATAAGGAACCGTTGGTAATTAATTCACTTGCACACTAAAATTTGAGAAGCATAAGCCTAGATGGTGATAATATCCAATAACCAAAGTTAGAAAATCTGAAGGAGAAGGCAGAACCCAAAAGGTAAACTTGAAAACACTTTAATTAGCACCCTGCCCACTTTTTTCCCTCCTACTATTAAACTGTGGAGGTGAGCAGTTTCGTAAAGGTGGCAGTATTCCTTAACTAAATGATCTTCCCAACTTAGGTTTCTCCTCTCTCCCAACTCTATTCTCTGTACTGCCACCCGGGGGAGCCTTCCTCATCTCTACTTTGCGTTTTGTTTCTCCTGCTTAAATGGCTCGCCATTATCTAGACCAAAGTCCAAATTCCTTAGTACAAAGAACAAGGGCTTTCAAACCCTGATTCCTACCAATCTTTCACCATCCTTGCATATCCTACCTACACCAGAAGTCTGCAAACTAGGTGAATCACACAGGCAGATTATGTTTTTTAAGCTTCTTGGGTGATCTAAAGTGCAGTTGGGGTTGAGAACCACTACACCATGTCTTGAACAAAACTATTTGCCATGCTTCCAGGCAAAAGCAAAAAGCGTATCATAGTCTCTCTGCCTGCCTTCTCATACTTTGCCCTTGTGTTCTGGGATGAATTCATAGCCTTTCTAACAACTCAATCACCATCTCTTCTTTAAAGGAAGACTTCTCTTTTCTCCCCTCTTCTTCCCTGCAGGCAGATGGAATTGGGGGGTTCTTGCTCTTTGCTCCCATACCACCTTGTACTTCTATCATAGCATAATCTACACTGTTTATGAAGTAGTCTGTTCTACTAGACAATGATCTCATGTGAACACAGGGATTGTATCATATTCATCTTTTATATTCTCTGTGCTTGGACACAGAGGCTAGAAGATAACATATGTAATAAATGCTTACTGAAAACACAGCAAATTCTTGGAGCCTATCAAACAGACCTAGAATGATGTAAAAAAAAAAAAAATGAAGCAAAAACAAGACCAATCTACTTCCTATCTACTAGGCAATTTCATTAACAAAGGGAAAAATCTCTGTTCTAAATTCTACATTTAGTAACAAAAAGCAAATCTATGTATGAAGTAATTCACATCTGAGCTGAAATGAAAAATTTCAGTTGAAGTAGATTCAAATCAGCCTAACAGTGAGTATCAGATGCTTTCAGTTTTAACAGTACAAGGATGGAAAACAGAAGGGTTCTGGGTGTCTGAAAAGAGTACTGGGTAGGAGGAAAGAGCCCAACTGAAGAAACAAAAGCTCAGGATATATATTAATATGCATAAATAAAATGTGGAAATAAGTAACAGGAAGAAGGGCTAAAAGAATTGAGGATGCGGTAGGGTAGAGGTGGGTGGCAGAGAACTGCTATTTTTTTTTTTTTCAAATAAACTTCTAGTACTGATTGTCCATAAAAACAAAAACTATTATTTAAGAAAACGTAATGGATCAAGGGATGGATTACCAAAAAAATAAAATGACACCAGAAGACAATGAAATACTACATAAACTTTACTACGAGGTGTATCAGGAAAAAAAAAGCAGTACTCCACCCTACAATTGTTTACTCCCAACAACTTCATTTAAAGACCTACAAATACCTGTATTTTGAAGCGTGTAAAATTTCATCCCAAGGAAATTCATTAATTTAAGTATCTTAATATAGAAATAAAACTTGGAAACCATTTTCCAGATAAGTAGCTTCCTAAATGATAAGACAAAAAAAATTCCTTCTTCAAATCTTAAGGAAAAAGTGTAAGCTGTAGACCTTTCCAATACTGTGCCACTTGACTTAATGATTAATTTTTAAAAATTCCAGATACAGAACACAGAACAACAAAAGCTCCAAAATTTTAAGATTTTCTATTCCTTCCCCAAATGTCAAATTTTCTACACAAATTAAGCTAAGTATATGCAATGGTTAGCCAAATTGTACTTCACTGTAAATTACACTATGGTCTTAAAAGAAAAAATTTTAACTACAAATACAGCCAAAAGCGACTCTTAGAGTTCTTTAAAGGGAAGTGGTACTTTCTTATAGACTCATTCTTTTGAAAGAATTGAAATACTCTATGGCTTATATTGGGGGCATGGGTACCTATAAAGGACATGGAAATATATAACTACTTTAGGTGATCTAATTACTAAGTTTTGCTATTAAAAAAACTCTCAAAAATATCAGATTTGGTGAAGAGAAAAGGGAAATATTTAAAACTATTTTATTACCCTTCATAATGTAACAGTCTATGAAAGAAAAGACATGTGAAATTACTAAATGGACCAAAATCTGGAAATATCAAGAAATGTTCCAAAGTCCAGGAGATATAAAGTGAAAACATTCTTGATGTAGCTTCTGAAAAGCTGTACTCTGACTAAATCTAAACCTACACTTTGTAAGGACTTAATGTAAATGTGCTAATTTGAGAACAAACTAAACTGCGATAATCTGGTGCTACAGGGGCTACTAACGCTTACCTCAAGGGAACCTACTGCAGATAAAGTCCCGTCACTTGCACAGTCCTTTCAGCTGCCTGCCAGTTGTCTCTGTGGAAGGGAAAGCCTGATGAGTGAAAACCCTATGCCACACTCCTCTGGAGTGTCAGGGTGCCTGCATAGAACTGCACAAAACTGTCTACCTAGAGAGTCCTAGATGTTTTCAGTAACACAGGACTTAAAAAGATGCCACCTTTGACATTCTCTTTCAATGAACACCAAAACCAAATGGCTAAGAGTTACTAAATGCTAATGACCTACTGATATTATCAAAGAGATATATCTACACTAGCCCAAGTAGGAAAAAGACTAAAATGGATCAAAGAGAAATAAGTTAACATTGAAAGGAAAACACAAACACACATACACACATACACACACACACACGCATGCGTTGAAAAGTAACACAATGCTATGATCTGAGCAGAAGTTGTATCCACAAAAAGTGATGTTGTTGCATCAGCAAGTGAATGCTAAAACCCAAAGAACTTCCTATCTACATATGTCAAAAAAGATGCTATTAAGTACATCATGCCCATTGTTAACTATACCATGGATCCAAATGCCTACTTATAAAATCCCACGTATTTTCTTAGTGGGGTCAGTAAGTGGATGGGAGGGGAGAGGATTTTCCAGGTAGTTTTAAATATGAAAAGTGAAAAACAGCAGCATGAAATTCCGCAAGAAATTTCCAAAAGAGAAAAAATATGTGTATCTACATCTCAGTACACAAACCCTTACTCAGAACCAAACTAAGAGGGGAGTATAACAAAAAACAGTGGAAAACTGTAGTACATAGTTCAAAAACCACTTTCATCTACTGGAATTATAAATGGCCAGTAACTGTCTTCCATTAAGAACACTTATAACACTAATGTATAAGTTCAGCTACATAACCAAAGAAACTATATTTTCTTACTAATGCCAAACAGTCTTCAGTCTGAATACTGTGCCTCATAAGGCAGAACAAAAATGCTCCCATCAGAAACTTTAGCATTAATGATTATTAGCACAAGGATGGGGGGGGTGGGGGGGGTGGGGAACTATTAAAAGAAAAAAGGTGATTCCAGCTTTTACTTTAATAGCACCATATTTAAAATGAAGTTACTTACCTCAGATTCTTTGTCACTTAAAGATCCCAAGCTTCCAAAACTGTGATTAGAACTTTCATTATTTGTTGAGGCCTGTTAAAGATTTTTAAAAAGGTAAAAATTAGGAAAAATTTTAAATGAAACATACTACAAAAGGTAAGCTATCTTCATAAGTGAAAATAAAGTATGATTCCTTTAAGCAAGGAAGTTAAATGAAGTAAAAATGAGAAATATCAACTTCTTAACACTATAAATATCTTGGAAAGTTTTATCAAGTCAATAAAGATCTGTATTTCAGGAACTGACTTGTTTTAGCTGACTTTTTAGAATACCAAATTCAAGAACAAAGGAACTGGGCTATTACTAGGATAACAAGATCCCTAAAATTAGTACCCAACATATAAAAAATTATGCTTCCTTAAAAAAAAAAAAAAAGTATTATTTGTGCTCCTTAATTCCCTTCACAATCTCATCAAATTCCATTATATACCATCCACACCCCTTTGCCTTTTTTTATATAAAACAAACCAGGCAATCCCTGGGGTTTTGTTTGTTTTGGTTTAGTCTTTTAAGAGAATTTCTTCCCATCTTTACCATTTTAATTGCTTCAACCAACAGTTTTTACATTTCCTTTAGTAATACTTTTTTAAGTTTATTTATTTATTTTGAGAGAGTAGGGGAGGGGCAGGGAGAGAGGGAGAGAGAATCCTAAGCAGACTCCACGCTGTCAGCACACAGACCAGTAAGGCTTGATCCCACAAACCATGACCTGATCGTGACCTGAGCCGAAGTCGGACGTTTAACCAACTGAGCCACGCAGGCACCCCTCCTTTATAATGTATTTTTTAAAATTTTTTAAATGTTTATTTTTGAGAGAGAGAGCGAGCAGGGAAGGGGCACAGAGGGAGACACAGAATCCAAAACAAGCTCCAGGCTTGGAGTTGTCAGCACAGAGCCCAACTCGGGGCTCGAATTCACAAACTGCAAGATCATGACCTGAGCTGAAGTCAGATGCTCAACCGACTGAGCCACACTGGCGCCCCTCCATTATAAGATTTTTAAACAGTGACAGGATGACATTTGCTGTGTTTCCAATATGTTTCTATGATGCTCATTATTTTGTAGACTTTTTTGGACCATCAGCTTTAGATCAGTGTCTTCCAGGAGTGTTCAGATCAGAGGATGACAGACTATGGCATATTTATCAAAGATGATGCATGAATAACCTACGTGTACAGGCAGGCCAGTTGATATCCCTGTTTTTCTCCAATTTGTTAAGAGTAGGAGCTAATCCTACTGTTAAAAGGTTGGAAGTTGGCCTACAATTACTCTTAGGCTAACTTCTAAACTGATGACTCTTGAGTCACTATTTGGAAGAAGGTATAATTAGAGCAAGATTATTAAACACCATAAACAGCCATTAAGAAGTGATAAATTAGATTCAGAAACAATGGAGGCTGTACCATGTTTTTGAATATCCCCAAATCCTCAGATAAAAATATAAACCCAAAACCCACAGACAACATTTACAACAAAACTGGCTGACAAGGAATCTCCATGAATTCCCCCAAAAGAGAAGGTAGGGACAAATCACCAATAACCACAGGAAATGCATCATAGGAGAGGAAGCAAAAGGAAACAATGACAGATCTGAGAAAAGAGACTCTGAAAACAGCAATTTAAGTACAATGGCTGTCATTGGAAGGGTTTCTGTCCTTTCCAACAGAGATTAAGTATGGGAGGACCATGGTGAAGTGTGAAGAAGCTGGAGCAATCTAGCCTCTAGCTACGAACTCTTAACACATCCCTCATAAGGGTATCACAATGAGGATAAACTACTGGGTGCAGAATCAAAATTGAGCACAAGAGGTACAATGAAGATAAAGGAAAGAGAATATTCAGATAAAAGTGAGGAAGGGAGCAAAGCCTAGAAATTTCAGAAAGCAGATGCCACACTTTTGAAGAGTGCCCAAAAACAATAGCAGAGAGAGCTCTGTAAGAAAAGCCATTCTAAACCACAAAAACGTAAACAACAGAAAATGATGTAGGTCAATCCCATGAAGTTATCATAAGAAAAAGAAGAAAAAGAAAAAGGAAACATGGGATAACATCCTGATAATAAAACCATACCAGGAATACATATCCACAAAAGAGTATGAAAACTATAACCTACTATTTCAAAATGAGCTAAAAAACATTACAAAAATGACTCAAGACAAGAAAGAACATAAAGCTGGTTTCAAAAAACTGAGATTTAAGGTTAACAGAACTCAGGAAAATATCAGAAATAAGAAAAAAAAGTTTCAGAAATGAAGATTAAGCCTGAATGAAAGTAAGAGGAAATACATACATGCAATGCTGCAAGAGAACTAGAAGGTAAAAAGGAGAAACATTTCTGAAATTCAAATGAAGGGATAAAAAGGATTGAGAAGGCAACAACTAATGAAGCAATAAAAATTCAACACTCAGGTAAAATAAGTCTTTAAAGAATAATACCAGAAGAAAACAAATAGTAAAAAGTATAATTCAAGAAAATCTCCTTGAAAATTAAAAAAAAAAAAAAAAAAGGAAACTACCAACAGAAAAGCACACTGTACACCTAAGAATACCAACCCAGAAAGCCAGTATCAAATTTTTCTAAGGAAACACTATATGCTAAAAGAAAATGGAGTAACATACTTAAGATATTCAAGAAAATATAAATGAAGAGTTTTATATTCAGTAAAATGGATTTTGGGGACGCGTGGGTGGCTCAGTCAATTAAACATCTGATTCTTGATTTCGGCTCAGGTCATGATCTCACAGTTCATGAGTTTGAGCCCGTCATTGGGCTCTGTGCTGGCAGGGTGGAGCCTGCTTGGGATTTTCTCTCTCTCTCTCTCTCTCTCTCTCTCTCTCTCTGCCCCTCCCCTGCTCATGCTCTCTCTCTCTCTCTCAAAATAAATAAACTTAAATTTTTTAATTGATTTTTAACACATAGAAGGCACTGATAAACTGTTATCAAAATGTCAGAAATCAATACTGCTCCCATGAACCTTCCAAAAGAATCTAGAGAACAAGTATTAGATAACCAAAATGAACAGAATTTCAACCTAAAAACTAATGGCAAGCAACATTATTTACTTGTTGATAAAGATTAAATGAGAAGTATAAGGAAGAGAGCATAAAATATAATGGCTAAAGCATGTCAAGTTGTTAATAATAAAATACTGTTTTAAAATAGGAGACGGAAGAGTATGGAAAGCACAAGCAAAAATGGTAATGGTTTTTGGTAATCACTTTGGTCACGATGATAATACAACTATTATTTTAAGACTGCTATGTGTAAGATATGGAAAGGAGTGAATAACTATGTGACCTTCTAATTCTATCATCTGCTTTATGTCCTTGAGAACCACAAGTTTTAGTACAGAAGAAAGAAAATAGAGATGTTAAGTAAAAACCTTGTAAGTTCCCATTTGAATTGGAAGTATAAATATAAATTCATAAGGTGTTTTTAACTTTTACAACAAACAACAAAAAAATATAATGGAGATTCTGTAACAAGTAACAGAGTATCTCATCATACCAACATTCCCTCAGATAACTATATATTCTGGAAAAAAAATAAAAAACAACTACCTGAAGGTATCTGAGCAACCAAAAGTAGGCAGAATCTGGATAGGATATAATATCTGGAAGAAAGGAATAGAACTGGGTGGGTTTCCTATTAAGAAAGGTCCTAGTCTGAACAGCACAGAACAGCTGGAACTTGGATCAAAATATGCAGTCTTACCGGCCTGAAAAATTCACTCTCTAAAATAAAAAATTCAGTGAATGGGTTTAATAGCAAAATGGAGAAAGTACTGAAAAGATAAAAAAATTACTCAAACTATAGAAAGAAAAAAATATTTAAAAAGAGTTGGCTCTTGGACACTGCAGCAGTCTAACAAAAATTTACTTGGAGTCATAGGAGAGGAAAAGGGACAGAAAAAATATGTGAAGAACAGCCAGAAAAGTCCAAAATTTGGTTAAAGACATAAATGTACAGATTGAAGCAGCTCACTGATTTCTCCAAACAGAAATACAAAGAAAACCATAACTATGTACATTATAGTCAAACTACTGAAAACCAAAACTAAAGAAAAAAATCTTACCACAGTAAGATATCACCTCACACCTATTAGGATGGCTATTACCAAAAAGACAAGAAATAACATGTTGGCAAAGATGTGGAGAAAAGGGAACCCTTGGCCACTGTTGGTAGGAACGTAAACTAGTACAATTCAGAACATTTCATCCTAAAGCAGCAGAATATACATTCTTCTCCAGTGCACATGGAATGTTCTCCACAACAGACCACATACTGGGACACAAATCATATCTCAACAAGTACAGAAAGATCGAGATCATACCGTGCATATTTTCAGACCACAACACTATGAAATTCAAAATCAAACACAAGAAAAAATTTGGAAAGGTAACAAATACTTGGAGACTAAAGAACATCCTACTAAAGAATGAATGGGCAGGGCGCCTGGGTGGCTCAGTCGTTGAGCGCCCGACTTCAGCTCAGGTCATGATCTCACACTCCGTGAATTCGAGCACCGCGTCGGGCTCTGTGCTGACAGCTCAGAGCCTGGAGCCTGCTTCAGATTCTGTGTCTCCCCCTCTCCCTGCCCCTCCCCTGCTCATGCTGTGTTTCTGTCTCAAAAATAAATTTAAAAAAACATTAAAAAAAAAAAAAGAATGAATGGGCTAATCAAGAAGTTAAAGAGGAAATTAAAAAGTTCATGGATGCCAATGAAAATGATAAGACCACAACCCAAAACCTCTGGGACGCAGCAAAGGCGGTCATAAGAGGGAAATATATAGCAATCCAGGCCTTCCTAAAGAAGGAAGAAAGATCTCAGGTACACAACCTAACCTTATGCCTTAAAGAGCTGTAAAAAGAACAGCAAATAAAACTCAAAACCAGCAGAAGACAGGAAATAATAAAGATCAGAGCAGAAATTAATGCTATCGAAACCAAAAAAAACCAGTAGAACAGATCAATGAAACCAGAAGCTGGTTCTTTGAAAGAATTAACAAAATTGATAAACCACTGGCCAGTTTGATCAAAAAGAAAAAGGAAAGGACCCAAATAAATAAAATCAAGAATGAAAGAGGAGAGGAACATAAACTAGTACAGCCACTATGGAAAATAGTATGGAGTAAGGTAACTGGATGACTCAGTCAGTGGAGCATGCAGCTCAAGATCTCAGGGTTAAGAGTTCGAACGCTACGCTGGGTACAGAGATTACTTAAATAAACTTAAGGAAAAAAAAAAGACAAGTATGGAGGTTCCTCAAAAATATTAAAAAATACAATTACCAGGGGCACCTGGGTGGCTCAGTCAGTTAAGCTCCCAGCTATTGATTTTGGCTCAGATCATGATCTTACAGTTCATGGGACTGAGCCCTATGTTGGGCTCTACACTGACAACACAGGGCATGCTTGGGATTCTCTCTCTTCTTTTCTCTCTCTGCCCCTCCCCTGTTCTCGCATCTGCCCACTCACTCTCTCAAATAAATAAACTTAAATAAATATATATATATATGTATATGTATATATACACGTACACATATACATATACATATACATATATATATATATATATATATATATAAAATTACCATACAATCCAGCAATTCCACTTCTGAGTACTCATCCAATGAAAATCAAACACTAATGCAAAAAGTTATCTGATCAGCAAAACTGAAAAGCAACCAACAGACTGAGAGAAGGTATTTGTAAATGACATGTAAGATAAAGGGTTAGTATCCAAATCTATAAAGAACTTCTCAAATTCAACACCCAAAGAAAACAAATAATCCAGTGAAGAAATGGGCAAAAGACATGAATAGACACTTTTCCAAAGAAGACATCCAGATGGCTAACAGACACATGAAAAGATGCTCAACATCACTTATCATCAGGGAAACACCAAACAAACCTACAATGAGATACCACCTCACACCTGTCAGGATGGCTAACATTAACAACTCTGGCAACAACAGATGTTGGCGAGGATACAGAGAAAGAGGAACCCTTTTGCACTGCTGGTGGGACTGCAAACCGATGCAGCCACTCTGGAAAACCAGTATGGAGGTTCCTCAAAAAATTAAAAATAGAGTTATTTTACAACCCAGCAATTGCACTACTAGGTATTTACCAAAGGATACAGGTGTGCTGTTTTGAAGGGGGACATGCACCCCAACTTTTATAGCAGTAATTCTAACAACAGCCAAAGTATGGAAAGAGCCCAAATGTCCATCGAATGATGAATGGATAAAGAAAATGTGACATATATACAATGGAATATTACTCAGTGACCAATTCTTGCCATTTGCAAGAATGGAATTAAAGTGTATTATGCTAATGTATTATTTGTCAAAGAAAGACAAATATATGACTTCACTCATATACGGAATTTAAGATACAAAACAGATGAACATAAGGGAAGGGAAGCAAAAAATGTAAAATAGGGAGATAAACCATAAGAGACTCTTAAATTACACAGAATAAACTGAGGGTTGCTGGAAGGGTGTTGGCTGGAGGAATGGGCAAGGGGCATTAAGGAGGACACTTGTTGGGATTAGCACTGGATGTGACACATAAGTGATCAATCACTAAATTCTATTCCTGAAGTCATTATTACTGAAACCATATTAACTAACTTGGATTTAAATTAAAAAAAAAAAAAAGTGTGCTTGTGATGAGCACTGGGTGTTGTATGGAAGTGTTAAATCACCAAATTGTATACCTAAAACTAATATTACACTGTATGCTAACTAACTGGAATTTGAATAAAAACTTTAGTTAAAAAAAAAAAAAAAAAGGAAGAATTATCTGCACCCCATGTTCACTACAGCATTATTTACAATAGCCAAGACATAGAAGCAACCAAAGCGTCCATCAATGGAAGACTGGATAAAGAAAATGTGGTGTATATATATACAAGGGAATATACTCAGCCATTAAAAAAAAGAAAAGAAATCTTGCCATTCACAACAACATGGATGGACCCTTCAGGGCATATGCTAAGTGAAATAAGTCAAAGGCAGACCAAAGTTTATGATCTCACTTATATGTAGAATTTTAAAAAATAAACAAAACCCCCTAAAACCCAAGCACACAGACACAGAGAATAGATTAGTGGTTCCCAGAGGCAGGGGATGGGGGTGGGTGAAATGGATAAACAAGTCAAAAGATACAAACTTCCAGTTATAAAATAAATAAGTGCTGGGATGAACAGTATGGGGACTATAGTTAATAATACTGTATTCCATATTTGAAAAATGCTAAGAGATTAAATCTAAAAAGTTCTCATCACCAAAAAAGAATTGTAACTGTGTGGTGATATTTTCACTAGATTTACCGTGATGATCATTTTGTGATATATACAAATATGATATATATATTATATATAATATATATACAAGTATGTTGTATGCATGAAACTAACATAATGTGATATGTCAATTACACCTCAATAAAAAATTAATCCACTAAAAATTTTTAAAAAGAAAAAAATCTTGGGGCACTGGCTGGCTCAGTTGGTGCAGTGTGCCACTCTTGATTTCAGGGTTGTGAGTTTGAGCCCCATATTAAGATGCAGAGATTACTTAAAAATAAAATCCTAAAATATATATATAAAGAGAAAGAAAAAAATGTTGAAAGCAGCCAGAGAAAGCTAACATATTGTATACATAAGGACAAAAAAGGGTATGACTGACTACTATCTCATCATCATAAATACTGCAAGCCAGATTTAATCTCTGGAAATGATGAGCCAGAACTATGGATTTAGGCACATCCGGCACACCTGAGGAACTAGAAGGTATTAAAAGCAAGTCTACACACTAACTGAAGAGACCCTTAGCCCTCTTTCCATGCTCAATTCTATAAAGTTAGCAACCAAACTTATACTCCACAGATAGAAGACTATAGACTTTCTCTCTAAAAAAACAGCATCTCAAGATATAAGACCTATAGATAAGAAGAATTAAAAATCTCTCAGAAAAATGACCCAATCATGTCATCCTGCTACAAAACCTATTGGTCAATAAACCCTCCCTACTCATACAAAGCTTCCAGTAAGTGTTTCACTGGCCGGGCGCCTGGGTGGCTTAGTCAGTTAAGCATCCAACTTTGGCTCAGGTCATGATCTTGCAGTTCATGAGTTCCAGCCCCATGTGGGACTCTGTGCTGACAGTTCAGAGCCTGGAGCCTGCTTCTGATTCTATGTCTCCTACCTCTCTCTGCCCCTCCCCTGTTCATGCTCTCTCTCTCAAAAATAAATAAACATTAAAAAATAAAATGTGCTTCAGTGTCTAAAGCATGTACATGAACAAAGCCCAGTATCACCAGATATGTGAAGAGATACAAACAAAAAATATAAAGAAACTGGTAAGAAATAAACTTCACACAAAAATAATACCACTATTAAATATCCTAGGATAGCAAACTAAAAATGAAAAAAAAAAAAAAACAAACCCTCCTGGCAAAAGAAAATACTATAGCTAAAAATGAAAGAAAAAAATGGGTGGATTCAAAGATAAAGCTGAAGCAATCCTCCCAGAAAAAGACCAAAAAAATTCAAAGAAAAAAGAAAACTAGAGAATCTATCCAAGAGGTCCTGGTTCAAATGATGTGAGTTTCAGAAAAAAGGACAAGAAAATCAAGGAGCTGAAATTATCAAAGAAATAATTCAAGAAATTTTTCTAGAACTGGAAAACATGAATTTCTGCATTGAAGGACATACTTTTGACCAAGCACCTGGCTCAAGGAAGAGCCACACCAAAACATATTGTAATAAAATATGTTAAATGCCAGGGATTAAAAACAAGATCCTAAAAGCGTTTAGGGGGAAATAAACAGGTTACTTACAAAGGATCAGGAATCAGAATGGCATTGGAATGCTCAGCAGTAACACTGGAAGCTAGAAGGCAATGGAACAATACCTTCAAAATTCTAATAAAATGATTTCCAACCTAGAATTCTACGTGCAAACAACCAAAGGGAAGAAGAGAATATGCAAGGTTTCAAAAATCTGCCTACTCATTTACCTTTCCTCAGGAAATAACTAGAGAATCTGTTCCACCAGAGCAAAGGAGTAAACCAAGAAAGATGAAGAGATGGCATACAGAAAGCAGAGCTCACAGGACAGACACAAATGGAATTCCCACGATGGTCAAGAAGGTAGATTCCAGGATGACAGGCATACAGCAGAAAGAGAGAGCAACTATCTTAACAAAAGAGCTACAAAAGTTCAGGGAGGATGTCTAAATAAAAAAATAATAACAAAAACTTGTATGTGAAAATAATGAGAGATCTGCACCTCTGCTGGAGAGTATTTGGATGCTTCCACTAAATACTAAAAAACTAAAGATATAAATCAACTATTAACTCCGGTGAAAACAGAAAATTGTATAAAAGAAGAAATGTAATCATGGAGCCTTCACAGCTGTGAATAAAATTTACACAGTCATACTGTAAATAATGAAATAACAATCAATCCCAAAATTGCAGTACTGTCTATCTAAGTTAGGATGGAGTCAGGGAAATGTGAATATTTTTATAGAGGTAGAGGGTTGGGTCATTTAAAAGAGTTAATGTCTCATCTTCTATGATACGAAGTCAATAGGCGTGCCTGGGTGGTTCAGTCGGTTAAAGCGTCCAACTCTTGATTTCCACTCAGGTCATGATCGCACCGTTTGTGAGACGGGGCTCCGCACTGGGTTCTGTGCTGTCAGGGCAGAGCCTGCGTGGGATTCTCTCTGCCCCTCCCCCGACTCATGCCTGCTCTCCCTCCCTCAAAATAGGTGAATAAACACACACACACACAAAAGGGAAGTATTAAATACCTAAAACTGAAAAAGACAAAGAAACAAGAACAAAGAAACTATATTTATTATATAACCTTACTTAGAAATACAAATAAAACAAAACCTGCGATAAAAAGCTGTAAGATAAGGATCACTTCTGTGAAAAATGAATATAGGGTTGGAAGAACAGGACGTAGTTCTACTACTTTTCATTACAGGTTGGGTAGAACAATTTGGCTTTGGCAACTCTGACCATGGATTACATGTCTTTTTCTTCTTGGTTTGTAGGAATTCTTCACATAATTCTCAGTATAAATCTTCTATGACTTGCCTCTTCACTCATCTTACTGGTGTCATTTGAACATAGTTACATTTATTAAATCTTTTCACTTTATGGTTAGTGCCTTTTGTGGTACATATATGAAATCTGTCATTATTCTTATTAAATATTTATTGTTTTACCTTTCATATTTAGATCTTCAAGTCACCTATTACTGATTTTTGTATGATGGTAAGAGTTGAGGGTCAAGAATCATTTTTCCCCATATGTATATTCAACTGATCCATCATCTATTATAAAAGACTATCCCTTTCCCCACTGCACTGTGGAACTACCTTTATCATATATCTAGTTACTATATATAAATGGATCTGTTGCTGGACTCCATTCTGTTCCATTAGTCTATTTTTCTTTTCCCATGCTACTATCACAGTGACTTAATTCCACTCCTTGATATACACCTAAGAAAACTGAAGAAAACCTGTACCAGAGTTTTCAAAGCAGTTGTACCAGTGTTAATTCAAAGACTATTCACATCAAAAAATAGAAACAAGTCAAATATCCAACAACTGATGAACAGATAAACAAAACGTAATACATCAATAAATGGAATATTTAGTCATAAAAAGGAATTAAGTACTAATATATGCTATAATATTCATGAACTGTGAAAACATTATGCTGGGTGAAAAAAAACACACACAAAATGGTACATATTGTATATTTCCCTTTATAGAAATGTTCAGAATAGGCAAGTCCATAGAGACAGAAAGTAGACACAAAATGCTGTATTTGTATGAATCCATTTGTATGAAATGTTCAGAAGAGGCAAACCCATAGAGACCGGTAAGACTAATGGTTGCCAGGGGCTAAAGTGTAGGGTAGGAGAGCAGAATGGGGAACTACTGCTAATGTGTAGGGGGTTTCTTTTTTGGGTGATAAAAATATTCTTGAATTAGAGAGTGGTGATAGCCACATAACTGTGATATACTGAAATCCCCTGAAATGTACACTTTAAAATGGGCCAATTTTATGGTATGTGAATTATATCTCAATACAAAAAGATTTTATAAAAGTTTCAAATTATTGAGGAGAAAGGAACACAGAAGGAGGAAGAAAGCTTGGTAAAACCTAGTATATAATCACTTATACACTCAGATACATAGTTATACACACATGGCAAGCACACACTCAGACTTTCAAAGCCTTCAAAGCAGATTTGGTGGGGCAAACACTCATGAGGTATTTTTTAAAATATAAAAACAACACAGGCACATGGAAAAAAATTTCATTACCGAAACATAAATTTCTCCCTCTCATGCTAGTCCCAATATTGAGGCAACCATTTTTTTAAAAACTATTTTTAATGCAATTTTTGAATAAGCAATACAAACAGGCTACTTTACTTATTACCTTTCTAGAGGTTATCTGTCTACACTAACAAATCAAACATACAAACTTGGTTCCTTCCTTCTCATACAAAAAATAACATTATGCAGACTATCCTGCACTTCTTTCTTTTCTCTTAATAGAGACTGGGAAATTCCTAATCAACATATAATAAATTCTTCATTCCCTTTTTCTTTTGCTAATTTCTTTCTTTCAAACAGGGGCAGAGTATTCTACTGTATGTACCTCTATTTCAATAAGTCCTTTATTGACTCTGCCATGAATGATGAAGAATTTAGTTCACTGGCACCACAGCTTCCCCTTCTTCCTGATATATTCGCATTTTTTATTTTACATTTTTCAAATGGTTACCTTACCCTTAAATATACACAATTTTTAAGTTCTTTAAACCATGTGTGACTCCTCACTATATAAGAAAATAAATCTTTATATTTAGCTCCTTTTCCTGACATGACAACCACACAATAACTTTTACGTCAGTCCATAACGTTTACCTTTACCTTCTATTTGTAACCCTACAACAGAGTCACAAACTCATGCCATAAGGATCTGGGACAAGTAAAATAAGCAGGTGAAGCAGGCTTGGGCTAAGATAAAAGAAGTAGAACATGATGGAATAAAAGTTCTCTCTCTCTACAGTCAATTTTTGTATTAGCTGTGAACACTGAATTAAGTGAATGCTGAATCATCGCCACTTGGGGAAATACACAGTTAGGGTCCTGCAAGTTTCTCATCACATTTTTTGTTAATTAATACATAATCTTGTTTTGTATAAAAGTGTGTTTCTGTTTTAAGATGCCTTATTTAATATATATTGTTGATTCATTCACACTGAATTCACAGCTAACAGTACTATAACTCATGCTTGAACAAAGCTTACATAATAACACATGTATTTTGTCCCTAGGGCATATCACAGCCTTCTTGTGCTTAGAACACTAGATAGCAACTCAGCAATACTACCCCTGGGGGCCATTTTAAACAGCAAAATTACCAATAAAAAGCACAAAAAAGTGAAAAACATGGCACTGAGTAAACTGTGAAAAGAACACTTGTTTAAAGTATAAGAGCTGAAACACGGAGTGTTGTTTTGTTCAGCCTCAGGCAGCTCAAATTTTCCAACACTGCACATGCACAGGTCCTTGAATGATTGGCAAAAGCAATCTGAGTTTTGATTTTGAGGTTACAAATAAATTTTAGCAAGTAGGTGAATTTGCAATTACAAAATCCTCAAATAAAGAAGACTATTGTATGTGTGTTCATTATCTATCAAATCAAGCATATAGATTATATTGTGCAAACTGCAAATCCTGTATAGCCTACTGTTATATATATGTGTATATACACACACACGCACATATATATATATACATACATGCATCTATACATATATATGTACATATATAAATATAACTGAACAGTCAAAATTTCAAAGAATTTAAAATTTAAAAGAATTAAAATCCTTCACTATAATTACACTTTAATAGATTCATCATGTATTTTTAGAACTGTATGACATGTGAAAGTTTATAATTTTCATATCTTCCTTATGGATTATTAGTCCTTAAAGGTATCTATCTTTGTACCATTCAGGCTTTTGTTCCTGAAGAATAGGCTTAGTACTATTGCTGATGCTAGAAATATAGCAATGAAAAAAAAAAAAAAGACTTAACTCCAAGGCTTATGGAGTTTAACACTGTACAAGAAAGGAAACAAACAATAAACAAACAAATATCTAGTAGTATGTAAGGAAATAGAAAATTAGAAATTAGGTGGAGAAAGGGGGAGAGTGATATAGCTATCTTCTTACATAGGGCAGACAGAGAAAGCCTCTTTGAAGAGGTGACACTTGAGCAAACATCTGAATGATGATGGGAGAAGTATGTTTGAGACAAGTGGCAAATATAACAATGTGGGCATAGTGGAATGGCTGTTAGTTAAATAAGGTATTTAGTCTAAAGTCAGATCAGAAGGTCTTATTACAGTGTGATGAAGACATTTAATTTTATTTTAAGTGTGATGGGAAGTCTCTGGAAGGCTCCGAGTTGGGGAGAAACTGATCTCAAATTTATATTTAATTGTTCTCCATGATTATCTGAAATATCTTCTTTTCAGTTATTTCCAATCTTTGTCATTTTTGGGAAATGCTTCTTGTCAACAGTCTATAGATGGAGTCTCATTTGTTGTGATAATATATACTTGGCTTTATGCTTTCCACATTATGTAACAGCTTAAAATAGAATTTTTTGTTTCTTTTTTCTCTCCCTCACTTTTATTGGATTATTTCTTTTTATTCCACCTTCTACACCCTGTCACAGTAATTTAAAAGTTCTATTTACAGTATCTCTGTTGCCTATACTTATTACTTTCCTACTTTTAAGCAAACATACCTCAATATAGACAAATTTATGATTACTCTATACTCTTAAACAACTTTCTTACCTTTCTCCCATTCCTCCTCTCCCAGAGCACCATCACTATCAGAATTGTGATCCTTGTGCTTTTACTTCCACATTATCAACTCCTGGTTTACCACTATTAAAATTGCCTACCCAACAATACTGCATTTCACAGGCACATTATCACCAGCAATTTATATAAAATCATTGTAACAGTCACTGATCAACAGTATTTTACATTCTGTAGCTTCATCTATATTTGTTTTTAAATTTAAATGGATATTTTAAAAATGGAAGGCTATCCACAAAGAACAGTAAGCCAACATTAATTCATCATCTAACACAGAACCCATACTCAAATTTCCTGAGCTGTCTCAAAAAACATTCTTTATAACTATTTTTCTCCCAATTCAGGAGCCAATTGGGATTCACAGATTCACAGACTGCATCTGGCTATGTCTCTTTCACTTCAATCAATCTAGACAGAACAGTTCCTCCACATCTCTTCATTCTTCAGGGGACTGAATACTTTGAAGAGTCCAGGCCAGTTGTCCAGCAGGATGTTGCAGGAGTATTTTATCATGACTAAATTCAAATAAAATTTTTCCACTATGGAGAAAGAAAATTCCACTATGAAAATTATAGGGGTTCCTCTTGTTGCATCTCCTCAGAGTGCACCTAATTAATGTCAGACTGTGTCACTACCAATAAAAAATTTGACCTTGATTATGGTGGTGACTAACAAATCTCTCCATTTTAAATACCCATTTTCTCTTCTGTAATAAATAACGCATCTATAGGGTGAAATTTGAGACCCTGAAAATACACTAGTCTCTGAAACATTTCACTAAATGATTTTAACATCCACTGATAATCCTTGCCTTAAATAATAATTACGCTAGGGAATACTGAATGTTGACTTCCTGATTCCACATTCCTTCTACATTAGCTGACATTCTTCCAAAAGACTACCACATAACAAGCATACCTAGCTTGGTTCCTAAGTACCATTCCCCACCGAAATGAAGCACAGCTCCCTCAGAGAAAAGTCCGTTCACATTCACTGAAGAGACCACAGTGATATTAGAGAAAGATGGTAGGGGCTTGTGTACACACGAGCAAAATTTCACAAAAATGATTACATCTCTTAAATCTGGATAAAGAATATGCAAGTATTCTTTGTACGGTATTTTCAATTTTCTATAGGCATAATATTTTTTCAAAGTGAAAAGTTATTTAAAAAATAGGGGCTGGGTGGGAAATCCTGCAGGAATACACAAATACCAGTTTGAGTATAAATATAATTAATATAAACAATATAATTAGTATAAATATACACATGAGTATAGAGTATCATCATAATACTAAAAATAGAACATGTAATCTCGAAACATCAGGAAAAACTCCATCTGTCCAATGGAAAGCAAGGGATAGAAGGAAATAAAAGTAAAGTATAATTAGAAGACACTGGACAATAGATAGCAGAGCCAAGTCAGAAAATAACAATAGTTACAATAAATATAATGGACTAAACCCACCATTTAACAGGTAAAAACACTAATATTCTATCAAAAAAGACATGCAGTTGGGGTGCCTGGATGGTTAAGTGTCTGACTTCAGCTCAAGTCATGATCTCACGGATCATGAGTTCAAGCCCCGCATTGGACTCTGTGCTGACAGCTCAGAGCCTGGAGCCTGTTTCAGATTCCGTGTCTCCCTCTCTCTCTTCCCCTCCCCTGCTATCAAAACTAAACAAACATTAAAAAAAAAAAAAAAAAAAAGACATGTGGTCCAAAAGAAATACAATTAAAACGAGTAAAAATAAAATAGAAAAACATATACCCATATATCTAAGACAAAAATGAACCAAAAGGCCGAAAATAGTAAGATTTGAAAAAAACAAATAATTAAGGAAAAAATAATTAGTTATAGAAAGAACAGAATAAGATGTATGCATGTAAAAATATAGCCTCAAAATATATTAAGCAAATGCTGATAAACTGCAAGCTGAAATACATAAATCAATAATCACAGCTAATGATCTTTTTTTTTTATTGAAGTGCAGTTGACACACAATGTTACATCAGTTTCAGGTGTACAACATAGGATTGAACAACTCTATATGTTATGCTATGGTCACCACAAGTGTAGCTGCGATCTGTCACCATACAATGCTATTACAATACCACTGACTATATTCCTTATACAGCTAATGATTTTAATACACCACTCAGGGAAAAGGTCAAGCTGACAATACAAGGAAATATCTAAGATCTGAACAAATAAAATTAAGAGTTATTAGATATGAAGTGTTTATAAAACAGGGCGCACTTCAAGAATTAATGTCATACAAACTGTATTTTCAAAATGTAATGCAATAAATTAGAAATCCGTAACAAAAGAATAGCTTAAAACATCCCACATTAATAACCCTTGTGTTAAAAAGGAAATAAAGGTGGGGCACCTGGCTAGCTCAGTAGTTGGAGCATGTGACTCTTCATCTTGGGATTGTGAGTGTGAGCCCCACATTGGGGATAGAGCTTACTTAAAAAAAAAAAAAAAAAAGTAGAATAAGCATTATAATATGTAGCCTTTTGAATCTGGCTTCTTTTAAAAGTCAGCATAATGCATCCATTTGAGATTCATCCATGTTGTTGCAGGTTGTCATCAACTGCTAAATAGTATTCCATTGTACAAATATATATATCACACTTTTTAATCCATTTCTTAGATGAGGACATTTGGGTTGCTTACAATATTTTGAAAATTACAAATAAAGCTTTTCCTTCCTTTCAGATTTGACAGCTGCTTATGTGGTATAAATACCACTCAAAACAATATAGAGGATTTCCATTTCTGAAGGCCCTGACCAATAAAAAGAAAAAATACATAGATGAGGTGTAAGAAATAAAATGATTTTTGAAAGAATATGATTTGTTAGAGAAACCTAGAGAATCAACAAACTGTTACAACCAAAAAAAAAAAAAAAAAATCAACAACAAGACTGCTACATACAAGACCAAACTATAAAACTCAAAAACCTCCAAGGTCACCTGGGTGGCTCAGTTGGTTAATCAATCCAACTTCAGCTCAGGTCATGATCTCACAATTCCTAAGTTCGAGGCCCCCAATGGGCTCCATGCTGACAGTGCAGAGCCCTCTTAGGATTCTCTCTCTCCCTCTTTCTCTTTACTCTTTCTCTTTCCTCCCTCAATTAATCTATAAATTCAATGTATTCAAAATAAGAATTCTACTTGAATCTTTTAAGGATAAAAATACAAATAAACCATTATATAAAAATTCCCAAATGTTAACAAGCAAGTGAAGAGATACTCAAATTTTTTATGAGGGAATAAAGATCCATAAATAACTAACTCAACCTTAGAAAAGATGATTAAAGAAGAGACTTGCTTTACCATATAAAAAAAACATACAAAAATACAACAGTATTTTTTTTTTAATGTGATACTGGGACAGGAACACAGACCACTAGAATGTAAGAGAAACCTCAGACAGATCCACCTAAAGACATGGCAACTTAACATACACGGTAACGGTGGCATCACCAATCAATGGAAAAATACGGATGATTTAAGAAGTCTTGTGGAGAAAACTGGTTCACTAGATGGTGAAAAATAAAACTGGGTCCCTATCAATACTATATAAAAGATAGGGCCTAAAGTGCAAATATGACAGTAAAACTATAAAATTAACAGAAGAATCTGTAGAATTATCTTTGTAGCCCAGGGGTGGGGAAGATGTATTTAACTCTTAAAATACCTCATGGTCCACTGGACCCAATTTCAGTGTTTGAGTTTTTGAGTAGTTCTAGCTATTTGTAAAAATTGGTACTTTGGGACTTTTATTCTTTTTTAGAGCTCATCCAAAGCATAAAAATAAAATTTATTTTTAATAGAATAAAATGCATTCTATCTGGTCATTAATCACCAAACATCCAATGGACCTTTTCACAAATTTAAAATATATTATGTGATCTTATGGATCTAATTTTTCCTATATTTTGTTATTACATCATCCTCGAATTACTTCATCATTACTCATCATTGTTCATCAATTATTCCCAACTATGCTGCAACAACCAAAAACCATTAAAAAAATAGAAGAATGATGATACGATAGGCAGAATAATGAACCTCCAATGATGCTCACACCCTAATCCCTACAACCTGTGAATGTTACCTTATATGGCAAAAAGGACTTTGTACATGTAAGGGTAAGAACTTTGAATTGGGGAAATTACGCCAGACTATCCAGATGGGCATGAGCCCAATTCTAATCACACGAATACTTAAGTGAAGAACCTTTTAAGACTGATCAGAGGGAGATGTGACTTCCAAAGAACAGTAAGAGAGATGTATGACTGCTGGCTCTGAAGATGGAGGAAGGAGACCACCAGCCAAGAAATTTAGGCAGGCTCTAGAAGCTATAAAAGGGAGTGAAAATTATCCCCACCTAGAGCCTCCACAGAAGGAATCCAGTCCTCCACATACCTTGATTCTAACCCTATGAGACCAATGTCAGACTTCTGACCTTCAGAACTTTTAAGAAAATAAATGTCTGTTGTTTTAAGCAACTCTGGTAATTTTTTACGGTAGAAATAGAAAAACAATACAGAGTTAATGACCTAAAAGAGTGACACAATAGTGAAATAAATTATCATCTTTCAGTTATCTTCTTGTCTTGCCCAAAGTACTGCACCATCTTCCAAGAACGTATGAAAGACTGGAGACATCATTGCAGACTGATTTTAGATTGCACTGACTCCAGTGGAGAATCAAGAAATTTTCATCTTCCACCCAAGATGGTCAAGAGAAGAAAATGACAGAAGAAGACATTTTATAATTAATTATAAGACAAATCAGAAAACAAAGAGATAACAATAACACCTCTAGATTCTAAAACTGATGGCAATGACCATATAAAATCTCAGTCATTGAATGTTATTACCCAAGATGAATTTTCCCAAATTCAAGAATCAATGAATCAGATAACGCATTTCTAAGGAAAAAAAGGAAACAGAATTTTCATCAGTCATTTAACTGAAGAATTTCACCATTTAATATTCTTCTACAGGAACGTGGACCACTTCATGCTCAAAGGATGCATGACAATAGCCTTCATCCTTTATGATGCTTGTGCTGCTTGTGCACCAAGATTTACTTGACACAAAGAGCTTTTTAGTATGTTTAAATTCTTATTGAAATTTCTAATAAAGTTGTTTTTCATCATACTTTTATTCCTGCTATAAATTAGTAGCAAAATAACTTAAAATGTAAAAATAGCAAAAGGACCTATTTGACCAGATGGTTCATGATGAGGACTGTTTTTTGTAGTATACCAACAGCTATTTAAAACTTTACAGTTATAGGCTCTAAGGCAAAAAAAATTGGTAAGTTTGATTATAACAAAATTAAATAATTGTCTACAATGATCCTGTACAATGCTGGATACCATGAACAAAGTTGATAGACATGACAAAATGGGAAATGTTATCTGCACTGTATACAACTAACGTGGAATTGCTATGTAGAATATACAAAGAACATGGGAAAATCAGTTCAGTTTGAAAAAGTAATCACTAATCCTGATTGGAACAATTTATAAGAGACTCCCAAAAAGCCAACAAGCATATAAAAGAAATGTTCAAAATAACTGGTGGTATGAGTGAAAAAATGAGATACTATTGAGATACCTGTTAAACACTATCAAAAATGAAGAATCCAGATAATGCCAAATGTTTCTGAGATGTAGGGTTATATAAATGCTCATGCATTCTGTTGAAAGAGCAGATTAGTTGTATACAACTGCTCTGAATAGCAATCTTATACTATTTATTCAACTTAACTCTATACATACCCTACGACAAAGCAGTTCTGCTCCTGGGAACATAACCTCAATAAATGATCAGAAAGGTCCATAAGAGAACAAGTACATTAAAGTTACTACCGTGTGAGGTAATGGGGAGCTGAAGACATCCTGATGTCTATCACTGGAAGGCCTAACAGATACACTTAATTTTTTTTTTTTAACGTTTATTTATTTTTGAGAGAGAGAGAGAGAGAGAGAGAGAGAGAGAGAGAGAGAGAGAACACACAAGTGGGGAAGGGACAGAGAGAGAGAGGGAGACACAGAATTTGAAGTAGGCTCCAGGCTCTGAGCTGTCAGCACAGAGCCGGACGCAGGGCTCAAACTCACAGTCGTGACCTGAGCCGAAGTTGGATGCTTAACTAAGCCACCCAGGCGTCCCCAGATACACTTATTTGTATTATCTGCTGTACAAATAAGAACATATACAGATAGGAACAAGGGTGACAGGGGCAAGGAAGAGATAAAGGACAGGAAAAATAAAAATTATATAATGGGAGAAAAGAACTACAATCTACTAAACTCATTTTTACTCCTGAAACCTGTTAAGCTATAACAACATATATTAACGTATATATATTAACACATATATATTATATATACATATATATTATGTATACACATATATATTATATATATATAACATAATGCTCCCAAAGCATGTTATGCTGTATTAAAAATCAGATTTATAAATACTTTTTCCCTATACATTATAAAAATTACAGTAAGTAATAATTTGCTTTTAAGCACATATGTAGGGATCCTTTACAAAATATATTTTAGATCATTTAATACAAGGAAAGAATGTCAAATGAAGATTACAATTTTACTCACTTTTGCTCCAACACTGCAACTGCCAGTGCTTCCAGTGCTCCCACTTGCAACTCCTGTAAATCTAGCTTCCAATAATTCTTGCCTTCTTGGATCCAGACTATGAAGCTCATCCATTGCAACTATTAGGAAAAAAAAACAAAACAAAAAAAAACATACACATATATATCTTCATATACACACAAACACAAATACATAGACATGGTTAGTTGAGATGTCAATATAAACTTAATGAATCAATTCTACAAACAGATGAGAGAGACTTTAAAATTTTTGTCCTGTCCCACACTCATTTAACAAAACAATCTACAGTGGATTTCCAACAATTTTGACTGCAATCCACAGTTAGAAATATATTTTCCACACATCAGTACACAGACATATACATACATATATTGAAAAATTCCGGGGGTGCCTACATGGCTCAGTTGGTTAAGTGTCTGACTCAATCTCAGCTCAGGTCATGCTCTCACAGTTCGTGAGACCGAGCCCCACGTCAGGCTCTGCACTGACAGCGTGGCACCTGCTTGGGATTCATTCATATTCTCTCTCTCTCTCTCTCTCAAAATAAATAAATAAATATACTTTTTAAAAAATTCTACAAATACTTCTTACCACATGCAGTGCACTCGATTATTTTCTATTTGTCTATTAGAAAAGAGAAAACACTGGTTGTGAGCTATTAAATTGATTTCATGAGCCATTAATGGACCATGGGTCCACAGTCTGTAAACACCACCCTCCTAGTAAAATCTCCCTATTCTTAGCTTATACAGAATTTTGACACTAAGTAACATTAGTAATTATTTTGTTTATATATACCTTATATCTGACTACATTTTCAACTGGGAAGAATTCTTTTGACTGTCACATCGCAAAGATTTTTTGGACATTGGATAGTTTTCAGTTTCTATCAAGTACATGAAAAACATACATATATTAAAAAAAGATCATTGAAGTAACATCTATTACTAAACAATCACTGGAGAATTAAGGGGGAAAAATTAACATCCTCATGCAATTGTTAGTATGTAGACTAAAGCATCACAAACTCTAACCAAAGTGCAATTAAACTTGTAAAATTCTTTTATTTATGTCTGTCAATTCTCTACTGATAAAACCTTAGAACTAACAATAAATGAGTGGTTCTCAAAAGGAACAAGGAAAATACTATCAGAATCCCAAATCACATGTGGACATTTTCAAACTACTCTAGACCCCTTCCACATATTCTGGCATTCCTCTATCTTAAAGGCTAACAATTATTCCTAAAGATCTTATCTTTTAAAATTCCTTTCCTTACCTCTCATCTTTATCTGGACATAAGACTAGATGGATAACGACTATCCTACCATGCTTACTTGCATCTCTGTACCTAAATATATCTTTCCTGCCCACTCTTCTTTCTTTCAACTCAAAAAGTAACTATGTTTAAAAAGCTAAAGCCTTCAATTTTTGCTTTTCATCCTATTCCTTCTTGATATCCAAGGGATCTCACATTTGCATATACAGACCTAAAACTATAGATTCTTAGAAGAAAACAGGGGAAAGCACCATGATCTTGGATTTGTCAGTGATTTCTCAGATACGAAACCAAAAGCACAGGCAACAAAAGAAAAAATAGGTAAGTTGTAATTCATCAAAATTAAAAACTTTTGTGTATCAAAGGACACTATCAAAAAAGCCAAAAAACAACCAACAGAATGGGAGAAAATTATCTGCAAATCATATACCTCATAAAGGACTAATATCCAGAAATAAATCCTACAACTCAACAAAAAACAAACAGCCCAACAACAAAAAACAAACAACCCAATTTTAAAAATGGGCAGAGGATATGAATAAACATTTCTTCAAAGAAATACAACTGGCCAGAAAGTACATGAAAAGAGGTTCAATATCAATCATTAGGGAAAGGCAAATCAAAACCACAATGAAGTATCACTTCACATGCATTAGGATGCTTATTACCATAAAACAGAAAATAGCAAGCATTACAAAGGATATGGAGAAATTTGAACCCTTGTGCATGGCTAGTGGGAATATAAACTGGTACGGCCACTATGGAAAACCATATAGCAGTTCCTTAAAAAATTAAAACATAGAATTACCATATGATCCAGAAAATCCACTTCTGAGTATATATATACCCAACAAAAGTGAAAGCAAGAACTGGAATAGATCTTTGTACATCAATGTTCATAGCAGCATTATTCACAACAGCCAAAAAGTAGATGCAACCTACATGTCCACTGATGAATGAATGGATAAACAAAATGTAGTATATGCAAAGAATGGATTCTTCAGCATTAAAAATGAAGAAAACTTTGACAGAGGTCACAACACAGATAAACTTTGAAGACATTATGCTAAGTGAAATAAGCCAAACACAAAAGGACAAATACTATGTAATTCCATTTATATGAAGTTCCTAAATAGTAAAATTCACAGACACAGAAAGTAGATGGTGGTTGCCAGAGGGAGAGGGCCATGGTGGAATGAGGAGTTAAGTGATCAATGGATACAGAGTTTCAACTAGGGAAGACAGAAAAGTTCTGGAGATGGATGTTGGTGATGATAGTACAACAATGTGAATGTACTTAATGGCACTGAGCTGTACACCTAAAAAATGGTTAAAATGGTAAATATTACATTATGTACATCTTATCACAATTCTTACAAATAATTTTTTAAAAATAAATAAAAAGGACTTCAAATTTTAACATAAAAATTAAAAGGCAAGCAAGAGACAGGAAGAAAATATTTGCAAAACATTTATGTGCTATATACTATTTCTACTCTTTGGCTTAGTAATGGGTTGATGGCCCACTGAAATTTAGCAAGGAAGATGAGAACCTAAGTCCCTGCTTTGACCCTGACCAACTAATAATGTATTTTGTTTCCGACTGTTTTTGTTTCTTAGATATATAGCTTCCTCTAGACCTCAACACTTCCCCATGAGGTCCTACAGGAAGCTATACACTCAAGGAAAAGCAAACAAACAAACAACTAGTTTCTAACCAAAACTCCTTACTAGGGGTCCCAACCTCATTATAGTCCTTAACACCTTCTAACAAGTTTTTATGACATTTTAATAGCAATATATGCAAGAACCCTTGGTATAATTCATAACAAATAATAGATGCATAACAAATATTAGTGTACTCCTCTAAATAAAAATGTAACCTTGAATACTAAAGCCTTGCTTCCCAAAATGCAGTCAATGACCAGTAGCATCTATTCTCACCTCAGATGCTTATAAGAAATGCAATATCTTAGGTCCCATACCAAACCTACCAAATCAGAATCTGCATTTTAACAAGACCCTGAGGTAATTATTATGTGCACTCATGTTTGAGAAGCACTACTTTAGAATCTGGGTTCTCAAACTTTTCTGAAAAGGGCCCAATCGTAAGTATTTCAGTCTTTGCAGGCCAATAGGCAAAATCATGTAGATACTTACATGAGAGAGAAAAACTTACTACAAAATTTTTACTGATAAATTCAGGATATAATAATAACAGTATAATACTTTTTAATGTTATAAAATAGAAGTCAGTTAATGAAAAATAATGGAATTGGGAAGTGGTAACATTTTACTTAATTTGAGTTTCCAATCATCAAAATTTATTGCAAATACTCAACTGATAATGTTGATCAGGTTTTGTGTTTATCTTTGAACTGTTTTGTTGTTGTTGTTGTTGTTGTTGTTGTTGTTGTTTTGACGCATAGGTACTGCTAAATACTGAAATCAACCCACAAGCATATGATTTTAATTGAGTATATTCATTACTTTGAAGGCAGCTACAGAAGTCTCTTGGATTCTTCCTTTGATATTTACCTTTCAATGTGTTATTACACTACAGATTAATCATTTCCAATTGAAGGTTAGGTAGAAGTTCCTCAAATGCACAATTAAGTGGATTTTGAGATATGGAAACTTTCTTTGCACTTGCATCAATGTCTGAAAAATGCTGCTGGAGCTGTATTTTATGATGAAAAATATATTAATGCAAATTCATATGGGAATGAAGATCTCACTTTGACAGTATAAGAAATGTATAAAGCAGCTTGATGTTACTTGTGATTTCAAACATCAGTTCCCACTGAAATGACTTCACTGCAGCTAAATTTCACATGAAAGCACTATTTTGCCTCATAATTTTAGATCTGATTTATTTAAAAATATTTCCAAATCTCCAGAAAAAGCTAATTTCAAAGCCAATCAGTATTTGACTAGTGGTTAAAGGCCATCTGCTTCATTCAGAAAAATTTCAATCTCAGTCCTAAACTCAAAAAATTGCAAAAAAATTTACCACTGCTAATAAGCCAGTCAAGATATTCAGCTTCTCTATGTCTAACAAAAATTCAGGCAGCTGATGCTAGTTAAATCCATGAGAGCAAATGAAGTTCACCACTGACAAACTGATTCAAGAACACAGAATGAATTCAAATTATTTTCTGCAAAGTACCTACTGATAAATAACACAACAAATAACCATAGCTTTGAACCTCTCCATTTGTACAAGCCTTGTAAAGTTGTCCAACTAAGCCTTTTTCTGTTCCACACATATTTTTACCACCATCAGTTGTAGCACATCTTAGCAGATTCCACTTCAGATCGTACTAAAGTATTTTCTCAACTTCAAAATATTCTCGTCTGTAGTTGCTCTCCACAGACTATTCACAGAGGTTAACTATTCTGTCACTTCAAATCTGGCATTGACACCTTGAATAAACAACTGAATAGTCTCAATAACATCTGTTCACTCATTAAGAGCCAAGGAAAACCATTATAAATTACTTGCCTTGTTGTTGTTGGTTTTTTGTAATGTTTATTTTTGAGAGAGAGAGAGAGAGAGAGACAGAGCATGAGCAGGAAAAAGACACAGAATCTGAAGCAGGCTCCAGGTTCTGAGCTGTCAGCACAGAGCCCGATGCGGGGCTTGAACCCACAAACCATGAGATCATGACCTGAGCTGAAGTCGGACACTTAACCAAATGAGCCACCCAGGCGCCCCACTTGCCTTGTTTTTTTAATACACTATTAATGTTACTTCAAATGTCGTCAATTCTTAAATCAAGTGTTCTTGCCCAAAAAAATCTATGGTCTAAAACAAGTTTTTGTCCGCTGCCTCCCGCCCCCCCCCCCCCCCCCCCCCCCCGCCGACACATTTCTTTGCTACAATCAAACACAATTTAATTAACTCACCATCAGTAAATGGCTTTCCTTGCTTGGCTAACAAATGAACCACTTGGAAACTTATTTTGGTGGCAGTCTCATTTTCAATTTTTATTTTTATGAAGAAATTATGCTGTGATAAGATATTCCATTTTAAATTGACTGTTACTTTAAGAAAATTGAGGGTTGAAAAAAAAGAAATATAGAAATAAAGAGAGAAAATTGAGAGTTGAGAAGTGTGGTGTATGCTTAGTCTAATAATGTCAACATATATTCTTCTCTAACAGCTACAGTGTCACTGCATAATAAAAAAAAAATGTTTTGCTCTGATTCAACAAAATAATACACACTCCACTGTGCCTTAAAAGTATGCCACTCATAGTCCATTTTTCTTTCTTTTCTTGTTTTGACATGATAGATATGCACTGGTATAAAAAAAATAAAAGAAATATCGCAGGCTGGCAATACACATGGCACTCAAACACCATCAAGTTATAACTGCAGCACTGAAATTTGTAGTGCACCAAGAGCTGTATGAAGTGCTGAGAATGCCATACAGGGTCTCTGTCACAACTACTCAGCTCTGCCATTAAAATGCAAAAACAGCTGTGTTCCAATAAAACTTTATTTATGGACACTAAAATTTGAATTTCACATGTCACAAAGTATTATTCTTTCAATTTTTTTAACCATGCAAAAATAGGCAGTTTGCAGACTTGTTATAGCAAGTACATTTCAAAGATTTTAATCTTTTATGGACTCAAACTATCACTTCTGACACTTATCCAAAAATTTGGTCCTAATTACAAGAGGTGCGATTTTCTGAAGAATATGTAATTTCACTATAATCCATTAAATTCTTTATTATATGATAAATGTTTATACTTTTGAAAAAGAAACAAAAGCCACTATAAAGACCATACCATCCTTAAAGAATACCTGTCTCTAAATAGAACCACATGACTCATAATTATGCTACTATTCTTACTACTCAATAAAATTTATTATAAGCCCAAAATTTCACATAAAAAACATAACAAGATATCACTACCTGAATTAGAAATCACATCCCATTCTATAAAGAAAAATTTTAGGGAAACATAAATGAAAGCCACAATTTTACACAGTTTGTCATGGCCCCTTCTAATAAACATTTCTCTCTCCCTCTCTCTCTCTCTCTCTCTCTCTCTCTCTCTCTCTCTCTCTCTCTCTCTCACACACACACACACACACACACACTCACTCACTCACTCAATAAATTTTACTTTTTATAAAACTATAGTCTCCAAAGGTGACCAGTCTAAAAAAAAGGATGTATTTGGACACAGTATTAGTTCTGGTTAGTCAGCATTACTTTATAATTCTATCACCTTTTTTATAACAAGGAATCTACCTTTCATTGTATCATTTTTAATTACCTTAAGACTTCATCTTCCTTGGCAGATAGTCAAAACAAAATCACGGTATCTAGAAAGCATGTTTTCAAAAGGTTAATACCAGTTACTAAAAAGTAAAGGAAATGAGTTTGTTCACTTAGACCTTCCTAATAGATTCAGCTGCTACTAAGCCATTGCCTCACATTTTTAAATTTAAAACTTCCTGAAGTCTGAAAATATTTTAATTCATTCCAGATTTTAATTGTTACTTTTTATATTTCATCTGATAAGCTGATTTATACAGAACAGTTAAGGTCTTTGTTCTATTAATACTTTTCACATTATGCCTGATAAGGCAAAGAACTCTGATTAAAAACAGAAACACTATGATAAAGTTAGAAATTATTTTCACAAGATAAAATATTCCATTTAAATCATTCCTTTTCATTAGTTTTTTAATGCATTTGAAAATTTAGGACACAAAAAGAATTTAAGAAATCTACACTGTTCAACACTCCAGAATTACCTCCAATTCTTGTCTTTAAACATCCGTTTTATTTTTTAATATTTCTTTCTTTCTGAGAGAGTGCAAGCGTGCGTACATGTATGTGCAGGGGAGGAATAAAGAAGGGGAGACAGCATCCCAAGCAGGCTCCACACTGTCAACGTAGAGCCCGATGCAAGGCTCTAACTCAGGAACACTAAGATCGTGACTGAGCCTAAATCAAAAGTCAGACTCTTACCAACCACCCAGGTGCCCCTAAATACCATTTTAACATGGTTGATAGAATATATCTATTTTC
The DNA here is from genome assembly GCF_024362965.1 of Panthera pardus. Classification (NCBI taxonomy): domain Eukaryota; kingdom Metazoa; phylum Chordata; class Mammalia; order Carnivora; family Felidae; genus Panthera; species Panthera pardus. The sequence goes on along the minus strand of NW_026526655.1, from coordinate 61,601,448 downwards.
ATATACAGTATTTTCTATCACATATTTAGTGAACATACCTATAATTTTTGTTGAGTATATCGCATTTCAACATTTATTCCATGGCTTGATTTCCAATTTAAAACCAAATATCCTGGGGCACCTGCATGGCTCCACTGGTTAAGCGACTGACTTTGGCTCAGGTCATGATCTCGTGGTTTGTGAGTTTGAGCTCCATGTCGGGCTCTGTGCTGACAGCTCAGAGCCTAGAGACTGCTTCAGATTCGGTGTCCCCCTCTCTCTCTGCTCCCTCCTGTCCCCCACACTCACACTCTGTCTCTCTCTCCCTCTCAAAAACAAATAAACATTTAAAAAAATCAAATAAACAAATAAATAAAACTAAATATCCTAATTTTTTGGTAGTTAAATCAACATGTTAAATAGCTATCATAAAAGTAGCCCAATTTCCTTCATAACCTTTTCCCCCCATGAATCTAATAAAAACATCTCCCACATTTTTTCTAATGATTTTAAATATTAGCATTTGAAATTTTAATCCATTTAGAGTTTAATTGTCTATCACTAGAATTTTTTCCAAAAGAAAATGTTATACAACTTCTTACAAATGCAACCTCTCCCAGTGATTTGAAATATTTTTCTGGTCATCTATCATATTCTCACATAACCATGGGTCTGTTTTTGTATTTTATTCTGTTTCATGAAACTATTTCTGAGCCATATACATTTATCCATCTACCTACACAAATACATATGTACTGTACACATATACATAAATATACTCACACCAAATATTTCATGTAGAATGACTTAAAGAGTAAGCATAGAAAGTCAAGTTCCTCAATCTAGAGCACACATTTAGTTATACAAGCCTGTGGTTAAAGAGAAGACAAGTCTGATCTAGAATCACACTCCAAGTCAGATTAATACCTCAGCTTATCTTTAAGATACTTAGTCATTTTAAACAGTTTTGTTGTAACCCTTACAGCAAAGAATTCAGACATACTGAGACCAAATTATTCAGAAAAGGAAATATAGATTACATCAGGGGTAAAGCAGAGAGTTCTAGTTTTTGCTTCTCTATCCTATCACGACCTTAGAAAACGAGTAATAATTTAATTTCAATTTTACTCTTACAAATTAAAAAAACAGGGAGCCTGGGTAGCTCAGTCGGTTAAGCATCTGACTCTCGATTTCGGCTCAGGTCATGATCTCATGTTTTGTGGCTTCGAGCCTCTCTACTCTGATAGCGCAGAGGCTGCTTTGGATTCTCTCTCTCCTTCTCTCTCTGCTCCTCCCCCACTTGCATGTGTACGCACGCGCACTCTCTCAAAATAAATCAATAAAGATTTTTAAAAAATAATGTCTGACAGCTTTTTTCCCAACAAAAATGAACACAGACAGGTTGTATAAATATGGCCAAGTTCCTTAACCATGTTTTAACTTTTTTTATATGTAAAATGGATAATAAATGTAACTTAGTTGTTAGAGTAAAACAAGTGTATATGCAGAGTTTTAAACTAAATCTGTCACTTAGTAAGTATTCAATAAAGTGTGAGCATATATGTATGCTACAATACAACTGCTTACTGAAGATTGACCTATTTTACACACACACACACACACACACACACACACACACACACACACACTCCCTTCTAGCTTTCTCCCTGAGGTTAGAATTTCTGGTATCTAAAACGACATGTACTTCAGTGCCTAAATTTCTCCTGTTAATGTCAAAGTAATATAACTCCTATTCTTCTACCTTCATGTTTATAATTACTTGCTGTTTTTAAAACCAATCTCTCTCATGTACACACATGCATATACATATAAATGTGTGTAGATATACACAGACACATAAATGTATTTTTATATTAGGCTATTTCTCTATTTTAACATATAGTTCTCATTTTAAAGATAATATTGAGATGCTGAGAGATAAGTCATATTACCTTTTGTTAGAACTTAAACCCACTCAGCTAAGCACCCCTATCCCAAAAGAGCAGTAAGAGTATGGTATGTGTGGTGTGTGGTATGTGTGTGTGTGTGTGTGTGTGTGTGTGTGTGTGTGTGTGTGTGTGAGAGAGAGACAGAGAGATGGAAAGGAAAGGAAGGGGGGAAGAGAAAGAGACAGAGAGAACACATGTGCTTGCTCATGTAAAAAGGAATGTTTTCTGAGAAATCTCCAAAATAGGCATTTGGCTGAGACTTGACCTAGTTCACTTTCTTCTTACTACCACAAAGTAAACTGGTATCTTATCCCCAACCTAAGTACTAATTACTTAAGAATCTTTTTTAGTTTCATGCCTTTTCCCATTATTAATGTAATACATGCTGGATGAAATGATACAGAAAACTAAAACTGAAAGGCCCAATACTCCCTGTCTCCCAAAATCCCACTCCTCAGAGGTAACCATTTTGATATACCTTCAAAAGGACAGTGATGATTTACTGTCCCACACTACTCCTTTTTGGTCTGTTCTATCCCAACAAGGCAGAGTGAAAGAAGGGCTACCGAAAGTTACTTCATATGGTCCATATGCATCAGGGAAATAAATCTCTGACAAGGAAGGAAGTTGCATTCACTCTACATAAGCAGTCCAAGTTGAGCACTACCTACCCATTAACACACTTCTTAAAACAATGTATTATAATAAATAAGGATAAAATATCTTAATGTTTACACAGTGATTTCAACATAAGTATTATTTTACCAACATCATCTCTATCATATCCTCAACAAGACTCCTAAAATGGATTTCTGTGGAAACTTATTGTAGCAATACAGCTTTAGGGTTAAGAACATGGGTTTAATCAGACTGAGTTCAAATCCCAGCTCTGTCCTAAAATCCTGGTAATAACAGAGCCTACTTCACAGGATTCTTATGCAAATTAAATGAGATGATACTTGTAAGCCTTGTAGCAGGTTCCTGGAATATACAGCCTCCACAATTTTTACTTAACTATAACTGAGTGCTAGAAAAGTAAGCAACTTGCCCAAAAACACACACCAAGTTAAGTCATGTGAGAAGAGAAAGCAACAAAAGAATATTAACAAACAGTGGAGTATCCTAATTTACTCACTTTCAATTTCTCTAGCCTAAGTTTTCAAATAAAGAAAAAAAATACTAAAGTCTTTAAATTAATAAACCCAAAAGATTCCCAACAAAACAAACCAGTCTGCCTAGGAACCCTACCTGCTCTCAATGCCCACACAGACATGTTTAACATAAATTATCCTGCTCAATGAAAATAAAAACACACTTAGCCATCATTCCCAACTCTAAATTGTTATACAACTCCAGAGTATGCCAACAGTTTAGATGCCAGATACATAAATGTGTGTATAAACCCATTAAAATCATAACGTTCCTCTAGAAAGACACATTTCCAAAGACCAAACCACCCAACAAACAAAATTTTTAAATTTTAGTAATATTTCCTATTACCTGCAACCTTAATAGAAACACCAACCTGCAATTCCAGATAAATATGTAAACTAAGAAAATCAGTTTTAACAAAGGATGAGAAATTATAATTTTTGACAGACTGAACCATATGCAGCTATATCAAAACATTTTTAATCTACAAAATGGGTTCATACGGTTCAACCTATGTACTCGATGACCTGAATGGCCTAAAGTATAATCAATCCCCTCGTATCTTTACAAATGATTATGACTGCCATTTTTCAGTTTTCAGTGATTCAAAGAAACTATGGGTCACATCATTCTCATACATCTTTTACTTGTGTATTATCTCAAAGCTGCCAAAACAGTGATACATGCAAAGCCTTATTAAGTATAAGGCTTAAAAGGTAGCATTAATATGCAATGAAATTAAATAAAAATATGTTTATAATTTATCTGAAGCTTTGGCCCTCAAATTTTACACCATAATGTTCCAGCAAATCTATACATTTAAAACCTCTGACTTATACCAAGTTTTCTTTCTATTATACCAATTTTCTGACTTAACATTTCCCAATATCAAGCTATCTGCCTTATGAAAAAAAGGACATTATCTTTATAAAATAAGGACAAGAAGCAATTTCACTCCTTTCCCTTTTTACCACTGGTCACGAACCCCAAATTGCCCACAATAAAGAAAAACACAAAAATGTAAAAAAATTGGAGCCTAAAATTCCCACCCATAATCCTACTACCCAAAGATAACCAAAGTCAACACCATTCATGTTTATTTTCTCCCAGTCTTTTTTCTATATACTTTTTATCCAACAACTAACATTATACTTCATAGTAGCCCCTGGCATTCAAAAATGTTTCCATGTTCATAATATCAACCATTTGCAAAAGACCCTAAAAGTAATGACATAATAAAATTATCATTTTTGAAGTGCTGCTAAATGAGACACTTCTATAGCCTCCACCCATTCAATTCTCAGTTTGGGTTTGATTTTCCTTATCTATAGTCATATACCTAGAAAAATCACAGTTACCCCAACCCCCACCCCCGACCACCAAAAAACTATTTTGTTTTTGAAAAATCTTTCCCCCAAATAAACCCAATTAATAACATTAATAATGAAAATGGCAGTGGCAGTTCTTTGCCATAAAAAAGCTTCAGATAAATTATAAATTTATGTATTTAATTTACTGCATATTAATGCTACTACCCTATGCAGTATACATGTTTTAATGAAATTTATTTAAATTTCCTACAAGCAACTTAAACTTTTGTATTAAAACTGATGATTGTCAAACTGTGTGATGGGTATATTAAGGTTCATTGCAATATTCATCCTACTTCGATAAATTAAAAGATGTTTCCATAACAAAAAATTAACAATTTTTTATATTTTCCTACATTCCTATGAAGGAATTTATCTTCTCTTCACAAATTTCAGAACTAAAAGCAGAATCTGGTAGCCATCACTGTCAAGATTCTACACTAATTACTATTTTATATCTGCTGTTCTTACAAAAGCAATTTTCCACATTATGACATGTTTTCATGAACATTATTTCATGACTACCTAACATTCCATTAAATGGATGTACAGTAATATATTTAATTATTTCTCTACCACTGGTGATTCAAGCGTTTTCTAATTTCTTGCTATTGAAAACAGTGCTGCAACAAACATCCTTCTACCTAAAATGCTTTGTTTGGATTAGATTTCCTTAAAACAATGACTCCCAAGGCGTAGTAGGAAAACTACTATGTAAGTATTCATTTATCTCTCCCAGATCCACCTCAGCAATCTCCATCCAGAGTCAAAAGGTAACTGCAGAAATGAGTTAACCAAGCATAAGGATGCGATCTTTAGAAAGGCCTGCTGCAAAGAAATCCCCACTTTCCATAATTGATAGGAATTATGTGCCTGACCAGTGCCTGAACTGGTCGTGGAAATAATGTGGTTGGTATAGGGTAGGAAGAAGGTATCCCCAATAAAAACCTTGAAAGCGGAGGCTCTAGTGAACTTCCCCAGATAGGCACACTGCACACTTGTTGCTGCACTCTCATGGGGGAAGAGTGTGTACTCTGCGTGCCCCCTCTAGTGAGGGAGAGAACTTAAGGAAGCCTCCATATGGATTCCTCTACTCCTGCCTATGTATTTTCCCTTAAGATCCAGCTATGTATCTTCACTATGTTATAATGCACATCAAAGATGAGTACAACTATATGCTGAGCTCACTAGCCTTTCTAACTAATCTCTGAAATAGAAGTGGCCTTGGGGACACCTGACATAGTATGTGAAGCCCCTTCAGCCTACTTGACCACTCTAAAACAGGCTGACACCACGTTCATAGCCCTAAGTAAAAACTAGAGACTACCCCGCCATTTGAAGTTATGGAGAACCCCAAGTAAAGTTAAATTTCACAAATCTCCCTTCCCCTGTCAAGACAGGGAAACACTGTAGTTCTGAAACTCCCTGGCAAACAGTCATTCTGAGTCTGCAGCTTTATCAACGAGCTGGCATATCTCCTCTTACTAGAAGATAAGTTCCAAAAAAATAGGAACTTGGGGGAGTTTGTTTACTAAAATATCAAGGTGCCTAAAAGAATGCCCTACCACATAGAGACTCTCAATAAATATTTCTTGAATGAATAAATGGATATTCTCAGGCATCCCCAAAATTTCAAACTTAAGAAACCTGGTCTAAAAGACAACCAAATCGGTATTTCAGCTCTACTGCTTTAGTAATTCTCAGCCTCAGTTTCCTCATTCATAAAATGAAAACAACCATGTAACCTACTGGCATGAAGACAAATGCAATACTCCTCCTGGCATATAACAGACAGTAACATGAAGACACCTTATTTAGAAAGCCAAAGAACTACAGTTTCACATAACTCAATAATAAAATCAACATAATAAAAAAATTACTTTAGTCAGGTAGAATATTAAATACTGTCACTTGGAAAGTATTACAGTTTCTATGTTTCTTCCTAATTAGAGATTCCAGGGTGGATTCATGGACACCAGTTAGGAGTCCACTATAGTGATCCAGGTAAGAGGCACTAGACTGAACCAGTGTCACAGAAGATCAGAAAGGTACCCGGGAGATGAAAAAAAAACAGGACTTGGTAGTAGACTGAATGTGAAAAGTAAGGGAAAGGGGAATGTTTCTGGTTTACACATGGATAACTGGCAGTAACAGTAAGTAACTATAAACGGAACTGGTTTGGGGAAACAGATCACGAGTTCCTTTTTGAAGACACTGAATTTGGCGTGTTTTAGCGACAACAGTGAGTTTCTTCCTGCAGGTCTCACTTATCTAGTCACCTGACAATAAACACTAAGGCCCAGTTACCTATTTTATGGGCAATGGTTCCATTATCATTAGCAAAAAGTATGGGGTAGCAGGAAGGAAGAATAGGTACAAAATAAAGCCCAGTTCAATATACAAACAAGTACAAAGGATGAGGAAAAACTGGTTTCACTGACCTTTTAGACATTTAAAAATTCATCCATACTATGGATCACTTACACAATCAGCAGTATTGTAAGTCACTGGGCCTAAAAGAAGACTGTGCTCACACGAATAATTCTATATGATGCATAAAATCAATCCTGTCTTTTTTAGTCATATTATATGTACTTCATCTTCCCAAATTGCTGTTCCTGTACTTTAAAAACAATGATGGGGGGGGGGGGGGGCGCGCCTGGATGGCTCGTCAGTTAAGTGCCCAACTTCAGCTTAGGTCATAATCTTAGGGTTCATGGGCTCGAGCCCTGAGTCTGGCTGTGTGCTGGCAGCTCAGAGCCTAGAGCGTGCTTCAGATTCTGTGTGTGTCTCTCTCTCTAACCTCTCCCACTCACACTGTCTCTCCCTCAAAAATAAATAAACATTAAAAAGAGAGAGAGACAGAGAGAGAGAGAAAGCTGCATTGGAGAGGTAGGATTTGTTCATCAATAGATTGTCCTGTCATAGTAAAAGGAAAAAGTAGTCGCAGATATCATTTACTTAACTATACATTCATTATTACTACTGAGAGGATGAAAAAAATTTCAAATTCACCCAAAATTTTCAAGCCAATTGAAATATTAAAAATAAAAGCAGGGGCACCTGGGTAGCTCAGTCAATTGAGCTTCCAACTTTATCACTCAGGTCATGCATGAATTCACAGTCTGTGAGTTTTAGCCCCAGGTTGAGCCCCGTATTGGGCTCTGCAAGGAGTGTGGAGCCTGCTTGTAATTCTCTTCTCTCCTTCTCTCTGCCCCTCACCCACTCACATGGCAAACACTCTCTCTTAAAATAAATACACTTAAAAAAATAAATAAGAGCAAACAAGAAGTTTCTACTTCTAGTAACGGTGATTAGGTAAATCAGACCAATCTTCTGGCTCAGGAAACTTGAAAAGTTGGACTAATTCTTTTTTTTTTTTTTTTTTAAGTCTACTAAGAGATATCAGGTAATGAAGAATCATGGGGCCAAAGTTCAAGAAAAGAAACTCCAGAGAGTGGAGTCTGATATACCAAGCTTCCCCTATCTGTAGAAGCATCTGCTGATTCTAGAACTAGTGACTTAGAAGCTGAGATGCTAAGCAAAACTTTGGCAATATCACTGGGCCAGCCAGGCAAAAAAAAAAAAAAAAAAAAAAAAGGGGAAATCCAGAGCCTCCCCCAAACACTGCACTGGGATCCCAATCTTGGAGCAAAAGTGAATAGGATTAAAGCCGAGCTTCTAATCTCAATCCTTAAAAGTAGATCAACAGAATCTGAGATTTTACAGTGCCCCTGTATTTCTGCCAAAATTAATGTAAATCCTGTCATAGAAGACTGCCATTATTCTAGGCCCCAAACTATCTCTATGGTTTTTCATTAAAAATGTCCCGAATGCAATTAAAAAATAAAACAACAAAAAAGAAACCCAAGAAAATAACACATGACTGAAAAGCAAATAAAACATGGAACAAGACTCAAAGGGATCTAGATAATAAAGTTACCAGACACCGACTTCCAAATAATTACACTGAAAAGTAAGACTGAGAACTTTGACAGAGAACCTGAAACTAAAAAGAGAACCAAACTGATTTCTAGAACAGTAAAAGGACCTAAGTTAAGAACTCAGCAGATGAGTTTGACACATATTAAACATAGCTTAAGAGAGAATTAATGAGATAGAAGGTATCTCAGAAAAATATACCTTTTATTTTTTTTTTAATGCTTGTTCTTGAGAGAGAGAGACACAGAGTGAAAGTGGGGGAGGAGCAGAGAGAGGGGGAAACACAGAATCTGAAACAGGCTTCAGGCTCCAAGCTGTCAGCACACAGCCCGACGCAGGGCTCGAACCCACAAACCGTGAGATCATGACCTGAGCCGAAGTCGGATGCTCAACTAACTAAGCCACCCAGGCACCCCAGAAAAATATACCTTTTAAAATGTACATTAGGAATAAAAACATGAAATACAGAAAAAGGCATAAGAAATATAAGGCACACAGTAAGAAAATCTAATACACGTATAACTACAGTTCCAGAAGGAGAGAAGATGACAAGGCAGAAGAACTATTTGAAATGGTATGGGCTAAAAATTTCCCAAAACTTATAAAAGCCCTCAGCCATGCTGTCCAACAAAATATTCTGCAGTGATGTGATGAGGGAGCATAAGGCAAGCTGACACCCCACAAACCACTCCCCTCCCTCACTAAAAATGGGATATGTGTGATATTCCTCAGGTACTCCTGGCTGCCCAAGAACAAGGGAAAGGACAGAAAACAATTGGTTAAACTGACAGAAGTTCCATCAGTTTACACATATCTATCAATGGCCTCATCTCCAAGAACTCTCTACTATCTTAATTATAATGCTTTGCTAGAGGGAAAAACAACCTTATTAGCTAGGCCTCCAGTAATCTGTTAAATCCTCTTTAGCATATGGAAATCCTTTCAAGAAATTTCCTCTTGGGGGGTGGGAGGGAGGGGAGGGTGGGTGATGGGTATGGATTGAAGAGGGCACCTTTTGGGATGAGCACTGGGTGTTGTATGGAAACCAATTTGACAATAAATTTCATATATTGAAAAAAAAAAAAGAAATTTCCTCTTGACTTTATCTCCCCCAAATCCACAGTATATAAGCAGTCACTCTTCACAAACCCAGTGCAGCTCTTTCTGCCCAGGCTCCTGTCCCCATGCTTTAGTAAATTACCTTTTTGCACCAAAGACAGGTCATCTCTACACTCCCACCCCACCAACACCCCCAAACCTCATCAGAAAGGTTTTCCATCTGCCAGTAAGGCAGCCAATAACTACATATACCTACTGAGTACTTGAAAAGAGAGGAACTTAATTTCTAACTTCTTAAATGATCATTTATCATTTAAATACCCACATATAGGTAGTGGCGCACTGGACAGTACAGCCACAAGTCACAGATCTAAGAAGTCCTACACACACCAAGTAGATGAAAAGAAAAGCATACCTAGACACATCATGGTAAAACTGCTTAAAGCCAAAAATACCGCCCGGTCCCCCCAAAACCTGGAAAGCAACCAGAAGCTGCAAACTAGATTACCATCAAAGGAGCAACAATAGGACTGATAGCTGACTTTAGAACAAAACAATGGAAATCAGGTCTCAATTGGATAATACACAATGAGCTGAATGAATGAAAAGAACTACCTATCTAGATTTGATGTCCTGTCAAAACAAAAACTTTTCAAGAATAAAGATGGGGAAAAGACTTATGAGATAAGCAGTAACAGAGAATTCCACACCAGATAGGCCCAAATAGAGTAAACACTAAAGAGCATTCTTCAGGAAAACAGAAAATCAACTCAGCCTAAAAAAAAAAAGTAAATGCAACATCACTATATAAAACACTAATATCTTATGGATGGCTAACATACATGTAGAACCAAACTATACAGTAATAATAGTATATAATTCAGAAGAGGGAAATGTACAATTCATTTTTCCAAAGTTATTGCATTGGCCAGGAAAATGAAAAAATACTGACTTACACTGCACTTTACTAACTCAAGGAGGTATGTATATATGTTAAGTTTAATTTTTGAGAGAGAGAGAGTGCAAGCGGGGGGGGGGGGGGTGGGGGAGGGGGGAGGAGCAGAGAGAGAGGGAGAGAGAATCCCAAGCAGGCTCCATACTGCTAGTACAGAGCCCCAATGAGGGGGGCTTGAACCCACAAACCGTGAGTTCACGACCTGAACCAAAGTTGGACACTTAACTGACTAAGCCACCCAGGTGCCCCAAGGAGGTATATTTTAATTTCTGGGATAGCCACTAAAAAAAAAATTAGGATAGGGGCGCCTGGGTGGCTCAGTCGGTTGAGCATCTGACTTTGGCTCAGGTCATGATCTCACAGTCTGTGGGTTCAAGCCCCACGTCGGGCTCTGTGCTGACAGCTCAGATCCTGGAGCCTGTTTCGGATTCTGTGTCTCCCTCTCTCTCTGCCCCTCCCCCACTCTTACTTTGTCTCACACTGTCTCTCAAAAATAAATAAATGTAAAAAAAAATTTTTTAATAAAAAAAATTAGGATATAACCATTAAGCCACCTGTGGGGAATTGTCTGAAATTAAAAATAATAACAATCCAAAAGAAAGTTCAAACAAACAAGGAATAAACAGAATTAAAAATATCAATTTAAACCCAAATATATCAGTCAGTATATTAAATGTAAATTTACCCAACATTCCAATTAAAACAAACATGGTCAAATCAAACTAGTTATTTTTTAAAGAACGTATGCTACTTACAAGAGACAGCTAAAGTATAAATAAGTTGAAAGTAAAAGCATGGAAAAAGATTTACCATTCAAACATTCAGTAACTGAAAGCTAGTGTTATCTGTCTTAACACTGGATAAAATAAACTACATGAAATACACTAGGCAAAACACATTACAAGAGATAAAGAGAGGGGCGCCTGGGTGGCTCAGTCGGTTAAACGTCCGACTTCGGCTCAGGTCATGATCTCACGGTCCGTGAGTTCGAGCCCCGCGTCGGGCTTTGTGCTGACAGCTCAGAGCCTGGAGCCTGCTTCGGATTCTGTGTCTCCCTCTCTCTCTGACCATCCCCCGTGTATGCTCTGTCTCTTTCTGTCTCAAAAATAAACAAACATTAAAAAAAAATTTTAAAAAAACGAGATAAAGAGAAATATTTCATGATGATAAAAGATATGATTCACCAGGGACATAAAAAAAATCCTTAATTTGTAAAACACCTGTAACAAAAAAATATATGAATACATAATACAAAAAATGACAAACTATACAGAGAGACAAATCTACAATCATTTTGGGACATTTTAAACCTTTACACTCACTTTAAACCTGTTCTGGGGGTGCCTGGGTGGCTCAGTTGGTTAAGAATCTGACTCTTCATTTCAGCTCAGGTCATGATCAAGCCCAGAGTCAGGCTGGGCACAAGCACAGAGCCTCTCTCTCAAAATAAATAAATGCTCACTCTCTCTCAAAGTAAATAAAGCTTTAAAAAAATGTTTTTAAAAATAAAATAAACCTGTCCTTAATAAGAGCAAGCAATCAAAACAAGTAATGATAATTTTAAAAAGAAACAAACTTGACTTAACTGATACACATATTTTACCGCATCTAACAACTATAGCCTCCAAAATTTTGGGAGCTCCTATACAAGGAATATTTACCAAGACCATAGGTCATAAAGCAAGTCTCAAATTTTAAAGAACTGAAATCTTATAAATTTAGTTCTGACTACAGTAGAGCTAGGTCAGAAACCAGAAAAAGCCACTTAAAGTATATAATACTTCTACAAAATGTGTGCTAATCAACTATTTATGTTATTGGTAAGGCTTCCAGCCAACAGTAAGCTATCAGTAATTAAGTTTCTGGGGAGTCAAAAGTTATAGGCAGAGTTTCAACTGTATCAGGGGTTGGTTCCCCAAACCCCTACATAGTTCAAGGATCAACTGTATTTCTGAATAATCCAAGGATCAAGAGAAATGATGGAAACTGTAGAATGTTTTCAGCTGAATGAAATACATACACATACATACATAACATATATCAAAACCTGGGGGAGTAAATTAAAATGGTTAATTTTGGGGGCACCCGGCTGGCTCTGTGGTTAAGCATCTGATTTCGGCTCAGGTCATGATCTCAATGCTCATGAGTTCCAGCCCAGCGTCAGGCTCTGTGCTGACAGCTCAGAACCTAGAGACTGCATCAGATTCTGTGTCTCCCTCTCTCTCTGACCCTCCCCTGCTTGCGATCTGTCTCTCTCTCTCAAAAATAAACTTTTTTTAAAAACTTAAAAATAAAAAATAAATAAAATGGTTAATTGTACGTTATGTGAATTTCATCTCAATTTTGGAGAGAAGGCAAAAAAAAAAAAAAAAAAAAAAATCAGAGAACAAAAGCCAAACCCATGCTTAGGTAACTTGATAACCTCAAACACCTGGGAGGTGGGGAGGAGGGGTAAAAATCCAAGAACTAAGCATTTGTCACAGAAATCTAGAAAAAGAACAGCAAATTAAGCCCAAAGAAAGTCAAAAAAAGAAACAAAAATCAGAATAGAAATCAACCAAACAGAAAACAAACATTAAAGAGAAAGGATGAATGCTAAAAGTTGGCTCCACGAGAAGATGAATAACCGAGTAAGAGGGATCAAGAAAAAAAGAGACAGGACACAGTAACTATCTGGAATGAAAAGAAGACATCATTATAGATACTAAACACAGAAAGATCACAAGGGAATACTATTTACAATTTTATGCATACACATTTGAAATTTTAAATAAAATGTAGGCAATACTAGAAAATACAATTTACCAAAACTGATATGAAAACTGAAACTCTAAAGAGTACTATGACATTATAGAAACTGAAGTCATTATTTACAACTTCTCCAGAGAAAACTCCAGGCCTAGAAAGCTTCCTCAGTGACTTTCTACCAAATATTTAAAGAAGCTTTAATACCCTTCTTACACAAATTCTTAAAATAGTGGTAAAAGAAAAAGCACTTCCCAATTCATTTTTATGAAGATGGGTGTTACCTTGGTACAAAATCCGACAAGAAAATTATAAGAAAGGAAAGTTTCAGACCTATCTCATTCATGTACATAGGTGCAAAAAATACTAAACGAAAAATTGGTTTAAATAATTCACATAAAAAATAATAACAACTCACAGTTAAATTGGATTTAGTCCAGGAATACAAGGTTGGTTTAATAATTAAGGGAATTAAAATAACTCCCCACTTTAAAAAAAAAACTGAAAAGTTAAAATGATTACGTAAATAGATGCAGAAAAAGCTTTTGACAAAACTCAGTATCTATTCATGCTTTAAACAAAAACAAACCAGTAATAGAAAGGAACTCCCTTGATCAGAGAAAGGAAAAATTGTCAAGTACTCATTCTCTCTCTACTTCTAAAATTAGGAGCAACCCAAGAATTCCCACTATAACCAATCTATTCAACACTGTACTGGCAGTTATAGTCACTGCAACAAGGTTAAAAAAAAAAAACCCAAAAAGTATTAGGACTGGTAAAGATGATATTACTTTATCACTCATAAGCCATATGCTTATAGAAAATCAATCTAGTTGAGATAAATTATCAGAATTAAAGCAAGGTTGCTGGTTACCAAGACAATAGGCAAAAATTAAATGAACTTCTACATATCAGCAATAAACAGAAAATAAAAGTTTAAAAGATGCTATTTGGGGCACCTGGGTGGCTCCGTCAGTTAAACTCTTTTTTTTTTTTTTAGAGAGAGAGAGCGAGCATGAGCATGCAAGAGCAGGGAAGGGGCAGGAGGCAGGGAAAGAGAGGGAGGGAGAGAGGGGGAGAGAGGGAGAGAGAGGGGGAGAGAAGGAGAGAGAGGGGGAGAGAGGGAGGGGGGGAGAGAGAGAGAGAGAAAGAAAGAGAGAGAGAGAGAGAGAGAGAGAGAGAGAGAGAGAGAGAGAGAGAATAGCAAGCAGGCTCCATGCCCAGCGCAGAGCACAACACTGAGCTCTCACAACCATGAGATCATGACCTGAGCTGAAATCAAGAGTCTGATGCTTAACCCACTAAGCCACCCAGGTGCCCCAAACGTCCAACTCTTGATCTCAGCTCAGGTCTTGATCTAAAGCCCTGCATTGGGCTCCACACTGGGCATGGAGCCTAATATAAAAAATTAAAAAAAAAAAAAAAGATACTATTTACAATATCAGAAGATAAAAATAAAACACCAAGAAGTGTAATAAAATTATGCAAGATCATTACAGAGAAAAGTATAAAAATATTGAAATGATGAATTTATACTATCGACATGGACTGGAACATTATTGTAAAGATAAAACATTATTGTAAAGATAAAATCAACAGATCCAGCGCAATCTCAAACCCTCATAGATTGGTTTTGGTTTGGTTTATAGAATGTATCCAGAAACAGCCAAGGCAATCTTGAAGAAAATCAACAGAAAATCAATAAAATGTGTATTAATTAAATGTGTTCTAACAAGTTACCATAAACTTAGCAGCTTGAAAAAACACATGTATTATCTCCAGTTTCTGTGGGTCAAGACTCTCAGCACAGCATGGCTCAGGGGGTTCTCTGCTTAGACTCTCACAAGGATGAAATCAAGGTATCAGATAAGCTATGTCTCTGTCTAGACACTCTAGGAGAGAGAATCTATTTCCAGGTTCATTTAAGATGCTGGCAAAATTCAGTTCCAAGCAATTATAGGACAAAGGTCTCCATTTCCTTCCTGTCGGTCAAGCGAGAGCTTCTAGAATACAACCTATTCTATATACAAGAATATTCTGTGCCTCATGGCCCTCTTTTCAAGGCAGCAACAGCAGGCCAAGTCCTTTTCATGTTTCTGAGCCAAATTCCTCTGATCTCTCTTGATGCCCCATCTCTCTTCTGCCTTCTTCCCTTCAGCCCCTTTTGTATTTAAGGGGCCTGAGTGGTTAAACTGGTCCCACCAAAATAATCCAAGGTAATCTCACTATTTTAAGGTTTGTTGCCAATAACTTTATACCTGCAAAACCCTTCAGAGCACTACTGTAGATTAGTATTGAATTGAATAACTGGAGAAAAGAAATCTTGGGAGGACATCTTTAGAATTCCACTTATCAAAAGGCGGGATAGTTTGTTTTAATGGATATCAAGGTAATTATATTTACTGGATATCAAGCTGGTAATTAAAACGGTACTGATGAGGGAGCATAAGGCAGGCTGAGGGCAAAACACGAACTAGCACACACGCACACACCCCAGGTGGGATATGTGTGATATTCCTTGGACACTCCAGGCTACCCAAAAACAAGAAAGGACAAAAAACAAATGGTTAAACTGGTAAAGAGTCTCCACCCGTTTACCAGAAAAAGGCAACCTCATCAACAGCTGAGAAAGTCCAGGACTCCCTATGGTCTTCATGTTAATGCTTTGCCAGAGGGAAAAACAACCTTAGCTTGACAGTTGCTAGGCCTCCAATACTTCGTGACTCTTCAGCATATGATAATCCCTTCAGGAACTCTCCTCCAACTCCGTAAGACGGTCACCCCCACACTTAAAGTGCAGCTCTTTCTGCCCACAGGTCTTGTCCCCATGCTTTAAGTAAAATCACCTTTTTGCACCAAAGACATTTGTTTTTTTGTTTTTACACCAACCAACCAACCATTTAATGTTT
Source organism: Panthera pardus (assembly GCF_024362965.1). Classification (NCBI taxonomy): domain Eukaryota; kingdom Metazoa; phylum Chordata; class Mammalia; order Carnivora; family Felidae; genus Panthera; species Panthera pardus. The sequence continues at coordinate 61,585,388 of NW_026526655.1, read as the reverse complement.
CTGGAGATTGTCCTAAGGGCATACAGCAAATGGAGAAACACAAATTCAAGAAAATATACCAAACTAAGATGAGAACAGCACCTCATCTGAGCCACAAGTCACTCCCATTCACACGTCACAACTATACCAGATGGGTTCTGCATGAGCTCCGCTACCCCAGTCCAAGAGTATAATTTCACCCTGGAGGAGAAGGATGCTGGCATCTCCCACCACCCACCCCACCCCCACCCCCAGCTCCATGTTGCAGAAACTATGTCAGGCAGGCATGGATGAGAAAACTAATGGGTCCCTCTTCCCAACCAATTCCCACTAATACAGCAGAAGCTCTACTCCAAAAATACTGTGTCACAATTGCTCACTCATAAGCAAAACTTCTTTGCCAGGAGGAGCAAGCTGAGAATACTGATTACCATCCTCATCCAGGGCCCTACTCCTACAGCTGGGTGTCAGTTTAAGAGAAGTTATCTCTTTTCTCTATCCCTAACTCCACTGAAGCAAGGCAGAGATTCTTCCCAGGAGGAAAAAACAGGCTGTAAGAACTGAGAGCTCTGTTCTCCACCTAAGGAAACAGACTTTATTTGGCAGATCATAGGGAAGTTCATTCCTAAGGGAATTTTCCAAAACTATGAAGATTTTGGAGGTAAACAACTAAAAAGAGGATTGTAGTTCCATGACAGAAGTAGCAACAAGCAAAGCTACAGACGATCTAGAAGTTTAACCATGAGAATGATGCAAACTGTGAGAAATGCAGTTACCTCTCAAAGCAAGCACAAGTCTCAAAGACTGTCAACCCTTAAGCTTCTGTAGAAACCTGACTTAATGCAATCAGACTGTGGAGCAATTTATGCTCCGGGAAGTTGATGAAAGCAACAGAGCAATCAGCTAGCAATTAATGGAGGCTGACAGCTGAGTGTGATGGCAGTAGAAGCAGACCAGCCAAATGCTTAATGGAAAATCAGGGAAAGACAAAAAGAACAGGGTCAAAATCACAGTCATCTCTGGTAGTCAAGAAGACCATGCACATGCCTTTGAGAGGGCCCAGATGTTGGATTCAGCAGAGTTCAAAGCAGCTATTATAAATATGTTCAAAGAACTAAAAGAAACCATGAAAACCATGTTTAAAGAATTAAAGAAAGGTTATTATGACAGCATCTCTTCAAATAGAAGAGAATGCCAATGAATACAAAATAATTAAATTAAAACTCTAGAGTTGAAATGTACAGTAACTAAAATGAAAAATCCACTAGAGAGGCTGAAGAGCTGATTGGAGCTGGCAAAAGAATCAGTTCTTCTGGCTACACCATACAATAATCTGAGTCTACATGAGAGAACCTGAGTGTCAGCAAAGGCAGCATAATTGCATATTTCTCCTTAATTCTCTTAACCAACTTAAAAAAGTAACCACATACAACATGCATAAAATTCTGTCATTAGGCCTAAAACATTTAGAAATGGGACATCTGATAATAATAGCATAAAGGAGGCAGGTGGAGACAAACTTTATTGGAGTAAGGAAATGACATTAGATAGTAAACCAAATCTACAGAAAGAAATGAAGAGAAGTGAAATGATAAATAAGAAAGTTAGTAAAAAACTATTATATGTACATGTTTTCCTTTCTTATCAGTTTCTTTAAAAGGCAGAAGTTATATGAAATAATTATAATAAGGTGTTTTTTAGTTTGTAACATAGCAATGTGATTTAAAGAAAAGGATGGAGTAGAACTAAATAGAAATAAAGCTTCTATATATCACCAGAATTATAAATCTGAAGTAGATTTTGACAAGTTGTGTAATGTATACCCTCAAGCAATCACTAAGAAAATAACTCAAAAATAATTTAAAAATCATTAAAGGAATTAAAATGTTACACTAGAAAATAATGCAAAAGAATGCAGTAAAGAAGGCACAGAAAGACAAAAAGAGACCCACAGAAAACAAAAAGCAAAATGGCAGATGTAAATCCAACCGTACCAATATCATTATCAAGAGGTAAAGACTGGGGGCGCCTGGGTGGCTCAGTCAGTTGAGCATCTGACTTTGGCTCAGGTCATGATCTTGCGGTTTGTGGGTATGAGCCCTGCGTCGGGCTCTGTGCTGACAGCTCAGAGCCTGGAGCCTGCTTCGGATTCTGTGTCTCCTTCTCTCTCTGCCCCTCTCCCACTTGTGCTCTGTCTCCCTCTGTCTCTCAAAAATAAATAAATAAATAAATGTAAAAAAAAAAAAAAAAAAAAAGAGGCAAAGACTCTAAGACTGGATTAAAAAAGGACAAGATCCGACTAAGTGCTGTCACACTTTAGATTCACAGACACAAATAGGCTGAAAGTAAATGGATGGAAAGACACGATGCAAATAGCAACGATTAAAAAACTGGAGTAGATATACTACTATCAGACAGCGTTTAAAACATTTCTAGAAGTGAAGAGGAACATTTTATAACAAAGGGTCAAGCCATCAGGAGATAAAAATTATAAATATGTCTGCACCATATAGCAGAGCTTCAAAATACATGAAGCAAAACTGGCAGAATCAAAGGAAGAAACAATCCTACAATAGTTAGAAGACTTTAATACTCCATTTTCAATAGAACTAGACAGAAATTAATAAGGAAAGAAAAAGCTTAAATACTATAAACCAACAAGACCTAACAGGCATGTAGAGGATACTCCAACAACAGAACACATATTCTCCTAATGCACACATCAACATTCTCCAGGACAGACCACATGCAAGGCCATAAAACAAGTATCAACAAATTGAACAGGGCTAAAATCAAAGTATATTCTCCAACCACAAATGAATTAAATCAATTACAGAAAGAAATGTGGGAAATCCACAAATATGTGAAAACTAACATACTCCTAAATCAGCAACAGGTCAAAATAAGAAATCAAAAGGAAAATTAGACAACACTTGAGATGAGTAAAAGCAAAAATATAACAAGGGTGCCTGGATGGCTCAGTCGGTTAAGCTTCTGACTTCAGCTTGGGTCACGGTCTCTTGATTCATGAGTTCAAGCCCCGTGTCGGGCTGTGTGCTGACAGCTTGGAGCCTGGAGCCTGCTTCAGATTCTGTGTCTCCCTGTCTCTCTGCCCCTCCCCTGCTCTCACTCTCTCTCTCTCTCTCTCTCTCAAAAAAAAAAAAACAAAAACAAAAACAAAAAAAAAACCTTAATGATGAACTGATAGCTAACTGAGTGCTTAAAGGGAAATTTACAGCTGTAAATGCCTATATTAAAAGCAAGAAAATACAGGAAAACATTTTTATGAACTTGAGATACTTCTTAAATACCATAAAGGGAGGGAAATAGCAGGCCACAGAAAAGGGGAAGTAATAATGAAGAAAAGAATACTTATCCAAAATATAAAAAGAATTCCTTTAAATACATCACTGTTTTTTGTAAGACAAACACCACAAAGGAAAACTGACCAAAAGATTTGAACACTTAACATATGTTAGACACCCAAAAGCCAATAAACTTAGGCAAAAATGGTTAGCTCATCAAGGAAATGAAAATTAGAACCATAAAACCACCTCACACCCATCAGATTAGCAAAAATAAATAATACTAATAAGATGTGGAACAATAGGAATTCTCATAAATTGCTCATGGGAGTATAAATTGTTACAGCCACTTTGGGAAACCAGTAGGATCTACTAAAGGCAAATAAATATCCTATAGGCCAGTAATTTACTGTTAGGTATATACTCAATAGATATTAATAGTACACGCAGAGACAGGTATAAACATGTTCATACAGCATTACTAGTAATAGTCAAGAAGTGGAAACAATCTAAACATCCATCAACAGATTATATAAACTGTGATATAGGCACACAAAGTAACATTACAGAGCAATGAAAATGAACTACAGTTACAGGAATTAACATGGATATCAAAAAACAAAGTATATACTGTGTGAGTCTTATCTATATAAAGCTCAAAACAGGCATAACCAAGTCAGAATAGTGATTTCTGTGGGAAGAAGAGAGAAGGTAGTGACTGATGGGAGAAGGAATAGGGCTTCTGAATGTTCTGTTTCTTTTTTTTTTTTTTAATGTTTTTATTTATTTTTGACAGAGAGAGAGAGAAAGAGAGACAGAACACTAGTAGGGGAGGGGCAGAGAGAGAGGAAGAAACAAAATCCGAAGCAGTCTCCAGGCTCTGAGCTGTCAGCACAGAGCCTGATGCAGGGCTAGAACTCATGAACGACGAGATCATGACCTGAGCTAAAGTCTGATGTCTGAGCCACCCAGGCGCCCCTGAATGTTCTGTTGACTGAGTGAGTAGTAGTAGTTACACAGATCATGGTTTATAATAATTCACTAAGCTAAAATATATTTGTGGGCATTTTCTATATGTCTTATGCTTCAATAAGATAAAGCAATATACAAAATTTAAAAAATCAGCTGCATCACAGCAAAATTAGAGTACTTGAACTTTAAAGGGCAATATCACAAGAAAAAACTTGTGTTGAATTTAATAAAAGTATAAAACTTTATATAATGGAAAATTTACAAATATATAGAAAGAAAAAAATGGAGAAAATGGTCCCATCAAATATAACAACTGACATCACTACCATATATTCTAATGCCTAAGGTAAAAGATATCAAGAAAGATCAGCAATGGGCTCTTGATACAAATACTAAGTTCAAGGGGCGCCTGGGTGGCTCAGTCGGTTAAGCGTCTGACTTCAGCTCAGGTCATGATCTTGAAGTTCCTGAGTTGGAGCCCCACAATGGGCTCTGTGCTGACAGCTCAGAGCCTGGAACCTGCTTCAGATTCTATGTCTCCTTGCCTCCTCTCTCTCTGCCCCTCTCCCACTCATGCTGTCTCTCTTTCTCTCTCTCTCAAAAATAAATAAAGATTAAGAAAATTTTGAAAAATATTAAGTTCACTCTCACTAGCAATCAAGACATAACTGTAATTCCCTTCTCTAGGGAGCACTTTGTTCATACCTCTATGATAGAAATACAATTCCCTCACTTGCTACTTTTCTTTCTTAAGAGAACTTTCCTTCACAGCTGCAAAGGGTTGCTCTATGATCCACAGGAGAATAGTGCTGCCTTGATTCCTGAATGTCCAGTTTCTATTTCAGTCCCCCTGAGGTCTGCGTTCTAAGATATACCCAGCTGTATATCCTTCTAATAGGAAATCTTATTTGCTTAAGTTTTTTTTCTAACAACCAAATGACAAATACCTTGATATAGTATATGCTGCAACTACATCACAGTTCTTCTTTTTATATCGTAAGTTGAAACCTACTAACACAGAGACTGTCTTACTTGATCCACAGCGTGTTTTTTTAAAAGTATATTTTGTAAAAGTACGAATTACTTGTTATGAATTATAGTCTTCCCCATCAGATTGTGACCAAGCTCCTAAGAGGCAGGGACTCTATCATGTATCTTTGTTTTCCCAGTACTAGGCTCTAGGTCCAAAAATACTTGCTGAGTAAATAAACAAACTACACCAGTAAGGTTTCTATAAAACTCTAAAGCTATGACAATTGATTCATAGCTGAGAAGCAATAACAGACATGAAAATCCAAGTTATCCCACTGGGAAGAAATAATAATACACAATAAAATATATGATGCTTAATATTTGTCTCCTTCTACCCAATAAACCAAATCCTTCAAATATACACTAAAGAAGCAATTCAAAGGAAGAAATATTATTGTATGCATAATAAATGCCAAATATTATACAGTGAAATAACAATTATAATTAAGTTTTGGTGTACGTATCAACTAAGTTATGTTAGTATAAATTAAATATATTTATTTAATTATATTATACATTTAATATAATTAAAGTATAATTATGAAACCTACAATACAAGAACACATAGAGATGAGGGAATGTAACCTAAACATTAGTTTTCAATGACTCTCTAATATGAGCTGGTTTTTTTATCCTTGCCTTTCACCTCAAAAGAAAAAATTGACCATTGCGTGAACATACATACACAAACACTAACAGCAGCAGCAGCAAGTAACTTAACCAAGGTCACACAGCTCAGAAGTGACAGAGAATGAATATAAATCCAGGTCTATCTATAGTATCCCACAATCCTAACCCCTGGACTACAGTGCCTACACACCCACCAATAAACACACATTATTAAGCACCAACTGCACATAAAGCAATCTCCTTGGTATACACATAAGAACACATGAAAAAACACAATACAAGGCACTTTTACAATTTTCAATGCAGTGCTTTCAAGTATATTTCTGCATATCGAAAGCAATATGAAAAACAAGATGAAGCATAAACACTGCTAATCCAAATATATACTGCTTGATGCTTGCTTAAATGTTATAAACATGTCTCATAAATTTGATCAATTCTCAAGCCACAGAAAATTACAAGAACTAAAATAATGAAAGTAGCAATTTTGAACAACGTTCGAAATCTGCCTCTGTCAGACACAACTTTACTAGAATTCTTCAACAGCCCAGGGAGACAATCCATGTGAATTAAATGTGCTCCAGCAACAAGGGACCTCTATCCAGATAGTACTTGTTTCTTATTCTTGCCATTTAAATATTTTTTTAAGTTTACTTATTTATCTTGAGAGAGAGGGAGAGAGAGCACAAGCAGGGAAGGGGCAGAGAGAGAATTCCAAGCAGGCTCCATGCTGTCAGAGCGGAGCTGGATGTGGGGCTTGAACCAAGAACTGTGAGATCATGACCTGAGTCAAAAGCAAGAGTTGGACGCTAAACCGACTGAGCCACTCAGACGCACCATTTTTTGCCATTTGAATAAAGAAAAAAATTAAATTCTAAAGCATAATTATATCTATATATAATAGTAATATTTAACATATAATGACTGCTTAATGTGCCACGAATTTCTCATTTAATTCTCACAACCTTGTGAAGTAGTTACCACTAGTATCCCAACCTACAATCAAGAAAATCTATAGGTGAGGCACTGAGAGGTTAAGTAACCACAGTTTAAGTGACAAAATTCAAACGGGAACCCAGGTCTGACAATTGCATGCTTATAACTATTACTTATGTTACACTAACTTACTACATCATAATGCTTTTTACATATGGTATCAATATCCAAAAACTAAGGACAATGCTGTCAACGAGGTCAAAGAAATAGGAGACACTAGACAGAAAGAGGAGTAGGAGCCAAGAGCTTGCAGGATACTGCCACTTACTAGCCTTAGGTTTTTTACTGTATAAAAGCATAAAAGTTTATTAAAATGTTTAAAAGCATAAAACAAAAAGTTTTTAAATAGAGTAAGAGATGCCCAGAAAAAATATAATAAAGCATTTGACAAACTCAATTAGATACATGTTCCTTGTCAGGTTTGCAACCTTTCAATTAAGTGCAAAGCACTGTGTTAATAATATTTAAGCCCAGTACTTCATAGGATGAGTTGAACCTCACCTGCTTCAAAAATACATGCCCATCTCATGCACTGCAGATATATGAACTCAGTACAATCCTTAATATAATATTTGACAACACTCATCAAAAGTCCTAAAATTGTCATATTTTTTGCCCTGACAATTCCACTGAAAACTGTCTTTAAGGGAAAAAAAAAAAAAAAAAAAAAAATCTTTTACTCAAAGATATTTATTATACCACTACATAATAGCCAAAACAATAAAATTTAAATTAAAAATAAATAAAAAGAAAAAAATAACCTAAATAACTACCATAGTTGTTTTTGTTCACCATAATCCCTTTCTCAGGAAAACTACCACTCAACTAATCTGTGTGATCTTAAGGGGATTATCAATCATGATTTTCTGTGGGTTCCCCAACTCACCCTACCCACAGCCACAGTAGCTAGTTACCTTGCAGAACTTCATCTCCCAGGTCCCAGTGACTGGTTAAGAAACTGACAATTAGAAACATCAGCATCACGGGTGTAGGGATGGCTCCGTTGACTGAGCATTCAACTCTTGATTTCAGCTCAGGTCATGATCCCAGGGTCATGGGATCAAGCCCCATGTCAGGCTCTGCACTGAGCATGGAGCCTGCTTAAGATTCTCTCCCTCTCTCCTTCTGCCCCTCACCCCCACTCTCGCACTCTCCCTCTCTAAAATTAAAAAAAAAAAAAAAAAAAAAGCAGCAACCCAAAACTGACTGACATGTGGACATCAGGAAAGGGAAGCTTTCAATTGTCGTTGCTACACTAAAAGGTATGTGTCTGGAAGTTCCAAAAAGAGGCTACAAGAATCCAGAAATGGAAACAGAGACTCAATGCCATTATGTGAAATCTTGAATCTAAGCTATTTCCAAAGCCATTCTAGCCTCTTCCACACATACAATTCCCACTTACATAAACCAATACATTTCTTTTGTTTAATTTACCAAGGCATATGTTAAGTTTTTATCACAGGTAAGCAACAGAACCATGACTAAAACACTACCTAAAGAAGAATGCTTAAGTTAGTAAATTATAGTCCATTCATCCAATGGAATACTGTTGACAAAATAGGGTAACTGTAAGAGCATGCACTCAGGAGCCTAGTCTGAGTCCTGGCTCTGCTACATGTTCTCTATGCGTTCTTCAGTAAGTTACTTAACCTCTCTGGGCCTCAATTTTCTCATCTGTAAAACAGGGATATAACAGAACTTACCTCGTATGATTGTTACAAGTAAATGAGTTACTATTTACAAAGTACCTAGAATAGGGCCTACCATTAATAAGTATATGAATATTTTAAATAAATGAGGGGCGCCTGGGTGGCTCAGTCGGTTAAGCATCTGACTTCCGCTCAGGTCATGATCTCATGGTTAGTGCATTCAAGCCCTGCATGGGGCTCTGTGCTGAGAGCTGAGAGCTCAGAGCCTGGAGCCTGCTTCAGATTCTGTGTCTCCCTCTGTCTCTGCCCCTCCTCTGCTCGCACTCTGTGTGTCTCTCTCAAAAAATAAACATTAAAAAATAAGTAAGATACATAAGTAAAACAAGTAACATACTAAGTTGACTAAATCATATAATTACGATGATATTTTTAAAAACGTGTGCACAGAAAAAAGGAAAAACTGTATTTTTAAAGAGGCAAACATTATATATCCAAAGAGGAAAAAAAAGTGGAACATGCCTCAGATCTTATGAGAGACAGGAGGAATCTGACTGGCCTCATACAAATCCCTATGACCTTCACAAGTGTCACAATATTTTATCATCAGATGGGAAGCACATACACAGTGTCAAGTGTCAATCATAAAATCACACAATGTATCACATTTAACAAAACTAGCGATACTATTAACAATAAAGCTTAAGAATTTAAATCTAGAAAAAGTTTGTCATTACCTCCAGCTGAATCAGTTTCCAAGGAAGGCACAAAGTTAGGAGTGTGACCAGTGAAGAAGAACAAATGTTATCCCAGAAGTCACTCATATTTGGCTTTGTAATGCATCTTTGTAGAATATACACATTTTTGCTTAAATATGGGTATAACTTGTCTTCTGCAGTCCCAACATTTCAGAACTAATAATGAAGCCACAGGAGAAGATTTAAGTTTCAGGGTGCCTGGGTAGCTCAGTGGTTAAGCATCCAACTCGATTTCGGCTCATGTCATGATCACCCAGTTTGTGAGCTCAAGCCCTGTATCAGGCTCTATGCTGAGGGCATGGAGCCTCTATGGGTTACTCTTTCTCCCTCTTTCTCTGTCCCTCCCCTCTCCCCCCAAAAAAGAAACTTTAAAAGTTAAAAAAAAAAAAAAAAAAATTTAAGCTTCATAACCTACCCACTGGATCAGCTCTGTCTTTCCTCATCATGCTTTGAATTCCTATTAACCTAGTCAAATTCTCTGTCTCTCGTTAGATTTACTAAATAATACATATTATCAAGAGATTTTTTTTGTAAGCAATAAAGTAGTTAAAACTAAACACTTTAAAAAATACTTCTTATAGACAAGCCATAGCTTCAAGCCTCTTGCTTCAAGCCTCAAAGCACCTCAACTTTGTTCAGAACCTTATGTACCAGGTTATAAAGCCTCCTGTACTCAGTAGGAAATTCTTTGTTCCAACCCTAATGTTTATTTGCTACGGCTGTGGTGGGCTTATGAGGCCAAATGGGAAGATAAATGGCATTCCAATTTAGATTATTAAACATAAAAATAAGGTTTTTCACTAGTGTACCTCTAACATTTCCCATGAAAGAACTAAACATATCTGAAAAAACGAAATGTAAGATTTGCACAGCTGGCATAACTTTCTAAATTGGGTTGTTTGGTTTGGGATTTATTATATGTGTCGTTTTTTAATCTTATCTTCATACGTGTATAAAAACTCATGCAAAGGGGCACTGGGTGGCTCAGTTGGTTGAGCGTCCAACTTCGGCTCAGGTCATGATCTCGTGGTTTGTGAGTCTGAGCCCCACTTCGGGCTCTGTGCTGACAGCTCAGAGCCTGGAGCCTACTTCAGATTCTCTTTCTCTCTCTCTCTCTCTCTCTCTCTCTCTCTCCCCCCCCCCCCCCACACACACACACACACACACTCTCTTTTCTTCAAAAATAAATAAAACATTAAAAAAAAACTCATGCAAAAAAAAAAAACAACAAAAACCAACACAAGTTTATAGGTAAACTGAATGGGCCTAAAAGATTAGTAAATTAAAATCTGTTAAGGAAAAATAACTAAGAAAGTAACCAAAACGAAATTTCTGTATCTTAGGTAACATATCCTCGTGATATGTTACCTAAAATGTAGACACTACATTAAAATGCAGACTTTGCTCAAATTTCAGCCCTAGCATTCACTGCTGCATCACACAAGTTTCTTCACTTCTCTTGTGCTTCAGTTTCCTCATCTGTAAAATGAGAATGAAAGTTGCGTACACCTCACAAAGTTACGAGAATTAAATGAATATATGCAAACAATAAATTGTGGCTATTATTGTTGGTGCTATCCATAATATCACTCTCTAAAATATAACCTAAGAATTACTAACATAAGCATCTTCCTGGGTCTGAAAATATGTGCACCTTAAGATACATAATCACTCAATTTTTAAGAAGACGTAACAGTCTTTCAGCAAAACTTTGTGTTGGGTGCCAATACAGAAGACATCCTGGTATGCACTAAGAATACAGAAATGAACAAAACACAATCTCTGAATTCAAGACTTCTCCATCTAGCAGGCAACACAAATAAAACTGTGATAAAAGACAGCACAACGGACGTGCTATTAAATAATGGCAATCCTAACTCAGGGGGGAAACACTCCAGAACCTAGCTACTTCACTTCAGAGTACCACACTGTTATTTATGTAGCTAACATTGTTTTTAATATATTCATAACAGTGTTTCAGAAAGTAGATCATTAAAAACAAGATCACTCAGCACACTACTTACCAAGCTCATAAACTTGAAAATTTTTTCCATAATAATGAAGGTAATATCTTCCCTTAACAAACCCAAACATAACCTTGAAAAAGTCACACTGCTTCTTCAAGAAACATCTCTTTCACCAATAAATAAAAGCTACCAAACTTTCCTCCAATAAGTTATATTAGGACAAATGTCAAAAGAATAATATTTTTGAGCTGGTCGAGACCTCTGACAGCCTTGAATCCAAACCCCCTCATTTTACAGATGAAAAGAAGCCACAAAGTATAATGGAAAAAGCACTAAGTTGAAAGTCAGAAGAGTGAATTTTGGTCCCAGGTCTCTCACAATAAAAGCCTGGGTAAATTATCTAAGTTTCCTCATCTGTAAAATGAGAGGTTTGGACTCAATTGCTTCCAAGGTCCCTTTCAGCTCTACAATTCTCATTTTATGAAACTGAAGCAGAGAGATAAGCAACTTGCCCAAGGTTACACAGCTAGTTAATGGCAAAGCAGGGACTACACTTGGATTTCAATTACGATCAATGTACTTTCTCATCTGTACCATACTGCTTCTCTTACTTCATAACACTATTCTTCTAAATTTTTCTTAGATTTTTGGAAATGATTAACAAGCATGAAGCGTTTCATGAAACTAAATGATTTATTCCTATGGCTCTTCTATAAAAACAGCTCTAAATCCAACTGCAGCAAGTTCATGAAGTCTCGAGCTGTGTGTCACTTACTACACTTAAGTTGAACTTCAATGAAGTTATGGGAATTTATGCTTAAGTTCCCTAAAATCTAACTTTTCAATCCAACTCATAAAAGAGATTATGTTCCTTATAAAATTAAAATATGAATTGTTACAGGTAATGGTAAGTATTACATGCATAATTCTCTGAATACGAGGAGAATTAAAATTCTTCATTTTACTTTATGTCCTGGTTATATTTAATAGGCATTTTTAAATTCAAGAGTAATCAATTTCAACACTTTTCTTTCATGTATCTTCTTTTCAGACTCTCTAGCTTTAAAACCATTAGAACAGATTAAGCATATTCCTTCTGAAATCACATAAACAATTACAAATAAGACTATAAAGACCGGTGAGAGTTTCTCTTTCAAAATTGAAAATCAGCCCCCACAGTATTCTAAAATTCTGTGCCTGAATATATTACAAACTCTACTAAACTGTATCATAAGCAGCATCTGATTCCCTAAAATGCCCTCAAAGCTTATTATATTTCACAGGGAATTTAGCAAGATTTCAGGAAGACTAATAGCGTTGATTCCTGAAAATACAAGAAAATACTCAGAGGAAAAGCACAATAAAAACACAAAATAAAGTCAACAAGAGTTTCATACCAGTGACTGAAGAGAATATTCAAATCATTCACACACATATAAGTACAGTTTAACTATAGAATTAAGTGATTTTCAAAGAATCACAGAATGTTTATATTTTTAAATTGGATGGGACCTGAAGTCACTTAATCCAATAGCACTCAAAATAAGAATCAACAGAATTTATCTCTGCCTCGCCCAAAAATGTCCCTGTAGACTGCTTTAAATTCTTATTGCTAAATACTTCCAAGAGGAGTTTTTTCCACTGTTGGACAAGTCTAGCTGCTATACAGTTCTTACTAACATCCTTGCCAAAAAATTATACTGAATTCAATCTATGCCTAACTTTCACCTGCTGGTCTACATTCTAGAATAGCAGAATGATTCTACTCACTCTGCTATTTACATTTTTGAAATACAAGACAGCTATCATGCTTCCCACCATTTCAGTGGTCTCTTCTTTGGGCTATAAATGTATAGTCCACAGATTTCTTGTGGGTTCTGGAGACATTTCGGAAATACGGTGTACTTCCACACTGAAGTAACGTTTTAAAAAAACCTGCCACTTGTCAAATTTTGGTGTAATATCAAAGAAGAATAGACACAATTTCTTTAAAAAGACTATTAAAATACATCATCTTTTCTAATTACCTATCTATATGAAGCTGGATTTTCTTCACAATACCTCAATCAAAATAAATCATAACAGACTGAAAGCAGAAGCAAAATGCAGCTGTCTCCTAATAAGCCAGAAATTAAAGTGATGTAAAACTATGAAACAATGCCACCACTCTCACTCAAGTTTTTGTTTTACAATACTTTTTCTTCATTTAAAAACGTTACCAAGTAATCAGTTTACTATTTTTACATAAGATAGTACTTTTGAAATTATTTCTAAAACAGTAAATATTGATAGGCATATCCCAAATAAAATCTCTTTAGAGTTCTCAGTAATTTTTAAGACAGCAAAGGGTTCCTGAAACCAAAAAAAGTATTTCCCAAGGGCAGATTCCCAGACCTCTAACTATCCTGGGATGCTCTCTTTTCTCTCTCCTCCAATTCATAAATGTGCCTCTGTAAAGAAGGCACCAACTACATATCTAATTCCTAAGCTAAAACCCTTAAACATACAACCCTGTCCTCCAGCTAGTGACTACAAGCAATTAAATGGCCATCTGGTACACCTTTATTTTTAACATCTCCCTACAGGTATTAATCATCCAGAGTCAAATACTTTAATTCTTCTATCTAAGGGATGCAGTCTGTAAATATGAAAATAAAATGAGCAACAGTTTAATTACACTGTGGTATTATCTTTTTAACCAAACTACTTTCACTGTTTACATAAAAATAAAGCAAATTATTCATATCTAGTAAGATGGAACAGAAAGAAAATCCAAGTCTTCTGTATAATCATTTGATTCTTAGCAATAACTTATTCAAAAGTACCCATGTACTGATAGGCAAGAAAAACTCCATCTGTTCTTCTAGCCAATATGACACTAGGTTCCTAGGCCTCAGTAAAGCAAAACTAACCTTTATTTGGAAATGCACTTAATTTCTTCTCATTTCCTTAACCACAGGATTATTAGAAGATAAAATGGGATAAAGATTGGGGCACCTGGGTGGCTCAGTCAATTAAGCCTCTGACTTTGGCTCAGGTCATGATCTCACGGTTCATGAATTCGAGCCCCGCACCAGACTCTTTGCTGTCAGCACAGAGCCTGCTTCGGATTCCCTGTCCTCCTACGCCCACCCCTCCCCAGCTCATTCTCTCTGTCTCAAAATACATCAATAAGCTTTTAAAAAATGGAATAGAGATCACAGGTTTAGAAGATCCAACATGAAATCCAGAGTGACAACTGCTGACTTTCCCAAGGAAAAAGCCTTGGGACTCTTGGGAATAGAAGTGGTCTATCCTCTATCACACAAATTACTAAATTCCAACAAATCCCTAATTCTTACAATATTTAAAGGTGTATTTTATTTGTAATCAAGCAAAACTATATTAATATGAGAATAGAGTGAGAAAGGAAAGAAGAGAGCCAAAATATAGAGCATTGAAAATAATCACAGTATACTATTAAATTTTTGGTTTCAAATATATCAAAACTTCAAAATAATCAATTTTTACAGTTCTGACACATCTTCAAAAACAGCCTATGTTTTTGAACTCCGTGAAGGAGTTCCTCACGTAGCTTTGTACACATACATCCATGTATCTTTTGAGTTTAAATTTTTCTGTTATGTTACATGAAATTGCTTCAATTCTTCAGAAACAAAGTTTGTTTTCACCTTGATCCATACATCCTTTTCTTTTTTAAATGTTTACTTTTTAGAGACAGAGAAAGAGAGAGAGCAAGAACAGGGGAGGGGCAGAGAGGGAGGGAGACAGAGGATCCCAAGCAGGCTCTGTGCTGACAGCAAGAGCCTTACGTGGGGCTCGAACCCACAAACCGTGAGGTCATGATGTGAACCGAAGTCAGCCACTTAACCCACTGAGCCACCCAGGTGCCCCAGATGCATATATTCAAGTTCTACTAATATTAACGGTTCTTACTAACAGTCACCCTAAGTCCAAAACTCCCTCAACTTACATCAACTTATACAATATACTAACGTGCATATCCACAAAAGATGTTAAACACTTGTTAAAATGAACACTGGGATCTCACTCAAAAGTAAATGTCTCCATCATTATGTCTAAGGTTTCATATATGCAATTCCTATTAGCATTAATGATACCCGAAAGACAATAGCTTCAGAATAAATACATAGAACCCTAGAGAAAATTAACACAGTTTTAACTTACATGCTGGTTGGTCAAAAAGAAATATACCACTGTGGCCACAGAAGTACTTGATGAAATATAAATGTTCACAAAAGCACGTCTTGTTATTTTATTAATAAACAAAAGATTCACTAATTTAGTTTACATAAAAGCCTACTGTAATCCAAACTGCTACAAAGAATTCTAGTTATTTGGAAGCTCAAGCTAAATTATTCTAACCCCTCAGGATTTTCAAACATCAGGAAAATTGCAGAATGACATAGAAGTTTTTTAACTAGAGTTAAAGTAACCTCAGAAACTCACAATCTAGACTTTGTAGCCCCTAAATTACTAATACTGATAATTGATGTTACAGATGAACAATTCAACACTACGTCTTGGCTCAGTGAAATGGCTCAATACATACTTGAGAAATAAATGAATGATAAAAAGGTATAGCCTTTTAAAAAGACGGTCTTTCCCAAGACCATCATTTACTATCACTCATTACACTATTACTGATAACACTATCATTAAGTATCTTAATGAAACTACAGATAAAAATAAAAGCATACTAAAAGCACCAACTGCTCTATTTACAAAATAGAATTTGGAACATTCATTTACAAATTTTCAAGTGCAAAAAGAAAAATCGCCAGATGCACTAAATTTGAATTAATAAATAAACTTTTATCTTCTAATAATCAGAACTCAGTGTTGGGGGTAAGATGGAAAAGGGGAAAATGTCTCTCAATGTACTCAGCATGCTTAATGGATGCCATAAATCAAACCTTTCCATGAATTTTCTGGAGCAAATTCATGCCAATCTTTGAGCCTATTGTCACTTTCACACATGCTCACAGGAACAAGATGACAAAGAATGCTATGCCTGAACCACTAGATTCAGGGCACAAAACACTTGATTAACAATTGTCAAGGCTGAGTAGTAAATATTGACAGATATTTTCAAAATAAATTAACCCCACCAATACCTACATAAACCAAAGCTCCTGGTTTCCTTTAAGGATTCACAAGACTATTGGACTTCCAGACATTTATTGAAAATGTGGTTACAGTCTCCTTGTGTGACACAACTGGGAGTGAACAACCCATTTACCAACTGCTGATGAATACCGCTAAACGTTTTCCCAGACAAAAGAGCGTTAAACGTGATTCCATGCGCATTTCTTCCTCCCCCATAAATGCCTCTTCTTCCAAATTTCATTTTATGTCGTATACTTAAAGTTAAATACAGCAAGTTGAAATCTTGGTCAAAAGCACTCCTGTGTCTTTACTAGCTGTGTAACTGCTACATCTGGTGGCAGCACACTTGCATGCAAGAAACCAGAAAACTTAGAAAACAATTGTAACCGATTTGGTGCGTGTTTGCAGTAACCTTTACGCCGATATTTCCCACAAAACCCACGACCCTGTCAGGGAACAGTAGCCTACTTGCACAAGAGAGATAACGCACCAACACGCAGTGGGTGATGGCGAAGGAGAGAAAGTTGCAACCATCTGGAGAGGGTGGTTTCAAAAGCCTGCCCACGAGTCAGTCTGCCGTTTAAACTGCTCTAAGGGGCCAGGCAGGGGATCAAAGTCGGCTTTGATAATTTAAGCGACTCTCCCCCAAAGGGCAGGGACCCCGCTAGCGAGGGGCATCCTCCAGGTCCCGGGCTGCAAAGCTCGCAGAGCGGGGACCGCCTCTATGGGAGGAGTGCGCGAGGGAAGGGGAGGGGGCTCGAGGATGAATGCTTCAACGGGAGGGAAAACCCACCAGAGACCGGAGGCCAGGAGGTTAAGAGTACTGAGTGTACTAGCAAATGGAGCAGAAAGGGGCTGGCGTCCGGGGGGAGGCTTCCCACCCTAGCAGCACGGGCTCTTAGGAACCCCATGCGAGTCTGCGCGCCTCGCCCCGTCCCCTCCAGCGCGCACCCCCTCGTCCGTCTCCGCCGCCACCCGCGAACCACCACCCACAGCCAACGCACTACCTCCCCGGAGCCGGGCGGCCTCGCGTCCTCCTCGTCACCATCCCCCACCCCGGGGTCGGCGGAGGAGACCCGGGGGGCGCGGGGGCCGCGGCGCGAGAGACCGAGGCCCGCGAGCGGGCGCGGGCGCGACGGCGCTTACCTTCCCTGGGCCTCCCGGATGGCGGCGTGTGATTCAGCAGGGACCTGGCCGCCGCCGCCGAGCCCGGGGTTGGAGACGTGGAGAGCTGGGACCAAGATGGCGGCCCCTCCAAACTTCCACTGCTACTTTGGACACTCATCAAGCTACTTTCTGGGAACCCGACTCCCCCCCTGCGACGGCAGCGGCGGCAACGGCACCGGCACCCGCCTCCGTCATGGCGGGGGCCGCGCTGAGGGCGAGCGAGGGAGCGAGGGCAGGGAGGGGAGAGTCAAGGGGATGGGGGAGGAAACCGAGAAGGGGGGAGGTAGGAAGGGAAGAGGTGAGGGGAGGAGAGGGGACGGGGAGGAGGAAAAGGGGGAGAAGCGAGGGAGCAGGCGGGCGCGCCGGGGAAGAGGCGGAGGGAAGGAGCCCGGCGGCGGAGGCGTCGAGGGGGCGCCCGGCGGAGTGCAGGCGGAGCGCGGGCTGCGCCGGCCGAGGAGACTTCCGCGAGCGGAACCTGCCGGCACCTCTGCAGTGCGTCGGCCCCCGGCGTCGCCTGGGTGGCGGCGGCGGCGGCGGCGGGCGGTGGGTGGCGGCTGAGGCGGCGGGGTAACCTCTGCATCAGTTACAGGCGGCGGCGGCGTCACGCGCCGCCTGTGCAAACACTATCGCGAGGCTCCTGTGCCTCCGGTAGCGGCGGCGGCGGCGGCGGCCGCGGGAGCAGGCATGGGGGAGGGACCTGCCAGGGGTTGGGGGCGGGGGGGGTGTGGAGAGGGAGCGAGCGCGTGAGGGAGGAGACGCGGGTGCCGGGCGCCCCTGGCGCACCCGCGGATCTCAGCGCGGCGCGGGAGCCCCGGGCCGGCTGACTCGAGAGCGCGGGGGCGGCCTCCCCGCGCCGGCCGGAGGGAGGCGCACCCCGCACGCTCCCCCGCCGGCTCTGGCTCCCGCTCCGTTGCCACCTGACTCCCCCTCCCTCCCGCGGAAGCGCGCCTGGCTCCCGACCCACACCCAGCCTGGGGAGAAATGCTTCTGCTCTCGCTGGGCTGTCCTTCTCAGGAGTTCGATGTGATCATTTCTCAAAATGGAACTGAAAAGTTAAGAGTTGCTTCTTTCTGTCCCCTTTGTAGTGTGCGAAAAAACCTGCGTGCGTCTCCCCGTCTGCAGAATTGTAGTGATTACCGAATAGAAGAGCTACGAAAATAAGTTGGGGGCGGGGGAGGGCGAAAATAAAACTTTATGAATGTTTTCTAAAAAGAATCTTTACCGGTGTTGTGCACTCTGTGTGTGGTGTACAATTCTTTGTTTTAAGACGGTAAGTGGATAATCTGGATAGAAAAAAACTTGATTAATGAATTCACACATTTAGGGAAACTATCCAGTGTTCATCTTGTAGGAGAGTATGGTTTCTAGAAAGTTCCAACTTGTTTTCATGCCGCCGCTGAGTTACGGCTAGAAAATCCCAAAGCAAGTTACAGCATTTGCCAAAATGTATAGATACAGTGTAGCCTTCTCCACACCTTCACACCCACACACAGAAGACACACCACGGATTGGGCATCTTGTACATAAAGTAGCTGTGTAATAGCTCAGGAAAAACAACAAGGTTATTGCTCCCTTTAAGAAACCAAATTGACTAGAACACTAAAAAGATTATGATATAGAGCAACTGTACAGGCATGAGGAAATGGTATGATTACCAGGGGGACAAAAATGTCATTTCTATTTTTTATTTTTATGACTTTGCATTTCTCATAGTAATGTTATGTTCAGATAAACTATCATACTAGAATAGAGCCTTGGTTGTCAGTTATCACCAGAAGTAATTTTAGTTTTCTTATATTTCAGATTCTTCAGTGAGTTCTTAGTCATGTTCTGCATTTCAGACTTAAGAGGTGGATCTCACAAATTAAACAACTTTTTGAAGTATAGCTGATGTACAATAAACTGCACATATTTAAAGTATACAGTATAGGTTTTGATGTGTATACAACCGTGAAACCATTTCTGTAATCAGGATAATGAATATATCCATCAGTCTCCAAAGTTTCCTCTACCTTTGATACTCCTTTTGTACTCCCAACTGCATCCCCAAGTCACCACAGATCTGCTGTCACTTAGTTTGCATTTTCCAGAATTTTGGGTAAATGGAATCATATAGTTTGTACTCATCCAGCTTCTTTTTCTCAACATAATTGAGTTTACTCTACATTGTTGCACTTAATATTTTTGTGTTGTTGCCAGAGTAGCCCATTGTATGAATAGAACCCTGTTTATCCGTTAACCTGTTAATGAACATTGGGATTGTTTCCACATTGAGACCATTACAAATAATGCTACTATGATCATTGGTTTGTGTAGAAGTCTGTGGACATGTTTTCCTTTTTCTTGGAGATGTATCTAGGACCTTACCATTATTAGACTTTTATACCAAAGTACATGCACTCTAAGGGGGAAACAGAGTTCCTGTAAGGACATGTAGGTAAATATATGCTCTTTCTGTATTTTAAGAGTAAGCTTGGGGCACTAGGGTGACTCAGTCGGGTAAGTGCCTGACTCTTGATTTTGGCTTAAATCATGATGGCAGGATCGTGAGATTGAGCCCCACATGGGGTTCTGCACTAGGCGTGGAGGCTGCTTAAGATTCTCTCTCTTCCTCTTCCCCTACCCCTCCCCCCCCCAGCTCATGCTTGCTCTCTCTCTCTCTCTCTCTCTCTCTCAAAAAAAAAAAAAAGTGAGCTTAGTCAGCTGAGTATGATGAAAAGAGAATAGGACAGGAAGTCAAGATACTTGGGTATTAGTCTCAGCAGATAACAATCCCTCTTGATTTAATTTCCTCACCTGTGAAAAAGGTTAGCACCACTAGGTGGTCTCTAAATCTCCTACCAATGCCAAGACTTCTTTCAGAGCTTAGCTCCTCTCCTGTAGTAAACACAACCCAACCAAAGAGATTTGATGGTGGGTTATCTTCCAACCTTCTCCACAGCTTCCAGTTATCTTTATACCAACCTAGGTTACATTTTATGCTGACCTGCTCCTTTTATTTTAAATGGTAAATAGAGGATCACAGCATATACATAATTCAATGTAGATACATTGTTACAAGTGCTGCCTAGGAAGGACAATAAAATGATTGATTCCTGCATTCCTGTAGTTTACATTAAAGATCATCAAGGCTAACTTGTAAAGAGTCTGCTGCCAGCAGTAGAGTTAACTAAATAAACCGTGGGGTAGCCTGAAAATGGAATATCATGTCATCATTTAAAATCAGATTTTGAAAGAATACTGAAAAAGATAATAAAATTTTCACACTGTAGTAAGTGAAAAGGTGGGTATGATTCCAGTTTGTAAGTATGCATAACAAATGACTGCAAGGGTGCACCCCAAATAGTTCCTAATTGCTAGCCTTGGATTGTGACATTAGATAATTATTCTTTCTCCTTTATGATTTCCAAATTTGGTACAATAAATCATTTTATTTTTTTAAGTAAAGCATAAAAATTATACAAATAGATGGTTTTATAAAATGATTATGATAATGAAAACGTAGAGGGTGAGTAGAGGCTCCCCTGCATCTTGCACATCAGCTAGTACAGAGGCATTCAAAAATTATTTGATAGAGATAGATAGGATGGCTAGAGTGACAATTTACACAATAGGAAAAGGTACAGAAAAGTCAGGAGGGTCCAGATTTGGACAGAAAGGAACACCTGCCACTCTGGGGATGGAGAAATCTCTAGAAAAGCAAGAAAGGATCATTGAAAGGGGAGTTTTGGCAAGCTTCCTTGGGAAAATATGCCCAGAGGGAAAGCCAGCATGAGAACACAAGAGTGAACTGAATAAGTGAGAAGGCAGTAAACCTGCCTAGAAAGAATCAGGATGAGCTGGGGAAAGTGTTCTTTCTGTGAATTGAGTGCTCCATGAAGACAGACTCAAAGCTTTAGTACAGTGCCTGGCACAGACACTCTGTCAACATTTATGGGATAAATGAATGATGAGGATTAGCCGGGATACAAGTGAGGGAGCAATGCAGGAGGGTCTCCTGATAGGTCATATACCAAAGGGGATATCTTAGCTCCCATCTATATACTAATCATAATTTAGAACTACATTTATTAGACTCTGTATATGCCATAGTAAAAATAGTTACAAAGCAGACAAGACTATAGATATAAAAAATGCATTTTATATTTATTATTTGATTCCTTCCAAAGTTGAGGAAATACTTAATGCCCAAGTTCCTTTTCCCCCAACCAACCAGAAAAGAGCCTACAGAATGGAAAAAGTGCCCTGAGTATTCCCCATACAGTGTGGTGTCGGAGCCCGTTCATATTGCCCAGAGAACAGATTGGGTGCATCTCTCCCCAACTCAGAGTTCAGTGATGTCACACTGGTAGCTTGAAGTCAGTCATGGTAAGAGTATTTACAACCCCAAAGGCATCAAAGGCTACAAATCAGGGCTTCCTCACCAGCATACCACTGCTCCCATAGTGCATACATCATTTCTTTACTGTTCTGTTTCCTCACCTTGGCTAAAAGCCTAGAGAGGACAAGGACCTTGTCTTTCATGTTTACAGGTATAGTCCCAGCATCTAGCACCTGCCTGGCATTGAGTTGATGCCGTATGCACATTGGTTGAGCCAATTAGTTACCCATATAGTTGGTTAGCAAGCATTTGAGCCCCCTGAGCTAACAACTGTGTTGGCCGCTCTGGCAGAGGGAAAAAGGACCAAATATTCCACCACCCCCTCATATTTCATTGGCCAATGTTTGTGATTTGGTAAAGTTTACTGACCTTGTTAGGGTTGCCAGATGAAATATAATTTTTTCATGGACCATACTAACATTAAAAAAGTATTGGTTGTTCATGTGAAATTCAAATCAAACTGAGCATGCTGTATTTTTATTTATTAAATCTGGCCCTTTTGAACTAAGCAGAGAGTAATTAATGAGTACTTCCTAGTAAAGTTGAATTCTATGACCTGAAAATTCCATTCCAAAGAATATATCCTAGAGGAATTCTTGCTTGTGTGCAATAGGACATAAGAACAAGAATGTCCATAGCAGCCCAAAACTGGAAACCACCCAGATGTCCATCGACAGAATGGATAAATAAATAGAAATATGTATCTTCACACAATAGGAGATTATTCAACAGTTAAAATGCTCACAAGCAAGGCGCCTGGGTGGCTCAGTCGGTTAAGGCATCCGACTTTAGCTCAGGTCATGATCGCACAGTTTGTGGGTTCAAGCCCCACGTTGGGCTCTGTGCTAACAGCTCAGAGCCTGCAGACTGTTTTGGATTCTGTGTCTCCCTCTCTCTCTGCCCCTCCCATGCTTGTGCTCTGTCTGTCTCTCTCTCTCAAAAATAAATAAACATTAAAAAAATAATAAAAAAATAAAATGCTCACAAGTATAATGCTGATTTAAAAGAACAAATTAAAGAATGATGAAGTCAGTTTGACTCCATGTATAAACATTCCAACTAAATGATATATTGTTTAGGAATGTATATATGGCAAAACTAGGAAGAGAAAAGAAAAGAGAATGAAAAGCCAAAATCAGAGTGGTTACTTCTGCCAAGGAAAAGGGGTGATGTACTCATGGAGAACAGACAGGGGCTTGATAGATAAGCATCAATAAATGTGCTATGTGTTAAGTTGGGTGGAGGTACAGAGGTATGTTTGTCTTATTCTTTTTATTTAAGCTATGCATGTATGTGATCTACTCTTATATGTACGAAATATTATCTTACAAATGTTTAAGAAATGAAGAAAGCTTTGCCTTCTCATCAGACTGAACTTAGATGCCCACCCTGTCTCCTCTGCTTGGACTCATCCCCAGATTTGATTTCCTTCTTTGTCCAAACGTAGGCACACAGACGGGAGCTCTAAAGATGCCTGTCCTACCATTGCAATATGCCACCTCCATAGTCTTTTTGGTAGATGCTTAGACAGATGTCTCCATCACATTGGATTATGAAGAATTCTCATTTTGCTGTGTCCTAACTGCCCTGCACAATTCACAAAGCCTGCTTAAATATTTTGGTTTCCACATCCCTGTAGAGATTGTCCCAGTGTTTTGTGCATTATATGCTAGGTCACACTTCCTCTGCTCTCTCCAGCATTGGAAACGGCTTCCTTCAGGTTTATCAACTTATGGGGGAGAGGGATTGATCTATATGTAACAAAACTGGAATTACTGGATTTTCAAAACTGGTTCACGTTGCCTGAGGTTAAAAAATCATAATCAACTTCAGAACAATATTACCTCCCCAGAGTGCACTAGAGGCTGTCGCCAAGGACATGAGTATTACAACATGTTTACAAAAACAAAGTACAACAAGCAAACAGTACTCAAACAGCAGATTTAAAATCAACAGTGTATCTCTTAACTAAGCCTACTTAGAAAAGTGATTAAGAAAACATATAAAACCAAGTAATCTAGTGTTCTACTTCACTCATTCTGTTTTACTGATTAAATTGAAATATAAATTTATCACATTAGAGGGAAGATCAAAGATTTTCAACACCTTACACTGAACTTTGTTTCTGCAATATGAAATTTTTTGTAGGCACAGAAAGTGATGGTGGTTTTTATAAAAATTAACATCAAACACTCTTGACTTTTTGACAGTATCTTTCCAAATACACAGGTTTAAGATTTACAAAATCAGGTGCCTGGGTGGCTCAGTTGGTTAATTATCTGACTTTTGATTTTGGCTCAGGTCATGATCTCACTGTTCGTGAGTTTGAGCCCCACATCGGGCTTCTGCGCTGACAGTGTGGAGCCTGCTTGGGATTCTCTCTCTCCCCCTTTCTCTGCCTCTCCCCTGCTCTCTCTCTCTCAAAAAATATACTAATGAAGATTTTTTAAAAACCAGATTTACAAAATCACTTAATGCTTTTCCAAGGAATATAAAGTGCTAAATCTTTCTTAATTAGATACATGACAAAAATAAGTAGAGATGTCTATAACCTCATACATATTTAGAAACTTTGAAACACTTATAGAAATGTCAAGGTTTTTTTTTTTTAATTTTAATTTATTTAAGTAATCTCTACCCCTAACGTGGGGCTCAAACTCACCACTCCAAGATCAAGAGTCACATGCTCTTCTGACTAAGCCAGTCAAGTACCCCTATAGAAATGTCAAATATTGATGAGAATTTCTTTCCCCTCCAAAAAGAAGTAAAAAATGCCACCATAAAGCAAATAGAGGCTTTCTGAGATGCAAGTAATATTCTGTTCCTTAAGCCAGGTGCTGTTTAGAAGCATGTGTTAAACAGTTTGTGAAAAGTCATCAAACAGTACACTTATAATAAAAAGTTAGAGGGACACCTAGGTGGATCAGTCGATTAAGCATCTGACTCTTTTTTTTTTTTTTTTTACTTTTTAAAAAATGTATATTTATTTTTGAGAGAGAGACAGAGTGCAAGCCGGGGAGGGGCTGAGAGAGGGAGACACAGAATCCGAAGCAGAATCCTGGCTCTAAGCTGTCAGCACAGAGCCCATCTTGGGGCTGGAACATAAAAACCATGAGATCACGACCTGAGCCAAAGTCAGACGCTTAACTGACAGAGCTACCCAGGCACCCCATTAAGTGTCTGACTAGATTTCAGCTCAGGTCATGATCTCACAGTTCATGAGTTCAAACCCCACATCAGGCTCTATGCTGACAGCATGAAGCCTGCTCGGGGTTCTCTGTCTCACTCTCTCTGCACTTCCCCTGCTCACAAACACACAAAAACAAATAATGAAAAATAAAAAATAAACAACAAATAATCAAAAATAAATAAACATTAAAAATAAATAAACAATAAAAAATTAGGAATAAATGAAAAAAAAAAACCCAAAACCCTGGCACTTGTAATTGTAAGTGAATATACACAACACATATAAACACACATTTAAGGGCAAATAAATTGTTGTTTAATGAGAAAATGAAAAGGAGGGTTTTTTTGTTTTGTTTTTTAAGTTTATTTATCTTGAGAGAGACAGAGTGTGTGAGTGGGAGGGGGGAGAAGGAGAGAGAGAGAATCCCAAGCAGGCTCCAAGTTCAGCACAGAAACTGATATAGGGCTCCATCCCACGACCCTGGGATGGTGACCTGAGCAAAATCAAGAGTCAGGTACTCAATGGGGCACCTGGGTGGCTCAGTTGGTTAAGCGTCTGACTTCGGCTCGGGTCATGATCTCACGCCTCGTGAGTTCAAGCCCCATGTTGGGCTCTGTGCTGACAGTTCAGAGCCTGGAGTCTGCTTTGGATTCTGTGTCTCCCTCTCTCGCTGTGCCCCTCCCTCATTCATGCTCTGTCTCTCTTTCTCTCAAGAATAAATAAAACATTAAAAAAATTTTTTTTTTTAAAAGAGGTGCTCAACTGACTGAGCCACCCAGGTACCCCAGAAGGTTATTTATTTATTTTTTTTTTTTTAAGGAAAACGTTAATATAAAGGAAAATGAATGGTGGTTTCTCATGAGAAGATAAGAAAACAATATGTTAAAATCAATAAACATACAATGAAATTTCTAAAAGAGCCACTATGAGAAAATCCTCAAGGAAATATCTGCTACTTCACTATTGTTCATCTTGGGCACTTTGTAAAGAAAGTTGTTTGGGAACACTTGATGACCTGTATATTCACTGGTAAAAATAGTTATGGACTGATAAACATTTATTTCAGGAAATACTTATCGAGCACCTACCCTGGGTAAAGCAATTTGTCAGGTGCTGTGGGAGTATAGAGGTGAATCAGACATGGAGCTTAGTGGTGACAGCAAAGAATAGTCAGGCAAATGACTACCATCCCAAGTAAAAATGATTCACACCAAGGGTAAAGTATAGGTAAGTGGGAGAATTTAGAGGCAGGAGAGATCACATTTGAGGCTCCCTAAAAAAAGAGCAATTCTAGCTGGGCCTTGAAGTGTATCAAAAAGTGATCTAATTATTCTTTCCTTTTCAAGATTCAAAATTTAACCATCAGAACCCAGATCTATTCCATAAACAAACTGAAGATATTTTCAGTTTCATACAGTCTTAAACTTTTAGTTCAATCTTTGCTTTTATCTCCCTCCCTTTTTTTTTTTTTTTTTTTTTTTTTTTTTTTTTTTTTTGCTTTGCTTAGAGGCCACAACACACTTTCCAATCCCTCCTAGAACTGCATCTTTAATTTAGCATTCTCTTTGCTCTATGGGTTGAGATGGGTTGGGAGAGAAACAAAAGTAATTTTCTCCACTGAAACTAAGTCATCTATTACTCAACATGCAGAAGAGAAACCTTCTAATTAAGTCAAAGCATTATTTTTATTGGTAATCAACAAAAAAGCATACAGGAACATTCTCCCATAAATTGACACAATTTGATGAATCATAAAATCATGAATCACTGCATCATAAAAAGAACTCATGATTTGGAAGATAAGGGTTGGAAATAATTAGCAGAGATATCTAAAACAGACTTTAGCTGCAGACATAGTTAATATAAACACTAATAATGAGAGAAGAATTGGTGGTGCTAAGCCTAATTGAACTATGTAAAATGTAATTACATTGAGATTTTCTTTATAATGAAGGGATTTCTTCTGGGAAGCAATTTAGCTATATGCATTAAGAATCTTTTTGGGGTTCCTGGATGGCTCAGTTGGTTAAGCATCCGACTTCAGCTCAGGTCATGATCTCAGTTTGTGGGTTCTAGCCCTGCGTCAGGGTCTCCCTCTCTCTCTGCCACCCTGCTTGCACTGTCTATCTCTCTCAAAAATAAATAAACATTTAAAAAAATCTTTTTAAAAAATTATTCCTTTGACCCACTGATTTCATCTTGGGAATGTACTCTAAGAAAATAATCCTAAATTAGAAAAACAATGTGATTTTTTTCTCTTTCTCACAAAGACAATCTTTCAACATCATTTATAACAATAAAAAATTAAAAATATCCTAAATTGACAATAATAAGGGTATGGTAATAACTTATGGCTCATCTACTTTATAGACTATAGTAAGGTCATTAAAACGATTGTGAAGATTTTACAATAACCAAAAACAACTGATTTGCTTATAAGAGCATTACAGTGACTAGCACAGAATATAAAAATTACACATACAATATAGTCTCAATCATATAAAATGTATATGGTAAAAAAAATTGAAAGGAAATATACTAAAATATTAACGGGTTTTCTCAATGTGTAAAATGATGGCAGATCTTGTTGCTGGCCTTTGTACTATTGGATATTATCCAAATGTTTTGTAGGAATAACAATTACTTTATGGGGAAAAAAAACCTGTATATTTTCAAATGATTGGATTTACTAACCCAGATTAGATTAATAAAGAGCAACGAAAGGAAGTATTACCAGGAGATGCGGGAAAAAAATGTTTGGTACCTCCTTCTCCATAGAGCTTCCAAGGACTATTGTTTGACTTTTCGTGGATACAATTAAACAAATGTAGATTTTAAAAGTATTTGTGTAAACCTCTAAGGAACCCACTAGCAGAACCAGAGGAATGCCGACCTTCTAAAATCACAGTAGAAAATAAAAGCAAACAAAACCAGGTCCGCAGAGCAAATGACAAAACGGAAAAGAAATAGCATGCATACATGAAAACAGAGGCACAGAAACATGGCACTAGTGAGACTAAGCCCTGTAAGTTTAGTTATTAAATTTAGTTTCTCTGTTAATAGAAAAAGATTCTCAGATTGTGTTAAAAATTAAAATCCAATACTTTGCTGCTTATAAAAAATACATCTAAATGAAATAACACAAAAAGACTAGAAAAGACAGGATGGGTACAAATGTAGTAAGCAAGCTTGCACTATATTAGAGATAGCATTAGTAAGTTAAAATAGAATTCAAGCCAAGAAATTTTAAAGGTTATTTTGATTTAATACAAACATTAGATACCCCTTGTGCTTGCAATAGACACAAGCAATTCACAAAGTGGAAAATAGGATTAGTTAATTGTGGGAATGTAGTCGAAACACCACCTCTCTGGTATCTGGTTTTCCTCTCCACCCTGAGCACAAGGGAAAACCATTCCAGGTTACTTGCAGTGAGAGGCGGCCATGTTTCCAGGTATAGACGATAGAACTGGAGCAAAAATCAGGCGTGTCCCATCCAGGCCAGGGATCTGAGAGTCTGTGTGCCACCGGCACACTCCCCTCCTTTAACAGGGATTACAAATGCCACACAATAATGTGAAGCTACAAGATGCGAGTAACATGATCTCCCAGTCACTACAAGGAGCCCAGCTGCCTTCTAAGGTGGTAGGTACACTGGCGCTGGACTTTGCATGCAGAAAAAAAATCCGATGTTTTTTTTAACCCTCTGAAATTGGGTGCTTTATTTGTTATTTATAGCCTGTCCTGTCTTAATTAATACAATAGAGAAATGGCAAATGGCCCAAATAATCAAGAAATTGAAATTATGGGGTGCTTGGGTGGCTCAGTCGTTAAGCCTCCGACTTCAGCTCAGGTCACGATCTCGCAGTTTGTGAGTTCAAGCCCTGCGTCAGGCTCTGTGCTGACAGCTCAGAGCCTGGAGCCTGCTTTGGATTCTGTGTCTCCCTCTCTCTCTGCCCCTCCCTTGCTTATGCTCTGTCTCTCTCTGTCTCAAAAATAAATAAAACATTAAAAAAAATTTTTTTTTAATAAATAAAAAATTTAAAAAACAAGAAATTCAAATTAAACAATGAGGTACCACTTTCCATATGTTAAACTGGAAACAGCAACAACAACAACAAACAACTTTAAATACTAATACCCAGTGCATTGGAGGGAAAAGACAATCTTTTCAATAAATTAGGCTGTCAGATACCCACATGAGAAATATATTCCAGATGGATCGTAGATCTAAATATGAGAATAAAAAATAAATCTTTAAAAAAAGAACATAGGGAAATCTCTTTATGACCTACAGGTAGGCAAAGGTTTCTTAAATAGGACATAACATGTGCTGACCATAATGAACAAATTTGACAGATTAAACTATATTAATATAATCACCCAAAGACTCTTGATCACCAAAAAACTCAATTTAAGGTAATGAAAGCAAACATAGAGTAGGAAAATATACTCTCAATACATATATCTGTAAAGGACTTATATTCAGAATATGTAAAACAACAACAACAACAAAAGTGTCCTACAAATCAATAAGGAAAAGACAAACAATATAGTAGAAAAGTGGACCAAAAAACTTGAACAATTACTTCACAAAAAAGAACATCCAAATGGCCAAAAAACATATGAAAAGATGGTAAACATGTTTAGTTAATGAAGAAATGCAAATTAAAGCCAATGAAATGCCACTCACCAGAAAGGCTAGAGTGAAAAAGACAAAATGTCAGCTAGTACGTGGAGCGTTGGGATCTCCCACACACTGGTGGGAGTGAAAAGTGATACCCTTAGAAAACTGAGGGCAGTATAACTACCAAAGCTAAACATTATCCATCAGTTCTATTCCTAGGTATACTCCCAACAGAAATGCATACATAGATGCATCAAAAGACATCTACAAGAATTTCATAAAGCAGCACTGCTGATAGTAGCCCCAGACCAGAAACTACCCAAATGTCCACCAGAGTAAATATATTATGGAACACTCACACAATGGAATGCTCTACTACAGAAATGAGAATTAACGAACGACCACCGACAGTGACATGGATGAACTGTATAAACATAATGCTGAACAAAAGAAGATAGACAAGAAAAATTACATACTACATGATTCCATTCATATAAAGTTCAAAAACTGGTAAACCATTCTATGGTGTTAAAATTTAAGACAGTGGTTTGCCTTGGGGGTGTGTGAGGGAGACTTCTGAGATACTGGTAATGTTCTGTTTCTTGATTTAGGGTCAGGTTACATAGTGTGTTCACTTTGAAAATTCATCAAACTGTGCACTTGGATTTGTACATTTTGGTGCACATATATTTTACTTCAATAAAATGTAAAACCTATATAATAACAATATATGCATGCCACAAATGTATAATACCAAATTATGGCAAGTACCTAGTTAAACTTGCATTATTTGGGGGGAGGGGAGATTTTATTTTTAAGTGATCTCTACACCCAACGGGGGTCTTGAACCTACAACTCCGAGATCACATGCTCCACTGACTGAGCCATCTAGGCTTCCCTAAACTTTTATTTTTATACACTGGAATCAGCATAAACTGGTACAACCATTTTGGAAAGTAATTTGGATATAGATATACAACACACATTAACTATATAACACACAAATATATTCTCATTTCTGAAAATCCTTCCTAAGAAAAAAAATCCAAAATGTGGGGGGGGGGGGGGGGCGGGAGGGGAAACTATGAATAAAAATGTCTATCACAGAGCTAAAGTCAACTATATAGCATACCCTCTTGCTATATTTTTATTCAGCCACAGTTATGACTGCCTTGAAAACTCTCGTGAAACATGACAAAAGCTTTTGGTATAATGTCAGGTGAAAAAAGGAAAATGAAAATTGTATATACCCAATTATTATAATTGAAGATATGTTAGAAGAAAATAACTAGAAAGGAAAGCACACAAATGATACATGTACAACTTCCCTGCCTAGTCTCATCCACTCGTGTAACTCCAAGAATCACATATGTAATGATGACTCTTCAGTCTGTATCTCCAGCTCACACATCTCTCTTAAGCTCTAGGATTGGAGTTCCATGAGTCCCTCAATTTCTTTGTCCTATGTTTGTTATCTTGGGAAGAAAGGCAGCCAGGAGTAAGAACAGGGACAGGGATTCACTTATCCAAACGAAAGATCTGAGAGTCAACCTTGTTTGCCCTACTCCTCCCACCCCATATCCGCATCCTTTTACCATTCCCTAAGTCCACACTGTCTCCTCAAGAGCCCTTTGAATTCATCCCATCCATCCATCTATCCATCTATCCAACCTTCTGCCATTGCCTTTATCATTTCCCACCTAAATGATTGCAAAAGCTTTCAAACTAGTCTTCCCATCATGAGTTTCAGCCCTTTTCAGTCCAGCTGCTGTGGTTCTATTTGTAATACCAACTCTGAGTCTGCTTTTCCACTTTAAAATTCTACTCCTAAGTGATTAGATAAAGCTCAAACTCGCTAAT
Source organism: Panthera pardus (assembly GCF_024362965.1). Lineage (NCBI taxonomy): Eukaryota > Metazoa > Chordata > Mammalia > Carnivora > Felidae > Panthera > Panthera pardus. The sequence continues at coordinate 61,553,748 of NW_026526655.1, read as the reverse complement.
ATAGTCAATGTGATTCTTTTTATCTTTTTTATCTTGTCATCATCTGCCTGTCTTTCCAGTTTTATTCCTGGTTACTCCCTCATGAGAAGCCCACACTCCAGCCACACCAAAGTTATTACAGTGGCCAAACAAGTTATACTGTGTTTCCCTTCTCTTGCCTTTTCCCAGCTCAGAACTCTCTTCCCGCCACCCTCCCCCCCCCAACTTTTCCTGACCTCATTTGCCTGGCTCATCATCTAAGACTCAATTCAAAACTTACCTTGACTGGGAAACCTTTAGGAATCACATTTTTACATGGTTGGAATCATGGGCTATGCCCAATTTTCCATCTCGTTTTTCTCACTAAAATTAAAACGTGAGCAATTTTCCAGTTTGCCAAGGTACTCTTCATAATTATCATTTAATACCCAGTGTTAAGTTCTCTAGCTTCTCTGCTCCCTCAGTATACCGAATATAACCCTTATCAGATCACTTATTGCTTTTTTAAATTCTTTTTTTAAATGTTTATTTAGTTTTGAGAGAGAGAGAGAGACACTCAGCGAGAGCAGGGGAGGGGCACAAAGAGAGGGAGACACAGAATCTGAAACAGGCTCCAGACTCTGAGCTGTCAGCACAGAGCCCGATGTGGGGCTCAAACTCATGAACCTCAATATCATGACCTGAACCGAAGTCGAATGCTCAACCGACTGAGCCATCCAGGCTCCCCTAGTTTTGTAATGTTTTTGTAAAGTATTAACTTCTTCTACTAGCCCCTGAATTACTTGAGGGCAAAGATTTTTGTTGTGTTTATTTCTATGTCCCCAGCAGAGTCTGCTGCCGAGTAGGAATTCACTGAATGAAAATGAACGACCAATTAATGGTGGCTGTGTTAGTCCAATAGAATGGGAGTAATAGTTTTTTGCTTTTTCTCAAAAACTCATACTTTTTGTGGCTATTTATTTATTTAGATTCACAATCTTAAAGAAAAAAGGAGTATATTTAGAATATAATTTTCAGTAATGTGATCTTTACCGTCTTCAATTATTTTTTTTAATTTTTTTTTTTAACGTTTATTTATTTTTGAGACAGAGAGAGACAGAGCATGAACGGGGGAGGGTCACAGAGAGAGGGAGACACAGAATCTGAAACAGGCCCCAGGCTCTGAGCTGTCAGCACAGAGCCCGACGCGGGCCCGAACCCATGGACCGCGAGATCATGACCCGAGCCGAAGTCGGACGCTTAACCGACCGAGCCACCCAGGCGCCCCTCAATTATTTTTGATTTATCAAACATCTCATGATTCCCAATTCTGTCTAATATGTGTATATACAATGAAGAAAGACTGAAAGAGCATTCGTTATCTCCTTTCTGTTTGTAATACAATCATCATGCCTAATTAACAGTTAACTCTCAGTCCTTATCTTACTAGTACTTCTAGCAGTATTTGACTCAGCTGATTACTCCCTCCTCCTTGAACCTCTGTCTTTATTTGACCTCTAGGACACCATCCTAGTTTCCTTCCTGCCTCAAGGGCTTCTTTTGATCTGTCAATCCTGTTGCTGAACTCTCTGCCTCCTCTTCTGATCCACTAAATGTTGGAGTCCACCAACGGTTAGTTCCTTGATTCCCTTCTCTTCTTGTCTCATCCCTTCTCTTCCTACTGTCAGCTACCTCCTTTCCTTTGGTCTTGGTTCTTGAGCCTGGCTATACATTGAGTCACCAGAGAACCATTTTGTTTGTTCGTTTTTTTGTTTTTGAGAGAGAGAGAGAGTGAAAGCGAGAGGGGGGCAGAACGAGAAAAATCTTAAACAAGATCCACACCCAGGGCAGAGCCCATGGCCGGGCTGGATCTCACGACTGTGAGATCTTGACCTGAGCCAAAATCAAGAGTCAGGCACTTAACCAACTGAGCCACCAAGCACCCCAAGAGAAACTTTTTAAAGCATATCAAATCCAGTGTTGAGGATCATATTGGGTGTGTTTAAATACCATCTTCATGCAAATTAGTTGAAAATATATGTCCCCAGCCATGACCTTTCTTTGAACTTCAACCTCAAATATCCAACTAATTCTCATCAACTTCTTTTGGCCTAATAATTAGCATATCCAAAACTAAACTCTTGATTTTTGCCCTCCAAATCTTCACATTCTATAAATGGTCCCACAACTTAGTAGTTGCTCACACCAAAACTCTGGGAATAATTTTTGATTCCACACTCTCTTCACTTTCCATGTAATTCAGTCCTGATCTGCTGCACATGAAAAGTATCTTCTAAATTTTACCATTTCTCCTCTCCTCCAAAGCTACTGCCCTAGCCTAGGCTATCATCATCTCTCACAGGTAATCATCCTTCCACTCCTGGATTCCTACCTTTCATTTCCCACACAGCAGCCAGAGAGATCTCAAAAATTATAAAGTTGATCATATCATTCTACTTAAAAATTTTTAATGTTTATTTACTTTTGAGAGAGAGAGAGACAGAGACACAACAGGAGTTGGGGAGGGGCAGAGACAGAGAGAGACACAGAATCTGAAGCAGGCTTCAGGCTCCGAGCTGTCAGCACAGAGCCCAACGTGGGGCTTGAACTCATGAGCGGTGAGATCATGACCTGAGCTAAAGTCGGATGCTCAACGGACTGAGCCACCTAGGCACCCCAATCATGCTTAAACCCTTGCTTAAAACCCTTCAGTAGCTATCTTCATGCTTCCAAATTTAGTCTACAAATGACCTGGCCCTGTCTAGATATCCAGCCCTCCTCTTGCCCCCCTGTGCCTTGCTTGCTCTGCTGCACACGACATTGGCCTTCTCAAAGTTCTTCCTTAAACAGAGCAAGCACACTCCCAACTCAGGACCTTTTGTTTTTGTTTTTGTTTTTGTTTTTGTTTTGTTTAAGTAAATTCTACCCTTCAGTGTGGGGTCTGATCATGAGTGCATGCTTTGCCAACCGAGACAGCCAGGCGTCCCTCACTTCAGGACTTTGCCCTTTGTTTCCTCTGCCCGGAAAGCTCCTCCACCAAAACTTAACATGGCCTATTTCCTCACTTCATTCAGGTCTATGCACAAATGCTCCCTCCTCAGTAAAGCCTCCCTCAACCACTCTATCTATAGTACAGTTCTCCCTCTGACCAGCTGTATTTTTCTTCAGAGTTCTTCTTCACCACCTGAAATTATATTATATATAGATATTCTTTCTTTGTGAATATTCTGTATTTTTCACTCTAGAATGCAAGGTCCCGGAAGGCTGACTTTTATTTGTTTACATCTGGTTTCCCAGCATCTAAATCAATATCTGTTGTTACATTTAACATATCTGAAACTGGGATGCCTCTTACAATTAATGGCACGATATAGCGAAATTAGCTGTGTTTCTTTTTCTTTGTATAATAGAAAATAAAAGTGTATGTTATAGTCAACATATTTTACTTTTTTCCCTTTTAATTTTATTGTGATATAATTGACATGTAGCACTGTATAAGTTTCAGGTGTACTGCATGGTGAATTACATATATTGTGAAACGATTACCACAGTAAGTTTAGTTCACTTACATCACTCCATATACCTACAAAGAAAAAGAAAGAAAGAAAGAAGGAAAGGAAAGGAAAGGAAAGGAAAGGAAAGGAAAGGAAAGGAAAAAAAAGTTTTTCCGTGTCATGAGAACTTTAGGATCTGCCCTGTTAGCAACTTTCATACATATGATACAGCAGTGTTACTAGGTCACCACGCTCTTAGTACATCTTCAGTACTTATTTATCTTATAACTCAAAGTTTGCACTTGTGACCCCCTTCATCCAACTTCCCCATGTCCACCAAGAGTCAATGCATTTTAGGCTCCATGAAATATGGCGGTAGGCACTCAATAAATAACATAATGGGTTGGGAACACTGAATAAACATATAAACAATTAGAATAAATATGGGGTGCCTGGGTGTCTCAGTAGGGTAAGTGTCTGACTCTTGATTTCAGCTCAGGTCATGATCTCACAGTTTGTGGGTTCGAGACTTGGGTGCTTGGGATTCTCTCTTTCTGCCCGCACTCACTCTCTTTCATAATAAATAAACTTAAAAAAATGTTAATATGCCTGGGCCCCAAAAATTATATCCAGGTTCCCATATACATAGAAGAAATGTACCATAGGAAAAGGAGATTTTTGTTGTTGTGAAGGGGACAAAAAGCCCTGGGTTAACCTCAAACACTATTGTGGGATCCCTTGGCAGGCAGACCCTAGGTGGTCTTGAGGGTAGAGGGAGAGTCACTAGAGACATCAAATTTGAAACAGAACTGGTCATCAAAGAAAAAGAAGTATCAAAGATACTGGAGAAAGTTGTGTCCAAAACCTGTCTCTTCTCAACTAATAAAGTGATGCAAGTACAGCACTTTTTGGGCTCCATGTCATTTCTGAATAAAGATATCCCCAAAAGGACATGGGAGCATCTCCTCCCAAGGGTATAGGGCATTTTTAAAACAAAAATATTTTTATATTAATAGCACCAATGTTTTATTAGCTAGCATGTTTTAATGCTTACCATATGCCAGGCACCATGTAGTGTTTACATGCATTATCTAATTGGATCCTATCAATAAACTCTACGTGATAGGTACTATTGTAATCCTTATTTTACAAATGAGAAAACAGAGGCGTGGAGGGATTGCAGAACTTGTCGAAAGTCATGCAGGGATAAGGGAAGAAACCAGAGGGGCAGCTCCGTCAGGTAAGTGTCCCCGACTGACTCTTGATTTGGCTGGGGGCATGATCTCAAGGTCGTAAGATCGAGTACTGCATCGGACTCTATGCTCGGCATGGAGCCTGCTTGGGATTCTCTCTTGCTCCCTCTGTCTCTTCCCCTCCCCTGCTAGCACTTTCTCTCTCTCTCTCTCTGTCTCTCAAAATAAATAAATAAACATTTTTTAAAATGTGTTTAAAAAAGAAAAAGAAAAGAAACCAGAATAGGGACCCAGGTCTTCCTTGAGGCCAAGGTCCTTGCTCTCAACTGTTCTGCACACTGACTTTTATTTATTTCCATTTCCAAAGACTATGCTTCTTAATTTCTGGATGAAATGTCATGGAGCTTTCGATTATGGACAGGAGCTGAAGGGGCGTGTGCTCTTTAGCTTCTCACCCTTTTCTACTTCGTGACCATCTTTCTTCTTCTATAAAGAAGAAACATAAGAGAAGGCTTGGGTACAGGCAAACTTTGTGACAACAGTGGTAACAGAAGCTCTAGAACAGGCAAAAAAAAACAAAAACAAAAACAAAAAACAGTGAAAAGATAACTCCAAGGCTGACAATCATAGTAACCAAGACATATTTAAGTAAACCATTAGCTGAAATGGATTGAGAATCAGTCAGCTTTATAAGGAAAACTACCGAGAAACCAAAGATCTTACTTGTCCAAGTGGAGTCAAACAAAGCTGTTGTAATGCATATTGCTTTTATTCTTTTTGTTAAACATTTATAGACTTATTAAGCTGAAGAAATATCAAGTGGGGTTCAGCTTTGTATCACTTGCCTGGTTTGGGGTATGAGTTTAACTAAACATTATCAAAACAGTCTTAATTTTCAAGTATTATGGACTTTTTACACTGATGATTATCAAATTTTATATATACTTTTTATTACATTGGATAATTCCGTGGATTTTCAGTGCTGTAATATTGAATGACTCCTTCCAAGGTTCTGAGGTAGTTTGCACCTGCTCTAGTTACAGCTTTTTATAGCTTCGTCTAAAGATGGATTTGAGACTATTCTAATATTTATCGTTACACCAGAATGGGTCTTATATTCCATGTAAGAAGATATGGAATAGCAATTACCAACTGTATAGGGAAATTGGCAATGCTGCTGTGATGACAAGCAGAGTTGTAGTGGTGTGACCGATTTATTCATTTCCTTAATAACCTTCAGAGTTGTAATGAGTCATCCCTGTCTCTTATTCTAAATTATAGGGCACCCTTTTATTCCCAAACCAAATGAATATACATGATGGCATTTTTTTTCTTCCTCGCTCTCATTTCAAAGACCTAATTTTTCATAATCTAGCAGTTAAGAGAATCAGACAGACATGAGTTGGAATCCTAGCTAAGAGGGAGAAAAGGTTACAGAAGGTGTGGTTTCCTCCACTGCCCCCAACTCGTCCTCTAGACGTCTTTCAGAGGCTTTGAAACATGGCCAGGCTCTGCGGCCGTGAGTCTGACATTTAAGCAGCTAGCCCCTTCTATTCCTTTTACAAGAAAAAGAAGGAGGAGGAGGAGACGATGAAGTAGTTTTTGGTTTGACAATCAAGCACACAGTGTTTGCTTTATACATCAACTTCATTATTCACAAACGAGGAATTTTTTAAGGAGCCATTAAAGAACAGTCATCTGAGAAGGCAGGAAAACGCATCCACCTTCCAGGTCCCAGTGTGTTAGTAAGTGGTGTTTGTCATAGAAATTAAAATGCTGAGCTGATGAGAAAGAAAGCCCCAGCGCATTATTAGCCGTTGTATCCATATTAATACCTTTCGTCTTGAGCATGGATAATTGAAATCACAGATTAGCAACATAGTAGTGCTGCAAACTAAGGAGACCAATTGTTTTCTCTTATGATTCCTGGAAACAGAGGAGGAACTGTGTGGGCTGAGAAGATTGCAACATGTTTTAACTTGTTGCTTCAGTAGCACACAAGGCTGTTCTACACTGGCTTGAAGATGAGTGACTGTTATTTAGACAAAGACTTGAAACCCAGTTTTCCGTCATGTAAATTTTGCAAATGAGTCACTTGACATATTAGAAAGATTATGTGGGCATAAAAACAATGGTAAGAAGAAGTATTTTTTACTTTATCACAAAGTCCAAAGCTGGAGAAGATGCCTCTCATGACATATATAAAACTATAGGCCTAATGAAAACGTTGAAAAGTTCAGGGATGATTAACTCTGATAATGATGACTGAGAAATTATATTTAGATCAAGGAATAGATTCATTCTGTAAGAAACCTGGAGCACAAGAGAGTTTTTGTTTGGATTGCGAACAAAAACAGTAAAGGTCTGCCATTTGTTCTGATCTTTCAACAGAAGCCAGAAAAATTACTGTCTCATTAAGGAAAATAGTAGCTGAAACAAAATATGGTGTTTCTTTTATGAACTGGAAATAAAACATCAAAGTTGATGGTGTAAAACTGTAACGTCACCAAGACCCCTAAATTGTCAGACTCACAAGTGAAGGCAATGTTGATTTGTTTCTTGACTTCAACTAGTATGAATCATTCTGTGTGCTTAAGCAATGAGGTGTAAATATAAAGGCTCTGAAAAATTAATGAGCAGCTGAGAAATCCAAAGTCAAAAGCTGAGCCAACGCTTGAACCCAAGTGCTCTAAAGTCTTCATATGTCTCCAGAGCTGATCCTCCACCATGTTAGCAACATGGTTAACTTCAAGGTTCTAGGTCCTCACCTCTTTCCATTTCTTCCTAATCAGTCAGCTGCCTCTGGCTTCACTTCCTACGTTGTCCAGCCAGATCCCACAATCCATCCCTTCAACTCCACTCTTGCCAAGACAAGCAACTTCATATTTTTTTTGAAAGATTATTCACAGAACCCACTCTGGATCAATCCAACCATTGTCTTCTCCCTCATACACCTAAAATCTAGAGAAAAAAATCCTCAGACTATCAAAGATTAATGTTACTAATGGATATATCTGGGGATAGGGCTATGGGGAAATTTCACTCTTTTTTTTTTTTAAGTTTATTTTTATTTATTTTGAGAGAAATAGAGAGAAAGAAATAGGGAGGGACAGAGAAAGAGGGAGAGAGACAATCCCAAGAAGGCTCTGCACTGTCAGCACAGAGCCCAACGTGGGGCTGGAATTCATGAACCGTGAGATCGTGACCTGAGCTGAAATCAAGAGTCAGACACTTAACCGACTGAGCCACCCAGGCACCCCATCCATCTCGTCTACCCAATTCAAATGCCAATCACAAGTCGGGGTTGTTACCTGTACTTCTGACCAACTGGCTATAAATCAGAGGTTCCGATAACCCCCCCCTAGGAACAATTACTTTCCTAGAGCAGTTCACAGAACTCATAGGAACATTTACTTGTGTTTACTAGTTTATTATAAAAGGATAACAGCCACATGGAAGAGATGCATATGCAAGGTATGTGGTAAGAGGTGAGAAGCTTCCATGCTCTCTAGGTGTACTACTATCCCCTCAACTCCGTGCATTCACCAACTGAACTCCATCCTTGAGGTTTTTATGGAGGTTTCATTATCTGGGCATGATTAATGAAATCATTGGCCATTGGCAATTGATTCAACCTCCCACCCCTCTCCCAGCAAGAGGTCAGAAGGGTGGGACTGAAATTTCCAACCTCCTAATTGCCTGGTTGGTTCGCCCTGGCAACCAGCCCCCATTCTTAGGGGCTTTCCAAGTCACCTGCTGTTGAAAACAGTTTGTAATGAACACCAATACACCTTTGTCACTCTTATGACTTAGGAAATTCCAAGGGTTTTAGGATCTCTGGGCAAAAAAAAAAAAAAAAAAAAAATGGGATGAAGACTAGATATACATTTTTTATTATAAATCCTAATATCACAAACACATAAACCTGGAGTCGATCCTTTTGCTATAAAGAATATCATTGAGACATTGCCAAACTTGAATAGGTTCTCTGAGCAAAAGATATATGGGAATTCTTTGCACAATTCTTGCAACTTTTCTGTAAGTTTGAGATTGTTTCAAAATAAAAGTAAACAAAACAACAACCTGATTTTCCATTTTTAAAATCACGAACCATTGGATACATATACATAAAAAATGAGTTTAAAGTATATATAAGTTATGACATTAAAAATAAAAATAAGTGTCTATGAATTTACCACTCAATTTGCGAAATAGAACATCAATAATATTAAAGTTCCCAGCATGTTCCTCTCTACCTCACCCCTCTGTCCAGGAAGCACTATCCTGAATGTATTTTATTATTTCTTGCTTTCTTCAAAGATTTAGTGCATATATAGAAATTCCTAAGTAATATTTTCTAATAACTACAGGAGTTTTGCTTTCCCTTCCTTCTTTGTTTATTGATTATTTTTATTTCTTCTTTAAATCATCTGTTTTATCCTTTGCTCATTTTTCTGTCAGGTTGGGCTTTATCCTTATTGGTTTGGAAGTAATCTTTACATACTATATGAATATTATCTTTGTCTGTTATGTATGTTGCAAGTATTTTTTCCAGTCTGATGCTTGTCTCTTAACTTTGTAGGTTTTGTGGTGATTTTTATCATACAGATGTTTTGAATATTTATTGGATCAAGTCTGTTTCATAAATTTATTTATGACCACTGGGTTTCTTATCCTATCCAGGAAGGTCTTCTGCTTAAAGATATCCTCCTATATAGTTTTCTATATGGTTTTGGTAGTTTTGTTTGTTTTTATGTTTAGATCTTTAATTCATAAATAATTTATTCTTTGTTTATGGCGTGAGGTAGGGATCTAAATTGGCATCTTCTTCACCTGTGATAGGCAGAATAATGGTCCATAAAAGAGGGTGACACCCTAAACCCCAGCACCTTTAAATGTTACCTTACATGGCAAAAGAGATTTTACAGATGTGATTAAGGTTATGGAATTTGGAATGAGGAGATTACCCTGAATTATCTGGATGGGCCCAATCTAATAACAGGAATACTTAAAAGCAAAATTTTTCATGGCTATGGTCAGAGGGAAACATGACTATAGAAGAATGCTTACAGAAGTACAATGCTGCTGGCTTTGGAGATGGAAGAGGAGGCCAAGAATCAAGGAATAAGGGTGGCACTTAGGACTGGAAAAGGCAAGGAAATAAATTCTTATCTATAGCCTTCCAGAAAGGAAAGCAGTCCTGCCGACACCGATTTTAGCTCACTGACACCTATGTCGGACTTCTGACCTATAGAACTGTAAGATAATGAATTCTTATTGTTTGAGGGACCAGGTTTTTGGTAACTTATTAATTAGAAACTTAATATACCCCTCTCACCAACACCTTTTATGAAATATTCCATCCTGTTCTTACTAAATTAAAATGACAGATTTACTGCATAAATAATTCCCATGCACCTGTTGGTTTCTGAACTCTCTATTCCGATCAACTGGTCAGAATGAATCTTTTTTCCTGATCCAGAACCATATTGTTTTAGTTACTGTTACTTTATAATTTTTTTAATGTCTTGAATCCTTCCTCTCCTTTTAATCCCCACTCCTATCTCTTTATTTAAGACCTCATCATTCCTCTTTCCTCAAATCTTAATAACACTCTATCTCCAGTTTCACCCTCCTCCAGTTCATTTTCCATTATATTACTAGCATGATTTAAAATGCAAGTATTAGGGCACCTTGGTGGCTCAGTTGATTAAGTGGCCAACTTCAACTCAGGTCATGACCTCGTGGTTTGTGAGTTCGAGCCCCTCACTGGGCTCCATGCTGATAGCTCGGAGCCTGGAGCCTGCTTCAGATTCTGTGTCTCCCCCTCTCTCTGCCCCTCCCCTGCTCATGCTGTCTCCTTCTCAACAGTAAATATTAAAAAAAATTTTTTTTAATGCAAATATCATCAGATTTCTACCCTTCAGGTCCTTTGTGGCCATCCTTCATCTTCAGCCGAAGTCCAAATTCTTTGATAAGGTACATAAAAATGGTATGACGAAGGATGTTGCCCATCTCACAGGGTCATCCCAACCCCTCTGCTCCAGACATCAAAGAATGTGAAGCTCACAGAGTGTACCACACTTTGCATCTTTGGAGCTTTGCACAGTGGCAGTATCGTAGCCAATGAGGTTTATCTGAGGCACGATTATTGCTAATTGAAAACTTTGTATCTTTGGATATGTTGCTGCTTCTTCATAGAATACCTTCCATGCCTCCTCCAAGCTAATTAGCACTGTACATTCAAAACTCAGCTAGAGCATCCAATTCCCTCGGCGAACCTTCTGCATTCTTCACTGGTAGACTGAGCTAGTGCCCCTCCTTTACCCTCCCAGAGCAGCACAAATATATCTCTTCTAGCCTGCACTTACACATTTTGCAATTGCACTTGTTGGTTTGCTTGTCTACCTCCCTCACTAGATAGTGAACTCCTTAAAGGCAGGAATTGTCTTTCATTTATGTATCCCCAATGCTTAACAGAGTGCTAAAATCTTGTAATAATAAGAATATGAAAAATAGTGATATCAGGGGTACCTCTTATTAAAACCTGGGCTAAGTGCTCTTCATTATTCAATAACCACTAAGTGTCAGCTCATAATTTTGTGTTCCGTGAAACTGTTTTTAACTAAAAATAATATTGTCCAGCTTGTTCGCTTGCCTTATTCACAAGACTTGGCTACAAGCAACTTTGGGATGTTTCCAAAGGAAGAAAGTTTCCTATGTTGAACAAATTCAAAAGAACATGACTCAGGCTCTAAAAGTAATCCAGAAAAGAATTTCTAAAATATTTTGAATAGGAATGGTATTACTGGATTATTTTGATAGGAAGAACCCTGATTTAAATGCCTGTGAGAACCACCAGACTTGGTTAGGTGCCCCCACTCTGTGCTCCCATAGCAACGAACACAAACATTTAGCCAAGCACGTATCGTGTCATGTGGAAGTGATGTGTTTACTTATTTTTTTTCCCATTACCAGTGTTTTTCAATCAGGAGGACAATGCAGCCCCCTTCCCTGGCAGGGGTGTTTGGGAAAATTTTTGATTGTCATAATGACGGGAGAGAGATGCCCCTGTCATTTAGTGTCTACAAGCCAGAGATGCTGACTATCCTACATTGTGCAGGACGGTCTTGTACCACAAAGAATTCTCCTGACCCCATTAAGAAACTGACTTTATTTATCTCTGATTTCTCATTGGCTAGGAGAAACCCAGAACTAAAAGTCACTCTGAATGGAAACTACAAAGTAATGGGCACAGAACACCTTGTCATAATGTGTAGGTTATATGGGTTTAAATAATCAGATTACTTTGTAATCACCACTCATAGTTACTTCTATATTTCTGTATTATATAATTGTTGAAAGACAAATGATAAGAGAGTAAGGCCATTAAATCCAGATATTTCTTTTTCTTGTTTTGGTCCAAGTAAACTTTTCTAATAGAAATAGCAAAATAGCAAAATAAATAAATAAATAAATAAATAAATAAATAAATAAAATAATAAAATAACAATAATAAATAAAAGTTCATCTTTAGTATTTTGTTCCATCAATCCACCCATGTCAAGGCGTCTCCTTCATATTTTGGCATCCATCTGTAGAAACCTTCTCAATTTGGCACCACCAAAGAAAGACATCCTGGCCTGGATGTGTACACCTGATATTCCATTCCATCAGGGTCCAAGGGCGAATTGTTTAAACTGATAATCCAGGTGGATCCCAGATAATATGGCTTCCATATTACCTCTAAATTCCCTTCCAGCTTTGGGGCGCCTAGGTGGCTCAGTCGGTTAAGCATCTGACTTTGGCTCAGGTCATATCTCATGGTTCGTGGGTTGGAGTCCCATGTCAGGCTCTGTGCTGACAGCTCAGAGCCTGGAGCCTGCTTCAGATTCTGTGTCTCCCTCTCTCTCTGCCCCTCCCCCACTCATGCTCTGTCTCAGAAATAAACATTAAAGAAATTTTTTTTTAATCTACAGTATTTCACAAGTCCTTCCTAAATTTATTCATGACTCTAAGCCATTAGTGAGCACTTATGGTTTGTGCCAGTGCCATAAGTTGAAGGGCAAGAGAGAATTTTAAGGAGAAGGGGGCACAAGACCATTTCAGTCAAGGGAGATATTTTCCAGGCTGCTGGATTCTGGGTTTTTCTGATTATGATTTTTAGGAAACCTGTTTCCACCATTCCCTAGGTCCATTCCTTGCCGTAAAACAGCATGGTTTATTGTCTGCTTTTGCTAGAATGTCAACTTCATAAGAGCAATATCCTTGTCAGCTTTATTTGAACTGTATTCCCGACACCTAGAACTATATCTGTTATATCATGGCACTCTTTAAATATTTGTTGAATAAATGAATGGATGAATAAGTAATTTAGTATAAGTAGAGATTTAATCATTTATGAATAAAAGAATAGAGTAGCATATCTACAACAAAAGGAAACTTCACGTTGAGGGGCAACTGTGTGACAGATTATAAACTCTGTACTGAATTGCAAAGTCATGGGAGGGACGAGAAACAGGAACCCATGAACATGACATGAAATATAAAAGCAGATATCACTGAATTATAAGGAGCACTTAAGCCTGGTACAAAGGTCAAATGAAATTCGTTTATCCCTCAAGTCTGATCTGGGTGAAGAATATCTGATAGGCTCTCAGCAAAAATAAGATCAGTTCTCAAGTGCTACCCTGGAAAATCCAAAGTCCATTAGCTTAAGCAATAATCCTGGACATACTTAAAATCTTATTTTACAGGATCCTCATATGCACATTAGGAACCAAGCAAAATATCTCATAGGAGTAATGTTGAATAACTACCAAAGGCATACAGAGAAATTACAACTCATTTATATCATTTGAGTTTCATAAGAACAAGTAATTATTTCCATTTTCCAAAACGACAAAATAAAGATATATGAAATATATAAGTCAACCAGGGATCATGAAAACCATTTTAAATCAATACACCACGTCCTAAGTGAAATTTCCATGCAACCAGAAAATAGTAAGGGAATTTAAATAAAATTTAAAAATCAACTCAAACATTGACAGTACCATAATTCTAAGACTTCAAATATTTCTTGATTTTAAAATGTCAATGAGAAATATGGGAAAGACTTGTGAAAACAATGTGCATTATTCATTGCATAGGCTGACAAATTTTTTAAATGTTCAAAGTCCCACAGAGTTGCAAAAGAAATTCTGTCTCCTGGATCCTTAATTCAAAATCACTACCATGGGAAGTGTTTCAATTTACAATTGTTTTCAGCAGCAAAAAACAGAAAAACATAACAAGTTTTTTTCAGGTAACAAGGAGTGTGAGGGTTGACAGTGACATCAGGTCAGAAGCCTTCCCTTCTATCTTTCTGTATCTCTCTCTCTCTTTTAGTTTATTTATTTATTTTGAGAGAGACAAAGACAGCACAAGCAGGGGAGAGGCAGAGAGAGACAGTGAGAGTATCCCAAGCAGGCTCCACATTGCCAGCTGTGGAGCCCGACTTGGGGCTTGAACTTACAAACCATGAGATCATGACCTGAGCCGAGACCAAAAGTCAGATGCTTAACCAAGTGAGCCACCCAGGAGCCCCTGCATCTCTATCTTTGCATATGGTTTTTTGCCCTCATGTCATTTTGTGGTCACAATATGGCTGCTCCACCGCTGGCATTGCAGCTGAATTCCAAACAAAGGGCAAAAGGCATGTGCTCACTAAAACCTGGAAGAGATTTTTCAGAAACCTCCATTTAGTGACATTTCACTAATACCTCCTTGACCAAAGCTTGTCTCACATGGCCACCTCAAGCTGTAAGGCAAGTTGTGAACTGTTTTGTTTCCTGGAACATTGCCATACTCTTGGTTTCTATAGGATATATGCATAGTAGACTGTTCAAGTTAGTGCAGTATTGAAGATCCAATTCAGAGGCACTTGATCTTGAAAGGGTATGAACTTCACAAGGAAATTGCCCCTGATGCTGATGAAGCTGATACTTCAGTTCCTTCACTTATATGGAGCCCCTCCAAGGCCTTGGGAAACATGTGTTCACAATGTCATATATTTTGGTAGATTTTTCACCTTAAGATATTTTAATGGTCATTAATTAATATCTATGTTCTTCCTACTGTGACTTTCCCACCCTTGTGACAGGTGAGTGTTGTTGGAATGGCCACGGGCATTTGGGGAACGAAGCTAAGTCAGAGCTAAATTGAGGACACATTCCATTTGAATTTAATGGGATATATCAAGGAGACTCACACATTAAGTAGGTTCTGTGTATAGTTGAGTCATTGCCAGCATAGGAATTGTTTCCAGGAATACTCCTGCTGCCCACTGTGCTAATTCACCTGGCACCATGATGTGAAGGTACAGGGCTCAACATAAAGCTCGTTAATAAGCCACTACAAAAGGACATTGGGGACAAACCGCCAGTGAGTGTCTTCAACCGAAGAGTAGTCAATTAGTCAGTGACTACTGACAAGAAGACTTGAGATGCTCTCATATATGAAAGAGACTAGGTAAAAGTTCCCCAAATTTGACAATAGTCCTAAAATTTTACATGACATTTCTGATAAGATATGCTGCCGAAAGAAACTTTTTTAGGGGGACCTGGGTGGCTCAGTCGGTTAAGCATCTGACTTCGGCTCGGGTCATGATCTCTCAGTTCATGGGTTAGAGCACCGCATTGGGCTCTGCACTGACAGCTCAGAGCCTGGAGCCTGCTTCACATTCTGTGTGTCTCTCCTTCTGCCCCTCCCCTACTCACGTGTGCACGTGCGCTCTCTCTCTCTCTCTCTCAAAAATAAATTTTAAAGTGTCAAAAAAAAGAGAGAAACTTTTCTAAATTTTCAGTAACACATTTCAGGCTTGCTAGAGGAAAGCCTCTATTATCTTTCTAGTCTACATAAAATCTTTGAAACCTTCCTATGAAGAGGCAAACAACAAGCATGCAGCAAAAATAAATAAATAAGTAAATAAATAAAATTTAAAAATTTACAAATTATATATTAAAAATAGAAGTGTGTCAGGCAGGAAATCAAATTTGTGTTGTTTTCCCTAGATATTGTGATATTCATGGAGTTTGTCAGTTTAAAAAATCCAATTTGTTTTAATTTCTTTCCTCATTTTAAATAGTCACTTTTGTCCCTAATTTTGTATTCTTTCTATGAACAAGTTTCCTTTAACTAACAAGTTACTACAAACTGAGTAACTTTCAAGCCTCATGGAACCTGGATCTGCCCTTGAGCCTCAGGAACCCTGTGAGTCCCCCAGTGAGAAGTAATCTTGAAGGCCTTCCAGATTCACCTTTACACGTAAAGGTAACAATCTACCATCAAGTCAGAATCAAAGCTGGCTGCAGATGCCCATGTGAAGTGTCCTTTCGCCTGAGCTGTACCCTGAATTCACTTGGTCTTCTTAGGTGAAGGTCACTGTCAGGTATCCCACAGCAGCCAAGAGAGGGCCACAGGACGAAGCAAAAGGAAATTGAGCTGTTAATTCCCTTACTCCTCCCACTGTATCCTTAAGAACTCCATTTATCATGTACCCATATTAACATTCTTTCTGCTTGGATGTTAGAAGGGGTTTACCCGGCAAGGTCAACACCCCTTCCTAAGGATGTCCAGTAAAACGTCAATCTCACAAATTTCTCCTTCTTTGGTAAAATACATTGTAGGAATGCTGCCCATTAGAATGGTCTCTGAAGATTCCCAATGCACTAGCATCTTCAGAGCTTTGAAAAGTGCAAGTGAACTGACTTTGATTCCACATTTTCCCAATCTAATTTAATCACAGGATCCTATTTACCCTAGAATACGTCTTCAGAATTTTTGCTCAAAGTGGATGTACAAATATTTAATTCATATTATTGTTATGTTCATACCACAAATGGCAAGTCTCCAAAGGGCATTTGGACTTTAAAGAGCTCTTGATAACAAAAGAAACCAATCTTGTAATAATGGACTTTAGGCTGCCATGGCCCAAAGGGCAGAAATAGGTTAAGACAATGTTAGAGGACTATCTGTACACATTTCAAATTCCAACATGATGCTGACTGTTTTTCTAGCCATTCAGAAGGCAGGTCTTGAACCTGTTCACAAAAGAGAAGATTGTAATGGAGGATGTTGTTACTTGATTATGTTTCCATATTATTATTCTCAGATTTGGAATCAGTCACCTATTGCATCAATAATACTTAAACACATGCACTTGTTAGTTTTTAGTTACAGAATCCGTGTAATGATTACGGTATAAAAGCCTGCTAATTTTCCTTGGTTACTAATAAAGCCAGTTTGGGTTGCTTTTGGATTGCTATAAGAAATCTTATTTACGTTTACATTTCAAAACATTCTGCTCAGGTATAAATTTGTACAGTACTGATAACAAGCATTTGATCAAAGAAGGGAATTTGTGACCTCATCCATGTGCTAAGATAAATCAAGTGCCTGAAGTTAGCGGCCATGCTTAGAAATATCAATTGTAGGGGCGCCTGGGTGCCTCAGTTGGTTAAGTGACCAACTCTTTTTTTTCAGTGCATTTTTTTATTTTGAGGGAAAGAGAGGGAGAGAGAGGAGAGACAGAGAGAGAAAATCCCAAGCAGGCTCCATGCTGTCAGTGCAGAGCCTGAGGTGGGGCATGAACCCACAAACCCGAGATCATGACCCCAGCCCAAATCAACAGTCGGATGCTTAACTGGATTGAGCCACCTAGGCACCCCAAGAGACTGACTCTTAATTTTGGCCCAGTTTGTGATTTCATCATTTTTGAGTTCAAGCCTTGTGTAGCGCTCCACACTGACAGCACAGAACCTGCTTGCGATTCTCTCTCTCCCTCTCTCTCTGCCCTTCCCATGTGCACACATGCATGCTCTCTGTCTCTGTCTCTGTCTCTCTCAAAATAAATAAATAAACTTTAAAAATCCTCTTTAAAAATATATATAAATCCTAAGGGAGAATGAAAGGCCTACTTTAGGAGGGGTGGAATCACTACCATCATGACTTCATAAACCTTGTATCTTAAATGACACAAGATGCATCTCCATGACTCCGAGCTCAAAGACTTTGAGCTTTCTATTTGCTTTTATTATTTATTTATTGCTTTAATAATGCAATTGTCCTGGTCTTGACATATTTGGATCTTTTTTTTAACCTCTTGTGTTGAAAGCAAATGGCTTATATGCCACTGCATGGAGGGCATAACTGGAGCTTTCTATTGATGAAATATATTTCTTTGGTTTCTATTCTTTTTTTTTTTTTTTTTTTTTAACTGAGTTGAATCCTCAGCAGCTTTTTTTTTTTTTTTAAGTTTATTTATTTTTGAGACAGTGAGAGACAGAGCATGAACGGGGGAGGGGCAGAGAGAGAGGGAGACACAAAATCGGAAGCAGGCTCCAGGCCATCAGCCCAGAACCCGATGCAGGGCTGGAACTCACGGACCAAGAGATCGTGACCTGAGCTGAAGTCGGAGCTTAACCGACTGAGCCACCCAGACGCCCCTTTTTGGTTTCTATTCTTATTAGACTGCAAACACAAAGCCCAGGAAATGTAGGAAGATAAGCCTCTGCAATCAGAGCTGTCCCATACGATTGTGCAGGTTGTGGACTGTACAACCTGCACAGCTATATATAGCAGCCTAGTGCTGCAATCTTTCATGGGGACCTGTGCTGTAATCATCCATACTTGCAGAAGTAAGTTAACTGAAGAAGAGGAGTATGTAAAGAAATCTTATGAAATCCTGTAATTTTTTTTTTTCACACATGAAGCAAAGTTGATAACTTATTATTTAACTTTGAGTTTCACAGTCTTTATTATGGAGTAGAGTAATTTTTGTAGAAGAAAAGTTCAGTAAAATTTGAATAAAAATTAGAAGTGGTGGGGGCGGGGAGGGGGATGCCTGGGTGACTCAGTCAGTTAACCATCAGACTTTGGCTCAGGTCATGATCTAGAGGTTCTTGAGTTCGAGCCCTGCATCAGGCTTTGTGCTGATAGCTCAGAGCCAGAAGCCGGAAGCCTGCTTTAGATTCTGAGTCTCCCTCTCTTCTGCCCCTCCCCCGCTCACACTCTGTCTCTCTGTCTCTCAAAATAAAATAAAAACATAAAAAAATTTTTTAAATAAACAAAATGATTGCTGTTATAAGATTTTCTGTTAAGATTCCAATTAGATCAAAGGCATTGTAGCTATTTTAAGAGAGACATGGTGAGATTGTTTATTTTATTTAATTTTTTTTTAATTTTGAGAGAGAGAAACAGAGAGAGAGAGACAGAGCACAAGTGGAGGTGGGGGAGGGGCAGAGAGAGGGAGACACAGAATCCAAAGTAGGCTCCAGGATCTGAGCTGTCAGTGCAGAACCTGATACGGGGCTGGAACTCTCAAAATGCGAGATCATGACCTGAGCCAAAGTCAGTCATTTAACCGACTGAGCCACCCAGGCACCCCTGTTTTATTTTATTTAAGTGTAATGTGGGTAATTGTCTCCTGCTTATTAAAAAATATCACACAAAGACAAATATCATATGACTTCACTCATATGAGGACTTTAAGAGACAAAACAAACGAACATAAGGAAAGGGAAGCAAAAATAATTTAAAAATAGGGAGGGGAACAAAAACATAAGAGACTCTTAAATATGGAGACCAAACAGAGGGTTACTGGAGGGGTTGTGGGAGGGGGGATGGGCTAAATGGGTAAAGGGCATTAAGGAATATACTCTTGAAATCATTGTTGCATTATTTGCTAACTAACTTGGATGTAAATTTTAAAAATCACACAGATTTTTTTTAATGCTGTCAAAAAATGACATATATACACCAATATCATATATAATCATATATATGGCAGCCAAGTAACTGTCAATTTATATGTAGGTATATATACATCCTTAGCTGCATGGATACAGTTGGTAGAGGAGTTAAGACAATGGATTTCCTCTCAGTAGGGTGAGCAAGGGCATCCCTTTAAGCAGCTCTAAAAGCCTAAAGAACTTGCAGTTGAAATGCAAAAAAGGTGTAGGAAAGCAGTCTGGAGGCTGATGTCAGCCTGGCTGTAGGAGAGACTTCACGGTGATTTGGAAAAGAAGGTTTAAGATGGGGGGGGGGGGGGGGGTGAGTGGGAGTGGGGCCTTTGCCTGATCAAACTCAAAATACCAAATTTTAAAAGAAAACTACCAAATTCTACACAGCCATCACTGTTGGTAATTAGAAAACACTGTCAAAAGTATTTTTTTAATGTCAGGATGTAGTCATATCAACATTTTCCACCCTAAATTGCATAATATATGTAAATGTCATTGCTTCTCTACTTTCTTAAATCATTAAGGAAATTTTGAATTACCGAATTCTACTTTCTTCAGATTTTCTGGTTTTGGTGAGACAAACTGAAATAAACTCCTGAAGCATTAAAAAAATAAATAAGTAGGCCCCTAAAAACAATCTCTTTCCAAGTAGAGCACATATGGCTAGCAGCCACATCTCAAGCAAATCATAATTTAGGCCTTTAGTTGGACTAGAAACACTAAATGTTCCTCTCCTTGAAGCAGGAGACCCTACTTGCAGGAAAAGTATCTACAAAGAAAAAGCAGACTCAGAGTAGTAAACTTTGAAAGCTAAACTTTTACAGAGTGATAACATTGTTGTAACAGTGTTACAAGGTATTTAATTTTATGGGTTAATGCTGGGGGGAAAAATACAGGATAAATTTCTAGGCTTTTAGTAAAGTATTTATACTTTAAATATATATTTTTTTAATGTTTATTTTTGAGGGACAGAGCATGAGTAGGGGAGGAGCAGAGAGAGAGGGAGACACAGAATCTGAAGCAGGCTCCAGGCTCTGAGCTGCCAGCACAGCCCCTAAATCTTCTTATTCTTAACTGGTAATCTCAGAATATGAGATTTCTTATTTTTAAAAAATGATGAAAAAAAATTATGGAAAAGGAAACTGGTTAAATAACATCTTCCTTGAAATAGCATTTTTCTTAAACATTCAATAGAATTTAGTGTTGTGTTTTAAAAGTGTTTTCAATGCAGGGGTGCCTGGGTGGCTCAGTCGGTTGAACGTCCGACTTCGGCACAGGTCATAATCTCACAGTTCATCAGGCTCTGTGCTGACAGCTTGGAGCCTGGAGCCTGTTTGGGATTCTGTGTCTCCCTCTCCCTCTGCCCCTCCCCCATTCATGCTCTTTAGCTCTCTCTCAAAAATAAACAGACATTAAAAAAAATTTTTTTAAGTGTTAGCAATGGACTGTGCACATCAGAATCACTTACTAAAATACAGATTCCTAAAAATAAATAAATAAATAAATAAATAAATAAATAAATAAATAAAATAAAATAAAATACAGATTCCTGGGCCCCACCCCAAAGTTTAAAAATAGGGGTAGGTGAGAAATCCAGAATCCGCATTTCAACTAATAAACCTCACATGACTCCTAAGAATGCTAAGATATGAGACCCACTGCACAAAGTTTCTTGTAGATAGAATAGACATTATGTGCCCGTTAGGGCTAGGTATCCTTAATACCTAGTATGTCACCTGGCCCAGAGCAGATGGTCAATAAATGTTTACATAAGCAACTTATATAGGGGAGATGGTCTTTCCCCTCTTAAATCACAGCTCATGTCCAAAAGTTTGCCTAAAGAAAGTATTCATCTATATTCTATAGTTACCAGGGATAAACAAGTACAAAAAGAAAAAAAGAGAGACAGAGAGAAAGGCAAAGGATGTAGGCTAGCCAACTGGAAATACATTATGAATGTATTCGATGTGCATATCTAATGTGTGATATAAATGCACAGGCTCAAATAATGTGCTACAAATGTGTTAGTTCAATTAATTAAAGCCTGAAACTTTTCTACTCGCAGGCACCAGTTAAGAAAACAATGGATCCATAGAGCCCCGATATCTCAACTGCAAAAAATATGTAAAATATTTGCATCTTATGGATGAGAAAAATAATTTTCAATATAAAAGTGTGCACATTTAAAACTACAGTGGAAAAATCCTAGAATGAATGTGCCAAAGTAGAGGAGTGGAGTGGGTTTGGATAGGATGTATAAAAGGGCCATTATAACTATTGAATGAGCAGGTTGTGAGAGCAGCTGGGCTGGATAGAGTTGGTGGTTGGGTTGGCGGTGATGAGAATGGGAAGTTAGACCAGTATCCAAAGATGCATCAGAAGTAGGCCTGATTGACTAAGGGATAGAAATGACAAGTGATTACAAATGGCCTTCAAAACTGTGCATGATCAGAAAAATCTGACCATAATAAATTTATCCTTCAATCCAAGAAAAGCAAATGTTTGCTTATTTCAGTTCTTTACTGATTTTTAAAAAAATTTTTTACATTAATTTATTTTTGATAGAGACAGAGCACAAGTGGGGGAGGGGCAGAGAGAGAGGGAGACACAGAATCTGAAGCAGGCTCCAGGCTCCAAGCTGTCAGCACAGAGCCTGATGCGGGGCTCAAACTCACAAACTGTGAAATCATGACCTGAGCCGGAGTTGGACACTTAACTGACTGAGCCACCCAGGCACCCCTGTTCTTTACTGATTTTAACTTAAAGTCTTTCCTCTCTATTTACCTACTGATCAATGTTAACACAAATTTATAGCACATTTCCATATTTCAGTGCTTTGTTTTAATAGATTAAAATGAATAAAGCATGGCTCTGATATCGCCAGAATCAACATTTTTGGTAATATGTAACATAAGTTACTAAAAAATAAACCTCAAGTCCTGTTCATCCAGTAAATTTCTAATGAAAGGGCCATGTACCTAAATTCTTTTTCCAAAATAATGAAAAGATTATTTTCTAAAAGTCATCTGTAACTATTGTTTGTTTATCTTAGAAGTAGTATTTTATTAGCAATGTGTATGTGTGTCTTTTAGGTTAGTTTTCTAGGCTAGCCCACAAAATCATGCCAAGGTCACTCTGAAATCTAAAAGCCCCAGGAATATTGAGTCTTTCTGAGCCTTGATATCTAAAGCCCAGAGTCACTTGGAAATTCAAAGGATCACTCAGCCAGTGGGTTTTCCTGTATGTTTGTTTTGGGAGTGGGGCATAGCTAAAACAGCAGATCTAGTGGTCCTCTTTGTTGGGGAAGTATTTTTCAGTCATGAGGAAGGATTATCTTGCAAATTCAAAACAGAACCTGTAAATTTTAGAGCCTAATCTCTTGAAAATGTTCTACACAGTAGAAATCATGGAATTGGAGGTTTCATATTTTTGTGTCTTCATGTACAGACTACAGTGAACAAGTAACCTGCAATTCTGTTGATATTTTATCTTCCTAAAACATTTTGTTTTTTTTTTAAGTTTATTTATTTATTTTGAGAGAGAGAGAGAGAGAACATGTGGGGAAAGGGCAAAGAGAGAGAGGGAGAGAGAGAATCCTAAGCAGGCTCCTTGCTGTCAGTGCAGAGCCCAATGCAGGGCTCGATCTCACAAAGCGTGGGATCATGACCTGAGCCGAAATCAAGAGTCGGACACTTAACCAACTGAGCAACCCAGGCACCCCTTGTTGATATTCTAAATAGAAAAAGTCTAAGGGGGAAGAACACTATTGCACAGTGAATAATTAGTAACTGCTGAGTAGATGGAACACCTTTGACACAGCTTACAATAGTGGTTCATGGACTCCCTTTTCCTAAAAACATGGGAGCCACTAGTATAAATGTGAAAGACTGGAAAGAGGGCCAATGTGGCAAGAGCTTTTCTCCTCATTGAGAGGACCAGTGCTATTAGAAAATAAAACCCCATTGAAATAGGCAAATAAGCATACCCCTTCTTTGGAAAACACAATAGAAATAGAAATAGTGAGGTTTTCACTTCCCCTCCCATCAGAGTTGCTATTTCTCAGCATTGCACAGTAACATTATATTACTTAAAATGCTTCAATGCATCCTTCAGCTGTTTCTTTTGCCATCCTGCATGCTGGGTAGTTAAATTTCAACTGAGTGATACTATCACATAAAGGAGTTTTAAATTTTGGTCTGTGCAACAATAATGATTTGAACATACCTTTATCACATGACTACGTGGAAGCCATGATTCTTTTCTTTGCATTCCATTAGGATGACTTACATAGCCCACATTTTACAATCCTGGTGTGATGTATTGGGATCCATAAAGGTAGGCTTGATCTTAGAAATTTTAAAATTCAGTCGAGCTAAATTGGACAAAATCCAAACTATTTGGGAGATTCATATCGGGTACTGATTAGTATCAGAAATATAGTAGGATCAATCAGTTTCAGTTTATATTGTTTTTTATTTGAAATTTGAAAATTGCTTCTAAGTCACATTAGGCACTTGACTAAGACCCGTCTTATATTATCTGTGTTCCTCATCCTAATTTCATCACAAAAGCCTACACATTTATAGAGTAAGTTTGTGATTCATTTTATTTTTTTAATTTTTTTATTAAAATTTTTTTAATGTTTATTTATTTCTGAGACAGAGAGAGACAGAGCATGAGTGGGGGAGGGGCAGAGAGAGACGGGGACACAGGCCCGAAGCAGGCTCCAGGCTCTGAGCTGTCAGCACAGAGCCCGACACGGGGCTCGAACTCACAGATTGCAAGATCATGACCTAAGCAGAAGCCTATGCTCAACCGACTGAGCCACCCAGGTGCCCCAAGTGATTCATTTTAAATTCACTTTACCAATGCTTGTTAATTGTGACTTAATTGCCATCACATTGTTTACAGATATACATATAATATTTCATCATCAATCATTGAACATCCTTTGAAATTCCTGGATGAAGAGTCATTATTTGGTAAGAGTCACATTATCAACACTAACTCTGCCTGACCTTATTTTGGAGCATTTGGGAGGACAACTGGGCCATATATACAACCATTCAATTAGGAAATCACCTTTGTGACACTTTTTTTTTTTTTGGTTTTTTTTTTCACCTTTGTGACACTTAAAAAAAAAAATTTTTTTAATGTTTATTCATTTGAGAGAGAGAAAGAGGGGAAGAGAGAGAGGAAGACATAGAATCTGCAGAAGGCTCCAGGCTCTGAGCTGTCAGCACAGAGCCCAATGGGGTTCAAACTCCCAGAGAGTGAGGTCATGACCTGAGCTGAAGTCGGAAGCTTTACCAACTGAGCCACCCAGGCGCCCTGACCTTTGTGACACTTTTGACAGGACTCACCCAGCTACAGTTGGTGAGAAACTCAACTGCTCTTTAGGTTTTAGCTTACTGGATGTATAGACTGATCTAGCTCTTGAGAATTTTCCTCACAGTTGCCTAACAGCCACTTCGAGGTCAATCTTCTACTTTGGTTCTAATCTTTACCTTGGTACAACTCTGGAGAAATCTAAGTGGCTCTTAAAGGAAGTTTTTCCATCGTCCTGAACTCATCTTTTCTGCTCAAGTCTTCCTGAATTTTACTCCAGCTTACTCAAACCACAGGAAAGGGAGATGAAACTCAGTTCCCTTGGCTGGACTTCACCATTAATTTAGCCTAAAACTACTTATAGCCAGCTAGTTAGCCAACTATTCAAGCATTTAAACAACTTGCCTCACACTCGGGGCTCATGTAGAAGCTACAGTTTGGGACTGTTACTGGGTTTCGTTAACATTTTTTGAGTTCCCACCATGCCTAAGACAGGATTGCCAGACAAAATATAAAACACTCAGTTAAATTTGAGGTCAGATAAACAATGAACTATTTTTTTAGTGTATGTCCTAAATATTACATGATTATACTTATATGAAAAAATTATCTAAAATTTCAATGAAAACATAAAATAAAATTTAAATTCAACTGTGTGTCTTCTAGATTTATTTGCTAAATGTGGAAACCCCATTAAGACATTAACTCATTTTACCTTCATGATAACATGATGAAATCGGGGACAGTTTTACTCCCATTTTATAGATGAATCATCTAATGCTAGCAGAGTCCCCCAGCTAGTGACATGGGAGTGGGGATTCAATTTTAAGCTGTCTAAAACCATGGTGCTTAACCCAGGACAAGGGTTCATAAGCAACAACTGTTGAACTTCAGAAAAATACAGATGCTAGGGTCTATCACAGACCTACTGAATTAAAGTCTTCAGCGCAGTAGCCCAGGCATCTGTATGTTTGGATAGAGCTGCGGATAATTCTGATCTGCGGCTGAGATAGAGAAGATTGCTCTTACTTCCCCAGATGTTTTCAAGTGCTATTAAGCTGGGGTTCCACTTGAGAAATTAATTTTTTGAACATAAAAGCAGAATTTTGTATTTACCTGTTAAATTGCTACATCTGGTCTATTTTGGTAGCATTTTAAATTATTTTCAAATCTCAATTCTGGCACTTTTGAAGATTTCTATTTCTGTAGAACAATAGGATTAAGCTTCTTTTAGAGTCACATAGATTTTTGTGAATTTGATGTAAACGATAGATTCTCTCTCAGGGGGTGGGAAACACATATGAACACTCATGTGATTTGGCACACAAGCTCAGGGGTTCTGCAACCTGGTGATAGATCTAAAAATCCATGGGCCCTCAAGTTAAGAACCCATACTTAGAGGATGTTTTCACTCTCCATCGCAAAATTTACAAAAAGTGCTTAACAATATTCGTATATTGTTAAGGATGGTTAATTCTTCCAATCAACTTCATTAAACTTTGAAAAATAAAACTAGTTGCTGTTTTCATTATAAAAGTAATTTTAGGAGAAATAAATACTCCTATACCCTACTGATGAAAGTAGGAATAAAATTTTGTTTTTACTTGTGGGAAAATACACTACATAAAATTTGCTATCTTAACCAGAATTAAGTAGGGTTAAGTACATTCACATTGCTGTGTAGCCAATCTCCAGACGCTTTTCATCTTCCAAAACTGAAACTCTATACCCATTAAACAACTCCGCATTCCCCCATGCCCAGCCCTGGCAACCACCGTTCTATTTTCTGTCTCTATGAATTTGACTACTCTAGGTAACTCATATAAGTTGAATAATACAGCATTTGTCTTTTGTGCAACTAGCTTATTTCATCTATGTTGCAGCACAGATGTTGTCAGAATTTCCTTCCTTTCAAATTAGAATAATCTATTATGTTATGTATGTATCACATTTTGTTTAGCCCATCATCAGTCAACAGACATTTGGGTTACTTCCACCTTTTGGCTATTGTGAGTAATGCCGGTATGAGCATGAGTGTAGAAATTTCTTGAAGGAAATTTAGCAGTGTCAAAAGAGGTACTACAGATTGGTGAATGATGAAATATATAAGGATTATAAGAAAGGATATGAGGGGTGCTTGGCTGGCTCAGTCAGTGAAGCATGTGACTTTTGGTCAGAGGTTGTGGATTCGAGTCCCATGTTGGGTGGAGAGATCTCTTTTAAAAAAAATCTTAAAAAAAAAAACAATAAGAGAGGGGATGATAAAACTATGGTTAAATGAGGGGTTAAATACTTAAGTAGTATGTTGTATAGAAAACAAATTCAAAATTTCTATATGGGTGGGCAGGGTGCCTGGGTAGCTCAGTCGATTAAACAACCAACTCTTGATATTGGCTCATGTCATGATCTCACAGTTGTGAGATCAAGGCCCACATCAGACTCCATGCTGAGCCTGCTTGAGATTCTCTCTGTCCCTCTCTCTCTGCTCTTCCCCAACTCATACACAAGCGTACTCTCTCTCTCTCTCTCTCAAACAAAAATAAATACATAAACTTAAAAAAATTCTTTATTGGGTCAGAACTTAGAGGACTTAAAGTTAGATTGGAATGTTACTGTTAAAGTGGAGAAATAAATGTCAACTCAAGATTATCAAAGAGAAATAATTTTTTCCAGCTCTGCTATCAAAGTGGCCTGGCATAGTCAATGTCCTGGATACACCAGGCATGGAATCTAATTTGTTACCCCTAGGTTGTGCCCAGATTTTGGTCTTTAATTCTAGCAGCCATTAAAAGTATCTAATTCCACATCCTACAATAGAGAGAAAAATCAAGATAGGCTTAATATATCTTAATGTTTTCAGAAAGCAAGGATGTTTATAAAATACCAGGGCAATGTCAAAAGGATGATGAAGCCAACCTAAAGAAAACAAGATACAGCCAACTAAATGAGTTTCATCTGTGAAAACCCATGAATCTTTAATGATACACAAAAAAGGAAAAGTCTACATATATTATATAAAATGAAAGTTGTAACCTAAATAAGGCAAATGCAGTAGAATATGCTTAATTTTTTGGGAGAGAGAGAGAGAGAGAGAGAGAGAGCAAGTGAGTATGAGCAGGGGAGGGGGCAGAGGTGGGGAGAGAACCCAAGGCAGGCTCCATGCTCAGTTCAGCATGGAGCCTGATGTGGGGCCTGATCCCACAACCCTGGGATCATGACCCAAGGCAAAATTAAGAGTCAGATGCTCAACCGACTAAGCCACCCAGGAGCCCCCATGCTTAATTTTCTAAAGTGTATTTAAAAAAAATTTTTTTTTACTGATAATTTATTTTTGAGAGAGAGAGAGAGAGCGAGAGAACCCAAGTGGGGGAAGGGCAGAGAGAGAGGGAGATAGAATCCAAAGCAGGCTCCAGGCTCTGAGCTGTCAGCATAGAGCCTGATGTGGGGCTCGAACTCACAAACCATGAGATCATGACCTGAGGCAAAATTAAGAGTCAGATGCTTAACCCACTGAGCCACCCAGGTGCCCCTAAAGTGTATTTTTAATAAATAGGGGAATGTTGACATTTATGGGTGTTATGCTTTTTCTAATGGAAAATGACAATTAATGAGTTATAGATACATAGTTATTGATTCTAAGATAACTTTTTTTTTTTTTTTTTTAGAGAGAGAGTGTGCAGGGGAGAGGGGCAGAGGGAGAGAGAAAATCCTTTTTTTAAAAAATATTTATTCATTTTTGAGAGAGAGAGAGAGAAAGCAGAAGCAGGGAAGAGGCAGAGAGAGAGAGAGAGAGGGAGAGGGAGACATAGAATCTTAAGCAGGATCCAGGCTCTGAGCTGTCAGCACAGAGGCCAACACGGGGTTTGAACCCATGAACTGTGAGATCATGACCCAAGCCGAAGTCAGATGTTTAACGTACTAAGCCACCCAGGCACCCTAAGAGAGAAAGAATCTTAAGCAAGCTTCGTGCTCAAGCACAAAGCCTGACGTGGGGCTCAATCCCGTAACTCTGGGATGGTGACCTGAGCCAAAACCAAGAGTCAGATGTTCAATCAGCTGAGCTACCCGGATGCCCCTCCCCCCCTTTTATTTTTTTACATTTTTAACATCTCTAAAACTGTGCTTCTACTGTGAATGGCTTTATAAATTGCTGTTGGTGAAGAGCTGCGTGTTCATACTTGGTCACAGCTGTTCATGATGTTTTCACTTTCACTAAGTAACGTACATTGTTGGTATTTTACAGGTTGAATTTAACTGTCATTTGAAATGTCTAAAAAAAGTTTCTTCTGTAATTTTGGCATTTGTTGAAATGAGGTATTGTGTACATAGAAAGGCAGTGAAACAGAGCAATGGAATGTGCATTTGATATTAGTGAGGACTTCATCTTCAGAGGAATGGCAACATATTTTTCATATTTTTGTTCAATGAAACAACCAAGTACTTTATGGAAACTGAGAAAGAAAAATGCCCACAAATAGATGGAGCTGGTTATATTTTGTTACTAAGATACATACAAAAAGATTCTTATCACACACCAAGAAATATAACTGAAGGCAGGAAATATTGCCAAATCCCTTGTAAGAAATAAAAGAATTTCAGAGTGTTGAGAGGGTAGTTTAACTAGTTCCTAAGTCATCCCAGACTATTGTTAAGGCATTGTGTGTAGTTTAATAAGATTTTTCTTTCTTAGAGGTATATAAAATAACGACACAGCTGATGATACCATCTTATATTTGATAAAATATGGTACATATTTTCTCTATTTGATTAAGAAGGAAAAAGGAAAGTCATGGAACTGTGAGATAGCCAAATCAAATGAAAAAAGTAGAAACTCTACCAAAGATAGGAAGAAGTAGGAGAAGGGGGTCCACGAGAGGGTGGAAAGATGATGGATTAGCTACATGCTCTGAAGAGGGAGGGAGGCAGTATAATCTCTATCTTTGTCCCCATGGAGATGAACCTATAAAGGGCTTATTACTTCCAAGGCCGAGTAAGACTTACCTAGTTTCCCTATAGTGCTAAAAGACCAGGACTTAATACTTAACGGGATCATGTTACTGGTTTATATAATGCTGACCAAGCAAACAAAAAAGAATACATTATTTCAGGAAAAGAGATCATCTTACAAGAAACTAAAATCTATATGAAAGTGTGGACATGAAAAGTTCCCTTGATATGAGTAAAATCTAACTATTAAAAAGGGGCTTATCTTACCAAAGAAGACATACAGATGGCAAATAATCATATGAAAAAAATGTTCAACATCATATTTCATTAGGGAATTACAGATTAAAACAACAATGAGATATTACTACACACCCATGAGAATGGCCCGAATCCAAAACACTGACAACATCAAATATTGGTGAGGATGTGGAGAATAGGAACCCTCATCCATTGCTGGTGGAAATGCAAAATGATACAGCCACTTTGAAAGACAGTTACAGGTTTTTTACAAAATTAAACATACTCTTACATGCCCCTTGGTATTTATCCAAATGAACTGAAAATGTCGGTCTACACAAAAATCTGCACACTGATATTACAGTAGCTTTAGTTAGAGTTGCCAAAACTTGGAAGCAACCAAGATGTCTTTTAGTAGCTGAACGGACAAATAAGCTGTGGTCCATCCAAACAATGGAATATTATTCAGCAGCAAAAAGAAATGAGCTCAGACCATAAAAGACATTGAGGAACTTTAAGTGCAAACTATTAAAGGAAGCAAGTCTGAAAATGCTACATACTGTATAATTTCAACCACATGTCACTCTGGGAAAGACAAAACTGTGGAGATAGTAAGAAAAGATCAGTGTTTGTCAGGGCTTAGGTGGGATGGGAGGATGAACAATCAGAACATAGAGGATTTTTAGAGCAGTGAAACTACCCTGTATGATACTGTAATGATGGATACATGCCATTCATTTGTCCAAACCCACAGAATGTACAACTCCAAAAGTGAACTTTTGGTGAGTTAAGGTAAACTATGGACTTTAGGTCATAACAATGTGTCATTGTGGGTTCAGTTGCAACAAATGCACCTCTCTGGTGGGGGATGTTGATAGTGGGGGAGGCTGTGCGTGAGTGAGGGCAGGGAGAATATAGGAATTCTCTGTACTTACCACTCAATTTTGCTGTGAATTTAAAACTGCTCTAAAAAAGAAAGCCTATTTAAAAAAAAGGGGGGCAGAGGGAGGAGGAGTATTCAGATGACAGATGATTTAGGTTTGAATTACCTTAGAAGATAAAACTACAAGTCAATGAAATTGACAATTCAGGCTCTCTAACCTAGTCTGAAGCAGTCTATTTTCTTTCTGTCTGTCTTTTTAAAAATTTGTCTCTCATAAAATTACCAGAAAAGTATAATCCCAGGAAAGTATAGAAATTGGTACTGTTGCAACCTTAGGAAGGTGTAAAAACAAGTATACAAATAATTTTTTTAAATGAATTGAGGACACCTGGCTGGCTCAGTCAGTAGATCATATGACTCTTGATCTCGGGGTTGTTGAGTTTGAGCTCCAGACTGGGTGTAAAGATTACTTAAAAATAAAATCTTTTAAAAAATAATAATAAAGGGGCACCTGGGTAGCTTAGACGGTTGAGCGTTGGACTTTGACTGAAGCCATGATCTCATGGTTCATGGGTTCAGGCCCCACAGCATACGGTGCAGAGCCTGCTTCAGATTCTCTGTCTCCCTCCCCTGCCCCTCTCTGCCCCTTCCCTGCTCCTATGTTCTCTCTCTCTCTCTCTCTCTCTCTCAAAAATAAATAAACATTTAAAAAAAGTTTAAACAAACAAAAATAATAATAATAAAATAAAAATGAACTGAATTCAGGGTATTGCTGTTTTAAAATTGTAAATGTAAGTTTTATCACTGCTGTTTAAAGCATTTGAAATATTCTAAATAATTCTTTATATTAAATTTGTAATTAAATTTTAAACCATTAAAGAGATTTTGATTAATTAAATTTAAAATCATGTTTAAATGCTTAAAGAAAACTGATTTTCTAAGTTTTGTTTATTAGCTATATAAGCTTAGCGCATTAATTACGTTGCAGGAGGGGAGAGTGCTCCTCTCCATGCTTGAAAGCCCAGGAGACTTCAAGAATCCCCCAAGTAAGTACAGTTAAAAAGCTCTAAAAATGCAGATACTCCTGGAACAACATAATCAACTTTGAGAAATTTATTTTAAGGGAATAATTAAAACATGAGCCAAGGTAAAGCTATAAGGATATTAATCATAGTGTTGTTAAGTGTAGTGAAAGTGGAAGCAACTTAAATGTTCAAAAATGAGGCATTTGATATTGATCAACATCCAAAAGTTTGTAGCTCATCCTACTAGGGAGGCTGTGCAAAATTAGTCGCTGCTCACAAAATGGCGCAGCCCCTATGCAGGGCAACGAGGCAGTGTCTATCAAAACTACAAAGGCGTTTTGACTCAGCAATCCCGCTCCTAGGGATTTATCTTAGCAATACACCTGTAATTGTAGGAAATGACATATGTATAAGTTTATTCTTTGTCCCTCTGCACGTAATAGAAAAAGATGAGAAATAACCTTCCGCAGAGGACACTGGTTAAATAAACTATGGTTCATTCACACAATTGTATGTTTTGTGGCTGTAGGAGAGAATGAGGATGCTCTTGCAGTACTGATAATGGACACGGTCTAGAAATATATTAAGTAAAAAAAAAAAAAAGGTGCAGAGAAGTGTAAACAGTGTGTTCTCTGTTGTGTAAGAAAGCAGGGGAAATACGAATGTATATTTGCATTTGCTTTTTTATTTGCATAAGAAAACACTGGAAGGAGACACAAGAAACCAATAAAAGGAGTTATTTATGAGGAAAAGGGGGATAGGGTGGGAGTCTTCTTAGTGTTTACCCTTTCTATACTGTTTTGATTTGCAACTGTATGCATGTATTTCTTATTCAAAAAATTAAATTAAAAATAGAAGAATTGTTAACTAAATTACAATGTGTTTGTATGACAGAATACTAGATAATGATTTAAAATTGATGTTATAGGGGCGCCTGGGTGGCTCAGTCGGTTGGGCATCCGACTTTGGCTCAGGTCATGATCTCGCGGTTCCGGAGTTCAAGCCCCGGGTGGGCCTCTGTGCTGACAGCTCAGAGCCTGGAGCCTGTTTCAGATTCTGTGTCTCCCTCTCTCTCTCTGACCCTCCCCCGTTCATGCTCTGTCTCTCTCGGTCTCAAAAATAAAAAAAAACATTAAAAAAAATTTATAAAAAAAATAAAAATTGATGTTATAGGTGTTTCAATACATAGAGAAGTATTAAAAATATGTAATGAGTAAGAAATGCAGGTTATAAGAAAGTAATATATATCCTATAATTTGAGGAATTATACTTACTTCTTTAGTATAGCTTCTAAAAAGTCAGTCAAGTGTCCCTTTTTAAGTCCATTTGTTGAAGTCCTAACCCCCAGGACCTCAGAATGTGACTGTATTTGGAGGCAGGCTCTTCAAAGAGGTAACTAAGTTAAAATGAGGTCATTAGAGTGGGCCCTAATCCGATATGCCTGATGCCCTTATAAGAAGAGAACATTTGGACACAGATATATACAAAGGGAAGACCATGTGAAGACAGACAAGATGAGCATCTATAAGCCAAGGCGAGAGGCCTCAGAAGAAACCAACCTTACCTACATACACCTTGATCTTAGACTTCTAGCCTCCACAATTATGAAAAAATAAATTTCTGTTGGTTTAAGATACCTGGTCTGTGGTACTTTGCTATAGCAGCCCTAGCAAACTAATACACTGTGATCCACATTCTCAAAAGGTTTAGGAGCTTGTACCCATTGGTGATGTATGATGATGCCCATTTCGTGCCTTCTACTAGCTACTTAAGTAAGTCAAAATATGATATTGTGCCCTAATTTGCATTTCTTTTCATTTTCTTTGTATTAAATAGTTCTATTATGGCTCTTCTGAATTTGAATATCTTTCCACTGCCGTGATCTGTGAACCAATTGATTATTCTTAGATGAATAAAGCTGTGCTTGAGTGTGGTATATTTATAGTGCTCCCCTGAAGAAGGAATAAGGTTATAACGCCACCCATACCTTCACAGTCAATATTGTTCCCTTTGTGTGGAACAGTCCTGGCTGGGCCGCTCCACTCCATCCCTCCTCTCGACACCTCCCAGACCTCATTGTGACTGCTGTTTTTCCAGCTTTAACACCAGTTCTCCCAGAGACCACACCTAGGAAAGTATGTGGGACAGGCAGGTATTTCAATCCCAGAAATAATCAGAAAAATCTCCATAATGAGCCTGTCTCATGGTCTGAGCACCACATCAGCAAAGACATTCTCCCTATGCAAAAAGAGCAAAGCAAAACAAAACAAACGAAACCGAAAGGGCAGTGTTAAAGCTCAGGGATAGTTTGGACTTTCAAGTTTCTTCCATTGTATTGCAACATCCTTATATCAGAACCATCTAGTGACTAAACTTAGGATGCTGTACAAGGAAGAACTTGCTGGCTAATTAAGCGAGGGCAAGGTTAATTCACTGACAATGCTGTGAGATGTAAAGAGGGAAGCTAGGAACTGCTAACAGGAAATAGTTTTTCTGACTTACCAGCAGGAGAAAGGAAGCTGCATTTGAACCTGAATGCATCCCAGAGGCTGTTGAGTAACTTCACCCAGCAGATATATACAGCTGCGCATACCCGGGAGAGCAGTTATGACCAGACAGTCCCAAAGGCACTTCTAAAGACAAGTCTATCTCATAAGATCTTTGCGGTGACCTCCTTCGGGCTCATGAAAACCTTACTTCTGGTTGATTTCTCTACTTCCTGCCCCATGTTACATTCTTAGAAACCAAAAAGTGCTCTGAAGACAGATGTTCAACAATCCAGAGAACTCAAATCTTACACAATTGTCAGCGCCTGCAACACGGCACATACTGTCACAGAACCTTTTGTGCAACAGAAACTTAAAGTACTGTTTTGTTTCTTACCTGGCTCATTTTCTGTAACAGATTTTGGTTGTAAGAAGCCTTTTGGTGTTCACCACAGATTATTTCAAACTGTTTGTCATGGCAAATTCACTTCCTCTTCCTTTTTTCGCATAGTTAAACTCATTTAAGATGCCACGGTGTGGTTACCCCATATTTTAACACAGATGTATAACAAATAAAGGTATTTTGCTGATGCGCACACCGAAGTTTAAATTTTCAATACTGTTATCCACTGACCACTCTTAGTCCAGTATTCCACATCACAAATATATCTGGTGATATATGAGTTAAATGGATGCTCCTTCCCCCTTTCCTCTTGGTTTAAAGCCTGTCTAGCAAGACTTGC
Source organism: Panthera pardus (assembly GCF_024362965.1). NCBI lineage: Eukaryota > Metazoa > Chordata > Mammalia > Carnivora > Felidae > Panthera > Panthera pardus. Next base: position 61,518,671 of record NW_026526655.1, on the reverse strand, counting down.
CAGTTTGGAACTCCAGAAATTGATTGGTATCTGCATAAGTGCAGCCTGGCCATGCCAGAGGTTGCATTTTATCATGCAAAACATTTCTGGTTCCCTCCCGCAAACTCCAGTCCTCCTTTCCTTATGCTGCCTTTTTGCCACTTGAACCTAGAATCCCCAAATTTCCTGAGATCTCTTGGGTTGATATTATCTTTATATCTTGTAATAAGTCCTGATGTTTGATTTTATCATATCGTTCTTGCCTGGGTAAGTTAATATGTTGCCTCAAGCACATAAGAGACATCCTATTAGACTTCCTTTATCAACATCAGTGTGGTCTAAAGGTGAAGGATTTGGAACCAGGAGATAGACGATTTCAATTCCAGCACCAGCTCTTTTTATAACTGGTTATGTGACCTTGGAAAAGCAATTTAAGTCCTCTGTTCTTCTAGCATGTAGTTTCCCAACTGTAATAAATATTATAAATCCATTCTGTCCTCATCACTTTTATCATCAAAAAACATTTATCAAATGCCCACTTGGTGATGGCACCTTGCATGGTGAGGCAGGTAGTCAAGGCCCCCCTGTTAGTTTCTAAGGCAGAGCATTTGAGCCTCCTGTGAGCATTTGTTCACAAAGCTTTCCTGCTTTTGGGGGGAATAAGAGAAAAACACACAGTAAAAAACCATTTTTTCCAGAAAAAATAGCCAAATTTATTTAGTGTTTTAAAAGATCTATCTTTTATTTTAAGATACACAAGGGTGCCTGGGTGGCTCAGTTGGTTAAACATCTGACTCATGATTTCAGCTCAGGTCATGATCTCATGGTTCATGAAATTGAGCCCCACATCGGGCTCTGTGCTGACGGCATGGAGCCTGCTTGAGATTCTCTCTCTCCTCTCTCCCTGCCTCTGCCCCACTCAGGTTCATTCTCTCTCTCTCTCAAAAATAAATCAATAAACTTGAAAAAAGATTATACCTAATATTTTATTTTGGTGTAAAAATGACACTTCTTTTATGAAATTATGGTCATAGCAGATGCTACTTTCTAAAATTGTACTCAGCGAAATGAAAAATTTTCACTTTAAAAAAATTTTTTACTCCAAAAGATTTTGCTAATGGTTGAATTCCAAGTCTAAGCTCTGGACTGGACCATATCCCTCTTGAGAAAGGGTTTGCATCCTGCCTCTAGCAGCCATCATCCTCTTCCACACTCTGTGGTTGTGGTTTTAGAACATTCTAAGCTGGTGGTCTGTGAGCAAACCAGGGCCTCATGTCAGCACTGTAGTGTCCATGTGGTATGGGTAAGTCCTTTAACCCTTTTGCGCCTCAGGCTCCTTATTTGTAAAATGGGGTCAAGAGAGGTGTTGGGGAGGGAAAAATTTCTTCCTTCCCTCTTAGTTCTTTTGGCTGTTGAATAATTAAAATGACATAAGACAGATTAGCAGGAGTAAAGCAAATTTAATTACATACTTCCCAAGAATCCACATAAACATGAGAGATCCCAAAGACAGGCAAAACAAGGTATATAAGTCATCTCAAACTAAGGAGAGGGGGGTAGGGGTCTGGGACTTCAAAAGGAAGAAATGCAATTCACAGGAAGAGGAAAAAGAGTAAATAATTGGTAAATGTTCTCTGGACTCTATGGACACAAGAGGACACAGGAATTTGTATGAAAAATTTTGTTAAATTCCTCTCTACCACACCTAGTTCATATAATACTGTCGCATGTATGGTGATAGCTTCCTTCTGGGAGCAGATCCTCCCTCTAAACCTTTTAGGCAGTTAGGGGAAGGTTAAAGGTTCTTCTTGAGCCTTGTTTTTCTTAAAAATAATCAGCCTTGGGGCGCCTGGGTGGCGCAGTCGGTTAAGCGTCCGACTTCAGCCAGGTCACGATCTCGCGGTCTGTGAGTTCGAGCCCCGCGTCAGGCATCTGGGCTGGCTGATGGCTCGGAGCCTGGAGCCTGTTTCCGATTCTGTGTCTCCCTCTCTCTGCCCCTCCCCCGTTCATGCTCTGTCTCTCTCTGTCCCAAAAATAAATAAAAAAACGTTGAAAAAAAAAATTAAAAAAAAAAAAAAAATCAGCCTAAAATAAGCCATATGCCAAAGAGATATATTTTTGGGGTGGTAAATTTTGCTTCCCTGTAGTGGTCACTTTTTATCCTAATGAGTGACAAAGACTTTCTCCTTGACCTAATTCTATTCTGGCTCCTCTAAACTCTCAAGGCCCTGACCTTGGGCTCTGTCCTTGAGCCATTAGTCCAGTTTTAGCAAGAATCCTGTTGGGTCAATTTAATGGAAAATCCTCCCTCCCCTTCCCCCCCCCCCCTTGATATCTGATCAAATTCTTCATTTCCCTCCTTCCATATCTTATCGCTCTGGCCTGCCTTCAGCAAGAATCTTGTTCAGTCAGTCTAGCAAGAATCCCATTAGCTTTGATGTTTTATCTTAGTAATTTTCCATATGCTGATCCCCACTCTGCTCTTTGACTATAAATCTCCACTTGTCCTTGTATTCAGAGTTGAGCCAGATTTTTATTCCCTGTTATAAACCCCATCGTGGTAGTCTCCTGGAGTAAAATCTTCCTTTTAGCAAGTGTCATGAATATATTTTTTTAACATGGGCATTACATGTGCACACGCATATCTCTCTATGCCCCATTCCCTAGACAGTAGGTGTAGCATATTTCTTCACCCCTTTCGCTCTCCCTTGATAGAGCACATCTGGGTGCCAGGTGAATGAAATTAATGCTGCTTTAACAATGGTTCTCACACTGGAGTGGGCATCAGAATAAACTCCAGCACTCTGTGATCACACATTGCCCCTGATTCGGTAGGTCTGGGATTGGATTTGAAAATTTGCATTTCTGTTAAATGCAAATGATCAAATGCAGCTGCTGCTGGTGGTCCTGGAACCATACTTAAAGAACTATCAAGGGAAGGGTGCCTGGGTGGCTCAGTTGCCTGCTTCAGATTCTCTGTCTCCCTCTCTCTGCTCCTTTCCTGATTGTGCTCTCTCTTTCAAAAATAAATAAACATTAAAAAAAAAGAACGAATGTAGGAGAAGAACTTTGAATCCACAAGAATATAGTAATCCACCAAGTCAGTCATTCACAAACTGCTCTCACTTAAAATATATAACTTTCTACATTTTTGGCTCAACTGCTGAGTTAGCGACCTCTCAAGGACCTTCCATCTAAAAAATTTTATGACGTTTAAGTGAAGCAAGACAATGAATTCAATAATTGATGCCTGGCTCCTGCTACAATCATATCCTCTTTCAATTCTTCCCGGGATCCCCTCCACCCCACCCACCTGAAGACTTTAGCACTCAGTGTCCTAGGGACCAGGGGTGGCACAGTGTGGTTTAGTTTCCTGCATGAATACAGAACAGTGTGCCCTCCTACAAGTCTCGTCAGTCGTGATGAGAATCTTTTATTCACCTCAGGCATCTCTTGAAGGAGATCAGATCTACATTCTGACTTTTCTGGGGCTGGAGGGAGGTCATTCCAGGCCCAGCAAATGTTGCAATTTGCTTTTAAGAATGTCCAAGACAGGTACCACAGTGAGGTATTGCCCTCAGGTCATCTTAAAGGAAACAAAGGAATCCCAAAGGAAACGAAGAAAATTTAAATTATATGTATGTAGGCTTTCCTAACAGTGATGTATTTTCTGTGGAAACATTTCAATCAATTGTTCTTCAGAGGCTGACTGTCCAAAAGAAAGGAGAAATGCTTCTCCAGGACTGTCAGAAGTCTATCGGCTTTATGGTCTGCAAGCAGTCAGGAATGATCACTTGGCAGCATTGGGAGTGAGGAGTACATTGGGTCCTTGCCCCTCACTCCAGGTCCAGTTTCTCTTAGAAGGAAGCTCTGATAGGTGCATTCATACAGTGGAATGCTTTATTCCCCTAGGCCTTTTTACAACATACCCAACACCACACCTTTCTAGTGGGAATTAATGATAAGAATAGTCAGTTAGGTGTACCTGACTGGCTCAGTCAGTAGAGCATGGGACTGTTGATCCTGGGGTTATAAATTTGAGCCCCATGCTGGGTGTAGAGATTACTTAAAAATAAAATCTTCAGGGGCGCCTGGGTGACTCAGTTGATTGAGTGTCTGACTCTGGATTTCAGCTCGGGTCATGGTCACACAGCCTTGGGATCAAACCCCACTCAGGCTCTGCATTAGGAGTGGAGTCTGCTTAAGAGTCTCTCTCTCCCTCTCTCTCTGTCCCTCCCCCACTCTGATGCATTCTCTCTCAAATAAATATAATAAAAGAAAAGAAAAGAAAAAATAAAACCTTCCAAAAAATAAGAATAGTCAATGTATGGTTGCTTATTTTTAATACAAAAAGCTAATATGTATCAAGTTATCATAAGGACTAGCCTTGCATTAATTCATCTAATCCTTACAATACTCCCATAAATACTATTTCCATTTTTCAGACAAATAAACTAAGTCACAAGGAATTAATTAATTTGTCCAAGGTCACATGTTAGTAAGAAGTAAAAATCGAATTAAAACCAACTCTGGCCTCAGAGTTGCATTCTATGCTGCCTTTTTTTTTTTTTTTTTTCAAACAGGGAACAACAACCTTCTAAAATAATTAAATCCATAGTTCAAATGTTTTATTGAACCATTTGATAATAAGAATCTGTTATGGGTTGAATTGTGCCCCGCCCCACCCCCGCCAAAAAGATATGTTGAAGTCTTAACCCTCGGTATTCCAGGATGTGAACTTCTTTAGAAATAGGGTAATGGCAGATATAATTAGTTCCTTCATACTAAAGTAGAGTGGGCCCTTAATCCAATATGAGTAGCGTCCTTTTAAGAAGGCCATGTAAAGACAGAGACACACAGAGATAACACCAAGCGACTACAGAGGTAGATAGTGGGGTTAGGCAGTTACAAGCCAAGGAATGCCAAAGACTGTCACAAACCATCAGAAGCCAGGAAGAGGCAAGACAGGATTCTCCTTTAGAGTTCCGAGGGAATGTGGCCTTGCCTCGACACCCGGATTTTTAACATCTAACCTCCAGAACTATGGAGACAAACATTTATTATTTTAAGACATCCAGCTTTGGGTACCTTGTTATGGCAGCCCTAGGAAACTAATCCAAAATGGATGCATTTGTTTTCTCCATTTTCCCCATGTCTCCCTCCTAACTTTCACAGGAATGTTACAGAAGAGCAGATCCACTCGGTAGGACAAAAGGCAAACATCTGAGTTGTTCATTCATTCAGAGACTGCCTGGCACGATTCCCAGTGCATTGTACGTGCTTAATAAATGTTTGTTGATTGAATTCTTCTAACATTTACTAAAGGACCACTCTTTGCCACAATTACCTAGAAATGGCACACCAAGTTTTAAAAATCAAGAATAGGCAGTGAATTCCATTCCCCCTTTCAAATCCACCGATGACTTAATAAACATTAGCCACCAAAGTGTCTTCCAACCATGCCCAACACAAGTAAAAATGCCTGTGTTAAGATTTTGTTTCTGGGCCCTCTTGTTCCACTGATCTATTTTTGAGCAATGCTTCACCTCTTTTCCATTTTCTTGCCCCCCTCTGGTGGACGTGCTAATAAACGGAGAAAGGTATGAAAAGCAGACAGCAGGAGGGAGAAGTACAACCCCAAACTTGATCATGAGGGCTTAGATAATTGAGAGGACACCACTGTCAGACTGTAGAAAAAGCCCTCTGAACACGTTTTAGACATTAATATCTAACGAAAGCTTATAAAGGTACTTTAAAAAAGGTTTGTCCAAAGACAAAGAATGAAATGATTTTTCTGAAAGTAAATTTATTAAAGATGTTGAGAGCAAAAGAAAAGTATATGTAATATGGTCTCATTTTTATAAAACAATGACAAAAATCCCTATGTATATGTGCATGTATAAAACTGCTTATGTACATACAGGGTATCGCTGTTTCTAGGCACTGTCAATGGAAAAAGCTGGGTTTTCTGGTAGTTTTTAAAAATAAAGCATCCTAATTTATAAACTTACAAGACACTCACCCACTCATTCACACTTCCCCTTCCCCAGTAGTCTCCTGTGAGTACTTATGGATTTCCCTTGGTGGGGTCCCACATCCTGGAGCCCCAAGGAAATAAATTGCCTGGTAATCTATAGAGCATGTTGAAACATACAGAGAAAATAAGAAATAAGCTTTTGTTAGTATAGGCCATTGAAATTTGGGGTCATTTGTTGCAACCACAGAATCTGACCTAATCTGTTATAGTAATTATGCACAAGGCACTGGGCTAGGTACAAACAGTCATTTTCATATAAGTGGCAAGAAATTCTAGAAAATTAATATCTTGTTCGCTTTCACATAAATCAGTAAGATACCAACAGAGCAGAAGACCTATTAGAGATTTAAAACTGGCCAAATTTTCTAGAAGGCATCTGGTATTTGATTCGGATACAATGAGGGTCAGTCTCTATACAACAGAGGTTAAAACCCCAAGAGAAACAGAGTAACAAGGGTATGTTTTCCATATAAAAGTCACTTCACTAGAATATGAGGACTCCATGTCACTGTACAGATTTATGAAGAAAACAGAATTCTTAATAGAGCCTTGGGCATCTGCTCCTATCATGGAGGGAAAGCACTCCCAGAAGCAAGTAGACAACATTTGCCTAGAACCTGCTATTATTACACTCTGTGCATATGGTAGCTAAAAACTCATTAGTTCTATAATTCTGGCTGAAGTTGGCAAGCCACCTCCAGAAATATTTCATAGAAGCAAAGTGACAGATGGCAATTTCCTTTGTTATAGGATGAGTTGGTTAGGATAGTGGTCACACACAAGTCATCTAGATAAGAGTGAACGACTCTTATGTAAAGTAATTTACCTGCAACTTCCGATAAGTCGATCTTCATAAAGTTGGCCTCATTTTTCTCATCCAGGAATACATTATTGGTCATACTTACAGAATTTCTCTCAAATAGGATTAGAAAATATATTTCAGTTGACATGGTGACATAGATCTATAATTACTTAGGGATTTTGTTTGTTTTTTAAAATTTTTTAAAAATTAATTTATTTATTTTGAGAAAGCCAGAGAGAGCAAGCAGGGGAGGGGCACAGAGAGAGAAAGAGAGAGAACCCCAAGCAGGCCTTGCACTGTCAGCTCAGATCCCAATGCGGGACTTGAACTCATGAACCATGAGATCATGACCTGAGCCAAAAACAAGATTCGGATGCTCAACTGACTAAGCCAGTCAGGTGCCCCTATAATTAATTTGTAGCAGCAGAAAACCAGAGGGTAGTCATTTTGTTCTAATTTTCCTCTACACCTGCAGATCCTTCTGTAAAGGACTGTTTGTTTTCTTCTCCCACATACCATCCCCATCCTCTTTCTTTTAGTAAAAATGTACAATACTTTGAGGGTCCCTACCAACCCTTCATGTGCTTCAGGTAGAGCTGATCCCCACTCCCATCCCCAGGCTCTAAGTGATGAGTGTATGACCCAAACCTGGCCAGTCAGAATACTATATCTCTTGCCCTCATAATTCATTGAGATGGACATGTGATCCAGCTTGGACCAATGAGAGTCTTATTCCAGTTTTGTGCTAGAACTCTTAAGATAGAATGCAAGCCTGAAGTTGTTTTTGGAATCTTGGCTGCCACTTCAGGAGAGCCTGTCAGACAATGCAGACCTACTGAGGAAAGCAGAACCAAGAGATTCCTGGCTTCATTTTTTGTGTACATGGATCCAAATAATCTTGAAGCCACCATGCCTTGGACTGTTTCATTTACATGAGTCAGTAAATTTCCTTTTATGGTTTAAGCCAGGGGATTTTTTTTTTTCATTTGCCACCATAAGAGTTTTGACTAATGCTCTCACTATCACAGGACAAAGAGCCAGAAAAAAATACTATAGTCTTCCTTGGTCTTATCTCTATGACCTAGTCATTGAACCAGAAACACAAAACAAATAATAAAATTTCAAATAAAATTTCTTCCCAATATAGTACATTTTCCCAAAGAATCTCAAAGCCATTTACAAACCTTGGAGAATAATACCCTGGAGTATACAAGGCACCTTGGAAGAACACCTAACTCTTGTTAGTAGAGTTATGAATAACATTGACCTTTTCCTGAGAATAGTATACACCGAAAACTGCACAAGCCATTTTATAACTTTACCTTATTTAATATTAACAACTATTTTATTAGTTGTGATCTTTATTATTTACATATTTATTATGCCCAAATTATAGATGAGGGAGTTGAAATCCTCAGGTGATTTAGCTTATAAGTGACCTCTTCTGCATTTAAGCTCATATCTTTCTGACCCAAAGTCTGTGCTCTTCCAAGAAACATTGCTTGTGTCTTTTCTTATGTCTATATTGACCTTTGTCTCAATACCTCCCTTCTTACCCCTTTTGACTGGCCTTCATCCTTCTGAGGTCCTAGCTGTATAGGCCAGAAACAGACACCTGACCTGGGCAAGGTAATTATATCTACTCCCTTGAGAATTTAAATATGAGACACAGAAGGAAGTTCTACTCAGTGGTAGATTTTTGAGCTGAAATAGCATATGTGTTACTTGTAAGACACTTTTCCAGCTTAAGGAAAAATATGGTCTTAAATCTTTCATTTTTCCAAAGAGTTACTTAAATTCTCACATGGTCTTTCCCAACATCCCCTCTGTGGGGACTTTCCCCAAGACTCTTAGGGGCTTTCTTGGTACAAAAGGATCCACCCATCAAACCTCAAAAATAATGAACGTGAAATCTGATTATATCACTGCTAGTATTAGTCCTGTTTCTGCCCTTAGTTATTTGCATAACTAAGTTGGAGGGGGCAGCATTAAAAGAATTAATTTCATAGTAATGAAACTGCTCCTGGTTCAGTTAATTGTTTCCACCTGAGAATACAGACAACTCTAAATGTTTTCTAAAATTGTACCTCAACAGGTATCCTGTGCCATCTTGGATCAGAAGCATGATGAGTTAGCTAGTGGAGGAAGTCGATTGATGAGCTAGAGAGAGAAAGAGGCTTTCTGACTGTACATAAAGCTCCCCATTCTACAGTGCAAAAGGCTTTGATGTTCTTCTTGCCTTTCCTTAGGTTCCACCCATGTTAGTAAAGTGCCACTTCTGTTTAGTAGTTCATGTTGCAGGTCAAATTTGTGTTCTAGGAAAATGCAACTTAACAGTACTAAAGGCTGATAAAGGTTGATTGTTTTTATAATAATATGAAAAATTAATATATGCTTCCAAAAGCTCACCATCCAACTCTTTTTCCATTAACTGACACAAAACACATTAGCACTTCATTGATTTGCATAAATAATAGATAAATAATAAAAGACTTTGTGTAATCATTCTCAAAAATGTTGGTTTTGGGCTTGATGCAAGAATTTTTAAATTATTCTATGGAGAACACCAAAATCAAGGACTATAAAAACTTTTTTGGTCAAATGGCTGGAATCAGGCAAAGGAGAAATGAAGCAGAGGACTGACTTTATTCTTCACTATCAAGTCTGCAAGTATATCTGGAGTCAGAAGCAGCTGAGAGACATGAAAGAGCATTTTATCATAGGCTCAGTGGACCTCCCCTTCCTATATATATAGCAAATATACACTTTTAAATGATGAGTTATTTGTACTATATAGAAAAATACAGAGAATAATACCCATAAACCTTCAAGTGACATATTTTGACTTTTTGCACTACTACATTAATTTCCTAGGGCTGCCATAACACATTACCACAAATTTGATGACTTAAAACAACAAAAATTTATTCTGTCAAAGTTCTAGTTGCCAGAAGTCCAAAATCAAGATGTCACCATGATTGATTCCTTCTGGAGGTTTTGAGGAAGAATCGTCTCCATCCCTCTCTCCTAGCTTCTGGTGGCTGCCAGCAATGCTTGGCATTCCTCTGTGTATTTTTTCCCCTTCTCTCCTCTTTGGAAGGATAGTTGTCATTGATTTAGGACCCACCCTGATTCAGGATGATCTCATCTGTAGATCCTTAACTTAATTACATCTGCAAAGACTCTTTTACCAAATAGGGTGATATTCACAGGCTTTTGATGGAACATATTCTTATGGAGGCCACCATTCAACCCAGTACAACTATTTACTTTAACCCTTACATATTAAAAGGTGCAGATATCATTGAAATTCCCTCCCCAAAATCCTTCTATTTTGCTTCATCCCCAGACGTAACAGCTATCCTAAGCATCACTGCCATGTACATTCTAGTATTTTTACTACCTTTGTATGCACAAAGAATATGCAGTTGTTTATATAGACACTACCTTTATTAGACTAAAAGATTTCTGTAAATGATATTACACAGTACATTTTCTTTTGCAACTTGTTTTTTTCACTGAACCTTAATATTTTAAGATTTATTTATGCTGATACATGCAGTTTGATTTATCTATTTTGACTATGGTATGAATATCCCACAATTTATTTATCCAGTCTTCAGTTCAAAGAGATTTAGTCTTTTATGATTTGGGGTATTATAAACTTCATGGCCATGATCATCCCAGGATGTATCTTCCTATCCTTCAAAAATTCTTTTTCTTTTTAACGTTTATTTATTTTTGAGACAGAGAATGAGCAGGGGAGGGGCAGAGAGAGAGGGAGACACAGAATCTGAAGCAGACTCCAGGTTCTGAGCTGTCAGCACAAAGTCTGATGTGGGGCTTGAACCCACAAACTGTGAGATCATGACCTGAGCCAAAGTCGGATGCTTAACTGAGCTATACAGGCGCCCCTTTTCCTACCTTTATATATATATATATATATATATATATATATATATATATATATATACCTGTGTGAGCATTTTTTTTAGGGTGAATACCCTGAAGTGGAACCAATAGTCCCCCCCCCCCATTTATATTTCTATTCCCTTGAAGAGAATAGGTAAATATTAAGTGTTGTTTCTTAAAGGTTTGCTAACATTAGGTTATAAACTGTCTGGGCCTCATTCTGTTTGGGGGATAGATATTTTTTTCACTATAGTTCAATTTCTTTAATGATTATAAGTATACTAAAATTTTTAAATTTCCTTTTTTAGTTGACTTCAGTCATTTACATTTGTCTAGAAAATTATCCTATTTATGATTTCAAATATTTGGCCTTAAGGTTGTTTATAACAACATGAAATTGTGGTTTTATAAGGTCAAAAGTTTGAATATTGGCAATTTTATATGACTTGACTAATTTCTTGTGGCTTTAAAATTTCTTCTTTCTCTGCAATTATAAGCTCTATTCATTCTTAATAACATTATTGTACCCTTGGATATTTTTAGTGTTATCACTAAACATTTCTTTATTTTATTAGTCTTTGAAAACACAATTTTTTCATTTTTTATTTTATGAATTCTACTTTTTAAAAAATTTCTTCTTAATACCTTTGAATTTACTCGGCTTCTCTTTTTCCAACTTATTGAACTGAACATGGAGTCATAGATTTTAATATTTCTGTTATCTTATACACATATATTTAAGGCTATACTCTCCCAGGTGTACCCAAATTTTAATAAGTAATAGTTTCATTGTCATTTAGTTCTACATATTTTTTTATTTCTATCTTAATTTTTTTGTTGAAAAGTAAGTTATTTTAAAATGTACTTTTTATTTACTATAATACATGAGGCTTTTGTTCATTCATTATTTACCATCTTTTTAACAATTCACTTTGAATTTTATTACATTTTTTTCATGGAAAATATATCCATTTTTGGGGATTTCTCTTCTTTTATGGCCTAATATATGATTTGTTTTTGAAAGAGTTTGTGTGTGTTTGAAAATAATGGGCATATAATTTTGATGATAGAGTACTGTTTTTTGTATGAAGCTGATAATTTTGTGGTTCAAGTCTTCTAGAGGCTTACTGATTTTTTTTGACTATTTGACTTATTAGTTTTGGATAGATGTATTAAAGTTTTCCACTATGATTTCAGATTTGTAAAATTTTCTTGTGATCCTGTTCGTTTTTGCTACTTATATTTTGGCTTGGTTATCAGGTATATATGAAAATGGTAGTTACTTTCTCTTAGTGCTTTTACAACATTCATTGCTTTTGCCTCTGACCTCTATTGCGTTGTCTATCCAATTGCTGATTCAGTGTCAGCAACCTGTCTTTCCATCCTCCTTGTTTTTAAAGATGTTTCCCCTTGTCTTTAATGTTCTAATATTCCATCATGATGTTTCTAGGTAGATTCCTATTTGGAAATCTTATAGGGCCCCAAGGTCACTCAGCACTTATACCCTAGGGCCAATATCCTGGTTTGGTCTTACCCTGAGCAACTGGCAACTTTTGGATCTTACTACTCTAGCTTTGAGTTTTTGCTTTATTTCCAGACTTAATTGTTTTCTTCTCACACTTATTTAAAAATTTTATTTTTTAAATTTACATCCAAATTAGAGTGTAGTGCACGCTAAGATTCCTTAATGCCCCTTACCCATTTAGCCAATCCCCCCCCCATAATCCCTCCAGTAACCCTCTGTTTGTTCATATTTATGAGTCTCTTATGTTTTGTTCCCCTCCCTGTTTTTATATTATTTTCGTTTCCCTTCCCTTATGTTCATCCATTCTGCATCTTAAAGTCCTCATATGAGTGAAGTCATATGATATTTGTCTTTCTCTGACTAATTTCGCTTAGTATAATACCCTCTAGTTCCATCCACGTAGTTGCAAATGGCAAGATTTCATTCTTTTTGATTGCTGAGTGATACTCCATTGTACATATATATATATATATATATACCACATCTTCTTTATCCATTCATCCATCGATAGACTTTTGGGCTCTTCCCATACTTTGGCTATTGTTGATATTGCTACTATAAACATGGGGTGCATGTGTCCCTTCAGAACAGCACAGCTGTATCCCTTAGATAAATACCTAGTAGGTCATAGGGTAGTTCTATTTTTAATTTTTTGAGGAACCTCCATACTGTTTTCCAGAGTGTCTGCACCAGTTTGCATTCCCACCAGCAGTGTAAGAGATCCTCTTTCTCTGCATCCTCGCCAACATCTGTTGTTGCCTGAGCTGTTAATGTTAGCCATTCTGACAGGTGTAAGGTTTTGATTTGTATTTCCCTGATGATGAGTGATGTTGAGCATTTTTTCATGTGTCGGTTGGCCATCTGGATGTCTTCTTTGGAGACATCATGTCTTTTGCCCATCTCTTCACTGGATTATTTGTTTTTTGGGTGTTGAGTTTGATAAGTTCTTTATAGATTTTGGATAGTAACCCTTTATCTGATATGTCATTTGCAAATATCTTCTCCCATTCTGTCAGCTGCCTTTTAGTTTTGCTGATTGTTTCCTTCGCTGTGCAGAAGCTTTTTATCTTGATGAGGTCCCAGTAGTTCATTTTCTCACACTTTTTTCTTTATTCATTTCTTCCATTAAAAGACAACTTAGGGGGTGCCTGGGTGGCTCAGTCGGTTAAGCGGCCGACTTCGGCTCAGGTCGTGATCTCACGGTCCGTGAGTTCGAGCCCCGGGTCGGGCTCTGTGCTGATGGCTCAGAGCCTGGAGCCTGCTTCCAATTCTGTGTCTCCCTCTCTCTCTGACCCTCCCCCGTTCATGCTCTGTCTCTCTCTGTCTCAAAAATAAATAAACGTTAAAAAAAAAAAAAAGGCAACTTAGTAATATTTCTCTCCAGCATTTCTATGTGTTTCTAGTGGAAAGAGGTGCTTCATCAGCTGTTGTCAATATTGATGAATCTGGAATCATCTTTACTCTTATGTGAGATCATGAAGAAGCAATGAAGAGTCAGCTGCTTTCCACTGAGAACTTGGCATTGAGAATCAAGAGATAGTATTCTCTTTCACACAAAATCCCCATCTGACTTAATATCACTGTAATTTAAAAATATAGACAAAAATGCATAAAAGTAAGTAATGCTATTGTGAAAGGACATGTTATTATTCACATTTTACAGAGGAGGAACTGAGGCTCAGAAGTTAGGTAACTTGGGGTACCTGGCTGGCTCATTTGGTAGAATGTGTGACTCTTGATCCTGAGTCTGAGTCCCACACTGGGTGCAGAGATTATTTAAAAAAAAATCTTGGGGAGCACCTGGGTGGTTCAGTCGGTTGAGCGTCGGACTTTGGCTCAGGTCATGATCTCACAGCTCATGAGTTCTAGCCCCGTGTCGGGCTGTGTGCTGACAGCTCAAAGCCTGGAGCCTGCTTCAGATTCTGTGTCTCCCTCTCACTCTGCCCCTAACCCACTAACATTCTGTCTCTGTCTCTGTCAAAAATCAATAAACATTAAAAAAATTTTTAAATAAAATCTTGGGGTGCCTGGGTGGCTCAGTCAGTTAAGTGTCTGACTCTTGATTTTGGCTCAGGTTATGATCTCATGGTTCATGAGTTTGAGCTCTGCAACAGGCTCTGTGCTGACAGTGCAGAGCCTGCTTGGGATTCTCTCTCTTCCTCTCTCTCTACCCCTCCCCCACTCACGTGTGTGTGTGTGCGCTCTCTCTCTCTCAAAATAAATAACCTTTAAAAACTAAAAATAAAAATAAAATCTTAAAAAAGTAAAAGAAGTTAAGTAACTTGCCCAAAATTACAAAGACTATAATTGAAAGAAGTGAGATTTTAAGTTACGATTCTGAGACCAAAGCACCTACTTTCCCTACTATGCTACTTCCTAGGAAATTGTAATCTTTATAACAGGAAGAGACATGTTTAAAAGGTAAAAACTAAAGAATCAGAATACATTTAAGGGCTAAAACGTGTAGTATAGAGAAAACTATAAAAGGAAGATATCAGTGCGGGGTGTGTGTGTATATATATAATTTATATATTTATATAAATATTTATATATTATATATTAAATATTTATATATTTATATATTTATTTATATATTATTTATATACATATATATTTATTCCTTTTGAGAGAAACCAAATAGCTGCATGTCAGTTGAATGCATTCCTCACAGATAGATTTACCTGTTGAGTATGTTTGGACAAGTTCACTAGATGGCATTCCAAATGAGAGAATGCCCATGTGGACTGTGAAGGCATAATGGTTTTCCAACATCTATGACTGTCTCTCTGGCAAATGACATTACTTTGAAAGGTGCATTTTTTTCTTTGTCTTTTGAAGCCTATGTCCATTTTTAAAGAGAAGCACATCTGCCTTATATTGATTGGATCTGTGTAGATATCAAATTGTGTGTGGCAGTTAACCCAATGATAGTGGGTGATTCTGAAAGGAGAGATACTCTAGCTGATTACCCCTAATATTCTCATTCTTATTTCTTCATAAGACAAAGGGATATGATTTTGCAAGTAAATATGATATTTCCTGATGTAAAGTTGATGATAAATGATGCCCTGGATTTTAATTCTAATGGTTTTTGGCTGTATATAATAGAAAACCCAACTAAAAGTGGCTTAAACAGTAAGGATTTAATTTTTCCATGTAGATATTCTGGAGATAGAGTGGTTGGTTAATTTAAGAGTCCAGTAGTGCCATCACAGACTTTTTCCATGAAAAACATGGCTCTTTCCATGTTTTCTTGTTCCCATCTCCAATGTGTTCAGTTTTGCCCTCGTGTTTTTCTTATCATGGTTCCAAGATGGCTGCCTCATCTCCAGACATCTTTCCCTCATACAGCAATGTTGAGAGATCAAAAGTGGCAGTTTTCCCTCATAATCACAGAAAAGTCTCTCCCAGACGCTGTCACAGAAAAGTTTCTTTCAAGTCTTGTTTGCTAGTATTACCTCATATATTCATTCCTGAACAATCAATGGCAAGAAAAGTGGAATTTCCACAATGAATTTTCCTAATGGTGACTTACTCTTTGGAGCTAGAGAAGGGCTCCTTCACTGAGCACATGGCCATGATAAGGGTGAACCAAATCACGGTTCTGTTGGTAAGCAATATGGGATGAACTGGCTGTTGATAGGCAACTAACAGTATTTGTAACACTTAAGTCCTGTTAGACAAGGGAAATGTGCTAACAATTATTAGCTTGGTCAATTGTTTGAAGGAGGAGGAGTATCACTATTTAACTACCAAAGTGCTATGAATGACATTTTGGTTTTGGCCACAAATATTTTATCTTTTTTAGTTCATGAAACTTGAGCCTATATCTTAAAATAGTATTTAGTTTTTTCTGCTCAAAAAGCATCCCCACATCTTTTTTTTTTTTGAAAATCAAAATTTTCACCACTCCAAACAAGTGAATCTTTTGCATTGCTAATCACTATACCTCCTTCCCTAACCATAGAGCTGAGCATCTGATTCAGGATGGTCAAATATATTCATCCCTCTGGCCACAGTGATTGGTCTGTGATGGGCGCATGACCCAGACTAGGTCAAGTGTCCTTCTAAAGATTTATCTAACTGGAGATGAAAGAAAATAATCATTTTTTGAGAGTTGGGATAGGATTCAAACAGAATTATAAAGCCTACACACAAATGCAGCCATAATTCTGGATGCATAGTTGTAGCTGGCCTGAAACAATGAGAGAATATGCAGAAGAAAAAGGAAAAAACAAACAAACAAACAAACAAAAAAAAAACAGAAGCAAGATATGGAATGGAGAAAGGGAGAAAGAAAGGACAGAGACAGATATATGGTAGCATTTAATTCCTTGAACCCCTCATTTCTGCCCCTTTTAAGACTTGGTGATTTGAACCAATGAATTCTTTTTTGTTTAAGCTAATTTGAATTAGATTTCTCTTAATTGCAACAAGAAGAGTCCTGATTAAACAGAGTCTTTAATTACCTAAAGTATAGTTAGTTAAACTACAGTTGAGGAGGATCCATTGTACAATAGAGGAACTGTATCCGTCAAGATTCAATCAGGAGGTAGATGCCAAATAGTTATTTGAACAGAGGAAGTTTAATATAAAGAAATATTAACCATAACAGAGAATCAGAATAATGAGGGAATGGATAGTAAGAAGTAAAGGGAGCTCTAAGTAATACAGGAATAGCAGTTACAATGGAGCAGCCCCTACCCTACGGCTGAAATAGAGTAACTGTGGAAGCATCTCCCAGGCTTTCTAGGTTTAGAGCCAGACCTTGTTGGAGTGGGAGGGACAGGCAACTCACTGGAAGGCAGAGAAGTCTCTGTAGTGCTATGTTAGTGCAACTTCCTGGAAATACACCCTGCTAAGAAAAGCTGTTAAGGAAGAGGTATCTCGCTGGAAGCATTCCACTATAGAACCACATGAGTGGGGTGGGGTATTGCTGACACCTGACCCTGCAGTGGTCTAGTTCTGGAGAAAACTCCCGTATTGCTGGTTGCCAGAGTTACCACCTATACTCCAGGAGCCTGCTGCAAGGCACAGAGGGACTAGGAGGGAAAACAACTTTTTCCTGCAGTGTCTCTCCAGCAGTCCCTGCTGTGAAACCTTGATATTGTGTCAACTGGCAAAGGAAAAAATATTTAAAATAGTTAAATATCAAAAATATCAGAGTCTGATCAGAATTTTTTTAAGGTTTTCTCCCATAAGCTAAATTGAAACGATGTACCCAGAGAGAGAGAAAACCTGAAGCCTTTATGGAAGAATTTGCTAAAACATTTCAAAGACAAATAGCTCTAAATACAGAACACAGAAGTCTTTTGATTTCCATCTTAGTTGGAAATCGTCTCTCTGATACAAAGAAGCAAATTGAGGATAATGTAATCAGATGGATGGATCAACCTGTGATGTAATTTAAATCGAAACCCAATTCCTGGAGGAACAGAAAGCAACTATCCTCAACTTACAAATCTTTGCAAAACCAACAGTTCAGCTGCAGACATAATTTAAAGTCTACCTATCTTTTTTACCAATGCCAAAACCTCCGCCACTTATCTCAAAAGGCTTGCGAGTATGGTAAAAATTCTGGCGTTAGGAAACAAAAATCCTTCCTCAAGGAACTGGTTTTCTTTCCCTGTGCCTTTGAGATGTGAATGTTCTGCCTGGTCTTCTCCAGTAACTCTTATCTAGGTCATCTCTTTGAAATACCAACTTCAGAGAGATAATTCTTATTAGAAGAAAAACAACAGGGGAAGGTTATATAAATGAAGAATCTGAAGATTCTTCATATAATAGAAAAAGTTTTAGCCATCAGAGCAGGTTAATTTATTCTCACTGTTCTTTTTTTTTTTTTTTTTTTTTTTAATTTCTTTAATGTTTATTGATCTTTAGGAGATGGAGAGACAGAGAGTGAGTGGGGAAAGGGCAGAGAAAGAGAGGGAGATACAGAATCCTAAGCAGGCTCCAGGCTCTGAGCTGTCAGCACAGAGCCCCATGTGGGGCTCGAATCCACCAGCTGTGAGATCATGACCTGAGCTGAAGTCGGACGCCCAACTGACTGAGCCACCCAGGCGCCCCCTAACTGTTCTTTTTATAAGCTAATGAGTTCTGCATGATCATACATGTCTTATGGCTAGAACTTCAAAATGAAAACTATAAGGTCTCTGTTTTTATCTGTGTGTTTACATGTATCTCTATATAAGTGTTGTAAGTGTGTGGGATTTTCTACTAGGGATTGTATTGTTAAAATTAATTTGTAAAAGAGTTCTATTTAATTGGCTTAAAGAAAACTAAGCACTTATATAATTGAATATTCATAAAATTCTCAAAAATATAATAGAAACTCACCCAAATGCTTTTCAGGTTCATGTGATATTGGAAATATTTGGCATTAAAGCTAATTTAAATTTGTTGGGGGGTGCCTGGGTGGTTTAGCTGGTTCAGTGTCCGACTCTTGGTTTTGGCTCAGGTCATGATCTTGAGGTTCGTGGGTTCGAACCCTGCATCAGGCTCTGTGCTGGCAGGGCAGAACTTGCTTGGGATTCTCTCTCTTCCTCTGTATTTGCCCCTCCCCTGATTGCTATCTCTTTCTCTCAAAATAAATAAATAAAGTTAAAAAATTTTGTTTTTAATTTGTTGGTTTAATTAAAATAGAAATGTCTTTAGGATCACTAACATTGAATGTAATGCAGACATACAACGTTTATCCTACCTGGATTTATAAGTCAAATAAGTTCATGTTATCCCTTTTATGAAATTTGACAGCAAGAAAAACAACTTGGTCTTTATGATAGGTCTACTTCTAAAAAGTTCCCAAATCTTTTTGTAACCTAAAACTTTACAGTTTTCTAAGTTAAATTAAATGACAGAGAGCTATTAAATATCTACATAATTTCCAAATAAGATAAAATACTGAAACCTTAATTACTGAACATAGGTTTTCTATTTTGGTTTTCTTCCACAGAGAAAACTAAAAATAATGTATATTAGGAAACATGTCTAATATATGAATACTGGAAAAGGTACTATGAGAAAGTATGCATTTTTAAAATTATAAAAAGAATGTACAAGTCTGCCAATCCACAGACAGCTAATGTAAGAGCTAGCTCACAGTTGTTTTCTTCTTAATTTCCACTAGAAAATAAAGTTTTAGGGGTTAAAAATTCTAGGATATGCAATTAAGGCTACTAGAAATATTAGGGTAAACATCTCTATATGTGCAAGGATGTGTGTTTTCAGTAAATGAAGGGATGAGAAACGGAGACGTGTTTTGCCAAGGGGAAAAATGTAAATTTGTCCTAAAGTAAAACTGGTTATTTCAGAACAGGAAGAGAAGAATAAAATACAAAATGGTATAGAAAATTGGGAAGAGAGAGAATTTTACCTTGTGTAGCCAAGTTGGATAAAACTGGAATTTTTATTATAAGGGCTTAAAATATAAGCTTTAATATTAATAGTGTACTTATACAAAACTAAAACTTGATTTTCTTTCTTCCTCCCTCCCTCCCTCCCTACCTCCCTCTTTCTTCCTCCCTCCCTCCCTCCCTACCTCCCTCTTTCTTTCTTCTTTCTTTCTAGATTTTATTTTTAAGTAATCTCTATGCCCAATGTGGGGCTTGAACTCACAACCCTCAGATCAAGAATTGCATGCTGCACCAACTGAGCCAACCAGATCCCCCTAAAACTTGATTTTCTTAATCTGCTAAAAGGATTGGGGGTTTTTTTTTGGTTTTGTTTTTTTGTTTTTTGTTTTTCTGACTACTGAGCTGTTCCTAATAAGAGATTGTCAAAGGTTTTTCTTTGCCTTTTAAGTAATTTGCCTAGAAAACAAAGAGTTTGTGTTTTGTCAAATAATTTCCTATACTTTATCAGGTCTGATGTGTTTTGCTCACAACTATGTAACCTTCTTTATTTGCCTTTGAAACCTTTTATTGTCACTTTGGTCAAATAGATGATTAAATATTGTTTCATGATGATTTGCAATCCTAATTAGTTCATATGTCCAAAACCTTTTGATATTTTGGACAAAGTTCCCAAATTCAAATTCTAAATGAAGTCTTTTTTACCTCAAACTAAATGGGATTTTAAAGAGGGTCCTGGAACATCTCAAAAGATTTGTTCTCCCTCTTTATATAAAGAGAGGTGTTTGGGTGCCTGGGTGGCTCAGTCGATTAAGTGCCAGACTCTTGATTTCGGCTCAGGTGATTATCTCATGGTCATGAGATTGAGCCCTGTGTTGGGCTCTGTGCTCTGTGCTGGGTGTGTAGCCTACTTAAGATTCTCTGTCTCTTGCCCTTTGCCGTTCCATCTCTCCTGCTCATGAATGCAGTTTCTCTATCCAAAAGCAAAAAGAGAGAGAGGTGCTAAACAAACTGGCCTAGTTGATATGTTAAATTACATAAAAAGCACTGTCAATTAAGTAATACTAATCTTTAGATTATATTTGTGTAGATATGTAAGTGTCCCAGAAATTGTATGAAATTCTAGAAATCTGATATGTCCTGGTATAATGTTTTTAGTCATAATTTTAGTAGTATCTTGTAATGTTTTATGACACAGAAATAACCAAATGCCTCTGTCAATTGTATTATAATGAACTCTAATCAGATCTTTAACTGTGACCATTTTTAAATCTTTGTCATTTACAGAAGTTACTTGTTTTAGTGTGATGTTTTTGCAGATGTGTTTCATCTTCAGATAGATTCATAGAAAGGACTCTGACAAATTACACACTTCTTATAATTTTAAGATCATACCATTGAGCTGAATAAGAAGTTATAGAACTCTAAGGGAAAACTTGATTCATAAAACTGCCAACGGAGAACAAGAGTTAATAACATGGGATTGAATGAACTGATGAGGATGATTGTAATTTGTTATGACTTTTTGTTTGACACACCACTGGTCCTTTAATGTTTTGTTTTTCCAGATTTCAGGAAACGTTTTTCTCTTTCTCTTAACCTGTCTGTGACCTACAGCAATTTGATAAAGTATACCCTTGTGAACAAAAATGAAACATTTACTTTTTCTCCACACCTGATCCCTCCAGAATTTGGAAACTAAGATCTTAATGAGCATTCCTATTTTTCATGTCAATATAGTTATTTGCATAAATCAATAAGAATCTGTTCTTCTTGTAATGGGACACAGTTGGAAACATTGGTTATATTACTAAGGCTTTGGATGGAATGTCATATTTGAAAATGATGTACATAAAATCAGATATGACCAAACGATTTAAATAAACTAAGGTTGACTTTATGGAGTCAATAAAGCCTCTTGGTAAAACATCCTGGTATCTTGCTTAGAGGGTTCCTGATAGCTTTACCAGGTGAGTAAGAAAGGTCACTTCCTGGGGCACCTGGGTGGCTCAGTCAATTAAGCGTCCAACTCTTGATTTCAGCTCAGGTAATGATCTCACAGTTCATGAGCTTGAGCCCTGCAAGGGGATCTGAGCTAACAGTGCAAAGTCTGCTTGGGATTCTCTCTTTCTCTCTCCCTCTCTCTCTGCCCCTCCCCCACTCATGCTATCTCTCTCTCTCAAAATAAACAAATTAATTAAAAAAAAAAAAGAAAGAAAGAAAAGAAAAGGAAGGTCACTTCCTGACAGATACAAGAAGCCCAGGATATTTAGGAGATCTTGGCAAGAGAGGAATTCACTCAAACTATAGGTATTGCAGGCAAAATCTGATAACAAGTCTGTGGCGTGGGTTCCTAGCCTGAAGAGGCTTTTAAAAGACCAATTTTGAGATTCCTTATAAAAAGTTCCAGCAAAGCATATTTATTTATTTATTATTTTTATTTATTTATTTATTTTTATTTTTTAATATATGAAATTTACTGTCAAATTGGCTTCCATACAACACCCAGTGCTCATCCCAAAAGGTGCCCTCCTCAATACCCATCACCCACCCTGCCCTCCCTCCCACCCCCCATCAACCCTCAGTTTGTTCTCAGTTTTTAACAGTCTCTTATGGTTTGGCTCTCTCCCACTCTAGCCTCTTTTTTTTTTTTTTTTTTCCTTCCCCTCCCCCATGGGTTTCTGTTATGTTTCTCAGGATCCACATAAGAGTGAAACCATATGGTATCTGTCTTTCTCTGTATGGCTTATTTCACTTAGCATCACACTCTCCAGTTCCATCCATGTTGCTACAAAAGGCCATATTTCATTTTTTCTCATTGCCACGTAGTATTCCATTGTGTATATAAACCACAATTTCTTTATCCATTCATCAGCTGATGGACATTTAGGCTCTTTCCATAATTTGGCTATTGTTGAGAGTGCCGCTATAAACATTGGGGTACAGGTGCCCCTATGCATCAGTACTCCTGTATCCCTTGGGTAAATTCCTAGCAGTGCTATTGCTGGGTCATAGGGTAGGTCTATTTTTAATTTTCTGAGGAACCTCCACACTGCTTTCCAGAGCGGCTGCACCAATTTGCATTCCCACCAACAGTGCAAGAGGGTTCCCGTTTCTCCACATCCTCTCCAGCATCTATAGTCTCCTGATTTCTTCATTTTGGCCACTCTGACTGGCGTGAGGTGATATCTGAGTGTGGTTTTGATTTGTATTTCCCTGATAAGGAGCGACGTTGAACATCTTTTCATGTGCCCCAGCAAAGCATATTTAAAAGAATCTATATGGGAGTGCCTGGCTGGCTTAGTTGGTAGAGCATGTGATTCTTGATCTTAGGGTCGTGAGTTCAAGCCCCATGTTGGGTATAGAGACTACTTAAAAACAAATAAACAAATAAGTCTATACGGCCAATCACTATTCTTGTTGCACTTACTTAAATAACCAGGACAAGTTTATTTTGTAAACAAATTTGTCCTAATTTGGCTATCTCTGGTAGAAATGAGGGTGGTTTTAGAGGGAATAATTATGTTTCAGTAGAAACTATAATATATACTTGTGGATATCAGATTTTAGTTCTGTTAATTGTCTTTGAGGTTTTGTTTTCTGCATGTAAAATGGACTGGATCCTAACTTTTAGTTTCCTCAAATATCTAGCTACATTTCTCCAAACTGTTTGCAATTTTCCCCTATCCTTCCAATTTGGAATTACTACAAACAATGACGGCCTTTGAATCTCCTGGGACAGGACTGTATCAGGTGTCTTCACTAGCCAGATAGCAGCCAACTTCAGGGACTTGAACCTTGGGTACACATCTCACAGCTAAAAAAAGCTCCACCCAACATCTAGTCTTGTGCGGACACTGGAGAATTCTGAATCACATTGACTAGGAAGAGAAGTAAGTGACATCAATGTAGCCCGCTTCTACACAGGGTGCTGGGGCAAGACTTTATACCCTAACTAAACATAAACCGTCTCTTCTTCTCTTTCCTCCCTTTGCTCTGGCATTGGCCTGGAAAGATAATACCATCATCTGTATCTCCCAGACCATTGCTAAGGGAGGTAACCCCCAGACTGCTGGATTTGTCTTCAGAAACTCTGATCTTTCCATTAACAATGTCACCTTAGTGGGAGTGATTTGTGCCCTGACAGGATTTATCTTTGCCTGTGGTGGTTATCATTCTCCTTGGGCCTGTAAATGACTAGATGGCTGGTGCATGAGTGGGCAATGCCTCCTAGGTAACCTAACTGTGCTCCTAACTATTCACACACAAAGACAGTTCTTTTGTCAAGTCCCCTGAATTGACACTGTCAGGTTAGAAAAGACCTAGCAGGAAACCCTCATGATTCAGGATTTATCTCCTTTGCCAGGGCCCTATATCTTTTGTTAAGAACAAATGTATATGAGGCAATGATCAGGAACCCCTCCTTAACTTTTGAATATAGAGCAGAATCTGCTACTAAAGTAATAGCTGCCCGATAAAAATCCTCAGACTCTCTGCCCAAAGTTGTTCTGGATGATAGGATAAGCCTTGATTGTCTTTTAGCCAAGCAGAAGGTGTCTGTGATGTGATCGGCACTAGTTTCTACTGCTGGATTAACACTTCTGGGGAAGTTGAGCCTCAGTTGTATAAGATCACTGAGCAAGCCACATGGCTTAAAAAGGTGACTCTTCCAACAAGGTCTTTCTTTGACCTATTTGATTTTTCTTTAAAGATTATTTTTATTTTTAAGTAATCTCTACACCCAATGTGGGGCTCAAACTTACAACCCTGAGATCAAGAGTCTCATGCTTCACTGACTGAGCCAGCCAGGCGTCCCTGACTCATTTGAGTTTTGATTGATTTGAGTCTTGGGACCATGACTTTGAAGTATCCTCTAGACATTGTGAATTATCCTGCTTATAATAATCATAGTAGATCCTCTGGTAAGCTGTATTTTCTCAGAAGTTTTAAATGTATGTTTGCAGCTGCTAACCACCAAGCAAATGATCTCCCTAAGACTGGAACATCAGAAAAGAAATGAAGAGAACCCCTGACTTAAAAAAAAAAAAAAAAAAAAAAGTGAATGTGAAG
Organism: Panthera pardus; assembly: GCF_024362965.1. Classification (NCBI taxonomy): domain Eukaryota; kingdom Metazoa; phylum Chordata; class Mammalia; order Carnivora; family Felidae; genus Panthera; species Panthera pardus. The sequence goes on along the minus strand of NW_026526655.1, from coordinate 61,493,994 downwards.
TCATGACCTGTGAATACCACACAGAGATCAGCAAAAACTGCAAAAACTTCAGAGTGGTAGCTGGGAGTAGTACTGATGCCTTAAATTTTGATCACATCTCTCAATTAAGCTGAGAGTCTGATGAAAAGGGAGTAATTATTTAAAAAAAGACAACAGGTCCAAAATGGAGTCACTGGTGCTAAGCCCGCCCCATCAACAAACCAAGACTTAATATCTAACCTAATTGCAGTTTCAGCCTCTCCTAGGAATAATCTTAACCTGGAATTACCTGGTCAGCCCTGGTGAAGTAATTTACCTGATAGACTGCTTTCTTCCCCCCAAAGGAAGGTGACCTTGCCTGAAATAATCCACTGTTTGCTACAGTAACTTCCTTGCCCTGTCTTCTTCTGCATATAAAAGTCTATAGGAATTTTGTGCAACTCCTTGGAACTCCTTTCTATCTGCTAGATGGGAAATTGATAACTTGTGAACTGCTGAATAAAACAATTAGATCTTCAAATTTACTCAGTTGAATCTTTTTTTTTTTTTTCTTTAACACTATGTAATGGACAGAGTGCAGGATCTGGAGTTGGGTAGCCTGAGTTTGAATCTTCATTTGGCCTTTTACTAGCTATGCAGGATACTTAACCATTCCCTTCTCTATTTCTTTCATCTATAAACTGATGATAATAGTATCTCCCTAAATGGTTGGTATGAGGATTGAGGGAGTTGATATGCTCAATTGCTTAGAACAATTCCATGCCTCATAGTAAGTAGTGTGGGGGAGGAAAAAGAATTTTTGCTCTACTCTTCCAGATTCTTGGCTGAGACATCCCAGTAATAAAAAGTCAGATTAACAGGAGAAAAACAAACAAAAGTTTAATAACACACGCACTCCCCATAAACATGGGAGAGAGACTCAAGAAAACTGAGTAACTCTCTGAAGTGGCCCAGGCCATCACCTTAAATATCATCTTCAGCTGAAGAAGAAAGAAAGATGATGGAGTTGAGGAGCCACTTATGGGAGGTGACCAGGAAGGCACAGTAAACAAGGGTATGGTTGCTCTGCAGATTTGTCCCTGTGCCGTCTCCACTGATAAGAGTTTCTTGAGATTTGGTCGTTCGCCTCTTGCTACTACAGCAAGGAAGACACCCTTACAAATGGAGAGTTCCTTATACATGTAAATGTCTTTTACAAAAGGGTGACTTCTACTTGGTTTTTAGAGCTTCTCCCATATCCATTATTTAAAAAAAAAAAAAAAGCTTAAAATAATCAATATGCCAAAGAGACATATTTGGGGGTGACAAAATTCTGCTTCCCTTCAGTAGCAATTATTATTAAAATCAGACCCTGGAAAATACAACCACCCGAGGTTATAAAAGAAGACAAGGCTAAATTATTTGCAAACTCAAACCCTCATGTGCTCTTGACACTTTCCTCTACCAAAAGAGTGGGTAAAACAAAGAGAGGCTAGAGGAGAGAGGAGAGACAGGCAGATAAAGAGACAGAGAGATACTCTAGGCCCCATTCATCAAGTGTCTTGTCATTCCCTCAGTAACCAAGTGGCCAGTTTCTGCTCTATTTTCCCATGCTCCTGATTAGGCTCTACTTGACTGAAGAACCCATGATTCTTCGATTTCTATAATGAAGGCTGGGTCAGTGGCAACAGGAGTCGCTATCCTCTTTGGCTGACATTTTCTTAGAGGAGGGAGATGCTCTGTTCTGATTTTACTATGTAACAGATGATTGATACAGTGAACAGTCATTGTGTGAATTTAAATTATGCCCTCCATCCTGACCCTAAACAAGGATTTGCAAAAGATCCTCTCTTCAAATTGCTATGGTCAGAAGTGCTCTCTCTGTGAGGCTTTTCCTTCTATTCATGGACACCAAAATGCAGCAGTGGGACTGGCTCTAGGAAGAGAGATTAGAAAAGAGGGGGCCTATGGTGGCAGGGGCAGGGCCTATCTGCAGATTGAAATAAGGAAGGGACTTGCAGAACAAAGACCCAGGGGTAGAAGTGAAGGGCAGATTTTGGCTGAATATAAGGTAAAATTTCCAAATAGTGTTACTCTAAAACAAGATAGGCTACTGTACTAAGTAGTGACTTCTCCAAAGTAGACAGGTTCAAGCACAAGTAATAGACATTGTAAAACAGATTCTTACTTTGGTGGGAAGAATGGATGAGGTGACCTCTAGACTGTCTATGAGTCCATGGCACTTGATGGGACAAAGGGACAGCTATCCTCTAACATCAGTCTTACAGAGAGCTGCTTGATGATGTTTATCAACTCAAAGACTCCGGCATTAACCGATTCTTTTTTGCGTATCTGACTGACCAGCCATCATCAAGCCTTTCATAATTTAATCTTCTCAGCGAGCCAGTATCAATTATTATGGCGCTTTTATAAAGGAAGCAACTGAGGCTCTGAGGATTTAGGTTGCCTATATTAAATCAAATCCAGTCTTGTCTTTGAAGATTTTTTTTCTTAAACGCTTTACTAAACTGAAACACTGATTACAAATTTGTAAGCATATTTCAGATGCTCTACAAAATCAAGCAAACTTTAAAGGTAGTCAAGCAAATTTAGATACAAATCATTGTTACTAACTACAGCATTAACAGCCACTCCTTAACAAAATCTTGATTTTTCTCTTCCGCTTTTCAGAAAAGCTTCCTTTCCCCCTCCACCCTCAGTTTTAAAGCTTCCAGGCCAACGGCATGCTATGAATGAATCACTATTTACAAGTCACAGTAGACGTTACAGGGTGTCTCCTTTTGTGTATGTTAATTCAGAATTTTGAATAGTAAGTTTTCCATGTCTTTAACGACATCACTGTTGCTCTCATGTCTTCTTTCCTTACCCCTTCTTGTTCCTGTTTAGAAAAACAAATCGTGTTCTTATAGGCGAGGAAAATGTTTCCCTTCTACACTTCTAGGTTCTGTGGCTGGTCTAAGAATTAAGTTGACATAAAACAGATTAACAGAAGGGGAAAATTTTTCTTAACTATGGGCATGGGAGCTTCACAAAGATCTGCGACTCAGCAGGCAGCCAGGTGACTGAGACTTGTATACCAAAGGAAGCTCAGCTAAAGAGAAGGGTTTGGGTTTTCTAGGTGCCCGGATACCTTGTTATGCAGATAATTCTCTCTGGTGAAGCAAGTTCTCTCTGGTAGTAACTCACTCCCTTGGTCCAGGTACCCTTTCTAGTGGAACTTTCTTTTATAAATGTAGATCTATCCAACAAATGGGGAATATTTTACCTACTTTTAGGCAGTTAAGAGGGAGATAAAAAGCTTCTCCTGAGACTTCTGGGTCTTGATTCCCTTCTGCTCAAAATAATCCATATGCCAGAGTGGTATATTTTGGGATGGCATGTTCTGAACACCTTCACTCTCCTTGTTTTTTTCCTTCTACCACTGTCCAAAGTGTGTCTAACCAGTTTGTTTCCTTTAAACCAGGAAAAATTTACTCTAGTAACCAAGTTACTAATTCACTTAATTAACTTCCTCTTCTATTACTTCTCAATTAGCTTAAGTGACTTCTTTGCTAAATCCTGCAGTCTGACAATCTGCTGTTGCCAACCTGCATCTTCAAAGAGACTTTTTTGCCTAATAAAAATACTTTAAACACTTCTTAACAGAATAGAACCATTTAAAAATAAGTTATGCATGATAAAGGATTAGGGGTGGGTCCATACACCTCACTTGATTTATATTCTTAAAAATGATGCTATCAATAAAAATGATGTAAGCTGAATCTGATTTTCCCCTTGGAAGCCATAGGAAGGCGATGAAGCATCTGACCAAGGGCCTGAAGCCCATGATTTAATGAATGCTAGGAATTCATTAAAATGAAAGAAGTGAGAAACTGGAAGGAATTTTAAAAATCAACCAGAGACTCCATCTCTTCTATTTTACAAATATAGAATAGCAACCTTATACTCCACAGTCCATAAATCATATATTTAATGCTGAATAGTGTATAGTTTTCAAAAATATATGTAATCCAAATACTAATTCATCACACACAACTTCCATTTTCATGATAAGAACATATGAACACACTATAAAAAGTCTTTTTTAACATTTTTCGTAATTTGTTCCTTATTTTTACTGTAGCAAAGCAAAAATTGAAGGATCATTACACCTTGAGCCAAGAAACTGTAAACAATTTCTAGGGATTCTGAGAAAGCTTCTTGGGAAGGTAACTTTGGGGAATATTTGGGGGAGAGTTTTGGGTGCATGGTTTAGGAAAGTTTGTTTTATTGTCTAATTTCCTAGCTTTATATCTGAAATTAATGGTGTTAGATTGAGGTAAAATAAACATATATATTTGGTCTTTGCCCCCAGTTCCTGCTACAGATCTCTTAAAATGCTTGGAATTTCCTGAGTGATTGGAGTGTCTTTTTTTGGTCCTAAGGAGCCACTTTCAAAGATATCAACGTATATGCTAGTGAAATGACCCAAGGTGGGGCCCGTAGATAGTTTCAGTATGGGGGCTGGTCACCAGAACCACCAAACAGGTGATTACAGCCTTGGAATTTTCAGTTTCCCTTTCCAGTGAGGAGGTGGTGGAGAGGAGATGGAGTTCAATCACCAATGGCCACTGATTTCATCAGTCATGTCTACTTAATGAAACTTCAATAAAAACTCTTGAACAAGGAGATTCAGAGAGCTTTTGGGTCAGTGACATCAACGTGCCGGGAAGGATGGCATGGGGGCTTGGCACTGACACCCACTCCTGCCTCCAGTATCTCCCACATATGGCCATTCCTGAGTTGGATGCTTTATAATACACCGGTAAACATAAATAAAGCTCTTTTCTAGGTTCTATGAATTGTGCTAGAGAATTATTACACCTGAAGGAGGGTCATGGAAACCCCTAAATTCGTAGCCAAGTTGGACAGGAGTGCACGTAGCCTAAGGATCTAGGATGTTTGACTGGCATTTGAAGCACGTAGCCTTGTGGGGCCCAGCCCTCTAGGGGGTGATGGAATTGAATAGAATTTCAGGACCCTCAATTGGTGTGAGAAAATTGGAGAACTGGTGTTGGAATAAGGCATTTGTTGTGAAAGAAACCACATGGTTGGTGTCTGAAAAAAACACACATGGTATATGCAAGGTTAGGATCTATTATGGGATAAATGTTTGCGCCCATGAGAAATTCATACATTGAAGTCCTAACCCCCAGTGTGATGGTATTTGAAAACGGAAATGGAGCCTTTGGGAGACACCCTCATGAATGGGATTAGTGTCTTTTAAGAGGATGAAGGGACCAGAGTTTTCTCTTTTAGCCATGTGGGGATACAAAGAGAACTCCAAAGTCTGCATTCTGGAAGAGGGTTCTCACCAGAACTTGGTGCTGGTGCCCTGACCCCAGACTTCCAGCCTCCAGAACTGTGACAAATCAATTTCCCTTGTTTTTTTTTTTTTAATTTTTTTTTTTTTAACATTTTATTTATTTTTGAGACAGAGAGAGAGCATGAACAGGGAGGGTCAGAGAAAGAGGGAGACACAGAATCCGAAACAGGCTCCAGGCTCTGAGCTGTCAGCACAGAGCCCGACGCGGGGCTCGAACCCACGGACCGCGAGATCATGACCTGAGCCGAAGTCGGACGCTCAACCGACTGAGCCACCCAGGCGCCCCTCAATTTCCCTTGTTTATAAACCACTCCATTTTTTCCCAGTTGGTCAGATGATGCTACATTGCAGCACTTGTAACACTGTATCAAACTGCTTGTTTCTTTATCTGACTTACTGACAGGTGAGCACTTGGACGAGTCAGTTGGGCCTTCATGCATCTGTGTTCCAAAAGCCACACGTCAGGGGAAAATCTGAGTTCTGTGGGCTTAAGGCTTATATGGTTTGGGAAGGGGAGAGTTTTCAAAAGAATGCAAAATTCGGTGGGAAGAAATCACAACAGATTACAAATATCAAGAGCTGATAAATTACCACAAAATTTATAAAAATGAAATATTTTCAGTTAACGGCCTGACTGCTCTATAATATTTTTTCCTACTTTTTTGATTCATACTTTTTGATTGCAACGTATGACACCAAGTTAGAAGTTCATTTTCTATAGGGATTAGAAAGATAGTTCATGCTTTTCTCCAAAATAGTTGATCAATAAGTTTTCTATTACTGGTAATTTTATTTTATTACTAAAATTTTTTTTAACATTTCCTTATTTTTGAGAGAGAGAGAGAGAGAGAGAGAGTATGAGAGGGCAAGGGGCAGAGAGAGAGGGAGACACAGAATCTGAAGCAGGCTCCAGGCTCTGTGCTGATAGCTCAGCACAGACATGGGGCTTGAACCCACCAACCATGAGATCATGACCTGGGTTGAAGCTGGATGCTTAACTGACTGAGCCACCCAGGCACCCCTCTATTACTGGTTATTTAAAAAAGTATCTTTCAGTTTCCCAACTCATTACTGACAAGTCATGTACATTTCTAGGAATGTTGTCTAATTTGGGAAAACCTCTTAACCAGGTTTCTCTCATATATAGGCTGATATTTCAGGGCACTTCAAGTTTTGTTTTGCAGTCACTAATCTTTTTTGTTTTTTAAAGTCTATTTTCATTTTGAGACAGACTTAGAGAGCAAGCAGGGGAGGGGCAGAGAGAGAGGGAGACAGAACACCACGCAAGCTCTACGCTGTCAGCTGTCAGCGCAGAGCCCAATGGGTGGCTCAAACCTAAGAATCATGAGATCACCATCTGAGCTGAAATCAAGAGTCAGACGCTTAACTGACTGAGCCACACAGGCACCCTGTATACTGACTAATCTTAAATATTGTTTGAATTGACCATGCTCTCATTTACCAGTGGATGTATCATCAATGGTCCCGCACCTTCAGGTCACAACAATGGTGAGTTGGCATAGTGAAGGGTAGGAGTATTCCTACAAGGCATTCCTGAGCTGGGATGGCCAGCAACAACTGAACTATTCACAGAAATGACTGCCAACCACATAAACATATCCCACTGAACCCAAACAAAATGTATTCCTAACTTAACTTCCCTTAGATGGGTCCTTAAAGTGACCACGGACTTTATCCAAGGTCATCAGACAAAAGGGAAAATTGTGATAGAGGGTATGTCAGACTTGAAAGAGATAACAGCCCTAATCAATTGTGGTTAAAATATTTCACTTTTGCAAATTCTGTAAAAACCTATGACCACATGAATATATTGCTAGGTGCCACATGAAATAGCGAGTCCCTGAAGATCGAGCTTTTTGGGCTTCATATCAAATTCTCCTCTGCCTAGCACAGTGCCAGGCACAAAATAGGTCCTTAATAAGCACTTGAAGAGTGCATAAGTGAGAGAGGTCATCTGTGTGCTGCCTGTCAAAGGGAAGTAACTACACACAAGTGGGGAAGGAGGAAGGAAGCACTCTGAGTTCATTATTCTAAGTCAGGGACTGTCTGAGCTTTCCTGTTAAACGTTTGTTTCAATGTAGTAAAAGTAATAATAGGTTCCTCTGGTTGAAAACAGTGAAGTGATTACATCCCAATAGCTCTGAAAATAACTTTTGTAGCACATACCTCATGGTCTCTTCTTGCTACGTAAAAGCGAAGAGAGGGCTGGCAAATCCACTGGGGGATAAGAAGTTTTTCCAGTTCCTTGCTGCCTTGATTCTGGATATTCCTCTAGTCACTTAGTCTCATCGCCCTGGTGAGCATAACCATAATTTGGGGAAAAGTCCTTTAAAAACTTTGATATGATAAATTGTTTCTCATCATCAGATTAGGGCTTACATTTTATATTCGTCAAATAAAAATGTGAAAACAAATTTTAAAAAATTTAATTGGCACTCATAGGCACCATCAGGAAAATGCCTTCACAAACTGCTTAGGGAACATTTCTGATCATGAAAATAACAAACATTTCCAAAGTTTGAAAAAATAATGTTAAAAGTTCATAGAAAATTATACCCCATCCTAATTATTTGGGCCATTAATATTCTAGCTGAAAAATGAGCTATGTGCTAATATTATGGAATACATTAAAGGTCTATATTGCTGTGTAGCTTATTGTTTCTTTTATAGTCTCAATTCTGGGTTGTGCTCTAACCTGTGACTTATGGGGGCAAACAGTTGTGACCTTGTTGGGAGTCAGACAAGTCCAAAGTTGGAGAAAAGTAAAGCTAATAAAAATGAAAATAAAAATAGGCTATGTAAAGGATAAGGGCTCACAGATAGGCACACTGGGAACATACCCAGGTTAGAAGCCAATCCTTTGGATGTGTGCTTGTAGTTTGTCCAACACTAGGTAGTCAATCCTCTTTAAAGACTCTACACAGGAGATATTTACTATCGTTGGGGTGATACTCAGCATCGGACACCCCCTCCTATGTTTGGGGATTGAATGTCCTTTTGTGAGTCTTAGAGGGAAACAGTGCCTACTTCTCACTTTAGAGGCAGAAAATTCCAGATGCTCACGTCCCAGCTTCCATACCGGAAGACTGTGTCACAAAGTGGGCAAAGCCAATGAGAAATACCTTATACTTTGAATCAGTGGTGGAGAACATACAGATTGCAGAGAATCTTGTGTGTGTGTGTGTGTGTGTGTGTGTGTGTGTTTTGGGGGTTAGAGAGTGACAGTGTCACCACCTAGACGCCAAGACCTGGCTTTTACAGTCCACCTGCTTGTACTTGCTAACCTTTGTCTTACATTTTCCCCTAAACTCTTCTTTCCCACTTTCCTCTTTAACTCAGGCAAATGAAACCCGAAACCACCCCCAGATGATGGCAAGTGCTGTAACAAAGATCTCTGGCCGGCCCAGACCTCCCAGATGGGTGCCTAAACTAGTGCCTGTGCAGATAGACCACGAAGTGACCTCTGGGATGCCCTTGAATTACCTTTACCTGATTATAGTACAAAAATCTCTGCCCAAGGAGGAGCACAAGCCTCACTTACATAACATACAATGTATGTACAGAGGCATATTTCCTTAAGGTGCATATGTGACATTATGCCTGCCTCCACATAGGATGACAAGGCTTCCCTGTCTAAATAGTCGCCCTGGGGTGCCTGAGTGGCTCTGTCTCTTGATTTCAGCTCCAGTCATGATCTTGTGCTTCATGGGTTTGAGCCCAACATCAGGCTCTGCACTGACAGTGTGGAGTCTGCTTGGGATTCTCTGTCTCCCTCTCTCTCTCTGCCCCTCCCTCTCTCTCTCTCAAAGATAAATAAATAAAAAGTATAAATAAATAAATAAATAAATAAATAAATAAATAAATAAATAAAATATTTGCCTTAACCCTAAACAAAAGCAACTCATCCACTTACCCACTCTCAGGGAGTCATGGCTTTGGAAGTCATTCTCTGTGATCTCCTTATTGTTTTCAATACAAGTTTTCTTTGTGTCACAGCTCAACCTGGCACAGTTTCTGACTCACCAAGGAGCCAACCCACGTTAGTTTGGTTATAGCACCACCGAGACGGGGGCAGTGTTGGGTGACATGGTTTTGGCCACGGTCCTGGCTGCTTTGTGCCCTCCTTGTTCTTACCCATTTTTCAAGCCTGGAAATTGTAGGAGTTACTCAAAATTGTTTCCAATTACTTTTTCTGTTGCGCTTTCTTAAAAAAAAATTGTTCTTTGCTTAAATCAGCCAGAATTAATTTCTGTCGTGTGACATGTGTGACCAAATTGTAGCTCTGACAGCTTGGTCACAAGTAAATTGTTATTTTAGCGGGCTTGAAGGGCACTTTGAAATTTTGAGTAGTCTCTTTAAGTACAGTAGAACCTTGGATTGAGAGTAACTTGTTCTGCGAATGTTCTGAAAGACAAGCAAACATTTCTGATAAATTTTAACTTGGTAAACAAGTGATGCCTTGCAATAACCACTAGTACGTGATGCCAAAGGCACATGATCACAACTGAGCCAATGGGTCTTGAAATTCACTTTGATACACAAGTGCTTTGGATTATAAGCATGTTTCTGGAATGAATAATGCTCACAAACCAAGGTTTTCCTGTATTTAAATATAACTTTGTCCTGAATTTTAACCTTAAAAAAAATGGCAACATCTATTATGATCATTGACCCTCATGGTGACTAATTGGGGCACATATTGTGAATACAACTTTACAGCTTTGGAAACTGAGGCACAGAGAATCAAGTGCTCTGCCCAAGTAAAAAAGCCCATTTAATAGCAAACCTGAGAATGCTGAAATCCAGTCTTAGATCCTCTTTTCCCTTTCTTTCTTTCTTTCTTTCTTTCTTTCTTTCTTTCTTTCAATCTTTTTTAAAAGTTTTTATTTATTTTGAGAGAGAGAGAAAGTGAAGGTGGGAGAGGGGCAGAGAGAGGGGCAGAGAAGGTGGGAGAGGGGCAGATTGAGTACCCACACTGTCAGTGCAGAGCCCAATGCGGGGCCCCAACTCACAAACTCACAACTCACAAACTCAGGTCATGGCCTGAGCCAAAGTCCAACACTGAACTGACTGAATCACCCAAGCACCCCACTTTCATAATCTTTATTGTGAAAGCAAAAGAAAAGCAAAGAGAAAGGTGCAGTATCAGAACTCAATTCATATAAAGAGCAGAAAGATGAAGATCAGCATATCTGGAGGTAGCTGATAACTTGAGGTAGCTCCTTCTGTCAGGGCAGCCCCCAAACTCTGAAACCAGGACCTGAAGGCAGCAGAAAGGGGATTGCAAGTCCCTCACTCGTTTTGCTGCTAAAGAGGCAAATCCAGAGACTTCTCCTTTCTCTGTGGCCGGGTGATGTAGACTGTGACCAATTGGTGGAGGAGAGTCTCAAGATAATCAATCATCCGTTCTCTCTGTTCAAGAATGACCTCTGTAAGGTTATGTTAAGTGGAGCAATCACTTCTAAAAACACAGCCATGGAGTAGCAATCAGAAAGGATTTCTCTCGCACAATTCCCAAAGGAGATATTTGTACTGTATAACATATTTAAAACAAACCTACTCTGAAGAATACATTTTGGTTCCCTCCTAATGCTTCTGCTTTATATAAAACTCAACTCTGTACAGGGTAACGTGAACGCTCATCGCTCCCAGGATATCAACCCCCAAACGGTAATGTGCATTTAATGAGAATTTCAAGGAACGTTCCTTAATTTGGAAGAGGTGCTGTCTACAGGCAATGGTTGTAGTTATTGCAGACAACCACTGAGAGTTCAGCTGTTGTGTTAAAAATAAAAGGTCGGATTCCATCTTGGAGTTTCTCACAGATGATGTTCTATTCACACTGACACACAACAAAATGGTTTGGGAAGTTATTCTTTTGTGTACACTGCTCTAATTCCGGTTTTTGTCTAGATGTAGTTTAAAAATGTACGGCTGCTCATTTATATCCTCCATTATCTAGCTGCAGATGATGAACGGCAGATTGAACGTCACGTCAATACAACTGCTGTCTCTGCTTGTGGCTGCAGGGCCGGGGAAGAAGTCTGGCGAAAGGGAAAGCCTACTGTTTTCTTTTGAATAAGCTTTTTATTTTAGAACAGTTTTACATGTACAGAATTGTTGTGAAGAAGGTACTAAGAGTTCCCATATCCCCCCCGCCCCATAGTTTCTCCTCGTGCTAACATTTTATGTTAGTACATTTGTTACAATTAATGACCCAATATTGACATATGATTGTGAACTAAAGTCCATAGTTTACTCAGACTTCCTCAGTTTTTCCCTAATGTCCTTTTTTCTGTTCTAGGATCCCATCTAGGACACCACATACTTAATTGTCATGTCTCCTTAGGCTCTTGGCTCTGAGAGTCCCTCACCCTTTCCTTGCTTTTGATGACCTTTTGAGGAGTACTGGTCAGGTATTTCATAGAATGCTCCTTGAGTGAGATTTGTCTCATGTTTCTCTCACGATGAGACTGGGGTTATGGGTTTGGGGGAGGAAGACCACAGAGGTAAAGTGGAATTCTCATCCAGTCACATCAAGGGTACATGCTATTAACATGACTTCTCATGTTAAATGTTAGGGAAGGCCTACTCTCTCTCCCACGCTTTGGTACTTTTTTCCAGGCCCCCAAATAACACTGACTTGATTTCTCTCCTGATTACTTAATTATTGTAATTTAGAAAGTAAAATTGAAGATCTAATATTCAAAGGTAGAGAGAGTCCCTAATGCAGGCAGGAAGTCTATAAATTCCAAACCTGCACCCGAGGAGAAGGCAGGGAGAGGCTTTTTTGTCTGAGCCTTTGTCTTCTCATTGTTCCCCTGACAAATCAAATCACCCCAGACTGATGAGACTCTTCTCACATCAGAATATGAACCAGGCGATACTTGTCAGTAAAGGACAAGAGGAATTGCCAATTGTGTCAATCATATTGTCCAGTAGATTTTTATACAGCTTTGGTCTAGCTAAATATAGTTGTAATCCATTTCTGTTGCTAAGCGTCATATTTTTATTAGACAAGTTACTCTATTTGAAAATGCAAACAGAGTCTGGGTTTTGTAGTGAGGTGCCTGGAAAAAAAAAAAAGGACTAAATGTCAATGACTTTGGTCAGTTGGGCTTCCAGAATGGCGTGGTACAGTTTCCTAAATCCACCTTACAAACGAGTCCAGGGAATGACCTGCTTTCATCTTGCAGCCTACTTTATTTTATTGCCATCTCTGTATGTCTTATTTCACATATCTTTCCTGTCAGCTACAGAAAGGCTGAGCTACGGCTATGGCTGCTGAGCTCTGTCTATCCACAGTCATGTGGTTCAGGTGACAACGAAAGAAATAGCTCACTCAGATGAGCGAGGGCTCTCCAGAGCAGAGTAATCTATAGGAGAGGGAAACAAAAAGCTATTTAAAATCCTTCCTCATGAGGAGACTCTGGAAATATATTAGACAGTGCAAGGAGTCTATGGGTTGCTAAAAATTGCAGCAGGTGACCCACGGAGGTTTATGTAGAAAATTCTTCTTTGGCAGTTGAAGAAAAGCAGAGTGGGTATTTGTCTATCTCAGTGGCTTAAGAATAAGCTTCTCTTAAAGCAAGCATAGACTAAATGTATTAGTCAGTGTTCTCAGTTGCAAATGAGAAACCAACGGTAGGTTGTTTAAGTGGAAAAGGAATGTTTTTACAGAGGTCAACAAACGTGACCTGCCATTTCTTTCTGTGGCCCGCAAACCAAGAATAATTAAAAAATTTTTGAAGAGTATTTCATGACCCGTGAAAATGATATGAAATTCAAACTTTAATGCCACAAGTAAATTGTTACTGGAAAACAGCCACACTCATTTGTTTATCTATAGCTGCTCTCATGCTATTGTGGCAAAGCTGAATAGTTGTGACAAAGACTGTATGTCCCATAAAGCCTAAAATATTTACTAATGTCTTAGCCAGTTTGGCTGCCATAACAAAATACCACAGACTGACTGTCTTAATAAGAGGAATTTATCTTCTCACATTCTGGACATTAGAAGTCCAAGATCAAGGTGCCAGCATGGTTGGTTTCTGAGGCGTGCTTTCTCCTTGGATTGCAGATGGCTGCCTTCTTGCTGGTCCACGCATAGAAAGAAAGAAAAAAAGAGCAAGCTCTCTGCTGTCTCTGATTATAAGGGCACTGATATGGGCCCCACTCTCACCACCTCATCTAAACCTAATTACCTCCCCAATTCCCAATTTGAAATATCATCACATTGGGGGTTAGGGCCTCAACATATGAATTTGGGGGTGGGGAGACATAATTCAGTCCATAGCCCATTCTGTAAACTATCCCTTTACAGAAAAGCTTTGCTAATCCCTGTATTAAATGATACTAGGACACACACGGATTGTCCAAGAGGGCCGGAGTATCATGCTACACACTGTTGGTGTCAACACAGCCAGGAAATTCACAAAATCACACTGTAAACTTGTTCAGGGAGACTCCATTTCCACCACCCCAAGGTACTGCTAATACTTCCAAACCCAGGCACTGGACAGAACTCTAGGATCCTCGGCAGTGCTGCCTCTGCGAACTGGAATGTTGCTCTTAGCACCTCATCAAAACAGATGCAGCCAGTGCCTGCTACTGGCCCACAGACATTTGATTTAAAGTCTGGTGTGAGTGGGGGTACCTGGCTGGCTAAGTCAGAGGAACATGTGACTCTTGATCTTGGAGTCATGAGTCTGAGCCCCACATTGGGTGTGGAGATTACTTTTTTTTTTTTTAATGTTTATTTATTTTTGAGAGAGACTGAGACAGAATGCGAGTGGGTTAGGGGCAGAAAGAGAGAGAGACACAGAATCCCGAGCGGGCTCCAGGTTCTGAGCTGTCAGCACAGAGCCCGACGCAGGGCTCGAACCCACGAGCTGTGAGATCATGACGTGAGCTGAAGTCAGACGCTCCACTGACTGAGCCACCCAGGCGCCCCTGGGTGTGGAGATTACTTAAATAAATGAACAAACAAACAAGCTTTAAATAAATAAATATTTAAAGTCTGGTACGGGTAGATCTGATTAGTGTATTCCAGATCACATGTCTATGTTGCCCACAGCTGCAAGGGAGGCTGAGACAATGAGTGTCTGGTTTTTGCAATGATGGGGGTAGGGAACTCATAATGTGGGGAATTCCCTAAATACCTTATGATACTATCTAATAGCAGCACATAGTGTTAAAATGACTTGTTTCCCTTCCCTTCACATTGTTTCCCTTCACATTGTTTCCCTTCACTTGTTTCCCTTGTCATTTCCCCTGACAATTGTTACCTCTTAGATGAGCTCCTGTTCTCTTTGGGAAGTATCCCCATGTGGTATCCCAATAGGACAAGTCTTCGTGGATCCAGAGATTGTTCTTGACAAAATGAGAAATGGAATAAAATGGGGACTCGGTGATTAGGAACCCCTCAGCTGTGGCATGACACGCTTGTGTCTCTCCTTCCTTTCCTTTCTAAATTCTCTTCACCGGAGATGAGCTGCTATCAGTCTTTCCCACTTTGGAATTAGGATTTCCTCCCTCGTTCTGCGCCAGAATTTACTTTGATTCTTTTTGATCAAAACAACATGGACATTTGGGAATAACTAGAAAGGAAAAAAATCAGAGGACCTCTTTAAAATCCCATGTCAGGTGAATTTCCACTTTTAGCCAAGGTAGGGTAACTAACAGACCAGCTTTGCCTTTGTGACCAGAACAACCAAATCTACCCCTCCACCAAAACAAGAACAACAGCAACAATGACAACAAACAAAACCTCAAACCACAAAACCCCACATGAAATATATAAAACAATAGGTTTCAAAAACTGGATATCAGGCATTGTAAGACACAAGATGAGCCCTATAATCTACCTAGTTTACTGCCTTGGGAGAGTTTCTAGGTAACAGTGCAGGAAGGGGGCCCTGGGAGGACTCTGGCCCATTCTTGGTGTTGAGGACGGCCAGCTGAGAGTCCTGGGTGATCAAGAAGTCTAGTATTCCAGGGACGAAAGAGCTGCACAGCCAGAGGACTCTGGCAATCTGCAAAGAGTACCACTTGAGCAATAAGCAGAGTACTTGTCAGCCCAGATGAGCAAGAGAAGTGTCCCAGGCCGGAGAAAGAGCAGTCTTAATGATTTGAAAGAACAGTGCCCATTGGTAACACAGGCTCAGGAATACTGCCTGCTCCCACCAGCTATACTGGTAAACCTCAAAGTTCACAGGGCATTTAGGAGAGTATGCAGTAAGGTCTTAGTGGGGAACTGGTCTCACCTAACAAAACTTAAAAGCAAGATAAAAAATGTTTAATCTGTTTCCAAGTAATTTAACTGTATCCCAGAACAAAGCTCAAAAATATTTATAAGAATACAAAAATATCCAGCACCTAATAGAGTAAAAATCACAATATTTGCATCTATTGTTAAATAGTTAAATAGTTAAAACCTACTAGGCATACAAAGAAGCAGGAAAATACAGCCCCTGATAAGGAGAAAAATCAACCAATTGAAACTGATACAAAATTGACACAGATATAGGAATTAGTGATAAGGACATTAAAACAGTTATTATTATATTCCAGATGTTCAAGAAGTTAAGCAGATACATGGGGGAAAAATGAAATTTCTAGAGATAAAGACTATACTATCTGAGATGAAAATTACACTGATGGGATTAGTGGCAGAAGAAAAGATTAATGAACTTGAGACACAGCAATAGAAACGAAACAGAGAAAAGAGGATTATAAAAAAAAGTGGAAAGAGAATCAGTGAGACAACTTCAAGCTTCCTCATATACCTGTAATCAGTGTTCCCAAGTGGGGGAGGGACAGAAAAACTATTTGAAGAAATGATAGCAGAAAACATTCCAGTTTATTCAAAAACTATAAACCCAATAGATCCAAGAAATTCATTGAATTCTAAGCCCAAGAAACATGAAGAAAACTACACTAAGACACCTCAGAACCAAATTGCTCAAAATCAGCAACAAAGAGAAAATCTTAATAGCAGCCAGAGAAGAAAAGATACATTTTATATAGAAAATCAAAGATGGGGTGCCTGGGTGGCTCAGCTGGTTAAGTGTCCAACTCTTGATTTCAGCTCAGGTCATCATCTCATGGTTCATGAGATCAAGCCCCACATCAGGCTCTATGCTGATAGCACAGAGCCTGATTAAGATTCTCACTCTCTCCTTCTCTCTCTTCCCCTCCCTCACTCTCTCTCTCTCAAAACAAATAAATAAAACTTAAAAAAAAATAAAATCAAAGAGAAGAGTGACAGAAACTTCATGGGAAACAATACAAGGATAAGATAGTGGAGCAAAATCTTTAAACTGTGGAAAAAACCCCACTAAACCATGACTTAGAAATTTATACCCAGAGAAAATATTTTTCAAAGAGGAAAGTAGAACAAACACTTGTTCATATGTACAAAAACTGAAAGACTTTATCACTAACGGACAATAAATTATCACTACAATAAATTTTAAAAGAAACCTTTCAGGCAGAGGGAAAATAACATCACACGGAATTATGGACATACATAAGAATGCAGAGCAACAAAAATGGTAACTACATGAGCAAATATGTAAAATTTGTTTTTTTTTTTTTTTTTAGTAGGCTCAATGTTCAGCATGGAGATTGAACTCAGGACCCCAAGATCAAGAGTTGCATGCTGTACGTACTGAGTCAGCAAGGTGCCCCATAAGATTATTTTTTAATGATTTGAATATCTTTAAAAGACAAAAATAATTCGGGGTGCCTGGGTGGCTCAGTCGGTTAAGCGTCCGACTTCAACTCAGGTCACGATCTCGCGGTCCGTGAGTTTGAGCCCTGCGTCGGGCTCTGGGCTGATGGCTCAGAGCCTGGAGCCTGCTTCAGATTCTGTGTCTCCCTCTCTCTCTGCCCCTCCCCCGTTCATGCTCTGTCTCTCTCTGTCTCAAAAATAAATAAACGTTAAAAAAAAAATTAAAAAAAAAAAAGACAAAAATAACCCAATGTATTGTGGGGAATTATAACATATGCATGAGTAAAACATGAAAACAATAGCATAAGTGTTGGGAGGGAGACATGGAAGTATACCATTATAAAATTCTTAAAGCATATGTGAAGTGGTATAATATCACTTGAAAGTCAACTGTGATACACCTCCTATCTATCAAAATTGCTAAAATCAACAACACAAAAAACAACAGTTGTTGGTGAGGAACTGGAGAAAAAGGAATTCTCTTGCACTGTTGGTGGGAATGTGAACTGGTGCAGCCACTGTGGAAAACAGTGTGGAGGTTCCTCAAAAAAGTTAAAAATAGAACTTCCCAACAATCCAGCAATCGCACTTCTAGCTATTTACCCAAAGAATATAAAAACACTATTTCAAAGGGAGACATGCACTCCTATGTTTATAGCACCATTATTTACAGTAGCCAAGATATGGACCAAGTGTCCATTGGTTGATGAATAGATATTCATCATATCATGATGGATATGGATGGATGGATGTCATATATATGGAATATTATTCAGCCATAAAAAAGAATGAAATCTTGCTATTTGCAGTGATATGGATGGGGCTAGAGAGTATAATAAATGAAATAAGTCAGTCAGAGAAAGACAAACACCATATGATTTCACTCATATGTGGAATTTTAGAAACAAAACATGAACGAGGGAAAAAAAAGAGAGACCATAAAACAGACTCTTGGGATGCCTGCGTGGCTCAGTTAGTTAAATGTCCAACACTTTTTTTTTTTAAATATTTATTTATTTGGGGGAGAGTACAAATGGGGAGGGGCAGAGAAAAAGGGATAGGCTGACAGCAGTGAGCCCAGTGTGGGGCTCAAACCCACGAACCACAAGATCATGACCTGAGCCGAAGTCAGATGCTCAACCGACTGCATCCAACTCTTGATTGCAGCTCAGGTCATAATCCCAGGGTCATGGGATCAAGCCCCGAGTTGGGCTCTGTGCTGGGTGTGGAGCCTTCTCAAGATTCTCTCTCTCCCTCTCCCTCTGCCCCTTCCCTGCTCTCTCTCTCTCTCTCTCTCTCAATAAATAAATAAATAAATAAATAAATAAATAAATAAATAAAACAGATTCTTAACTATAGAGAACAAACAGATGTTGGCTGGATGGGTGGTAGGTGGGGGATGGGTGAAATAGGTGAAGGGGATTAAGGAGTGTATTAGTTGTGATGAGTAATAGGTATTGTATAGAAGTTCTGAATCACTATAACATATATCTGAAATTAATATAACACTGTATGTTAACTAAGTGGAATTAAAATAAAAACTTAAAAAAAAGAAGACTGTGATACGTTAAACATATACTGACAACCCTAAAACAGCCACTAAAATAACAAAACAAAAAGTTATAGCTAATAAGTCAACAAAGGAGATAAAATGAAATCAAAATACACTCAATCCAAAAGAAGACCAAAAAAAAGAGGAATCAAGAATATAGGGGTCAAATAGAAAACAAGTGGCGAAATGATAGATTTAAACCTAACCAGGCAATAATCACATTAAATATGATGGACTAAACACCTTAATGAAAAGTCAGAGATTGTCAGGTTGGATAAAAAGGCAAGACCTACCTTTACGCTGCCTAAAAGGAATCCATATTACATATAATGGACACAAATAGGTTAAAAGAAAAAGGAGGGGAAAGTATATACCTTATTAGCCCTAGTGAAAGAAAGCTGGAGAGCCTGTATAAATAAATGAAAAAGAAAATTTCAGAACAAAGAATATCGCCAAAGATAAAGATTATTTCATAATGATAAAGGGATCAATTCATCAACAGACCAAAATGATAAGCTGCAAGGAGAAATCAACAATTACATCCAGAGATTTCGATAGTCCCCTTTCAATAATTGATAGAGCAATACTAGCATCCAAGACTTAACTGGTTCAACAACCATCAGCAAAATAACATTCTTTTTAATTTCATACAAAATATTTACCAAGAAAGACCTTGGTATACATCTATATAACAGGTCTCAATAAATTTAATAATTTAAATATATTTTCTCTGACCACAGGGAAATTATAGTAGAAATCAAAAAGTTCCCAAATATCTGGAAATTAAATAACCACCTCTAAGTAACCCATGGGTCAGAAAAAAAAAGAGTCAAAAGAGAAATTAGCATTTTGACTTGGATGTAAATCCAAGTATTTTGACTTGGATGTAAATACAACACATCAAAATTTGCACAGTGCTGCTAAAGATGTACTTAGAAGACAATTTATGGCTCCAAATGCCTATATTAGAAGAGAAAAAAAAGACCCAAATTAATAACTTCACTTTCCACCTTAAGAAACTAGGAAAAGAATGGGGCTCAGAGCCTGGAGCCTCCTTCGGATTCTGTGTCTCCCTCTCTCTCTGCCCTTCCCCTGCTTGCGCTTTGTCTCTCTGTCTCTCAAAAATAAACAATTAAAAAAATGTTTAAAAAATTTAAAAAGAGAAACTAGGAAAAGAAGAGCAAATGAAACTCAAAGCAGGAAGAAAAATGGGAATAATAAAGATAAGAGTGGAAATCAATGAAATAGAAAATCAATGAAACCCAATACTGGTTTATTATCGTTATTCGGAAATAGAGTCTTGCAAATGGGATTTGCAAGGCTTATATCTGATAAAGGACTTGCATCTAGAATATATATTTTTTTTAATAATTTTTTTTTTTTTACGTTTATTTATTTTTGAGACAGAGAGAGACACAGCATGAACGGGGGAGGGGCAGAGAGAGAGGGAGACACAGAATCGGAAGCAAGCTCCAGGCTCTGAGCCATCAGCCCAGAGCCCAACGCGGGGCTCGAACTCGCAGACCGCGAGATCGTGACCTGAGCTGAAGTCGGACGCTTAACCGACTGAGCCACCCAGGTGCCCTTAGAATATATTTTTAAAAAGACTTCAAAGCTCAACAATAAGAAAATAACCCAATTAAAAAAAAAAATGGGCAACAGATTTGAAAAGACATGGATGGCAAATAAGCATATGAAAAGACAGTCAGCATCATTAGTTATTAGGAAAATTCTAATTAAAACCACATTTAGGGACACCTGGGTGACTCAGTCAGTTGAGTGTCTGACTTTGGCTCAGTTCATGATCTCATGTTTCATGAGCTCGAGTCCCACATCCGGCTCACTGCTGTCAGGGCAGAACCCACTTCTGATTCTCTTCTGATCCTCTCTGTCCCCCTCTCCCCTGCTTTTGCTCTTTCTCTCTCTCTCAAAAGTAAATAAAACATTTAAAAAACACAATTAAATATCAGTATACACTTACTGAATGGCTAAAATTAGAAAGACTGACCATACCAAGTGTTGGTGGGAAAATAAAATCGTACAACCACTTTGGAAAGCAGTTTGTCAGATCCTAAAAAGTTGAACATACACCTACCATATGATCCAGACATTCATTCTTAGGTATTTACCAAAGAGAAAACAAAACATACATCTACAAAAATGTATGCATGAATGTTAATAGCACCTTCATGTGTAATGACTCCAAACTGAAAACAACCCAAATGTCCATCTATAGATGAGTGGCTAAACTGTGGTATATGTACCCAATGGAATACTCCCTGGCAATAAAAAGGAATCTACTATTGACACATGGATGAATCCCCAAATAATTATGCTGAGCAAAAGAACCAGACAAAAAAGACTACATACTGTATGAGTTCACTTATATAACATTCTAGAAAATTCATACTAATGTATGAGTTCACTTATATAACATTCTAGAAAATTCATACTAATGTATGAGTTCACTTATATAACATTCTAGAAAATTCATACTAAATTCAAACTAATGTAGATCAGTGGTTTCCTGGTGGATGAGGAGATGGGAAGGTACAAGAGGAAGAGATTACAAAAGAGCATGAGGAAACTTTTGGAGGTTATGGATATTTAAACTATCTTGATTGTGGTGATGATTTCATGGGTGTATTCATGTCAAATTGTGCACATCAAGCATATGTTATTTATTTTATGTCAACTATACCTAATAAAAAATGAAGTATAAAAATAATAAATATCAGTTATGAAAAAAATCAGTGTTAGGCATTGCCCATACCGTGTTTGACCTCTTAGCTCTTTGAAGCTGGGATTTTTAATCATCATAATGGTTCAAGCCCCAAACTGGTAGTTCTTTTGTGGAGTTTTGTCTGTTCTCTTACAGCCATGTCTCTACAAGCCATCCAAGGTGATAGGAAGGGGTGGGGGGCCATAGTGTTGAGCTTTTGTATTTCTCTCTTCAAGGCAGAAATTAAGGTCTCTTAGGGTCTTCCGATCACAATTCTCTTATCTCATTCAAGTCACTGCAGGCAGGTTTCTTTGTTTTATTTTATAGAAACATAAAGAGTGAGCATGATTCCTAAACAAAGTAGTATATTTGTAGATGTTCTTGTCCCTTGATGCAGATATAAAGCCTATCTTGTGAGAAAGGACAAAAAGATTCATATGTGCCTTGCTTGAGAACAATAGACAAATGTCACAGCCTGTTAATTCCATCTGCTTTCCAAGAGAAGAAAGAATTTGTACAATGAGGTGTCAGAGGGTCTTCAGGCCCCATGGTGGAGATTTTCCTGAGGGGATCCCTTAACAACCTTTTCTGTGTATTTAAGCCAATATGCTCTACCTCCTAGGGTAGTTTGCCTTATCTCTAACTATGGAATAAAAGGCTTTGTCTTATTAAGAGAATTTGAGGCATGGGGAGAATGGAAAGTATTTTGGTTGGTGGGGGGGGGGGTGAAGTCACATGGTTGCATACTTCACCCGGCCATGATGAAATCATTCGTGTAGGGAAGAAACATTCAAAGTACCATCATCTACCATATTCCACAGATCATTAGCTTTCCTGAGGCATTCAGTGACTGGAGCAGATAAATTGCTAGCAGAAGATAGTAAGGATAAAAAAAAAAAAAAAAAAAAAAAAAAAAAAGCAGACAGGTTCAACTTTATAGGCCATACTTCTCCATTCTTTCTTTTCTGGATTTGTGGGGATATGTCTGCATAGCAAGGGGTGCCCCTTTCCTCCCTTGCTTAGCAAAATTTCCCAAGCCTCAGCTGCTTCCCAGTCTCCAGGATCTCTATCTCAGCAGGTCAATAGGCAGGCTACTCTGCAATGTGATGTGTGGGTGTCCAAAGGGCTCCCACCCAACAAACTCTATTCCTTCGGGATGATTCTAGCATTTTTTCTAGTCTGCTGCCCATGTGGAGTGTGTCAGAGGGATCCTCGAAGGGGAGTCAGGACTGCAGACCCTACTCCTGGCAAGTTTTCCTGACAGGGAATTGGGCTTTGGTCCCAATCAGCTGGATGGGGCTGGGATGCATTTTGCATGCCCAGGCCCCCAGGATATGGGTTCTTGCTTCATGAGACTACAGAACTGAGGGTCAGTTCCATGGCCGGGGATATGTGTGAAAAGTAGTGTGGGGATTTTGTATTATGCCTGAAAATGACTATGGAACTCTAAGGAGAGCCTCAAAAATGAATAAGAATAAAAATATTATTTCAGTAATGTAAGTTCTCCTCATAGGAAGCACTCAGAGAATATTTTCAAAGGTAAGATGGTAAGATCTGAATAAAGTGAAAAGTGTTACTTTTATCTCCATTACTTGATGGGCAACATTAAGCTATTCCATTCTTTAAGGCCTTGTCATCAGTCCCAGAAATCTACTGAGTACAGGAAAACTGTCAGTGGACATAAAACATTAAAGTAAACCATATTGTTCAACCTTCAGTAAAACTCAACTCTACATTTTGTTCCCCCTCAAAAAGTACCTAGTGAATTAGTTTGAACAGAAACGAACCCAAAACGTAATTCAATTGAGAAATAAATACACAAACGTGAAAAATATTCAACAATAAAAAAGGAGACTACAATGAAAGTAGTTTCTCATCTAATATCTGTCCCTTGTTCTCCTGTCTCCTCCATGGAGCCTTGTTAACAATGACTTAATCTATACATAATCTATACCTGATATTTATGTATACATTGTGTGCATACATGTATACATACACATACGCAGAGCACATAGAGCACTAGGTAGATATACAGATATCTCCTATGTCCTTTTTATGGTTGTCAATTTCTTGACAAATATATATAATGTATAAATGATGGACAAAGATTATGACTAACATGAAGAGCCATGGTACTGCAAACAGATGGCATGCTTAAATGGGGAAGTCACCGTAGACTTGAATAAAATAAGTATTTACAAAATTGCAAGCAGGTTTAGGGAAACCAATAAAGGATAATGCAGTACTCAATGGTCTATACAGGTTTTGTGTGATTTTGTGTCTAAGGCATACTCAATTTTTAAAACCTTTAAGAAGGCAAAATCATTGATACAAAAAAAATGTAGAGTTTAAGATGAGAAAGAAAGCATATCAAATCACAAATCTATAAAACTATAAATACCACATGTCATAAAATCTAGGTAATACTATCCTCTCATATCACTATTAAATGTATCACATCTCTTTAATACTCTTTGCCTACTTTTTTGTTTTTGTTTTTATTTTGCTACATATTTTGTTTTTATTTTGCTATTTTGCTCTTTTTTTTTAAATATATGAAATTTAGTGTCAAATTGGTTTCCATACAACACCCAGTTCTCATCCCAACAGATGCTCTCCTCAATACCCATCACCCATCCTCCCCTGCCTCCCACCCCCCATCAGCCCTCAGTTTGTTCTCAGTTTTTTGTTTTTTTAAAAAAAATTTTTTTAACGTTTATTTATTTTTGAGACAGAGAGAGACAGAGCATGAACGGGGGAAGGGCAGAGAGAGAGGGAGACACAAAATCAGAAGCAGGCTCCAGGCTCCGAGCCATCAGCCCAGAGCCTGACGTGGGGCTTGAACTCACAGACCGAGAGATCGTGACCTGAGCCGAAGTCGGACACTCAACTGACTGAGCCACCCAGGCGCCCCTGTTCTCAGTTTTTAAGAGTCTCTTATGCTTTGGCTCTCTCCCACCCTAACCTCTTTTTTTTTTTTTCCTTCCCCTCCCCCATGGGTTCCTGTTAAGTTTCTTAGGATCCACATAAGAGTGAACACATATGGTATCTGTCTTTCTCTGTATAGCTTATTTCACTTAGCATCACACTCTCCAGTTCCAGCCACGTTGCTACAAAAGGCCATATTTCATTCTTTCTCATTGCCACGTAGTACTCCATTGTGTATATAAACCACAATTTCTTTATCCATTCGTCAGTTGATGGACATTTAGGCTCTTTCCATAATTTGGCTATTGTTGAGAGTGCTGCTATAAACATTGCTCTTTGATCACCACTTCACATGGCATTGACATTATCATCCAATGAAAGGATAGAAAGTTAAATTAGTCTTTCCTCTCACATAGTCTCTTTCTGGATCAATTGGTCCATGAGTTCCTCCCTACAAAAATGAAGAGAGTCTGGTGTCACAGCTGGAAAAACAAATTATAGCACATGTCCTGCCAAGCATTGGTCAGAGACACCATTTTTTTTTTTTTTTTTTTAGAGAGATACCTTTTATTTTAAGTGCAAAGGCCAAGGCATTTTACAAAACTGGGGAAACTCAGTCCACCTTCCATGCCTAAGAATGGTTTTGTCACTTCCTTCTGCCAAGTACTTCAGTGGCACCTTATCCCTTCAGGATAAAATCTAAACTTCTCTGCACCACAAGGAAGCTCTGCATCCTCCTATTCCTTCTCACCAGCCTGGCCTCACCCCTTACCACCTTCCTTGCACCACCTCCGCCCGTTCTGTACAGGTTTAAATAATTTGCCTATGGCTACTTCAACCTGGTTCTGATGCCAGAAATTCGTGTTTTTTACCACATTATGCTATTCTCCTCGCAGGTAAATTGTGTGGTTTGGGTAGCACTCAAGCCAGTTGCATATGGCATGCTGATCTAACTTTTTCTGAAATAATGTACTGGTCTTCATTTCTTGACAGATCAAAACCCCATTATGTTTCTGACCCATCCCCATCCCCCCTCCCCCACTGAAATTGCTCTTTTTCAAGGTCACAAGTGATCTCTTTGCTGCCAAATCTATTGGCCACTTTAATCTTTTTGACTCTCAAAAGTTTTCCACAAAGTTGTCTGTCTGTTCATTCTGGAAATAATTTTCTCTCTCTTCTTTTGTGACAAACCATCCTCTCAGGTTTTTTTCTTGCCTCACTGGGCACTCACTCGGTCTCAGTTCCCTTTTCTGACTCTTTCTCCTCTTACCTACCTAAATACTGACCTTTTTCAGAATGAGGTTTTGAACTAGACTCTGCTTACCCCCTGCCCTGAGTGAACTCACCCAGTCCCAGGAAAGTAGATAGGATCCATATGCTGTTTGCCGATTAGCATGTCTCCGGCTCAGTTGTCTGCTTACGCTCATGTGTCCAACAAACTACTTGATCTCTCTACTCAATTGCTTCACTTTTATGCCCTCAGTTTTCACTGGCGTCTCTTCATTTCTCCCTTCAAAGATG
Organism: Panthera pardus; assembly: GCF_024362965.1. Lineage (NCBI taxonomy): Eukaryota > Metazoa > Chordata > Mammalia > Carnivora > Felidae > Panthera > Panthera pardus. The sequence goes on along the minus strand of NW_026526655.1, from coordinate 61,468,172 downwards.
TTCCTCTTCTAGTGGTCCAGTTTGTGTGACAAACCACTTCAAATCTTAATAGGTCAGGAATTCAGACAGGGCATAGCGGGAATGATTTACCTCTGCATCAAGATATCTTGGGTCTTCAGCTGGGAAGACTCAGGGATTGGGGGGTGACCTAATAATGAGGGGCTAGAATTTTCTGGAGACATCTTCTACCACACATCTGACGGTTGATGCTGGCTGTCGACTAGGACCTCAGCTGGGGCTGTTGACCAGAAAATTTACACAGGGACGATTTATGTGCCCAGGCTCCTTCATAGCCTAGGGAAGCCTCAGGATAGGTGGACTTCTGACATGGTGGATCAAGCAAAGTTCCCGCAGAGAAGGTATGGCCTTCTGTGGTCTAAAGGCAGAAGTCCCAGGGTCACCTCCAGTGTTACTCTATTGGTAGAAGTAGTCACAAGCCTGCCCAAACTCAGGAGAAAGGGATGTAGATCCTACATCTTAGTGGGATATATCTATCTATCCCTCATACAATTTACCATTACCTTGCACCTCCTAACTGGTCTCCCTGCTTCCATTTTGTTCCATTCCAATACACTTTCCAATATCACAAAGTGATCTTACTAAAATGTCAAATTTTTTTCTCTTGCTTGAAAGCCACCAATTTCCCAGTGCACTCAGAATAAGATCTTAACTTCTTGTCTCTCCAACCTCATCTAATATCACTCTTCCCTTGACTCATCATACTACACCAGATGTATGCTCCTTCTTTTCTACTTTATGGCCTTTGTACTTGCTGTTACCTCTGCCTGAGACATTCTTTGCTTCCCTGTTGTTGTTTACATATGGCTAGCTCCTTCTCATCCATCAAGACTTGGCTCTATGTGACCTAACCACTAATTATAGTGAACTTTATTCGCTTTAGTGACCTTTTTGTTCACTCTCTTATCACCCTGCTTATTTTCCTCAGAGCTCATTTACAATATTTAAGTATAATATTTATTTGTGTTATTGTTTACTTGGGGACTTCTCCACTAGAATGTAAACTCCATGAGGGTCTCTTTAACTGTTTTATCTTCAGCACCCACAGTGCCTGGCACATAGTAGATACTGAGAAAATATTTGTTGAATATAATAAATAGATAGATGATGGATGGATGGGTGGATGGATGAATGGATGAATGATCTATTTATCCAATGGCAGCAAAAGAAGACACACTTCCTCCTGAGTGACTTTTTAGCCAAGAAGAAAAACAGTTTCCTTAAGAAGTCCTTCCCCCATGAGATCCCAGGTCCATTTCCCAGCCTTCTTAAGATTCCCAGGCTTGAGATTCTAGACATCAGATCCAGGACCTCGAATGGACCTGCCATCTTGGATCACACTCTGTCCCTGGAGGAGGTATACTTATCAAATGATCAAAGCAATAGGTCACCTGCTCTCTCTTAGAGGCAGTGACATTAAACCATGCTGGTTTCTGGAGCTCAGAGAGGTCTTTAATGGGTTTCCTAACATCCTCATTTTCATTCAGGCAGCCATTTGAGGCCAGGCCTGACCATCTACTTTTAGATCATCATCTTTGTAAACATCTTGCAATTCCAATCATTCAAAAACACAGACACAATGGTTTCCAAATACTTTGAGCTCATTACAACACCTCATTTATGCTTTTAATTCCCGCTCATGTAAGAGCTATTGGCATCTATTTGATTTTCTCAAACAAAAGAGAATCAGAATGAAGTAATTTCAAAAGCATTTTTTGAGACTTTGGGTATTTCCTTAAATTTAGTAAACACCTTCAGGTGTCAAAAGACCAGCACTCCAAATCACTCATCTAAAGGCTTTTTTTTTTTTTTTTAATGTTTATTTATTTTTGAGAGAGAAAGAGCACGAGCAGGGGAGGTACAGAGAGAGAAGACACAGAATCCAAAGCAGGTTCCAGGCTCTGATTTGTTGGCACAGAACCCATTGCGGGGCTCAAATTCATGAACCACAAGATCATGACCTGAGCTGAAGTTGGACGCTCAACCGACTGAGCCACCCAGGTGCCCCTACAGGCTTCTTGACAATCTCATCAGTACTGAAGTTTGGTTTACCCTTTCATTTGGCCTTATCAAGATGTTATTTTTTTCTCTTTTATTCACACTGGGTGTTCAGCCAAGGAAATGTATTTCCAGTTTCCCTTCAAGGAAAGTTTTGTTTTTATTGTTTTCACTGCACTTCTTTTTCTTTATTTTTTTCTTACTTTATGATAGCTTGCCATGTTCTCTCTATAGTTTATTCTTAAAACAGCATTTAAGCTTTTTACAAGTTGCTACCTTTACTGATAACAAAATGGAAGCTTATTTGTCTTCTTCCCTTTGAAACTCAGGGTGGATTTGTCAAGTGTGATGTTCAAAAAAAAAAAAAAACCAACAAACCAACTGTATCTGTTTGGCAAAGATTCACTGCTGCATTTGCGATTCTCCTCTCTAGTACATTTCCTGGGACTGACAGTTTTTTGGTCTATTTCACTGGCTGCTGTTAACATGTTCCCTTACACTGTCTCATTCCCAATGGTTTGGTAGCGATGTCTGCGATGAATGAGTTCTGGTGAACTGGAAAATAGATTTAACACCTGGAACTCTCCACACTGTCCCTCAGCCCTTGCATAAGCCACTTCTCATCCTTTACCTGTTGCAAAGAGCCAGGCAACTTACTCTACTACCAATTCAACTGTCTACAAGTGGAGACTGTGAAACTTTTATGAGCGCAAAGCATGGCTGCTATGTATGGGATTTTTCTCTGCTACGTTTTCCCCTTGGAAAGTTTAAAATTTAACTTTTCTGATAGGGAAAAGTTTTATGGTAAGGGATAGTGTTATGGTAAGGAAAAAGAGAGTGAATGTTAATGAGCAACATTTTTATCAGTTCTCTCAGGCTTTACCCAAACTATTCAACTATCTTATTTCTAAGAAGAATTCTACAAATCCTTTTCAGATGGAAATCCTTTGGACGGGTGCCTTATAGACCAACCTTGAGAACAATTTAATGTGACTGGGCTTTTATTGTTTTCAGTTCCTTCAAAGAAAGACAAATATTTACTACATCTGATACTTTGTCCCTAGTCAACTGATTTTCTAAAAAGACAAGGTCTTTTTGAGCACTTTATTTTCTCCTAAGTACTCTGAAAAGTATTCTGTTTTGCAGTGCTCTTCATAATGTTCCATCTGTTCTGATTTTTCAGAAGCTTTTTTTTTTTTAAATCTCCTCAGAAAATTCAATGAAAAAAGGTAAAGGCTTTACTGCCAGTAAATTTTTGTTTCTCTTCTTTCTGGGAAAGAGCCAGTTTGAGTTTAAAAATAGACCTGAGAAATGTCTACAGCTTGAGATTCATTCAATCCACTAATATTTGCTCTAGAATAATAAGGATATTTGATACATCTGAACTAAAATGATCCCCATATTTGTCACCTTTCCATTTCGCATCAGATAAAACACCATAGCAGCCTTCTGTCAAAGCAAATTCCATTATGTTAACCACCCCCTCTCTCTTATTTTTAATTTATCCTGAAAAATGTGAAGCTAGTAGTTTAGGTCATTCTAAGCATCCTATGTTAAACATTTGCCCATTGATGCTGTTTATTATTAATTTCCAATAGCAGTTACTGTGGTCCTAATATCAGATACCCACTAGGATAAAAATATTGGGGCAATAAAAAGAATAACTTAATTTTAAAGTTTTTTTTTTAATCAGCAATATTGAGCAATAATTGACTACAGTAAAATTCACAAAAGTTAAGTGTACAATTAATGAATTCTCATAAGTGCATATATTTGTTTAACAACCCTCACAGTTATGGTATAGAACATTTCTGTCAAACCTAAAAGGTTCCCTTCTGCCCCTTTGCAATTCTCTTCCTATCTTTGGCACCAAGGAACCACTAATCTGCTTTCAGTAACTCTAGCTTTGACTTTTCCAGTATGTTACATAAACGAAATCACACAGTATGTGGTCTTTCATGTCTGTCTTCTTTTACTTAGCATAACACTTTTGGATTCATCCATGGTGTTGTGTGTATGAATAGTATGTTCCTTTTTATTGCTGAGTAGTATTCCACTGTACGGACATGGCAGACATTGTCTATTCAGTCATCAGTTGGTGAACATTCAGGTGATTCCAGTTTTTGACGATTATAAATAAAGTTGTTAGGAATATTCAAGTACAAGTGAAGTATATTTTCATTTCTCTTGGGTGACTGTCTACGAGTGAGACTGCTGGATCGTATGGTAAGTGCACGTTTCATTTTATAAGAAATAGCCACATTGTTTTCTATAGTGGATGCACAATTTTGCATTCCCACTGGCAATGTACAAACATTGTGCCTGTTCCACATTCTTGCCAACACTTGGTATTGTCAGTGTTTTTGAATTTTAGCCATTTTACTGCCTGTGTAGTGGTATTTTATTGCCATTTTAATTTGCACTTCCCTAATGACTAATGATATTAAACATCTTTTTATTCACTTGCTATGTTCTTCTTTGGTGACATGTCCTCAAATCTTTTGCCTTTATTTTATGTATTTTTTTTTAATTTTTTTTAAACATTTATTCATTTTTGAGACAGAGAGAGACAGAGCATGAACGGGGGAAGGTCAGAGAGAGAGGGAGACACAGAATCTGAAACAGGTTTCAGGCTCTGGGCTGTCAGCACAGAGCCCGACGCGGGGCTCGAACTCACAGACCGCGAGATCATGACCTGAGCCGAAGTCGGACGCCCAACCGACTGAGCCACCCAGGCGCCCCGTATTTTATGTATTTTTTAAAAACATCTATTTATTTATTTTCAGAGAGAGGGAGTAGGGTACAGCTCAGAGCATCAGCACAGAGCCTGACGTGGGGCACAATCTCACAAATTATGAGATCATGACCTGAGCTGAAACCAAGAGTCAGAAGCTCAACCAGCTGAGCCACCCAGGTGCCCTTCAAGTCTTTTGTCTTAAAAAATAAATCAGGTTATCCCCTTGGTACTGAGGTTTAAGAGTTCTTTGTTTTGGATATAAGAGCTTTATCAGATTTGTGTTTTAGAAATACTTTCTTCCAAAAGAATGATGTAGGTTAGCCAAAAACCAGAGGATTTCTGATAAGTTGGTAAACCTAAAATTGCAGCTACTTGGGGCGCCTGGGTGACTACTTGGTTAAGCATTTGACTTGGTTTCAGGTCAGATCATGATCTCAAGGTTTGTGGGTTTGAGCCCTGCATTGAGCTCCATGCTGACAATGTGGAGCCTACTTGGGATTCTCCCTCTTCCTCTCTCTGACACCCACCCCTCCACACTCATGCTTGCACTCTCTCTCTCAAAATAAATAAATAAAATTGTGGCTTCTTGAATTTCTAATGTCAAATTAGAGTTCTATATATTAATACACTGATACTTTGATGTAGACTTAGGAACAATGTCGAAAGACCTCTATAAAAAGATGATTTGGATGCTTTGCCCTTGAAGCAGTTCATCTATGCATACAAAATCAGTTCTAAAGGAGCTGTAGGTAAATTCCCATATAAAATGCTTCCAGACTGAAGTAAATATTCCCCACAGTGGGGATGGATTTAAATTATGGCAGCTCTAATGCTTACAGGAAAAGTAGAGTATACTCTAGGAAGGGAGGGAGATAAAGGACACTTAGGTAGGCAAGCTCCTGTGTGTCCTCTTCTGGTTTTTCTCTTAATCTCCTTAAAATACATTTTTTCTCTTTTTCTTGGTAGCTTTTAAGTTTTACATAATTTCAAACTTACAGAAAAGCTGAAAGAAAAATACAAGGAACTCCTGAATACTCTTTATTTAAATTCACCAATGTTTACATTTTACCCTAACTTAAATGCATTTTACATTTAATTTTTTAAATATTTCATAGAGAAATTATGGTCTAGTTCTTTTTTTAGTGTTAATTTATTTATTTTTGAAAGAGAGAGAGAGAAAACATGCATATGTGGGGGAGGAGCAGAGAGAGAGGGAGACAGAGACAGAGATTCCTTGCTGTCAGCACAGAGACTGACTCAGGGCTTGAACTCATGAACCGTGAGATTATGATCTGAGCCGAAATCAAGAGTTGGACACTTAACCAACTGAGCCACACAGGTGCCCCAAGGCCTAGTTCTTTTTGAAGTTTTTATTTCCATTCGTCTCTAGCCTAAGTGGTAGAAAAAGTAGCAATTAACACCCTAATTAAAATCCTGAAAGACAGAGACACAAAGAATCCTGTCACAGAACGCTGGAGACCCAGCACTATCCATAGCCACCGTCATGAAGCCAACCACCATTCAGCTGTGTAGTCTAGCTTTGCAGCCCGTTTCCTGACCTCTTCCTGGTATGGTTGGCTCCTACTACAGGCCATTGTACTTGGCTTTTAGTTTTGATGACTGATATTGCTTTTAACAACCTAATCTTTGGTGTGTTCTCAACCATTGGTAATTCTGGGAAATGGCCAACCCAGTTGAGCTCACCAGGGACCTTAACCTGGTACCCTGCTTTGCCTAAGCCCTAACAGCAGGCAACTTAGCAAGCAGCAGTATTTGTAAGTAGGCACAACTAGTGATACTAGGTATCCCAGCACTGAGAACCAGAGAACCAAGACATACGAGTGCTGAAAGGACCTTGAAATCATTCAATACAACTCTTTCATCTTCAGATGAGGACACTGAGACCCCAAGAGATTTAATACTTTATCCAAGGTCACAAGTAAGTTGGTAGCCAAGGCGTGACTAAAATTCTAGTTTCATGCTTTTTCTACAATATAATGCTGCCTCTAATAGTTATTACTACTAATAATTAATTTTCAGCTGCAAAAACTCATGTGTTCACCCATGCAGTTAACATATATCTATTGAGCATTTACAAAGTTCTACGTACAAGGTATACAAGATATTTAATCTGCCTTCCCAGATCTTACTTTCTGGCAGAGAAATAGATGATTAAAAAATAATTATTCACAGCAGAAAACAGTAGAGAAGTTCCTCAAAAAATTCAAAGAAGTTCCACTTCTGGAACTGAAAGCAGGACTCGAACAGATATCTTTATACAATATTAGTTCAAACTGCCATAAAAAATACCACAGACTGGGTGCCTTACACAACATAAATTTATTTTCTCACAGTTTTGGAGAAGTCCAAGCCCAATGTGGTATCAGGGTGTGTTTCTGATGAGGTCTGTCTTCCTAGCTTGTAGACAGCTGCCTTCTTGTGTCCTCACCTAGCCTCTTCTCTGTGCATGCAGACAAATCAATCTCTGGTGTCTTTCCTCTTCTTTTAAGGACATCAGTCGTATCAGATTAGGGTCCCACACTTATGATGTCATTTAACTTTAATTATCTCACTAAAGGCCCTATCTCTAAATATAGTCATAATGCGGGCTAGAGCTTTAACATGAATTTTATGGAGACACAATTTAGTCCATAACATATACCAATATTCAGAGCAGCACTAATCATAGACAAAAGGTGGAAACATCTAAATGTCCATTGATAGGTGAAGGGATAATCAAAATGTGATATATACCTACAATGGAATATTATTCAGCCTTCAAGAAGACATATTCTGACACATGCTACAACACGGATGAGGCTTAAGGCTATGACGCTAAGTGAAATAAGTCAGACACAATAGGATACATATATGATTCTACATACATGAGGTACCTAGAATAGTCAAATTCATGGAGACAGAGAGCAGAACAGTAGTTTTCAAAGACTGAGGAGAAGGGGAAATGGGAGTTATTGTTTGATGGGTACTGGATTTCAGTTTGGGATGATGGAAAAGTTGTGGAGGAGGATGATGGTGATGGTGGCACAACAATGTAGATTTACTTAATGCCACTGAACTGTACAATTGAAACAGTTAAATGTAAGTTTTGTGATATGCCCATTTTACTATGATAAAACAAAAATGTAATTTTGACTTCAGTATGTGGCCATAATACTGAGAAACTGGATTTACTCTCCACTTAAAATTGAGAAGCAAGTGTTTGCTTCAGCAGCACATACACAAAAATTGGAATGATACAGAGAAGATTAGCATGGCCACTTTTGCAGGGATGACACCCAAATTCACGAAGCATTCCATTAAAAAGAAAAATTAAGGGGCACCTGTGTGTCTCAGTCAGTTGAGCATCCAACTCTTGGTTTTGGCTCAGGTCATGATCCCGGGGTCATGGGATCCAGTCCTATCTCAGGTTCCATGCTGAGCATGGAGTCTGCTTGGAATTCTTTCTCTCTCTCCCTCCTTCCTCTGCCCCTTCCCCTGCCCACCCCTCCTCTTTTTCTCTCTAAAATAAAATTAAGAAACAAGACAAAATATGAAGCAATGGTTTTTAGATACCGGACACTCAAAACCTAGGACAATAATCCCTCAGAGAAAAGAAATAGATGAGGTGGCCCTACGATAGCTAGTTTAATGCCTACAGAGTTTCCAGGCTATAGCACAGGGAGGAAAATCCCAAACAGAGCCCAGAAATCTCCCTGAGTTGAGTAGCCAGGGTTGTGGATTTGGAGGAACCAAGGTATACAGAATTCACAGGGTAGGGCCAGAGAAGAGAGAGCTGCACAGAGAGAGAGAGCAAGGGCTTCAGAAAACTGTGGTTCCTTTTTAGTCTTCAGGCAAGAACTAACTGGACATATGAATGAAGAATGTACCCAAATAAGGGAAAAGACCCACTGGAAAGGAGCACACAGACAATCATCAGACTTCACACATGGCCTGGAATAATTTATGTTCCCAGCACCCTGAGTGGACCCTGAGTGGACAAATCTTGTGCTACACTGGTCATCGAGAAGAATGCTCATAAGGGTATTGGTATTTGTATGGCCAAACTCAAAACCCTAGTCTAATCATTTAAAAAATCAGGAAATCTAATAAAGGAGCATCCTGTTATAACCTAACCAGTGTCTCTGAAAACCTCAAAGGTCATCAAAAACAAGGAAATTCTAAAAAACTGTCAGCCAAGAGGAGCCTAAGGAGACATGACAAATAAATTTAATTTGATATACTAGGAGGATCCTGAAAAAAAAGTATGTTATGGGAAGGTTAAAGGAATCTGAATAAACTTTAGCTGATAATAATATATCAATATTGTATCAATATTGGTTCATTAATTATAACAAAAATACCATACTAATGTAAGATGTTTATAATAGGGGAAACTGGATGTCAGGTGGGAGTGAGTGCCATGGTTAATATGAGAACTTTTTATACTATTATATTAGTCTTCTATAGTTATAACAAAATACCATAGATTGGGGGCTTAAACCACAGAAACTTATTTTCTCACAGCTCTGGAGGCAGGAAGTCTAAGATCATGGTGTCTTCAGGGTTGGTTTCTAGTGAGATTTCTTTTTGGCTTGTAGACAGTTGCCTTCTTACTGTGTCCTCACTTGGACTTTCCTCTGTGCATGCATGTGGAGAGAGACTGATCTCTGGTGTCTCTTCCTCTTCCTACAAGGACACATGCTATGGCCTCACCCTTACGACATCACTTAACCTTAACTATCTTCCTAAATGCCCTATTTCCAAATACAGTCACATCGGAGTTAGAGCTTCATATGAATTTTGAAGGGACAATTCAGGCCATAACAGAAGAAAGAGATGGGTGGGGTGCCTGGGTGGCTCAGTTGGTTAAGTGTCTGACTATTGATTTTGACTCAGGTCATGATTTCATGGTTCATGAGATCCAGCCCCACATTGGGCTCTGTGCTGACAGCATGGATCCTGCTTGAGATTCTCTTTCTTCCTCTTTATCTGCCCCTCCCCGACTTGTGCTCTCTTCTCTCTCTCTCTCTCTCTCTCTCTCTCTCTCTCTCTCTCTCTCTCAAAATAAATAAATAAACTTAAAAAAAGAGACAGAGAAAAAGAGATGGGAGTACAAGACATTTTGAAGAAATAATGGCTGAAAATTTTCCAAATTTAATGAAAATCCTAAACCCATAGATCTAAGAAGCTCAACAAACCCAAGTGTAAGAAACAAGAGAGAAGTACACCAAAGTACACATCCGAATCAACTTGTTCAAAACCAGCAAAAAGAGAAAAATCTTAGAAACTGCCAGAAAAACAAAGATAAGAATGACAGTAAACCAGTAAAGTTCTTGTCTGAAAAAATGCAAACAAGAAGACAATGAAGCAACATGTTTAAAGTACTGACAGAGGGGCTCCTGGGTGGCTCAGTCCATTAAGCATAGGACTTTTGATTTTGGCTCAGGTCATGATCTCACAGTTTGTGAAATCGAGCCCTGAGTCAGGCTCTGTGCTGACAGCATGGAGCCTGCTTGGGATTCTCTCTCTCTCCCTCTCTCTCTGCTCTTCCCTCCCTTGCATGCACATGCACCCTCTCTTTCTCTCTAAAAATAAATAAATTTATAAAAAAAAGTACTGAAAGAAAACAAAAAACGACCAAAAAGCAAACAAAAAAACCCTGTCATCCTAGAATTTTATACCCAGTGAAAACATCTTTCAAAGCTAAAGGACAAATAAAGATTTCTTCAGGTATACAAAAGCTGAAAAGATTTGCACCAGTGGATCTGTACTACAAGAATGCTAAATGACATTCAGGAAGAAGGAAAATTATACCGGTTGAAAATCAGGATTGCACAAAGGAAACAAGACCACCAGTAATGGTAACTCTATGGGAGGATATAAAAGACTGTTTCTGGCTGTTCTTTTTAAACATCTCTTTAAAATATAATTGATTATTTAAAGTAAACATAACAGGTTATGGTAAATAATTACAATAAAAGTGAGTTCAGAGTGATGCTATGGGAATGACCTGAAGCTATTAAATAGCAAGAGATATAGGAATTTTAAATAAATCTGCTTGCTTATTCTGTCAGCTTACCAAAAAAGCCATTTCTAAGCTCTTTCAGCATGAGTTTTATCACAAAGTAAGATGATTACATTTCATCTGATCTTTTTACCACTTCATACCCTTAGTGATCCCTAGGCTCACAGTTCCTCTGGGAATAAAGTCTCTTTTAATAAATAAAAAATAAAGTGTCCTCCCTTTTAATAAAGTCTGTGTGGGAAAACTGGGGCAGCTCAGAGTCCTTTCTTCATTGATTTCAACTCAGTCATTTAAAAACTAAATGTAGGCTTAGTTTCTAGTACAAACATTCTTTCTTTCTTTCTTTCTTTCATAAATTAAGAAAGGGAGGTAGAAATATCTTTTTAAAAAACTAGAGGCAGACATTTGATCAGAGGGATTGTACATGGCACCGCTAACTACACTCTTTTTCAAGCAACTTGAGGCAATGGAGAGATGGAGGGGAAAATTGGACACAATATTCTGGGTTAAAGATAGGATAGAGGAAGGGTGCCTGGGTGGCTCAGTTGTTAAGCATCTAACTTTGGCTCAGGTCATGATCTCATGGTTTGTGAGTTTGAGACCCATATTGGATAAGCTCGAGCCCTGCTTGGGGTGAGCAGGAGCCCCACTAGGGGTGAGCATGAGTCCCATTTGGGGTAAGCTCAAGTCTCATTTGGGGTGAGCCCCACTTTTCTCTCTCTCTCTCCCTCTGCCCCTCCTGGGATTCTTTCTCTCTCTGCCCCTTGCTCACTTGTGCCCTCTCTTTCTCAAAAAGATAGAGAGAGGGTCTGGATTTGTAAAATGATCTATATTTTCCTTATTCTCACATATGTCCTTATTGGAAGCACCACTTTGGATCACTTTTTTATAGCCTTATCTTTTTGTCTTTTTTCCAAGAATGTGGGTCTTACTTCCGCAAGCAGAAGGCTGACTCCTTGATGGTAGGGGCCCCACTCTAAAAGTAGAGTACTCTAAAAGTACTGCTTCATGGTAGGTTTGGCAAAATGAAGAAGGAGAAAAAAAATGCTTCAAATTTATATAAAAATAAATGAGTTAAAAAGTGATTTTCTGTAGGGATCAGCTCTCTGGGTTGGACGAGGTTTGAGAAGAAAGCAGTTACTATTTGGTTTTTTCCAGCTTTATTGAGGTATTATTCACAAATCAAATTGTAAGATATTTAAAATGTACATCGTCATGACTTCATATATGTATACGTTATGAAAAATGTAACACGCTACTTAATAAAATAAGCAGGTTACAAGATAGTGTACAGTGCAGAAAGAGAAATATTCATCAAACCGAGTGGTGAGATTTTAGATCTTTTCTTCCTTGTTTACTCATGTGTACATTCTACTTTCTTCATAAGATATATGTTTTATTTACAAAACTAGGAAGAAATTACACAGAGTGTTTTTTTAATTGAATGAAATTCTGGACTCTTATTGAGAATTTGGATGCTCTCAATTCTCACCTGTTTTCAATGGTTCAAGGGCGTTCTTACCTGGGAGAAGTATGTGAGCACATTCCCTTCATTGGAAGATAAGCTGCTCATCCAATAGCCCAGGCAGCTCTTGAAAATGTGAGGCTAAGGAATCCTTAACAAACCAACAGAGAAGTCTCAGAGAAGTCCCAGGAACATTGGAAACAACCTAATGGTCCAGTGGTATGAGATTTTAAAAGTAAATCATGATACCTCCAGATAATTGGAATATTTGCAGGCATCTATGTTCCTAAGAACATTTAGTAACATGGGAAGATGCTCAAATTTTAACATTAAATTTAAAAATTTATATGCAGCATTATGCTATTTGAAATGAGTATTATATATGTAATTTAATTTCTTAAAGGAAATAGACCCAAATATTAATAAACCTTATCCCTGGGTGATAAAAATATGAATAATTTTGGCTTCTTTACTCCTCTGTTCTCAAAATTTTCTACCATGACTTACTTTTATAATTAGAACACATACAATGTTATTATTATAATTATTTTTAAAGAAGTTGGCTTATAGGGTTGGAGAGTGGTTCATTACATGGGCCTTGAAGCCCATCTATGAATGTAAATCCTGGTTCTGCCAGGCAGGCAAGCCACTGTCCCTTTCTGTGCCTCAATTTCCTTACCTTAAAATAGATATGAAAGATAGCACCTACATTATAGGGTAATTGTAAGACTAAATTAGTTAACTCATAATAAAGTGCTTAACACAATGCCCGGTGTATAGTAAGCACCCTCAGATTAATCTGTTATTATTATTATTATTATTATTATTATTATTGCAGGTTAAAAGTTCTAGCCTCCTACCTATTTACCCGTTCAGTTATTTCAATAAAGACTATTTTCTGAATATAATCACAGCCCTCCAAGACTCAGCAGGACCTGAAGACACTACTTATTGCAAAAAACCCTAACAATTTTCTTGAGGATCAGGTATTTAGAGCAAACTAGTTAGAGACCAGCCTCTGGCTGCTTTTTCTCTTTCTCGATGGCTTTAATGCTGCAGGTGTGGTCACTGAGTTGCACCTATTTATTCATAGAAGGATAAAGGAGCCCTCTTTGAATTTTTCTTTGGTGGGCTCCAAATTTAGAACTGTATCTCCACTTCTCAGAGTTTGATTCGATCTTGTGATCCAAATTTGAAGAGATTCCATGTCCAACATCACCCAGCTAATAAGGGGCAGATAATAGGATTTGAACTTAGGTCTACCTGGCTCCACACTTCAGCATTTAACTTGTGTCTTATAATACCTTCCAACTAAAAGAAGAAAAGCTTAAAGAAGGCCATTTTATCCATCAAAACCAAAGAGTGGGACATAGAGAAGATCAGTTTGCTTCCCATTTCTTATTTCTAAGTGTCATCAACATAAAATAAATCAAGATCCAGCGTGGCATTGGCGCAAAGATCAGTTCCTGACTCTAAAACAGAGCACAGAGCAGAAGAGACCTACTTCCTTCATAAAACGGAGCACGAATTATAAAAAAGGCCCCATGTGCACCATGAATTGGGCTAGAAATCTGTGTCCCAGCATCATTCTCTCAGGGAAATCAATTTTCTCAGTTGAGGCAACAACTCTAGGTGAACCCATAGGAAGGGAGGGGTAACTCGGTGCTCTGAGAGCCTGGAGTTTCCCTAGCTTCTGCAGCACTTATAGTCCATGTTATCAACCCCTATCCGTCTGTTGTCTGTATCCCTGCCTGCTCAGTAGTATCTCTTTGACGTGTTTGATTTCTGCTTTAAAACTAGAATGCCGTCACCTCTGCACCCACTCTCTCAGGACACCTAAACTATTCCCCCCTGTACTGAGCTTACCAGCCCTGGACCTGTTCCTTCCTGACATTGCTTCTCACACTGTGTATGGTTGTTTTCTGTCCTGTCATACCCCAGCTAACTCTTTGAGGTCAAAGATTACAACTTAACTTTTAGGGTTGATGGGAGAATAAATTGAGATGATGTAGGTAAAGTGATAGATCGTGTCTGGTACATAATAGATGTTCAGGAAATATTCTTCTGCTTTGTTGGTTCTCTCATTTGTAGACCCAGGACTCAGTGCAATTCCTTCAAGGCCATGGTTACTAAACAGATTTTTCTTGAATGAGTGAATGAGTAAATTAACAAATGATTCCACCTCTTGCCTCCAGGGCTGGTGTCACATCTTACACTGATCTATATCCCCTCAATATCCTCTTTTATTTATATCCTCTGAAATATCTGTAACAACACTGGCCACATGGCTGGCTACAGTAAATAATTTGATCGATTTTCTCTTGTTGTAAAGGATATTGATAGATGGACCATTTACCGCTGGGGCAGCTACAGGAAACATGTCCTCTATTGTCTGTTTCATCTTGAATAGAGTGAAATTGCCAGGGGTCTTATAGAAAGAGCTTTCAGTCTCTCTAGTAAAACTTTAGCTTAACTCACTTGCCAAGGGCTGTTTTCTTTTTTCTAAACAGTAAAGAGCCAGCATAAACTCTAGAAGAATAAGCCCTCCAAAGCAAGAACCCTGCTGAAATCCAAGTATTTATTGTTATGATCCTAAGTAAGGCCTGGAGAGTCTCATTTATTTCTATATCCCTAGCGCCAGCCTAGTATTTAATACATAGTAGGTACTCAAAAAACATTTCTTTAATAAATGAAGTCCCTTTTAAAGAAATAAAGGGAAGTTATGAACTCTGTGGTATAATTTTGTGATGGTCTGTGGCTTTAAAGCCATACAGTACAGAGAAGAGATGAAAAACTAATTCACCTATCTGGATAGCATTATGCAAGCATAAAAGCATTTTCCCACATGTTATATAATATTATTTACATAGCGTTAATTGAACCCCTACTGTATAATAAGTGATTTACATACCATTGTGTCAAATCCTAACAGATCTTGAATTATGATAATGCCCGCTTTATAGCTGGAAAAAATAAGCTGAGATGAGCTAAATGATTTGCCAGTGACACAGACTAATAGTGATCCCCTTGTGCTCGCTTCGGCAGCACATATACTAATAGTGATCCCCTCCACACCAAGTGCCTCTCTACTGCCTAGAACAGTACGTGGCATAGAGTAGACGCTAAATAAATATCTGTTGAGGAACTGTTGAGGTTGGATGACTCCAAAGCTTTCGCTCTTTCCATAACATTGCCTGCTACCCCGGAAAATGGTCTTTTGAATCATCCAGAGAAAGTAGTACATCTTTTCACACCCATGAAGAACTGAGGTTATGGGAGATGAAGTTAATTTGCTTCCAGCTCACAAGGGTGGCTGGGCCAGCACTAGGACTCAAGGGTCCGGTTTCCTAGCAGTATTTCCTGTTGGCCATTCCACAGAGAGGCCATAAGGCAGGGACAGGTTGTGGTCCACTTCCTTTCCCCAGGAAAATCCAGGGAGCCTGGCCTAGAGGTACATCCAAGACTTTCTGCCTAAAACACCAACAGGCATCCTAATGTTGGAAGAAAGTGATGTTCCCCAGTAGATGGGTGGCGATTTTAGGGTTACTTTTGATTGTACCAGAATCTGATGTTTTCAGATAGGGCTAAGTCTTGTGGTGATGTCCAACCAGGCAGCTGCAACCCGACAGTAGCTACTTCATCACGCAATTGTTTTTTCCTCTTAATCATAACATTATTTTTTCTCAAGATTTTAAGTAATCTCTACACCCAGCGTGGGGCTTGAACTCACAACCCTAAGATCAAGAGTCCCATGCTCTACTGACTGAGCCAGCCAGGTGCCCCAATCGTATCATTTTAAATAGTCGTGGGCCTTGAACTTGTCAAGGAAGAGATGTGTATTCAATTAAACATCTTAAGGTTGTACACACCTCTTATATATATGTTTTGGCCAAATAACTTTTTTCTACTCTTTTTCAAACTATTTATTTCTTTTGAGAGAGAGAGTGCAAGCACGATAGCAGGGGAGGGTCAGAGAGAGAGAGGGAGGGGGAGAGAGAGAGGGAGAGAGAGAGAGAGAGAGAGAGAGAGAGAGAGAGAGAGAGAGTCCCAAGCAGGCTCCATGCTGTCAGCTCAGAGCCTGATGCGGGGCTTAAACTCACAAACCATGAGATCATGACCTGAGCGAAAATCAAGAGCTGGGTGCTTTACTGACTGTCTTCTCTTTCTTTCATTTTATTTTCAACACCAAAGAAAATGTCTATGCATATCCTACTGTTAATGTAAGTTAGAGGCTATGGCAACTCCTATATCTATTTGTTAAGTGCCCAACTGGGTATGACCCAATGCTGGGTATAGTATAAAGTCAGTAAGTAAATATATACATAAATAAGTAAATGTGTACAATATTCCATATAGCATTAAAGAGGCCATGTAAAAATAGGCAAACATATATCAAGCCCACAGACAACCAAATAAACCTATTATTATCTGATATAATGAACAATGAGGTTTTTATAGCTACAGTCAAGGCAATAGCTCATCTCAATGTCATTTCTTCTTTGCTTTGTTTATCTTTCCTCTTTTCTTCTTCTTCTCCTTCTTGTTTTAATCTCCAAGTATTTTGCCCATTAATCTTATCAAAGCATCAGAATCCATGGAGACAAACCAGAGCATATTCTGGTTACATTCATCTCTGGAATCCCCAAACTGAAGTTTCTCGCCACAGTTTGCAGAAGAACCATACAAACTACTCCTGGTGGGGAAGGAAGTCATTGACCTCCTCAGAAGCTCATGTGCTGACAAAGGCACGAAAGGGGAGATTATATATGTGGTTATCATAGCACACAGACATACCATTTGTAGCCGACACATCGGCCCCTGTATTCTCACACCGTTTCTGTCGTATGCCCTGGCAAAGCTAACTCTGAGGACGCCATGGAGTACTGGATCCATGTTTTCTTTGGCTATTGTTCCATTCCTCATCTCCACACTTAATAACTCCGCATTGTACAGTGAAATACTTGGCAATGCAAGAAAGAAATCAAGCCTGGGTGCCAGGGGCATCTCTTATCATTGAAAAGGATCTGTGACTAGCTCTTGCCCTTCTCGCTCCTCCTCCGTGCACTTTTGCTCTCCTCTAATTTTTCCATCTTATACATCTTTTATTGTTTTCTAAATATAGACATGCTAAAACCTCAGTGGAAAGACCATCTATTGAAACCAGAGTGATAGCAAGTAATGTGCCCAGCAGGCAAATCGCAAAACAAATAGAGGGTGCACTCAGCACTTTTGCTTCTGCTGCACAAAAGAACCCAAATAAGGCTCCTGGAAACATGGGTTGAGTAATCAAGTCCTTTTCCTGGATGTACAACAGCACAGCTTTGGGAGATAACGAATTCAGCTCGTGTAATTGTACACCCGCCTAAAAGAGTAAAAGGAAGCACAAAAAGAGAAAAAGAGGCGAGTGGGCCAAACTCTTAACTGCTTGCCCTCCTTCTGCACCTGCCATGACTTGCAAACATAATATCGTGTCCCAGCTGGCCACTTGTCCTGAATTCTGAGACCCCAAGACACCCATTGCCCTTGGAATTAAAGAATTACAAATGGAATTTTTGCACCTGCAAATAAAAAAAAAAGATAGTGAGAGAACTTAGAAAAGATCCTTTGAAACATTTCTATCACCCTTGTCAGGCTGTTTTCTGCCCCCGGTGAATACTAACCAGACATATGAGCAAGGACTCCGGAGGACCATTTGGCTGTTTCACTGAAATTAATTTTGGTTCCTACACATTAACCATAAAGACACGCACTGGCTGCAGGTGTGCCAAAGCCAGCATCAGAAGCAAACCCAGCATATTTTGCAGAGATGGTTAATGACTCCTGCAAAATTAATTTAAATTGAAATAGGATAAGAACATATGGAAAAAATCAATCATTCCCTATTTTGAGAGAATATTATTTTAGCATGCATAGATTTGATATAATTTTCTTTCTTTCCCTTAAGGGTCAGGATGGACTCACACCCTAAGTCTTTTTGCAAAAGAGGTTTTTTTCCTCCCCAGGAAAGAGGAGATATGTATTTCATAAATCTTTTTCCTTGTCTAATGCTGAAACATTCATCTGGGGCTCCACACACACTGATAAAAGCCCTTCCAGAAAACCTAACTCTGTTCTTGGGGTAATTATGCTTTCCTAGTGTCTGGACGCTGGTTCTGGCTTCCATTTAGAATAAGATCTGGGCCCACTTATTATGCATGTCCACATTAACTGGACAGTTTACAGAATTTAAATGTAAAATGAGGAGAAAGCACAGAGGCAATGGCAATAGGATGGAAAATATAAAAGAAAAATATTTTTCAAGTGTTTGGAAGGAAATGACTACATTAACAAAAACCCCACAGCCACATGTTCACACTCTTGTACTCCCATTTCATGTGCAAAGCCATCTCCGAAGTTCGGCTCCAGTTTCTTTGGGAGGAAAAGAAACAGAAGTAGGCACACCCATTCTAAGGGATGGGTTCCCAGAGCAGGAGTTACACCAATGTAGTCTCATCTCCATAGACATTCTTCTAATGATATTTATAGTTTATTTACCTAGGTTACTTATACCTTGTTCCAGGGAATATTCCAGGTAATATTATTAATATAAATCCTCATCTATATCATCCACAGATATTTACTGATATTTATTTAATGATATTTATTCATTCTTTATTCAACAATGTAAATTAAGATCTGTTCTGTACCAGATATTGTGTTAGGCACGAGGTAGCAGATGATACAAAGAAGAACAAAGACCAGTCCCTATTCTTTTTTTTTTTTTTTGTCTTAATGTTTATTTATTTTTGAGAAGGAGAGAGAGCACATGACCAGGGGAGGGACAGAGAGACGGGGAGACAGAGGATCTGAAGCAGGCTCTGCTCTCTCAGCACAGAGCCCGATGCAGGGCTCAAACTCACAAACCGGGAGATCATGACCTGAGCCGAAGTTGGGCGCTTAACCCACTGAACCACCCAGGTGCCCCAAGACTCGTCCCTATTCTTGAGGACCAGGTAATTTAGGAATAAAACCTATACGTAACCCCCTCAATTTAAATATAGCAACACTCTTCATGCAAAAATGATACACTGATTTTTTTTCTCTTTTTTTACTTTGGATTTATTTTCACATATACTTATCAGACATTTATTATGTACCAGGCAGTATGCAAGGAATTGGGGATATAAATTGGGCCAACCCAAAGAAGAATTTCAAAACAACATTCCATAACTCTAGGGATAGCAGAAAAGAAGTCAGAAGACATCTATTTGTAAATATGTGTGTCAGTGGAAGTGGAGCAGAGAACTAAGAAAATACCAAAAAAAGATTATATATATATATATAGTTCCTATGTGGCTTTGGAAGAGATCCTAAATTTTGTGGCACATAGCGGGGAATAGGGAATAGTGAAGAACTAATGATTGTCTAATTCAACTTTCCTCAGGCTAATGTTACAACTAATCCCTGAGTATTCATTGTCTGGGGGCAGGAGGTGGGAATCTGGAGGGGAAGTTTAAATCCAGATTCCACTATTTGGGTTCAAACATTAATTGCACAAAATCCACAAGAGATAATCTTGAATTAGCTGTAATTATTTATAAATAATAACACACAGGGGAAAAAAGTGGACACAAGACAGCTAGAAAAGGTAGTCCCCAAGAGAGAAGGAAAGCTGGAGGAGAGTAAAATAAAAGACAAAATCAGATAGTAACAGACCAAAAGAATAGCACCCCTTTTCCAGTCTTGCTGATTAGAATCCCAGTGTAAGCGGGGCGCCTGGGTGGCTCAGTCGGTTAAGTGGCCGACTTCGGCTCAGGTCATGATCTCTCGGTCCGTGAGTTCGAGCCCCGCGTCAGGCTCTGTGCTGACATTTCAGAGCCTGGAGCCTGTTTCACATTCTCTGTCTCCCTCTCTCTGACCCTCCCCTGTTCATGTTGTCTCTCCCTGTCTCAAACATAAATAAAATGTTAGAAAAAAAAAATTTAGAATCCCAGTGTAAGCAAGCTTTAACCAATTGGTGTCATCAGTTTATGTACTCTATCTGCCTAGCTAATCCCTATGGAGCTGTGACGGTGTTCTGGTCGTCGTATCCCCAAACCTAAGCACCGCTCCTGGCCCAGAATTGACCTTCAGTAAGTGTTGGTTAAATAGATAAGAAAGTGAATCAAGGGGCACCTGGGTGGCTCAGTTGGTTGACTGTCCAACTCTTTTTTTTTTTTTTAATGTTTATTTATTTTGAGAGAGAGAGAACAAGTAGGGGAGGGACAGAGAGAGAGAGAGAGAGAGAGAGAGAGAGAGAATCCTAAGTAGGCTCTGTGCTGGCAGTGAAGACCTGACAAAAGGCTGGATCTCACAAACTGTAAGATCATGACCTGGGCCAAAATCAAGAGTTGGACACTTAACTGACTGAGCCACCCAGGTGCTCTCCAAGCATCCAACTCTTGATTCAGCTCAGATCATGATCAATCGTGGGATTGAGCCCTGAGTCAGGCTCTGTGCTGAGTGTGGAGCCTGCTTAAGACTCTCTCTCTCTCTCTCTCTCTCTCTCTCTCTCTCTCTGCCTCTCTCCCCTGTTCATGTTCTTAATCTCTCTAAAATAAATAAATAAAATAATAACAATAATAATAATATGAATCAAATGAAGAAGATAGAAATAAACATGCACATGTGTTCATAGGAGGCTCTAATTGTATCTCCTAAGTTTCGGGATACTGTATCCTCATTTTCATCATCTTATTTCTCATTTCTTCTGTGACCTATTGGTTATTAAGGCACAAGGTTGTTTAATTTCCACACATTTGTGAGTCTCCCAGATTTTCCATAGGGAAATAATAATGTTAAACATCAGTTTGGGGAGCCCAAGATGAACACAATTTGGAGAGGACATGAAGACACAGATTAAACACAAAGTTTCCTGGTGATCTCTACTCAGAATGAACTCGTCTATATAAACCTGCCCTCCAGCTCTCCATCCGGAGAACACATATGAGCTCAGCAAGTACATATTCTTCCAAAGTACAGCTGAGAAATATATGTCCAATTATACATGGTACCAGACACAGTGAGGTGGGGCACGTGGCAGAATCAGGATTCTGAGCAGGATTCCAGGCAGGATTCCAAGCTTAGGTTCAAATTCCTATTCTGCCATTTTTTGGCTGCATGAGCGTTGGAAAGGTACTTAATCTCCTTAGGTTTCGATTTCCTTCTTTACAGAATGGGGATAATAGTAGTACCTATCTTATAAGGTTATTGTAATAATAATAAGAATTCCTATAAAACACTATAGTAACACCATTGAACCATTGAAAGCGCCATAGTAAGCTTTCAATAAATGTTAGCCAGTATTATTTTACTTATTTATTTTGAGAGAGACAGAGACAGCACAAGTGGGGGAGGGCAGAGAGAGAGAGAGAGAGAGAGAGAGAGACAGAGAGAGAGAGAATCCCAAGCAGGCTTCTCCATGTCTGTACAGAGCTGGACGCAGGGCTTGAACTCATGAAACCATGAGATCATGACCCGAGCTGAAAGCCAGAGTTGGATGCTTAACCGACAGAGCCACCCAGGCACCCCAGCCAGTATTATTGTCATCAGTTTGGGCCCTGAAATCTGAAGCTTGTAATATCAACTGTGCTGCTGTACCTCTGGGTTCCCACTGAGTAGAACTGGAGCCAGATTTCTGGTCTTGACTCCTGGTTCTCCCGTGTAATGGCTACGTGACCTTCATCAGATTATTCATCTCTCTCTCTCAGTGTCTTCATCTCTAAAAGGGGGTTCAGAAGGACTCTCACAAGGATTCTATGAGCAGATGGATTAATATAGGTAAATGTCTCTACAGTAGAGCCCCACTCATGCTAAGGAGGAACCCCGTCCTAGCAGTGATGAGATTTAAATTTTTGCTAAGGAGGCACACAAAAACCAAATGAGGAGGAAATGAAACAAAACAGTTACAAATTGTGAAAAGTACTATGTGAACAATAAAACAGGGCTGAAATAGAGAATGGAGGGGAGGGGGAATTAATTAAAATATTAGGTGATTAAGGAAGCCTTTCCTGAGGAGGAAACATTTGAGAGAGCTAAAGGAAAAAAGGATGAAAAGGACCAGAAATATCCTAATCTCAACGTTGCTGAGAACTGAAGGAATAACCTTCCAGGAATAGGGAATGGGAGGCGCAAATGGCCAGAAGTGCATTTCAAATGGAATTCCTAACAATATTTGTAATTGTGTAATTCTTTTTTTTAATGTATATATGTTTGTTTGTTTATTTTAAGAGAGAGAGAGAGAGAGAGAGAGAGAGAGAGAGAGGCAGAGAGAGGGAGACACAGAATCTGAAGCAGGCTCCAGGCTCCAAGCTGTCAGCACAGAGCCCGACCAGGGGCTGGAACTCAGAAGCCATGAGATCATGTCCTGAGCC
The DNA here is from genome assembly GCF_024362965.1 of Panthera pardus. Classification (NCBI taxonomy): domain Eukaryota; kingdom Metazoa; phylum Chordata; class Mammalia; order Carnivora; family Felidae; genus Panthera; species Panthera pardus. Next base: position 61,445,538 of record NW_026526655.1, on the reverse strand, counting down.
GAAGTCGGCCACTTAACCGACTGAGCTACCCAGGTGGCCCTGCAATTGCGTAATTCTTTGATAAATATATCATATTTACAGAAACATGATATAAAATGATATAACATGACTAGACATGAGAACATGGGCAGATACACCTGCCTGAAACTTGGCATTTCACTGAGCTCTGCACATGTGCTACACTGGCATACTAATGTGTACAATTTTATTTAAGTGGACACGTGTAGACCTGAATTTTCATAAAAGACTAATGCAGACCTAAATCTTCCTAATTAATGATACATTTAAGATATTCAAACAAGATATAGATATATAGATACGTAAAATCACAGGAAGAAATGTCTGTGAAGTCCTGAAATAATTTCACTAAACTCTCAGTGCCACAAAATCGTATGAAAAGCACCGCTGCAAAAAGATCCCAGGTGGGAAAATATTATCACTGTCCGCCATTCTCTCCCCACTGGCTGGTTTTGTTTCATTCAGTCATTCAACATTTACTGAGCCCTATGCTGGTTATTCTTCATCTCCTGCCCCCTTCTTGCTCTGATCAATTCTCTACTCTGCTCCACACTGCTTAGTGCCCTGGAAGGTGAGAGGTGACCTCTAAGGATGGCATCATTCAGGATCCTTTGCCCTCTGGCTTTTGATTCTCTAGGGCTAGTGGAGCGCAGAAGAAGATGAAAGGCAGGTGGTCTCCCTGCTTGGCTCCACAGTTCTGGCGGTGACTGGCTCCCTCTACAAGTAGAGCTCCTGCTAGCTGATCCTCTAACGTGCCTGTAGTGCTCACCAGCTCTGGTGACATCATCTCCTTCCCTTGTTTAGGCTGAGTGTTAACTGCTCCCCTCTGTTGCTAGTCTCTTGATGCTTCAGCATCTTTTGTGGATTTCCTGCCCATACTTCTATAAATCCTCCCTTTGTTAAAATTTCTTCAAAGTCTAAACTGAGTAGAGTTTCTTTTTGCTGCTAAGACACCGACTTGGACAAGCCTCTACGATGTTCGAAACCAGTCCTTTCCAATAAAAAACATAAAGGGCGTCACATATATAATTTTAAACTTTCTAGTAAGTAAAAAAAAACCAGATAAAATGAATTTTAAAAGGTTTAACTCAGTGTATCCAAAGTATTTATCATTTTAATGTATAATTAATGTGATCAATATAAAACTTTATCAATGACATATTTTACATTCTCTTATTCCTATGTCAAACTCTGTATTTTACACTCAAAGCTTGTCTCAATCTGAACTAGTCACATTTCAAATGCTCAATAGCCCCAGTTCTAGATACTGTGTTAGGGCTGGATATATAGAGATGAAGGATACTGTCCCTATATCACAGAGATGATGGTCCAGTAAGAATGATGGACAAGCAAATCACCCCCAAACAATGTAGTAAATGCTTAATTAGTGCTATGAACAAGATCCTATGGAAGTAGAGCTCTTTCTAAACACCAGTGGTGCTGAGAGAGGAGACAATTGTAATACGAGTGGATCTTGCATGATGATTAGGATTCCACCAAGAAAATGAGAGTGAAGAGGGCAATACAAGCAGAGGAAGAATCCTTGCCTTTCCATCTTCTCTAGCTATGTCAACTCTTCTTTGCCTCTACACCAAAGATGGGTATCCTGACCACCTAGGGTACACTTGGGTCTCCCTTGTTATCCTGGTCTGGATTTGGGTAGATCTCCACAGACTCAGCACAGGCTCTGGAATGAGGAGTTTTTGAAGGGAACTCAACCAGGACATAATGGAGAGGGTGCTGGTGAGACATGTGTGAGGAGAACGCCTATAAACAGACATGTTGAGAAAACCTGGATCCATTTTCCTACGGTAATGTAAATCTGGCCACTGACAGGCTCAGTTGGTGCAGGTTCCTGGGCACAAAGCAGAGCTATAATTTCATCTCATCTGTTTGCTCTGCTATTCAATAAGTATTGTCACTGGACTGATACTAGAACTTATTTGTTGCAATCCTTTGGAGATGCTTCTTTTGTTGTTGTTTTTCATCTGTTGTCCTTAGATGAACTTCGTTTCTCTAGTGTCTCTGAGGATTTAAGGACCAAAACTGACCTTCCCAAAGTCTGTCTCTCTTACATAAAAATTCTACTGTCTATGTCCGTCTTCCCATTTCAAAACACAGATTCCTTACAGGACAGCTCAAGAAGTTCTTATCTCTTGTCTGAGAGACACTGGTGGTTCTCTGCCCTTTGAACGGAGAATATAACTTAAATGACATTAAAGGAATGGTCACATCTTTCATGCCTCACGTTACCTTCTCCACCTACATTGTTAGATATCTTTGGAAGATTCATCTGACTCTCCTGAATCCCCTGACTTCTGTTTCCTAGCATAAAAGCATTTCACACATATAACATTAACAAAATAGAGCCCCCACCTTTCAAACCCAGGGCCTCAAGTGAAGTTCCTCTTTAGGATAGTAGGAAATGATGCTCCTCAGGAAGCATCTGATGCTCTTTAGGAAGTAAAGTACCTACTGATCTCTTTAGGTGACTCCATAGTGCTTAAAAGCTGGTGATATCAGCTTAATAGGTTGATTTTTGACGGATACCCAAACAGTAACGGGAGAGAAAAGGAGGATGAGGCACTATTCTTAGATACTAAAAAAGAAGTATGCACTTAGACAAACATTCTGGCGCCTTTCTGTATGAGCAGAGCTCTGATTTCCAGGAGGTTGGAAAGCTACAGCTGTTTACATCCTTTGTCTGCCACAGTCAGATGGTATACACTGTAGCCTTATTTTCCTTGTCTCCTTAAATCAACCATAAATCATTTTCAGTGCTGAGCTTTCCACAAAAATTCCCTGTGGTTTCTTTCGGTCTCTCACTCCAACTATCATATTGCGATTCCCATTGGCAATAATGTCAGCATCTGTTCTCCATACCAGCACTATTTGCAAATACTTTGAGACCAAGTCCTTGATTACCACTCAAAAGTTCAACTTCTGTTTTCTCAGAGCCAAAACACATACTGTAATATCCAGTTTAAACAGTTTCCAATCCTCATCTGGGCAGCGGACTTCTTCAGTCCTCCCATTACTCATATACATTTTTTTTTATTGCTCTTTATCCTTTTCCTTCAAGTTGCTCACTGTATATAGATGATTAACTTTTGTCTTGAGCATCACTAACTCTGCCATTCTGAGCTTTGCTTCCTTCCCTCCCTAAGGATCTCTTCCATCCATGATGTTGTAGAATCTAAGATGTTCTTTTACGCCCAAAGGCAATTTATTTATTTAAAATGTCCTTCATTTTAAGTAATCTCTACACCCAGTGTGGGGCTCCAACTCATGACCCTGAGATTAAGAGCCGCATGCTCTTCTGACAGAACCAGCCAGGCACCCCCCAAAGGCAGTTTATTGATGCCACCTTTTTGTTTTTCTTTGAGTGGTCTAAGACCTCAGCATGCCAGGAATAGGGGCACAGTTGCACACAAAGAATCAATTACTCTTAAAGAGAAATTTCCATGGCTTACATCTGCCTCCCTTTCATTTTTCTGGCTTAAAACAGCCACCGTTTTGTTTGTTAGTAATGTGCGTGTAGGTACATGGTTTGTTTTTGGTTTGGGTTTTGTGGGTGAGTGTATGTGTGTGGTTTGCTTTTGCTTTTGTTTATTTGTTATTTTTCTAAATGACTTGGTTGAACCATTTCTTCCGCAGAGCTGGGCGTGCCCTTCTGAGAACTGGCCACAGCCAACATTTTTGTTTTGAGCTGCTCCTTTTGCATAGACACTGTGTTTCTGGGCTTCTGAGAAAACACTCATATGCTCATGTGTGCCTATGCACACACACACCCAAAACTAATATGGAAATTGAAACAATGATCTGGGATTAAATACTTCACCAAACCCAGCAGACCAAAGGGAGCACATCTATATTATATAAAGAGCTCTTTTATAAAAGTTAATCAAAGATATGTATGTATTTATGCAAGAACTAGAAGAAATCATGTAAACTGTAAAGAAAACCACTACTATCCTATTGTATAACTAATACCGATCCTACTAACGCTAATACCAACATTTTTTGAAGATTTTCCATGTGCCAGATCCTGTTCTATATGCTTTACATTTAGAAATCTATTTAATCCTGGGGCGCCTCGGTGGCTCAGTCGGTTAAGCGTCAGACTTCAGCTCAGGTCACGATCTCGCGGTCCGTGAGTTCGAGCCCCGCGTCGGGCTCTGGGTTGATGGCTCAGAGCCTGGAGCCTGCTTCCGATTCTGTGTCTCCCTCTCTCTCTGCCCCTCCCCCGTTCATGCTCTGTCTCTCTCTGTCTCAAAAATAAATAAACGTTAAAAAAAAATCTATTTAATCCTTACAACAACTCTATAGGCAGGTACTATTATTATCCTGTGTACCCATGAGAAAATGGAGCCACAGACAGGTTGAGTGACTCACCCATGGTTACACAGCCAGATAGATGGCAGAAGGAAAAATGGGACAATTCACAGAAGATAAACTGCGATCACAAATGGAAAAATATTCAAGATTTCCAGTAATCAGAGAAATGTGCATTAAGACATTAAGGGTAATTTCATACCTCATTTTTGGTGAGGCTGTGGTTAAGCTGTCACTCTCAGATATGGTGGCAACCATGTAAATCAGTGCAAGCTTTTAGGAAAGCCATTTGTCAACACTTTCAAACAACCATAAAGAGGCTCCCTTTAACTCAGTTATGATACACCTAAAAATTTATTCTTAGAAAGTTATTCAAATGACAGTCATGCGAATAGAAAGTTTGCTGCAGCATTCTTGGTTATCAAATATTGAAAGCAATCTAAATGTCCAAATACAAGAAATAACTTAGGTAAACTATGGTACATTAATGAAATGGGATATTATGCAGCCATTTAAACTATAATTATGAGCCATAATGGTAAAATAAAAATGTTATGTAATATCAAGTAAAGTGAGCCAGGTATAAAATTTTACCTATTTTATGGTTACAACTATGTAAAATTATGTATACATATGTTCAAGGACCAGAATGGAACATAAAATGATAATAATTAAGATGTCAGGATGGCACCTTAAATCCATTTAATCATGTTTATTTATTTTTGAAAGAGAGAGAGAGTATAAGTAGGGGAGGGGCAGAGAGAGAGGGAGGCACAGAATCCAAAGCAGGCTCCAGGCTTGATGTAGGGCTCAAACCCAGAAACCATAAGATCATGACCTGAGATGAAGTTGGATACCCAACACACTGAGCCACCTGGCGCCTTAGATCCATTTTTTAATCTAATTTTAATTGCCTTTATTTCCGTTGTTTTCCATATGTTGGCAAAGCCCAAAGTTGGGAAAAAATAAAAGATGATGTTTTTGCCCTTTGATAATGCATAATTTAGCTGAGAATTCAAAGAATCATTGACTTTTAGAGCTGGAAAGGACCTTATCAAACTCTTGGTACAACTTCCTAATTTTGCAGCTAAATATTCTGAGGCAGGAAAAGACTGACTTACTCAATGACACATATTGAATTTGGAGCCAGAACTTACAACCCAAAAATGCAAATCAGCCTTGCATATATTTAGGGTACAATTTTCAATGAGAAATTAAATTGTGAGGACCCTATCTTGAAATATATCATGTCAATAAAAAAAAGACGATTTTTATCTAACTTTACTTTCTTACTACACTATCAGCTGCTTCCTTCCCCCACCTAAAACAAGCTTTATGCCAAAGCAAGATCCCTGTCTAATTCTTGACTATACAGTACACATCATGCATATTTTTGGCATTTAAAAAATGTCAAAATATTTATAAAGAAGATGAGTATTTCAGTAACAATGGGAAAGCTGCTAGTCATTCTCCTGTGATGGTAACAGCAGGAATTCAATTGAGATTGATAAATCAATTAAATTGAATTTCACTTTCAAACATTAAAACAAAGTTTTTTTTTCAACAGTGACTAAAAAAATCTATCCAAACCTCTTCAAAACTAGTTTCTGGGATAGAAATGAAGAATATGAGTGAATATATAAATGTTTACTAAGCCTTGCTGAGAGGCCCTCATCTACTCACCTGCGACCACAGAAGGAAAGTATGTCTTCAGGAAGCGACCCATCTGTCAGGTGAGGCTTTTTACTCTTAAACCCATTTAGATTATGATAGATTTTGGCTGAGCTCTTTGAAAGAGCACGTGGAAAACAATAAACACGGGAAAAGCCTAAAGAAAATTTGGAAGTTGCAGACTGGTGTGGGGGATACTAAAGTTGTTCTAGTTTGGGGGTGGGTGTGGTTTACGTGGTATCTAAATGGGATGTGGTTTACGTGGTATCATTTGGATGGGGGCTGCCAAATGTGGGGCGGTGATTGGATGGAAGCTGGTGGTGCAGGCGGTGAAAGAATTCATCTGAGGTGAAACAAAGGAGATGGAAGTTTATTGAACACACCGCAAGGAGTGGCGGGCAGGCCAACAGAGGAGAGGCTATCTACAAGGAGCCCTGGGCGGGGGCTGTTTTTAGAGGTGGAAGATGAGGAGGTATAGGGACAAATGGAATCTTCCCCTTTTTTGGTAACTGTACCTGGTTGTAAGTAGCCCATTGGCAGGTAGGGCCTATGGATACTTTGGGGTGGGTCCCCTGGTGGGCTTGTCTGTAGTCAGCCAGGAGGTTGCTGTGGCCCTTGCTACCTTCCATTGCTCAAGCCTATTTGCCTAAAAGCAGCCTCTGTGGTTTATACGAAGCCCACAAGGCTGATTGGGAAAGGAAATCTTGAGGCTACGGTGTGTTCACTAATGGGATTCAAACATGTTTAGGTGGACTGGCTTATAGCACAGTGAGCTCTGGGGCATCGACCCAATAACGCCAGTGATAGTGATGGTTGCTCCCACCAGTAGCCTGTACCTGAGCCTCAGCAGCAGTAGGAACCTGCACTGGCTTTGGGGACTGGGACTGGAGGGAGGCCCTCTCACTGAGTTTGGTGGAAAACGCTGGATGCCATTTAACACAGGTTAAGAGAGCTGTTGAGATGCCTTTAAGGTCTAAGGAAAGAGAAAATAGAGAAAACTAAGGAATAAGAAAGGAAGACTTTTTTTTTTTTTTTTTTTAATATTTATTTTGAGAGCTAGAGAGAGAGAGAGAGAAAAAGAAAGAGCCCGTGCATGTTCGAGCAGGGAAGGGGCAGAGAGAGAATTCCAAGCAGGCTCCATGCTGAGTGTGGAGCCGGACTCTTAGCTTGGCTCTCAACACCTGGAGATCATGACCTGAGCTGAAATCAAGAATCAGATGCTTAACCAACTTGAGCCACCCAGGCCCCCCAAAAAAGGAAGACTTTTTTTTTTAATGTTTATTTACTTTTGAGAGAGAGAGAGCACGAGCAAGAGAGGGCCAGAGGAGACACAAAATCTGAAGCAGGCTCCAAGGCTTTGAGCTGTCAGCACAGAACCGGATGTGGGGCTTGAACTTACGAACTGTGAGATCATGACCTGAGCCGGAGTCAGATGCCCAACCGACTGAGCTACCCAGGCACCTCAAGAGAGGAAGACTTTTAAGGAGAAACTGCTTATACATACAATCTGTAGTTTCAAGTTAATATTCACATATTTATGTTAAGAAATCTATTCAAATTTAACAATTTTACTTTGGTTTTTTACAACTCTAAGCCAGTTGAAAATTCATGGAATTCTCTGGGATATTTTTCTTTCAGTTACACTCTAACCCAGTGGTTCTCAACTCTGGCTAAATAACAAAATCTCTGAGAGAATAAAAAACAACCATCCAGGTTGCCTGGCTGGCTCAGTCAGTAGAGTGAGTAACTCTTGATCTCTGGGTTATGAGTTGGAACCCCACATTGGGTGCAGAGATTACTTAAAAATGAAATCTTTTGGGGTGCCTGGGTGGCTTAGTTGGTTAAGTGTACGACTTCAGCTCAGGTCATGATCTCTCAGGTCGTGAGTTCAAGCCCCACATCTGGCTCTCTGCTGTCAGCAGGAGCCTACTTTGGATCTTCTGTTCCCCTCTTTATCTGCCCCTCCCCCACTCAGTCTCCCTCTCTGTCAAAAATAAACATTAAAAAAAAATAAAATCTTTCAAAAAATCCACAACAACCAATCAATGCAGATGCATGAAATCAGAATCTGGTGGTGGAACCTTGGGATCAGTAATTTTAAGAACTCCCAGATGTTTCTAATGAACAGCTAAGGTAGAGATCAATGTGCTCCAATGGGAGCAGATAGAAATTTTCTAGAACACTGGGGTGCTTGAATGGCTCAGTCGGTTGAGCATCTGACTCTTGATTTTAGCTCAGGTCATGATCTCACGGTTTGTGAATTCAAGCCCCACATCAGGCTCTGTGCCGACAGTGCAGAGCCTGCTTGGGATTCTCTCTCTCTCTGCCCTTCCTGTGTGCGGCTGTCTCTCTCTCTCTCAAAATAAATAAACTTAAAAAAAAAAAGGGCAAAACAGGGGTGCCTGGGTGGCTCAGTCGGTTGAGTGTCAGACTGTTGTTTTTGGCTCAGGTCATGATTTCAGGGTCATAGGATCTGACACTAAGCATGGAGCCTGCCTGGGATTCTCTCTCTCCCTCTCCCCCCCTAGCACACGTGCAAATGCACTTTCTCTCTCTCTCAAAAATGAAAAAGAATGAGGGGTTCCTGGATGGCTTAGTTGGCTAAGCATCCGAGTCTTGATTTTGTGAGATCGAGCCCCTCATCAGCACAGAGCCTCCTCGGCATTCTCTCTCTCCCTATATTTCTGCCCCTCCCCCATGCTCTTTCAAAATAAATAAAAACTTCTATTAAAAAAAGATAAGCATGAACTCTGAAGGGAGATGCAAGGTCAGAAAAAGGAAAATGAATACTCTGGTCAGAAGGCAGGAGGCTGGAAGTTGGAAGAAACGTAGTGCCTAAAATTCCAAACAAAGGCCCTCAACAAATGCTGGAGTTCTTTTATGTCATGCCAGCACGCTGTGTGGGGAAGTCAAATGTTAACAGCTTTGCTTCAGGCCCTCTCCACTTACCTATCACTTCCAACCATGAGGATTTGTGGAAGGCCTGAAAGGTTCCGTTTGCTTGGTGAAGGGTTTTGATGATCCATACTTAGGGGTGGAAGCTTATGAGAAAGTCATGCAGTGGGGGAAGCCCAGCATCTCCCGTCCTTAAGTCCTCTCTCCTGGACCAGGCAATGAATGTGTACGGAAACTGCCAGGCCAAGTCCAAGTGGGCGGGCATAGTGAGGAATAGCGGGAGGCAGGGTGGTGTGTGTGGAAAGCAGGTGGGAAGGGCCAAGAGCTAGAGCCAGAAGGCGGCAAGTTCAAGATTTTGGGAGGCTGAGCTGAACATAAGGGCTGATTTTCTTTTTCCTTTTTAAAAATTGTGGTAAAATATACCTAACACAAAATTTACCATCTTAAACATTTTTAGTATGTAGCTCAGTGACATTAAGTGCATTCATTCACGCTGTTGTGTTACCATCACTACCAGCCATCCACAGAACTCTTTTCATCTTGCAAAACTACGACTTTACCATTAAATGCTAACTCCCCATTTTCCCAGTCCCTTGCAACCACAATTCGACTTTCTGTCTCTATGAATTTGACCATTCCGGTACCTCAAATGGAGGTGGGGTGGAATCATACCATATTTGTCCTTTCGTGATTGGCCGATTTTACTTAGCATAATGCCCTCAAGGTTCACCCATGTTGTAGCATGTGTCAGAATTTTTAATTGTTAATTTTTTTTTTTTAATTTGAGAGAGAGAACATGAACAGGGGAGAAGGACAGAGGGAGAGAGAAAAAGAATCTTCAGCAGGCTCCATACTCATGGAGCCTGAAGTGGGGCAAGATCCTATGACACTTATATCGTGACCTGAGCCGAAATCAAGAGTCAGACTCTCAACTGAGACACCCTTCTTCCTTTATAAGGCTTAATAATATTCCTTTGTGTGTATGTATCATGTTTTGTTTACCCATTCATCTGTTGATGGACACTTAGGTTGTTTCCATCTTTTGCGAATAATGCTGCCATACACATGGATGTACAAATATCATTTTGGGTCCCTGCTTTCAATTATTTTGGGTATATAACAAGAGGTGGGATTTCTGGTCATATGGTAATTCTATCTTTCATTTTTTGAGACACCACCATCCACCATAATGTTTCCATAAGTGCTGCACCATTTTACCTTCCCATCAATAGTGTATAAGCATTCTAATTTCTCCGTATCCTTGCCAACATTTATTTTCTGCTTCTTGGTGGTCTTCATCCTAATAGGTGTGAGGTGCCATCCCACTGTTTTTTTAATTAGTGATGTCCAACACCTACCTGCCATCTGAGTGCCTTCTCCAAAGAAATGTCTATTTAAGTCCTCTGCTTATTTTATAATAGGGTAGTTTTAGTTTTTGTTGTTGAGTTGTAGGAGTTCTTTATATATTCTGGATATTAACCCCTTATCAAATACATAATTTGTGAACATTTTCTCCCATTCTGTGGATCACCCTTTCACTATGTTGAGTGTGTCCTTTGATGTACAGATTTTTTTATTTTGATGTAGCCCAGTTGATCTTTTTGGATTACAAAAAGATTCTTTTGTTGTTTGTGCTTTTGGTGTCATTTTCCAAGTAATCACTGTAAAACTTGTGTTATGAAGCTTTTCTCTTGTTTTCTTCTAAGAGTTTTATAGTTTTAGGGCTTACATTAAGTTTTTTTTTTTTAATCCATTTTGAGTTCATTTTTCTGTTTTACAAATGAAGGGTCCAACTTAATCCTTTTGCAAGTGGATATTCAGTTTTCCCAACATAATTTATTGAGAAGATTGTCCTTTCCCTATTGAATGGTGTTGGCACCCTTTAAAAAAATCATTTGATCATATATATGCAAGGTTTATTTCTGGGCTCCACAGGGGCTAATTTTTGAGTTTATGTGAGACTCAGGTGATAAATGTGACCAAAGGTAAGCCAGACTGGGTTCCCTGCTTGGAGGATCAGGTGAATGGTGTACGTGCAAGGAGTGGGGCTTTGTAGCACTATTACTAGGGAGAGTCTTGTAGATCTCTTGAAGGCAGCCCAGATATCATCTCAGTTGTGACCAGTTAGATGGATTGTGGTGATGCTGAATGGTGCTGAGAGATACTGTGAGTGGAAGCCCTAAATGCTGTGAAGGAGGTGGTCTGTATAGAGTTATGGGTAGTATTATTAAAAGTGATCTTGGACAACAGAGGGTATGTGGTACAGGGGCTACATCTTGAGGACTTTTTTTCACATGCTTTGTTTGTCTTTCACTGGGTATCGCACGACTAGATTTGTTCATGGAGGGCCTTGGAAAGGGTCTCAAACATGAGGATGCCAACTGATATGGTACAGTAGGGTAGACTGTGGCAGTGCTGGCCAGTGGAGCCAAGAGGTTTAAGTAGGTGCCTGGAGCTAGGCAATTTACGTGAGAGATAGTTGCCACATCTCAGACAAATGGGCATCCGGCCTAAGTTGCAGGCATCTAAGAAGCAAGGGCCCAGGACTTATTCACCCTAGTATTGTCAGTGTCCAACACAGTTTCTGGAACACAGTGGGTGCTTAATAAATGTTTGAACGGAATTGAATCTAAGCCAAGGAAACAGAAATGACTTTCTGAAATAAAAAACTCAACTCTTCATAGTTAGGAACAGTTTCTTATGACTAATTTATTTATATTGCAGAAGGAGTCCATTTCTCCTCCTCTCCCCAAAAGAGACAAAGACTTGATCACCATCCTTTGTTAAAAAAACCCCACAAAACTATTAGTGATAGATTAATAATTATCACTTATTAAGCACCAATCATCTCCAGGCACCATGCCTTACATTTGATGTGCTTTGTATTTTGTATTTGCAACAATCTTCAGGTAAGCAATATTGTCTCCAATTTATAGTTTAGGACACTGAGGCTCAGATACCCAGATGGGTCCTGTGTTTCTTCTCTGAGAACCCTTTTTGCCTGTTCCTCCCTGGGAACTATCATTCTCATCTTCTAGTGTGCTCTTCTTCTAGGACAAATAAACATTTTCTTTAGCTTCTAAACACAGCCTTATAAATAAACTATTAATAATCTTATCTATCTCCGGCCTTCCCCAAGTTCCCCACGTTCTTTGAGTTTGGCATCAACTCTGTCTTTAAAACACCATTCAGTGGGGGAAAAAATCACAAGTTTTGACTTCAACACAAGAATAATAGAATCATCTCCCTTCCATTTTAAATCGTGATAGAAACTATTAAGCACCTGTTCACATATTCACAAAAAGCTATTTTTTAAAAAATGAACAAGTAAAAGGAACAATAATCACCAGAAATCCTGGTGAGAGCTGGGTGGTGTGGTGTGGTTTTGGGTGCTTAATACAACCAAGTGTGTAAAAAGGATACCAGGCAACAGCACTGAGCACCTGAACTACACATTTTCTAGGTGCACAAGCCGGGTCCTGGTGCTGTACACCCAAAGGTGAAGGGACACAGGGTTCAGGAGGTGAAGCAGAACAAATAACGTGATGTGGGTTTAGTCGTCTCCCGTGGTCTAGAGTAGGGCAGCTCAAGGTGTGGGCTGTGGGCAGATGCTAGTCTGTTTTATTGCCAGCCTGTGTCAAGGTAAGTAGAGAAACTGAATAAATTTACGTCTGTTGAATCTAATAAAAATCTTGGGCTTGTATATTACCCATCTTTATTTTCTCCTGTTCATCCCTTTATTTCCAAACACCAGAGCAGCGCTTGACATGTAGCTGGTATACACTGGCTGCCTGGGAGATAATAAGGAGAGATTGCTGGGGAGAGGGCAGAGACTAGGAAACACAATGCCAGGAACTGGAGGACGTCTTTTTTTTTTTTTTTTTTTTTTCCTAGTAATTTATCTTTGAAAAGTATTGGTCTATGACAGGTTGCAAATAGGCAAAACAAAACAAAAGGCAACAACTCATCCTTTACCTCAGATAGTTTGAGAAGTGCTGGGCTAGAGCCAGTTATTTGTTTTGCAAGTCAATATAGAAGCGGGGCTTGGCAGAGTTGTTAGATCTCCTGACCATTTATTTAGCAGTCTAGTAAAGATTTAAGTGTAGTAGGGTTTCCAGAATAATTCACTGGTAATACCTTTGGAAACTCACTTTTAGTTCCCAGCATTCCAACTGTCTACATGTGTCAGTGCATACCCTAAAGATTCCATCCATCACCAAGGCAGGTGCTCATAGACCTCGTCCACTGCCGCAGGATTATAGGTAAATGCTGAACAACTAGTGAAGGGGTAGCTCTCTAAGCCTACTACTCAGCAAGTCACAAAGGGCATAGTAGAGTCCACTCCACATTGCTCTAGCCTCAGTAGATGTGGCATAAGTTTACTAGGCACTTATAAACATTTCAGGTAACGCCCACTCCTGTTGTTTCTCGCCATGTGGAGGGCCCACCTGGTTTCTTTAATTCTGCTTTCTTCATTCCTGAGAGAGGTAGAGTACCTTATACAGGTGAATTTGGGAAACGAATTAGGCATGCTTAACCTAGTCCTCCTCCTCTCTCTCTCTCGGAAACTGGCTACTCTGTAAGAGGCTGTACAGGGGCAAACCCCCATGAGCACAGTCAATCTGTGGGTCTTGATTCCTGGATTGAATAGTAGGAAGCCAATTTTTCCCATGTACCCTGGGCCATTTTTCTCCAGTATCAGCTTCTCTCAGCTGGTTTGAAGTTTGGGCAGGAACACAGAGATATTTTGGGGGCTTCTCTCAAACCTAACTAAATGGTGGTGACTATACATTGAGGCCTTGTCTCATAGGCTATGCTGGCCTGCATTCTTCACGTGCCTTCCATTAATCTTCTCGCAGAGGGTCAGAAGATCATGAATTACTTGGTGACTACATCATATTGATATGTAATCTGTACCTTCCTCTGTCATACTGGTGAATGAGGGCAATCTTCTGGCTCAATGTCCCCTTCTGCCTGCACTTCTCTGGGTGTGTTTCTCCTAAAGCTGTGTCCCATCTTTCCAGGTTTTCGAAGATCAATAAATTCATACTTTGTGACACATCATGATGGAAAACATAAGGGTCCTGGAATCAAAAGGAAGAATCAGATAAAAGGGAGTCTTTGCTCTTCCAAAAGGTATCAAGAACAAAATGTCTTACTAGCTGTTTCTATGGTATAATTCAGGTAAACAGGAAAAAGCTCATGGCCTCTCCAGCCTTTCCATTTCCAATGCCAACTTAGGGCTCTTTTTTGGCTCTTTCTGAGCTAGGCCAGGGGGCATTTAAGTTTACAGCCCATTTCTCTGAGATTCAGTTACAAGTCACTCTTGCTATAATTTTCTCTGACCTTGCATTTTTCTTTGGGTCACTGGAGCGGTATTTGGTTAATCTGCCTGTGAACACTGCTTACTTTCTCTAAGCCAGAGTGTGGCTTGCTTCTTCTGGTAGCCCTTCCTAGTGATGACTAGCTATGCCTGGCTGAGGTTGAGAAATGACTGACCCTAGATTCCTTGTCACCATATTGACTCTGTCAACTAGACCCTATTTATGCCCATGGCTTTGTATTTCTTTTCCCCACCCCCAATTATGGCCTTATTACTTTGTATTACAGATTAAGTCCTTAGGGGTGCCTGAGTGACTTAGTCCAAGTGTCTGACTCTTGGTTTTGGCTCATGGTTCATGAGTTTGAGCCCCACATCAGGCTCTGCGATGACAGCCTGGAGCCTGCTTGGGATTCTCTGTCTCTCTCCTTCTCTCTCTGCCCCTTCCATGCTTGTGCTCGCTCTCAAAATAAATAAGTACACTTAAAAAAAGAAAAGACAGTACCCACCCCCTTGATGTAGTTCTTTGTCAGTGTTTTCTATTTTTATCATTCAACTTTGCTAGTCCAAACATATTTTAATGTAAGAATGCATTAATATAGAAAAGCATAGGCTTCAGGTTTGGAAAGTGGTCCCTTTGGAAAGTTACTGACCTCATAGAACTATAAATAAATTCCCCAAGGTAGGATGAACCGAAAGTAACTTATACTCATATACAAACATAATTAAGTATAGATACAGTTGCATAAGTAGAATAAGATTTAATGTAAATGTGCCAAAGAGAAGAAAGAACCAAAAAAAAAAAAAAAAGCATAAAACTTGAAATAAGAAAATGTCCAGAGGCACCTGGGTGGCTCAGTTGGGTGAGTGGCTGACTCTTGGTTTTGGCTCAGGTCATAATCTTACAGTTTGTGAGTTCAAGCCCCACGTCTTGTTCTTCACTGAGCATGGAGCCTGCTTGGGATTCTCTCTCTCCCTCTCTCTGCTCCTCCCCTGCTCACTGGCTCTTGAAATAAATAAACAAACATTAAAAGAAAATGTCCAACTGGATAATAACCAAAGCTTCATTAACTTAGCAGTCTTGGGGGCCCAGAAAGTGAGGCAGCCCAAGCCAAATTCCTCTGGTGTTGCAGGTCCTTCTATACCAGCCCAGGCAACTGGCGATGGAACCAGAGCAGGGGCAAATGTTGTGCAGCACACTGTATTGTAGGTAAAAACCAGCAAACAGGGAATTCATTATTCTTGAAAGTTTCCCTGTGTACATGATCAGCTTCTGCGTGCACTTGGAGGAGAGACAACCCTATTAAAATGCCTTTTAAAAAGTCAGAGCTAAATGACTATAAACATGAAAACTTTGAGGAATGGGGGTAAAATCTATGAGGAAAACATCAGCTTATGTATCCAGGGAATGAGCAGAACTTAATTCCCATTTCAGCATGGGGCTGCTGGGCACCAGGCTCCTTCCACTCTGGGTAGAAAACAAATCCCCAAGTTGCTACTGAGCCAAACTTTAAAGGCCAGTCAGGAAATGAGCAGCACTCCCGAATGGGAAAGACTGGATCAGTGTTTTTTCTAAAGTAAACAAAAGATCTGCAAAAGTATTTCCTTGCACTATTTGGCAAGAGAAAGAAGCACCTGGAGAGTGAGTTAGGATGAGAAACCATATAAGACATGGGAGTAAAACAAGGATGGTTATAATGAAGCTTTGTCTCACTAATCTCCAGAGCCCAAGTGTTCTATTAGGAAACAAAGCTGCAAATGAAGAGACACTCAGAAAGACTGGTTGATTAAGAATATATTCAGGGAAAGGATAAATAGAATAAATGCTTTTCTGGATCTCGAATTGCATCCTTCATTTGGATTTCTTAAAAACTTTAAAAATATCTTCTAGAGAGTCAAAGTGGAATATATACATTAAAATAAATGAGGGCTGTGAAGGAAGAAGTATGAGCAATGAAAAAAGCAATTATCCTTGGAGACAGAAATTTCCTTGCTTCAATGCAGCATGTGACGCTGGCAATTTCAGCCATTCTCTTTCAGGTGCTTTTCAGTGTGAGTTCCAAATGCTGCTTGAGGGGACTCGGTCTCAGTTACCTGAGGGACTGGGGCATAACTAAAGATGTATGGAGAGCTATCACATTCTTTACGCCAAACATTCTGTTCAGTAGGATAGCCTCAGGAGGAAGATAAGTCACCCTTGGGAGACAGGTAAGAGAAATGAGGCAGCAATTGCATAGCATTGACTGTGGTAAGTACATAGCATTAAAACAAAACAGAACAACAACAAAAACCCAAAAAAACCTCAAAGGCATCTCATCATTAATTTCATGAAGTCACACAGTTTTGGCTCTTTTTCCCAATGAAAAAGGCTGAAAGACTTGAAGTGTGATTGCCATTCCTCAATGATTCTGAAACAACCAATAATCAATACATAAAGATTAACGGAGAAAGAAAATTCATTTCTGCTCTTTGTGCAAGGAGCTAGGAAGTGTCACATAAGGGAGCAATGGATTGAAAAAACTGCCAAAAAACTTGTATAAGCCTAACAAAACTTACAGTTTTCCTGGACCAAACCCATCAGCCCAAGTAGGAGAGATGGTGCTTGGGGCTTTTAAGGAGGCAATCAATGGCTCACTTCATTTGATAGGCAACATCTGATAGAAAAACATGTATTTTCTGGGGCCCAGGCTCAACTTGGTGCCTACCTGCTGGAGAAAATCAAAGATAAAGATGCAAGATAAAGATGTGTCCCTGGGAAGCCAGGGACACAGCTAACTGGACGCTTTTTGTGACTCTCTGAAGTCCATGTGCTCCTAAAGTATTGATTTTTTTTTTCTCCTTATGAAATGTTAACATGTATTTTTATTCATTCACCTGCCTCTAGCTGTTCCTTACTAAAGGTTAAGTGGTTGTGAAACCACATGCACTAGAGAATCCAAAGCAGCTGTTTCAAGCTCTTGAACAAGTAGTGGTGCCTTGTAGTTCCAGGGGAAGAGGCGGGGGGCTCTCTTTGACCACCTGCAGGTTTTACTGTGCTCCATCCATCTCATGCCAACCTGGCTTGCCAGTGTTAGGGTCACTGTGCTCTGAGACACTTCAGAATGGTGCTCTGGGGAGCTGTGTTCTGCAGCCTCCTGGGCCTCTCCGGCAGGTGCACTTGCATTTTCAATTTGATGCTGTTTTTCTTACCCTCTGCCTGCACTCATACACAGAACTATTATTACTTGTTACTGCATGTTGCTGATTCATACTCGGAGGAAAAAGTAATTTTGTCTTCAACACCTCTTCCCTGTCATTTAAGGCATATGTTAATGAAAGACAGATTTTGGCATCCATTCTCTTTTGCAGCTTTGAAGCCACAATATAAGATTCATTATAACTGAAGATGCAACTGTTATTTTACTTCTATTTATAACAACACCAAAGTCATCTTGCAGGTACCTTTGTGCCTCTCAAATCCCAAACCATATTCCAAGAAATGCTCAACATTTTAGGCTTGAATTGGCATTAATGTACATACAGTGTTTTAAATAAAGATGTTTCCACTTGTATTTTATTACTGACAATCCCTGAATTCACATATTTTAGATTATACAAAAGCTGAATCCCTTTGAAGACATGTTAAGGGCTTTTTCAGACTGATTTTTTTTTTCTTTAAGTGAGGAGTACGCAAGTGATGGGTGCTCTGCTCACTCGGAGGGGAGCCAAATGGAAGCCTGAAGCCTGAAGCCTGAAGCCTGAAGCCTGAAGCCTGAAGCCTGAAGCCTGAAGGGGGTGGGGTGAGAACAGAAGTAAACATATGCAGAATGCTGAAAAGAACTGATTGAAAGCTTTTGCTCTGTCATTCCTCTCTTTCCTTTCCTGCTTTTCCTTCCCAGTTTGTGACTGTGGACCAAATGCAACCTACTTATTTCAAAGAATCACTGGATCTGGAATGAGCTGTCACCTTGTAGATTGTCTCATCCAAACTCCTACCCATTGCTATAATTCTCCGCTTGATTCAGGAGCACTTTTTCTCCTCCAGCAGCTTTCCCAGCAGCATTTGAGCCTATCAATTAAAAGTGTGCTGAGGAGACTAGAGGTTTTGCAATCAGTTCTGGGTCCAAACTGTGGCTCTCTCACTAACTTGTGATATCCAGGGCAAGTTATCCCAAATCTCAGGGTCCCTGTCTTATCTGTTAAATGGTTATAATAGAAATGAATTCACAGCAGTCTGAAAATTAAATGAAGTAATAGCTTAATATATAAAACTGTAGTCTATAAAAGACTCAGCACTCAGAGCTAAATTAAGAGTAGCTAAGTGTTGGGGCGCCTGGGTGGCTCAGTCGGTTGGGCGTCCGACTTTGGCTCAGGTCATGATCTCGTGACTTGTCACGCGATTTGTGAGTTCGAGCCCCGTGTCAGGCTCTGTGCTGACAGGAGCCTGGAGCCTGCTTCAGATTCTGTGTCTCCCCCTCTCTTTGTCCCTCCCATGCTCTTACTCTGTCTCTCTATAATAAATAAATGTTAAAAAAATTTTTTTTTAATAAAAAAAAGAGTAGCTAAGTGTTTCAAAAGGAACTAAGACCCAAGCTTTCTGTTGACTCCAAGGCAATATTTTTCCACGGCATCTTACTGTCTTTCTCACAAGGTCTCATGAAACCGCTGAAAAAGTTTCTGTTGCTGGAATAGTCTGTATACTGTCTTATAGACTGTAAATGTTGTTACTAATCACAATACCTCACACATACTCAGTGCTTTAGAATTTACAATGCACTTTCACATGTGGGGAGGGAAAATCCACGCCAACATGTCGTCTACGGATGACTAATAGAGGCAGGAAGCAGAAGGAGCAGAGGCTCTGAAAGAGGTCTATTAGTGATGCAAATGTGAAGTTATCTGCACTTGTGAGGAGCATAATAAACATTAAAACCAATTAGAAGTAACAACGAGTGATAAGTTCCAGTTTCAGAATTCGGCTTTGATGAGTTAGAAAACCATAGGAAGACAGCATAAGAGTTTGGGGGCAAGAATTTAGCTAACCTGAAGTTTCAGTCTAAATGATTCAGATGCCCAGGGGGACATCTCTTTGCCTATGGGTGAGGTTTCACAAACTAAAGTAACTATTTAGATTGCATAATGGTAGAAACCTCCGTGTGTTCATAATTCAGAGACAAAGCATATGGACCAGAGTCAAGCAACACAAATAATTTCTCAGAAGTCAACATTAACTTGGTGTTTCAATACAACAAATGTGTCATACTGAATGCAAAACTTTTAATAACAGAAACCGTTACCTTGGCTTTTTTGCAAACTTCTGAGAACAGTTTGTGTAGGAGAGTTTTTACATTTGGAAAATACTCAAAAGCGAATTTTTAGAAGTGTGGAAAAATAGAGGGTGCATTTTTAATACAGAATATTTCATTGTTTCTATCTTGCAAGAAGATGAAGGAACATCTTTTTCGATTAGAAAGAAAACTGTCCTTTTGAAATTCAGCTCCCTCAGAAGAATTTTTAAATATCAAACTCTGCCTAACTGGTCCCAGCTTTATGTTTATGAAGAAAAAATTAGAATTTCATGCAGTTATCAAATATTTTAAGCTAATACCCAAGCAGATATATTTGCAACCCTTCATGATTTTAAAACAACTCAAACTTATTACTTTCTGGAGGTCAGAACTCTGAAATGGGTCTCACTAATCTAAAATCAAGGTATCGGCAGGGCTGCTTTCCTTCTGGAAAGGCTCCAGGGAAGAATACATTTCCTGTCTTTTTTTTTTCCTTTTAATTTATTTAAATCCAAGTTAGCTAACATATGGTGTAATAATGATTTCAGGAATAGAATTTAGTGATTCATCACTTACAACATTCATTCACCGAGTGCTCGTTCCCACAAGTGCCCTCTTTAATGCCCCCTGTCCATTTAGCCCATCCCCCCACCCAACACCCCTCCAGCAACCCTCAGTTCATTCTCTGTATTTAAGAGTCTCTTATGGTTTGTCTCCCTCTCTGTTTTTATATTATTTTTGCTTCTCTTCCCTTATGTGCATCTATTTTGTATTTTAAATTCTACACGAGTGAAATCATATGATATCTGTCTTTCTCTGACTTATTTGGCTTAACATAATACACTCTAGTTCTATCCACATTGTGGATTGGATTGGAAAGAATTTCATTCTTTTTGATCACTGAATAATATTCTATTGTATATATACCACATCTTCCGTATCTATTCATCAGTTGATGAACATGTGGGCTCTTTCCATACTTTGGCTATTGTCGATAGTGCTGCTATAAACATTGGGGGGCATGTGCCCCTTTGAAACAGCACTCCTGTATCCTTTGGATAAATACCTAGTAGTGCAATTGCTGGGTTGTAGTTTTATTTTTAATTTTTTGAGGAATCCCCACACTGTTTTCCAGAGTGGCTACACCAGTTTGCATTCCCACCAGCAGTGCAAAAGGGTTCCTCTTTCTTTGCATCCTCACCAACATCTGTTGTTGCCTGAGTTAATTTTAGCCATTCTGACAGGTGTGAGGTGGTATACCTCATTATGGTTTTGATTGATATTTCCCTGATGATGAGTGATGTTGAGCATCTTTTCATGAGTCTATTAGCCATCTGGATGTCTTCTTTGGAAAAGTGTCTATTCATGTCTTTTGACCATTTCTCCACTGGATTGTTTTTTTGAGTGTTGATTTTGATAAGTTCTTTATAGATTTTGGATACTAACCCTTTATCTGATATGTCATTTGCAAATATCTTCTCCCATTCCATTGACTGCCTTTTAGTTTTGCTGATTGTTTCCTTCACTGTGCAGAAGCTTTTTATCTTGATGAGGTCCCAATAGTTCATTTTTGCTTTTGTTTCCCTTGCCTCCAGAGACATGTCAAGTAAGAAACTGCTGCAGCCAAAGTCAAAGAGATTGTTGCCTGCTTTCTCCTCAAGGATTTTGATGGCTTCCTGTCTTACATTTAGGTCTTTCATCCATTTTGAGTTTATTTTTGTGTATGGTGTAAGAAAGTGGTCCAGGTTCATTCTTCTGCATGTTGCTGTCCAGTTCTCCCAGCACCATTTGCTGAAGAGATTGTCTTTTTTCCATTGGATATTCTTTCCTGCTTTGTCAAAGATTTGTTGGCCATACATTTGTGGGGCCATTTCTGGGTTCTCTATTCTGTTCCACTGATCTGAGTGTCTGTTTTTGTGCCAGTACCATACTGTCTTGATGATTACAGCTTTGTAATACAGCTTGAAGTATTGTGATGCCTCCAGCTTTGGTTTTCTTTTTCAGGACTGCTTTGGCTATTTGGGGTCTTTTCTGGTTCTATATGAATTTTAGGATTGTTTGTTCTAGCTCTGTGAAGAATGCTGGTGGTATTTTATAGGGATTGCCACATGATTTTTTATTATCTATAGGCAAAAGGTTACCCCCCCACTCCTTTTTTTTTTCCCCCTCTGCCAAAAATCTGTTATTTTGTCTAGCAGCAACTTTAAGTAGGGGGCTGATTTAGGTGGGCTAAGCAAGAGAAAGACTGACCAGATAAGCAGAAGACACTGGTAGAAATGACCTATTGAGCAGCCATGTGGATTAAGAGGTCTATGCTAGACGGAGCCCAAAAGAGCCCAGTTTGTGTCTCACAGTCCAAATTTGGTTGATGTATTTTTGAAGTTTCTAAAGGTTAACTACATGCTATAATACATTATAGAAAGACACAAAGCTGAATTTTACTGTGCCAGTCAAAAGCCTGGCTTGAATCTGCTATTTAGGACTGAGAGAGAGAGAGAGAGAGAGAGAGAGAGAGAATGATTTACATGTGTGAGGATGTGAGAATGATTTTATCTTCTGTTGTTTTTAAAACCACCTTAGGCCATGATTTTTAAATTGAGACACAAGAAGATCTACTGGGGTTCCCATAGCAACATTAACTTATCTAACTGCCCTTGTTGTATGTAATACGTTCATTAGTTTGGCTTTAAATGTACACTTTAATTATGAAATACAACAGAGTGAAGAGTCTCAGGCAAATTTCAACTTTTGGATTATTGACGTAAGCATATTTAAACAGAAACCTTAATATTGTACTTCTGAGGAATTGCTACCAAGGCAAGTATATGCAAAAAGCTTGTGATCCTCCTTGCTCCCACGTCTGACCTCACTGCATTCCATTCTACATAAGATGCCCTAATCTCTCTAAATATATTCATAACATGCTATCAGTAGGATAAAACAGAAACAAAGAAACAAACTTCAGATTGCTCCAATCCAGAGACTAGAACCCAATGTGTCCCCCCCCTTTTTTTCAAAATTTATTTATTTTGAGAGAGACAGAGAGTGAGTGCAAGCAGGGGAGGGGCAGAAAGAGAGAATCTCAAGCAGGCTCCGTGCTGTCAGCCCAGAGCCCGACGTGGGGGCTCCGTCCCACAAACCGTGAGATCATAACCTGAGTAGAAATCAAGAGTTGGATGCTTAACTGACTGAGCCACCCAAGCGACCCCCCAAAATGTGCTCTTCTATTCAAAGCTGTCTATAAGCTGACCTCCCTATCTTCTGTCCATGATTCCTCATCTCGAATGGTCTATACCAAACACACTTGTTTTTCATCATCTTCTGAGAGCATATGTTCAAGGACTAGCCTCACACCCACCTCCCCCAGAATGCTGATACTTCCCCTTTCCTTCCCACCAGCTAATCTTTCTCTCTCTTTGGAACCACTATTGCTGCTGCTACCACTACTACGTGACATGTTTATGACTAGGCAGCATCCCTCTTCTCTTTTTTTGATAACAGGGTCTTCATTCTCCTTTGAGGAACTTTTCTCCACTCCATACATTCAGTCGCATCGTCAATGAAGCCACCCTGCCCCAACCTGTCAAGAGATGAATCCATGACCCAAGTGGGACCAATCACATTCTTACAGAAAACTGAATTTTAAGTGAATTCAAAAAGGAAAAAACAGTGGGAACTAAATTTTTCCCATGGTGGTCCTTCAAGAGACTATCCATTTCTTCCAGATTTCTATGGCTCATAACCAAAGTCCACTAGCTGATAAGTTCCCTATTTGAGTACCTGTTCATATATTATCAGAGATTGTGATTGAGAGGCTTGGGATGTGCACATTTTTCTTTGCCAGCCAGATCCTATTTATGCTCCCTGAAGACAGGACTGAGTCTTTGTTGTATTACTCCATATAATTTCACACAATGTAAGTACCCAGTAGATGTTGTATAACAAACGAAAAACCAATCTTAGAAACTCTGTTTTTACAAAGTACAATTTGAAAGCCAACTTATACCCTTTTTGAGGCAAGGTGGTAAATAAATTTTTAATTGCTACAATTTAAGAATTTTCTCGTGTATAGCAGTTGTCTTAAAGAGAGATTACAACTTGTATGCCTAAGAACAGCCTGAAAATAATGTTAGCTTGGGTCATACTTCCCCAATTTTAGGAAAGGAAAGAGAAACTAACATTCTATTTCAGACATTAGTTTCTGAATCAAAAAAAAAAAAAAGAGTTTTGGGAAAAAACAGACAACAACAAAACAAACACCTTAGTCTTGGTTTTGTGACTGGCCAAGGAAACGAGGAGAGCTGCCTTTCCGCTATCAGATAAGAGAGGAAGAGAATTTAACTGTGTTAGACTAATGTATAAATAGATGTTTTTTTCCCACTTCTAAAAAATGGCAGGGTATAGTTTCTCAGAATCATCTGACTTATATCAGTCATTTAACTGAATGCTTATAAAATTCAAAGAAGAAACAAAATGGTTAGACACAATAAACCCAAACAAGCTTGAGCACAGAATATGGCATACTCTTCCAAATCATTTACAAGTGCTTAAAATGAACAAAAGAGCTCACCCATGATAAACAGCAGGATATACAAATTCTCTTGTCTTCCCTTTCAAAAATGAAAGATTTACAGAAGTCTTTGAATAGTGTAATCCTCTGGTTTGTACCTTAACATGATACATAACTCAGCCATGAGAAAGGAGTGGTGATACCAATTTGGAGGGTTTTTGAGTCAAGTGTAATGGTTTCTGGAATTTGCCTTGAACCCACACTCGGTGCATTTTCACTTGTTTTTTCCTATTAACTTGTAAGCGACGATCAACCAGATTTTGCTTCTCATCTAACCCAGCCTTGCAGAACATAGTGTGGACTTCCCCTGTTGAGACAAAAGTGGCAATCAAATGTATATGTGACTGGGGCTTGGTGGGGGGAAAAGGAGACAGTCAAGAACAATGGAATGACTGACCATCTAAATTTCATTTAAACCAAGAAACTCTCTAGTACAAATGAGTTAAGGAAACCTGTGAAACCAAATAGGTTTCTTCTACTTCACAGAAATATACCAATATACACAGTTTAACATAGCAGGCATAAATAGATATACATTACTTACTACTGGTTGCAAATTTAAATATTTTGAAAGGTGCCCTCTGTTCTGAGTTTTTGTTAGTTTGCAGAGACCCCAAATGGCACATTTTAAAAGTGCTCACATAAGTTTGGAGAAAATCCTTGCATGCAGAATTCATTTTAAAAGTTTTTTTTTTTTTTTTTTTTTTTTTTTAAAGGAGAAATTGACAAGAGACAAGTAATTTTCTATGGACTCTTAAAATCAAATTCCCTCCTTTGGTTGTGGTATGTCATCAGCTTCTTCATATCTGGGCTAACAGTACTTCCAAAATGGAACAGACTACATCTTCATTTGGGTATAAGATGAAACAAGTGATTCTTTTAAAGCAGTTTCAGCTGGGAAAAGACTAAAAGGCAAAAAGGCCATTTTCAAGCTTTCATGTAGAACAGCTACAGTGTGGTGACAGACTAACCAAAGAGTTTTTTTTTTTTTTTTTTTTTTTTTACAGCTAATTATTTCCCCTTATAGATAAGCATACCTTTCGTAAAGAAATATGCTCTGGTACCATCTCCTCGCACATAAAAATTTTCAGATAAGCAATGACCTAAAAAAAATAATTGCGATCAGAGAAACCTAGTATTCCTTCAAACAAAACAAACAAAAACTTGAAATAAAATATAAACAAAGCATTCTTTAAAACACATGAAAATAACTCCAAGCTGAATATACCCCTTTTAAAACGAAGCTGAGTCTTATCATATCTTCCATAGTCCCGAAATAGCAGCATTCCCCCAGGCTTCAGTAACTTGGACAGTCGGTTTATAACACCTTGCATCCTTTGAAAACAAAGCAAGACACTGTTTACAGAAATCTTGTTTTACATGCCACATCCTAACCTTCTTAGAGATAAAATAAGGAAAGCTCGATGGGGCCAAAAAATCTAACCCACAAAAATAAGGGCAACAAAAATATATATATTTTGTATAGAAAGGAAAAAGGGTACCAACTTGCTAAATGATAAGAATCAAAAGGCCTAGAGTATCAAGTAATCACCCAAATGACAAGAGTGGTGACTTCAGAGAGCTTGATATATGATGTCAAAGCTGCCCTGCAAAACCACAGATGGCTCCTGATATTTACATCAAGTTAAGGTAGTTCCAAGGCAGATAAACACTGAAGTTGCTTCATTTTCCTTGAAGATAAAAAAATATTGTAGAGCTATTCCAAATTGCACATATCTAAACAGAGATCATCTTTCCTCCCAGACTAGCTCCTTCTCCTTTATTTAGTTCAAAGGTACCATCATTCATCAAAGTGTTAACACCTCAGAGACATCCTTAACCCCTTTCCTTTTTCTCCTCTTCCACTAACCTCCCCATAACCATCTAGTCATCCAATTCTAGGTGTTCTTTTTTTAACTGATGGCTTTTTTCTCTTTTTTGTTTCCCTTTGGTGCTCCTTTAGTACAAACTTCTACCTCCTTAGGCCTGAAAACACACTACTTCTTAACATGCTTTATTATTCCCCTTGTTAAGTCTTCCTGTATATTACTGATGAATTATTCCGCTTAAAATGATGGTTTTGTCAAATCATCCCTTTGCTCAAAAATGTTCATGATTTTAATCCATAGGATAAAATCTTAATTTCTTAGTTGGACCCTTGAGATCTCCTACAACTGGTCTCAATCTCTCTAACATCTTTACCATTACTTCTCAATGTGAAGCATCAACTCTCGCCAAACTGTTATATGCTTGGCTCTGAAGCAGTCCATGCCTTCGTTCACATGGTTTCCCCTCAAAGAATTCTCTCCTTCTTACTTTCTGCCTATTTAAATTCTATTCACACTCCACCCCCAGCTCAATACTGGGAAGCCTTTACTTTCTTTCTTTTATTATTTATTCTTTTCATTTGGCTCTCAATCAAATATGACCCCTTGTGACTGCTCTTGACTTAATGTTTTTGGTTAAGTTTATGGTCTTATGTGTGATTATGGGCCAGAGATGGCAAAGATTTCAGATCTCATATTAATGCCAAGTGACTGACACTGGCTGCCTACAGAGCTCTATTGAGAAGGGCTCTTAGGGCTCACTGGGAATGACAATCAGGGTACAAAATCAGTTATCAGTGTCTGCCCTGAGCAGAGAATGGTAAATGGCAGCCTGTGTGCTAAGTCCTCCCCATCTCTGCTTCATCCATGCTACTTACAGCTTCTAGATTTTTCTTACTTTAAAAATGAGGGTTTTAGATTAGATAATCTGTAAATCCTTCCAGTTAAAACACTGTTCAGTGGAATAATGGAGTTAAAAGCCAGATTTATGTCAGGTTTTGAAGGAAGTAGTGAGGAAACTAAAGTAACTATGAAAACAAGACAGAAATATAACAGAAAGAGGTGGCATAATTAGATGAAATGCTCTTTTAAAAAACTGGAACATAAGTACATGAAAGGGAAAAAAGAAAAATATTTTTCCTTGTTTATTTTATTACAGGTTATTTTCACACTGTGCTTATGGCCTTAGGCTTTGGCAATTAAAGAAAACTGTATCTAATCCTTAAAATATCCACTTTCAGAAGAAGTGTTTTATGTACTGAGAAAAATATCTTTCTGCAACGATTACTAAAACAAGCATGAAACAAAGATGCAGAAAAACAAAGGGCCAAATACAGCCATCTCCGTCTGCAAATCCTTTCTTCCCAATTATCCTTTAATGTCTGGGGTTGTGAGTAAAGGCAAGGGTGGGGAGCTGCTTTTCTTCATCATCCCATCTTGCTTGGCTCAGCGCCAACTTCCAGAGCCACTTCCTGAGAACTGTTGGTGGGAGAGGGCTGGGGGAGATGGACAAGACAATAATGGGTGAAGGCTCCTTTTCTTTCTTTATTCCACTCAGGCCAACTCTGCTATCCTCATCTGCCTCTAGTTGGAGGGTGAGGAAAAGGAAGAAGAGATTTTAAAAAGGAGTGTTTATTGACTACCTACTCTCTGCTTGGATCTGTGGTAAACATATTATACTGTATTTTATTTTAATGATAAGGACAGTTAGCTCTTCTTTTGTAGCCTCCTGTGGCTTATTCCCATTTAGGCTAGGATGCCCAGACTCAAGGTCTAGCAGAATCGCTTGCCATTCGTTTGTGCATGGATTTTCCAAGCTGTCAGGAAGACACTTTTCCAAAACTTTCACGGGGCTAAATATATCACTGTCCCAAATGACTCTAAAGATACTGTCCTGCCTTTTCACTTACTACTGCCCTCCTTCTACGCATTCACCCTTTTTTTAGGTCATTTAGACCATTTTAGGCAAGAAAATGGCTAGGGACATGATACATGTAAATTTATTTTATAATAATTACATAGAATGAACATACTATAGAATGACAGTAATCCTTCCAAGACATCTGCTTCCCCTTCTTTTTAACATTCAGTTCAAATCATAAGAAAATACATTATCTAAACTAATTTCAAGTAGTGGTTTTGTGGTCTTATTTGGAATTTAAACACTTCCTGTTACAGGTGTCAAATAGAAAATCTTGTTCTCTATCCACCTACTCCATCCTTTTAACTATTCATTCTTTTAACTATGAGACAAAATACATAGATGACATCTTTCTACCAGTACCTGAATGATGCCAATATTCTACCCAGATTAGTAGAAAGACATAGATTATAGAAACTGGGAGGAAATGTAGCTTCATGGAATGTGATATATCTCACCAGGTACAAATATGTTTCATTTAGATTTATTTGAAAATTTAATTTGTCTTTCAAAAAGCAACCAAAAAGCTCATCTCTGAATGAGAAGTAAAAGGACCGTAAAGGGTCTTAATGATTTTATAATTGCAAAGGAAAACGCACATATTAACCCACTTTCTTTGGGAAAGTGTCACACTCATCAAAGAGTGGTTGATATCAAGTCTGTATCTACCAGCAGAGGAACATTCCTGGAGCTAAATCTACTACCAGAGCAGAAAACCCAATTTTAAGAAAACTTACAAATGCACAACCCTTGACACCACACGTGTCTTAATATACATGAGGTGGCAAAATTCTAAGAGAAGTGATCATTTTAATAGCTGGTAATATGTCTTTCTACTTCCTCTCTGAACAAAAGCTATGTTTACTGTTTCAAAACATTGTGTGAACAGGGCACCTGAGTGGCTCAGTCAGTTAAGCGTCCAACTCTTAGTTTCAGCTCAGGTCATGATGTCGCGGTTCATGGGATCAAGCCCTGTGTCAGGCTCTGCACTGACAGTGTGGGGCCTGCTTGGGATTCTCTCTCTCCTCTTTCTCTCTCTCTCTGCCCCTCTCCCACTCCCACTCCGACTCTCTGTCCCTCTCAAAATAAATAAATGAACTTTAAAAAAAAAAAAAACACTATGTGAACAAAAAATCTAAGTCATAAATATTTAAATGACAGCATTAGGCCAACCTTAGATTATAAAGGTCCAAGGTTAATCTTGAGCAAATCTTGAGTACCCCTAATTCCCTAGAGGGCTTCTTTAAAACACATTCTTTTTTATTAAGTTTTCTTTATTTTTGAGAGGCAGAGAGAGACAGAGCACGTGTAGGGGAGGGGCAGAGAGAGAGGGAGACACAGAATCCCAAGCAGGCTCCAGGCTCTGAGCTGTCAGCCCAGAGCCCGATGCAAGGCCCGAACTCACGAACCGAACCGTGAGATCATGACCTGAGCTGAAGTCAGACGCTTAACCGACTGAGCCACCCAGGCGCCCCTAAAACACGTTTTTTTAAAGTCTTGTGACAGACTGGTATGAAGCCAAACAGATTCACAACCCACCTCTTCACGAACATTCAGTAAGATGCTAAATCAAAGAAAGATGTTTGTTTCTGATCACCAAGTACAATTTCCCTCTTGGGAGTCTATTAGGCTGTTCTGAATTTGTAATCTCCTTAAAGCACTGTCATTTTTAATAGGTATGTGTCTTGCCAGAATATGCTCACTTCACTCTGACAGTGATAGAAAGCTCACTAATGAAGCAGTTTGACCGGTTTCTTTCTAAAAGTCTGAAGAAAGGAAAAACTGCACTTAAAAGGCTGCATGTTATATATGGTATAGTTCACTAAATAATAAAGTCAAGAATTGTCACTTTTGATAGTTCTGAAAACCACGATTGATAAAGGTGCTTTACACATTTGCTTTGCCCTTTCTCGTGTCTTCAGTTACCTGTCAGGATGAATAGAAGAGAGCACAAAGACAAGGAGAATGACGTCCAGGATCCCATCTGGAAAAGGGTACGGTGAATCTTCATCACAAACATCATGAACAAAGGCACAACACTGAGCTGCTCTGTAGGATGAGTGCAACTATCATGATAAAGGAACAATAATAATAAAAAAGCAGTTAGCAGACTTTTAGCATTTTTCTTAAAATAAAGAGATCAAATTTTATATTTCTCCCTAGTGCCTTCCCTCTGTAAATATGAATGCATTTTATTTCAGATTCCATATTCTGTTAGCTTATTTCAAGCTGCCATAAAAAAATTAAGTCTAGCACTTGGACTCAACAACAAGTATTCTTCACAATCCCTTTTTAATTTTAAAAGTGGAATAGGGCAGGCTTTTGAGGCAGCGTTGCTGGAAGCCTACCCTATGTGATTTCGGAGGCACTGAGATCATCCTGTTTTCTCTCCCACTGCTTGTCCATGCCTCCTTTGGCTTAAGATACAAATATCCTCTAATACACAATCAGTTAATAGTAATGACTGTACAACTCTGTAAATATACTAAAAATCACTGAATTGTATACTTTATTTTTTGAAAGAGATAGAGAGAGAGAGAGTGAGCGTACAAGCTGGAGAGAGGGGCAGAGGGAGGGAGAGAGAGGGATAGGGAGAGAGAGACAGAGAGAGAGACAGAGAGTCTTAAGTAGGCTCCAAGCCCAATTCGGGGCTTGATCCCACAATCCTGGGATCATGACCTGAGCTGAAATCAAAAGAGTTGGATGCTCAACTGACTGAGCCACCCCGGTGCCTCTGAACTGTATAACTTTAAAATGGTTAATTTCATGGTCTGTGAACTATATCTCAATAAAGCTGTTATTTTCAAAAAATTAGAGCAGGGGTGCCTTGGCTGGCTCAGTTGGTGGAGCATGTGGCTCTTGATCTCAGGGTCATGAGTTCGAGCCCCATGTTGGGTATAGAGATTACTTAAATAAATAAACTTAAAAAAAATAAATAATGAAAAAATTAGAGTACACACACACACACACACACACACAAATGCACATGCACACAGTTTGAGTACAAAACAACACTAGAAGCATATATACCAAAACAGTAACCTCAATTCACCATAGGACTCTAGGAAGTGTGATTATAGGTGAATTTTATCTTTCTCTTTAGGTTTTTTAGTATTTTAGAAAATGTCTACCATGAATAACTATTACTCTTGTTATCAGAAATTAAGTTCCATCTATTGACTACACATTTCTGTTAGCAGAATTTCCTTTCCTTTCCCATTTCCTAAAAGTACTTTTTGCTAAGGTAATGCTTACTAGCTTTTGGGGATTGGTCAAACAAACCCAGGCTCCCCACTGTTTTCCAAATAGTCTAGGACATTTTACATTTGTATCATATACTTTCTCAAAATTTGTTTTACTTTCAATAGTTTCAATTTAACTAGTGCCTACTATGTGTCAGTCTGTGCATAGGGCTCTAGGGACATAAATATGAATAAGATCACCTCATGGGACCTGCTGACCTTTCTAGGTGTACCAGTCCCTTCATTTTTATTTCATTTTATTTTCCTTTTTTTTCCCAGCTTTATTTTGAATTCAAAATAACTTCTATCATTTTAGGGTAATATCTTAGGCATCAGGTGATGATGTGATTCCCAGAATTAGTAAAAGCTCAGTTAAAAATGGTTACAGATAACACTGAAACATTTAAAAAACATCACTTCAACAACAAATAAATTATATCCTTACATGGCTCTCTTTAAAGAAAATATGAGGCATACCTTTACTAGTTCCACAGCTCTGGAAGCAAAATCACAACAATAAAGAAAGGACTCTGGAGCATTCCTATGAAAATGGAAGAAATATTTAAATTTAGAGTTCACATATGCTCAGGTTACAAAAGAAAGGAAACTGTAGGCTTGAACTTGTTAAAAGGTATTTCTTTAATAAAATTTTGGATGACACCTGGCTTACTGTTTCTCCTTTTAGATGGTGTTCTCTGTAATGGTGTATGGGTGCCTTCATGTTACTTCTGAAACAGCATTGTCTCAAATACTTATTAACTACAAGGTAACTTTCAAATTCCTGTCCTGGTTTTTTTTGTGTTGTTTTTTTTTGTTTGTTTGTTTTTTAATTTTAGAGAGAGTGTACATGAGTGAGGGAGAGGGACGGAGGGGGAGAGAGAGAGACTCTTAAGCAGGCTCCATGCTCAGCACAGAGCCTGACACAGGGCTCCATCCCAGGACTTGAGCCAAAATCAAGAGTTGGCCGCTCAACAGACTAAGCCACCCAGGTGCCCCTTCCTGTCCTGGTTTTAAAGCTCTCCGTTGCTTGGGCCTACCTGCCTTACGTCCCATCACACTCTCACACAGGAACCCTCCAACGCCATCCATCATCATTGCTCCATCTTCCTCCCCCCCAGTCTTTCTTCTGTGCCTCCAGCCAGCAGGGCCTATAGTTCCTTGTTGCCTAGTCAAGTGCTACCCTTGTGCAAGGATGCTCAGACCCTTGTGTTCTTTGGTGCTTCAGTCCCCTTTCTGTGTGTACAACTCATCTGGTTCTTGAGTTTCTCACAGAGGCTCTGATGCCCTAATGGGACAGGAATACATATGTATTTTAATAGCATGTAAATACAACTTCTAAAAAAGAGTAAAAAAATACTAATATATTAACTCCTAGTTATCTTTTCAAGTTTTTTCAAACATTTATTAAGACTCATGTATGTATCAAGAATTAGAATACAAGTTAGTAAATGAAACTGTCCAATAAAATAGTAAGAGTATGGATTTTGAAGCCAAACAGACCTGCGTTTAAGTCCTGAATTTGCCATTTATTAACTCTGTGAATTTGACTCATCCTCTCTAAGACTCAGTTACTTTATTTACAGATGTAAATAAATACAGTTATTTTTTGGTTGGAGGATGTTTATTCATATAAAGTCTTGAGTAATCTTAATTGGCCTCCACTGAACTTAGACAAGTTCTATTTGGCTTTTTACCTGAAATTCAGTAACAATGTCTGGACCATGGTTACTCATGGGCATGCATATACTTTGAATTTTGTGGGTCAGTACTCTTCCCGGTCATCCCTCATATGCTTGTATCAAATAATTACTGCATCATGTTGCTTAGCACCATGCCTGAATCACAGAGACTGGCATGTTATGAAACAACAATTATAACTATAGTTCTGGCTCCTGTGGGTTTTATAGCCTAGTTGGGGATATGATCGGTTTTATCTAGCTTCTACAGGGTTATGGATAGGGCAGACTTCCTAAGTCTTACCTAAGGTGTAAGTTTTAACAATTCTGAAGAAGGGGGATAGCAATGCTGAATGGGGAGAAGGATAAATGGTATAGGGCTTAAAGGTGGGAGTCATGTGCCAAGGATGAGAAGCAGAGTTGATCCTGAGAGCTCAAACCAGTATGTGGCAGGATATATAAGTGGGCCTTGAAACACATAATTAGAACTTTGATTCAGGAGACATTTCAAGCAAGGAGAACTACTAAATAAATATGGGATACAAGCACAAATATGAATTCCACAAATAAAATCTCACCCAGGCTCAGATAATACTCTTAAATGCTACTCATGGATGAGTACTGTGAGGAGTCCTTCATTCTGTGGCATTTGGAGATTTGCGTTCAATTTAAGATCTGTCCAAATAAGTTAAAGTATAATGAACAGGATTTGGTTATGACTTGCACTGCTTGTTTTTTTTTTCGTCTGTCCCAAATAAAAACAGTATTTAGGGGCACCTGGGTGGCTCAGTCGGTTGAGCATCTGACTTCGGCTCAAGTCATGACCTCACAGCTCATGAGTTTGAGCCCCACGTCGGGCTCTGTGTTGACAGCTTGGAGCCTAGAGCCTGCTTCAGACTCTGTGCCTCCCTCTCTCTCTCTGCCCCTAACCCACTCGCATTCTGTCTCTGTCTCTCTCAAAAATAAATAAACATTGAAAAAAAACCAACAGTGATTTATTGCAGCCTGTACCCCTATTGCTTCCTATGAAATCCATATATTCATACTCTTAATTTGCTGGGTGGTCATATGTGTTTGAAAACTTTCCGTAAGTACTCAGATGCACGATGTAATATGATGGCTAAGGGCAAGGGCTCTGGAACCAAACTGTCTATGGTTTGAATCCTGGCTATACCACTTAGTTGTGTGACCTTGGAATAGTTACTTAATCTCTTTGTAATCCTGTTTCCTCATCTATAAAGTAGAGATAAATATGGCATCTAAGGTCACTGTGAGGATTGAAGGGATTCTTAGAAGTTTCTAGGAAGGTTCCTAACTCAGAGTAAGCACCTAATAAATGTTAGTCATTATTATAATTGTTGTTGCTATTACTATTATTACTATTATCATATTATAGGAAGATCTGCCTTTGCCTTCTGGGAACTTAAAAACTTAAGAAATTATCATGGTTCTATAAAAACTTCCATATAACTCAAAATGCTTCTCTGGACACTGGCACATCTAGCTCATTATAAAAGGTATGCAGTCAACCTTTGGGCAGTGGTTACTAAACACCCACAAGATATAGAACAGTCTAGCAGTTAAAGAAAGTATGTGCTATTTGCCATGTGGTCCTACCAGGACAGCAGCATGACCTCTGAGACTGAATTCCCATGCATCAGCAGCCCAAGTTGAAGTCTTGTGACCACCCAATGACTTTCCAGAGCTTTTCTGTAAAATCAGCTGACTGCCTTGGCCCTTCTCCCAGCAAGCAGGTGTAAATATCACTACTAACACCACACCACAAAGCACTCCCTTGGCAGGGGGTTTAAGAATTAAATGATCCTTGGAGAATGATATGACCTCTCAATTCCAGAGGTCTAATTATGGTAAAATATTCTGAAAATGTAAAACACTAATCCTGTACTCTCCAAAAGTAATAAAACATAATTTCTTAGGTGGGAAAAAAAAGTCTAATCCTCCCTTTGGAAGGCTAATCACTGATTGCCTTTTAATGATGAATTAATTATCTTGCGTTATCGAACTACAATGACTTTTTTAAAAAAGACAGAGCCACGAAGAATCAGGGAGCAAGGAAGCAAAAGATTGCAATTATTAGCTGGAGGGAGAAGTAAAAAGGGAAAAATATTACTAACAAGTGGGGATTCAGAGATATTAGTCAATATGTATTGAGCTCTAACTATCTGTATTATACCGTTGGGCTACCTGGAAAATCAGATTAGGGTAAAATATGCTTTCTACCTCAAGGAATACAAGCAGTGGCTGGAGGCACAAGACATAAAGAAATGACATGCTAAATAATACCTTGGGATGAGTCATAAAGTAACACATTATCAACTGCCAAGGTAGTAAATTTCTGTGTACCGTAAGCTCAGAGATAACTCGGGTGAAGGAAACTGGCTACGTGGTATAATAAAACAGGAAACATTGGCCCAGAAATGAGGAAAAGGGAAAACAAAGAGAATAAAGACAAAAGGAGAAAGGCCATTCAGACCTGCAAATGTGCAGTTCTATCACTTCTGCCTGGCCACTTTAACTGGTAATCTGATGGTATTTGGAAATTACTATTTACTATGTTAGTAATGAAGAATATCCTGATTTTTTTGGCGCTACATCATAAGTATTTAAAAATAGTGTCCTGGGGGCACCTGGTGGCTCAGTTGGTTAACTGTCCAACTAATGATCTCAGTTCAGATCTTGATCTCAGGGTCATGAGTTCAAGCTCCATGTAGGGCTCCACACTGGGTGTGAAGCCTACTTACTTACTTACTTACTTACTTAATTTATTTATTTATTTATTTATTTATTTATTTATTTATTTATTTATTTTTAACATTTATCTATTATTGAGACACACAGAGAGACAGAGCATGAGCATGGGAAGGGCTGAGACAGGGAGACACAGAATCCAAAGCAGACTCCAGGCCCGGAGCTGTCAGCACAGAGCCTGACGTGGGGCTCGAACCCACAAACTGAGAGATCATGACCTGAGCCTAAGTCAGACGCTTAACCGACTGAGCCACCCAGGTGCCCCTGTGTGAAGACTACTTTAAAAAAATAAAATAAGGGGCACCTGGGTGGCTCAGTTAGTTGAGCATTTGACTCTTGATTTTGAGTCAGGTCATGATCCCAGGGTTGGGCTTCATACTGAGCGTGGAAGCCTACTTAGGATTCTTTCTCTTTCTTCCTCTGTCCCTTCCCCCTGCTCACAAGTTCTCTCAATAAAAATAAAAATAAAAATAAATAAAGAAAAAAAAAGTGTCATAATGTTGGCATTGTGTTAACTGTTAAATCGAGGTGGTAGGTATATGAGAATTCATTGTATTACAAGGAAACACTAAAAAAATAGCATCATTAGAATTTAAAATACACATAAAGACTGACAGGAATTATAACAAACAGTAGCTATGTTAGGATGATGGGTGATTCCCACCCCTCTGTCCTCAAATGGAAATGTTCTGCAATGTGCTCATGTTGATTTTATAATGGAAAAAATAATGTGAAAGTTATTGTATCAACTTAAAAAAAAAAAAACAACAGAGGGGCGCCTGGGTGGCTCAGTCAGTTGAGCATCCGACTTCAGCTCAGGTCACGATCTCACAGTTTGTGAGTTCGAGCCTTGCATCGGGCTCTGTGCTGACAGCTTAGAGCCTGGAGCCTGCTTCAGATTCTGTGTTTCCTTGTATCTCTGCTCCTCCCCCACTTGTGCTCTGTCTTTCTCTGTCTCTCAAAAATAAATAAAATGTAAAAAAAGAAAAAAAAAACTAAAAAAAAAAAAAACACAAAACAGAATAGGTAAAAGGTGCTAGAAAAGCTTTGCAAGAAGTGTCTTCATCATGGAAATACCACAACATATACGTGAAGCAGTGAACAGGAAGGATGTGTCAGGAAAACACCTCTGTCCCTATCATCTCTGTCTGCTTTTTTGAGTTTTAGTCTAGTCTTAGACTAGTTGCTGTTACCTTCAAACATTTTCAAGTTATTTGACAAAAGAAGGTCTTCTACTGGGTGTGGCTCCAGAAGTGATGACAAAATGAGGGTTAAGAATAAGCTTTAAACTCAATTCTGTGTGTGTAAAATGGCACCTACATACCTGGAGGAACAAACAGATTTCTGAAGTTAGCAATTCACAGCTTAGTGGAAGGGTCAAATCCCTTGCTCTTTTCTTATTCTCTCATCCATGCAAACACAAGCTTTAAAAATTACTTTGACCCATGGTGGACAACTCATAGCTGTGAAACATTCTTCTCATAGTAATTCCTAGTTTACGTGAAATTAGACACTGAAACAATTCTTTGAAATTTGCTTCAGTGATTGTTTATATGAGAATAAGAACACTACCAGCATACACGTGACATTTTCCCAGAATTTCTCAACACCCCATACATATGTAAAATTTTGTAGGAGAAAACTTTAAAACTCACTGTAAAGTGTTCAAAATTGGAAAAACACTATTTCCGGCACCACAGCCAACCTAAAAAATTGAAAGAATAAACAAATATCATGAAAAGAAGGTTAAATTTTCTTCACCAATGTTAGATTTTTTTCATTAAAAAAAAACTAGAATAAATTTACTGGATCTCTAGGTGTAGGAGAATTTTCTAAACTCAAAAGCAAAGGAATAAGCCACAAGAATAACACTGATTAATTTAACTATGTGAAATTAATTAAACATTAATTCATTAATTAAACATGTGAAATTTTTATATACCAAAACTCAAACCAAATTAAAAGGTGACCAATGCACTATGAAAAAAAATTGGCAATAAATATGATAAAAGGGTAGAATTCATTAAAAAAACAGTAACAGATAAATTAGCAAAGGAAATAAATAGAACACAAAAGAAATACAACTGTCTTCTAAACATCTGAAGAACTATCTGACCTAGTTAGCAATCAAAGAAATGCAAATTAAAACAAGGTGTAATTTTCATCTGTCAAAAAGGAAAGCACTTAAGTAAGAATATTCTAACCAATGAGAGTGTAATGAAACAGACATATATTGCCATGAATTGGTATTAATACAGCTTCTTAGAAAATTATTTGGCAATATATTTTAAGAGCACTAAATTTATTATTTTATTATTTTTTTAAGTTTATGTATTTATTTTGAAAGAGAGAGAGAGAGAGAGAGAATGAATTACAAGCAGTCTCCACGCTGTCAGCACAGAGCCAGATGCAGGGCTCGATCCCACAAACCATGAGATCATGACCTGAAATCAGGAGTCGAATTCTCAAATGACTGAGACACCCAGGTACCACTAAGAGCATTACATTTTTAAAATAAATTACGAATTAGTAAATCTGACCCAAGATAATAAAAGAAATACAGAAAAGTCTATACCCAAAGATATTTTCTGTAGAAAACTGAAAACAATTTAAATGCTCAGTACTGTAAAAACAGATAAGCAGAATTAAAGTACTCCACATAATAAAATATTTTGCAGCCACAAAAATGTTTATAGAGAATTTTTAAGATAGAAAAAACTGCTTATGATATAATGTTAAATAGAAAAAAACCAAAACCTCAAAATACAGGTACAGTATAGCTAAACTATATAAAATAGTATAAATGAAAAAAAAAAAAAGTTAGTAAAATGTGAAGAGTGGTTAAATCCCTTGTATAGATACCTTTATAACCCAAAGGAGGAGATTTACTTTTAAAAACAGAAAGTCAAGGGGCACCTGGTGGCTCAGTTGGTTAAGCGTCCAACTTCGGCTCAGGTCATTCTCTCACAGTCCTTGAGTTCGAGCCCCATTTTGGGCTCTGTGCTGACAGCTCGGAGCCTGGACTCTGCTTCAGATTCTGTGTCTCCCTCTCTTTCTGCCCCTCCCCTGCTTGTGCTCTTGCTCTCACTCTCTCTCAAAAAGAAATAAATACATTTAAAAAAAAAAAAAAAAGGAAGAAAGAAAGTCAAGGTCTACACTGGATTATAGCTAATTATATCTCACTTATTTCTATTTCACTTAAAAAGGGGTAATAACAGAAAGAGACAGAAATTAAGGCCAAAACTTTACTGGTATTTAAAACTGCCTTCAAATTAGAAATGAAAACAAATTAAAAAAAAAAATTAAAATCACAAACTTAGAGCCTGATTATACATGTGAGTCCCTTCAATATTTTTTATGCACAAAGGCATACTGAACCCTTTTCTAGTTAGATTTGATCATTATTCACCCTAAAAAATCTGGATCATTAATAAAGTAATATGCAATATACATTTTAAAATTATTTGCCACCTCCCATCTTTGCCCCTGCAGGACAGTACCTCAAGGATTCTGAAAGTGGCACTGCTACCAGGAAACAATTCGGTCTTCAGAGGTCCTTCGCTGTGTTCTTCAGAGTCTAGGTTGGAAAAATGAGATCTTGCTCTGCTTGGACCATCTGATGAACCACACCTTTTCATACCAAGATTTTTTTCCTCAGGCATAATAGGGCAGTGCATTCTTGAGAAACAATTTGCAGCACCAGTTTTCACATTATCCCATGATGATTCTTGTGTCTTCTCTTCAGTTTTTTGATCAACTGGAATAATTTCAGGAAATTCCCTCAACAGCCAATTACGATCCTTGAAAAACTTATTCTTATGAACCTTATAAAATGTATCCCAATATTGACTAGCTTCATTCTCATACTTAACTAAAATAAAGAGAAAAAAAAAGATTTATTTTACTATAAATGATGTTTACTATTACTTACTACTTTAATAACTAAATATATTTAATAATTAAATACTGTTGAATATATTACATACATTTATAACAATTACATTTACTACTGAATAACTTTAATATTATAATTTTTATTTATCTGATTTTTTTTTGGCCTCTTACAGGTTAAAACTACAGAGTATTATTTTTCTCAAAATGTATCAGTGTATGGGGTATTTAGTTCTATCCCCTACAAATCTGCTTGTGTCTTAATAGTTTGGCCGATACATTTTTGTGAGGAATATAATCATTGCAAACTACTTTTTATAGTTTAAATCTTGAATTTATTTTTATTTATTTTTTTAAGGAAGATAGATTTAAAAAAGTTTTTTAATGTTTATTTTTGTAAGAGAGAGCGCATGTGTGCACACAGGCACAAAGGGAGGAGGGGCAGAGAGAGGGGGAGACAGAGGATCTCAGGAAGGCTCTACATTGACAGCACAGAGCCTGATGAGGGGCTTGAACTCATGAATCAAGAGATCATGATCTGAGCCAAAGTTGGAGGCTTAACCAACTGAGCCACCCAGGCGCCCATAGATTTTTTTTAAAGTTTATTTATTTCTTTTGAGAGAGAGAGAGAGAGAGCACACACACAAGCAGAGAAGGGGGAGAGAGAAAGAATCCCAAGCAACCTCTGTGCTGTCAGTGTGGAGCCCAATGGGGGGCTTGAACCCACAAACCATGAGATCATGATCTGAGCTGAAATCAAGAGTCAGATACCAAATGAGCCACTCATTTAGGCACCCCTAAATCTTGGATTCTTAATACTCACATTTTTACCAATAACTTGTAGGACTCTTAGAGAAAGGACACCATTTTTTATGTCTCTGTATATGCAGTTTCAACACAGTGAATATCTTGGTAATCAGACAGGAAATTGCAGAATTATAAATTACACAATCTTAGAGCCAGAATGGCCCATTGAAATAATCTACTCCCAACTCCCTTGTTTTGTGTTTGAACAGAAGATAGCACAGATATGAACCTACTTGTTCTAGGCCCCAGAGCCCAGTCACAGCAGAGCTAGGACCACCTATCTTAACCCCTGGAGCTAAGAGCCATCCCATTCTCCCCCTACCTCCAGAGGAATCTCTTCCTATTGACATCTCCTACTATGAAACCTTAAAGAGATATGCCTTTTTAAAGGAAATTTGCGTTTCATGATGTTATCCCTTGGATTTCCCTCTGTCCAGTGTCAGCATTAGTTCAACCATCTCAGAACTTCAGACAATTCTTAGCTTTCTGCCTCTTTTTTTTCTTAGCCTTATTTATTTATTTTTTGAGAGAGACAGAGTGAGCGGGGGAAGGACAGAGAGAGAGAGGGAGTGAAAGAATGTCAAGCAGGCTCCATGCTGTGGAGAGTCTGTGTGAACATGCACTGCAGAGTCTGATGTGGGGCTCAAACCCACAAACTATGAGATCACGACCTCAGCGGAAACCAAGAGTCGGACGCTTGACCAACTGAGCCACCCAGGTGCCCCAGCTTTCTGCCTCTTTTTATTTGTACCTTAAATTAATAAAATAATTCACTCACTCCTTCACTCAACAAACATTTCTTGGACACTGTTATGCATGTACCAGGCCTAATCCCTGGGTTAAGAATTATTCTCACCTGGGGCACCTGGGTGGCTCAGTCGGTTAAGTGTCCAACTTCGGCTCAGGTCATGATCTCATGGCTTGTGGGTTCTAGCCCCACATTGGGCTCTGTGCTGACAGCTCAGAGACTGGAGACTGCTTTAGAGTCTGTGCCTCCCTCTCCCTCTGCCCCTCCCCTGTTCATGCTTTCTCTCAAAAATAAAATAAACATTAAAAAAAAAGAATTATTCTCACCCAATATAGACACATGACCTTTTTATTTTATTTTATTTTATTTTTTTATTTATTAAAAAAAATTTGTTTTAATGTTTATTTTTGACAGAGAGAGAGACAGAGCATGAGCGGGGGAGGGGCAGAGAGAGAGAGGGAGACACAGAATCTGAAGCAGGCTCCAGGCTCCCAAGTTGTCAGCACAAAGCCTGATGCAGGGCTGGAACTCACAGACCACGAGATCACGACCTGAGCCAAAGTTGGTTGCTCAACCGACTGAGCCACGTAGGTGCCCCGACACATGACCTTTTTAAAGTGCTTTCAAAGAATAAAAAAGATCTTCTATTGATATAATTTCCAAGATCTAATGTTGGGCAAAAAAGCAAAGTGTAGCACAGTGTGTATACGATACAATCATTTGTTAGGAAAAATGAAGATAAAGAACACGTGTGTGCATACACAGAAACATAATGCATACCCACACACACATATTTGCTTGTATACGTACAGAATACCTCTGGAAGGATAATCATATAACTAGTAATACTGGTTGCCTCTAGAAAGGGGAACTGGGTTGGCTGGGGCCAGGAATAGAAAAAGAATTTTCATTTGGGGGTGCCTGGGGAGGCTGAGTCAGTTAAGTGTCCAACTTCAGCTCAGGTCACGATCTCATGGTTCGGTTAGTGAGTTCAAGCCCTGCACTGGGCTTTCTGCTGTCAGCATAGAGCCTGCTTTGGATCCTAAAGCCTGCATCAGATCGTCTGTCCCCCTTGCTCTCTGCCCCTCCCCACTTGTGCTCTCTCAATATCTCTCTCAAAATAAATAAATAAACAAACAAACAAAGGCTAGGAAAGAAGAAATTAAAAAGAAAGAATTTTCATTTGAATTTTGATCTGTATGAAATTACTATCCCCTAAATAAAATTACAAATAAAAATAATGGAATCATTTCTTTCATAATTGTAAAGAAGCCCCAACCCTCAGAACAAGCAGTTGCCAGCAGTTGCCAGTTCATCTTTGTTGTAGAACCCTGTCCTGAAGTCTTTATAGTTTTCCTTTTCTTTCCATTTTTATCTTTATGGCCTTGTACATGGATCTCCACCCATCTGGCCACAAGACTTCCTTCCCATCAAGGCTGAATTGTATCTGGCAGCAGGACTGCTATAAAGACAGAAACTCCCATCTGTATTTAAGGTCTGAGAAATGAAAGTAGATCTCTGTAACAAAAGAATTATATGATGCTGAAGTCCAAAACATGTTCACATCTGCACTAATGGAAGGAAGCCCATTTGTGGTTAATCTGAAAATTTTATATATTATCTTTAAAATAGTTCTATCTCTACTTTTAAGAACTGGAGTGTGCCTGGTATACTGTGTGAGGAAATAAAACAACATTCTGAAAATCAGATTCAGGAGGAATTAGGAAACTATCAAATTTCCCCAGGGTTTTCTCACACCTCCCCTGTTCCTTTTTCCTTAAAAACTCTCTTTGTAACTCACTCTGTGCTGGTAAAAAATGTTTCAGTTTAATAAAAAGCAACCACCTAAGAAGACCTACATTTAGTAAAATCTCTAGTATCTGAGTTTTCATTGCCAAGCTACTTGTGAAGTGAGTTTGAACCTAACTATCAGTAACTAGAATGTAACACTACATCTCAATTAATCTGTGGAAATATTCCCCTCGGAATTAATTGGGAGGAAGGAGGTAAATAGCAGGACAGCAGCTTGGAAGAAAAAATGTTCATAGTAGTGCTATTTAAAATAGGGAGAAGGGGGCAGCTCCTGGGTGGCTCAATTGGTTGAGTGTCTGACTCTTGATTTTGGCTCAGGTCATCATCTCATGGTTCATGGGTTTGAGCCCCAAGTTGGGCTCTATGCTCTCAGCATGGAGTTTGCTTAGGGTTCTCTCTCTCTCCCTCTCTCTGCCCCTCCCATTTGTACTCTCTCTCTCTCTCTCTCTCTCAAATATAAATAATTTTAAAAAAACATTAATATTTATTATATACTCATTTATAATAATCAGATGAATATTTAGAGTGATGGCAACAATTTAATGATTATTAAGTAGTTCTTTCTTTTTGTAAAGTTTTATCTATATCATATACACAAAACAAGAATTTTAGATGAATTCTTCATTCAACTTGCCGACAGTTTCCTCATTTGATGAGGGGTTGAATTAGTGTTTCTCTATGTTCAAGGTCTAAAAGTCTATGTACTTTTCTTATTAAACCCCATGAATTTATGGAGAACATTAAACATTGTCAGTTCTACAAACTACAAAACCTTGGGTCAGATTGCTGTCTTAAATATGAACTTGTACTACTACTGTTTTAATTTCTACAGTTTATAAAGATGAATCTTCAGTAAGGTGACTGGAATCTGGTTCATTGCAAATACATCAAGCATCTAAATTCAACCCTAGATTATGCAATCTTTAAAAAGGATATGATTACTATGAGAAGACTACAGTCAAGGTCTGCTAATACATACACTTCCAAGCCTTTTTCAAGTATTTCCCACTATTCGGGAATTAAGAGAAAAAAACATAAATCATTATATCATTAACAGCAATAACACATACTGAGTGTTTGTTATGTGCTAGGCACTATGTCAAATGCTTTATTTGGATTTTTTCCCATTTTAATCCTAATGATACCAATCAGACATATTATTACTCCAATCTACAGACAAAGAAATTCAAGGTCAGAGGGGATAAAAAATTTTCCAAGGTCAT
The DNA here is from genome assembly GCF_024362965.1 of Panthera pardus. Lineage (NCBI taxonomy): Eukaryota > Metazoa > Chordata > Mammalia > Carnivora > Felidae > Panthera > Panthera pardus. Next base: position 61,401,547 of record NW_026526655.1, on the reverse strand, counting down.
CCAGCTAGAGCCAGGATCTGGACCAAGTCTACTGGACTTTTTTTTTTAATATTTATTTATGAGAGAGAGAGAGTGTGTGAGCACAAGTGCACACAAGCACGCATGAGTGGGGAAGGGGCAGAGAGAGAGAGGGACAGAGGATCTGAGTTGGGATCTGTACTGACAGCAGACAGTGCAATGCGGGGCTCAAACTTATGAACCGTGAAATCATGACCTGAGCTGAAGTCAGACGCTTAACCAACTGAGCCACCCAGGCACCCCCCAAGTCTATTGGACTTTAAAGCTCATGCTCTGGGGTATCTGACTGGCTCAGTCAGAAGAGCATATGACTCTTGATCTTGGTGTTGTGAGTTTGAGCCCCACTTTGGGTGTAGGGATTACTAAAAAATATAAATTTAAAAAAGAATAAATAAATGAAGCTCATGCTCTTAACCACTATACTATATTGCCTTCCTAACACAAAATCAGAAAATTTTTAACGTTTATTTATTTTGAGAGAGAGAGAGAGAGAGAGAGAGAGAGAGAGAGAGAGAGAACACCAGCAGGGGAGGGGCAGAGTGAGAGGGAGAGAGAGAATCCCAAGTGGGCTCTGCATTGTCAACACAGAGCCCAACCCGGAGCTCCATCTTAAGAATCCTGAGATCATGACTTGAGCCGAAAATCAAGAGTTGGATGCTTAAATCAACTGAACCACCCAAGCATCACAACACAAAATCAGTAACAACCCCTCCAAAATATCTCTGAAAATAACCTGTTTTTCTGATTTTGTACTTTCCTCTCATTATAAAGCATCCAATTGAAATTAAAACTTCAGTATGACATAATCAGTATAAATTGTAAAAATGCTGATTGGAGTGAACCTTCATAAAAACAGACAAAAAAATACAGAATTAAACACCATTTGATTTATATAAAATATAAACTATGCAAAATTATATGATGAAATTATGATGAGCAATGGAAACATAAAATGTTCTATGAGAATAGGTGAGTTTGTGGGATAGAAACAAAACAGAAACAGCACCCAGCATGGGCTGGGGTAAAGGCTAATGGGCTGGAACTTTCTTGTTCTTTGTTTTTTAAAGTTGTGCTTTCAGCAGTATCTCAATCAAGGCTGGCAATTCATAGTTCCCAGTTATGTGTGATGGCTTCTGAGACCCCACCAGAAGCTCATTCACACTCACAGATCTGGTTAGCAGCACGGTAAACACCTTCGGCATACGATTTAATTTCCTGAACATTAAAGGTCTCTGATAACAGGGAAGTGGAAGAGCTATTTTTCCTGACCATGAGTGAAAAATTTAGTTTCAACCTCCTATTAACTCATCTCAAGTTCAGGCCAATAATGATAAATATAGTGTGGAGAATCTGCCCTTTCTTAATCTTGTCCAAAATACATACATAATGTATGACCCTGAGATCAAGAGTCGCATGCTCTCCTGACTAAACCAGCCAGATGCCCCAACCAACTGATTTTTTTTTTTTTTTTTTTTTTTTTTACCAACTGATTTTCTAAAGAGGTATATTAATGATCAGTTTTTCTTGGAGAAGCAGTTTTTCCTTTCATATTCCTAGGCTGTGGACTCAGAGTTAATTGCTCAGTGCCAATGGCAGTAAAAGGGATGTAGTGATGTGCTTAACCACAGACAGATGAAGCAAATTCTCAATTATTCATTTATTAAATTTAATACTGCTGAGGGGAAGAAGGAATATGACATACTAACTATACTTAAATATTCAGAACTCACTCTGAATCACACTGAATATCACAACTAAGAAACTGAATTAAACCACTTATGTATATGACATATGAGATATGATTAGTATGAATTATGAAAATTTATCCTGTTACAGTGAAACAAAAGGCAATTTAGAATTATTTTTGCACATCATTTACACAAACACCTGAGCTCTCAAAGTTAGAAATTTCCATATATCACTGATAAAGTTCATTCTCTAATTAAGAAAAAACTCTTACGAAAAGTATATATATATATATATACATATATATATGTATACACACACACACACACACACACACACATATATTTAAAGATTTTATTTTTTATTTTTTTGAGAGACAGAGCATGCAGATGGGGGAGAGAAGCAGAGGGAGAGACAGAGAATCTTAAGCAGGCTCCATGCTCATGTGGAGCTCATGTGGATCCCACAACCCTGAGATCATGACCTGAACCACAATCAAGAGTCAGAAGCTCAACTGACTAAGCCACCCAGATGCCCCAAGATTTTATGTTTAGGTAATCTCTACACCCAAAGGGGGGTTCAAACTTACAACCCTGAGATCAGGAGTTGCATGATCTACTGACTGAGCCAGCCAGGCGCCCCATGAAAAGTGTATTTCTAAGAGCACAGCATGAACTTTTAAACAAACAAAGCTGACTTAAAAATAAGTACCCTATGGGCACCTGGGTGGCTCAGTCGGTAAAGCATCTGACTTCAGCTCAGGTCATGATCTCACAGTCTGTGAGTTCAAGCCCCACATCGGGCTCTGTGCTGACAGCTCAGAGCCTGGAGCCTGCTTTGGATTCTATGTCTCCTTCTTTCTCTGCCCTTCCCCAGCTGGCGCCCTCTCTCTCTCTCTCTCTCAACTATAAATAGACATTTAAAAAAAAAAGTACCCTAAATTTATCAGCACACGAAACTTTTAGCTACTCTTTTTTTTCACACAGGACACTTTCAAGTGGTAAAGGTATTCACAAGTGATAAAGTTATTCTTTTACTATTTTGCTTAACATAGATAACTCACCCTAGATAGGTAGTTATTTGAAAGTATATTTTAAAGTAAAAATAGCAGCTGCTTTCGTTATTAAGTTTTAAAAGCCCATTACATTTGCTAAATGATCAGCTAAGATATAACACACTGGAGATGTTTTTAGGAAATTATAAAATATAAACATGTTAACTCAAAAACTGCCAAATGTGTTTTTCTTATTTCTCTGAATTAATCTGCTTTTAAAAGAAATATGAACTATTGTAATATTTAAAATAAATTACCAAAAGGAAACGTGGAATTAAAACTATTAATCTGGGCACCTAAGTGGAAGAAATATTGCTAATGAGAGCTTGGAGGTTATACACTTTAATCACAGACATGAAATGTCAACCATCTCTCAGCAAAAAACTACACTATTTGTGATGCTTAAGTTCCTATTTTCAGAACTGTGAGGGTGTTTCCTGACTTCAGTTCTCACAATATCTGAGACAATAGGTGAGAAATGAGAAATGGGAGTGACAGGAGGGAGTGACACACACAAGACCAAAAGAAGTGTGCTAGAGAGTAGGTCAGCATGGCAGAACAACCAGTATTTCCTCCCAGGGACATTAAAATAAGTGAGATAAGATCAATAAATAGTCCTTATGCTATATAATGATCTGCCAATGGAATCCTCTGTGATGGGAGAAAACAGGCTCTTTCAGAGACTTAGGGCTCTCCTGGAAAAGGAGGGATGGTGGTTAACAGAAGCACCAGAATAAGAACCGGGTCAGAGCCTCCTTTGGGTTTTTACAAAGTTTACGAGCAGAGCTTTTAAATGGATCCATTCACCTTGACCTGTATTCATCAGAGACGCTAGATATCAAATTAGAAGCTTCCCCCCGGACTTCCGCAGGCTAGCAGGACCTGGCAGAGACCTGGCTGATTCCTGGCAGAGACTGGCTGGGTGGCTGAGAAGGTATTTAGTCTCACTGTAATGTCTTGTCACTGAACATAGCTCCTCAGAACAGAAGTTCTCTTTCTTTGCCATCCCCACAGCAGCCTCAATTGCTGCTCTAGGCAATCTTACTTAAATGGCATAAATGGCCACTCTCCCTGTGTGGTCCCCTCCTTGTGGCAATTCCCTGACATGTATGCAGTCCACCGCACCATGTTCTATTCCAGGGTGGGGAAACCTCAATCACTTTGAGTCATTTTATTTCATTTTACTTTTATTACTTAAAACAAAATTTTAAGTTTATTTATTTTGAGAGAGACAGAGACAGCACGAGTGGGGGAGGGGCAGAGAGAGAGAGGGAGAGAGAGAAACCCAAGCAGGCTCTGTGATGTCAGCATGGAGCCCAGCACGGGGTTTGAACCCATGAACTATGAGATCATGACCTGAGCCGAAATCAAGAGTCAGAGGCTTAACCGAACGAGCTCCCCAGGCTCCCCATTTTGAGTCATTTTAAAATGGAGTCTTTAGTTCTGGGTCTCCACAGCAGCCAGAAAACTTGCTCAGAAAGAGACTGTATGCGCTAATAAGCAAACCAAATGCTTCAAAGCAGTATCATCAGTCCTCTCCAGCCTGCTTTTCCTGCTTCTGTAGAGAGAGGCCAGTCACCACCTTTCTATTTCAGTCACACTATGGTTCTGTGGGAACTGTCATTTTCCTTTACTGCGGTTTCCAAGCCCTAAAATAACCTTCTCATTAGCTTCACTCAAGTTCATTGTTAACGTAAATAGGCCAAAATAGGCAGCCTCAGTACAGAGCACTTTAAGGGAACATTATCAGCACTGCTCATCTATTTATGTCCTAAACAAATATTCAAGAGAGCATGAAAAAAATTCTTGGTTTTTCATATCAGGAAATATACTGTAGATAATTTTTAACTTCCTGGAAACGAATTAAGATGACTGATAACTTTTAATTCTGTTTAGGCTTGACTCTCTCTGTCACATCCAGGTGGCCACTAGCAGAAGCTTGAGTAATGTGGAAAATATGTCTGTGCAGCTGCTGGCAAAGAAGCAAAATTATACTTCCTCAGAAACAGTGTGACAGAGTTCCTGCAAAGGAATGCAATGTTGGCTGATTTGTAAGCAGAACTGCCACTGGTATGCACCCTCAAATCCAGCCCCAACACTCCCTGGCTACATCCCACTCTGGGACTGCATGGCTGGAGCTCATAAAAATAGAATGGTTCCATCGTGGATCAGGTGCTCTTCTATCCTGCCCACCCTCCAGGACATATTCATGCTTAAGATAAGGAAGGAGAACTAGCTCTAAGGAGTACCAAACAGTGCCAGAGGATAAAGTAAGTCATTAATGGTGGCAGAGAATAAGATACGGAAGAAATGCCCCCTTCACTGGTTAAAAGCTGTCTCATTAGCTCAGTTTTCAAACCTTAGCTACAATTGTATACTAAAGTCACTAGAATAATAGTTGACTACTGGTGAGATTAGTGATTTTCACTATGTTTGGCTTGCACAGAGGAATTAAAACATCTTTCCCTGGGGGGTTTCAGAACATAGGATTGATCTGGAAACCAAATTCTATCTCAGGAGTTGGCAAACTTTTCTGTAAAGGGTCGGACAGTAAGTAGTCTTTGTGGGCTATGTACAGTCTCTATTACAACTATTCAACTCTGTATATATAGCTCAAAAGCAGCCATAGACAATATGTAAATAAATGATTATGTCTGTGTTCCAATAAAACTTTATTTATAAAAACCGGCAGTAGACTGGATTTGCCCCTGGCCATAGTCTGCTGACACTTGCTCCATCTATCAGGTACTCTGATACTGCTACAAGAATGATTGAGAAATCATCATGACCAAAACCAAGCTGTTCTGGCAAAATTAATCTAGGGTATTAGAAGCCAGAATAGTGGTTGCTCTTTGTGGAGTCGGAGGGGTTGGAAAAGTATTGTTATTCGTTCAGAAAATGAGGAGGTTTTGGGGTTAATGGTAATAATCTGTTTCTTGACGTGGATATTGGGGAAATTCAATGAGCTTTGGGACAATTCATTTAAGAGTTGTGAAAATTTCTCTATGTATTTGGTACTTCAAACAACTTTTTTTTTTTTTAAAGAAAGAACGAACCTGTTTTAAAGGAGAAATCACTTTAGGAAAAACAAGGTAGAAAGTCTTCTCGAGAGTACATGGGTTGGTCAAAGTGTATATGGGTTGGTCAAATTGTATATGGGTTCCTAGCTATGAAGTGAGAATGACACAGACCAAGTTTTTTCTAGTGTGCTTTAAAAAAAATGTGGTAAAAGACACATCACATAAAATTTATCATCTTAACAATTTTTTAGTGTACAGTCCAGTAGTGTTAAGTATATTCACTTTGTTGTGAACACAGAGGTCCAGAAATTTTTTATCTTGCAAATCTGAAACTCTGTATGTTTTAAAACAACAACTCTGTGTTTCCTCCTCCCCCCAGCCCCTGGTAGCCACCATTCTACTTTTTGTTTCTATGAATTTGACTACTTAAGGTATCTCATATAAGTGGAATTATATAGTATTTGCCTTTTTTGTGACTGACTTATTTCACTTAGCATAATATTCTCAAGGTTCATCCATGTTGTAGCATGTGATAGGATTTTCTTCCTTTCCGAGGCTGAGTAATATCCTCTTGTGTGTATACCACATTTTGTTTATCCATTTATCCGTCGAGGGACATGTGGATTGCTTCTACCATTTGCCTATTGTGACTAGTGTTGCTATGAACATGGATGTGTGAATATACCTTCAAAACCCTGTTTTTAATTTTTGGCTATATATCTAGAGGTGGGATTGCTAGGTCATATGGTACTTCCATTTTTAACTTTCTAAAGAACTTCTATACTGTTTTCCATAGAGGCGGCACCATTTTACAATTTCACCAATTCCACAGTGCATAAGGGTTCCATTTCTCCACATCCTTACCAATGCTTGTTATTTTCTGTTTTTGTAATAGTAGCACTAGCCAATTTTTTTAGAAGCCAGATTCGAAGGTTGGCAAGGTCTTACCTCAATTAAACTCTGAATATCAAAAGGCCTCCAAGAAAAGTACCTTGATGTTTAGCCTAAAAGGTCACAACATTTTAATACAACTTTACCTTTTTTGCTCAAAGTTTCTGAATTTATTAAATATTCCTGGCCAGTAAAATGCACAACAGCATACTAAAAGATGCATAGTGAGGCACCTGGGTAGCAAAGTCAGTTAAGCATCTGGCTCTTGATTTTGGCTCAGGTCATGATCTTACGGTTCATGAGATCAAGCCCTGGGTCTGGCTCTGCACCGACAGCATGGAGCCTGCTTGGGATTCTCTCTCTCCCTCTCTCTCTGCCCCTCCCTAGCTTGTGAGCTCTGTCTCTCTCTCAAAATAAATAAATAAACAACAAAAACAACTAACTAAATAAATAAAAGATGCATAGCAAGAGGGAAATTTCAAAATTTCCTTGTGTGTATCTCTCAGAAAAATGTAATACTATGATTACCAAAAAAGCAAGTAAAGAGTCAATACATGATTTATTTCACTGACTTTGTCCCACTACACTAGAATAATGGAATTCTCCCAAATGGAACAAGTGGATTGGCGTAGGTAAAAGCTAAGAACTCTCCAAAGTAATGACACAGGAGGAAAACAGACTAACATGTGAACAGAATCAGCGGAAGGTCAAAGAGAAAAACCAGGCTCCAGAAGCTACTACATGTAGTTGCCGACCTTGTTCTTCCAGAAGGACTCGCACAGCTGAGTTTTCCTCTACTCTTTTTCTGGCTGCTGCTTCTTCTTCTTTTGACCACTGCATGTGATCCCTACCAAAAAATGAAAAGATTGTAAAACCTGCTTTATAATTGAAATCAGAAAAAGAGTGACAAAGGATACATCTTTCATTCTAGCAGAGTCAAAGACAAATGATACAAACTAATTCTGTGTTGAATGAATAAATTTTGTGTCAGATGTTTCTTCTGATAGTGCTGGTACAATCCTGGAACTCCTATAGCTCTTCTGTTTAAATCTGGCTGTGTTGCAAGCCCCAGCCACCTTTTGGAAATGACTGCGAAGTAATGTCCCAGGAGCCCTATGGTGCATGATTATTTGAGTACTAGTATGGTTTACTCTATTTTACTCTAAGGCTAAATTTATTTGCCCTTTTGTTTATGAATATGGCATTCTTTAACAGTTTTAAGATCTCTTTTATAATAATTGTATTCTAATACTTCACTGTCAAAGAGATATAAGTTTTAAAATATTTTGCAGTTACCTTCAGTCTTTTAAGTAATTTTATATTTTTCTTATTAGTTGCCTTAATTTCTGTAAATGGATTCTTTTACATTTAAATGATAGAATAATTCACATAGTATATGAAGGTCAGCTTTTCAAGATCTTGCGCTTTCTATAAGTATTTTCAGTTTCAGAATTTATACTTCCTATATGAGAAGATATTTTCCACTGCTAAAATGTTTTCATGGAATAGAAGCAACATCTTTATACACAAAAGGTGAGTTTTTTGGTTTTTTTTGTTTGTTTTTTTTGTTTTTGTTTTTTTGTTTGGTTTTTACAAAGTTTGCAATGCCTTTTTCGCAATTGGTAAGACTATGAATGAGTGATGTCATTTTCAGGAATAAACTGTTTTTCTAAACAACAAAGAAACTACATATCTAAAATTCAAGTTCCATGTAGCTTATTGATAATTGTTAGAAAAATTAACATTAATATCATATGATATTTGTAGCTACCTCATTGATTATAAAGGGGCAAAATATCAACATTTTGACATGCATCATAATGGTGGCTGATAAACATTAACTGAGCACTTAGCCTGGTCATAATTATTATACTGATAAGCTACTATTATTTATTATGTGCTAAGCATTGTGCTAGTAAGCACATTACATACATATATGTCTTTTTTTTTTCAACGTTTTTTTTTTTTTTTTTTTTTTTTTTTTATTTATTTTTGGGACAGAGAGAGACAGAGCATGAACGGGGGAGGGGCAGAGAGAGAGGGAGACACAGAATCGGAAACAGGCTCCAGGCTCCGAGCCATCAGCCCAGAGCCTGACGCGGGGCTCGAACTCACGGACCGCGAGATCGTGACCTGGCTGAAGTCGGACGCTCAACCGACTGCGCCATCCAGGCGCCCCCATATATGTCTTACTTAATTCTTTCAAAAACCCTATGAGGGGGTTATAATCATGCTCATTTCTCATAAGAGGAAAGAGAAATTTAGTAACTTAATCAAGGTAAGATAGCCATTAAGTGACAGAACCAGAATTCAAATCCAAGTCCATCCTCTTGGCAAGTAAGTAGTCTATTAATGTCTACCAAGACAGTGGGGGATACTGAGAGATTTAAGACTTATCTTTGGCCATAATGGGGTTTATATTCTCCTGAAGCAGGCAGATTAACAGAAGTAAATGAGAATACAAGGTAGTCTACTTGGTTAGCATCTATTGTATGCAAATATAGCCAATTAATGCTAGCTGGGGCAAATAGGAAGGCTTGAGAGGGAGGGGAGTTTGGGCCCAGGTTAGAGGGAAAGGAGGTGGGGCAATTATTCATGTCATTATGAAGCTAGGAATATGGACAGTATATACAGGAAACAATAAAAAAATCCATTTTGATTGGTTCTCTTGGGTAACGGCAGATGAAGTTGGCAGCTGGGTCATGGTCAGATTTCAGAGGATCTTAAGTGTGAACAGTTTAGTAGTGTACAAGAGAAAATGATGTGGGGAGGTGGAAGGGAGACCAGTGAGAAGTCTGTTCAGTGGTCTAGGAATAAGTCCCGGGACTAAGGCGGTGGCAACAAACAGAAAGGCAGAGCAGAGGGAGAGACACCGACAAAACCTGTAGCTGTGACCTAGAGGTTAACTAGCTGCAGGGAGGAGAAGAACAACAGAGTCAAGAATGATTCTAAGGTCTCAAAACTGAATATTAATCAAGTAGGGGTAACCAAGACAGAATAAGGAGTTACTTGGGGTGGAATGATAAGCTTGGTCCTATTTTAAGTCATGTTTATGCAATCAGATATGAGAAGGTATATTCCAGTGACCTGGCTATAAATACACCACTGGAAGGTGAGAAACTGCTTTCCTTTAAGCAGGATCAAAACTGGTATACTGAAATTCTCAAGAAAAGTAAATGATAATGCAAAAAAAATCAGAGTTCCAAAGATGAAAATTTAACCACTGTCGTTTCAAATAAAACCCAGTCATTCACAGCCCAAATAATCATTCAGCAGCTTTGTTCACTTGCTTCAATGAATGAAATTAGAACAGATTTTTGTTTTGACTTAACTTATGTGAGCAATCACATACATAACTTGGAACTGGCAATTATACTTTATATTCTGTATATATAAATCCATATAGAGCATTATTAAATGATAGTTATGATATTAAAGGCAACAGGTCATTTATTGAAAAAATAGGATTACTAAGGCTGGGTACAAGCTTCTCATCTATGAATTTCTACAGCATGTAAGAAAGAAAATAGAACAATCCATTTCCCTGTAACAAAAATCAAGCTCTGAGACAATGAGAGTCTTTAGTTTTAGCTTTAAGCATTTGTTTTAAACTGTTAGTTTAACTTGCTTCTTCCTGAGTATTTAATAGATTTAGTTATTTCTTAAATTGCTCTAACTTCCTTACACTGTTCTTTATGTTGCTTCATTTTCTTAACTGCTAAGTGAGGGGAATATTATACCCTAAGCCCCGGCAGAACAGATTTTCCACTGTACAGTTACCAAATCCCCACAGAAACCTATAAGATATTTCTACTGTATTTATGAGAACTTCCTCCAGACCTGCTGCTTTATGGCATTTCTTTATATTAGAAGAGTCTGATTCACATATACTAAAACCCAACAGATGGCAATAAGAATCATTCAGGTTTGTAAGTAATAAATACAATTACAATAGAATTTAAGCATAGAGACAAATAACAAACAAGCTGAAAATAGTCAGGTATTACAACCACCATCATTAACAACAAAGGAAAAAAGTGTTCCATACTGTTTGACCTATGAATTGCGCTTCTGGGAATTTATTGTAATAAAGTAACTCAAAAGAACAGAGAAATACCTATAAAATGATATTCACTAGAATACCAAATATAATACCAAAAAATTGGAAATAATCTCAGTGATAGGGTAATGAAAAAAAAATATGGTAACTTAAAGGAATATTATGCAGATATTTAAAATTATAAATATAAAGTTTGCATAGCAACATGGAAAAGTATTTATGACACATGAGGTTAAAACAGCAGATCCCAAAATTGTATATGTATTATAATCAGAACTAAATAAAATTATAAAGATATTGGATGAATAAAAATAATTGTGTTCAAATAAGAGAACTGAGATTACTGTTTTAAAATTTCCTTGGGGCGCCTGGATGGCTCAGTTGGTTAAGCGTCCAACTACTGATAGTGGCTCAGGTCACGATCTTGCCCCACGTCAGGCTCTGCACTGACAGTGCAGAACCTGCTTGAGATTCATCTCCCTCTTTCTTTGCCCTGCTTGTGTGCTCTCCCTCTCTCTGTGTCTCTCTCCCAAAAATAAACAAACTTAAAAAAAAAGGGAGAGAGAGATTTAAGCAGAAAATACAAAATACACTTAACATTTTTCCTGGAAAGTTGAATTTGAGAAAAAGAAATCTCAAAAATAGGGGCACCTGGGTGGCTCAGTTGGTTGGGCATCTGACTTTGGCTCAGGTCATGATCTCATGGGTTTGTGAGTTCAAGCCCCGCGTGGGGCTCTGTGCGGATAGAGCCTGCTTTGGATTCTGTGTCTCCCTCTCTCTCTGCCCCTCCCCACTCATGCACTGTCTCTCTCTCCTTCAGCTATAAATAAACATTAAAAATATTAAAAAAAAGAAATATCAAAAATAAAAGAATGTTTGAGTAATAAATTTTTACAATATGGCTGGTAGAATTTGTCTTATAATTTTGTAGTAGTCATAAGTCTTATGACCTCAGTTCATGAATGTGCATATGTCCATACTTCTTATTCCTTCTATATGTAAAGTGGAATCAAATGATGATTCCTTGCTTCAGCTTTAAGTTGATTGCAGTTAACAGTCTAAATAATTGTGTATTTGGTTTGGAAAAGTTAAACACAGACACACACACACACACATACACAGACCTCAATAATTTAGCTTGGGTACTAACATTTTTGGGGATCCTGCCTATTGAAAATTCTGCTGAATGTGGTGCCACTATTATAATTTTTAATAATCAGATATAAACTAAAGTACCCAGTATAAGCTATATGAATAGAATGCTTTTCTGTCTTTGTTACTTGTTGGTATATAAAAGCCTCATCATAGAACAAAATTTAAAGACAAATTTAACAAATTTACTAGGTGACTAGTGAATTAAAAATAAAATATTCTTAGGTAAAAAGGAAGAAATGGAGGGTATTAGTTTCAGCTTAAAATTATATTAATAATCCTTAATTCCATGACAAAATCATATGTATTACAGTTATCATTATAATAATAATACAAAATTTTAAAGAGAAAAAGTCTTTCCTTTCATTTAAATATCCTAACAGATTAATAGTTCTTAAGTTCCCTTCCTGTATTTGTATATATACATATACACAAACATTTTTCTATAAAGCTAAAAAAATCTTCATAATTATGACTTAAAATTGCTGAATAGGACTTGTAATTTTGGCCATGACAGAGTACGTAGTAATGGGCTTACCCTTCTACCATAAACAATGATAAAACTGGATAAAATATATGAAGGAATTGTTTTTAGGCACTGTATTACACCTCAGACAGTGCAAGACTGTGATCCCTAAGAGAAGAGAAACACAAAAGGTGAGTCCCCACATTCACCCTGGCCTTCTGTCTAGGTCATGTTCTAGACTATAGTACAGAGGTACAGCCCATCAGAGAGTGGCTGTCTTACTAAGTGGCACTTTTGTAAGCTGAGAAGGCAGAGATCAGGGTTCAGAGTTCCTGAGGTGGTGCAACTTTGTGCAGCAGAATAATGAAGAGAAGGCTGGACAGAAGGGTAGGCTCCTGAAATCTGCAAGAGACTTCTCCTAGTGTTTAATTAGTTCTGGCTATTCACTAACAGGACAGACTCCACAGGTCCTGATGGATTCTGGAGGTGAAGGCAGAGAAAAAAAAACAAAAAAAACCTGACTGGACATAGGCAGTGCAGTACTCAGAGTTATTGGAATTTTGGCTAAGCCAGAGTGGAAAGACCACTCTGAACACCTTCATTATTCAGTTAAGACCCTAGAAATGCCATGCGATAGGAATAAGACCCAAACTGGATTCAGGACAATATCAAAACAGTCTCACCCTAACAACACTTAAAATTAAATCTCACCTGGGGTGCCTGGGTGGCTCAGTCAGTTAAGTGTCTGACTTCAGTTCAGGTCATGATCTCACAGTTCGTGGGTTCAAGCCCCAGATTAGCTCTATGCTGATGGCTCAGAGCCTGGAGCCTGCTTCGGATTCTGTGTCTCTCTCTCTCTCTGCCCCTCCCCCGCTCATGCTCTGTTTCTCTCTCTCTCTCTCTCTCTCTCTTTCTCTCCTTCAAAAATAATTAAATATTAAAAAACAATTTTTTAAAGTTAAATCTTATCTGACCAGAGAGATTTGGCAGTAATTCAACCACTTGCCAGAAAAAAAATCCAACACCTTTAAAGTTAGAAATAATCCAGGGGCGCCTGGGTGGCTTGGTCGGTTAAGCGTCCGACTTCGGCTCAGGTCATGATCTCACGGTCCGTGAGTTCGAGCCCCGCGTCGGGCTCTGTGCTAACAGCTCAGAGCCTGGAGCCTGTTTCAGATTCTGTGTCTCCCTCTCTCTCTGCTCCTCCCCTGTTCATGCTCTGTCTCTCTCTGTCTCAAAAATAAATAAACGTTAAAAAAAAATTAAAAAAAAAAAAAAGAAATAATCCAGATTCCATAAAGGATATCATCCGCAATGTCCACTACACAATCAAAACTATTTGCATTTGAACAATCAGGAAAACGTGATCCCTAATCAAGAGAAAAGGCAGCCAATAAATACTGACTAAGAAAACTCAAAATGTCAGAATTAGTACACAAGAATTTAAAATAGCTTTTAAAAAAGGTTCAAAGGTTTAGAGGAAAAGATGGACTGAATTGATGAATAGATGGGGATACCTCAGCAAAGAAAGGGAAACTATTAAAGGGAAATGCTTGACCTTAACCCATATACAATATCTGAAATGAAAAATTCACTGGCTAGGCTTAACAGCTAATGGACACTACAGGAAGAAAAGGTCAGTGAACTTAAAGATTTACAGATATGGAAATTATTCAAACTGAGAACAGAGGGAAAAAATTGGGAAAAAAAAGGTGCAAGTCTTCATAATCTATGGTATAATACAAATTGGGTCTAAGAAACACACAAGTTGAAGTCCCAGTAATAGAAGAGACAGAGTGAATAGGAAAAAAAAACGGAAGAAATACTGTCTAAAGTTTTTCCAAATTTGATTAAAAACAAACAAACAAATAGTAACCAATAGTAAATCCAGGAAGCAAAGCAAACCCCAGGCATGTTAAATACACAGAAAAATTCTAAAAAACAAAGGTAAAAAGAAATCTTTAAAAAAATTAGAGAGAGGGGAAAAGCACTGCAAACAGCTGACTTCTCATTGGAAACAATGGAGGCCAGAACACAAATGAACATCTTTAAAGTACTGAAAGAAAAATCTCTGTCAACCTAGAATTCTATATGCAGTGAAAATATCTTTCAAAATTTAAAAATAAAAACATTTTCAGATAAACAAAATTTAAGAGAATTTGTTACTAGCAGAATCTATAATATAAGAAATGTTAAAGTTCTTCAGGCTCAAGGAAAATGGTACTAGATAGAGACACAGAGCCACAGAGTAGAATATAGAGATGAGAAGTGATAAATATGTGGGTAACTCTAAGACAATTTTTTTATACTTTGTCTTAATTTCTTAACAAAATTACTAACCGTATGTAGCAAAAATAATAACAATGAATCATAGAGCTTATAACATACAGAGGTAAACCAAACAGCAACAATATAACACAAGCTGAATACATAAGTAGAATCATATTACTGTAATCTTTTTAACATTTTATATTATGTGGTACAATATTAATTCTAAGTAAACTGTATCAAGTCAAGGAAGCACCTTAAGATAATGACAGTAACACTGTAATCTCTAGGACTATAGTTATCAAAGTGTTGCCCACCGTGTCAGGTGGTTCACTAAGTCAAAACTATATAATACTGCTATTTGCCTTTTTCACTGATTGATGTTTACACTGATAGTATAAAAAACAATGGTAGGTAAAAGTGCAGCTGCCCTAATATGAAACAAGACAGTGGTACCAAAATGTGCTAGTAGTTGTTGATTCTACACCACCATCCAGTGGGTGGTAAAGAATTCACCAGGTTTTGTTCTAAAAAACAGAATTCACTGGAGAATGTGTCTGATAAAGCAATAAAAACTATTTTATAAAATATTGACCCTTGGGTATACATATGTTTAATATTCCATGTGACAAAATGGGAGGCATACATAAAGCATTTCTGCATTGTGAAGTACGACGACTGACTTACAGAAAAGAATTTGTATGGTTGTTTATGTTGTGAACTGAATTATCTGCTTTTTTGTTTTCAGGGAATCCTATTTTTAGTTGAAAATGCCACTATAGACAAACTTAGTTATTCAGACTTGGGTATCTGACATATCTTAAAAGTAAATGAAATGTGCTTCCACGTTAAGGAAAAGAAATAATATTTGCTGCCAAAGATAAATCTTGTGTTTTAAAACAAAAATTAGGATTTTGCAAAAGTTGTGTCCACCCATGAATTTGATAGCTTTCCAATCAATACTTTGAGATTTTACTGATGAGAAAGTGGTGATATTACAAAAGCAATTCTTAAATGTTGTATAATGAAATGTGTCAACATTTGAAAGATTTACATAAAACAGAGAATCAAACTACTCAAAATTATCCACGCATAATGTTATAAAATGATGCAGAAATAAAATATCCAAAGTGTAAAATGTATCAATGAATTATAACTAATATGGTTTCATATTCTGTATTGTAACTAAGAAACCAGCATTGCTGAGATTTAGTATAATATCAGGAAAAATACCTACAATTATTTTTAAATGCTATGTGAAAACTCCTCTCTTTTACTAGCACATATCTGTGTGTGGCCAAATTCTCTTCATATAATTCAACTGAAACAACATATCACAACAGATGGAATGAAGAAGCAGATATGAGAATCTAGCTTTTTCCATTAAACCAGACATTAAAGAGACTTCCAAACATTTAAAATAATGCCGTTCTTTTGGGGGAACAAATAGATATTTTCATTAAAATATGTAATTTATATAACATGTAATGGATTGTTGTTGTTTCAAAATGAATTAAATATTTTTAATGGCTCAGTTTTAATTTCTAGCATGGAAAACATCACAAGATATAATTCACATGAATAAAAGTTCTTTTAGTGTCCTCAAAAGATTAGAGTCTAAAGAGGTTCTGAGATGAAAATGTTTGAAACTATTTTCTAGAATAGTATCTAAAAAATAATGTAAAGATGTATAGCCAAAAAGCTAGTAGAGGAAATAAGAGAACAAATGACACAAATAAAAAAAGAAAGATAATTAAACACATTATATTAACTTACAATGCTAACCAGAATTGAGTGTTATCTTAAATTTCTCTCTCCTTTTCTTTTTTGATACTATTTTAATAGATATAAAAAGGTACCTTATTGTTTAATTTTGTATTTCTTTTACTCTTGTGTATTTCCTCATATGCTCACATGGACTTCCTCCTGGATCAACTCTCTATGTCTACTGCCCATTTATCTGTAGAGCAAAAACCTTAATGATTTTTTAACAATGTAACAAGTATTCTATGTGTTCTATATGTTAACTTTGATATATGGTAGTGAAAAGTCATTTAAATTTTCTGTGTCTCTCAGTTTGTGTATTAGTAAAATAAGAGCAATAATTCTCAAAACAATATATAATTAAGATTAACTACTTCGGAATTATAATTATCCTAATTCGTCAAATCTAAGACAGTTATTTTCTGTACCGGTAAGAAAGGAAAAAAAACATTCCAATTATAATTATAAGATGTCATCAGTTGTAAGAAATATCATGATTTCAGAGATGTTAATCAGTGAAACAAATGTGAGCCTCAGATGGATGAAATACAATTATTACAGGTATATCAGCTAATAATTTAACTAATTTCAATTAAATCTTTTCTACTATTGACACTAACTTATACTTATGACTCCTGGCTGCCCACTTGTCTTTTTGGCTATAGTTAAGTATTTCCGTTGATTATTTTTATTAGTAAATCTGTTTCTTCCTTAGGAATGAATGACTTACAAAAGACACACAGAAAGAAGTGATGCCTTCCCACTTCTGCATATTCTGCATATTCTCTATTCCATTAAATAGAGGTCACAGCTGCTGGAAGAAACTAATACCCACTTCCATCATTAGACATTTATTGAGAACCTGTATCTTTCAACCACTGAAATGTGAATTGGAGACATAAAGATGAAGAAGATTTGGTAGAACTCAAAATTTTAATAAGATGAATTCTAATCAGCTTTAAAGAATAAAGAATTTATCAGGTAGAAAGTAAGATGGGAATAGGTGTATGGAGGGCATTCTTTTAAAATTGCAACAGTAACTAATGCATATAAAATGTAAAGTTTAATCTCTACCTCTCATCCTCATGCCCATTCCTGAGATAAACAGTATGATGTAGACATTTCCAGACTTTTCTCTGTGTATATAAAAACAAAGATATATATACACATATAGCACATGCACAAGAATTCCTTACTAAAATGAGACCTGCGATACTTTTCTGCAACTTGCTTTTTGTTGTTGATATCTCTTAATATCAACATACGTAGATCTCTCTTTTCTTTAAGTAGGTTTTATGCCCAGTGTAGAGCCCAGTGTGGGACTTGAATTCATGACCGTGGGATTAAGACCTGAGCCGATGACAAGAGTCGGATGCTTAACTGACTGAGCCACCCAGGCACCCCAGATCTCTCTTACTTTTATTAACTACTACATTATTTTCCAATGTATGGATATAACTATATTTTAATGGGTTTATTGAAGTATAAATGACATATGGTAAACTGCACATATTTAAAGTGTACAATTTGAGAAGTTCCGACATATGTTGGCACTCAGGAAACAATCACCACAGTCAAGACAATGAATATGTCCATCACCTTCAAAAGTTTCCTTGTGTGCCTTTAAAATTCCTGTTTTCCAGCCCTCCCCTTCTCATCACCACCCCCAATTCCACTGACAACCACTGATCTACTGTCTGTCTCTATATATTAGTTTGCATTTTCTGGTGTAGCACTAAGAATACAATATATAGTCTTCATTTTTAGCTTCTTTCACTCAGCATAATTATTTTGAAATTCATCCATATTGTTATGTTTATCAATATCTCATTCCTTTTTATTACTGAGTAGTATTCCATTATATATATATATATATATGTATTATATATATTATATATATATAATACACAATGTTTATCAATATCTCATTCCTTTTTATTACTGAGTAGTATTCCATTATATATATATATATAATATATATATATATATATATATGTATTATATATATTATATATATATAATACACAATTTGTCCATTTACTTACTCATGGACATTTGGGTTGTTTCCAAATTTGGCTACTACAAATAAAGCTGCTATGAATAATCATGTATAAGTATTTGTACGGACATATGCATTCTTTTCTCTTGGGTAAATATCTAGGAATTGAATGGCTGAATCATATTACAGGTTTATGTTTAGTTTTTTAAGAAACTGCTAAGCTGTTTTCCAAAGTGGTTATACCATTTTATATTCCCACCAGTAGTATATGAAAGTTCCAGTTCCTCTACATCCTCTCTAATATTCAGTACAGGATTTTGAATTTTAGTTATTCTAATAAGTTTGTAGTAGTATCTCATTGTGTCTTTAGCTTTTTTTTTTTTTGAAAGCTTTTTATTATTTATTTATTTATTTTTAAAGTAATCTCTACATCCAACATGGGGCTCAAACTCATGATGGGAAGCTCAAAAATCACATGCTCTACTGACTGAGCCAGCCATATGCCCCTCATTGTTAACTTTAATTTTCACTTTCCTAATGACTAATGATGCTGATCATCTTTTCATGTGCTTATTATCCGTGTATCTTCTTTTTTTAATCTGTGAGTCTTCTTTGGTGGAGTATCTGTTCAAATATTTTGCTCATTTTTATTGGGCTCTTGTTGAATTTTGGGAGCTTTTTATATATTCTTATTATGAGCTTTGTTTACTGAATTTTGAGAGCTTGTAAAAAGCTCTCATGAGTCTTTTATCTACAATGAAAATGAGCGAATTATTGATGCATGCAACAACATGGATAAATCTCAAAGTAATTATGCTTAGTGAAAGAAGCCAGGCAAAAAACAGAATACATATTGTGACTTCCTTTAAATACTGGAAAATGCAAACGAATCAATAATGCATGCTATGTTCTTTCTCCCTCTGTCTTTCCTTTCTGTTTTTCTGCAGATAAATTCTCTTGACGCCCAACCTTACTCAGAGACCTCTTTATCTTTCTCTGTAAATTCCCAGTTTGAAGGCTCAGCGTTATAGATTGTATCCACTTTCCTATATTTTGAGGGTCTTAGAATTGAGCGAGATGGAGGAAACTCCACTGGGTAGTGGACAGCCTTTATGAGGGTGTGAAATCCGTTTTCTCTTCCCTCCCCTCCCCATGCCTCCTCTCTCTCTCTCTCTCTTTTTCTTTCTCCCTTCCTTTCCCCTTCCCTTCCCTTTCCTTTCATTAAGTCCTATGCTAGGTTTCACTCATCTAGTTAAGATGTGTCCTATTCCTAAAAGGGTTTCACTTGGGCTTGGGATAGTTCTCCCAATTCAGCATGGAACCCCAGAAAATGGTGAGCCTCAGGATTTTCCCTGCTCTGCTGAGACCTTAAATTCTGCTGCCATAGGCAAAACCATTTATTTTCAAGAGTTCTTTTTCAACCTTTACTGGGCTGCTAATGAGTATTAGTAATGATCTGCCAGCTGATCTTCTTTTCCTGGTACTGCTTCTGAGAGATGAAGGTGAGGTCAGGAACCACTCTGAGCCACATATGAATCTACAGTTTCTTTACTTGATCACTAATTTGCCATGTTTATGGACTTTTCTGGTTGCTATTGGTAGTTTTGCTTGCTTTTATTACTTTTTATTCATTTTGTTGAAGGAAGAATACTTTGTTTTTCAGATCCATTCCATCTTCTTTATCTGGAGAACTCAGGCTTCTTAGTGAAATGGGCTGGAGGGCAATTCTTTCTCAGGATATCAGAAACTGAATAAAAAGGGGTATATTTATTTTTTCCTCAAAAAATATTTGTAAAAAGTGGGTCACATATAGAGTAAATAGTACTTACTAACTAAATTAGAGGCTAAACAGAAAAATAAACTGTAGACAATTTTACGTCTCTGAGAAAGAACTGACAGGTACAGTAGTTTTCTAAAAACATCTTTTAAAAATCAAAGTTCGGCAAGAGAAGAAACATTCTTAACTACAAAGGAGGAAATAAGGAAGTCAGAACTTTTGGACAGAACTTGGACTTGAAGGAAGGGGAAAGTAAACCAGTCTTCTGGTTTTCAGTTTAATTTACAAATCTTCTCTTTAAGCAAAAAACAAAAACAAAAACAAACAATAAAAACAAACAAAAACCAAAACCCAAAAACCAAACAAAAAAGCAACCACGGCAAAACAGGTACATGAGGAGATGATAGGAAGCAACTACTTTTACTTTCCTCTTTCTTTGGAGGAAATTATTTTTATTATTACAGTACGAATCCACCTTTGGAGAGAGTTCACTACAAGTATCCTGGCATGGGCTGCACAACCTTTTAGGGAGTATGCTGTGGAGAAGGACAGCTGTCGAGACTAGATTAAGGTTTTTCGAACTTCAATTAACAGAACCCTAAGAGGCCATGAGGCTTCTACAGTGAGGGAGGCACGGTGGGAGAGGAAAAGGGAGGTGGAGCTGTTGGTGCCTCAGGCCTCTACATGCTTCATTAAGACCAGGTTTGTTTTTACCGCTTAAATATTGGGATTCCATGATAAGACTTCACCTGGAAAAAAAATTCCACTGCTAAAGAAAAGTTTGAAAACCACTGGACTGGATCAAAGATTCCTAAACCTGGCTGCTCAACAGAATTACTAAAAGAGCTTTTTCAAATTACAAATTCCTGGGCCATACCTCTAGACCTAGTGAAATAATAACTCCCCAAGGGATTCTTGTACTAGCCCACAATGCTTGAGAGGCATTGACCCAGAGGAACCTTGCTTCCCTGAGAGTCTATGACAAAACAGAACATAAATGGGTAGGCAGGAACCTTGGACAAAAGAGCTGGTGGTAGCAGATAGAAGAAGAGAACATAGACCGCTAAATCACGAGACTCTAATGAAGAATAAAAACTTGGTAAACGAAGATCTTGCCTAGGACCAGAAGTTCCTGTGGAGGTTTAATTGCAATGATCTCACAGCCTACTCTAACTGTCCATACTGGTAATGGCAGGCAAAGTAGTTTAATTCAGCAACTGTGCAAAAAAAATATAATGTCAATCATAGATGTAATTTAAGATTTTCTAGTAGCCATTTTTAAAAAAGCTAAAAGAGGGATGCCTGGGTGGTTTAGTAGTTAAGTGTCTGACTCTTAATTTTGGCTCAGGTTGTGATCTCACGTTTCATGGGATCAAGTCCCATGTTGGGCTCTGTGCTGACAGCACGGAGCCTGCTTGGGATTCTCTCTCCTCCCCGCTTCTGCCCTCCCCACCCCCTACTCACACACATGTGCATGCATACGCTCTCAAGATAAACAAACTTTAAAAAAAGCTAAAAGAAATGAAATTAATTTTAATATATTTTATTTAATTCAATATATCCAAAACAATATCATCTTAACATGTGGTTCAGTATAAAAAATTTTTAATGATATATTTTACCTCTTCTTTTTGCACTTTCTTTTATTTTAATGTTTATTTATTTATTTTGAGAGAAAGTGTACATGAGCAGGGGAGGGGCAGAGACAGAGAGAGAGAGAGAGAGAGAGAGAGAGAGAGAGAGACCCAAGCTCCACACTATCAGTGCAGAGCCCGATGTGGGGCTTGAACTCACAAACTGTGAGATCATGACCTGAGCCAAAATCATGACTCAGATGCTTAACTGACTGAGACACGCAGGTACCCCTGTACTGTTTTTTTTCTTCAGCTAAGACAGCAGAAGAGATGATTTATTGTACACATGTTACATTCAGCCACAAATGAAAACAGAATTATTTCTGAAAGTCTCGGGTCCACGGCAAAGGACCAAAAGGAACTGTTTTGGTATAATAAACAAGGTGGGTCGCTCAAAGGTGGTCCTTGTGATCAGATGGTGATGGACATTCTAGACCCATTGAATCAAGTTCTAGAAAGTTGGTATGCAGTTCAACAATTTGTAACAGCATCCCCGCCTCTGTCTTTCCTTATTTCTGCTCCTGTGGCTTCCATGGGTTCACAAGCTAGTGGTTTCTTTGGACCTCTACCTCATCTTCTTTTACACTTCAGCCTGAACATTTGCTTTTTCCTCCTCATGGTGCAGAAGTTTCCAAAAAGATGGCACTAAGGCTGAGAGAGCCCATACTAAGTCTTCAAAATGTTACAGCACATATCACTTGAGACTAATTAGGTTTCAAGTGCTCAATAACCACATCTGGCTAGTGGCCACATATTGTATAGTGTGGAACTAATTAATAACTTTCAGTTAGTCATCTTGGATCAAAACTTCAGAGTCAAATGCTTTCTTTTCCTTTACTCTACAAAAGCATCAAGTTCTATTTATTCTTCCTTTGAGATCTCTCTTTCATTGGTCCTTTCCTGCTTCTAGTTCTACCTGCTGATCTATCTAGTTAGTATACTGTTAACCAAATAAATATACAATAGTTAATAGCCTATGTATGCTGCCATTTCTCTTTAGTGGCTCTTGAATGCCTTCCACTTCAGCTGTGAATTCCAGAACTCACCCAATCCTGCTCCCACCCCCATACCTGCTCTATATCATTCCAACCTTATCATTTATAAATCTTCTAAGAGTCCTTATTTTAGGAAAACTATCCTGTTAACAGTCTCCTGAATATGTCTTATACTTTTCAATCTCTGTGTTTTATGACTTTTTACACACCTAGAATGCCCTTATTCCAGCTTTAACTATCTAAGTCATTACTTCACAAATATTTATGTGTCGGGGACTGTTCTAGGTACTGGAGACAGAATAAATAATCCTGATCTCAATTTCTCCACTTAAAGAAAGCTTCCTTTATATATCAGTGATACATCAATAAAGCTGAAATGGGGGGGAAGAATCTTCCAGCGTCAAAGGAGAAGTGGTTTTGCACTACTGAGTTGTTCTTAGAAGACATACAGTGTATATGTCTTATAAGAACACACTGGGCCCTTACAATCTGCTGCTATGTATTGCATCTATTTTTTTCCTAGAAATATCTATCTTTCCAAACAGAGGCTGGATTTCCTAAAAGCACAGACTAGGGTCATACCAGTGTGTTCTCCCTGCTCAGTA
Organism: Panthera pardus; assembly: GCF_024362965.1. Taxonomy (NCBI): domain Eukaryota; kingdom Metazoa; phylum Chordata; class Mammalia; order Carnivora; family Felidae; genus Panthera; species Panthera pardus. The sequence continues at coordinate 61,378,161 of NW_026526655.1, read as the reverse complement.
AGCAGCAGGTGGTGAATATACAGTTTGCTGACTGACAAGTACTAAGGACCAGAGGTGAGCAGGAAGGGTCTGCAAGAACACCAAAGCTGAGGAAAGCACTTGGGAAGTCATTTTTCCAATTCCATTTGTGAAGAAATTCAGAATTGGCAACACTTAAGTTAGGATGAGTTACCCTGCCTTTGGACCTTAACAACACGGATCAAGTTTAAAAATCCTTTCTTGGCACTAAATGAAAATAATACCACTGTTAATGTTTAACAGGCATATATATTAGACCTTGAAACATAACTCACCACATGTTGTGTTCAAAAACTTTGGCTGGGTCAGTTAAAATCCTTGATCCCAGAGGGGCCGCTGGGTGATTACCACTTTGGTATCTATGTGGCACCTTTCTTATCCTTAGACAGGAAACAGAATTTCTCCAAATCACATTCATCCTAATCAGTACCTGTAAAGTTACAAATGATTAATGAGTCAATATGGATTACACAGTGTATTGTTTTATCTAAGAGCCAAAAACTATTCTAAAAGGTTTGGAATCTAAGACATGAAAACTGATCATTTTTAAATGAAAGATGGGTATGATAGCTTCTCTCCTGAAGTATTTTCAGGCCAAGAGAAGGAAAAAGAATATTTAGGGTTGTACCATTGGCTGGTATTCTTCATAAGTCATAGCCTTGACCAACTTTGCTTTGTTTGGTATTTGTTTATTTAATTTTTAGCACACAGCCAAAGCATATCAGCCCAGAATATGAATTTTGTGTATTAAAAGGTTTTTTTTTTAAGTGATTTTATTATTTTGTTTTGGGGATTCTAAGCAAACATATTTGTAGGGAATATTTCACAACCACTAGACCGAAAACCAAAGTATAGTAGTATCAGAATAAGAAAGCAAACCTACTAAATCTCCTTCCCTGGGCTGAGCTGAATAATATGAAATTTAGTCAAATAATAAGTAAATACTGTAGTAGTAGATGAGCCCAGCAATTCTTAATTATAACAACCCTGTATACATTTATTTGTAAGAATAGTCAGTAATACATTTGCAAAACAGATTTCCCTGTACAAAACATAAATCATAGCTCAAGAGGAGAATCATCAGTTGGTTAGTCAATTCCATCTCCATTTCTGGAAGAATAATTTTAACATTAGCCATCTTAATTATGTACTGGCAAATATGTTGGCTTACAATCTTTACAGAAAAGTATCAGAAAGAAGCTGTGAAGAGCTTACTTTTTATAATAAAAATCCATTGTTCTACTGCTCAGCATTTCACCCCGACTCAGTTGTTCACCAAAACATTCAGCCTAATGCTGTAAGCTGCCAGATAGAAAGAGATGCTAAAAGCTGTGTATACATAATACACATTAGAGACTATCTAAGGTACTATTACGTGTAAAAATGACGTGTATTATATACATCCTTTACCACCTTACTGAAAGGCAATGGATTTTGACTGTGATTTTCAAAATGAACTGCAGAATGTCAAAAACATCTCATTGTGCTTTTAAACATAAAATTCAAGATCTTCTTTTTGGAGGAAAAAGAAAGGCTTAGTTATACACCAAAAAGACTGTAATGGTTCCATTCAAATGTGACTAACAGTGATGAGAAATGAAACATTCAATAGCTACTGCAGATCTCCTGTTTCTTGTTTGTTTTTCCTTCTCTGCTAAATGCAAGCTCTTTGGTGGAGGCAAATGAAATTAAATGCTCTGCCTACCACTACCTTTCCTCTGATGTGCCTTTGTTCTTTTCTCCTGCCTGTGTTCCATGTAAGACTAACAAAACCCTACCTGCACAATTATTTTTAGAGCTCTCTTTCTGCACTGAATATTATTCATAAAATCTGTATGCTGAAGAGTAGAAACTGATTACACCTAGAAAGAGAGGCAATTCATGCTCAAAAGTGTAAAATGATGTAAACGTTTTCCACCCAGGAAAGCCAAATCAAAATGAAATTTCAATCTTCAAAAAATCATGTGATACTTATCTATATCTATCTATATAAAAGAGGAAGACAGGGGAAAAAAGATATGAGTTTCTCTCACTATAAATGATCAAGAATCTCTATAGGCAGCTGTTTAGGCAGCTTGTTTTTCTAATTAACTACATAAACATCTTTACCTCATTTATTTATTATCTGTAACAGTTACACACAGCCTTGTATTGCTCTTTATCTTTATTATTATATAAATATGATACACTTACATAATACAACATAGAAAAATACATAATAAAATTATATAAATGCCTTAACCAAATTGCAAGCTTCTAAGGGCAGCACCAAGCTGCTCATGAATTAACTGTTTGACTGATAATACAAAAATGATCCTTGTCTGACATAAATTTCATAAGAAGGAAACAACTTCATATCTTCCAGGCTGGCTCCTAAGCAGCATACAGCATGGAAGAAGGACATGACAGAAGAATGTGGCAGTATACAGACAGCTATCCAGTTACATTGATTACAGTGATTTAAAAGTGTGTGTCTTATAACTATCATGTTAGCTTAATGTCTACTAGGTCTTAGTTTCATTTTGTGATGGGAAAAGAAAAGATGGGTAAGGTCAACCCCAGACAGAATTCCGGTACAGAAAGCTGTACATGCGGGTACATAACAGAGCTTCAAAATACATGAAACTGCATGAATAAGCAGTATTTTTTTTAGTGTTTATTTATTTATTTTGAATGCGAGCAGGGGAGGGGCAGAGAGAGAGTGTAAGAGAGAAATGAGAGAAATGCAAGCAGGCTCCGCGCTGTCAGTGTGGAGCCTGACAGGGGCTCGAACTTATAAACTGTGAGATCATAACCTGAGAGGAAATCAAGAGTGGGATGCTTAACTGACTGAGCTACCCAGGTGCCCCAAGTAGTATTTTTATTTGAAATAAGACAAAGAAGTATAGCTAAAAATATTCCATTCACCCAAAAGAGGCAGGAAAGGAAGCACAGAGAAACTAAAAACAAAAGAGACAATTAGAAAACAAATACTAGGATGGCATATTTATCTTTTTAAATTTATTTTTATTTATTTTTTTGTTTTAGAGAGAGAGCATGCAAATGGGGGACACAGGCAGAGGGTGACAGAAAATCTTAAGCAGGCTCCATGCTCAATGCAGAGCCTGATGCAGGGCTTGATCCCATGACCCCGGGATCATGACCTGAACTGAAATCAAGACTGTTATGCTTAACCGACTAAGACACCCAGGCACCCCTAGGATGGCATATTTAAACCCAACTATATCAACAGTTACATTAAATGTAAATGGATTCCCATTAAAAGACATGGATTGTCAATTTGTATGAAAAAGCAAGACTCAACCACATATTGTCTATAAGAAAAGCACTTTCAATATAAAAATACAACTAAATTAAAATAAAAAGAGATACTAAGCAAATGCTGCATGAGAAAACTGGCAGAGCTATATTAATAGTGTTAAAAATAAAACCACAGACCCAAATGGCATCACTTAGGGTAAGGCCCCAAGTCAGTAAAATAAGACTTAATACCTAACCTAACTGTAATTTTAACCCCCCAGAAATGTAACCTTTAATCAGTCAGCATGAGACTTTCCTTGTCAGCACTAGGGACTTTATTGAGACACCCTTTCACTTCTCCTTAGGAGGGCAACCTTGCCTAAAACAATGGATTCTTTGCTAATAATTTCCTTTTTTCTGCTCCCTCTTTACCTTCAAAAACCTTTTCCTTTCTGTATCCCTTCAGATCTTTCTACCTGCTAGATGGGATGCTGCCTGATTTGTGAATTGGTTAATAAAGCCAACTTGATCTTTATAATTTATTAGTTGAATTTTTGTTATTTAATAACAAAGTAGACTAACACACAAAAAAGAGTATTACAGATATAAAAAGGGACATTTAATAATGGTGAGCCAATTTATCAATACATACAATCCTAAATGTGCATGTACATAATAACAGAGCTTCAAAATACATGAAGCAAAAATGAACAAAACTTTTTAAAAGGATAAATTAACAAATTCACAGTAATTCTTCAAGATTTCGATACCCCTCTCCCAGTAATAAAAAGAACATTCAGAAACAAACTATCAAGAATAAGTATATGGAAGAATTAACACCTAAATGACACATATAAAGAACACTATACCTAATAACAGCTGAATGCACATTTGTTCTTTTTTTTTTTCTTCCTTTCTTTTTTATTAGTGTCTCCCCCCTTGCGGCTAATGATTTCCTCCTGCATGGAGTGCTCTTCCTCTTCCTCTTTGTCCTTTGCCCTATCTACTCTTGCGTCTTAATGGATCCCTTATAACCCTGTCCCACCTTCTCTACAGCGTCGTCCTGGGCCAGCCCAATACACAGAGACATCTTCCTCTGACTGTTGGGGGATCTACCAGGCTACACCACTCAGAAGGCATTAACTTGTTAACTTTTTGTGTGTATTTGCATGATTTGACCATCTAGATTTTGATGTTTTGAGGGTAAGGATTCTGTTTTATTTTATTTGTATTTTTTAAAGACTGATTATTATTTTTATTATTATAATGATTTTTAATTCAAATCCAAGTTAGTTAACAGATAGTGTAATAATAATTTCAGAATAGAATTTAGTGATTCATCGCTTACATATAACACCCAGTGCTCATCCCAACAAGTGTCCTCCTTAATGCCCCTCACCCCTTCCCAATACCCCTCAAGCAACCCTCAGTTTGTTCTCTATATTTAAGAGCCTTTTATGGTTTGTCTCCCTCCCTGTTTTTATATTATTTTTGCTTCCCTTCCCCTATGTTCATCTATTTTTTTTCCCAATGTTTATTTACTTCTGAGAGAAAGAGAGAGAGACAGAGGCGTGAGCAGGGGAAGGGCAGAGAGAGGGAGACACAGAATCTGAAGCAGGCTCCCGGCTCTGAGCTGTCAGCACAGAGCCTGATGCAGGGCTCAAACTCACAGACCGTGAGATCATGACCTGAGCTGAAGTCGGACGCTTAACCGGCTGAGCCACCCAGGCGCCCCATCTGTTTTGTTTCTTAAATTTTACATATGAGTGAAATCATGTATTTGTCTTTCTCTGATTGACTTATTTCACTTAATGTAATACACTAGTTCTTTCCATGTTGTTGCAAATGGCAAGATTTCATTATTTTTGATCACCAAGTAATATTCCATCATAAATATATACCTCATCTTCTTTATCCATTCATCACTAGATGGAAATTTGGGATCTTTCCACACTTTGGCTATTGTCAATAGTGCTATTAACATTGGGGTGCATGTGCCCCTTTGAAACAGCACTCCTGTATCCTTCAGATAAATACCTAGTAGTGCAAATCCTGGGTTGCAGAGTAGTTCTATTTTTAATTTTTTGAGGAACCCCACACTGTTTTCCAGAGTGGCTGCACCAGTTTGCATTCCCACTATCAGTGCAAAAGGGTTCCCCTTTCTCCACATCCTTGCCAACATCTGATGTTGCCTGAGTTGTTAATTTTAGCCATTCTGACTGGTGTGAGGTGGTATCTCATTGTGGTTTTGATTGGTGATTTCCCTGATGATGAGTGATGTTGATGTTGAGCATCCTTTCATGTGTCTATTAGCCATCTGGATGTCTTCTTTGGAAAAGTGTCTATTCATGTCTTTTGCCCATTTCTTCACTGGATTATTTGTTTTTTGGGGGTGTTGATTTTGATAAGTTCTTTATAGATTTTGGATAGTAACCCTTTATCTGATATGTCATTTGCAAATATCTTCTCCCATTCCATTGATTGCCTTTTAGTTTTGCTGATTTTTTTTTTCCTTTGCTGTGCAGAAACCTTTTATCTTGATGAGGTCCCAATGGTTCATTTTTGCTTTTGTTTCCCTTGCCTCCAGAGGCATGTCAAGTAAGAAGTTGCTGCAGCCAAAGTCAAAGAGGTTGTTGTCTGTTTTCTCTAGGATTTTGATGGTTTCCTGTTTTACATTTAGGTCTTTCATCCATTTTGAGTTTATTTTTGTGTATGGTGTAAGAAAGTGGTCCAGGTTCATTCTTCTGCATGCCGCTGTCCTTTTCCCAGCACCACTTGCTGAAGAGACTGTCTTTTTTCCACTGGATATTCTTTCCTGCTTTGTCAAAGATTAGCTGGCCATAGATTTGTGGGTCCATTTCTGGGTTCTCTATTCTATTCCAATGATCTATTTGTCTGTTTTTGTGCCAGTACCATATTGTCTTGATAATTACAGCTTTGTAATATAGTTTGAAGTCTGGAATTGTGATGCCTCCAGCTTTGGGTTTCTTTTTCAACATTACTTTGGCTATTTCTTTGGCTTTTCTGGTTCCATACAAATTTTAGGATTGTTTGTTCTAGCTCTGTGAAGAATGCTGGTGTTATTTTCATCAAGATTGCAGTGAATATGTAGATTGCTTTGGGTAGTATCGACATTGTAACAATATTTGTTCTTCCAATCCATGAATGTGGAATGTTTTTCCATTTTTTTTGTGTCTTCAATCTCTTTCATAAGCTTTCTATTGTTTTCAGTATATAGATTTTTCACCTCTTTGGTTAGGTTTATTCCTAGGTATTTTATGGTTTTTGGTGAAACTGTTAATGGGATAGATTCCTTGATTTCTCTTCTGCTGCTTCATTATTGGTATATAGAAATGCAACCAACTTTTGAACATTGATTTTATATCTTGTGAATTTGCTGAATTCATGTATCAATTCTAGCAGGGTTTTTTTGGCGGAGTCTTTTGGGTTTTCTACATCTAGTACATGTTATCTGTGAACAGTGAACATTTGACTTCCTCCTTGCTGATTTGGATGCCTCTAATTTATTTGCGTCGTCTGACTGATGAGGCTAGGACTTCTAACATCATGTTGAAAACAGTGGTGAGAGTGGACATCCTTGTCATGTTCCTGTCGTTAGGAGGAAAGCTCTCAGTTTTTCCCCATTATATTAGTGGTGGGCCTTTCATATTTGGCTCTTATGATCTTGAGGTATGATCCTTCTATCCCTACTCAAATCCCTACTCTATTCCTCAAAAAGAAGGTTTTTAAGAAGAAAGGATGCTGTATTTTGTCAAATGCCTTTCAACATCTATTAAGAGGATCATGTGGTTTTTATCCTTTCTTTTATGTATCACACTGATTGATTTGCGGATATTGAACCAGCCCTGCATCCCAGGAATAAAACCCACTTGATCATGGTGAATAATTCTTTTAATGTATTGTTGGATCTGGTTTGCTACTATCTTGTTGAGAATTTTTGTGAATGCACATTTTTGTGAATGTGCATTGGCAAATATCTTCCAAGGCAGACCACATATGCCATTCTACAAGATAAGTCTCAGTAAATCCCAAAGTATTAAAATCATACAGAGTATGCTTTCTGGCCATTAACAATGTTTAATGTTAATATTTCTGATGAATTGATTCATTAATAAATATTCCTCCTGAGTTTTGGTAATAGTTATTTTCTTGAAGTCTACTTTGTCTAAGATTAATATAATCCTACCAGCTGTCTTATGCAGTATTTCATATGTTTATATATATATATAAATATATATATACGCATATACACATATATATACTTACATATACGCATATGTGTATATGTATATGCATATGTGTATATATATATATATATATACACGCATATACTTACATATATATATGTGTATATGCGTATATATATATATATATATATACACACATTCTAAATGCATTTGTGTGCTTACATTTAAAGTGCATATTGTTGGTTCTTGCTTTTTTAATCCAAACTTTAAAGGGTAAGATATCTAGAAATTTTCCCAAGTACTTAGAAATTAAGCAACACACATCTAAACAACATATAGGTCAAAGATTTACATGAGTTAGTAAATCTTAAGGTAAATTAGAAAATATGTGGAACTAAATAACAATGAAATGTTAAAATATCAAAACTTATAGGATGTACCTATGTTTAGAGGAAGATTGATAGTTTTAAATGCTTCTATTAGAAAGAAAGAAAGATCTCAAATCAATGATCCAGTTTCAATCTTAAGAAGCTAGAAAAATAGTAAATGGGATGCAAAGTAAGTGGAAAGAATGAAACAACAGAAACTAAAAGCAGAAATGGGGGCACCTTGGTGGTTGAATGTCTGACATCAGCTCAGGTCATGATCTCACAGTTTCTGAGTTCGAGCCCTACATAGCAGCTCTGCTGACAGCTGGGAGCTGGGAGCCTGCTTTGGATTCTGTGTCTCCTTCTCTCTCTGCCCTTCCTTTGCTTGCATTATACCTCTCTCTCTCTCAAAAATAAATAAAACATTGGGGCGCCTGGATGGCTCAGTCAGTTAAGTGTCTGACTTCGGCTCAGGTCATGATCTCAGGGCTTGTGGGTTTGAGACCCAGTGGCGTTGGCTCTGCACTGACAGCTCAGAGCCTGGAGTCTGCCTCCGATTCTGTCTCCCCCTCTCTCTCTGCCCCTCCCCTGCTTGTGCTCTCTCCTCTCTCTCAAAAATAAATACTTGAAACAAACACACAAATAAATATTAAAAAAAATAAGGGCAGAAATCAATGAAACAGAAAATGGACAAAACAGGGAAAATCAAAGTCAAAGCTGATTCTTTGAAAAGATTAATAAGACTGATAAGCTTCTGGCAAGACTAATCTCCAACACTTGTGTCTCAAACAATGCAAATTTCTGGATCCTTTTGTAGTTCTTAAGTGTAAGGATTGGGTGTTCATGCTGTTGTGTTGTGTGACATGTGCTTCCCTCAAACCTTGTTATGACCTCAGCACATTACTCATCTAATGTGAAAAAAAATGAAAAAAAAACCACAAATTTCCAATAACAGGAATAAAATAGGAGGCATCACCACAGACCCTATAGGCATTGAAAAGCTAATAATGAAGTATTACAAAAAATTATATTCCATTTATTAGATGAGATAAATGCCATCAAAACCACAATTTAGCAATAACTTACCAAAACAGCACAAGAAAAAAAATTCAAATAGCCCTAAATTTATTAAATAAATTTAATTTGTAATTAAAAGCAAAATAAACATCATACCCATTAGGATGGCTATTATTTAAAAAAAAAGGATGTGGAGAAACCAGAACCTTTGTGCATTGGTGGTGGGAATATAAAAGGGTGCAGATGCTGTGGAAAACAGTATGGCAATTCTTCAAAATATCAAACATGGTATTACTGTGCAATCCAGCAATTCTACCTCTGGATGTATACCCAAAGTAAGTGCAAGGAAGGACTTGAAGAGATATTTGTACATCATGTTTATAGCAACATTACTCATAATAGACAAAAGGTGGAAAAAAACCTGAGTGTCTACCAAAAGATGAATGGATAAACAAAATAACATATACGTAAAATGGAATATTATTCAGTTTAAAAAGAAGGGAATTTCAATGCATGCTGCAACATGGATGAGCCTTGAAGAAATTATGCTACGTAAAATAAGCCAATCATAAAAGGACAAATGTAGCATCATTCCTCTTACATGAAGTTCCTAAAATAGTTAAAAATTCATCGAGGCAGAAAGTAGAATGGTGGTGGGCTACCAGGATGAGAGAATGGGAAGTTAAGTGTTTAATGGGTATATAGCTTCAGTTGGGGAAAAAGCTCTAGAGATGGATAGTTGTGATATCTGCACAACAACGTGAATATACTTGATGTCACTGAACTGTATACTTGAAAAAGATTAAAATGGGGAGCACCTGGGCAGCTCATATCAGTGAACATCCAACTCTTGATTTCAGCTCAGGTCATGATCTCACAGTTTGTGGGATTGAGCCCCACTTGGGACTCTCTCTGCCCCACCCCACTTGCACACATGTCCGCGTGCACGCTGTCTGTCAAAACGAATAAACTAAAAAAAAAGATTAAAATGTATGTTAAATTTTATATATATTTTACCATGATAAAAAACAAAAAACCTGCCTACAAAGAAAACTGCAAGCTCCAATGGCTTCACTAGTGAATATCAAACACTTCAGGAAGAAATAACAAAATCTTACGCCGAGTCTTTCAGAAAATAGAGGAGAGAACACTTACCATTTTGTTTTATGAGGCCAGCATAACTCTGATAAGTAGAACAAGTGTATATTTGAATTGTTTGAATATTGGCTACACTGTTACAATGCAGCTTTTCTCATAGACTTAGCGCTTCTCATTGTAGTTTCAAGTTATCAAGTGTTTGTCAGAAATAAAACTTGAGGGTATCTAAAAGGGAGAAGCCTAAGTAAGAGTTTCTTAGACGTGTTTTAGTGTGCTTTAATTGCTAAGGCTGATATTTAGTCTGAGTTCCTTTAGTTCAGAGAAGAGAAAAATGAAGGTAACAAAAATCTTCACAAACCCTTGTTTGGTGTTTAGAAAGTTTTTGTTTATTGTTGGAAGCACCTGAAAGAGTTTTGTGGTCTTCACCCTTCATTTAACTTAGCTCAAACCAATTCTGCCATATCAAATTCTAGTCCATAAAATCATACGGTATTTTATTTACTTTTTACTTTACTTTCTTTTACTTACTTTGCCTATAGGTTCCTACTTGCAGCTCACCATCCCATAGTGGTTCTTCCTATCGAGTCTTGTCAAGGTCAAAGTGAAACAGAATGAGCATGACTTCAGGGCCATGGCCCTCTGAGATTTCAATGCCACGACTCAGTCATGAGTAGTTAATTGGCTAAAGAAATCACTAAGGAACAGATCCAAAAAGGAACTGAAGCTCAGATAAATATCAGAGTGATATCAGAATTCATCAGAGTAAATATCAGAATTTTATTATCTACAACATTATACTTTTTAGTTGTAAGTACACAGAGGTATGCCATGAAATGCTGACAGACTTTCTGCCAGCGTAGATACAGCTAAGTGTGGACCTATTTTAGAATGCAAGGAAAAGCACAAATGTACAAAATGCCTCAGGTTCCACATACAGTATGACAAGCCAAGGAGAAGATGGTTTTAATACCACTCTGCTGGGCTAATCACTTGTGCATAGCAAAAGAAGAAGCCTTGGTATAGAAGGAAGATCTCTGCCCTACCTCCGATTTTGGCAAAAGGCTTTGCTTTCTACTAAAATGGAGCCCTTTTCACAATGACTCACCCATCTGTTTTACCATACCAACAAACTATACCATATTCTACCAGAATATGTAAGATGTACAAGGATATTTCATATTACAAACATGAAAAAGTGTTTCTTAAATAACTGAAAATTTAATTTTTATAGAATAATAGTTTTAAGTACTTTTTAAGTAAAAAGAATAACTTCAGTTGAAGGAAACACTCCATACTAAATTTTGAAAACTGAAAAAAATATTTGAGGAAGTAAAAGCACTGATCCCAATTTATCTTTCATGTAAATCTCAACTAATAAAAAAGTTAAGTATTTGCCATGTGTGAGACCCTATTCCAAGCACTTTACATGTATTATCTTATTTAACCTCTATTTCCCTATCACAGGGCATTATTTTTATACCCACATTACAAAGGAAAAACCCATACAGGATGACATAAAACTAACATGCTTAATGGTCACCCAACCCATAACTGATGAGGCTTTAATTTGAACTCAAGCAGTCTAACTGGAGAGTCCACGCTCTACCTTTCATTGCATGTTGTTTTTACATCTTTGTTATTCACATACATATAAATCACCCATTTGCCTTCTACTTTTGTACATCATACCTGCAAGCAAGAAGGATTACAGCATTGATTCTCCAGTCTTTACTGGGGTTGCTAATTTGCTCTGACTGATTTAAGGAGGCCTCCTTCATTTTTTGCAATTCTGTTTCTTCTCTTGGGCCTTAATTAAATAGCAAGCAATTCCAGTGGGAGACACTAGTCCCCAGATTTAGGAAAGCATCGTTACACTTTTGCCAATACTCAAATCTCAAGATACAGGCAAAGAGCTCTTGTATCACCTAAATAACGTAACATTTTAATACCCATTTTATTCTCGCTGGTCTTCTACTTTTACACAGCTGAGGGTTAGAGGCAAAGGAGGACCTTACTTGCCTTCTATCTAAGCTTGATCCTAAGATTGCTGTCTCACATCTCAATACTACCAGAAAAGCACCAAAGAACTAGAGCAAATAGTACTGCTGTTTGTGTGAATCTGTAACAGTTATCCTTGGAGCATTCAGCTGGCTCTAAGCAAAAACTATTTGTTAGGCTCCCCAAGAATGATTCCCAGTTGTCTCAGCTAACTGAAATCACAGGAAAAGAAACTGCTGTTAATCATACACTAAATGCCTCCCCTCCACTTAAAAGTTAACTCCCCTTTGATGTTTCCTGGGTTCTGAGCATCTTAAAAGATAAATTAGCGAGACATTTGTGTTTTTACCTTTGTCACTGTTTAGCTTTTCTTCTCAGTTGGGAAGCTGGTACAAAGGTTTCATTCAGAGGAACAAACATCATCTAGATAAAACTGCACTAACATTACCTGAGAGGCTAGCATTAATGAGAGCAAATTAAAGTGCTATTGTTGTACTGTTTTTGGATAGTGAAAGCCGACAGGTAAGAAACACTTAAGTATCAACTACACTGCAGTGAAAACTAAAGCTTCAATTAACCCTGGCAATTTCTAAGAACTCCAAGGGTGACCATCTGTGAGGCAAACAGCTCAGAAAACTTATACATCTTGTTTTAATCTTTCTATGGATGATTATAATTTCAGGGTATAAATAAGGCTATTAGCAAGAACAGAACAACAACAATAATTACAGTAAGTATTTGCAGAGCACTTTGATCACACCATGACATCAGTCACTTTGCAGCTTCAAAATGGAAATCTCATGCTCAGTGTTTGGTCACTATGACTGCCCTTAAAGGGGGCCACACCATGTACTCACGAGGGTCTACTGGGACTCACAAGTTCTTTAAGGGATTTCATGTCAGCCCATCTTAAAGGGGCCTCAATCCTAAACATCTGAAGGATATACCATTCTATTTACACTGGAAGTTGTTTCCAAAATCATTATGCTGGACCAGAATGAAATCTGTTTTAACTCATTCACCTGGCATTTCACATTTGTGTGCACTATGGTAACCTCTGGAGGCATTAATTAGATTTGGTGGGCTGAGAAAGGGTACTAAGTTACATGCATACTTTATGTGCTATCAGTCTCGACAAGTGTTAGTAAAAAATGCACATGGATGAGATTGATGTAGTTCATCTGTTAACGAGACTTCTGCTTTTTGTTCATTGCAAAGGTCTCTATCCCTAGGTGTAGCAGATGGCAGAAGGTACTTGTACACATATACAGGATTTACCCAGTCACATTTTGGACTAATGTATCAATAACGCTCCCCTGTTACAAAATGGAATATTATAAAAACTTTATATCATAAATGGATGTTAGGTATAAAAAGCCTGAAATACAGAATCAGTGAATAAAGGTGTCCAAATGAATGTATTTCTATAATTTCAAAATAACATGGAATTTAGGTAAGCAGAAGCTATAGCACTGTGTAAATTCTACTTTAAAGAACTACAACTAGTTACAACTTGCAAAAAAACAAGGCAAACTGCACCATGGACTATCAGGGAGAATTCTGACTGCAAAACCACAGAAGGCATAACAGAAAAGGGGCCAAAGAATAAAAAGTAGGATTCACATGAATGGTACAATTTCTACATGAGAAAAGACAAGATGAAGGTCTCCAGAGAGGAATATTGAATTGTCTAGGATTATAGAGTGGATGGCCAGAGTATGTTAGATTCTACAAAAGATGAACCTGTGCTTTCTACCTGTGTTCCCACTTGGATCACTCATGGTTTTTTCTTGTATTGAAGAGTCTTCTTGGACTGGTTTTCTATCCTTAGGCTTTTTATCCAATAGGAAACAGATCCCTGGTTTCCTTGTGGTCTTGTGATTACTTGGAGCATCTGTGATTATTCCACCATCTTGTTCTTATTCAAAAGATTAGTCTTCCTAAAAACTCACTTTTCCAGCTTCTCTTACAGCTAGAGGAGACAAGACACCAAGTTCTAGCTGACAGAAACCTGTTAAGGAGCTAATGTCGTTGCTTTCCTACAGAGGAAAAGGGGGCAGAGGATATCCTGCTGGCACAATGTCACCCTACCTCTTTCCTGAACTTAGATGCAATGCTATGTACAAAGGAGGAAAAGGATCTGATTCTTGATGGCAACCCTGAACAGGTAAACCAATGTTAGTTACCACCTTCCCTCTGGACTTCTTGCTAGGTAAGAAAATAAGTCCTTATATATTTTAGCCACTATTAGGTTTTCTGTTATTTTTTCATCCAAGAGGATTCTAAGATACAATATCCACTACTGTTAAGTCCTGGCAATCCAGGGACAAATCCATTTGGTTTCTGACCTTAAGGATCTTACCATCCAGTGAAGAAGAATGAGATGCAAACAAGGAGTCCTGACGCATGTGTGGTAAAAGTGGGTACAAGGTGCTATTAGAGCAGAGAAGAATGAATGATTAAAGGCTATTGGTAGTGGCCAGGAAAGTTTCTGGGTGGAGGCAAAATCTGCGCTGGGTCTAGAAGAATGAGTGGCAATATTCCAAGGAGATAAAGATAAAAGCCAGGACATTTCAGGCAGAGGGACTGGCACAATTAAAGACAAAAAAGTGTGAAAGCATATGGTACATTCAGGAAATAAAAATTAATTTGGAAAAGGATGCTAATAAGGTAACTTTGAAAATGAATTAGTCTTTAAAACTAAAGGCAAGAAGTATAATAAACACTGTAATCCAGCTGAAAAAGGGTTAACAATTCTGAAAGCACTATAAAAACACACTGGAATTGAACAATTAAGAAAAAAAATAGTAGATGGTGGGAACCAGGTTTCTCACTGGGAATGGAAGGTTACAAACAAAGGGAAGAAGCTTGGAATGATACATGTGGTAATGGATTAGAAATGGAATCATCAGTATGAACTCATGTATAGCTTTATATAAATACAGATGTCATATATAGAAATATTTGTAGATATGTATATACATGTTAGCAAGTTAGGATATATACATATATTTCCTTACTCTGCTGGCTGAGAAGGCCTAGAAGTAACCACATCCCAGTAGCAACAAGCACATGAAGCACCCAGATCTTGGTTTCTACTACTATTCTCTAATAAAAGGAACTAATGCTCCTTGGAGAAATGACTGATGCTAGGACTGGGGCAAGGAATATACAAGATGAGTTTGGAGCATCTAATAAGTGCCAGAAAGTAAGGACATGCTCAAAAATAAAATAAAACAAACAAACCCCCAAACCCCACAATGAAAGAGGTATGTTAAAGGGACATGTGAGCCAACTGAAAGAGCTCCTAATGGGGCCAAAGCTGAAACACTATGAGCAACAAAATAGTTTGGGTTATAACCCCCAAATAAAATAAATATCCATATGTCCATATGGATATAAATGATTGATTAAATAAATAAATGAAGGAAAGGAGACAAATTTCCCATGCAGAAGAATTCCAAATAACTTATGTAGATACTCCATCTTCAAGGGGTGGACCATAACTTCTTATTCCTTAAGTGCAGGCTGCACAGAGTGACTTCCTTCTAAAGAGTACAGTATGGAGGGGCACCTGGGTGGCTCAGTTGGGTAAGCGTCCGACTTCAGCTCAGGTCAGGATCTCGAGGTTCCCAAGTTGGAGTCCCGTGTCGGGCTCTGTGCTGACAGCTCAGAGCCCGGAGCCTGCTTCGGATCCTGTGTCTCCCTCTCTCTCTGCCCCCTCTCCCACTCACACTCTGTCTCTCTCTCAGAAATAAATAAAACTATTTTTTAAAAAAAGAGTACAGTATGGAAAGGGGAAGAAAGTTAACTCTGAAGTAGAGAAACTTGACAAACACTAACTCAGGTAATCAAAGTTAACATCAACAGTGATGTCATGTTGATAGTATGTATTCTTTTTTTAATGTTTATTTTGGGAGAGAGAGGAAGAGAAAGAGAGAGAAAGAGAGAGAAAGAGAGAGAGAGAGAGAGAGAGAGAGAATGAGTGGGGAGGGGCAGAGAGAGAGAGGGAGAGAGAGAATCCCAAGTAAGCTCCATGCTGTTAGCACAGAGCCTGACTTGGGGCTCAGTTCCACAAACCACGAAATCATGACCTGAGCCAGAATCAAGAGTCAGACACTGAACTGACTGAGCCACCTAGGTGTGTCGATAGTATGTATTCTTGACATGATGTAATGAGAATGGCACTTTGCCTCTGTGTTCTTCTTCCTCTCCCCAAACCCATAACCCCAGTCTAATCATAAGAAAAACATCAGACAAACCTCATTTGAGGAACATTCTTTAAAATACCTGATAGTACTCTTCAAAACCATCAAGGTTATCAAAAAAAACAAGGTAATCTGAAGGGTGCCTGTGTGGTTTAGTTGGTTAAGCATTGGACTCTTGATTTTGGCTCAGGTCATGATCTCACGGTTTGTGGGATTGAGCCCTGTGTTGGGCTTTGCACTGGCAGAGCCCGTTTAGGATTCTCTCTTTTCCTCTCTGCCCTTCCCCTGCTCATGCTCTATTTCTCTCCCAAAGTAAACATTAAAAAAAAAAAAAAAAAAAAAAAAAAGTTAATCTCAGAAACTGTAAGGGCCAAGAGGAACCTAAGGAGACATGACAACTAAATGCAATGTGGTGTCCTGACTGAGATTCTGGAACAGAAAAAGGATATTAGGTGAAAACTAAGAAAATCCAAGTAAACTATGTACTTTACTGTAAACAGTAATGTATTGACACTGGTTCATTAATTGCGACTAATATACCATACTAATATAAGATGTTAATAATAGGAGAAACTTGGTATGGAATATATGGTAGCTATGCTATTTTCACAATTTTTCTATAAATCTAAAACTGTTCTAAAATGAAAAGTTTATTTAAAAGAATTAACTTTGTATGCTTACAGTCTATGATGTGAAGGGCAGACAGGGGTGGGGGTAGGGGTGGGAGGTGTTTATAAGGCTGGAAATTTAGGCCGGAGCTAGATAGGAATCTTTCTACCAAATTAAGCAGTTTCAATGTTTTTCTAAAGGCACTGACAACAACTGAAGAGTTTTAAACAAGGTGAGCAACATGACCAGATTTGTATTCTATAAAGACTATAATGATGGTTTTATACTACCAAACTACCAAAGTCGGACACTTAACTGACTGAGCCACCCAGGAGCCCCTTTGCATGTATAGCTTTTAAAATCTTCATATATGATCCTGGTGCACATCAATGGTTGAGAACCACTCCTACACAGAACTGATTAAATGAGGGTTCCACACAATAAGAATTTGTCAGAGATCATGGGAGCTAGAGAAGACAGTAGCATGAAAATCAAGGAAGGGGCCAAGTCAAGACATATTTTAGAGTCAGAATCAATAGTTTTGTTTTGTTTTGTTTTGTTTTTTTTGTTTTTTTAATGACTAGATGTGAAAGCAGGATGAAACCAAACATGAAACACAACTTCTGGCTTGGGTAGCTGGGTAGAGGATGAGACTATTCACGACAGAATTCAGAAAAAAGGTTATGACAATGGTGGGACAGTGGTAGAGAAGAGAAGATAGATTGTTTGCACATAACAAATTTTAAGGATCCCACAATATATTTAAATGGGTATTGCAATATGAATTTAGGTAGCTGGTAGGCACTAGAGATGTAGATTTGGGAGACAGATCACTGGTTTCCAGGTGGTGGCTGAAGTCATGATGAATTGACCAAGAGAAAAAATGAGACAGATGGAACTCATAGTAATACAACACTTAGGAGACGGGTACAGGAAGAAGAATCAGCTTCTGTGATCAAATACTAAAGAACACTAAAAGAAACTAAAAATAACAGGTTTTGGAAGCAGAGATCAATGATGACCTTTATCAAAGTGTTTTGATCCTGGCTGTGCCAGCAGAAGGCAGAGTTGAGGGATAAGTAGGTCAATATGAGTAGGGGAGGTAGTGAATAGAGATGAGTCTGATAGGCGGTGGAAAGGAAAAGAGAGAACTTGACTAAATCTTGAGGTGTCACCTAGATCAAAGAAGAGTTATTTGTTAAGATGCAGAGAATCTTGAGTATCTTTGTAGAATGAGAGAAAACCTAATATTGAAAAAAAAAATAGAATGAAAATACTGGAAAGAGATGGATGGTTGACAAACAAATTTCAAGAAGTGGGAGGAAGGGTGGGGAATTAAGTACACCAAAAACATGTTAACTATGTAAGATGTCAAGAACAATCTCATCCTCTGATGAGTGAGAACAGGTGAGTTTGTGGTGGAAGGGAAAATTGTTCAGTGAGTCCTTTCCCAATACTCTCTTCTTAATAACTTTAAAAAAAAATTGTTTTTGTTTTTTTTTTTTGAGAGAGAGAGCGAGAGTAAGTTGGGGTGAAGGGCAGAGGGAGAGCAAGAATCTTAAGCAGGGCGCATGTCCAGCATAGAACCCGATGTGGGGCTTGATCTCATGACCATGAGATCATGATCTGAGCAGAAAGAGTCAGATGCTTAACCGACCGAGCCACCAGGCACCCCCCACCCGAATCCCTGATGCTCTCTTTGTGAAAAGGCTGCAAGGTAGGGAACTTGAGAAAAGGAGGAACAGAAAAAAATGGAAAAGAAAACTAACAACATTTGAGTAAAGGAATGTTAACAGCTAATTGGTCCATCTGAAGTTGTGACTCACATTAGTGATCATTTATTAGTGGCCTCCTGAGCACTCACTCCCCACTAATAAATAGCTCGTGTATTTGAAATCTTTGAGTTTGTAGAGAAGCCACACGAGACCTGGCTGAAACTAGAGGTGAACTGTTTAATCTATGCTAAGCCAATCAGCCACATTCCAAACCTATGGGTACAGTGATTGGTTTAGAGGTAAGTATGTGACTAAACTTGTCCAACAGAGTGCACCTTAGGTCTACTGCCAGAGATTTTAGGACAAAGATGGTTTCTCGTACCTGTTATGGATGAAAGAGGAAACATGATGCCCTGTAGCTGCTGAAAGCTGTTACTAGTTAGCTCAGGCTGCCTTAACAAAATGCCAAGGACTGGATGGTTTAAAAAGTAGAAATTTATTTTCTCACAGTTCTGGCAGCCAGAAGTTCAGTATCAAGGTGGTATCAGAATTGGTGAGGTTCTGGTGAGGTATCTCTTGCTGGCCTGTAGACAGCTGTGTCCTCCATGCATGTCTGGGGAAAGAGATGTCTCTCTAGTGTCTCTCTTCTTATAAGGACACAGTTGTTTGTTTTTAATTTTTTTTAAATGTTTATTTATTTTTGAGAGAGAGAGAGAGACAGAACACAAGTGGGGGAGGGGAAGAGACAGAGGGAGATACAGAATCTGAAACAGGCTCCATCCAGGCTCTGAGCTGTCAGCATGGAGCCAGACAGGAGGTTCAAACTCAGGAATGGAAAGATCATGACCTGTGGTTGAAACTGGATGCTTAACTGAGCCACCCAAGCACCCCAGGACACAGTTTTATTGGATTAGGGCCCCACCATTATGATCTCACTTAACTATTATTACCTCGATAAAGGCCCTATCTCCAACAGTCACACTGGGGGTTGGGGCTTCAACACATGAATTGGGGCAGAGTTGGGGAGACACAATTCAGTACATAACAAAAGCCATCTTGGTCTGGCCTCAGGATGGTACAACTTTAGGGTGAAACTAACTCTGAAAGAAAAATTGAAAGATAAAAAGAAGTTAGATGCCATTGTTAAGTAGCTGGATTAAGTTTCATTTGAAGCCTGTCCCACCTCTGGCTTTTTCAGTTATTAAGCCAATACATTCCCTCAATTATTTAAGCCAATCTGAGCTTTCTGTTATCTGTAACCAAAAGAAACCTGATAGTGGGGCACTTGGGTGGCTTAGTCAGTTGAGCATCCCACTCTTGATTTTGGCTCAGATCATGATCCCAGGGTCATGGGATTGAGCCCTGTGTTGGGCTCCAGGCTGAGCCTGCAGCCTGCTCAAGACTCTCTCTCTCCCTCTGCCCCTCTCCCCGCTTGAACTCTCTCTTTCTCTCTCTCTCTTAAAAAAAAAAAAAGTAACCTGATAAAGCAGTTATATGATTTCCTCTACTACCTGGCAGTCTGGGGGCAATATATTTGTTTTTATCTAGATTAGGCCTGTCCAGGCTGGTAGTACAGAAAGTAGTAGTGACTTAGGACAGTGGAATTGAGGGTGAATAGAACTGATGACCATGAAATAAGCCCAAAATGACCAGAAATAAAAAAATAAAGAGGATAGAGGAGAAGGAGGGGTGAGGGTGGGGTGCAGCTGATGGACTTCACGGGGCTTAAGTCTGGGTTAAACAGAAATAAGGGAAAGGGGGGGCACCTGATGAAGCATGCAACTCTTGATCTCAGGGTTATAAATCAGAGCCCCATGTTGGGTGTAGAGATTACTTAAAAATAAAATCTTACAAAAGATTTTATTTTCTTTTAGGAAAGAAAAGAAAAGAAAAGAAAAGAAAAGAAAAGAAAAGAAAAGAAAAGAAAAGAAAAGAAAAGAAAAAAGAAAAAGAAGGGGAAGAGAGATAGAATGTATGGGTTAATAATGAGGCCTTCTGAGTTTATTAACCCATGTCACCTAGTAACAAAAACAGTAACACTGTAACAATGGGAAGGAAATCCTGCTTTCAATGAGAGAAGCTCTTATATGTGGCTAGAAAGAACCACAAGGTTATAAACACCCATGAAAGAGAAACTTTAGCATGGACAGGAGCTAAAAACATGATGGCCATCCACCACCTCCTTTTAACCTTCTGAAGGTCATTACAACAGATCTCCATTCCTTGCTCTTCAGGAAAAATCTCCTACTGGACACACCTATTAAAACAGGGTTTGGGGTGCGTGGCTGGCTCAGTCAGTAGAGCATGTGACTCTTGATCTCGGGGTTGTGCGTTGGTATAGAGATGACTTAAAAGAATTAAAAACAAACAAGCAAACTGGGTTTGTCAAACTGAGGTCCTATGACAATTTTTTAAATCGTGTTTTTATTATGACAATCTAAAAACAAAATCAATAGGAGCAAAGGTATAACTGCTACTTGATTTCAGTGCCTGGGTTTGCATTTATGATCTTGTTGGCAACAAGCAGCACAGATATAATATGGAAATGAAGCGTCTGAGTATATAGCACACCGCAAAAGATTCTGCAGTATCTCAAATTGAGAAAAGTGGTAAGGGAATTGAGAAGATACACAGCACGTGATAGCAAAGATGGGCTGAAGTCAAGTGAACCTACGTGGAGGAGGTCAGTACCTAATTAATAATGAGAGCTGCAATTTAGTTTTGGTAACACATCAGCAGTCACATCATGCTGTTAATTTGAATTTTATTGGCCTTGTGATGGTATTTATACTTATTTTGATTTTATAGTTGAAAAAGAGCTCTATGCACAAGGACTTTTACCTAGATTTGTATAACAATATGTCAATTTAAGTCAACCCAGAGATCTGAGAATTTTTTCCCCTTTAAATGGAGGTTTATACATTTTTCAACATTGAGAAATACTGTATTAGGAGATTCTGTTCCAGAGAATTCTCTTATTCCTTTTTTTTTTTTTAAGTTTATTTATTTTGAGAGAGAGAGTGGGACAGGCACAGAGAATGAGGGAGAGATAGAATCCCAAGCAGGCTCTGCAATATCAGTGCAGTTCCCAACCAGGGGCTCAAACTCACCAACCGCGAAATCATGACCTGAGCTGAAGTCAGACACTTAACCGACTGAGCCCCACAGGAGCCCCTCTTATTCCTCTTTAATAGCTGAAATATTGCAAAGTAGGACAGAATCACCTCAAGTCTTCTTGGAAAGCAGTTTCAAGTGGAGAGGCAAAGGGTTTGGACTAAGTTGAGTGCAGGCTCTGCCACCGGCTACCACACAACCTCTGACGGGATACTTTGTTAATTTACTCAAAGGTGGCTAATAAGAGTATTCTAAGATATAGGAAGGTCACAGAAGGTGATCTATGTAAAATATATATGTAATGTAGTGCTGGATACATGGTAAGTGCTCAGTAAACTTTAGCTGATATTACTGTCATAATCATTAACTTATAACTTCCAGAAGGCTTCATGAACACCACAGAATCAAGCCTTGCACTATACTTCTTAGTTTAAACAGCCCTAAAGTCGTCCCAACTTCCCAAGAAGGTAAGACTAATTTAACAATGAAGTAGGGAAGCAGAGTAGAAAGTGCTAAACTAAGAATATAATAAGCCTCAAGTTCAAGTCCTGGTCCAACCATCTATTATCATGACTTTTAGAAAAGTCACTTACTGGGCCTGAACCTATTGGCTCATTTGCAAAATGGAGATAATTCCTAAGTTACAAAGTTCTTGCACAGAACGTTATAAAATACTTCATACCTCACAAATATAAAGTCAAATTATTATTCAGTGAATTCCAGAAACATTTCTATATTGTTGGGATGAACATTGGGTGTTACATGTAAGTGATGAATCAATCACTAAATTCTACTCCTGAAATCATTATTACACTGTATGTTAACTAACTTGCATTTAAATAAAATTAAACAAAAATAAATGGCACCCCTTAAAGTTTGAAAAGGAAAAAATCTATCAGATGAAAAATTAGTAAATTATTAGGAACACCATTCCCACCTCCTACTGTTGAGCAATCAGGTACTGAAATGGTAAATTAGGACAACCAGCCAAACTGAAATTAACAGTCGAGCCTTTTACTTACTGCAACGGTGTAAGCAAGAGGCAACGAGAGGCACCAGCTCTCCAGCATTCCATTTTTCCCTGCGGAATGGCACTCAGTAAGGATCACGTAGATGCAGCACAGATGGGGGAAATTGTCTCCTGCCTTTTTATGGATCCATGGGCAAAGGGGAGTGGGGCTGGGGGAAGAAGAGCTAAGAGGGGAATAGTACTGAGCCACCAAAGTGGAGAAAGTATCTCAGCAGCAGTCCTCATTATTGAGCATGACTGCCCAGGGGAGCCTTGACTGCAATCACTCCAGAAAACTGCAATGCACTGGCTGTACCCCAATTCTTGTGTGGGAATGGTAGCTCTTCCCATGAGGCCTTCCAGGAAAATCTTGTAATTGCCTATGGTCAGGCCTGAAACATCACACATAGGATTCTGACTTGGAGCCAGACTCCTCACCCAAAGAAATAAAGGATACAAACACTCTTTACCTAAACATACAATAAACCTTATTCCAAGAAATTATATAAACTAAAAAAAATCAATAAATTTAGGAATTATTTTTTAAAGCCCATGAATAATAATGCCATAGCAAGTTGCTTAAGAACATTATATATATATGTATAGATAGATGCATACATACATACATAATGTTATATATGTATATATAAAATATTTTTAAAGACTTATTTTTAAGTAATCTCTACACCTAACATGGGGGTTGAACTCACAACCCCAAGATCAAAGTCACATGCTCTACTGAATGAGCCAGCCAGGAGTCCCAAGAAAGAATTATATATTTAACCTCGATCACATCATGTAGAGAAACCTTTGTGATCTTCAATCTATAAAAGGTCTTATTTCTAATATTATCTGTAAGTCAGCTGTTAAAAGCTCAGAACTACATTTTCTTTTTTTTTTTTTTTTAAGTTTATTTTGAGAGAGAGAGAGAGAGAGAGAGCACATGTACATGTGGGCACAGGGGACAGGGTAGGGGGAGGAGAGAGAGACAGACAGACAGACAGACAGAATCCCAAGCAGGCTCCATGCTATCAGCACAAGCCTGACCTGGAGCTCGATCCTACCAATCGTGAGATCCTGACCTAAGCCCCTGACCTGAGCAACCCATGCGCCCTAGAACCATATGTTCTATAGAAACATTTTAAATGGTGATTAAGATACAAGACTAGCCCACACATGCTTTTTAAATCCATAATGTGGATGAAAAGAAATTTGTTTATTTTAAATGATCTTAGAAAACTGGCAAATTTCATTTTCCCAACAGCTGAAACACTGCCAATCCATAATGCCTGGGGCAACATGAATCTTATTTAATACAAAAACAATATGATTCTTTTAAAACAACAACAAAACACATAAAACTTGTCAGCCATTTTTTTGCCACCTGATAACATAAGATGTGTCTAAAAGTGATGTTGTTTAACTAAAAACTAGATGTGGACATCAAAATAAGTGTTGACCCTTCAAGTAAGTCACTTTGAGAGATTACCATTTATTCCAATAATAAACATCTTTGAAATTTTATTTTCAGATAATGTCCTCATAGCAGGCCTATTAATTCTTTTTCATATCCTCAGTGGTGGCATACTTTTTGCTTGAGGATAATACCCTTAATTTTTTTTTACAGTAAGTTGTTGTTCTTGTTGCTATAACATAACCAGCTTAGAAAGATCATATTCATTGAGATCTAGCTTCTGGTATGTTCTGTTTCCTTAAACAGCCTTAAACAGTCATACCTCATAAATCAAGTTCACACAGTATATACTGTACTAACACAAATGATAGTATCCTGTGTGCTTATTCTTTTTTAAGAAGCCAAAACTATCTGGAAATATAAGCTGAATGTTTTTTTTAACATCAATAGCAAAATAGAAAACATACAGGGGATAAGGTTCCTCTTATGATTATAACAAACATAATATGAAATACGCAGGAATAAACTTAGCCAGAAATGTATAGAACTGATATGAAGAGAGCTATACAACTCTACAGAGGGGCATGGAAGATAATTTTAATAAACAGGAAGACGGTACATGGGTTTCTGAAGCTGAAGATTAATATTGTAAAAATGTAAATTCTCACCAAAATCATCCATAAAATTAAAGAAATTCATTCAAAATTCCAAAAATGTTTTTGAGAAGCTTAAACAAATAATTTAAAAGTTTATCTGGAAGAAGACACATGCAGAAAGTGCCAGGAAAATTCTGGAAGGGAAATAGTGATGCTAGTTGCGGTGGCATCGGGGAAAGGGGGGTAGGGAAGTACTCATTTTTCCAGACATTAGAGTACACTATACATCAAGTATGTGTATACTTAGCCATGTCTCTAGTGCTAGGATATATAGTCAAAGCACTGAAAAAGAATAGATAATCCAGAAACTAGTCAAAATGCATGTAAGAATTCTATTTGTAATAAAGCTAGTATTTCAAATCAGTAGGTTATGGTTGGACTATTCAAAAAAGTGTTTGAAGAACATGGGCTACCAGGGAGCCTGGCTGGCTCAGCTGGTGCAACCTGTGACTCTGGATCTTGGGTGTGGTGGGTCCAAGCCCCAACTTGGGTGTAGAAGAAAGAAAGAAAGAAAGAAAGAAAGAAAGAAAGAAAGAAAGAAAGAAAGAGGGAAAGAGAGAGAGAGAGAGGAAGAAGAAAGGAAGAGAGAGAGAGAGAGAGAGAGAAAGGAAGGGGTGCCTGGCTGGCTCAGTTGGTGAAGCATGGGACTCTTGATCTCGTGATTGTAGGTTCAAACCCCATGTTGGGTATCGAGATTACTTAAAAAAATAAAATCTTTAGGGGAGGTGCCTGGCTGGCTCAGTCAGTACAGCATGCAACTCTTGGTTTCTGGATCGTGAATTCAAGCCCCATGTTGAGTGTAGAGACTACTAAAAAATAAATAAATAAAATATAAATAAATCAATAAAATCTTTAAAAAAGAAAAAGAAAAAGAAAATGGCCTACGTATTTGGAAATAATAAATTTATATGCCAATGCTATATCTAACACCAAAATAAATTCCAGGTAATGTAAAAAATACTCCTTAATAGGCCTAAAAAATATATGTGCTTACTAAAAAGTAGGGTAGAAAAGACTCTTTTGAACATGACGCCAAAGCTAAAAAGTTAAAAATGAAAGAAAAAGACTAATACATTGTTTATAAAAACTTATGGGAAGATATGCTACAAAAGACTCCAGTGGAGATACTGCAAAACACTACAATGTACTATTGATCTATAAGGAACACTTAGAAAATACTTAGAAATGACCTCCTAAGTAGAAAATGTGCTAATGCCATCAACAAACATTCACCAAAAAAATGCAAATGGCCACCAAACACTTAAAAATATTCATCACACTAACGAAAAATGTCTTTGGGGGGTGCTTTCAACGGCAAGTAACAGAAGATCTTGGCTTAAATAATGAGAGAAAAATATCTCTCATGACTGGAAGTCCAGAGGTTGGGCCAGTTCTAGGTGTGGTTTCATCTTTAGTTCAAGGATGTTATCAAGGACCCACGTTCTTGCCATTTCTCCATCCTGCTCTTTGAGCATCACCTTCACCCTAAGGCTCATTCCCTTTGCCAGTTACGACGTGGCTGCTGCAGCTCCAGGCATCACACTGACACAGCAACATCCAGAGGAAGAAAAGGACTATTTCTTTCTTACGTCTTTTTTTAGGGATGGAGAAACTATCTCACAAGCTCCTCAACAGGCTTGCTCTCGGATTTCTCTGGCCAGAATTGAGAGTCACAAACTATCTCTAAATCAGTCTCTGAAAAGAGAATGGGTTCCTATGATTACCTTGGACTAGAGGTTCTCAGAGTGTGATCCAGGGATCCCTAGGGGCCCAAAACACTTTAAGGGGGTCCACAAAAGGTCAAAATTCTTTTCCTAATAATATCAACATATTCTTTGTCTTTTTTTACAGTGGTGACAGGTGCACTGATGATGCACAGGCAATGGTGGATAAAACTGCTGGCACCTTAGTCTGAATCAAGGCAGTGGCACCAAACTGTACTGCAGGTGACTATTTTCTTCACCAACCATGCATCGACAGGAGAAAAAAAAAAGTCTGTTTCACTTCGGCGTATCCTTGATGAAGCGAAACAATTGTTTTCATGGAACACCATTTGTACTTTGGCATTTTCTCAAAAACAAAGTAAGCCTGGCAGGAAAACAACTGACACCATTTGTCGCCATTAATAAAATTCAAGCGTTTAAGCAAAAAGTTAGAATTCTAGAAAACTTGTGTCCACCATGCTTAGCTTAACAGCTTTCTGACACTTCAACACTGTTCTGAGGAGAATAAGGTATTTTTGACATGGTATAATAAAATGTGTCAACGTTTGGAAGACATGCACAACTCAGTGAACCAATATTTTCCAGATGACACATACGGTATCACAAAATCATACACGGGTAAAAGATCCATTCAAAGTGCAAGACGATCAATGGATTTTAATGTAACAGAGTAAGAGAAGTACACTGATATGGTTTCAAGTATTATATTGCAATTCACCTTTAAGAAACTACCACTGGGGCGCCTGGGTGGCTCAGTCGGTTAAGCGGCCGACTTCAGCTCAGGTCACAATCTTGCGGTCCGTGAGTTCGAGCCCCGCGTCGGGCTCTGTGCTGACAGCTCAGAGCCTGGAGCCCGTTTCAGATTCTGTGTCTCCCTCTCTCTGACCCTCCCCCGTTCATGCTCTGTCTCTCTCTGTCTCAAAAATAAATAAACGTTAAAAAAAAAAATTAAAAAAAAAAAAAGAAACTACCACTTATTGGAATTTAGTATAATATCAAAGAAGAGGATTCACATTCATCCTAAGAGACTATTAAAGTACTCCTCCTCTTTCTAACTACTCACATTTCTCTGTGAGATCAGCTTTTCTTCACATATCTAAAAGAGAACAACAAATCACCACAGACTCAATACAGAAGCAAACATAAGAATCCAGTGTAACAGGTGAGAGGATTAAGAGGTACAAATTTTCAGTCTTAAAATAAGTTGCAGGGACAAAAAGTACAGTGTAAGAAATATAGCCAATACTATCATAATAACATCACATGGTGACAGACAGTGACTTATCACAGTGAGCACTGAGTAATGTACATATTGTTAAATCAATATGTTGTACATCTGAAACTAATATAACACTATGTGTTAAGTATACTTAAAAAAAAAAAGAATCTGGTCATCTTCTCTTAGAGGCCAGATATTAAGGAGATTTGCAAAAATGTAAAGCTATGCCATTCTTCTCATTAATTTGTTTCTTTTGGAAAATATTTTTAATAAAAATGGTATTCATGCTAATATGTAGTGGGTTTATTACTGTTATTTTAAATGACTTAATAAATATTTGCATTTTTCTTTGGTTTAATTTCTAACATAGTAAACATTGACAGCTATGATCCATATAAATAAAAGCTCTTGGGGGTATAATTTTTCAGTGTCAAGGAGTCCTGAGACCAAACAGTTGGAGAACTGCTGCCTTTTGGCTTAATTTTCTGGGGTGACCAGGAGAATGGCAGGACCACTACTTTTTTTAAAAAAGAGCATGATGGGGGCACCTGGGTGGCTCAGTCAGTTAAGCGTCTGACTTCGGCTCAGGTCATGATCTCACAGTTCATGAGTTCGAGCCCCGCATTGGGCTCTATGCTGACCGCTTAGAGCCCGGATGGAGCCTGCTTCTGATTCTGTGTCTCCCTCTGTCTCTGCTCCTCCCCTGCTCATGCTCTGTCTCTCTCTCTCCTTCAAAAATAAATAAAAACATTTAAAAAAATTTAAAAAGAGCATGATGGCTTAATTAAGTATTTGACTTATCATTTTGGCAAAGTGAAATGTTGTGATCAGTGGTATAGAAAAACAAGCATACTCACACACTGTCAGGGGAGACTGCATTGAGAAACCTTTTCTGAGGAAACTCTGTCAATACAAATGAAAATTCTTTTTTGTCTAAATTTTTTAATGTGTATTTATTTTTGAGAGAGGAAGAGAGAAAGAGGGAAAGTAGAAGCAAGCACAAGCGGGGAAGGGCATAAAGAAAGGGAGACACAGAACCCGAAGCAGACTCTGCACTGTCAGCATAGAGCCCGATGTGGGGCCTGAACCCACGAATCACAAGATCATGACCTGAGCCGAAGTCAAACATTTAACCGACTGAGCCACCCAGGCGCCCCCATATGAAAATTCTTGAAGAATAAATTTGATGGAAAATTCAATTTCTAGAATTATATCCTAAGAATGTAACCAGAAGAATATATTAAGCATTTGTCACAGCACTGTTGTACATTATCCTGAAAAACTGTACACCATCTAAATAGTCATCTTCAGAAAACTGACTGAATTACTGTATATCCATGTAAGGGAAAATCATGTAGCTACTTAAAAATGTTACTTAGGGACTCCTGGGTGGCTCAGTGGGTTGAGCATCTGGCTCTTGATTTCAGCTCATGTCATGATCTCATGGCTTATGAGATAGAGCCCTGCATCGGGCTCTGTGCTGACTGTGTGGAGCCTGCAAAAATATTGCTTATAAACCTAAATTTACTGATATGGAAAGAAGTCCATGATTTTTTTAGGTGGGGGAAAAAATAGGGTACAAAATCGTACCTTTAGTAAGATCTCATTTTTAAAAATTAATATATATAATAACAAATATACATATGTATAGGAAAAGTCTGGAAGAATTTAGTTTTCTCTGATTGAAACGCTCAAGGAGTTCCTTCTATTTTCTTCTTCACACATCTCAAATGTTCTTTTTCTTTTTAAGTAAACTCAAATAACCTTTATATTCAGGAAACTTATGAAAATATTTTTACAATCGCTATGTATATAAACTCTACACAATATCCACAGGTAGAGGATCCGTGCTTGGGAAGGAAGGAAAAAAAGATGGTATGGGCAGTAGTAATAGTAACACTTGAAAAGTCTCAAAGTCTTTTTTCTAACAGTCACCCATTTACATGGAGGAAAAGATGCCATGGAACCTGTGAGAGCCTTGGTAAGGGGACCCAGACAGGGTGCTGTAGACAGTTGGATCCAGGACCCATTTACCCTAGGGCCATAGAAGTTCAGAGAAAGATCAGTTTGGGGTTTTTTTTGTTTTGTTTTGTTTTGTTTTAATTTTTAACGTTTATTTATTTTTGAGACAGAGAGAGACAGAGCATGAACGGGGGAGGGGCAGAGAGAGAGGGAGACACAGAATCAGAAGCAGGCTCCAGGCTCTGAGCTGTCAGCACAGAGCCCAACGCGGGGCTCGAACGCATGGACCGCGAGATCGTGACCTGAGCTGAAGTCGGACGCTTAACCGACTGAGCCACCCAGGCGCCCCGAAAGATCACTTTTAAAAGACTTCAATTTGTTAGACCACATAAGGCCAACAACTGCAGATGCTCAGACGGTAAGGGCAAAGAATCCAGAAAGAGAAAGAAATTATTGGAAAAGGCAAAGAGTATCAGGAGGAGGTGGAAAACAAATAACCCATGCTAGAAGACCAAACTCCAATTATTAGAAACTTCCTACTCACCAACTACGGCAGGTACTTGCCACATTGCTAAGTGACATTAAGACTGCTCTCTCTTTCCATTTGGTAACTGTGTTTTTGGTGTGCCAGAACCTTTTCATTTATAGTACTTCTTAATCATCAGACAGCAAACACAGATGGCACCAGTCAGGTCTGCCCAGCCTAGCCTTTGAAGCCAGCTCCTGGGAAAGCTTGTGCACCCTCTGCTGGCCAGCTCCACTCCAGGACAAGAGGGTCTGTGTCCTACAGAGACAATTTCACAAATCACAGGGATACACTTTTGTGTTCTCTATATAGCTAATTTCAGCGAAGAGCTTGGAAACCATTTCCTCAAACTGCCACCTGAAGGAAACAATTACAGATGAAAACAATGCCTTCCTTTGTTACACCAAAGAAAAACATCATAAAAACTAAAGTACTGTGAGAAAACATACCATAAAAAGCATGTTAAATTCAAATGATTTCATCTTATTATATAATTAAATAAGTAAAGGTATGCAACACCTAATCTGACTATAAGGCTAATTCATTAGAGTTTTACTCTGGTCGAAAACCTGAGAATTACTGTAACAATAATATCTGCATAGGTTTTATAATTTACAAAAAGCTCTCACATTCACTTTTACAACTCATCCTTACAATAATACAATAAGTAAGGGAAGGAGGCAGGACAAGCATCTTTATCACCATTTCACAGATGTGGGAGACGAGGCTCAAAGAGGTTACATGTGTTGCCTCATTCACACAGCTATCAGACTCCATACCCCAAGCAGGCTTCCTGACTCCAAATGCTATGGTCTACTCAGTACACTATTACACCTAAGCTGCTGATCTATAAGGAGTTTTCGATAGAGCTGGTATGTATTTCAGGCAGAGGAGTAAAAAGCCTAAAACCAATGTTTTTATAATACATTCCATTTTGTTTCAAAAGTCACCAAAACTTCAGATGCTGAACTCTAAATCTGGGGATTTGTACTGTAGGCAGTGCTTTGTGCTAAAATAACATGAGGTTTTTGTTTTTGTTTTTTTTTTTTGAGAGAGAGAAAGAAAGAGAGAGAGAGAAAGAATGAGTGGAGGAGGGGCAGAGAGAGAGGAAGAGAGAGAATCCCAAGCAGGCTCCTTGATATCAGCAGAGCCTGATGTGGGGCTTGATCTCACGAATCATGAGATCATGACCTGAGCTGAAATCAAAAGCCAAATGCTAAACCAACTGAGCCACCCATGCGTAACCAAATACCAGTTTAACAAGGGGAGTGGACATTTTAATAAGAAATCTACTGAAAACCAAATAACATTAACTTCGGAATTTCTATATGTGGCATGTCTATGCCCATAAAGGGTATATCCTACCAGGCTTTGTACCTTCTGCATTCACTTGGTCAATTCTATTTATTTGGTTTGAAACGGGGTGGGAATCCTCAAGTTCTGGTCCTTTCTCTTGAATCTTTACAATCTTAATAATTTCTCCCTTATGAAAAAAGCATTATGGATACTGTTTTGTTGGACACTTCAGCATGCTGAAGAAGATTCAGTGTAATTCAGCTATAAACACATAGATCCCCAAAACGAAAAATCCAAACAAAGTAGTAATGATAAACAGAATCAAACATTATATAGCACTTGCTATGTGCCAGGCATTACTTTAAATGCTTTACTATGTTACTCATTTAGTCCTCCCAAACAGATAAATAAGTGAGGCATAGACAAGTTAAAGTAATTCTAGTTAAGTGGGATACCCTGGTTGGTAAAGCGAGGCTAAGATCTACACGCAGGCAGGCTGGTAACTGAGTTCATCTTAAGTTTACTTTTAAAATGCAATAGGGGTACCTAGGTGGCTCAGTTGGTTAAGCATCCAACTCTTGATTTTGGCTCAGGCCATGCTCTCATGGTCTGTGAGATTGAGCTCCGTGTCATGCACTGTGCTGGCAGTGAGGAGCCTGCTTGGGATTCTCTGCCTCTCTCTCTCTCTCTCTCTCTCTCTCCTCTCTCTCTGCCCCTCCCCCACTTGTGTGCGCACGCCTATTGCATTTCAAAAGTAAACTTTTAATTTTGGAATAGTCTAAGATTTACAGAAAAGTTGCAGATAGTACAGAAAGCTCCCATATTCTAACCTAGTTTCCTATATTACTAAAATCTTACACTAGCATGGTAATTTGTTACAATTAATAAGCCAATACTAATACATTACTATAAACCTAAGCCCATACTTTATTCAAATTCCCTTTATCTTCATTCGATGTATTTTTCTCTCATAGAATTCCATCTAGGGCATCATGTTATATTTCGTGATCAGGTCTCCTTAGGCTCCACTTTGGCTCTAATAGTTTCTCAGACTTTCTTTGTTTTTGAAGACCTTGACAATTTTGAGGA
The DNA here is from genome assembly GCF_024362965.1 of Panthera pardus. NCBI lineage: Eukaryota > Metazoa > Chordata > Mammalia > Carnivora > Felidae > Panthera > Panthera pardus. The sequence continues at coordinate 61,345,673 of NW_026526655.1, read as the reverse complement.
ATACTGATCAGGTATCTTGTAGAATGTCCCTCAATATTTATGAGATGTTTTCCTCATGATTAGACTGGGGGTTTGGGTTTTAGGGGAAAAAACTACAGAAGTAAAGTGCCATTCTTATCACATCATATCAAGGGTATTCATGATATGAATATGACTTATCAGGGTTAACGTTAACCTTGATCACCTGGCTGAGGCAGTGATTGACAAGTTTCTCCACTGTAAACTTATTCCCTTCCTCCTTTCCATACTGCATTCTTTAACTTTTTTTTTTTTCAGTATTTATTTTTGAGAGGAAGAGACAGAGCGTAAGCTGGAAAGGGGCAGACAGAGGGAGACACAGAATCCAAAGCAGGCTCCAGGCTCTAAGCTGTCAGCACAGAGCATGAAGCGAGGCTCGAACTCAAGAGCTGTGAGATCATGACCTGAGCTGAAGTCGGTCGCTTAACCAACGAGCCACCCAGTGGTCCCTCCATGCTGTATTCTTTAGAAGGAAGTCACTACGTGCAGCCCACACTTAGGGAGTAGCGAGTTATGCTCCACTTCTTTAAGGGCAGAATAGCTACTTAAATTATTTGGAATTCTTTTACATGGGAGATTTGTCTCTTCTCCCCCATTTATTTACTCAATCACTTGTTTCTATCAGTATGGATTCAAAGACATTTCTTTTACACTGTGGGTTATAACCCAATACTATTTTATTTATTGCTCAAACTGTTCCTGTTTTGGCTATTAAGAGTTCTTTCTTCTACAGTTTCTTTCTATAGTTGGCTCCTATGTTCTTTTGACATACTCTCATCATTGTGTTTTTGTTTTGGAGCACTTGCCTTATTTTCTGGCACTACAAGATACTGCAGGCTCATGTTGTATATTCGTTAACCCAATCCTAGAATCAGCTACTTCTCCAAAGAGTGTCTGTTTCTTTTATTGGGGAATGGACCAGGTACTGGGTGTGCTCCTTGCTACAAGATTGCTTCTAGGCCCTCTCAATTGACAAAACAAGGAAATATATGTGGGAATACTAAACCTTGTATAAACACGTTTTTATAAATGCTTCTACATGTATCTACCATTATCTATAGCAAGCTAAACTAGAGTTCATACTTTATCAATTAGAGTACAGTGCTTATGAACAGTTCCTACCGCCTTTAGTTTTAGTCTCATTTTCAAGTTACTTGGCTCCTTTCAGTGAGGTTATTAAATACATTTATAATACAATTAGATTCCTTTATCAGGCTGCCCTCCATCCTAAATCCCATTTCCCCTTATTTATTTTTAAAATTTGCATGTGTCAAGGTTTACTCTTTGTGCTGTAGAGCTCTGTGGGTTTTAACAAATGCACAGTGCCATGTATCCACCATTTCAAAACCATGAAATAGTTTCACCACACAAAAAACATCCTCTGTGCTGCCAAATCAACCCTCTTCTCTCCTTAAACTACCTGTTTTGGTTACATTTTCCTAACAGAGAATGTACTAGACATCATTGGTTCTCATCCTTTCCCCTTACAACAACGAGTTGACATTTATAAACTTATGTAATTCTCACTTCAATCCTGAGTATTTCCTCTTAGCAGGTGATTGAATCAAACTCAGAGAGAATACGTGGCTTGGTTAAGATCCCACTAAGTGGTGGTGCTGGAACTACAACTTGTGCCTCTTGACTCCTGGTATAATGCTCTTTCTACTACATAACACAGCTTCCTTGTTGAGACAAGAAGACAGAAGTGATGGTAAGTGATCATATCTTACATTAACAGAAGTCTTTACACTAAAAATACTAAAGTGGAATTGTAGGGGTGCCTGGGTGGTTCAGTTGGTTAAGTGACTGACTTCAGCTCAAGGATCATGAGGTCAAGCCCCACGTCAGGCTCTCTGCTGTCAGTGCAGAGCCCGCTTCAGTTCCTCTATTTCCCTCTCTGTTCCTGCTCCACTCTCATGGTGTGTGCACTGTCTCTCTCAAAAATAAATACATAAACGTTACAAAAAATAAAGTGGAATTGTAGTTCTGGTAATTTGGTGAACTGACACCCCAAAAACCTTTCTGTTATAAAACACTCCCAAAGGCTGAATAAAAACATTAAAAAAGGGGCGCCTGGGTGGCTCAGTCGGTTGAGCATCTGACATTATCAGATTAAAGGGAAAAAATTATATGATTATGTCAGCAGATATAAAGTAGTTGATTAAATTCAACACCCATTCATGATTAAAAATCAAATAAACAAAGGGTGCCTGAGTGGCTCATTAGATTAAGTGTCGGACTCTTGATTTCAGTTCAAGTCTTGATCTCATAGTTGTAGGATCAAGCCCTGAGTAGGGCTCTGAGCTGAGTGTGGAGCCTGCTTATGATACTCTCCCTCTCTCTCTCTCTCTCCCCTACTCCCCTTCTGCCCCTTCGCCCAACTCATGCATGCTGTCTATCTCTCAAAATAAATAAATATTTTTTTAAAAAAATCAAATAAGACTTTTAGCAAATATGGAATGGAAGAGAATTTCATTAATCTGATTAAGAGTAGCTATCAAAAACTTACAATGTTATCCTAATGGTGAACTATTAGAAATATTCTGTTTATAAACATGAATAAAACAAGAATGGCCACCTTCACCAGTTTTATTCATTGTATTAGAAGTCCTGGCCAGCACAGTAAGAAAAGAAAGAGTAATAAATGGTAAGAGTTGAGAAGGAAGTAATAAAGCTGTCACAGTTTCCTGAGGACATGATTATCTACATAGAAAAATCCCCCAAATCTTACAAATGACTTTTTTTTTTACAAATGACAATTATTATTGCTAAAGATAAAGTTTGTCAAGGTTGCTAAATAAAAGACCAATATACAAAAAGAAAATTTGCATTTTTATATGCTAGCAAAAATATAGTTAGAAAATCTAATTTAAAAATTTACCATTTATAACACTGACCAAAAATATAATGTACTTAGGAAGTTTAAAATATGCAAATCCCTTATGAAAAAAATTATAAAACTTCATTGAAAGACACTACAGATCTAAATAAATGGAGAGACATATGGTCTTCATAAGTAGGATAATTTGATATGGTAAAGATGTTAGTTCTCTTCAAGTTGATACACAGATTTAATGCTATTCCAATCAAAATTCCAATAAGGTTTTTTTGTGGAACTGAAGCAGATTTAAAAAGGTATTTGAAAATGCAAAAGGCAAAAAAGAAATAAGATACTCCTGAGAAAAAGGAATAAGGTAGAGGATTTGTCCTACCAGCTCTCAGGCCTTACTATAAAAGTGGTCAGGTATTAGCCCAGTAATAGAAATACAACAATGGAACAGAAAACACAGACTAGAAACAGACCTAATTATAAATGTAAACTTGATATACAATGAAGTTAGCACTGCAGATCAACAGTGCTAAATTCAACAGATTAAATTCAACACCCAGTTTGTTTGAGGTTTGAGGGAACCTTCAAAAAAATAGTTCTGGGACAACTGATTTTTCATGTAGGAACAAAAATTAGGAATAATAAATGGGTGTTCATTTAAGCTGCCAAGTTTGTGGTACTTTGCTACACAGCTAGAGAAAAGAAATACATTCTTTAACATGTATACCAGGAGACAGGTTAAAGGATGTCTGTAACAGTACTTTTCTAGGAATAAAAAACTTGAAAGAAACAAAAGCCCAGTCAGTAGAAGATGGATAAATTGTAGTAAATTCATACAATTAAATACTATATAGCAGTAAAAATAAATGAAATGAACTATAGGTACTTTGTCAAGTATAATGTTGAAGAAAAAATAGGTGGGGCGCCTGGCTGGCTCAGTTGGTAGGGCACGTGCGGCTCTTGATCTTGGGATTGTGAGTTCGAGCCTCAGGTTGGGTGTAGAGATTACTTAGAAATAAAAAATTTTTTTAAAGGGAACTTTTTTTTTTGACAGAATGCAGGTGCAGGGGGTGGGGAGTGGCAGAGGGAGGGAAGGAGGGAGGGGAAGAGAGAGAGAGAGAGAGAGAGAGAGAGAGAGAGAGAGAGAGAAGGAATCTTAAGCAGGTTCCATACCCAGTGTGGAGCCTGACGTGGGCTCAATCTCACAACCATAACACCATTACCTGAGCTGAAATCAAGAGTCGGACGCTTAACAGACTGAGCAACCCAGGCATCTGAGAAATAAAATCTTTAAAAAAAAAGAGAGAAAAGAAAAAATAGACAAATTGTAGAAGAGTACACATATATTGTATGATTCAATTTATATATGTTCAAAAACACTTATAAGTTAACAATATTTTATTTATATAAAGAGGAAAGAGGGATCTGGGAACCAGGAGAGGCACCTAGGAGATGTCAAAGTTGCAGGTAATGCTCTAAAGTTTTGTTTTGTTTTTTAAGTAGGCTCCACGTCAGGGTATAAATCATGACCGTGAGATGGAGATCTGAGCTGAAGTCAAGAGTCAGATGCTTTACTGATGGAGCCACCCAGGCACCCCTCTTCTGGGTTTGTTTTTTTTAAGTTGATGATAAATACATGTGCATTCATTTTATATTTTTTATACATTATGCTATGTTATCTATACATGTTCTTTAAATAAAATAATTTTAAAATAAGAATAGTTTATAATCATTACTATCAATCTTTAAACCTAATCTTTCTGGATTTTGTATATGCATGAATGTACTTCATGTTTAAACAAAATGTGAAAATATACAGTGAAAAGGAAACATGAGAACCAAACTTGTGGTCAAAAGCCTCAGTAATTTCAAAATAAATTTCCAAAAGTGATTCTCACCTAAAATACACCAGCTACCTGCTAACTGGCCTATTTCACTCTTGTTGTTAAAGGGAATGTTAGCCTATCACTAGTGATTTTTCCATCACACTACCGTGGTCCCACATGCTCTGACCCCTGCCCCTTCTGGGACCTGATTTTACTTCCTTCTTCCCACATTCCTAACCACAGAACAGAACCTAACATTCTTTAGCATCAGTGTGTAAAAAGCTGATATGTACATTTAATAAAATCTAGGTATTGTTTCATAGACACCACATCATACGTAGTTCCCTGTTTTCCATTTGTTCTGGGGAGTTTGGAGAGGGTTATTGTGGTTCTGCTTTATTATGATTTCACTTGAATCTTTTATTTTCTTCATTGTTAATATCCACTACATTAGGAGTCTTATCAACTCTACTTCCAAGATATATCCTGAATCTGTTCACTTTTTTCCATTTCTCCTGCTACCACGCCAGTCCAAACACTACCATCGCTTACCTGGACCAAGTGAACAGCCTGTTCACTTGCATTCTTATCTCCTCACAGTACATTTGCCACACTATAGCCATAAAGATCTTATTATATCACAAATTAGATCATGTCACTCTCCTTCAAAGCCTCCTTTGGCTTTGATTAAAATCCAAAATTCCTTATGCCTGATATAACTTGGTTCTGGCTTACCTCTCCAAGTTCATCTCCCTCACATGCACCAGAGAGTCACACTGGCCTGACAGTTTTAGAATAAGCCAAGGTTGTTATTGCTTTGGGAACCTTGCATTCAAGAGTTTTCTGCCTGGACTACTCTAACCTCAATTCTTTGCAGACTCACTCATCCTCATCATTCAGGTCTCAGCTCAGAAGTCCAATCTGCAAGAGGCCTTCCCTGACCACTCTAGCTAAAATAAAGCAGGGCTTCCAACCATACTCTACCAAGCACATCACCCTGTTTTGTCTTCTTCACGGCCCTTATCACTACCTGAAATTTCATTTTTGTAATCTATGTATTTATCGTCTAACTCCCTCCACACGTAGAGGCCTTGTCTATCCCATTCACTGTTATACCCTATGCCAAAATAGTTGCCAGCACAAAGTACATGAACATAATTACATGCTGAATGAATGACCTCTTGTGGTTTTGTCTCTGAACAATTTATCTCTGAACAAATGTTCAAGTTTAATAACCTGAGTGCTTTACCATGCTTCTTTAAACAAAGAACATGAACAAAAAGCATTTTATTAACTTCTGAATTCATATCTCTTTGTCTTTAAATATCATGATAGGGGTGCCTGGCTGGCTCAGTTGGTAGAGTATGACTCTTGATCTTAGGATCATGAGTTTGACCCCACATTGAGTGTAGAGATTACTAACAAAATAAATTTAACAAAATATATATTAAAAAACATCGTGGTAAAGATAGCTAAGTATTCTGTTAAAACACATGACACAGATTGAAAAAGAAAAACAAGAAACAAAAAAACAATGTTTGTTCTAGGTCTTAAATTGAGAAGTCATTTTCAAATCCTAAACTAGGGATATCTGTGCATGCCATTTTACCCTCAACAAATGGAAAAAATATCTACCTATAGGTAGAACTGTTGGGGATTCAAGTTTTTAAAAAGTTATTTCTTCTTATGAACACTGTGGTTTCCTACCGATTTAAAGAAAAAAGGAAGACTAAATCTGCATGTATGTTGAAAGTACCTAGTTGCCAATAATAGATTCTATACAATGTCCTTAGAACGGTCAATTTATTCAACATACATATGCATCCTTTGTATACTGCCTAAAATGTGGTTAATGCATATGTATGTCGAATGAACGAATGGACTACTCTAAAAACAGTATGTTGGGGGGCACTCAGTACAGCATGCAACTCTTGATCTTGGGATCCTGAGTTCAAGCCCACACTGGGTGTAGAGCCTATTAAAAAAAAAAAGCATAAAAACAATGTGTTGGGAAGACCAACAAACAATAATTCTAATACAGTGCTACAACCAATGTATGCAGAGAAACATGTTAGAAGAACCAAGTCTATACCTGAAGTGAAGGGGTCAGGAAAAGTGTGAGTGGAGGTGTGATACCTGGGATGAGTTACAAGATAAAACAGACAAGAGAAGGAAAGGCAGGGAGTTCCAAAGAAAAGTTGAAAGGCCCATTGGCTTGAGTAAGTGAGCAACATGTCAGAGCCACAAGAGCAAATGTTAAGTAACGATGGACAAGGAAATAAGACTGAAAGTGTGGGCAAGATGCAGACAGAAGTGCCCTGTACACATTAAGGGATTCAGATTTTGTCCTGTACGGCACCTATTCAGACCCCTAGGAATTTGTACGACTTGATAAAAATCAACAACAAAAATATTTTTTTAAAAAGGATACTCTGGATTATCTGAATGACCCCCTTATAATTGAATACTGTCATAAGATTTCAGTTTACATGTTTGTGTTTAGCATTGCACTGGCAAACAAGTGGTACCATTTGTCACTGGCATAGGTTAATGAGAAAGAAATGGGGACTACTTTGTGTAAATCATGTTGTTTGACAAGTGAAGATCAAATGAAATCATGACACATTGAACAAAGGCAGGCTTTGCCGTGGTTTAAAAAAAAGAGGTGAAGGCACTGAGTAATCTCAACACAAGTACAATATGGACAGGGCTTTTGTAAAGAAGTTATGCTATGGAGGACAGTGAATATTTGCTTTTGGAGCATATCAGGTCCAACAAAAACTGTCTCATTGGTAACAATGAATAAGTATTCATTTGAATTTATTTGTTTCATAATTGTGCTTCATTTAACTTATAACCGGGAGTTATAGTTGTATAAGATATACAACATAAGGAGTGTATATATAGTTTTATATTTGCATATATTTAACATACTAAAAATATTTTAAGTTAACAATGGAGAATCCTGGGTATCCACTCAGGCTTGAGAAATTCTGCTCTGGGTGATTGGGAGCCACTGAAAGATTTTAATAAGGAAATGACAAATTTGTGCTTTAGAAAAATCACTCTGGCAGCAGGATGGAGAATTCGAATTGAAAGTACTTAAGTAAGGCAGAAAGGAGGGTACTTAATATAATAATGTGATGAAGTGGTGGGGCCCTAAATTACGCAGGGGATATAAAAAGGAGATGGAAAAGAGAATCAAAAGGACTTGGTTGTGGGTGAGAAAGGGAGGGTATCCAGGATGACTGCCCTCTGGGTGACTTGGTGGTGAGATAAAGACAACAGGAAGACAAACAAGTGAGGGTGAAGGGGGATGAGAAAAGAGAGATGATGAATTTAAGTCAGCAATGATTTGAATTTCATTTCATCCAAAGAAAATCCAGTTCTCCTTTCTGGGCCCCAGTTTTCTCAGTGACAGCTGCATTCATGAATTACCAAATTAACTATTATAGTGCGCTCTAAAAATATACAAAGCGCTGCACAGTATGCTGTAAATAAGTCATGAAAAATCAGCAAAAGCTCAAGCCCTGAAGGAAATATTTTAAGTTAACAATAGAGAACCCTGGGTATCCGGGACACAATTTTTACCAAACACTTAAATTGTGACCCAATGCACTCACCCAGTACTGCACTCTTTGCTGTCAGTCAAATGCAATCACTCCCTTGCCCACGTATGAAAGAGAGGTGGCATGTCAAGCCCACGTGGGAGACGCAAAGACACGACCCTTAACGGACTTGCAAAGCAATCCCCGGGGGCACATGTAGTGCGTGATTACGGAAAATGTAGTGTAGGGGGAACTTTGACCCTATAGGCAGGGGTAGGCGACCAAGTTACCTTCTACTTAGAGGAATCAACGTGGAGTATCTTACAGTCCATTAAGAATGTAAACATTTCATATTTTATTAGCAAAAGAAGAGAAAAAAGAGGCGAGAGGAAGGAAAAGGCAGCAATTATCGCAAAACCAGCCTTGTGTCCCCGCAGGCCACAAAAGGAGAGAGTAAGTCAATCCTAGTTTGGTGGGAACGCCAGCATCTTCCACCACTAACTCCTACTACAACAGCATTGTGCTTCTAGACCCGAAATGTTTAACCGTCAACCTCATCCACAACGTCCAACGTGCGACTGAAGGGAAAGCCGCGGGCCGTACCTTTAGCACAGGACACTGCTTTGGAAAGAGGGGGGTGGCTTTCAACACAGCGCCCCTCCCGGCGCTCGGCCAGGGCCTCCTAGAGCGAAAGTCGGGAGCTGAGAGACTCGAGGGTAACCGGGCGGCAAGGTTTACACAGCGAAGCGAGACCAGGAGGCGGCAACACAGCGCCCCTAGGGTTCTGCCCCGCTCGGTACGCAGACCCGGAAAAGGGGGGCGAGCCCCACGGCGCAGCCTCCGCGCTGCCAGAGGAGGAGGGGCTGGGCGGGGTCTCGGCTGGTTGGGGCGGGGCCGGCACCAGAGCTCTCTTCCTGCCGCCTGATGGGAATTGTAGTTCTGGGAAGGAGCCAGGTTCCCTCAAAGGGCTCTGGGAACTACCTCTCCGGGTGAGGAGGGTACGGCTCCGGCAGGCCGCGCGTTGCGGGGGCGTCGCACTGTCCGCAGCCCGGTCCAGACTTGCAGAGTGTTTGAGTGGCAGGCCGGGAGGGGTATCTTTTCCTTTACTCTGCGCTCAGACAGCGCCAACCCCGCCTTCCCTCCCCCCACTGCCGTGCGCTCCCTGCCCGGCTCCCCGCGTCAGCTTTTCCTGAGCCCCTGGATGAGCTGGGCCCTGGAGGTTCGAAGGTAACGGCCGCTGCCTGGCGCGGAAGCGAGGGGCGCGCCCCTCTTCAGCCCAGCAAACCCCGCCCCCGGCCCTTGCCTCCATGGGCCCAACTCAGAAACCCAACGTGTGCCGCCAGCTGAGCCGCCGGGCGCTGGGCTTCTTCTCGCGGGACGCAGGCGTGGTGCAGAGGACGAACCTGGGCATCCTGCGGGTGCTGGTGTGCCAGGTGACCGCCGGCTGCTGGGAATGGGGCCAAGGGCAGAGGGGCGACTGGCGGCTAAGCCTCCTGCTGGGGTGCAGTTTTTACTCGTTAGCGCTTCCTTTTAAGAAGATCACAGGTGATGGACAGGGGTATCCAGGCCCTGAACCTGGGGAATTAGTAAATAGCTATTAATAGAACCACCGTATGCTTTCAGTTTTAAGCTTCTTATGTCTTCCTGCAAACAGTCTTCCTAAAATTTGGTCACACCGCGTAAAACGTTGAGGACAGAGTGAGGGAGAAATGAACATGTTTTAAATAACGTACGTGGAATTACTTTGAAAACTGTAGATTTAATTATCCCACTTAATATTGCTGCAGGGTAGAGACTTATGAGTTATTTCCTAAACCAAAATTCCTTGTGTCTTTCAGGAAAGTACTAAATTTAAGAATGTTTGGACAACTCATTCCAAGTCACCTATAGCCTATGAGAGAGGAAGAATATATTTTGACAATTATCGGTGCTGTGTCAGCAGGTATCTTGGTGAACATTTTTCCTGTAATTCACCTCACTGTTGATCTTGACTCATTTTTATAGAACCACATGCTTTATCAATGTTTAATGAAATAGGAGAATGGAAAAATGAGCCCAAAAGAAGAGTAAGTGGTAAATGGGTATAATTTTAAAATCTTCTTAAACCCAAAGTTAGAGGTTTCATCTTTGCAAGTACCAATTTAAAATGAATTTACTTTATAGTGCAGGCAAAATGATAGGTTGCTCAGAGTATGGTGTAGTGTTTTATTCTGCTTAGAAGATAGCAGAGTCAAGCAAGTCAGGTATCTACTAATTATATGCTGCTTTAGAGAAAAATTTCTTTAAATTAAAAAAAAAATGTTAATGTTTATATTTGAGAGAGATAGAAGGACAGTATGCTAGTGGGGAGGGGCAGAGAGAGAGAGACTGAGACTGAATCTGAAGCAGGCTCCAGGCTCTGAGCTGGCGCGACACAGCCCCAAGCAGGGCTTGAACTCTCAACACTTGAGATCATAACCTGAGCTGAAGCTGGACGCTTAACTGACTGAGCCACCTACGTGCCCTGGGAAGAAGTTCTATGTTTTGTTTTGGAAGTACGTGCCTTTCTTTGCTTTAAGAGAAAATTTTCGAACATGCTTCAGAGAAAACAGTGTAGTGAACGCCCATGTACTAATTACCTAAATTCAAAGATGATCCAAATTTTGCTGCATTTGCTTATCTACGCCATTGCTCACTTTTCCTTTATCTTTTAACGAAGTGTTTTAAAGCATATTCTAAACACCATGCTTTGCTTCTATAAAAAATATTAGACATTTTCTTTCTCTTAACAGCTTAATTAAGATATAATTCACACACTGGTGCCTAGGTGACTCAGTTGGTTAAGCACCTGACTCTTGATTTTGGCTCAGGTCACATCTCTCAGTTCCTAGATTCGAGCCCCATGTCAGGCTCTGCACTGACAGTGCGGAGACTGCTTGTGATTCTGTCTCCCTCTCTCTTTGCCTCTCTCTCTCAAAAATAAATAAATAAACATTTTTTAAAAGATATAATTCACATACTATACAATTCGCCAATTTAAAGTATACAATTTGATGACATTTAGTTCGTTGAATGTTCATTCAATGATAGGAATTTTGGTGAACCCTTGCGGTTCATATAGGCAGCCAACACTACAGTTGACTTTAGAACATTTTCATCACCTCAAAAAGAAAGTTTATTGCCTTTAGCTATTGCCCCAATACCCACATCATCCTCAGCAACTGCTAGTGTGTTTTCTGTCTCTATAGATTCATCTGTTCTGGACATTTCATATAAATTGAATCACATAGTATGTGTCTTTTGTGATTGGTTTCTTAGTAGATTACCAGTTGATAATAAAAGATATAATTCAAGAACAGCCAGATGGAAGAGTTGCATAGGCAAGTTACATGCGAAAGGGCATGGAATATCCATGCTCTTTGAGCACACTACTCTCCCTGAATGTCCATGTGTTCACCAACCTAGAAGCTTCTCCCTTTGTTAATATATACATTTCAAGGTGCCTGGTGGCTCAGTGGGCTGAGCATCAGACTCCAGCTCAGGTCATGATCTTGCATTCCTGGGTTCAAGCCCCATATCCGGCTCTGTGCTGACAGCTCAGAGCTTGAAGCCTGCTTCAGATTCTGTGTCTCCCCCTCTCTCTGCCCCTCCCCTGCTCGCACTCTGTCTCTCTCTCTCTCTCAAATACAAGCAGTAAAAATATTTTTTTTAAATAGCAGCTTAATTTTAAAGTACATCAGTTAAAAAAAAGGAAAATATCTATGATCATATCTCAGTAGTAATCAGAGAAGTATAAATTAAAAATAAGGGACTATTTTTCACCTAAAAATTGTAGTTTCAATACTGGCAGAGGTATAAACTTGTTCAATTTTTCTGAAAGGCAGTTTGGGAATTAAAAAAAAAAAACAACACCTTAAAGGTATTTCCTTTTTTAACCTATTAATTTTCATTCTAAAATAAAAGGACTCTTTTTATCTAATTTTCATTTTACAATATTGGAATAACAGTTTTTGAATGCCATGGAATTCAGCAGAGATATTCACTGTAATCATTCAGGGTTAAAGAAAGAAATCAATATGACCCAACTTTGGAAAATAATCTGCAGGTAAGTATATGTATATAAAGAAAAAGCAGAAGAAAATGAACCAAAATGTTAATAATGGTTATTTTTATAATTTTATAGTATTCTAATCTATGTTACTGTATTTTTCAGATTTTTTTCCAGTGAATTTCCTTTTGAATTATGTGATCAGGAAAAAAATGTTAACATTTAGTTAAGAAAAGGAAGACAAAGTAGCAAGTTGTATCTTGGTATTCCAAATCTCTAAATAGAATAAATCACTCAAAGCTGAGCAAACACTGTCTCAATGAATAAGAAGAATAATCATTCATTTTTCTTTTTTCCCAGTGTTGCATCAGAGCCAAGAAAACTTTATGAAATGCCAAAATGTTCCAAATCAGAAAAAATAGAGGATGCTTTATTATGGGAATGCCCAGTGGTAAGATTTATTTTTAGAGTATTTGTTTCTAATGCATTTTTTGCTTGAAAGAACTGATCATTGTTGATATGTAGTATAAAGGAACAAAGCTTTAATATCATAGTGATTCCTGAATCTTGAAAGGAGTCAAGAAGAGAGAGTGTATCCTTTGCTTATTTTTCCTCAGGAAATAACTTATATCTTAAAAAATTATATATTAATATTATGAATGTATTTTAAAATTTTGATGCTATTTGTAAATCTTAAAAATTAGAAAAAAGTTATGAACTGATTAAAAGTTTTGCAAGCAATATAAGCTAGTTTAGAGTTATCCTCAGTGTTTAAGAGATCATTCTACTGATTTAAGAGATCATTGTATCAAAATAAGATATTTATTTAGGACAGCAGTTATGTCACATGGCTCTGTGAAAGTAGACTTATAAGTTTCCTCCGTGAATCTTGTTAGGAAAATACTAAGTCAAAAATAAAAAATAAAATAATAAAAGTAATACAAAATAAAATAAAATAATAAGATAAGCTCACTCCATCAGACAGACTAACATTGCCCTGATGTGTATTTTTCAGAACCGTGTTTTCATAAATAGCATCTTCTACTTGCTAGAGGAGTTGAGAGAATTGACTTGCACACAAAATAAGTTTGGAATATTCTGAGTTTAAAAGGCTAAACAAGTTTATTTATAGAATTACTTCTCAGAGCCTTTAATAATACTTAACGATAATACTAATGTTCACAGTGATTATCAAACCGTTTTCTGAAACTCTTGATTATAGGACTTCCTTTTTTGAGGTATATTTCTACATATTAGTTTTTCATGGGATCAGTGTTTTAAGAACTGTACTTATGACATACTGTAGCAAATTAATCAGGTTTTTGAATCTGGCTGGTTGTTTTTTAGGAAAAATAGAACTTAAAATATGTGACCAAAAATAATGTTTAAAAGAAAAGAAGCTATCCTTTGAATTTACTATTAAAATTCTCTCTTTTGTCAAAGACTACTGTTTTTACATAAAATTGTAGTTTTCCAGAGCTGCTGCTTTCTTTTCCCTTAGACACTTACTCTTTTTAATTTTTTTTTTTTAACGCTTATTTATTTTTGATACAGAGAGAGACAGAGCATGAATGGGGGAGGGTCAGAAAGAGAGGGAGACACAGAATCTGTAACAGGCTCCAGGCTCTGGGCTGTCAGCACAGACCCCGATGCGGGGCTCGAACTCACGGATGGTGAGATCATGACCTGAGCCGAAGTCGGACGCTTACCCAACTGAGCCACCCAGGTGCCCCTACACTTATTCTTTTTAAAAAGAGACACGTTTTTAAAAATCAGAAAGTTTTACATCTGTTTTCTTCCCCAATTTCTTACTGAAAGCTGAAAATAACTGTTGTGCCCCCAATATCTAAAGCCTTTTAATCTGTTTTCATTGGTTGGGGGAGGAAGGTGACAGATTTTTTTTTTTTTTTTTATGTTTATTGATTTATTTTTTAAAGAGACAGCAGGGAAGGGGGCAGGGAGACAGGGAGAGAGAAATTCCCCAGCAGGCTCCTCACTGTCAGCGCAGAGCCCCACGTGAGGCTCAATCTCACTTAACCCTTGAGAGCATGACCTGAGCTGCAATCAAGAGTGGGTCGCTCAAACAACTGTGCCACCCACGCACCCCAAGGATGACAGATTTCTTAATTGAGAAAAGTTTTGAAGACACAGTATAAAAACACAAAAAATTTAGAGCAATCCTTGAAAAAATAGAGTTTCTAGTAATCTAATTCCTATTCTCACTTCTCTTTAAACATTTTCTTCTCATTTGAAGTTAAGCAAGATTTTCCATTAAGAAAAACTAAGAAGGTTATCATTTATTGTTGTTAACATATTGATGTGAAACTACATTTAAATTAGCACCCTTTTAGAGGCACCTGGGTGGCTCAGTCAGTTAAGCATCTGACTTGGGCTCAGGTCATGATCTCCCCATTGGTGGATTCGAGCCTCGCATTGGGCTCTGTGCTGACAGCTCAGAGCCTAGAGCCTGCTTCGGATTCTATGTCTCCCTCTCTCTATGCTCCTACCCTGCTTGCATTCTCTCTCTCTCTCAAAAATAATATTAAAAAAAAATTTTTTTTAATTAAAAAAAATAAATTAGCACCCTTTTCTGAGACAATGTGTGAAATGCAACTTTTGGTTTAGGAAAATACCTCAAACCTATTATATATGCTCCTTCCAATTCTTTTTTTTTTTAAATCTCCAGGAAGTGAGTGGTGCCTGGGTAGCTCAGTCAGTTGAGCATCCAACTCTTGATTTTAGCTCAGGTCATGTCACAGTTTGTGAGATCAAGCCCTGCACTGTTAGTGCAGAGCCCGCTTGGAATTCTCTCTCTCTGCCTCTCCTGTGTACACACACACACACACACACACACTCTTCTCTCTCTCTCTCTCTCAAAATAAATAAACATTAAAAAAATCTCCAGGAGGTGATACTTATGTAAGACACCACAGACTAAAAATGTTTACATCATTGTATGTGATTTTAGTGTAAGACTTCCAGTAGTTAAACTTAAACACACATACACACACAACCAAGAAACAAACACAGAAACTGAAAGGAAAGACAAATCTTTAAAACCATATATAAAATACCTATGCTTTTATTCTTTTCTATTCACTTTTTAGCCAATGCAAATAGTAGATTAATTTTAACTTCCCTATTCTTAACTTTTGTCGTAGAATTTCCTTTTTCTTTTTAATGTTTATTCATTTTTGAGAGCGGGAGAGAGAGAGTGCAAGCCGGAAAGGGGCAAAGAGAGAGGGATTCAGGGGATCTGAAGTGGGCTCTGTGCTAACAGCAGAGAGCCTGACGTGGGGCTCAAACCCACAAACCCTGAGATCATGACCTGAGCTGAAGTGGGAAGCTTAGGAAGCCTAACTGACTGAGCCACCCAGGCGCCCCCCAAGAACTTCCTTTTTATTTTACAAATTAAAGTAGAACTCTTTGCTTCTCTTTCTTTTCCTGCCTTAGACTTCCACCTTGTGGCAGCTGATCAGTGGCAGGTATGCCCAAATAGCCATTACCTCCCTTTTTGGGGGGTAATGCACTAACAACAGAGGGCATCTTTTTTTAAAAAGTTTATTTTATTTATTTTAGAGAGAGAGACCACAGAAGGGGCAGAGAGAGAGGGGGAGAGAGAGAATCTCAAACAGGCTCCACGCTGTCAGTGCAGAGCCTGACATGGGGTTCAGTCTCATGAACCATGAGATGACCTGAGCCAAAATCAAGAGTCAGACACTTAACCAACCCAGCCACCAACAGAGGATATCTTTAAAACCAGGTCCATCTTCTGTTTTTCTTTGGCTGCCTTGATTCTGCATTCTAGCTTTTCATTTGGGTTAAGAGTAGAGCTGCAGGGGCGCCTGGGTGGCTCGTCGGTTAAGCGTCCGACTTCGGCTCAGGTCATGATCTCACGGTCCGTGAGTTCGAGCCCCGCGTCGGGCTCTGTGCTGACAGCTCAGAGCCTGGAGCCTGTTTCAGATTCTGTGTCTCCCTCTCTCTCTGACCCTCCCCCGTTCATGCTCTGTCTCTCTCTGTCTCAAAAATAAATAAACGTTAAAAAAAAAAAATTAATTAATAAGAGTAGAGCTGCAGTGAATCATGGAACAATTTGCCCTCTTGCCATTTTGACTTCTGTCAAAAAGACAGTCTTAGAACAAAGAAACATCTATTCTAGCAGATGACTCTTTTTATTGTTTTTTAAATTTTTTAAAATGTTTATTTTTGAGAGAGAGAGACAGAGCACAAGCAGGGAAAGGGCAGAGAGATGGAGACACAGCATCTGAAGCAAGCTGCAGGCTCTAAGCTGTCAGCAGGGCTCGAACTCATGAGCCAGGAGGTCATGACCTGAGCCTAAGTCAGATGCTTAACTGACTGAGCCACCCAGCTGCCCCTTTAGCAGATGACTATTAATTCTTATGGTTTTAAGAACTGTTATTGTTGTTATCATTGTTATCACAACAGCATTGTTAGTAATACTCCTATTGTTATGATGATGATTGGCTTACACTTGTTGAATTACTTAATGATAAATAACAATAAATAATAAATTATTTCAGGTACTGTCTAAGCACTTTATGTGAATAAACTCAATAAGTTAATGATGAAAATAATAACCTACAGTCTTTTCTTTCCTTGTCTTAATTCTCTATTTGTACATTTAATATTTCCTCTTTGGTTTTACATAGCTATTTCTTTAAGGTTTTAGCTAGTTTCTTTGGACATAGATTACTGCAGATTGTTCATGACCAGCCGGTTTCATTTTTACACCTTGATTTTTATTTATTTATTTTTTTAGGGGGAAATACTTCCCAATCCATCAGATTATAAATCCTCACTCATAGCACTGACTGCACATAATTGGCTATTTCGCATATCAGCAACTACTGGAAAAGTCCTTGAGAAAATATATCTTGCTTCATATTGCAAATTCAGGTATTAAATGTGGCTTTATTACTCAAGATCTTATTTATATATATATATACATATGTAAATATAAGCCTATCAAATAAATTTGAGACTTGTGGCCCAGGAAATTTCAAGCTTTTTTTTTTAGTTTACCATTGTATACCTGGATCTCAATTTATAAACCTATTCTATTTTTCTTTCCTCATGAGTACCTTTGAAGGTCTGAGGATAACAGACCTTTTATCATTTATTGTTGTATCACTCTTAAGTAACTAACCTGTAATAGTTGGCAGATATCACCCCCACCCTTTTTTTTTAAGTAGGCTCCATCCCCAACGTGGGGCTTGAACTCACAACCCTGAGATCAAGAGCACATGCTCTACCAATTGAACCAGCCAGGTACCACCCCTCTCCCGTTTTCATTTCCCATCTTTTTTAAACTTTAAGTGTTTGTTTTTGAGAGAGAGACAGAGACAGAGACAGAGCGCAACCAGGGGAGGGGCAGAAAGAGAGGGAGACACAGAATCCCAATGAAGCAGGCTCCAGGCTCTGAACTGTCAGCCCAGCGCCTGACGCAGGACTCAAACTCATGAACTGTGAGATCATGACCTGAGCAGACACTTAACCCACTGAGTCACCCAGGTGTTCCTAATTTCCCTTCTGCAAATAGTATTTTATATGTAGGTTGTACTTCATGGTTGATTTTCCTGAAGGTTACTCTGTTTCAGTTAAATATCTGCCTAGTACAATCTAAGAAGTATTTTTGTTGTTGTTTGTTTTTAAGCAATCTCTACATCCAATGTGGGGCTTAAGCTCACAACCCTGAGATCAAGTCACATGCTCTTCTGACTGAGCCAGCCAGATGTCCCTAAAAACTGTTATTTTAACTAGTAGTTTTTAAATTTCATATATACACACACACACACACACACACACACACACACCTATACAGGTGTGTGTGTGTGTGTGTGTGTGTGTGTGTGTGTGTGTGTGTGTGTGTATTTGGAGTGAATAATGCATGCAGAATGTGAAAGTAACATTTTTAATGCTTTTTGTAACTTCCATTTTAAAGCAGGAATAGTTTTTTGTTTTCTAAGTTTTGAATACTGTTTGATCAAACACAGAGTTTATTCACTGACACTCTAGAAGGATTAAAGTTAAATATATATATATATATGTATTTTTTTTTAAATAGGAGTTATTGCATAAGGATCTAGAGGGAAATTTTAAGTTGTTTTTGTTTTAAAATAAATTACTTTGTTTTATAATTTAAATAACTAAAGAACTATTTAGAAAATACTATTATATTTTGATTATAAGGAAACTGACCCCAATGAATAACCTTCTCCTCATTCTTTTATAAGATATTTGAGCTGGGACACTCCTCAAGAAGTCATTGCAGTCAAGTCAGCTCAAAACAAATGTTCAGCATTGGCCCGGCAGGTAGACATCTTTAAGTATCAATAAATAAATCTTAAGCATTAATGGAATGGAGAAATTGTCTGCAAATTTGTTGTGAAAGAACTAATGATCTTTGATTTCTGAAAAATGGTATAAAAGTTGTTTATCACAAGCTTAAGAAATACCCTTTAAGCCACTCTGGAGAAGTACAACAGATTATTTTACATTCCATAGTGGAAAGAAATTGAACCTTGTTCTTCAAAGTGAGGGAGCTATCTTTTCCAAACAGAAAAATCATTCAAGCTTTAACTGTTGATAATTTCTTCTCATCTCACGTAGACATGTCAGCGTAATGCTACTTTCAGGTGATACGACCATAACTATGTGTCTTTTGATTAAGGTCTTTATTATTAGAACTCCAACTTACAATATAACTTATACTATATTAATATACCATAATATATGTATAATAATAACAATTTAATTATATGGTATATGGTAGATATTATAAATATATATTTATGCTGTAATTGTAATATGGAAAGTGTATTTTGTTATGCAGTAGATAAAATGTTTTTGTACAGTATGTAAAATATGTTTCATTGTTAAATGTTTACTGTTAGGTTTACTTTTATAGATTTTTGTGTGTATGTGCATGTGTGTTGAAGGGCTAAAGGTTTAATGGACTTATTTTGAACACATATGCCTTCCTGTTTAAGTAACTTTGCAATGTAGACGGAGGTTTTCATGAATTGAAAACATCCACATAACTGTATGCTAGGATAGATGGATGTTTTCAACTCATGAAAACAGTGTTTCTGAAGTTCTTTTGAGAGCTGCCTATAATTTAATCTTTCCTTGTAGGCAGGCATTCAACAGCCTATTTTGCTGTACCTTGCAGTGTTCCATGTTTTACCTTTTTCACTCATAGGGATTCTGGAGATCAGCAAGAAGGTAAGAACTTACTTCTGATTTAATTGCAATATTAACTTTTTTATAAAAGATCGGATGCCATTGGTTAATTATTTGTTTTATTAAGTCATTTGATTGCAAGTGTTCCCCTAATTATAAAAAGCTTTCTGATCTAGCTTGTTTCATATCAAAACACATGAGAATGTTTCATTTAGGAAGAAAGTCTAATCATTCCTTCCTCTTTCTACATGTTTTTATGCCATTCAAGTGCATAGTGTTGAATTACCTTTGGTGTCATTAACAAACCACTACTTTACAAAATTATGAAATGAGGAAGGTGGTTTTTTGCAGAGGGATATTCCAAAGCTCATTTAAAATGACCATTAGGAAGGTGAAAAGCTAAACAAAAAGCCTCACTTTAATTGCAAGGTATAGATCTAAAACTTGTTTTATGATACAGAAACAGCCTTATAAATTAAATATGTGAGTTTTCCAACTCATTCAGTTTTAGGTTTTATTCTTGTCATTGTTCTTGATTTATAGGCCATGATATGGGAGGAAAGAAAGGACATACTTCCTTTGAGTAAAAGAATCAATAGCTACTTTCCATTTAAAAATTGTTACTTAGTCTGGGGGGATAGTTATTTATTCGTCTATTCTACTAGTCTTTAATTAAGTATTACTGAAGCAGATCTTCAGAGTCCGCTAATAGTCATTAGCAAATAAGATGAACATGTTAAAAAATTTTTGTAAAAGCATAGTATACTAAACTACATAAAGGCAAATGAATAGTATCATTACTTGTTCATTCTTGGCTTTGTGCCAGGCACTTTGAGTAGTTTACAACTTTGTAATGTATGATGTATTCCACTAGGAAATTAACCAAATCCTAAGTGAATGCAGAAACTGGAATTAGAAAGTAGAGTTGACTCCAAAGTATGAACCAAATTTTAAAATAGAGTGGCTACTTTATTATAGCACTCATTATTTGAAAATATGTTTGAATTACACAAGTCTTCTTTTTCAAAGTGGGAAACCAGGATCCGCCAATAAAAAATTATGAGCTAGTCAAGATCAAAGCAAAGAAAGCATAATTATCCTTCTAAGAGATGACAAAAAACATAACTTACGAATTTAATTGTTTTCTTTGTGCTCGTGGATTAAGTAATTGTGTATGCTTATTACAGTCCAAAACAGGAATGAACACTTAGCTAAGTCATAAATTGTTTCTATCTATTTTTACATGCCTACAATAATCATTGGAGGGATTTGGTTTTGATTAGGGTTAGTTGGAATTGAAGCGTATCTTTCACTTGCCATGTATAAAAGACTACCCATGGGCTGGCTTAGAATGTACTTTAAGCTATTTATTGGGGTAGTAAATTTTCACTAAGTAATTAGAAACAGAAACAGATTTTCACTTAATTTCTACTTGTTCTTTCATTGCTATGAAAATTTGTCTATGTTGGCTTTTGTAAATATTAAAATAGGCACAGAATCAAGTTCTTTGTCAGAGCTCTGTGGAGGATTATGACAGGATCCGTTGCATAGAACAAAAACAGAAAGGGAACAAAGAACCAAAGCTTTACTCAAGGTTAGCCGGTCTAAATGTCTCTATAGGTGTTGGCTTGGTCTTTAACATGTTTGGGTTTTATATGACTAAAACACCTAGCTGTGTTAGATATTTAAAGAACAAAGTAATAATAAAATTCTGGAATTGGCTGTTTCTCATTAGAAGTACTTTCTCAGAGCCAATCTTTTCCCTTCTAGCTGAAAACTGTCTCTTTATAAGTAACATTTTAGCGTGAAGAATAGGTCTCTATATTTACTATGCATATCCTGTATGGTAGAATTAGATGGTCTCAGTGTATGCCTACGTCCATGAAGAATGGGATTCGTTGGGTTTTTTTAATTTTTTTTTAATGTTTATTTATTTTTGACAGAGAGACACAGAGCATGAGCGGGGGAGGGGCAGAGAGCGAGGGAGACACAGAATCCAAAGCAGGCTCCAGGCTCCAGGCTCCAAGCTGTCAGCACAGAGCCTAATGCGGGGCTCGAACTCACGGACTGTGAGATCATGACCTGAGCTGAAGTCGGTCGCTCAACCAACTGAGCCACCCAGGCGCCCCAGAATAGGATTTGCTATTAAAAGATATTGGCAAAACTGTAAAGCAAATGGATGAGGCAAATTAATGCTGCTGAATCATTTTGAAGGTTATATGCTACACTCCCATTAGTGTTCCAGTTTGAGACTCCAGTGGCCTACCACCCTAATGACACCTTAACTTCAGGTCTCTAAATTATAATTAAGTTATAATACTAGGCGGCAGTGATGTCGTGGTGACCTGAATATTAAGCAAAGCACAAACCACTGTGAACACTCAAGAGGATTGGCCTTCTGGTCTTTTCTCAGGTGATATCTGCCTTTCCCCTCAGATTTTCGGGAACGTTACAGATGCTACCTTGTCTCATGGGATACTGATTGTGATGTACAGCTCAGGACTGGTCAGACTCTATAGCTTCCAAGCCATCATTGAACAGGTACAGAAGCCTGAAATTTGCCATATTATAATAACTTGAATTTTAGACTGAGGTATGATTTTTTTTTAATGAGATGCTTTAGAGTAAGGCACTTGTGTAGATTTCAACTTTACAAAACTGTGCAAATGCAGAAAGACAAAGTAACGTTTAAAAGAGGGTGGGAGGATAAATAGAAAGGCCCTTTAAATAAAGACATTTTCTCTGTCAGATACATGTGAATTTAATTTTTTCTCTCTCCAGACAGCAAATAAGTGGGTGCTAAAGCCACCGTTTTTGTTTGTTTTGTTTTGTTTTTAGTTCATGCAACAGAAACTTGACTTAGGGTGTGCATGCAGATGGGGTGGGACTGCTGGAACTGTAGGAGAGGCTCCTTTTGGCATTCCTTGTAATATTAAAATCACAGGTATGGCTACTATGTAGCATTTTTTTCACCTTAAAAAATAAGTGGTCATATAAATAGTTATTTATTGTAATCATCCAGTGTTTTCTCATAATTTAATTATAAACTCAATTCATTTTACTTCTATATAGCTTATTCCTTGCTACTGAATAGGTATTGACAAAATCTATCAGCTATTCATTGAACTGAGCACCTAGTGATACTGAGTCTTGCTTGGCATTTAACTAGCAGAAGGCAAAGCCCAACATCACTGAGAAGAGAAATGTAAATTAGAGTTATCCTAAGATACATCTTTTCAGGTTTTCAGCTATCAAAAAGTTACTAATGGGGTTGTTAAAAGTACAGTATAGAAGTATATAAGAATATAAAACTATATAAAACTATAGTCATTTATTGTTGGACTCATTTGTGGAGGACAGTTTGTCAATATGCAGCAAAGTTTTAAATATATATATTCCTTGAACAATTCCATGTCTAGGAATTTATACCAGATACATTCATATGTGTACAAAAATGACAAATGTACAAGTGTAACATTATTTCTAATAGCAAGTGGTTAGAAACAATGTATAATTGATAGGTGACACTAATATTATTTCATTGTTTGGCCGTATCATAAATTTAAGTGTTACAAAGAAAGAATTTTTTTGTATTGTTGCAGAGCAACTCCCAATATATATTAATAAATGATAAAAAGGAGTGTAAAACTGTACATAAAAAGCTTCATTTGTATAAAGAATTTGTATTCACATGTTAAAAATGTACACATGAGCATATACTTTTAGATTTGCTTGGAATATATGGAAGGACACACAAAAACCTGATAAACAGTAGTTTCCTCTGAGGGATACAGATGAAAGGAAGACTTATTTTTCATTTTGTATCTTGTGATACTTTTTGAATGTGGTGCCTACATTACCTTCACCAAAATGTGGTTCCATGTGTATGCATGTATACCCACACACACAGCTCCCTGAAGTTTTAAGAACTTGACCTGTGTATCATTCTATGGATGAACTTTGAATTTGTTGAACCAGTTCACTGCTTTGGACATTTAGGTTGTTTTTAATTTTCTGTGATTACCAATAACTAGTAATGCTTGAATCAATTATGTCATTGTGGGTGGCAGAATGGCCATTTGAAAAGATTCTGTCATTCCTTCTACCTTTAATAACTGGCATTTTTCTGTAAATAAAAACTTTCACTCATCACCTAGGGATGAACTGTAATTCCTCCTAAAAAGTCAAGGTAAATACTTACTCTTTCTCTTTAAGTATCAGTATTCAAGCAAGGATTTAGTGTTAATAGTCATGTCCAAGGTGGCAAAATATTTTAGAGGTCAGCACACATATATAATCACAGTGGACTCATGGATTTTCATCTATCCAAAATTATATAGTTACAGTCATAATCTTCATGATGTTCAAATTGCCCCAAATTTGGCCAGTGAGAGCTCCATTTTGACATACCCCAAGAGTCTTGGGGAATTCCCTTGCTCTTCTGGAACAATAATGTATCCTAGGTTTACCTTTTACTTTCCTTGTCCTCGATGTGACAAGGAGAGAACACTCTCATTGACTGTGTTAGTGTGCTAGGACTGCTGTAACACCACAAACTGATAGCTTTAAGCAACAGAAATTTAATCTCTTACAGCTTTGGAGGCTAGAAGTCTGAAATTAAAGCATTGCCAGAGACCACCTCAGGTCCTCTGAAGGCTCTAGGAAAGAATCCTTCCTTGCTTCTTCTGGCTTCTAGTTGTTGCTGACAATCCTTGGCATTTCTTGGTTTGTGGCAGCATTGCTGCCCACTCTGCCTGTCTTCACATGGCCTTCTTCACTCTGTTGTCTTCAAATCTCTCTCTCTCCTTATAAGAACACCAGTCATGGGTTTTAGGACCCACCCTTATCCAGCATGATCTCTGCAAAGACCCTGTTTCCAAATAAAGTCATATTCACCAATACCAGGGGTTAGGGGTTCGACATATCTTTTTGAGGGGCACATTTCAACCCAAAACATAGACCAAGATCTAGTTGTGCTCAATGCAGCTGGGTGTCTTTATTTTTGGTGAACAGTGCTGGGAAATATATTAAAACAAAAACCTTTTAGTTCATTCTCGTATTTCTAAATTTGTTCTTTGATTTTTTTTAACTTTTTTTTTTTTTTTTTTGAGAGAGAGAGAGAGAGAAAGACAGACACAGAATGCACGTGGAGGAGGGACAGAGAGAGAGGGAGATACAGAATCTGAAGAAGGCTCCAGGCTCTGAGCTGTCAGCACAGAACCCAGTGGGGGGCTCGAACTCATGAGCCGTGAGATCATGACCTGAGCCGAAGTTGGACGCTTAACCGACTGAGCCACCCAGGAGCCCCAATTCTTCTTTGATTTTATATTTGTATTTCTTTTGGCTCCCACTGAACTTCTTGATTCCTAGTGAAACTTTATCCTATAATATATATGTGATAATCTTAAAATTGCCATATCAATGCTACTACTGAAAACTAAAGTACAGTGTGAAGGTTAAGATTTCTCTGCAGTTCCTTTTGTCCTTAGTGTACAGCCCAATAAGTGTACTATCAGAGTAATGTGTTCAAAGATTGCTTGAAATTATTTTTCTGTGTCATTAGGTTACCAATTTTATGTAATTAGGTTCATTTGTTTTAGTTTTTCAATTTTAGGTTTATTTTTTCCCTTTTGACTTTATTCTTGAAGTTGTAAAATGTGTATGTTTTAATGGTCAAAACTATATAAAAAGATATAGTCTGAGAAACTTTGCTGCTATCCATAAAAGTCCTTCCATTCTGTTACTTCCCTCCCCCAATTCCACCCTGCCCCTATAAGTAATCATTATTTTTAGTTTCTAGGTTATGCCTCTGTTGTTTCTTTTCATAAAAATAAGCAAACATGCAGGGGCGCCTGGGTGACTCAGTTAGGTAAGCATCCGACTTCTGCTCAGGTCGTGATCTCATGGTTTGTGGGTTCGAGCCCCGTGTCAGTCTCTGTGCTGACAGCTCGGAGCCTGGAGCTTGCTTCGGATTCTGTGTCCCCCTCTCCCTCCGCCCCTCCCCCGCCTGTGCTCTGTCTCTCTCTGTCTCTCAAAAATAAATAAATGTAAAAAAAAAAATTTTTTTTTTTTTTTTTTAAACAAACATGCATATGTATTCTTTAAATGTTACCTTCTTGGGGCGCCTGGGTGGCTCAGTCGGTTAAGTGTCCACCTTCAGCTCAGGTCACAATCTTGTTACCTTCTTGGGGCGCCTGGGTGGCTCAGTCGGTTAAGTGTCCACCTTCAGCTCAGGTCACAATCTTGCGGTCGGTGAGTTCGAGCCCCGCGTCGGGCTCTGGGCTGACGGCTGACGGCTGGGAGCCTGGAGGCTGCTTCCGATTCTGTGCCTCCCTCTCTCTCTGCCCCTCCCCCATTCATGCTCTGTCTCTCTCTGTCT
Organism: Panthera pardus; assembly: GCF_024362965.1. Classification (NCBI taxonomy): domain Eukaryota; kingdom Metazoa; phylum Chordata; class Mammalia; order Carnivora; family Felidae; genus Panthera; species Panthera pardus. The sequence continues at coordinate 61,319,842 of NW_026526655.1, read as the reverse complement.
CAAAAATAAATAAACGTTAAAAAAAAAAATCTTTAAAAAAAAATTTTTTTTTTTTAATAAATAAATGCTCCCTTACACCAAATGTAGTATATTGTATACTCTGTTCCGTACCTTGTATTTTCATTAAACATGTAAATGTTAAAGCAAACATTTATTTAACAGAAGAAATATATAAGATTAGTACCTATATTTTATTGAGATAAAGTTGATGTATAGCATTAGATTAGTGTCAGCTGTACTTGCCAGTGATTCCTCATAGAATATTATTAAGGCCAGACGTGAGGCAAAGAGGAACTCTTGATGGTTTTGTTCCTTAGCCATATTTGTCCCAGGAGCCACCTCTATACCTGTAAAATTACAAATAGAGACTGTAGTCAAGCATATGGTAGCCACCTTTCACCAAACCCGACATGCTGTCACCCACAACTTCAAAAGGTGGCCCTCCAAAGCCTTGATATCCTGACTACAGCTCAAGAAGACACTTATGCTAATATTGAGACTAAATCTTATGTATATATCCCAGATGACTCTAATCTCTATCAAAAGTTTTAGCAGACATGCACACACAAATTAAAGCAATGTCTGACTCTTCTCATTCTCTCAGTGAGTGGGTTCCTTCCTGGTTTAGCGGACATGGATAGTCTTGGTGGAAAACACTTCTACTAGCTATGATAGTAATTATGCTAGTCTTTTTTATTATGGGGACTATTGTTGCTACATGCTCTGCGTAAAGATGTCAGACAAGTGATCTCAATGATGACTGTAGGAAACATCCTATTCTTATGATGAGACCTCACACATGCCTCCAACTCAAAAATATCTGCAACTAGGAGCCCTTCCTGTAGTGAAATAGCTCAGGGTTTTTATGCCTCCCATTAGGTAGGACCTGCAATCCCTTTCAGCCTGAAGAAGCTACAGGAGATGAGAGCTTCACCCTTCAACACCCCTTAAGAATAAGGATGATAAAAATCCCATAGCAGGGAATGAGACAGGGAAACTGAAGGGGATGCCATGAGAGAAAAAGCTGGGTTTTTTCCCCTTTGCTTCTTTTCTGGCTTCTCTTCCTGCTAGGACCTGCATCTCTACCCCACATTACACATGCCTTATAATGAAAACAGCCTAAGCCCTTCTTGTAAGGGACGAGGAGTTGATGACGCTCTAGAATAAATGACATCTAAGGAAGGCCCAGGTGAGAATGACTGGACGAAGCTATCATATGTGCATTGCAGGCCACGAGAGCTAGACATCTCTACACCAAGACCCCCTGGCTCCTAGGAAGAGAACCTGAGCCCTCATCTTTGTTCTAACCATTTCTTGGATGCCTGAGAGGACACATACACGAGACTGCCATCCTCAATAAAAAAACCCAGACCCCAAGCAGTGATGAGACTCGTGCTTCTTTCCTCTCTCAGTCTCCCGGACAGTTCATCTGTATCTGTTTGCTCTATATCTTCAATAAACTCTACTTTCACCTAAAAAAAAAAAAAAAAAAAAAAAATTTAAATTTTTGTGTACACTACAAAGTGACCACTGCAGTAAATCTAGTTACTACTTTCACCATATAGTTGACCCCCTTCCCCTATGATAACCATCAGTCTGTTTTCTGTCTCTAGGAATTCCTATAAATAATGCCCCAATGAACATAGGGGTGCATATATCTTTTCAAATTAGTGATTTTATTTTCTTTGGGTAAATAACCAGTAGTGGAATTGCTGGATCATATGGTAGTTCTATTTTTAATTTTTTGAGGAACCTCCGTGCTGTTTTCCTTAGTGGCTGCACCAATTTACATTCCCAGCAACAATGCACAAGAGTTCCCTTTTCGTTACATCCTCTCCAACTGCTATTGTTTCTTATCTTGTTTTTTTTAATTTTAGAGTGTGAGTGGGGGAGAGGGGTGGCAGGGGGAGAGAGAGAGAGGGAGAGAGAGTATCTTAAGCAGGCTCCACACTCAGCACAGAGCCTGATGCAGGGCTCAATCCCACAACCCTGGGATCATGACCTGAGCTAAAATCAAGAGTCAGATTCTCAACCAACTGAGCCACCCAGGCACCCCTCTTATCTTTTTCATAATAGACATTCTAACAGGTGTGAGGTTTTGATTTGCATTTCCCTGATATATTCCCTATATTTTAAAATTACAGAAAAATCTTACTATAGCTATTCTTTTATAAACAATACAACATTTTGTACAATTTATATTAAAACTCTGAAGTATTGCTTGACCTTTCACAGACTCAAAGCATTGTAATCATTATTATTATTTTCTTTTTCATGCCTCTCTTTTCACAGTCTAGCAAGTAGGAACCCCTTTTGCTGACTCTGTTATTCTTTTAATACTACCCTGCCATCCTATAAATACCCTTTATCACAACAACTAGATGGTTCAGAAGGATCTTAAAATTTCCTCATGACAAGACATAGAATCAGCTACTCTCTGAGAACTTCTAGCACTCTAGTTGAAAATAGTATTAGAGATCAAAATTTCAGGTTACTGGGGACCCATCAGAATTGTGATTAGCAGAGTCCCACTGCTACTCTGGGGCCATTTTTAGCAACTGCTGAGAAAAGTATTTCTTTTTAAGTGTATCTTTTTGCATTGATTTTCTTCTGGTGTTAATACCTATTTTATATTCTCTATAACATACCTACTTAAAATTTTAGCCCCAAATTCAAACTCCAATTATATTTTTTCTTTTTTTATAATTTTTTGTCATCCACCATCATTCCATAGCTACTATATTATCACATATGATGTTTGTATTTCTTTTCATAATTTATCTAACATTTTTAGCTGAGTTTTCTGTTGGGTTCATTTTTTCCTCATTAAGAAGACTTCTTTATATATTAAGAATATGACTTTCTTCCTAAAAGCTTTTTTAAAAAAAGCACTTTAAATATATTTGATATGTTTATACCTGTCTCTTCCTCAGCACTGTCAGTTTGTGAATTCACTTTTCATTATTTTTCTCCTATATATAGGAGCCAGTAGTAAAGTGTCTTATGAAGAGGCCTAATAAAGCACACACTTCTTTTTTTTTTTTTTTTAAGATTATTTATTTATTTTGAGAAAGAGAACACAAGCAAGGGAAGGGCAGAGAGCGGGGGGTGGGGGGGGGGGGGCGGGGAGAAAGAAAATCCCAAGCAGATTCCCTGCTGTCAGCTCAGAGCCCAACACAGGGCTTGATCTCACAAAACGATACAATCATGACCTGAGCCCAAATCAAGAGTCGGAAGCTTAAGCGACTGAGCCACCCTGGCAACCCAAAGCACACACTTATATATGTAACTTAGGGCTCTTGAGTGAATGGGTCTTTCTAAGGCAAGCCCCTTTACTGGCAGTGTTGGCCTCATAACCAAAGATTAAACACTAAAAGCAAAAGGGTAAAGAAAGAGTCCCAAGTAACCACTTGCCGAAACAGAATGTTTGGTATATTCTAAAGCTGTAGTACCTTCCACTTACGCACTTGTGTAAGAGTGCATCTGTTTTACTCTACTTAAAATTAGTTGACCCAAAGACAACTAATGACCTGAGCTAAAATCAAGAGTCAGATTCTCAACCAACTGAGCCACCCAGGCACCCCTCTTATCTTTTTCATAATAGACATTCTAACTAAAAGGCACCAACAGATATTTCTTTTATGGTGTTAGTCTCTACAAGACAGTGAATGGCTAGATTTATCTAAACTAGTTAACTTATCTAAAGATAATGCTAGTGTTAGTCGCCATCCTTTAATAAAGCTACCTCTGTGACAGGACCTGTCCTAAGTGGTTACATTCATTATGACTAATATCACTTACATACTGGAAATCTTAAGACTGCTCGTATAAAATTTGCTAAGTATAACCTGTTAGTCTGGAATATGGAAGATCTCTTCCTCACATCTGAAGGAAATTATTAGACCTAATTATGTTGTAGGATTGTTACGAGAGTTGGAAATTGTGTGTAACTCAGAATCGAATACATAGATGTCTAGTAAATGGTAGCTGTTTTTATTAGGTGTACTTTGTCATTTTTTGCTATCATAAGCACCTTCGGTCCACTTTTTTATCTCCACTCAGCTGCAGGTCACACATGCCCTGGAAACAGATGTCTAAACTAGTCAACTTATGTAAAGATAATACTAGTGTTAGTCGCCATCCTTTAATAAAGCTACCACTGTGACAGGACCCATCCTAAGTGGTTACATTCATTATGACTAATATCACTTGTATACTGGAAATCTTAAGACTGCTCGTGTAGCATAAAGTTGACTTCTTGCATAACATTTGTTGCCTACCAGCTTTCTCTTTTCTTAGCAATCAGCCCTTTCCTGATTATATTTTATTTCTTAAATGTAGTAATTTCTCGTTAATGAAAGTTCATAGATGATGCATGCATCATGAATGTTCCAAGGCTACCAGAACAGAGAAACTAATAAATTCCTTTTGCCCATCTCTACAGACTCACCACCACTGCTTTTTGAGGTGTCCTCCCTGGAGAATGCTTTCCAGATTGGAGGCCATCCTTGGCACTATATCATCACACCTAATAAGAAGAAACAGAAAGGAGTTTTCCATATTTGTGCCCTGAAAGATAATTCCTTGGTAAGTCATGAGTGATCAGACTTTTTAGTAGTAAATGTATATCAGAAATTCTTCATTTTCTACTTTGTATTAAGAATTCCTAAGAATTTTTGTTTGTGTTAATAATTTGTAAACAATGTTAGGTACAGAAGGATACAAAGAATATAACAAACGCCTGTGTATACTACCAAGAATTTAAAAACATTAACATTTGAAAATGCTTAGTGACCAAAGATTTCTCATGGGATCTCGTGCAGTGCAACACATCTCCCAAGCTCCATAGTGGGAATTATTGTTGCAGTATGTTCAGGCTGCCTCTGAACTTGCTGGTGGAATGTGTAGTTGATTCTGTTTTTTCGTGGTTTGCTGCTATTTGCTTTCCAGAGCAGAACCAGGTAGAACTCTGTTGGTCACAATGTAAGCACTGAAACACTTTGAATTTTCAAGAACTTTAGTTATTTACGGCAGAATAGGAAGAAATGATAAGACATGGTAAGACAATAGAAATTTCTACTCCTTGAATTCATTTTTATTTTCTTTTTGAAAATGATTTAGGCATTGATTTATCATTTAATTTAATTTAATTTAATTTAATTTAATTTAATTTAATTTAAAGAGTGCCTAATGTGGGCCAGGCATGGCTGGGGACACCTTCCTTCCTTCAAGTTGCTTATGCTCTCTGAAGCACACATGTAGATAAGTAAGATGCAGTCTGTTAACGTACAGTAATTAAGATAAGTGCCAAAGAGTGGATGCACAGTGATGATGGGTAGAGGGGTTGCATCTTTGTTTTCTGTTGCTGAGTTAGTGTAGTTTATTTCTGGAACCTCCTGATATATGAGATGAACTTAATTTTTCTGAAGCAGACTCCACTTATTCCATATCCATCTCTTCCAGGACCGTGCTCAATCAGTCACTGTTCGATTCAGTGGCTTTTAGAGTCACAGGCCTCCTTACACCACACTGAAGATCAACATAGTCTTGGGTCCAGTTATCTATTTCTGTTGATGTCGCCACCAGGGAACACTATGTATAGTGTCTTCTAGTTTCCTTCTGTCGGAACATTGTTCCCTTCCATTTTCTCATTTACCTGTCACATGTGGCAGCTCCAGTGACGTCCTCTTTTACAGTGGCCTCTCTAGATAGAGGCTGTCATGACAAGTCTGTGATTTGATTATTCACCTCTCAGCCAGTGAACATTCTGCAACCACCAGGACCTATCATAGCTCTCTTTCACTTAACTTTTCCATCCTGTCAAACCCCGTACAATTCTAGATATTCTTTTTATATAAGAACAGATAATATATATTATTGTGTGTTTGTGTGCACGTGCGTGTGCACACACACACACACACACACAAAATGGCTTCCAGCATCTATACCAAGCATGTCTATCAAGTACTGTCCTGTAATAACTGATTATAACATCTAGTCAAATCTGTATTTCTTTTTTTAAATTTTATTTATTTTTTTTTTTAATTTTTTTTTCAACGTTTTTTATTTATTTTTGGGACAGAGAGAGACAGAGCATGAACGGGGGAGGGGCAGAGAGAGAGGGAGACACAGAATCGGAAACAGGCTCCAGGCTCCGAGCCATCAGCCCAGAGCCCGACGCGGGGCTCGAACTCACCGACCGCGAGATCGTGACCTGGCTGAAGTCGGACGCTTAACCGACTGCGCCACCCAGGCGCCCCTCAAATCTGTATTTCAACATATTCATAACTAATTGCCAAGTCCAGGGAAAGGTTTCAATCCTTTTGCCAGACAGCTTTCTGGTAAGGACGTTAATTTAAGGATGCATATGCCCTTTACTTCCCCACCAGTCAGTCAAAAGAGTAGATTACCCAAAAACACATGCAGCCAAACTGAAGAATTCAGAAAATGTTTCATAGCTTCCTATTAAACTGAGCTTTAAAATCTAGCATTCAAGCACATAATAAAAACTGCAGAAGCTGGTAATAATGCTGTCTTATATTTAAAAGATATTTCTTTTGCATGTTATAGTTATTACAATGAAGAGAATCGTCTAAAGGAAGATATGTATAGTATGTGCATGTTTGATATTAAAGGAACATCTGGAGCTAATGCCATCTTGGATATGTTAATTTTAGTGTTAGCAAGCAAGGTATTTAATTCCATTGATTTTCTTATGTATATACAATGTGATAATACCACCATTCCTATTAGAAATTATTAGGATACTTATAAAAATTCCTTAAAAATTAAAACATTCACTAGTACTAGTATGTGTTAAATTCCATTTTTTTTTTAGCATGGAATTCAAAAAAGTAGCCCCCACCTACTTCTCTAGTCTCATGACTGGACACCATGCGTATTTTCTAGGAGCCAGAATTAAAATTTTTATTCATGTGTATCCACACACATGCTGTATGGATTAACATTTTTGTGCTTCAGATTTTGCCATCTCTTGTAGCCATTTTGTACTCATCCTTTAAGGCTTACTTCAAGCTCTTTTTTTCATCCTGAAATTCTGCTCACTTGGGTTGAATGCTTGATAATATCCTGTGTGTGGCTTGATCACTTTGTTTTCTACACCATCTTATTCTTTTCTGTTCTGTTTGTGTTTCTGCCTCCCTTTTTGATAATGAGATTTTGACGGCAAGGGTTATGTTTAGTTCATGTGTGGTCTGAACACCTAGTGTGATACTTGAGACATAGTATCCTGTCAGTATATGCTAGTGAAATTAGTAAGTTAATCTTTCAAAAATATGAGTATCTAATAGGAAAGGTGGTATCACTTCATTTCGTGTTGGAAAAATTAAAGAAATTAAATGAAATTAATGTATCCATGCTGGTATTAGTTCCCAGTGCTCCTTTGTATAAGGTAAAACATTTATGTACATATGTGATCATATATCACGGAGGTAACTTCTCTTTATTTTAATGTCTAAATGTCCTGCCATGAAATAAATCTCTCCTTGCCTAAAAGGCTAAGCAGACCTAAAAGGCTATTAGACCATTTCCTCATTATTAGAGGTTAACATCTGACTTATCCAAAAAGATTATGTGACCCGTTTCTGAGATTTTAGATTGGGTTGCATATTTATTTGTGTGCTACTCACGCTTTTTGATAGTTTATTAGGGATGGGCAAGGGAAGAAGAAGTTGTAGGGGACTGCATGTGCATAATTATACAGAGTTATATAATGGAAAGTCCTTGGGCTTTGGAGTCAGAGCTGCTGTTTTGCAGCTGCAAAACACTGAGCAAATGATTTGTCCTCTTTGTGATTTTATCTTCATCAAAATGGGGGTAGTCATATGTGCTTTGAGTATTGTTAAAATCAAATGAAATGGCTCTAAAACATCTACTGCAATGTCTGACACAAAATAGATGCTTGAGATAGGATTACTGTTAGGTTGTTATTTGTGAGGCAAACTGTATGGTACAGAGCAGATGTTCTGGATTTCTCAAGTATGACTGCCCGAATTCAGTTCTTCTGCATATCCCAGTTCAACTGTTGATATTTTCTTTTCCCTGTAGCTTTGATTTACTGATCTATCATTGATGTTAGATTTGAAAACTTATTTTATTCTCCATTAATCTTTATTTTCAATATTTTTTCCCCAACTTTAGGCAAAAAATGGGATCCAAGAAATGGAATGTTGTTCTCTAGAATCTGACTGGATCTATTTTCATCCTGATGCTTCTGGTAGAATAATACATGTTGGCCCCAATCAGGTCAAGTGAGTATTTTTTTAAATTTTTTTTTAAGTTTACTTATTTATTTTGAGAGAGAGAGAGAGAGAGAGAGGGCAAGCGAGCACAAGTAGGGGAGGAACAGAGAGAGAGAGAGGGAGAGAGAGAGAGAGAGAGAGAGAGAGAGAGAGAATATCCCAAGCAGGCTCCACACCAGCAGCGCAGAGCCTGATGCAGAGCTTGACTTCATGAACCCTGAGATCATGACCTGAGCTGAAATCAAGAACCAGATGCTTAACCAACTGAGCCACCCAGGTGCCCTTCAAGTGAGTATTTTCATTAGTTGCTTTAAAGCGAAAAGTAGCTTTTGGAAGCATTTATTGGCGTGTTTATTTTTGCCAGCTCACTGCTGACCCAATTACAGAAATAATTAGCTTGTTGTAGGTTGCTTCCTCAGAGAACCTGACTTTATTCTTTCAGCCTCCTCATTACTGTTCGTAGATATTACATTTAAATAAATTCTTTGGTGGATGATATATGGGTAAAAGGAGATTCAGATTGGCTTGTCTTCATCAGGTTTTAATTCTCTAGGATTAATGAGAGATGATTGTTTTTGGTGTAAAAGATAGCTTTAGTGCAGGAGTTGTTTGAAGTGAACCTTGTTTTGTTTTGTTGACCCACATCTACATCCAGGTGACCTTTCCTTCCTTGAAATACTCTTCATTTGGCTTCCCCGACACCACAGTTCTCCTGAATATTTCCCTCCCTCTTTGATGTGTCTTTCTTCATGTCCTTTCATGTTCATCCTCTTCTAGAGGAAGTCTTCCAGACTTTAATTATTACATGTCCTCAGGATTTAGACCCTATTTTCTTCTCACTCTTCATTCCCTTTCTGCATGATTCTATTTATTCCTTTGGCTTCAAAGATCATGTGTACACCAAAACTCCAAAATTTATATCCTTGCCCAAATTTCTCATCTAAGCTCAGCCAAAAATCTGGAATTATTCTTAACACTTTGTTACCTTCTTGTCTTTCTTTCATCATATGCATATACTCTTGACTTTTCATATACATATACTCACGTACATTGCCCCCCATCTCTCTCTCTCTCTCTTTCCCTTTCTCTCTCTCCCTCTTGCTCACCCCCTCCCCGTCCCTTACATACACACACACATACATACACACACACACACACACACACACACACACACACACACACACACCTGCACCATATATCCTGTGAATCCTTTGTTGTTGTTATATTACTAAATTTTCCTAAATCCTCCTCTTCCTGCCCTTGGCCATTGTCACCATGTTGGTCAGACCATTGTCATCATTAGCCTGGACTATATTAATAGGCTACCTCCTGGACTCCAAGAATTATTTTTGTACTCTTTAAGTCTATTTTCTTCTCAGCAGTGAGAGTGATTTTTAGGAACATTAACAAACACAAAAACCTAACTAAATGGATTCTACTTTAACCTTCTTATGGCTTCTTGTTCCTGAGATAAAGACCAGCATACTTAGTATGGTCTGGAAGATCATCCTCCCACTCAGTTTACTTCAGCAGTGCCGTCATTTCAGAAAGCTGGGGGCTGTTTCCTCTGGAATGTGTTTCCCTCCCTGTTCTGCCTAATTTCTATTCATATTTCATGCCCCAGCTTAAATATCCTTTTTTTGCAGAGTCCTTCCCTGAGACCCCTCGTTAGATTCGCTCCCCCATCACATTTTCATTGCACCCACTGTGTCATGTTCTTCTAACACAGCAATTTTAATTAGTTATTTATGTGATCATCTGTTTAAATATCTAGCTTTAGAATCAGCAACTCCATAATGACAGAGAAAGAGTCTGTTTTGCTGATATTTAGAACCCCAGCACTTGAACATAGTGCTTAGCACAGAGTAGCTGCTCCGTAAGTTTGTTGAATAAGAAAGGTATTGTCTGCCTTATTTATTCCTCATGCTTCGTGATGATTAATCTACTTCTCTGGATTGATTATAAAGATGATAAAGGGACTTAAATAAGATGATGAACTTTTATAAAAAGTCTTAAAATCTGTAGTTTAGCCTTATTAAACCATACTTTTAATGTTTGTTGCTACCCACCTTTTTTAAAAAAAAAAAAAGTTTATTTCTTTTGAGAGAGAGAAAGCGTGCGTGCATGCTTGTGTGTGTATGTGTGTGTGCATGTGAACGAGCAGGGAAGGGGCAGGGAAGGGGCAGAGAGAATCCCAAGCAGGCTCTGTGCTGACGCAGGGCTCCATCTCACAAACTGGTGAGATTGTGACCTGGGCTGAAATCAAGAGTCAGACACTTACCCCACTGAGCCACCCAGGCACCTCTCCACCCACCTTTTAGTAGTACTTTGAGTTTAAGAAAATAAGAGCCACAGAGCGTGTGCCCTTTTGGCAGGTTCTAAAAGATAGGCACTTTTAAATAATTAAGATAATGAATTGAGTAATTTAAAATACAATCTGATTTCTTTGTCTCTGGCAAAGAAAGCCTCCTGGCTCTCTCTGGCCACTGTGGCTGCTACTCCCTGCTATTCTTTTTGCTTGCATTCTAGATTTTATGCTTTAATAACATTGTGCTTTTGAAGCTTGTTAATGCTGTGAACAGATTTATGTGGGTGGTGAGCAAATTATTTTATTTTCTCTTGCTTAATAAGTTTGATCCATAAGGCCATTTGCACTCAGAAAACCCAAATCTTTAAATATAATCCTACAAAAAAAAAGTGTTAAGTAAATTGCAGTTTTCAAATATTACTCTTTTATGAAAACTCTTAGTTTAGGCTTAGTTGCTAATCGAGTCTCTCCCTTTTTTTAATTTTAATGTTTATTTATTTATTTTGAGAGAAAGAGAGAGCCAGGGAGGGCCAGAGGGAGGAGGAAGGGAGGGAGGGAGAGAGAGAGGGACTGTGTGTGTGTGTGTGGACGAAAGGCAGAAGGGCAGAGAGAGAGAGGGGAGAGAAGGAGGGAGAATCCGAAGCACAGAGCCCGACATGGGTCTCAAACTTACAAACCGTGAGACCGTGACCTGAGCCAAAATCAAGAGTCAGACACTTAACTGACTGAGCAACCCCAGGTGCCCCAAATCCAATCTGTCATATAGTTAACTCTGAGTATTGGTCATTAATATCTCATGATAGATTCAGAAGTAAAAAATGCCAATATCTAGTATAATGCCATTGTTAAAACTGAAACATTAAAGACTTGTTGCAGGACAACAAAGATAAGGTTCTTTAAGAGTAACTTTCAGTAAGCCAGTTTGAAAGATGGCTTAAGCCTGAGGAAGCTGCTTCATTACCTACCTCAGGAGTACCTGTTGTCACAGGTTTTTCTGTCTAACAAAATCTCTGAATTTGAAGGAGTTTCTGGACACTTAAGTGATCAGACATGAACATTTCAGACTACTCAGGAGGAGAGAACTAACTCAGTGTTGTTACTGTACTTTTCATTTGTTAAGTTTTATTTCAGTAGTTGAACTTTACCATTTTGATGGTGTGTTGAGGTCTTAGTTCTTAGAATCTTTTTTCCTTTTCAGAGTTTTAAAGCTAAATGAAGTAGAAAATAATAGTGCCCAGCATCAGATCTCTGAAGACTTTGTCATTTTGGCCAACAGGGAGAAAAACAAAGTAAGTCAGGAGTACTTTAAAATTCTTTGTATATCACTGTCTTTCTATTTGAGAATATAGTATGCAAATGTGTTTGTCTTTCGCTGCGGCTGAAAAGAACAGCACAATCCTGTAGAAATCTGAGTGTTTTTGTCTGCATAGGGAGCTAGGCTTAGCCTCATGCACAGTTGAGATTTGAAAAGAGGTGGTTATATTAAGCTGTCTTCTGCTAATTTCTGTTTCCTTTCTGGGTTTCTCTTTTAGTTTTTATTGATGAGTTATCGACCTTTGGGTTTAATTAATTGTGCAAACTTGGAGTCAGTTGGGTTAAATATGAATCAGAAATCACATACCATGCTTTAACTCCAGGTAGTTGTTTTCTTTTAGTGTGCAAATTAAGAGCATGAATAAAATTATGTGGAGAGAAATTTCTAAAAGCAGATCCACTGCTTTTGGTATTTTATCCATTAATTTATTATAGTGAAGTATTTTTGCTAATTGGAGGATCAGAAATCTGCTTTAGAATTTTCTCAGTAGAAGAAAGAATTATGGGTGTTGGAGAAGGGTTGATTGTTTAACCAAATTTAATACAATTTTGCTATTTGCTGTACATGATAGGACTCATCATATCTTTTTATTTGTCTCCATATGATAGAATGAAAACTTACTCACTGTTACAGCTTCTGGACGGGTGGTGAAAAAAAAATTTAACCTTCTGGATGATGACCCAGAACAAGAGGTATTACTTTAGCCAGACATAGCAAACCAAATGAGTGCGTACTAGCCCTATGGTTTTTAAATTATGCTTCCCAAACTCTGGGGTAGAGGTTCGGGGTGAGCAGTTCCATACAGACTTCGTTGGTAGGATTGTGCGTGCTGTTTCCACCAATGCGTCCCCATCATCTGCTCTTCTCATATTAGAATTATTCATAAGATTTTGTTTGCAGGAAGATTTATAGAGCCAAAATAATTTGAAAACACTACTAGCTTATTGCTTGTTAATATATACAGGGTTTTTTCCTTTTCTTTCTTTTTTTTTTTTTTTTTTTTTTTTTTTTAACGTGCACACTTTGTAGGGAAATATATCCTGATGACTTTATGGCTTTTCCTTTACAAGACACAGATATGTTTATTAATGATTGCGGGCCAGGGAAGAAGGGTGTGAGGGTGTGGTAAATTAGTTCAGCCTGTGGCCTGAACTTGACATTGCCAGCCACTGAGCTAATACATTTTTATCCTTTTCTTTTAAAGAGGCATTGAAAGTTCTTATGAAATCAACTGGCAGTGATAATGCTTTGAATATATAACCATTGCATGAATACAAAGTCTATTTAGACCAGATAATTGTATTCATTCTGTGACCATTTCTAGGTAGAAATATTAGAGTAGCCTTCTAAGGATAGTTTTTGAAAATCTTTTTCAAAGGTTAGAGGTTTCCCAGTATGTGGCTGCACTCCAAAAAGTATGTGGCTGCATGCCATATATATATGGCAACAATAATTAACAAGGAGAAGGTGGTAGCAAAAAGAGAGATAGTCTCCATCAAGAGCTTAGAAAACAAGGTTTAGCCTGCAAAGGAAAAACCAAAAGGGATTGTAACTAAAAGCTATAAAATCACTGACACCCAGGCAAGAAGTCACTCTTTGAAGTTTGACCAAGGTAATATTAAGGCAAAAAGTAAATAAAAAGGAACCATGTATAATAAATCTGATAAAGTTTTATGTTATGGGTAGTAAAGGCAGAAAATATAAGTGGATTAAAAAGTAGTTTTACCAAATGTAAGTGAAGGATTAGTATGTGGTGGTTAAAAGAAACTTGTGCCTGCCAAAATGTGCCTTCCTGTAGCCCATCCTTGGATGGCTGGCACAGATCTGCTTCCCCTGTGAGGCTATTGGAGTCCCAGGTTTTCTTCTTTAAACAGAGTTCTGAGGTTAGATTTTTCTCTTGTAAGTCTTTACCATCATTAGTCATTTCCAAGAAATATCTCTTATCCCAGTTCTGTTCTGTGGGTTGGATTTCAGTTCCTAGTTAATATTCTTCCTCAAGTGTAAGCAGCCATTTTTACTTTTTTTTTAGAGAACCAAAAAGAGTTAAAAAAAAAAAAAGATGGCAAAGAGAGTCATAAATAGTATGTGATAGGTCATCAGTTCTTCCTGAAATGACTTGTGATTTTCTGGTGTAAGACTCTTCTGACACAGTAGGTAGTTTTTAGGTTTCAGAACTGAGCTGCATATATTTAGTACTATCTGGGAACCAGTGAACACACACGTCAGAGGCAGCAGTTGAACACCTCTTTGGAACTTGGAGAAGTTCTGGGTTGCTGTCATAATAGAGAATTTCAATAATACTTTGGCCAAGATCTGCATAGACTTGAGTCTGTTAGAATCTGTGGGATGCTGCTTAAGTCTTCAGAATCTTGGGACTTTTACTAGGCATAAAAGTAGAGACACATTTCTGCTTATGCTCTCACCCATTCATTCTTCTTTCCACATTTTTAAAATAGAAAGATAATAGAAGAGTTAAACTATGAACAGGAATAATCCTAAGTGGATAACTGGATTTTGCCCCTTTTTCCTCTACCTAACCCATCCGTTCCCTAAGACTTTTAAAATTGTGGACTATGAAGATGAGCTGGATTTGCTTTCTGTGGTAGCTGTTACCCAAATAGATGCTGAAGGAAAAGCTCACCTGGATTTCCACTGTAATGAATATGGAACTTTACTTAAAAGCATTCCACTAGAGGAGTCATGGGATGTGGTGAGTAGAGTCCGTGGAATTCAAAGTTGTAAGAATTTTCTTCATAGGTCACATTCATTGAAACGCGTGCTACTGTGTTCATGTCAGTCCAGGCTCGCCTGTACCAATGACCACATCAAAGAGGTATCATCCGACCGGACAAAAACGAGTACTTCTTAAACCTTCCTTCCCTGGGAACTAGAGGACGCCTCCTTTCTGGAGGCCCTGAAGATAAAGTTTTATGTTTTATTCTGAGACATGCTGTTTATTTCCTTACCATAGTCTTAGGTTTTCTCACATTTTATAAGTTTGATAACATTTTTAAAAATAGAAGCGTACTGTGTTGAATCCCCCCAGTTATTTAAGAGATGATATCTAAGCATGTAGGGTTTCTAGGCACTCTCAGAAATATCTGTTTACTTTTTTGATTATTATAGTATATAAAAGTTATAAGGAAGAGTAGCTGCCATTTTATCCAATCATTTGTTTTATCAAATATCTGAGAGGTTTAGCAACCTGCCCACTCTCACACAGTGAGATAGAGTACAGGCAATGGAATCCAGGTGTTCCGACTCCTAAGACCAGGGTTCTTTTTATTTTCAACATTTCATGTAATGCCTGCCTCATAAGGAATCTGCATGTTCATAAATAATGACAATAAACTATTTCTAGCAACTGTTTTGCCTCCATGTATATATTTGAAGATCTCTAGCATAGGTGCTATGACATTTTAGTGACACAGTTGTGAATATGGTTGTGTGAAAAGGAGATTTCATTTGGCTGTGTTTTCATTCCAGACATACAGCCATGAAGTCTACTTTGACAGAGACTTGGTACTACACATAGAACAGAAACCCAGCAGGGTCTTCAGCTGCTACGTTTACCAGATGGTATGTGACCCTGGCGAAGAAGAAACAACAAACAGAAGTTGTGAAAAGGAGTGAGATACTTTTAAAACTTGAGATGTAACTCATGAGACTTTTAGCCACATATCCAAGCAACTATGTTCAGTCCTCCTCTCTGTTATCTGTGTAGCAAGTCCTCCAGTATTTTCTAGAAAACATCTTGTATTGACCTCACATGACTGTGACTTCTTTTTTAAATTATTGCCATACATGTGGTAAGGACTTCATTTTATGGAGAGAGTTTTTTAGAATGACATCCCAAGAAGTCTAGCATTTAGAGCTTTTAGCTAGGTGGTGATGCAAATATCAGGTGTTGGGGAGCACAAAAAAACAAATTGGTGCCAGTTGTTGGGAGAAGGTTACTGATGGAGAAGTGTTAAACATGGTTCTTAAAAGATGGTATGGAATTTTGATTGGTAAGACGACGCAGAAGAGACAAAAAAACAAAAGGTGTAGAGGAGTCAGAAAGAAATGCTCCATCCTGTATACCAAACTTTGCCTTAGGGTGAGAAATGAGATCCATAATGTGAAATAATACCTTTGAGCCAAAAATGTGTCATCATGTTTTTTAAATCATATATGTGTATATATGTATATGTTTATATTTATATGTAGCATTAGGAATTGGTTCTAGTTCTCAGATGATCTTTTCTTCCATGGTTTTATTCTCTTGGCTTGGTGTTCCCATTGGTTATTTACATTTGTATCACAGACTAATGTAAAAGATTCCAAGCAAACTTTAAGTGAAAATTTTTCCTGATGTGTAGCCTGTTTAGCTCTGAATATATCGAAGAATGTTGTCCTCATTTCACCATTCTATTTATTTGGTAAGTTTCCCAGTTCTGCTTAGGCAGTATTTTCGTACCTATGCAATAAGATAAAAGTATCCTGGATCCCCCCAGTTCTGTTCCTTGTGGAAGAGTAGATAAAGTCTCAATTCCTACTAGCGTGGGGACTGACTGATTAGCTAGAAAAGGCTTTTGACTCTGGCTTAGTTGTGAAACAAGTATTTTTGCTTCTTTGTTAGGACCAATATAGATATAATCCTTGAACTCAGATAATCATTCGTCAGATTGTTAAATAAAAGCGATATAAGTCATGGGAGAAAATTGTTTCTTTTTGCTTCCTGTTTGAGAAATCCGGTTGCTGAGATCCACACGTTCAGCACATTTCTCTGATTCAGCCTCAAAAGAAGAACCAGTAAAAATAGAAGGGGAGGAAACAGCAGTGAAAATCATTGCTGAATCAAATTTAAGGTTAAAATATGGGATTGTAGCTTGAATAATTTGCATTAAAACCCTTTAGTGTTCCCTTTGGTTTTGGCCTGACCCCATGTTAAGAATGATGTGAATTCTGCCCTTTTCTGCCTTTGAAGTTTGCAGATAAATGTCAAGCTAATTATGATCAACAGTGCTGAGGAGAAAAAGGTGTTAACCTATTCCAGACATCAAGAAATTAGTAGCAGAGTCCATAAATTTAAAAGAAATACAAGGAACAAACCTAAAACTATCTTTTGTGCAATAGGTAAGATTGCTAACATTTTAGAATAACAGAAAATATTTATATGTGGCCAAAGATAAATCTTTCTGTGTCTGACCTTAAGTGTAATAACCATTTGGGCAAGTAGAAGTGATTACCTTGTGAGCAAGGTATAAGTATCTTCATATATTAATTCTAATCCTTGTATCTCTACTAATGGAAAAATCCATTCTTGTTTTATGCATATTTAATATAATATTTGAAGCTTTCAGAGCATTTTAGAGACCTGATTGTGGTTACAGAGCAGTTGAATAATTATGATATACTGGATATTGCCCCAAACTTCCAATTAGACACTAGCTATATCTAAACAGTCATGCCCAATGAATTTACGTCTTGAAAAACAAGTCCAGTAAGAGGGAATAGATTAAAATACCAGAGAAAAGAAAGAAACCAGTGTTGTATGGGTTTCAAAGCAGATGCAGTGCTATGTAAAAGCTGAAAGCCTATTCTCCATTTCCAAGAGTGTTTCAGAAAAGGTTAAGACTTCAGTCCTGTTTCATTTTTTTAAGAAGAGGTTTATTGAGTTTCCCCATCTCCTTTAAGTCACTCTCTTCTTTTAATGAAATGATAGGAATTCATCTGCTCAGAAAGGCATCTGAGAATCAGCTGAGATTCTTGGCTGCTTTTTAGGCTGGGGGCAGGAGTGGTTGGGTGGCTAGAATACTTCTAGTCTAGGTATGAACTGACCATTGAGAAACTCCGCATGTTTCACCACTGCTAAAGTCAGACTAGACCAGGATCCTTATGCCGTATCAGCCGGACACTTTTACCTCAGTATAAAAGACCACGGTGGGGGGGGGGGGGGAGGGGGGAGGTCAGTTGTGGGCACTGTAGCAAACAGAAGGGTTATGCCCCAACTGGAAGGACAAGCTGTTCCTATTTAGGTTCAGCTGATTGTAACATTTTGTGGGAATGTGGGCTGCATGACTTTTAACAAGATGGTTGATAAAAAGATGCCAGATGATACAGAAGATAGTAAAGAATGTGGGAAATTTACAGATAACACACACAGCAGGAGACAGTACAGCACACTTCCCAAAAAAGTGTGGGTGTCCCAGCCCCCCATAGTGGCATCGCAGCTGTTTATTCCGCCACCTGCCAGCCATGACACGGCCATTCTCTTGGGGTGGAGGGACGTGGCGGTTAATATCCTCCTGGCCCCACCTCAACCCCCACTCTCTGCCTGACTCTTTTAGAGTCTTCAGTGGTGTGGCCCGCCTACCTAACAGGCACTACTGATAGGCATAAAACATTATGGGCAACGTTTCTGAGTGTTTAATGCAAAACTGAGGGAAGCAATTTAGCTTCTTCCAGCAGGTCTAGATATTAAGCTGATGAGAAGCGTATTTCTACATTTCACTCCTTGCGATGCTGTGTTCTCACAGTATCGAGGCAGCAAGATTATCCTTCTTTGACTTGAAAATGTTTCTCTCAACTCTGAGAGAAAACAAAACAAATCCTATTGTAGTTGCTGTTTGAACTGCCTAGTGAGGAGATGATGTTCTATTTAAACAAATTAAGGTACTTGACATTCTTCCACCAACTGAATGTTTTGTTTCTTGTACATATTTTTTAAATGGTAACTTACATTTATTGACTGCTTTCTATCTACCAGTCACTGTGATAACATGTAAAATGAAATGGTTCACTCAACATTCAGAATAACCATATGAAGTGTGAAACTACTGTTATCCTTCCACATTTTGTAAATGAGTATCATGAGGCTTATAGAAGTTACTTTGCCACAACTAATAAGTGCAGAGATAGGAAACACATCCAGATTCTTTTGACACAAACTTATGCCAGATTTCCTCCAAAGCTCTCAAAAAGCAAATCATGTTACTTTATCTCATATAAAGCATACCAATAATGATAATATTAGGTACAAGAAAATACTTAGTAAGTGTTTTTTTTAATGATGTCTGGATATCCAAATTTTGGACAAAGTTTGGATGAAATACAGTTGGCCTATTCACATATATAACTTGACATAAATGATGGTCTTCATTCAGTAGTTAAAAGTAATTTTTCAAAAAGGTACAAAATATGGTACTCTTATCCTGTTTGTGGTAATAATGAACACCAGTATTGGTAATGATTCATAAGTTAATTTGACTTCCTTTTTAATAATCTTTGTATTTCTTACCTTTCTTAACCATGTCTACATATGTATCTAACTTTTAGAATTCTAGGGAAAATTCTGGGGCTAATTTCTGGTCCCTGTGTTGCTACAGAATCTTACAGAAGGAATAATTTATTATAGGCAAAGGATATATATTAGAAAGATAAGACCAACTGAGGGCTTTTCTCCATCATTTTATAATGAAACTTTTCAAACACACAGAAACGTTGATGGAATTTTACAGTAAATACCCAAATACCAACTTCATGGATTCTAAATTTTACGTGTTTTATTACTATCTATCCATGTTACTTTTATGATGCATTTCAAAGTAAATTGCAGACCTCAGTATACTTCCCCCTGATACCTCAACATGCATACCACTAAGTAGAGTTTAATGTTCAGTTTTTAAAATTTTTGATGTACATTTACATGCAGTGAAATGCACAAATGTTAAATATAAATTTGCCGAGTTCTTGCAAATGCGTACATCTGCGGAACCCAAACCCTTTTCAAAATTTAGAACATAGTACTCATTCCGGAAAGTTTCCTCCCGTTCCTTCCCAGTCAATCCTCACCACACCTATTGCGTGTTAACTCCTGTTTTGGTTATTTTGCTTCACAGATTAAATTTGCCCATTCTAAAACCTTATATGAATGACATCATACAAAGTGGAATGCTTCCTTCATTCACCGTGGTTTTGAAGTTAATTCACTTTGCATGTACCAGTGATTCATCCCTTTTTATTGCTGACTAGTCTTTTGTATGAATGTGTCAATTTGTTTTTTCCAGTTTTCTGTGAATGGACACCTGGGCTGTTTCTGATTTTTTTTCTTTTTTTTACTATTGTGAATAAAGTGCTGCGAACATTCTTGTACACATTTTTTTGCGAACATATTTCTTTATTCCTCTTGGGTAAACATCTAAGAATGGAATTATTGGGTCCTAGGTAGGAGTGTGTTTAGTTTAATAAGCAATCGCCAGATCCCCCCCACCCCCACCCCTGAAGGATTGTATCATTTCACATGCCTGCAACAATATGAAACTTCCAGTTGTTCCACATTTTCTCCAATATTTGTGGTTCTTAGTCTTTTTTATCTTAGCATTTGTGGTGGGTGTATAATCATCTCTAGTTGATACCT
The DNA here is from genome assembly GCF_024362965.1 of Panthera pardus. Lineage (NCBI taxonomy): Eukaryota > Metazoa > Chordata > Mammalia > Carnivora > Felidae > Panthera > Panthera pardus. The sequence continues at coordinate 61,299,557 of NW_026526655.1, read as the reverse complement.
GGATTGTTTCTACTTGCCTCTAGCAGCCCTTTCTCAGGTCACCCTCTTTATCTTTTTTAACCCCACCCCCACCCCACCAGGAACTGCTGAAAGCATTCTTTCTTTGTGATAATAATTAAGATAACTCAAAAGCCAGCTTGCATTATTCTTTCTCAAACATAGAATACATTCTCATCAAGGAACCCTGTTTCCTTTAATGAGGACTAACAGAAGAAACCTGGATTGCTAAAGGCTTATGTTAGACTGTTCTACGTGACTGCTGGAGCTGGACAGGATGGCACCAGAGAAGGGGCTCCATAAAACATTGTAATAAAAGCAGAAAGTGATTTTTTACTTTAAAGGCTGGGAGTTCAGGTTATTTGTAAATCGGATGAATTTTTGCTATAATATGATATTAGTATTAAATAAGCTTTATCCTTTCCCTAATAACTACATTGATGTGGGTTATGTATCTTCTTTTGAGAGAGTAGGGGAGGCGCAGAGAGAGGGAGAAAGAGAATCCAAAGCAGGCTCCGCACTGTCAGCACAGATCCCAATGCGGGGATCCAACCCACGAACCATGAGGTCATGATCTGAGCCAAAAACCAAGAATTGGTTGCTCAACCAATCACTCATCCAGGCACCCCCTTAGTGTGATTTTGATTTATATTTCCTGATAAACTAATGATGATAAGCATATTCAGGTGTGTTTATATGCCATGTGTAAATTTTAAATTTTCTTAACATAGATTTTTTGAGGTATAATGGACATACAATAAACTGCACATATTTAAATTACACAGTTTGGTAAATTTTTTTTAACTTTTTTAACATTTATTTATTATTGAGAGACAGAGCATGAGCGGGGGAGAGGCAGAGAGTGAGAGAGACACAGAATCCGAAGCAGGCTCCAGGTTCCAAGCTGTCAGCACAGAGCCCGATGCGGGGCTCGAACTCACAGACTGCGAGATCATGACCTGAGCTGAAGTCGGATGCCTAACCGACTGAGCCACCCAGGCGCCCCAAGTTTGGTAAATTTTGACATGTCATGTATACACCCATGAAACCATCACTACAATTAAGATATTAAACACATCCATCACTCCAAAAAGTTTCCTCTTGGTTCTTTGTGACACCCCTCTCTTGCCTTTCTCTCCTGCCTTCCCAAAGCAGCCACTAATCTGTTTCTGTTGGTTTAGGTTAGTTTGCATTGTCCAGAATTTTATATAAATGTAGTCGCACAGTAAGTACTCTTCTGTTTTTCTCCTGGCTTCTTTCACTCAGTATAGTTATTTTGAGATCCATCTGTATTACATGTATCATAGTTCATTCCTTTTTGTTACTTAATATTACTCCATTGTGTGGTTATAACCACAATTTTTTACACATTTACCTGTTGATGTACATTTGGGTAGTTTCCAATTTGAGGCTACTGCAAACAAAGCTACTGTGAACATTTAGTACAAATTCTTTGTATGGACATAATGCTTTATTTCTGTTGGGAAATACCAAAGAGAAGATGGCTGGATCATATGTTAGGTATATGCTTAATTTTTTAAGAAGCTTACAAACTGTTTTACCAAAATGGCTATGTCATTTTATATTCCCATCATCCCATCATCAGTACATGAGAGTTCCAGGTGCTCCATATCCTTGCCAACACTTGTTAGGGCCAGTGTTTTTAATTTTAGACATTTAGTTTAGGTTTTACATTACAATTTTTTAAATTTATGTGTATTTTTGAGACCGAGAGAGTGCGTGTGCTCGTGTGAGTGGAGGAGGGGCAGAGAGAGAGGGAGACATGGAATCTGAAGCAGGCTCCAGGCTCTGAGCGGTCAGCACAGAGCCTAATGCGGGGCTCAAACTCACAGACCACAAGATCATGACCTAAGCAGAAGTCATATGCCCAACCAACTGAGCCACCCAGGTGCCACAAGTTTGGGTTTTACATTTAGATCCATAATCCACTTTTTGTTGATTTTTGGGTACAGTGCAAGATATGGATCAAAGTTCTTTTTTTCTATATAGATATCTAATGCATAGTGGGTAGCATTTGGTCTTTCACCATTATGTATGATATTAACTGTTGGTTGTTCATAGCTGCTCCTTATTAATTTGAAGAAGTTCCCTACTATTACTAGTTTTCTGAGTTTTTATTCGATATAGATGTTGGAGTCTGTCAAATACTTACTCTGTTGAGGCGACCATATGGCTTTTAGTCTGTTAATACGGTAAGTTACATTGATTGATTTTTTTTTTTTTTAACTTTAAACCAGCATTGAATTCTTGGGGTAAACGCACTTGATACCTCTAAAGTTCTAATCATATTTTAAGCCAGACAATCTCTGCAGTTCTACTTTGTCACATGTGTCATTTCCACAACAGCAAATTCATAAAATTTACCACTGTGTTGGCACCGTGGTACATGGTAATCATTTCAAGTTCATTACATTTAGATGGCTTTCTGCCTTTACAAATAATTTCCAACCACTTTTGGACCCTTTGCCAAATACTTCATTCTCACATAAACAGAATTTAGCAAGTTGGGAGTCAACAGCGTTGGAGAAGCTCTGGGTATGCTGCCAGCCTCTCCCTGTCTTACCTCAGTCCAGAAAGTTCATATACTAAATAAAATTTTATCTGAGGTAGAAAAGTCAGTTAATACCTGCTGTGACCCCAATTAATGCTTTGAACCCATTATAGTTCAATATACTTTGAAACCTTGGACCACCGCAGAAGTGATGAAACTTACAGTGAGCTAAATTCACAAAGGTGACAATCCGTGAAATGAGTCATATGGAGGACAATCTACCTTCTCCGGTAATAGGCATCCATAAATTGATCTCTCAAATGAAACTTTCAAAAGAAAATGATTTATCAATAAATTCTTTATCAGTTCTTTCCAGTAAAAGTTTTAAGGCTCAATTAAGGATTTTAAATTTTCTCTTAGGAGGACACCTGCTCAAGCAGACAATCATTTCTGAATCCTATTTTAAACACCATTTTTTCTTTGAAAGATCACAAGCTCCAAGGGCACAGCTTTTCAAGCTTCCTCTGTAAGAGTAATAAGACTGGTTAAAGCATGTTAAAAGAATTACAATTTAAAAGCCATTCTACATTGAAAAAAAAATAAAAAATAAAAAAAATAAATAAAAGCCATTCTAACACTTAATTTTCCTGTCTGTAATCTGTCTTTCTGTAGAGAGCAAAGTCAGTGAGAGTTAAAGCATTTCCAGCTCCAACCTCCCCCACATCTAAAACCTCAGATTTTACACACTAATGACACAAGATCTGCTTGAAGATATGCTGACTGACACTATCATGAACTTACAGAGGTCCTTGAGACCACTACCACATCTAACATAAAGTCCCAAATATCTCAGCATGCCTGGGTGGCACAGTCAGTTGACTGACTCTTGCTCTCAGCGCAGGTCATGAACTCATGGTTTGTGAGATCGAGCCCCATGCAGGGCTCTGCGCTGACAGTGCAGAGCCTGCTTGGGATTCTCTCTCTCCCTCTCTCTCTCTCTGCCTCTATCTTTCGCTCTCTCTCTCTCGCAAAATAAATAAGTAAACTTAAAAAAAATAAGAATGTCCCAAACGTCTCTTTTCCAGAGTCTGTCTTGGTTTCCCTTACCGGACTCCTGATCTGATGGTTTCCATTTCAGTTTCTGCCAGAAGGTCTTGGGTGCCTCTGCCACTTTGGCTAGAGTTAGAGTGATTTATTGTGCATATACAGACACTTTTGAGAGTGAAAGGAAACATTACCAATCATTATTGATTGGACCACTAAGAGCAACTAAATGCTTAATCTCACGGACCAGCCTCCAAGAAGCCACAGAAACTGCACCTCAGGGCAGTGTGTGAGGGATAGGTTAGGGAGGAAGGGGGAAGAATTTACCCCCAGCTCTTATCTGCCACTCTCCAAAGATTCCAACATAATTCCCCCGAATTTCCAGATTGCACAAGGGCAGAATTCACCTTGACACCAATGGGCAGGAAGCAAGGGAAACTCAGCAACAGGACACGAATGAGGTCCTAGCATTGGCAGGCTGTGTTGGCATGAAGTTTGCAGGGTCCGCACAGAGCAGTCTTAGTAGCAGTGACTGAAACAAGAGAGGGGGTGAGGCCAAGAGAATCTGAATTTGTGCAGGATGTCTGGTTAAAGGGAGAATTGGGAAGAATTATATTTCTTCCCACGTGTCTGGGTTCTGGTCTGCTTTCTGTCCGGTGGGCACGGCTTAGGCCAGAAAGATGGCAGAGAGCTCTAATCAGCAAACGCCAATCTAAAGAAATAGACCTTAGTCTTACATCCAAGATAGTTAAATGAATGTACCCTTCTATGTTTTAAGGTGGCATATGATCTGGAAACATTTTATTTTTATTCACACACTGTAAAGTTCACCTTTTCAAAGTGTACAATTCAACGATTTTTAGAATGTTCACAAAATTGTGCAGCCATCACCCCTCTCTAATTTCTAGAACATTTTTGTCACCCCAAAGAGAAACCCTGTATACATTAACAGTCGTTCCCATTTCCCTTCCCCCCACCTCCTGGCAACCACTAATCTGTTTCTGTGGATTTGCCTATTCTGCACGTTTCACATAAGCGGAATCATGCAAAATGTGGCCTTTTGTGTCTGGTTTCCTTCAGCATGCTGTCTTCAAACTTTAACCCATGTTGTAGCATGTATCAATACTTCATTTCTTTTTGTGGCCAAGTAATATTCTCTTACGAAACTAAACACATTTGTTTATGCACCTGTTGATGGACATCAGGTTGATTCCAGTTTTTAGCTATTGTCAATGATGCTGCTATAAACATTTGTGTGCACATTTTTGTATAGATAGATATTTTCAGTCCTCCTGAGAAATGCCTAGGAGTGGAATTAGTGGGTCACATGGTAACTCTAGGTTTAACTTTTTGAGGAACCGACAAACTGTTTTCCACAGCAGTGGTACCATTTTATATTCCCAGTAGCAATATACAAGAGGTCCAGTTCCTCCACATACTTGCCAACGCCTGTTATTTTCTATTTTTTATTATAACAATCCTAGTGGGCATGAGGTGGTATTTCATTACAGTTTTGAATTTTATTTCCCTGATGACTAATGATACACATCTTCTTATGTGCTTATCGGCCATTTGTATACTATCTTTGAAGAGACACTTACTCCAATCCTTTACCCATTTTTAATGAGATTGTCTTTTTATTATTGAGTTGTAAGAGTTATTTATATATTTATATATTTCTGTATATATTCTAGATACAAGTCTCTTATCAGGTAATGTGATTTGCAAATATTTTCTCTCATTGTGTGAGTTGTCTTTCCTCTTTCCTGAAACACAAAAGTGCTTTGAAGCACAAAAGTTTTCAATTTTGATGAAGTCAAATTTTTAATCTATTCTTTCTTTTGTTGTTTGTGCTCTTGATGTCATATCTAAGAAACAATCGCCTAGTCTAAGATCATAAAAATGTACACTTATGTTTTCTTCTAAGAGTTTCTTAATTAGCTTTTACATTTAAGTTGATGATTTTAATCTATAATCTTGAATGAGGGCCACCTGGGTGGCTCAGTCTGTTAAGCGGCCGACTCCAGCTCAGGTCACGATCTCGCGGTCCGTGAGTTCAAGCCCCACGTCGGGCTCTGTTCTGACAGCTCGGAGCCTGGAGCCTGCTTCGGATTCTGCGTCTCCCTCTCTCTCTGCCCCTCCCCTGCTCACGCTCTGTCTCTCTCACTCTCAAAAATGAATAAATGTTAAAAAAAATTTATAATCTTGAATGAAATTTAATGTTAACACTAGTTACTCTTTTAGTCCTTCTTCGTATTAACACAGGAAAATAAGTTGTAGTTTGATTCTAAGGTTATTCACAATTGTGAGGCTTGGGATTCTCCTGGGAAGGGTGAGAATGAGGGCTATGGGGGATATTGCTGGGAGTCCATTCCCAGTAAGTGTTGGTGAGAGAAATAAGCACCAGCCACTGAACTCACTAAGAGCTGGAAGAATAAGATTTCATCTGCTCCTAAAAGGAGTGCGAGGGAAACACAAAGATACTGCCAACCTACCAGTCCAGGCCCACTGACAGGAATGATCTCTTTTGTAATTTTTAAAATATTTTTTTAATGTTTATTTATTTTTGAGGGGGGGAGGGGCAGAGAGAGGGGGACAGAGGATCTGAAGCGGGCTCTGTGTTGACAGAAGAGAGCTCAATGTGGGGCTCGAACTCACAAACCGCAAGATCATGACCTGAGCTGAAGTCCAACACTTAATGGACTTAGCCACGCAGGTGCTCCTCTTCCCTAATTCTTAATGTTTCCCCTAAATTCAGATGGGTGTGGTTTTTGCATGCTCCTACAATGAGTAAATACGTATGCATTCCATGATCAAGTGAAATTAATACCTGTTATTTTATAAATATTGACAGCAAAATAGTGACTGTGTTACAAGCTTGTATAATTTTCTGAGCAATTACTTTTTCTGTCTCAGAATCTTAGACTTTTTACACTTAATAGATTACACAGAAGTGTCTAAGAATACTTTTGAGTCATTGCACGGACAGGCTTGCTAAAAACTACTAAAACATTTAGATGCAGCAACCTCTGTAGCTATCTCTTGAGTTTGATCACTAAACTCATTAGGTTCTCTATCTGCAAAGAACAGCATTGTTAATGTTGCCTTTATAACATCAGAATAAAACAAGATGCGTTTTAATAACTAGTGATACCTGCTGCACGACAAGTGGGTTACACAAGGAAGTGCAGCTAATAATAAAATGTTCATGTCAGTGAATACTGTCATTACATACAGATTAAAGAAATAAGACTACTTTTAGTTAATTGCTGGTATTAATCTAAAATTCCAATGAATCAGAAATCCTATATTTAGGTGAGTTCAGAAGTGCATAGTCACTACCGTCATTCTAATAAACAATGTCATTTGGGATATAGTACTACAAGCAGTATATTTTTAATACCTAGGACCGTACTTATTTTTGAGGTTTTGAGAAATGTATTGATGAATCAACAGATTCATCAGGTGGGAGGGGAATTTCCAAAGAGGTGTTTTGTTGTTGTTGTTGTTGTTGTTGTTGTTGTTAGCAGAACAGTCCAGACTTATAAAGGACCATGAGGAACAGGGAGATAACCTTAATGCTATAGGGAACCAAGGTGTTGGAAGCAGGTGGAAATGACCCATGTGGGATTGGGCTGTGTCAGGGTATAACTGAGGGCAAGAAACTTGAGAATCAAAGCTCAGTGGAGCTTCTTGGGCTCATAGCTTTTGTCGTAGATGAAGCTTAATTTGAAATGGTTTTTGACAGTGTCTTTGCCAGATTTGGATCTGTATTTTAAGAATGAGGTCTAGATCTCTTCAAAGAACTAGTTACTATGAACTGCCATGTCCGTGTCCCTTAGATGTGCTGTAACACATACCTCACGGCCCCATTGCGGGCACAAAATTCAAAATGTTTGAAAGTGAAAAGTGATCTCTCCCTCACCCTCTTTTTGGGTCTGTTTCTGGCCTCTGTCTTTCTGATCCTTACCTTTTACATTCAGAGGTATACTCCACCTGGAATTGGTTTTTGTTTATGGTTAACTCTCTTTACTCCCTTTTTGTAAAAAAATCTACTCTATCCAGCACCATAAATCCCAGCTTTGTAGTGACACCTTTGTCACCATGTGTCTATATGGACTCTATTCTGTTCCATTGATCTATTTGTCATTATTGTCACCAATATCACACTACATTGATTACTGTAGATTTATAATATATCTTAATATGCAGTAGAGTATGTCCTCATAAATTGTTCTTTCTCAAGAATGTTATGGCTATTCTTTACCCTTGACATATTCTGTGCCTTGGAGTCTAGAATCTTCTTGTCAATCCCACAGAAATTAACTCACTACAATTTTGATCGGGATCAAATTGACTATAGATAAACTTAGGGAGAAATGACATCCTTACTATTTTGAGTCTTCCAATACATTGATGTAATAACATCCTTCCATTTATTTATGTCATTTTCAATTTTTCTAAAAGTGTTTTTAGGTTTTCTGTATAGAAGTGTCATCTTTTTTTATTGCTAACTATTTTATGTCTTGATGCTATTGTAAATGGTATTGTGTTTAAATTTCATTTTTAAAAAATAAATAATAAATTTCATTTTTTAATGGTTTGATGCTCAACCAAAGAAATTCCATTGATTTCTGCATACTAATCTATATCCTGTAAGCTTATTCAAATCACCTAATGATTCTAATACTATTCTGTAGATTTTATTTTCTAAGAATGCAAAGAATTCAATTCTATTATTTTCTCTATCTATAATACTTTTATCTATTTTTCTTGCCTTATTATATTGACTAGGTCCACCAGTATATTTCTGATTTCAGAGTAAACAATATTAACATTTCACCATTAGGTACTATGTTTCCTGTAAGTTTTTTTTCCCATAGATACCCTTTAACAAGTAAAGAATTTTTCTTCTGTCCCTTGCTTACTAAGAGGTGTTTTTTTTTTAATGACTACATGTGCAATTTTATCAGTTTACATCTATGAAAGATAATCATAATTTTGTTTATTTCTTCTGATAATGTTGTGAATTACATTGATTTTTATATGTTAAAACCATCATATATTCCTGAAATACACTCAACTTGGTTATGATGTTTCCTTTTATATTTTGTTACATTGTTTGTTATCACTTTAATGAAGACCTTAACTACTTCTTCTTCTTTTTTTTTTTTTTAGTGTTTACTTATTTTTGAAAGAGAGAGGGAGGGGCAGAGAGAGAAAGAGAGAGAATCCCAAGCAGGCCCTGCATCAGAGCCTGCTGTGAGATCTGCCAGAACTGTGAGATCATGACCTGAGCTGAATTCAAGAGTCTGATGCTTAACCGACTGAGCCACCAAGACCTTAACTTCTAAGTAAAATATGTTAATTAGCAGTAGTCTAATGCTTTTGCTGCAACAACCAGAAAATGAAATGGATGAATTTTAAAATTATATTTGTGAAGATACCAGAGAGTTGTGGAGCAAGGAGGAATAGACAAACTACAATTCCAGAACAGTAAGAACTCTTCCTAAGTAAGCCAATGATTGTTTTTTTTTTGTTTGTTTGTTTGTTTTGTTTTGTTTTGTTTTTCCTGATGGACTTGACTTAGCAGAGAGATTCTCCTAGAGGGAAAAAAAGCCAGCATAATTTTTGACCATTACACAGGGCTGGTGTGACCTATTAGAAACTGGAAGAGCCTGAATGCAAGGCAGGTTTTCCCCCATGAGACATTTTTTGAGTTTTAGGGTGATGTATGAGGCTGGAGGCTGGGCCAGAAAGTCAGACTGTAATCTATTGTTCTGTGGTGCCTGGAGGGGAAATCCTACTAGGGGAAAGGAGCCTTTCACAAACTCATAACTAGACGGTCCCTGAGGCATGTGTACATGGGTGTGTTAGTTTGCTAGGGCTGCTAACAGCAGCAAAGTACCACAGGCTGGGGAGCCTAAACAAAAGAAGTTTATTTACTTATGATTCTGGAGGCTAGCAGTCCAAGATCAAGGTGTCAGCAGGGTTGGTTTCTTCTGAGGCCTCTTTCCATGGCTTGAGAATGATGGTCTTCCCTCCATGTGTGTGTGTCCTGATCTCTTCTTACAAGGACACCAGTCATACTGGATTAGAGCCTACCCTACTGAACGCATGTTAACTTAATTACCTCTTTAAGGATTCTGTCTCCAAATACAGTCCCACTCTGAGGTATTTAGGGTTAAGACTTCAACATATGAATTTGGGGGATACAATTTAGCCCATAATAATGGGGTTGGAGGCTAAAGAGCTACACTCAAACCTCTTCTGAAGGACTACAGTAGTTTCAGGCCTGCAGAAATAGAGACATTACAAACTCTCAATTAGGCCCTGACCCAACTAAGTCACTAAGTGGATTGAAATCTGTCTGCCTGAGGAAAAGGGGACTCACTAATGGGAGCTATCAGCTGGAGACTTCTTCTTTTACACATAAGTTGTGTCATATAATAAAGGATTATTAGACATGTAAAGAAGCAGGAAATAAATGGCCTGTGACCAAGAGAAAATACTAATAATAGAAGCAAACTCTTCCTTTCGTTGAGAATGGTTTTTTTATAATTATAATTATTATTATTATCATTACTAATTTTAAAGAGAGAGCAAGAGTGCACGAGCTGGGGAGAGGAGCAGAGGGAAAGAGAGAGAATCTTAAGTAGGCGCCACACTCAGTGCCGAGCCCAACGCGGGGCTCGATCTCACAACTCTGGGATTATGACCTGAACCAAAATCAAGAGTCAGATGCTGAACCAACTGAGCCACTCAGGTGCCCCTCATTGAGAATCTTTTAAATTAGAGATTCAATTTATTTAAGAGTTAGTGAATTAATCTGGTTTTTCTTTCTTCTTGTGTCAATCTTGAACAATACGGTCTGGCTAAAAATCTGTCCCTTTCATCACATTTTTCAAAGCTATAATCATGAAGTTGTTTATAATATCCTTTTGACATCTTTTAATAGCTAAAGAGTTTGTAATGCTGGTGAGCAGGTGCAAAGCACCTGAAAGCTTGATTCACAGCTGACCCAGGGATTCTCTTTTTCCCATGATCAGTCTCATAGGATGTTTATTATGCTCATTAGCCTTGTTCAAAAAGCTGTCTTTTGGGGGGCGCCTGGGTGGCTCAGTTGGTTAAGTGTCTGACTTCAGCTCAGATCATGATCTCGCCTTTGATGAGTTTGAGCTCCATGTTGGGCTCTGTGCTGACAACTCAGAGCCTGAAGCCTGCTTCGGATTCTGTGTCTCCCTCTCTCTTTGACCCTACCCTGCTTTCTACTCTCTCTCTCTCTCTCTCTCAAAAATAAACATCAAAAACACAGTCTTTTGGCTGTGTTTTCTCCATCAATGTATTTTTTTGCTACTTTTCTAATTTTGTGGATAGAGACTTAGATAATTGGTTTTTTAGTTTTCCTTCTTTTCTAATATATGCACTTTATATGCTAAAAATTTCCTTTTCAGCATGGCTTTTACTATATCTTACAAGTTGTGACAAGTTTTATTTCAATATTAATCTAAAATATTTTCTGACATCCTTAATGATTTCTTGTTTGCACGATGGAACTCTGTAAGAGTATATTTTTTAATATACAACAAGTGAATTTTCTACGTTTAATCTTGTATTCATTTCTAGCTTGATTCGACTGGGGCCAGAGAATATACTCAATATCATTTCAGTCCTTTGAAATTTGCCGAGAGTTGCTTTGCGGTCCAACATTTGGTCAATTTTGCTTAATTTTGCGTAAGCACTTGAAAAGTTTTACTTTTGCTCAAAATTTGCCTGTTCATTTCTGGTACTCTCCTGTGGCCTGTTTATCTTAGTGGTGGTTTCTCTTGTTTCCTCTTTAAAAAAAAATTAAACTGTGAAATATAGCATGCGTCCCGGAAAAAGCATAATTCAAAAAATTGCCACAAAACAACCACACAACCCATCGTGCAGGTCAAGAAATAGAATATTATCAGCATCTGAGGAGCCACATATGTATGTCTTTCTGTTTACAGTTTTACCTCTTTTCCAAGATGTCACCATTATCCTGATTTATAATAATTTTCCTGTTTTTCTTCATAAATGTACTACCTCTGCATGCATCTCTACAGGGTTTATTTGTGCCTCTTTATAGAACTACATTTTATATATTGTTTGGCATCTTGCTTTTTTCCTCAACATTAGGTATATAAGTTTCATTTATGTTGTTTTATGTATCTCCACTACTGTGTAGCATTCAGTTGTATAAAAATTTATTTATCCATTCTGTTGCTGGTGGGCATTTGGGTTGTCTCCGGTTTGGGGCCAATTATTAACAATACCACCATGAGTGTTCTTGTACATACTTCCAGATGCACATGTGTGGGTATTTCTCGATGGTATATATCTTGGATTAAAATCCTTGGATCAGAGGGTATGTATATGTTCAACTTTATTGGATGCCACACAATTTTGCAGAAGGATCATACCAGTTTATAATCCCACCAGCAGTGTCCGACACTTAATATGCTCAGACCTTTCATTTTCTGCCAATCTGATAGGCATGTATCCCATTGTGGTTTTAATTTGTGCTTCCCTAATGACTAAAGGTAGAGCTCCTCTTTGTTTATTGGTCATTTGAATATCAACTTTTGTACAGTATCTATTAAAGTCTTTTACCCATTTTTCTATTTGGCTGTTTGTCCCATCAGTTTGTAATAGTAATGCTCACTAGGGTTTGCTAATTATGTGTATTCTAGATATCTTTTCCTATCTTTTTTCTTTTTTTACTCCAATAATTCCTAATAATAATGGAGTCTTTTGAGGAACAGAAGTTCTTCATTTTAATGTGGTTAAATGCACCAGTCTTTTATGGTTGAGATAGTTTTCATCTTTTTTAAACTTTGTTTATTTAGAGAGAGAGTGAGAGAACAGGAGAGAGGGGCAGAGGAAGAGAGAGAGAATCGTTAAAAAAATTTTTTTAAATGTTTATTTGAGAGAGAGAGAGAGAGAGAGAGAGAGAGAGAGAACGAGTGGGGGAGGGGCAGAGAGCTAGGGAGACACAGAATCTGAAGCAGGCTCCAGGCTCTGAGCTGTCAGCACAGAGCCTGATACAGGGCTCAAACCCACGAACCACGAGATCATGACTTGAACCAAAGTCAGACACTTAACCGACTAAGCCACCCAGGCGCCCTGAGAGAAAGAGAATCTTAACCAGGCTCCGTGTTCAGCTTGGGATTGTGATCACCCTGGGATCATGACCTGATCTAAAATCAAGAGTCAGATGCTTAACCAACTGAGCCACCCAGGTGGCCTTAATCTTCTTTTATAGATTCTTTACTGTCCTGGACCAGGAAGATACTCTCCTACATTCTTTCCCAAAAGCATTATAGTTTTGACTTGCTTATCTAGATCTACCGAATACGGATTTTTGTGTTTCTTTATTTCTTAAACATTTTATTCATCACTTTTCTATATTTTATTATTGATGCAGATTCTCACGAATGGTGGCTTGCCTTGCTCCCTCATGATCTTGATGATATTGATTGTGTACTTGGTCTTAATCCATGAGATTCCCATAGCCCCCAACTGGGAAAGCTCTCCTCCAGAGAGGATTTGTTTCTATTTCTGCCGATAGCCAAAGCTGCCACCATCCTGGGGCCACTTCAGGGCTTTGGCTCAGTTCATCCTTCCCAACCTTGTGTTGGTCCAAGCCTCCATATCCTGACAGAAGTATCACTAGTGTCATCATTTCCCTCATGACAACTGCATTTTTGTTTTTGCTTTTGAAGGAGAAAGGTGTGCAGAAACCTCCTTTACCTCTCGAGAGATGAACGATGCCTCAAAGAAGTGGGTTGTAATTAAGGTCCACTTGTTGCTTGGTGGATGGGTGCCTTGGTGCATCTGATTAGCCATAACACCGTACTTGGAAGTCCTTAGTAATAGATTTTGCATAGTGCTCCAGATCCATACATATAGAGCTTCATCATTGTTTTATAAGACTGCATAATGATCTGTTGTACAAATTGGAGAGGAGGGGCAGAGGGAAACACATGGCTCAGTCCCATGAACCCATGAGATCCCGACTGGAGATGAAACCAAGAGTCAGGTTTGTATTTTTGGATTATCTTTTGATGTAGTGTGGGAAATGTGTGGCCTGGGGGAGGTGTGGCAAGAGTAGAAGCCAAGAAAACCTGTTGGATGGTTGTTTGCTCATCTAGGTTTCATAACAGGGTTGCTGGAATTAAGCAGCACCAGAAAAGATGGAGAGAAGTGAGTGGATTTCTCAGGGGGTAGAATGGACCCATGTAGGGTCTAATAAGGGAAGACAACCTCAAAAGACTGCTCTCTCGCTCTCTCTCTCTCTCTCTCTCTCTCTCTCTCCAAAATAAATTTAAAACAATTTTTTAAATATAGAACAATAATATTCTTCATTGGCAATGATGTGAAGGGACATGATCATACAGTTCTGGTGAAATCGCTACAATCTTTTGTAGGATAATTAAGCAATTTGGTTAAAAAAAATTAATGTGATAGATTCACTTTTAGGAATTTACCCTAAAGAAACAACCAGAAATGTAAAATTATCTATGTATAAAGACATTCATGAAGGCAATTTTCTAGTAGTGAAAAACTGTAAACAATATAAATGCCAATTCAACAAATAGGGAATTTGTTAAATAAATCATGGCAGTTTAGCATAGTATCGACGAGTGCAGGTCTGGAGCCAAAATACTTGAGTTTGGATCCCAATCCCGCTACCTCCCACTACCTCCTTGCTATGGGAACTTGGACAAATTGACTGCTGCACAGCTCAGTTTCCCCATCTGTAAAATGAGGTTGTTGTAAGAATCAAATTATCTAATACACGGAAAGTTCATAGAACTGTGCCTGGGGCATACTAAATTGTCAATAAGCGTTAGTAATTCTCATGATGTTAGTATGATCATCAACCATTAATACTTCCGTGAAAGAGACCCACAATTATTCCATATTGATAGGCGGTGAAGGAAGGTTGAATCTCCATCCGGGGACCATGATGGTGGTAGGAAGGTCTGAGTGTTGGACGTTCTCGTACAAAATGTGGGTTCTGGGAAGAACAGCCAAGAGAGGGGAGGAGGAGGAGGGGGCAACAAGACACCCATGACAAAAAAGTTCTGTTTGACACTCTTGCCTGGCCTGGCTATGCTTATAGAATACACCTACCAGATCGTCAGTAAATAAAGATTAAACAATCAAGGGACAGACAGGCTTTTATCCTTGAGGAAGTATGACACTCAGGACAATTCAGCATTTAACAATAGCTCTGGATAAAGAGGATACAAGGTTTTTTTCTAGGTTGGTTTTCCAAGAGATGTATCAAGTTCTTCAAGTGTTGTTTTTTACATTCCTATCACAGCAGGATGGTGACTGCACTTTGTAAGATGTGAGCTGGATTTAGTTCATAGCTCCCCCACCACCCCCCCCCCCACGATTTCTGGGTACAAGTATTGAAAGTACAGATTTAAAAGGAAAAATAAGCCTTAGAGGTCATTTTACTCAGGCATTCTCAAACTTTTGTGTGCCAGGGACTCCTTCGGCAGGCTAAATAAAACCCATGGACCTCTCCCATGAATATTGTTTTAAAATATATAAAATTTTAAAAATATGTTTACAAATAAAACCAATTATGTTAAAACGGAGTTATGAGAATTTAAAAGAAAATTCTAATATAATAGCATACGTGCTTTGTTATTGATGCATTAATAAGATCTGCTAATAACTGCTGAAAAATGCTGAGCATAAATGATATATTGAGATATCCTTAACAAGTCTTTTTCTTTCTTTTTTTTCTTTTTCTCTTTCTTTCTTTTTCTCTCTTTCTTTCTTTCTTTCTTTTTTTAGAGAAAGAGAGAGCATAAACAGGGGACAAAGGCAGAGGGAGAGAATCTCAAACAGGCCCCACGCTCAGCACAGAGCCCAACATGGGGCTCAATCCCATAACCCGGGATCATGACCTGGGCCGACATCAAGAGTCGGTGCTCAACCGACTGAGCACCCAGGCGCCCTCCTGTAACAACTCTTAAGGCATAAAAATATCAGTGGTTTTTATTGGTGAAAGAGTATTAGCCACTATAAATACCAGTGGCGTTTGTTGTCTGCATTCATAATTAAAGAAATTGTTAAATTTCAGTTATAACTTAAGGAAATAAAGATGCAGTGCCCCACCCCCGCCACGCCCCCCCCCATCCAGAGTCTACCCACCGACCAAATCAAGAACCTGGATCTAGTTCCAAGCCGTCCTGTCACTGCAGCCCGGTTTTTGGCCCCTGTAAACTGTCTGATTATATAGTAAGCCAGTAGCAGATTGAGGCCCCAGAGCAATGAATACTTCCTCATTTCTAACTGCTTCCTGTTGACTGGAATCTCAAGGCTCTAGTCTTGGAGGCAACATATCAATGACAGATGCCAAACTAAATTATTTTGGAGCAAAAATAAAATTTGGACTTACACCATTTGCGTTTCTCTTTCAAAAGAACTTCTAACAGGAATTCTAGTCTCTTCCCGAGATCCAGTGAGGTCAGTTTAAGTTGTTTGCAGATAGTTTATTCAGCCAAATATTTGCGTATTGGACCTTCTTGTACAAAATGTGGGTGCTAGAAAGAACAGCCAAGAAAGGGGCTCAATCTCATGACCCTGGAATCACAACCTGAGCCGAAATCAAGAGTCAGGATGCTCAACCAACTGAGGCACCCAGGCATCCCCTTTTCCATATTCTTGCTGCTCTGGCATTTGGGGCCTTGTGGACCTGGGGACTGCCCCTCTCAGGGTTAACTAATTCCTAGAGATAATGATTTGCCTGCCAGCATGCCTCTGATATGCAGATCATCTACTTCAGAGTCCTTTCCCCTATCCAGCTCTTTTTATCCAATTCCAGTACTGTCTGGGCACTATCCCCTACCCTAATGACTACAGGGCCAGGTACCAGACCAACTGGAGGCCACCCCTATAAACCAGAGCCGATGGAAATTCTTCAAACTATCCAATCATAAGTGTGTTCCACTTGACGATCTTGCCTTGTCCATTTGTTCCCTGGAAAACCACAATAAAGACTCCTCTTGTGTGGGTGCTTCCCTGTGTGGCCCTGCATGGCCCTGAAGGGCATACTTGCTGTGCCTCCTGTCCGTAGGGGACCATGAATATAAAAAAGTAACTTCTTCCTTCATGACAGTCCTTTTCATGTCTGTGTCTCGTACTCACCCACACACAACACATCTCAACACATTTTTAGAATACACACCCTAAAATTAGAGCAGCAGCAAATAAGGTAGACCAAATCATCACCTCCAAGGAGTTTATAGTTTAATCTAGGGTTTATAAGTGTGTGGGGTGGGGAGGGCTCTAAAGTAAATTGAACCGGGGCGCCTGGGTGGCTCAGTCAGTTAAGCGTCCAACTCTTGGTTAATCTCATGGTTTGTGAGTTCAAGCCCTGCATCGGGCTCAATAGCTGGCAGGGTGGAGCCTGGCTTGGGATTTTCTCTCTCTCCCTCTCTCTCTTCCCCTCCCCTGCTTGCACTGTCTCTGTTTCTCTCAAAATAAATAACCTTTAAAAAACATAAAAAATAAATTGAAGCTAGGTATGATCAAACCCCACTCTTTTCTTCTTCAGCTGGTTAGTTCCTGCTAACCTATAAAGGTGGTAGATAAGAATCGGGGAATCAAAGAATTGAATCCTGTATCTCTTCTGCCTGGACAAAACTCTGCCTGCTAATGTGTGGGCTGAGGAGATAGGCCCAGAGTAGGGCCATGGTAATTTTATTTTGCCAGATGATTAAATGATTAGGAAGAGTTATCAATCCCTTTCGCAAGTGCTTCCTGCCTCACCAAACACTCATGATGATGATGGAAGCAATTTTAAAAAGTAAATGAAGGGTCAGTTAGATCTTACAGAGCAGTATGGCGTGGGTGAACAAAACTAATGCCTTGATCTAACCCCCTCCCCTCTATGTCCCACGGGGAAGAGGCCCTACTGAGTTAAGCCTTTGGCTTGGGCACCTGTTTAGGTGATTTTCTCTCTTCTTCTGTTCTCCCCAGACACCTTCCTCTTCTTGTGTTTGCCTCCCAGGCTGGTGTACCATTCTGCTCCCTCAGGAAGAGAGTTACTTTCTACCTCTTCCCAAACTGGGGTTCCTGAAATGAAGTCTATTCTTACTCCAGCCCTGCCCTCTTGGGGCAGGTAGACTCGGAGAGTCTCTTGAGTTAGGGAGGCAGTAGAGGCTGATTGCACAGCTAGTCTCCCCACAGCCAGAGCTGGAGATAATCTCCTCACCAGTTCGCTCAAAGGAGAAACACCTCAGCAAAGCACACATTTATTTTTTCCCCAAAGACGGCACAGTCTAGCCTCACATAAGGAAGTATATTCCACCCATTAACATGGGTTTTTGTTCTTTTCAAAGTCCTAAACTCTGCTTTATTTTGCTAGGACACTGTGACCACTGCTTGAGCTTGGTTTACATCATGCGTCATGGTGTTGGCTGTGAGTCACTGAGACAGCTTTCTGATCCCCAATTCTCCTGTCCAGTAGAAGGGAGAACAGGAAGATGTGTGAGCTCATTCCTCCTACTTGTGGTTTTTTTCTTGTTTCATATATTCCTCTTTTCATAATATGTCCTAAAAAGGCATAGGCAGTTAGGTGGGGCTAGGGGAAGAGTAGTATTAGGTGAGATAATTTTTCTACTTGTCTCTGTCAGGGTCCTGCAGGGAACAGTGGGTTTGCACAAAGGTTTAACTGAAGATAGTGTAATAAAGGGAGTATTTAGAGAGTTGCAAACGGACTTAAGAAAACCCAACAAAGAATGGTGAAAACAAGGGACAAGCAAGGGGGTGCTCAGCACCACATACAGGCCCTATATACGCCAGGAGGCATGGTGTTACTGAACTCTGGGAGAGCTATAGCTATGGAAGAGGGGCCACTCAAACATTGTTGTGGCAAAGGAATGCGACCACTGCAAAAACCATGGCCTAGCAAAGGGGCACAGATGGAAAAGTAGGTTGACCTCTCTTTCTTCCTGCCCTCTAATCTCCCTCAGTGTACTGGCCACAGCCAACTGGAAGCCAATGGGCAAGGAGCCTGCCAGGGCAGAAGGCAAGCCAAGGAAGGATGGAGAATGGAGGGGCAGAGTCCCCAACACACAGTCAATATTTGAATTAAAAAAACAGTCCACTTATCCAACAAGGCAAACCACTATGCACAACTTATTATACTTGACATCAGTATAATGGACTTCTGTATGCACCAAGAGAAATGGAACGTTACCTCATGGAAATTCAGTAGATAAATGGCATATAGAACACCTGGTTCCTAATCTCATGACGGAAGGGGTTTGGATTTCCTTTCCCCACCCCTTCACATCCTATCTCCTTACTCTGAATTCTATGTTTGTCAGGGACAAACAAAACAAAACAAAATCTGTCAATATGTACGTGTTTGCAGCATCACAGGTTTTTAGGAAGGCTATCGTGTTCATTGCCCACCCTCCCTTCTCCCCCTACACACATCAGAAATCCCTTTGAGAGCATTGCTGACAAGTTATCCAGTCAGACTTTGGTGACCAATTGTTTACCATCTCACAAGGGGAACTTCTAGTATTGAACAACTCTTGTTTTAAAAAGTTAATACTAAGCCACAACAATATTTATTAAAAATGTTCTTCTTTCAAGTGACAAGTTTTATCAAAGTTAGGTCTTTAAAGGATGTTAAGATAAGAGACAAAGACCAAGCTCGAAAATTCCCCGAGCAAACAAAACCTGTTTAATTATACAGGCAAAGCTTAATTTAGCTCATTTTGCAAGACTGACTTGCCAAAGTCATTTCTTGCTTATGCCTCTGGAAATCATAAGCAAAACTTGAACCGTTTCCTAAGATCGATATAACCACTAATCAATTCCCTATCTTTTAAGAAAATTCTAATATTAAAACCAATCACTGTGGAGCGCCTGTGTGGCTTAGTCTGTTAAGTGTCCAACTCTTGATGTTGGCTCAGGTTGTGATCACGCAGCCCTGAGATCAAGCCCCAAATGGGTCTCTGAGCTGAACGTGGAGCCTGTTTGGGATTCTCTCCCTCTGCCCCTCCCTCCCTCTCTCTCAGAATAAATAAATTTGAAGAAATACAACCAATCACTGTGAAAAGTAAACAATCACTGCTATCTAACTATATAAGCTGCTTTATTTTTTTTTAATTTTTTTTAACGTTTATTTATTTTTGAGACAGAGAGAGACAGAGCATGAACAGGGGAGGAGCAGAGAGAGAGGGAGACACAGAATCTGAAACAGGCTCCAGGCTCTGAGCCGTCAGCACAGAGCCCGACGCGGGGCTTGAACTCACGGACCGTGAGATCATGACCTGAGCCGAAGTCGGACGCTCAACCGACCAAGCCACCCAGGTGCCCCATATATAAGCTGCTTTATAACAATACACCTATACTCCTGAACCTCATTCCATGTTTTGGGTTGAAGGCTCCTAGTTTACAAACTGTCTTTTTGGTGTGTGTGCAATAAATACACTTTTACTAATCACTGCTTCCATGATTCATTGGTTTTCTGTTCCTTCTGAACTTTTGAGAAGTTTAAAAGTTGAAAGTCTCTCAGTTTAGCTTCTAACTTCAAGATGATTGAATACGATCCGTACCATTTGGCCATGTTTTCATTCTCCTGAGAAGTTTTGTTAAATGGAATCTGGAATCCCCCAGATGATTCTTCTTCTTTTCCTTCTCCTTCTCTATAGGTTCCATGCCCCGCATAGAACCCAAAGTGGAGCCCAACACTTGAACTCACGACCCTGAGATCAAGACCTGAGCTGAGATCAAGAGACAGACACTTAACCAGCTGAGCAACCCAGGCACCCCTGGAATCCCAGAGATTCTTATTTTCTGCTTCTGTGGAGAAAAATTAACTCATGAGTGAAGTGCAGATGCCGAGTTAAAGGGGTGAAGTTAACTGGGAACAAGGAGTAGACACTTTAAGGAAGAAGAATAGGGACACAAGGACATTGTTAAGGAATTGCTAGTTAAAGATCACAAAGGAAGAGAAGCAGTATAAAGTTAAACAGGAAACATTTGCAGCACCCGGGAACCAAAAAAATCTGAAAAAATAAAACTGGAAGATTTGGTGATAGTTTGTTTATTCCTACAGGTTTACTTGCACCTTTTCCCCCTCTGTTGTATGTCCTGAGAAGCTAACCCTTACGGACTAGATCAATTATCCTCTGGCTTCTGGTTAGGGTCAGCCATTTGGGACTCTGGACAGGAGACTGGAGAGGAAGAAAGTACAGCTGGAATATTCATCTTGCCTCTCATTCTCCTTGTGGGGTTGCTGCAGGCTGGCTGCGTCCCTCAACTCAAGGCCATAACCTCAGTCATACTGCCCTCTTTACATAGCTCTGTCTCTGGATTCCAGTAACCTCTTTCCTTCAGGCCTGGGCACTGCAAAATCCTTGTGGTTTCCCACACCCAGCCCACAACTTTGTAAATAGTCCTGTTCATTGCTAAATTGCCCAGTTGGAGTGTACCACCTGTTTCTTGCTAGGACCCTGGCACACTCAGTTTGATTCATCTCCCCAACAAACTTTACTGAGTAACTATTACATGCCAAGGAAGAATATAATGATAAATTAGACAATACTCTCAAGAGGGCAGTTTGGGGAGTGGAGACAGCCACAGGAACAGATGTTTATATCACATCTTGATAAATGATGCAGCCAGGCATTGGATGGGGAGGTGAGTGGGTGGAGGCATAAAACAGAGGCAGGAGCAGATTCAGGGAAGGTTTCTTGGTGGAGATGGGAGTCAGGAAAATTTGGAAGCGAGCATGTGGATAGAGTGGTCATCTGGGTGAGAAGTTTACAACCATGGACATCAGGGGGGTAAGGGTGTGAAAGGATGAGTGGAGGGTTAGGTTGGGCCAGACCATTCGAAAACCTTGTACTGCGGGGAGGCGTCCTTCTTTTCCATTTGCTTATTCTCCCTCTCTTTCTCCGCCAAGGGAAAAATGATGACCTAGGTGAAGTCCGCAGCCTCCTACTCTTAACCCTTGATCCTGCCCTACGACCAGGGCTTGACACTCCTACTTCCTGGGCTGAAAACTGGTCTTTTCTGTTGAAAAGCACTTCCATACAGCACCTGCACATTCTCAGGGCTTTCAAAATGGTACAACGACACAATATGGTAAACCAGTCCTTGGAGATGAACTACAGGCGATGGCTAGAAGTGAATGTTCCCGAATGCATTCTAGAAGCCCTAACAGCCAGAGCCACGTTTTCTTTAACAGCAGCAGATGACAACACCACGTCCCTTGTCTAATGGAGAAGGGTGACAATGATGCTGGAAAGAGGGCAAAAGAGTGAAGAAGCTTCACTTCATGAAAGCGGGGCTTTGTTACAAATAGGTTTGTGCAGGTGAGCGCATTTAAGATCCACTATTTCTCGCACTACATAGGCAAGTCCAGGGTCCAGACGATGTCTGTCTTCCCTGTCGAAAGCTCAAACCGCGAGTAGTTTGCTTTGCTAGGTAGGGCCTCCTTGGCGCATTCCTGGCATCGAAGACGGCCAATCCTCAGGGCTGGGGCTCTGGAGGCTTCCTTAATCCACATCGACACACAGTCCCATCTCTTCTCATAACCTAGAGCGAGCACCACTGCCTTCGTCTCCCCACAAATAAGAGACGAGGGCAGAGTCAAAAGCAAGCGGCGGGCATGGAATCCTCCGCGCTGTCTCGCTCTCAACAACGAACTGGATCGGTTACCGGATGCTGGGCCAGGGGGCGGCCCGAGATCTCGGGGGTGGGGCCGGTTTCTGAGCGCGAGCTGCCCACCCTCGGGAGGCCCCACACTCCGGCAGGCCCGCGAGGAAGCCCCTCCTCCCGGGCGGAGACGGCTCCCAGGAGTGCCCGGAGGCCGCCGCCGCCGCCTGGCAGAATTTCTGTCGCTGCCGAGGCGCGGAGTATGGGGCTCTGATGGCCATGGACGGCTACAGGGGCTTTCTGGGGCTGCTGGTGTCGGCGCTGCTCGTCGGCTTCCTGTCCGTGCTCTTCACCCTCATCTGGGTCCTCCACTACCGGGAGGGACTCGGCTGGGATGGGACCGCGCTCGAGTTTAACTGGCACCCGGTGCTCGTGGTCACTGGCTTCGTCTTCATCCAGGGCATCGGTACTGGGCACCTCCTGGGAGGCAGCGGGGAGGGACTCGCCGGCCGGGCTCCCCGACCGATCCCAGCCGAGTGCGGCTGACGTGGGCGAGCGAGGGGGTGCGAGGGGGAGCTCGGCGAGCGCGGGGGGCCGGGGGCCGGGGCGCGGAGACGGCCGGGCGTGGCGGCGGGACGGAGCCGGGAGCCGCGGGCGCGCGGAGCCTGCCCCGGGCCGACGTGGGCGAGCGGGGAGGGGCGGCGCGGCGGCGGCGCGCGAGGCGCGGGCACCGCCACGAGATGCTTCGCGGGGGGCGGCTGGGCACGGCTGCGGCGGAGCGGGTGGCCCGGCGCGCGGGCCCCACTTGGTTAACTCTTTGCTGCGAGGGGCGTGGGGCGCACGTGAGGCAGCCGCGTGACGCCAGAAAGCGGAGCGGAGGAGGGAGGGCGGAGTGCGGAGCGTCCCTGGCCCCGAAATTTGCCCCCCGTGGACGGAGCCTGCGCAATCAGGGGTGCCGAAACGCTCTTTAGGCGAGGCCTTCCTCTGAACTTTCTTCCCGGCTGCAGATTAGGAGAGGAAGGCGGAAAGGGTAGGGCGAGAATTGGTCTCCTGTTGCCCCATCCTCAGGCCTGCGTGAAGGTGGTCGGGGTGAGCGAAGCATCAGCTCTAGTCTCGCGTCTCCTAGAGCGTTCATTTCAGTCCAGCCCAGGAAGCTGCCAGGACTCAAAAGGGGGTTAGGCTGCCCTGCCTTCCCAGACTTGTTTTTGTGGCTCCCGACCAGCGAAAGTTCTCCCGCGGGGCTTCCTGTTGGGCGCTGGCCTTGAAGTGGGGCGGGAGCTGGCAGGTGGGGCTTGCGGCTGCCTGGCTCCCGGAGATGCTTGTGCTTGAGACATCCCTGGGGTTTGCTGTGTCCACGTTTGGCCCCACGAGAGTGCAGCTCCGGGCGTGTACTCACGCTCTGGGATGAGGCTAGCCCAGAGGGAGGGTTCAGTGGATGACATACTTCGTTTTTGTTTTTGTTTTGAGCTATAACTGACATACAACATGTTTCACGTGTATAACGTGGTCATGTGTAAGATTATATAGGTGTGTCGTAGACTCTTAAGTCTAGAGTTCTCTTTTGGCCAGCAGAAGAGCAGACACAGGATGAAAGCCAAGAGATGGCTAATGTCCAGGAAAAAGACAAGAGCCCGGAATAAGGGTCCTTGCCCCGTATTTATTCAGATCAGAAGGCTTGCAAAGGTGATGGGCGTGCACAAAGAGACAAAGAAACTAGGAACTTTAACTTGGGGATGTGAGAGAAAAGGGGGGTTTTGAAGAAATACAGTTTTGGGGGTTTGGGGTTTGGGTCAATATAAAACAAAATCCGGGCACCGGGCAGATGGGTAGATGGTTGTTAACAGCAGACAGGAGGCGCAGTGCCTGTTTATCTTAGCTAGGCTAGGGGATGAGACAGATAGGGGGAATAGCCTCAGGGTGAATAAGGCACCTTTCTTGTTGTTAACCATCTCTGCTTCCGGCTGCTTTGCCTGCAGCACAGCAGTCCATAGTCCAGTTCACCAATTTACCTAACCTGGCCCTATTCTCCTGTGAAAGCAGCTTTTCTGCTATAGTACTAAATTGGGGGTGCTTTCACCCTGAACATCTAATCTTGTTTATTTCCTATACCTATGTATCAGGCACCTTTGCACCGTTTCTGTCTCAGGCCTTTGCCTCTCCCTCTCTATTTTGGGGACTCTGCACCCCCTCTCTCTTTTGGGGTGTCTTTGCACCTCCCTACTCCTGGCACCTTTGTGCCTCCCTATTCTTGGGGTGTCTTTGCATTCACCTATTCTTGGAGTGCCAAGCTGGTTTACCCAAACTCAGGTGTGAGCATTTTATGACTTTGTATGTCATTATGCCTTGTTAACCCATTGGTGTAAGCCCGGGGGATTCCTAAGCTTATCCCCCACACATGTGATTTATAAATCGAAGTGGTCACCCCAGTAAGTCTCGTTAACTTCCAACAGCTCACGTAGCTACGCATTTTTTTTCTTGTGATGAGAATTTTTAAGATGTACCCCCTGAGCAACCTTTAAGATCTACTTTCTTAGCAATGGCTCAAATATACAATATAATATTACTAATGTAGTCACTATGCTGTACCTTATATCCCCTGGACTTATTTTATAACTGGAAGTCAAGTTTTTTGACCGCCTTCACCCATTTCGCTTGTCCACCCCCCTCCTCCTTCAATCCATGGCAGTTTTTATTGTGGTTGTGTGTGGTATTGTGTGTGTGTGTGGTATTGTGTCCTGACAGTTTCCTTCCTCCGCTGTTTGGCTGGAGGAACCGCCAGCCAGTGGCGCAAGTGCCATTTCTTTGTAGGCACTTTTCGAAAAGTGAAGTAAAGGCCTTGCAGACAAAGTATTTAGAAGAAGGTAGAAAATGGTGAGCTGAGGTTATACCTCAGAAAATAACGGACAGACGGGGCGCCTGGGTGGCTCAGTCAGTTGAGCATCCGACTTCGGCTCAGGTCATGATCTCGCGGTCCGTGGGTTCGAGCCCCACGTCGGGCTCTGTGCTGACAGCTCAGAGCCTGGAGCCTGTTTCGGATTCTGTGTCTCCCTCTTTCTCTGACCCTCCCCTGTTCATGCTCTCTCTCTCTCTCTCTCTCTCTCTCTGTCTCAAAAAGAAATAAAATGTTAAAAAAATTTTTTTAAATAAAAAAGAAAATAATGGACAGAAGTGTAAAGGCTTCAGAAAGAGGTGCCACCGGCCGAAACCTCTAGCTCTGTCTCCGAGCGGGCTGCCTTTTCTCCAGCCATATCTGGCTCCCCAAATCAAACAAGCTAACAGAAAAGCTCCGACCTCATTCCTGAAGAAAAGATTTTTGTTTCCATTTAAAGCTCGTGCTGCAGCCTTCAGCAGGTGTGGCCAGCATTCTCCCACTCTGGGATGTAGTGGCAGACAAGTTGCTAATGCTTCCCTTACCTGGGTTGTGACAGGCATGCGGGTGCGCCTGCCATTGGCCAGCCAAGTTATTTTGTTACATAAGTCCCAGTTATTTTGCCACTGACCTAAAATGAGAAAAACAGACTCAAGTCCCAAAGTCACTGTCATCAAAAACACTCTTTCCTTCGAGGTGGAGCCCTTCAGTTTGGCCAGAGCTGTGAACATCTGTTTGCTCCAAGTAGTGGCAACAGTCTCTTCATGTTTTCCAACCAGCCCTTCAGGGCAGCTCCTAATACCAGGAAACTTTCCAGAGTCTTCTCATAGTTGAGGGTAAGGGAAACACAGATGATATTAGCTGTTTCCTGACTTACGAGAGAGGAGACAGTCACCAAACAATCGCTGGTATTTATTGAATGCTTCCTGTATGCCCACTGAGTGCGCTCTTTCACAGTTATGTAAGAATAAACCAAGACACAGAGCAGTTAAGTACCTTACCCAGGGAAGTAGTATGTTTCCAGTGGCTCTATTTTCAAGGTTCATTTCTCTGCTTTTATGGCAATATGCTTATTTTCTGCAAAGTATTCTTAAGAGAAGCAAAAAAAGGTTCATCTCAAATACACTTTGAAATGGTTTCTTCGTGTTAGAGTCCATTAGAGTTTTCCTAAAAGTTTATTTTCTTGAAACTTCAGACTTTTCTTAATCTGTTCATACTGACCTTTGAGCAAAAACGTGTGAATGGATATTTTGGAAATGGTCATCTGTTGCTTTTATGCAAACCTTGTTTCCCCTAAGCTAAGTTACGGGGTTTGTGTTAGTTTTAGAATGTTTGTTCTGTCAACATTCCCCGTCCTGTTTACTATTTGGATTCCAGACTTGGAAAGCACTTTAATCAGATAATGTATTTCATTGACATGAACATAAGCTTTTTCATACATACAGGCACATGCATTGTATAACTGAGTTCTTACGAATCTTGGTCACCCTGCGCTTGCTCCTATCCAGCAGTACGAGGGCTCTAGTTGCAGGGCCAGCATTAAAGAGTTGGCTTTGTGAGCCAGGAGGGAGACACACGTTACAGACTAGCCATGTTAAAACAGACTTTTTTACTGTTTCAGTGAGGAAATTTTTAGGTTTTTCTCTTTCAGATCCCTAGTAATGAACACAATGAAATGGAGTTTGTCTGTGATGCACAAATATTTAGAGATGAGGAGGGGAAGGCTGAAATCCAGTTATTACTCTGAGCATAAAATGCCTTACAAATATAATACACAGACAGTAGACAACATTTAAAACCATTTGAGAACAAGTAAAGAGTCCTGTGAAGCACCTTTAAGAAGTAAGCTCTAGAGTAAGCACAAAAGTTACAAAATAAATGCCCGTGTGTGTGTGTGTGTGTGTGTGTGTGTGTGTGTTGCAGTGATGGGGAGGGGGGCGGGTACATGCATACCTAAACGCACATAGTCCAAATATTTTGGGAAATCTATGTATTCTAAAATAGAATATAACAGACAATAGGACATCTAAAACTGAAATAACATTTTAAACTAGTGGGAAACCTAGCGAACATGAATGAGGAAGAATTTCAAAGAGAACTTGAGAAGAGGCTTTGTACTTCTCTTAAAAGGAATGTTTCCCATGAAATCAGTACACTGCCAGGAAATCAGAGAAACAGCCCTTGAAAAGAAGGCCACAGAAAAGATTGAAACAAACCCTCTCAAAGTGGCAGTTGACCTTTTAAAAGGTTCAGCAGGGTGGAATATGTTATTTGGTAAAAGGTAGAAAATTCAAGTATATAAATTGGGTGAAGAGAAGCCTCAGCAATTCTATACTCCTTCCCTTTCCACATGCAGAACTCTTCTGACTGTATAAACTGAAGGAAGAGAAATTGAATAGTATGGTGATCTCAAGTTGGCTTTGTGAGAGAATCTAACTACATTTAAGTAACATTTAAAAGACTAAGAAAAAGAAATTGAGTAGGCCTTAAATTAAGGCAGTTGGCCTAGCCTAATAATGTATCTCAAAATGACCAAATCCAAGTCCACTTAAATATGATTTGAAAAGGCTCTTGGCAGACTGTTAAAAACTGAGAACAAACTGAGGGTTGATGGGGGGTGGGAGGGAGGGGAGGGTGGGTGATGGGTATTGAGGAGGGCACCTTTTGGGATGAGCATTGGGTGTTGTATGGAAACCAATTTGACAATAAATTTCATATATTAAAAAAAAAAAAATGAAAAGGCTCTTGGCGTAGAACCTGGCAAAGAAGATGGTGGAGAAAATGCCCCAGATACCTACTCTAAACCCAGCCTTGAGGACACTATTAATAATAATACCTACCAATTTTAGGGAAATGAGGGTTTTTACAAAGCATGAAGACACAATTCAAGGAAACCCAAAACACATTTTTTGTTATAAATACATGCAGATCTCTTTGTAATGTAACTAATAAAAATGTTTTAGAAATGATTACTTTGCTCACTGTTGTATATCTGGCACCTAGAATAACAACTAGATCTGGCAACTGGTAGGCCAATAAATAGCAATTGAATGACTGAGTGATTAGTTCTGTAACAAAATGCAATTTTACTCATTTTATAATGATAATAATAACATCTAAAGTAAATGTGCTCTCCCTCCCCCCTCAGTGATTATCCTGTTCAGCCAGTTTGGCAGTACTGGTTTATTAGGGAAGAATGGGTGTCATATTATATTGGAAATGCATCTTTATTCTAAAGGCCTCAGGGTCATTAGAATGTTGCTAAGTATGACCTGTGCCTCCTCTTGCCTACCTAAAGACATCATCACTTCAGTTCTCCCCTTTTCCTTCTGCATCACTAAGTTTCTCCCCCTGATGGATAATTTCCAACATGTTACAATTTCTATCATCTTAAAAACAACCATACTCTTAACCCCATCCTTCTGGATGTTCATTCAGTCATCCTGGATTCCTCTTTCCCTATCACGCTTCTCACCCAGTCCTTCAGATAATTATATAGATGCCAAACTTAAAATACAGTATTACCCAGATTCTGACCATTGACTATTTTAGTTATTTATTCAGTCATTGGCTTCTCCTACTAAAATGTAAGTTCCCTTGTCTGTTTTCCTCACTGACATAGTGTAGAACACTACATGGTGTGTAGAACATTACCTAGCATGCAGTCAGAATTCAATAAATATTTACTAAATTAATGAAAGTTTGGGCAGTCCTCTAAACCAGGGGCCATACCTACAAGGATGGTTTATAAAGTAAATATGTGAAGTGGATTAGGTGTGTAGCACCCACGAGAATGTCTTTCTGTGTTCAACTAAACATTCAGACACACAAGACTGCCAAGACCACACTGGGCACCAGCCCACTTAGGAGGATGTAGGATAGGAACCAGAGCTTGCTAGCGTGACCGCATCGGGTATCCTTTTTCTTTTCTTTTTTTTTTAAGTGATTTAAAAAAAAATATTTATTTATCTTGAGAGGGAGAGAGAGAGTGTGTTTGGGGAGGGGCAGAGAGAGAGGGAGAGAGAGAGAATCCCAAACAGGCTCTGAACTGTCAGTGCAGAGCCTGATGTGGGGCTCGATCCCACAAACCATGAGATCATGACCTGAGCGGAAAGCAAGAGTCTGGTGCCAACGGAGCCACCCAGGTGCCCCAAACAGGCATCCTTTCCTGCAGTGGTTCATGTAGCAACCATATATCCCCCCATAAACTAGCCTCTCTGCAGGTGACAGTTTATTCACCAGGAGATGAGATCTGCATTGGTGGGATCAGAGCTTTAGGTCTCCATGCCCCAAAGCAGCCAGTATCTCTTGCAATACTCTATAGATCTGGCTTCCAGTGTTCCTGCAGGGGATATATAGTGAGTTGAACAGTGTCCCCCAAAAAGATATGTCCAAGTCCTATTCTTAAGGACCTGTGGATGTGACCATAGTGTCTTTACAGAAGTAAAGTTATGGGTCTCAAGATGAGATCATCCTGATTTAGAGTGGGCCCTAAATCCAATGACTTGTGTCCTCAGAAGGGAGAAGATTGGAGACACAGACACAGAGAGGGGAAGGCAATATGAAGATGGAGGCAGAGATTGGAATGATGTGTCAACAAGCCAAGCAACACCATGAGTTGCCAGCAGCCTCCAGAAGCTAGGAGAGAGGTATGGACTGGATTCTCCCTCAGAGCCTCCAGAAGGAACTAGTCCAGCCAACACCATGATTTTGGGCTTCTGGCCTTCAGAACGATGAGAGAATACATTTATTGTTACTGGAAGCCACTCAGTTTTTGGTAATTTGTTATGATAGCCCTAGGAAAGCAACATAGGGTATAACAGTTATCATTGCACTCTGGGAAGCCCAGAGTTTGGCATTCTTATCAGGTATTTATAGATTTTTCATTACTTTTGCCAGTCTAGACACAGTTTACCAATCAGGGGGTCATTTTATTGTGAGCAATGTTTCCTAATAACATTAGTGTGAAGCTACTTTATCTGTTAACTAAGACCATTAACGAAAGGTCAGATCTCCATACAGCTGAAGGGAAATGCCTTCTGTGTGTGCATGTTGAGGGTGGAGGGAGGACTGTAAAGAACTGGAGAGTGTCTACTTTTGACAAAGTAGGAAACCTCTTAGCTGCAGCAGATTGTGGCTCTATGGGGATGCCAGCCCCGAGTGGCTAGAGCTTCCCATTATCCAGGAGAATACAGATTTTAAAAAACTGGTTCAGTCTAAAAGTAAACCAGCCACAAAGCCAAAACAAAACCCCCCAAATATTGTGCTGATCAAACAAAACACATCTACGGACCAAATCCACTCCATACCTCCCAGTTTACAAGTGACTTTCTGTCTTGACTTTGTGGGATTTAAATTTTTCCCTTAAAAAGAATAATCTTCTCTGTTGAGAAAATAGACCAGAAATGTTTTTTTTTATAACTTTTTTTTTTTCTTCCAGGAGAAACTTTCTTAAAAGGTAAAAATAGGCTTTGAAAGAACTGTACAGACTTTGGCTGTACTTTTCTAAGTTTGTTCATTCATCCAGTTTTCATATATCATCCTATTTAATTAGCATACATTTATTAAACACTTACTGCATGCCAGACACTGTGTAAAACAAATAAGTAAAATGTAGCCCTGTCTACAAGCTGTTCCCATTTAAGTTTGTTAGAGCTGAGTTACAGTTTTCTTCTAGAAAACCTGAGCCCTAGATATTTAGAGCTGGCTAAGATTTGACATTCAGCTCCTAAGTTTAGAGATTGTCTGACTAGGGTCAAAGAGGTGATATCAGAGCCAGTACTGTTTCTAATTTGTTACATAATATCGATGTGAAGCATAAGAAAATATAGCTTATGTTTCTGCACTGCAGAGTTTCTGGGTATTTAAATATCTAGCAATTAATTGAATTTTTCTCTCTTCACACACTCTTCGATACCAGGTAGCCACCTTTGTGATGATTTCAGTCACTTTAAAGAGATGCTTCAGCGCCAAGATACTAAAACAAATCTACCAAATCATCCAAATCACTTCCTACATTTTGATTCTCTAAAGGTCGAGACGGTTTGAATACACAGGCATGTTCCAAAGCTCAGATTCTTTTTTTTTTTTTCTTTTTTTTTTTTTTTTTTTTTTTTGCAGTGGCAGGTAGATTTTTTTGGACTGGGACACACTGGGGACCCTCACCCATGGCAGGGAATGGGGGTGAGGTTGAAGACAAAAAGTCTGATGGTCACTTGTGGTAGAATGGCGAATTCTGGCTGTGCTGGATGAAGATGGAGCCGAGGGCCAGGCTGGCTGGTAGCTGCAAAGCCCGACTCTCCTGCCAGTTGCATCTGCACAGGGAGCTGGGGAGAGGCAAAGAGGGCAGGGGCTGGACGCAGAGCTTGGGGGTGCATGCGGTGCAGGGAGGAAGAGTCAGAAAATAAGTCCATTGGTTAGTATGTTGCCTCTGCTTTTGCAAGGGCTTTTGTCAGGCCAGTTCACCACCAGACTGGAGGAACCCTATCTGGGTGGGCTGACGGTGGCTGTGCACTGCACAGGGCTGTGGCGTGACAGTACCGCACTGCCGGAAACGCCGAAGGTGTTCTGAGCGCAGCCTAGGGCCGGCTAAGGGGGTCCACAGCGAAGTGGGCGGTCCCGTAAGCACAGCCTTGGTATTGGCCGACCTCTGCGGTCCCTGCGAAAGCTGCTGCTGAGCCCGCCTCCTGAAAGGTTGTAAGTACTTGGGGTGGGAACATCTGTTTGGCCCTGCCAGCAGCCACTATGAGGGTGCCTGGGCGACTGTGTCCTCCGGGGCTCTTCTGCATGCTGAGGAGGGGAGCTCCTGTGTGCTTGTGTGAACAATCAGGCTCTGCTGTTGCGCAGCTGACGTCAGCCTGGTCAGGTCACTCTGCTCCCTAAGCCTCCGTTTCTCACTCTCAGGTAAAACTTTCTTGAGCTGTCGGAAAAACTGGTGCTTCTCTTCCTGTAGGGCCCCAAGCTTCTCCTGCAACTTCAGGATTTGTTCCTTGTTCTCCTCTAGCGACATTCTCTCTGCCTGTAAGGGTTAAATTGTAGTGTAGGGCTAACGCTTAGCTTGAAAAATAACAGCTTTGTGTTGACACTGAAGGTTAAGAGATAACAGCCTTGCTTTGCTCTTGTAAACTACGCCTCATACTCTTGTAAATTAGGCTTCACCAATTAAGGAAACAAAAATTCAAAGAAAAGAGCATCAGAGGCAGGGTCAAGGAGATCCACTGGTTGCAACTTAGAGGCAGAAAGTCTAAAATAAACACATTAGGCAACTGTTTCTAACTCATCTGGCAACTGTTTCTAACTCATCTGGAAACTGTTTCTTTGTTCTGTTCCCAGGTGATGATAAAACGATGTGATGGGTTATAGAAACTGTACCCCGGCTGTTTGGGGCCGCACTCTTGTCAAGAGTGTTGGTCCTGATGGGTCGGCCTTGCCTCTCATTGTAATAAACTTTGTTGTGACTGTCACTGGTGCCCGTAGCATTCTGTTTCAGGAGTTGTGTGGCTGCAACATGCCGTGTCCTTTTTCTCCCTTCTCCCTGCTCTTCCTTCATCTTCTGTTCCATCGTCTTGTCCACCTCTTCTTACTCCGCCGGCCGCTTGCACTCCCGCTCCATTTTGTGTGCTGGTGCAACGGCCGGCCACAGCTTTGGAAAGCTTGGGGTGCTCCAGAAGCGCAGACGTGGTGCTTTTGAGGACGCTCGGGCCGGGGGCACCCGGCTCTGCCACTGACTGCCAGACTGGGCCTACCCGGAAAAGGGCGCCGGGGGGGGGGGGGGGGGGGGGGGGGGGGGGGGGGTCGCACCGGGCCGCCCAGGTGGAAGCCCGCTGCAGCCCAGGTCACGTGCCCGCCCCCCCCCCCCCCCAGCCTGTCCAGCCTCCGATGCTCAGCTAAGCGCAGCTCTAGCGGGCCAGGGTTTCAGGCATTCGTTCTTCAAAGCTCAGGTTCTCTTTGACAGCTACCGTAGGAATCTTTCCAAGAAGATTATTTTAAAGGATTCTCTGCTTTTACGTTTAAACTGGAGATCTTTGCATAGAGTCTGGTACATTCTTGGGTGCATGGGGAAATTAGTAAATCCTGCTCTGAGTGTATACCAAGGATGTCAAAATAATACTTCATTCAAAGGGTTAAGGAAAGTGTAACGCATACGCCATATTTAAATAGAATTTATAAGTGTTTTAAAATTTCACTATACTTCAAACAATTACTCCTATTTTATTTGGGGGTTCATTTAAAGCATACGTCAAGCTGTTAAGTGGGCCCAGGTGTAGACTACCTTTTACTTGCTTGAAAGGACCACTTGGTCTTACACTTGGATCAGCAGTACAGATTGTCTTGAGTTTTTGATTTGTGCATTTTCAAAGAGGATCTGCTCATTTGCTGGGAAACAATGAATTACTGTACTTTTTAATTTTTTAATTTTTAAGTGTTTGTTTATTTTTGAGAGAGAGAGAGAGCACACGTTGGGGAGGGGCAGAGGGAGACACAGAATCTGAATCAGGCTCCAGGCTCTGAGCTGCCAGCACAAAGCCGGATGTGGGGCTTGAACCCACATACTGTGAGATCATGACCTGAGCCCAAGACAGATGGGTAACTGACTGAGCCACCCAGGCGCCCCTACTGTACTTTAAAAAATTTATTTATTCAACAAACACTTAATGAAGTCCTACTATGTACCAGGCTGTGTGCTAACTGCTGAGATATGACACTGAACAAAGTAGACACGCCCCTACCTTCATGAATCACAAGATTTAAACACGGAAGAACTAGAGTCAAATTGTTTTCTATGTTTGGGGACATTTCTCCCTCCAAGTTCCTCTCTCTTCACACACGCTTTGACAGATCTAAAATTTGTATTGCCTATAGATAGTTTATGGATGGAAAGCTGGTGTCAAACCAGAGATTACATCTTAGAGAATGTATATTTTCACACATTCCCGAATTGATCATGCAGCTAGGAGCTGAGAAATTTTCTAATTAAATTCAGTTCAAGTTACTATATTTTCGCCTTCATTTGTCCGCGAAATAATTATACACAGGTGTTGATTTCCTTTTCCCTTTCCTTCTTTGCCTTCTTTTCTCTTTTTTTTTTTTTTTTAAATTTTTTTTTTTTTTTACATTTATTTATTTTTGAGAAACAGAGTGAGACAAAGCGTGAGCAGGGGAGGGGCAGAGAGAGGACACACAGAATCTGAAGCAGGCTCCAGGCTCTGAGCAAGCGGTCAGCACAGAGCCTGATGCGGGGCTCGAACCCACAGACTGTGAGATCATGACCTGAGCCGAAGTCGGACGCTCAACCGACTGAGCCACCCAGGTGCCCCTTCTTTTCTCTTTTCTTTCTTCTTTCTTCCTGGTGTGTTCCACTACCAATAATTTTTCTTCTAAAGAAGATTTAAAATGTATTTCTCACATATATATGTGTTCATGTTTCCCTTCGTTTTCTGCGAGGATATGGTCTTGCCAACTCAGGCCTCTAACAGAAAACCCTTGTTTCAGTTACAAGTAGCCGTTTGATGCCGTTTCCCCTCCTCATGGGCTTATGAGACGTTTTTCTTCCTTCTCACTGAACCTCAGGAATGGTGTCTAGGCAAATGCCAAGCCAGAAAAGCAAGAAATATTTAAATTCTGCTCTCCAGGCAGTTTTTATAGCTGTTGAGAGTAGCTTCTTGTTTAAGAAATGTGGTTTGCTTTGTTAAGATTGCCCTTTTCTCTGGGAGTCCACCGTATTTTTGTTATTTATACATCTTTAAAAACATGTAAACACTTTATGCAAATGTAACATTTTGCAGTTATCCTTCATTTATCTAAAGAACACTCTGAATGGTAGTCAACTATTTACATTTGGCAGAATTTCCACATACCCAAGAGAGGCAGAAACTCCAGGCCTCACTCACATGAGAGCCCCCTCCAGTTTCCGAGGGCTGCCGACTTAGTGGCTGAGATTAATTCGCTATTGGGTTTGTGAACTTACAAAAATATTGTTTTAACTTGAAAAATAGTAAGAATTTTTTCAGTCATACGGAAAGTAACATAACATCCCCATGTATCCATCACCCTGATTTAACAGAGGTTCTGATTTTTGTCAACATAAAAAGGTATAAACTAGAACTCAAAGGTGGTAGGAATAAAAGATTATACAGGATGATGGAAGAGGGTAAGCACCCTAACCTAAGCAAGAAACTAAAAGAGGAGATTGAAGAACTCTAAACTAGACCCAGGGGCTGAAACATCGTAACTGCCTGGGCTCATGCGGATGGGAGGGAAGCACCTCTCCAGCTCTAGAAGCCCCTTAGGATTTTCTCCACTGGTAATAGGACAGTATGTTTTATTGGTAACCCCAAATCATCAATAAAAGATTACATTGTGTCCATTCATGCTACTGCTGGAGAAGGAAAGCTTGTGTGCAACCAGTCTCAAAGCATTTGAGTAAATGTGCAAGGTTCAAAAATCCAGTTTTAACACTCAAGGAGCGAAGATTTTAGTTTTAAGGAAATTCAACACATTCCTCTATGATGCCTGTAGTATTTAGAAGAGTAAAAATTCTTCACTGAACATTTTTTTAGGCAAGTGTTTTATTGAAGAACCACACACATGCAGAGAAGTACCTAAATCATAAGTTACATGTTTTTATAACATGAACACACTAACGTACCTGGATGGTGAAACAACATCCCAGGCACCCAAGAATCTTCCTGGTAACCATTGTAACTTCTCTCGGTCATGATAATTACTCCTGACTTCTAATATCAGAGGTTAGTTCTGATTTTGGAAATTTTTGACACAACAGGATCCAGATCGGGGAGAAAAAGCTGTTGTGATTTATTGTTCATAATTTGCTTTTCAAGCAAACATAGTCCACGTATTTCCTTTTCATACATAGATGTTCAAGTTTCCTCATCTAAGATAAGGGCAGTGCCTGGATGATAGGATGATGATGATAGCAGCAATAATAATTATTTTTAAAATGCGAATTGAGATTAAGCAAGCTACTTAACATCTCTCTGCCTTAGCTTTCTCCTCTGTATAATGGTAATAGTAATCATACCTTTTTCACAGAGTTGAGGTAAAAATTATGATGTAAACATATAGAGCACTTAGCATGGTGTGTAAGGGTTCAGCTGTGTGTGTGTGTGTGTAATAAATCATGCTAACCCAGAAGAGGGTGAGATGTATTATTAGATTTTCATATTATCCACATTTTTATTTTACTAATGCCTGATCACACAGATTGCAAAAGGCTCCACTGTGTGGATGAAAGGTCACAAAGTCATGGGTAAAGAGACATTTGCTTTCCTTGAAAACTTGAGAATCATATATATTTCATATGATTTATATGAAAACTTGAGAATCACATGTACATAGGGATATGTATATCCACTAATTCCAAGGAGAAAAGGCATAAGGAGGGGAAACCATGTGTCTGAGTTGACTTCAGTTTGACTTCTAGACTTTGATCAGCCTGAAGAAAGTATCTTACATTTATTTAAAAAACACTCAAAAGTCACACACACAAATAAAATTAGTGAAATCTGAATTAGGTCAGTGGATTATATTGATGTCTGTTTCTTAGTTGTGATGTTGTACTATGGTTATGTAGGATGTTACCATTGGTAATATCAGATGTTATCAGCTGTGTGAGGAGTAGATGGGATCTGTCTGTATTATTTCTTACAACTGCATGTAAATCTACAATTATCTCAAAATAAGAGTTAAAAATCATACTTATGGAGCTACATGCTTTGAGCCCAGGGCTGTTCTAGGCTCAGGATACAAGGAGAAACAGCAAAATGCATTCCTTCCTTCAGAGAGGATGAAGTAAGGATGAGAAGGGACATTGAGCTAGATTTTAAAAGTACAGTTGACTCTTGAACAACATGGGTTTGAACTGTGCAGGTCCACTTACGGGTGGATTTTTTTTTTTTGGATAAACACACGACAGTACTGTAAATGTATTGTCCTTATGATTTTCTTAACATTTTCTTTTCTCTAGCTTACTTAATTCTAAGAATACAGTATATAATGCATATACAAAATATGTGTTAATCAACTGTTTATGTTATCAGTAAGGGTTCCAGTGAACAGTAGGCTATTAGTAGTGAAGTTTTGGGGGAGTCAAAAGTTATATGTGGATTTGCAACTTAGTTGGGGTCATTGCCCCTAACGTTGTTTAAGGGTCAACTGGTATACCCGGTTGCACTAAATGGCTTGAAAAGATTCATTGAATATAGAAATGATTATCCAAAAAGTCTCCATGTCCTCGAGGAAATATAATCGATCAACATTTATAAGGTATCCATATGTACACTAAAATTAGTAAGTAGCAATCCTTCAGAGTTTGGACTAGATAAAAAGAAGATTGTCTTAATGGTGAGGGCTGTCAAGTGTTAAGGAATGGAACCAAAGAATACGAAGATTGACATCTTTTGCTGTAGGCTTTAAAGAGGCTGAACCCACATCTGTCTTTGTAGGTTTATGCATTTGTGACTGAGAATGGACTAGATAATGCCATAAATTTCTATGATCCTATGAAGTTCTATATATTTGAATTATAAATGTCTGTAGTGGGAATATGCTTTTTTTTTTTTTTTTTCGTGCTGGAACTAAGCAATATACACTGCTGTTATAATGGAATCCACCTTCCAGAGGAAGTATTCTTCAGACTTTATCCACCTGTCATACATTTTCAGACCTCTAAAGTTTTCCTGACATGGACTGGAGGGGTGAGAATGAGGGTGGGTAGGGGCAGGATATTGTCTTCAGAACAAAAATTGCAGGCTGCTTAACGTGGCTATGTAATCTATTGCTTAAACCAGCACATTTAAAAAAATGCTATTCAAAAATGTTTTTGTTGAAGTTTAATCTATGTGCAGAAAAATGTACATATGGTGTGTAGCTTGGTGAAATCTTCCCTCCGTGAACACCTATGTAACCAGCATTCAGACTGAGAAACAGAACATTAGCAGAAAACTAGAAATCTCTTGCATGTTCCTTTTCAGTTACTATACCACTTCCTCACAAGGGCAACCATTATCCTGAGTTTTCTTATTGCAGAGATGAGTTTTGCCTGTTTTTATAGTTCGTATAAATTGTCTATAACTGTTTATGTCTGGTTTCTTGGCACCCACATTATAGGTTGATCCATATCATTGGGTGATGTTCTAGTTATAGATCATTCATTCTCTTTGCTGTATATTATTCCATGGTGTAAATATATCACAGTTTATTTATTCATTCTATTAATGATGGGCATTTGGGGAGTTTCTAGTTTGGGGCCACTACAAATAGTGATGCTAACAATATTCTAGTGCATGTCTTTTGGTGAACATATGTACATATTCCTTTGGGGCATATACCCAGGAGTAGAATTGCTGGATCATAAGTTATGCATAAGTTTAGCTTGAGTGAATACTGCTACTTTGCCACAGTGTTTGTTCCCATTTAAACTCCCATCAGCAGAACATGAGAGCTGTGATTGCTTTACATCCTCTGCAATACTTGGCATTTTTCATGTTTAGCCATTCAGATATGTGGTAGACATATTCTCATTTGATTTTAATTTGCATTTCTCTGTTGACTAGTGAAATTGACATCTTTCTTATGTTTATCTATATTTGGATATACCTTTTTGTAAAATATGTGGATATACTCTTTTGTTCGGTTAAATATTTGTGCATATATGTGTGTGTGTATATATATATATATATATATATATATATATATATATATATATATATTCCTTAGTCTGTCTTTTCTTATCAAACTATGACTATATGAAGAAACCAGGTCATAAGATTAATAATTTAGTTTTGGATGTGTTGAGTTTGAGATATTTGGAGGCATCTCTATAGAGATGTAAAGAAGCTGTTGGATTTTGTGGGTCTGGAGGTAAGAAGAAAGTTCTGGGCTTAAGGGGCTCCTGGGTGGCTCAGTTGGTTAAGCGTCTGACTCTTGATCTCAGCTCAGGTCTTGATCTCGGCGTTGTGAGTTCAAGCCCCATGTTGGCCTCCATGCTGGGCATGGAGCCTACTTTAAAAAGGTATGAACTGGAGGTGAGAATTTGGGAGTCCCTGCCATGTAGGTAGCATCTCAGTGAAGGAGTGAATGAGATCACCCACAGAGAGTGTAGAGGGAGGAAAAAGTCTTAGAATTGACCCTGAGAGCCACCAGAGTTTGTTCATAAGTCGGAAATAAAGAAGATGCCGACAAAAGAGCCCAAGAATGAACCCCTGAGAGGCAGGGAAGAGGGGAGAAGCAGAAGCCAGGTGAAAAGGGTTTCATGGAAGGGAGTGTTCAGCGCGTCAAACTGTTCAACTTGTGTTAATTAAAAACAACAATGCCACGTTCTGTCCCCTTTTGCTTCTTTCTAGCCATCATCGTATACAGACTGCCATGGACCTGGAAATGCAGCAAGCTCCTGATGAAATCCATCCATGCAGGTTTACACGCTGTTGCTGCCATTCTTGCAATTATCTCTCTGGTGGCTGTTTTTGATTTCCACAATGCCAAGAATATCCCCAACATGTACAGTCTACACAGCTGGGTCGGACTGACGGTCGTCATACTCTACATCTTACAGGTCAATGTCTCAGTGTATTTGTAAGCATGATATGAAAAGCAAAACAGTTCAGATACTGCAGATGTTTTCTACACATTCATATTTCTTGGAAATAATCTTCTCATTCCCTTTAGGCCCTATTCCATTTTGTTTCCATTGTAAGTATTCTTCCCTGAAGGGCCACCAGAACTGCAGAATTCAGTCTTTAAGCTTGAGCATGAGATTTAAAAAAAATTTTTTTTAATGTTTATTTATTTTTGGAAGAGAGAGAGAGAGAGAGAGAGCACGAGTGGGGGAGGAGCAGAGAGAGAGGGAGACACAGAATCCGAAACAGGCTCCAGGCTCTGAGCTGTCAGCACAGAGCCCAATGCGGGGCTCGAACTCACAAACTGTGAGATCATGACCTGAGCTGAAGCTGGACACTCAACCAACTGAGCTATCCAGGCACCCTAAGCATGAGATTTTAAATATAGACATATCTATGTAGGGAAATTACTGTCTCCATAACACCTAGACTGCCATTATCTGGACTTCAAGTTCCATGTGCTGAATAAACAAGCATAGGCAAGATTTCTTTCCCATATTCCTCTATCATTTTTCTTTTCTTTTTTGTTTTATAAAATTTTATTTTCATGTTTATTTACTTTTGAGAGAGAGTGTGCACACATGAGCAGAGGAGGGACAGAGAAAGAATTAGAGGATCCAAAGTGAGCTCCATGCTATCAGCACGGAGCCCAGTGCAGGGCTCGAACTCACAAACTGTGAGATCATGACCTGAGCAAAAGTTGGGCGCTTAACCAACTGAGCCACCCAGGCGCCCCTCCTTTTTTTTTTTTTTTAAGTTTATTTATTTATTTATTTACTTATTTATGAGAGTGAAAGAGAGAGAGGGAGAGGGGGTAGAGAGAGAAATGGAGAGAGAGAATCTCAAGCAGGCTCCACATTGTCAGCACAGAACCTGATGCCGGACTCATGACCTGAACCAAAATCAAGAGTCGGGTGCTTAACTGACTGAGCCACCCAGGTGCTCCTGTCATTTCTATTTCCTAACTTTATGAGTGAAGACATGAATTTTACTTCTTTGTTAGATTTTGAAGGCTCAGGGATTAGTTTAGTTTTCCCCTGTCTTTTCTTCACTTATTAAAAACACATACATTTGAGAGCAGTGTATATGAACAAAAGTTAATGGAGTGTGATAAGGATTTGGCTATTCTAGGACACTGAAGTAAAAGGTGAATTTCTAAAATCTTTTTGGTGGTAACCATTTTGTTGAAAAATCTTTGTG
Source organism: Panthera pardus (assembly GCF_024362965.1). Classification (NCBI taxonomy): domain Eukaryota; kingdom Metazoa; phylum Chordata; class Mammalia; order Carnivora; family Felidae; genus Panthera; species Panthera pardus. The sequence goes on along the minus strand of NW_026526655.1, from coordinate 61,258,627 downwards.
AACTACGGCAATTCACTTCCCTTCCTTAGGACAGTATATAGCCAGCTATCTAATTGGGATATCAATGTGAACTTCACTTTTCTGTGAATATAGGAGAAGTAAGAAACTGAAATGAATAAAAAATAGAAGAAATTATAAATGAAATGAAAAGCTGGTTCTTTAAAAAAAAATAAAATAAAAGAGATAAACCATTGCCAACCTGAGAAAAAACAAAATATACAACCTTCAGAATAAGAAAAAAATTAATCATAGATACAGATATTATTTTAAAATTAGGACAGATTGTTAAATTTTAATATATCATAATATACTTAAAAATCTTTAAGAAATAAGGATTCTTTCCTTGCCAAATATAGACTACCAGATTTGATCCAAGAGGAATTAGAAAACCTGAACAGGATTGGGGCACCTGGGTGGCTCAATCGGTTAAGCGCTCGACTTAGGCTCAGGTCATGATCTCAGGTTCCCGGTTTCGAGTCCCACGTTGGGCTCTGTTGCTGACAGCTCAGAGCCTGGAGCCTGCTTCAGATTCTGTGTCTCCCTCTATCTCTCTGCCCCTTTCCCGCTCACACTCTGTCTCTGTCCCTCTCTCAAAAATAAATAAACATAAAAAAAAAAAAAAAAAAAAACCTAAACAGGACAATAAAATATTAGATGAAATTGGTAAGATCTTTTGAAATCTATCTCTAAAAAAGGTACTGGTCCAGACTGTTTTGTATCTTTGACTTTCTAGGAATGGATACTTTAAACTTTTCTAGCACACTGGGAGAAAACAAACTCCTCTTAGATGTGGAGCGACTGTGTACTACATCTTGACATCTAAGATGGCGGCCCCGATGATAAACACCTTTACTAACATCCAACAGCAAACACCAGCTTACAGTGTGAAATATTGAAGACATTTCCATTATATTAATAAGACATTGGTGCTTGCTACCTTGGTCATTCAAATTTATTTTAGAGGTTTTAGCTACAAGATAATGAAAAAATCTGTATAAGTAATAGAGAATTTGTGACTTTTTTTCAGTTTGCAAAAACAAATACATAGAATGTATGTCTAGTAACCCAGAGATGGTTAGAGTAACGAGTATTTGGGAAGGTGCCTGGATCTAAGACAGCCATGCAGGGGCACCTGGGTGGCTCAGTCGGTTAAGCATCCAACTTCGGCTCAGGTCATGATCCGACAGTTTGTGGGTTCAAGCCCCACATCAGGCTCTGTGCTGACAGCTCGGAGCCTGGAGCCTGCTTTGGATTCTACGTCTCCCTCTTTCTCTGCCCCTCCCCCCCTCAAAAATAAATAAACATTTAAAAATACTAAAAAAAAAAGAAGATAGCCATGCATAATTCAATAACTTTTGCGTAAACTAGAAATAACCACTTAGAATAAGAAGTAGAATTCATTTATAATGTGAATATAAAATATGTAGGAATAAATTGAACAACGAAAGTATAAAATCTATATGTAGAATATGTAGAATACTATGAAATTTTATTGAAAAACAGAAAACATGGTATAATTAGATACCATGTTACTAAAAGAGAACAATTAATATAGAAATGTCTTTCCCTCTTCAACTATATTTATGTATAATATAATTCTCATTTTAAGCCCAATAGTAGTTTTAAACTTGCAGAGCAAATATCCAAGGATAATCAAACAAATGTTGAAAAAGAGGTGAAGGGAGACCTGCCTTCAAAACAAGCTATTAATACAAGAGTAAAGAAAATATAGTCATGGAAAGAACCAGAGAGGACAGAAACAGTCCAAGTAGTACACGATTTTTTTTTCTTCGGCACTTTGGTATTTCAATTTAGTGGAGAAAGAATGCTTATTTAATAAATGTTACCATCACAATTTGTTATCCATTTGGAAGAGACCAAACAAACAAGTGAAAGGACTCTGTATATAACACAAAGGAAAAAAGATTCCTAAAAACCCAATGAGAAGAGAAAAAGAAAATTAAGAAGCAAATAATCTATATAATCTGAAGTTGGGGAGTCCACAGGTTGACAAGAAATCCAGAAGTCATAAAGGAAAAAAAAAGACATATTTGATTATATAAAAAATTTTTTTTAAAGTATATGGAGGGGGGCACCTGGGTGGCTCAGTTAGTTAAGCGTCCAACTCTTGATTTCGGCTCAGGTAATGATCTCACTATTTGTGAGATCGAGCCCCACATCTGGCTCTGTGCTGACAGCGTGGAGCCTGCTTGGGATTCTCTCTCTCCCTCTGTCTCTGCCCCTCCCCTGCTCATGCTCTCTCTCTCTCTCTCAAAATAAATAAGCATTAAAAAAGAAAAAAAAATTTAATAAAAAATTATGTGGGGCAAAACATACCAAAGTCAACAGAAACTGCACAAAGGGATATGGGGATAGTCATGTCATATATTAAGGCTTAATGTGTTTAATATGTAATATAAAAAAACTCCTAAAAATTAATGACAAAAAGGCAACCTCACAGAAAAATAAACAGAAGATTTGAACAGGCAGGTCACAGAAGAAAAACTTAAATCACCAATCAACATATAAAATGTCCAACCTCACTAAGAAGTTAGGGAAATAGAAAATAAAACAACAATAAAATGTCATTTTCCCCCACAAGACTAACAGGACAACAGTGGTGATGTTCCTTGCTGCCAAGGGTGTGAGTGGTCAAAGGTGCTCTCCACTTTTGCTTTTCCACTAGTGACAGGAAAATGTGTTGTCACCAAATTTTAGGGAAGTAGTGTGTTAATATCTACTAAATTAAAAATATATATATATGCTTACCCTTTAACCTAGCAATCCCACATTTGGAGAGAGTAGAAATAAAATACTGTAATGTAAGGAACTCTAAAAAGGATTTTTTTTTTAATATTTATTTTTGAGAGAGAGGGAGTGAGAGAGGGAGAGAGCATGAGCAGGGGACGGGCAGAGAGAGAGGGAGACACACACTTCAAAGCAGGCTCCGGGCTCTGAGCTGTCAGCACAGAGCCCGACGCGGGGCTGGAACTATGAGATCTGTACCTGAGCTGAATTTGTATGTCCAACCAACTGAGCCAGCCAGGTGCCCCTAAAAAGGATTTTTAGCGCAACATTGTTTATTCAAGCAGGAAACCAGAAGCCACTAAATATCCATCAATAGGGAATGGTTAAATAATTTTTGGTAAATCCATGGTGGATATCACACAGCCATTACAAGGAATGTAGTCATGTCTACTGACCAAGAGTGAAATCATGATATATTCTTCAGTATAAAAAATAAAAAATACTGGAGAATAAGTAATATGTTTAGTAAAACGTCATTTAAAATAAAAAAGGAAAAAGAAAAAAAGCATGTATGTGTTTATGTGTAAAGAAAGGTGTGGGAGAATACACCAACCCACTGCCACATTGTGGGAGTGCGTGGGATTGGTTTGGGGGCTTATTAAATTTTTAAATGTGTCTTGTTTGACTTGCTTGAACCTGTGGCTCTTTTGTTTCAAATACAAGTAAATCTTATGTTATATACAAAGCATATATACATAATTTTTAAAACCAAACAAGCAGACAGGTGTCCCCTCACCACAAATTGTGAATACTCACGTTGTGCTTGGTGCCAGTGGTTGTTCAGGAACAAGGTGAACAGTTTCTTATCAGGAAAAGTTGACGACATTCCAACTTTATTCCTTTGCTGCATAAAAGCTATTTTCAAGTTACTTGCATTGCTTCTCCATACAAGTGACAGAACAGATCACCCAGATGTGCTCAGGGAGAAATTAAGTGAAAGCACATTTCCTTTCCCAGTGGAAAGAAATGAATTCTAGGCTTTTGGTAGGAGCTAAGCTCCCTACTTATGATTTACAAAGATTCCTGCCTCCGTATTCTTAGTTGCAAAAATTCATGAGCCACAAAAATATGCTTTGACAGAGACATACTTATGTCAGATTTCTTAAGTTAAAAGTAAAAAAGGGAGGGGTGCCTGGGTGGCTCAGTCTACTGACTCTTCCTTTCAGCTCAGGTCATGATCCCAAAGGTTGTGGGATCGAGCCCGAGTCAGGCTCCGAGCAGAGCGCGGAGCCTGCTTAAGATTGTCTCTCTCTACCTCTGCCCCTCTCTCACGCTCGTGCTCTCTCTCTAACGTAAAATAAAATAAAATAAAATTTTTTTAAAGTAAAAAGGGGAAGCAGTTTCTCTTTCTGAATCAAGACGAATTCTAGATCCTTGTTGCTGCCGCTTGTGGTTGGAGAACAGGAAGTTTCCACTTTCCTGGAGCGGATGCAGGCGCTGGCTTGCTGCTGGCTTATGCGGTCACGACTGCCTGCACTTCAGTCTCCAAGTTTAACTGCGTGCAGACCATTCACCCGAGTTTGTGAAGTCAGTTTGTGCTCCCCTCCCCTTCAAAGAACAATTCAAGAAGCAATCCTACCAATGTGTGAAGAGCGTGGGAGAGAATGTCAGGTTCATATCTTCTTACCTTACCACTGTTGGGGTTTGGCTTAGCTCCTTTGTTTAAAGTCAGGATTTACCTGCCAAGGGAAGCTAGTGTCCGGGTGCGTTCAGTAAATAGAGTAAGGAGGGAAGGACGGAGGTAAGCAACAAAGAATACAACCAAAAAAGGCTGAAAGGTCTTCTTTCTTCCTCATGTTTACCTATGGGTTGTAAAGCATTTCAAGTATAGAATTCTTTTCTGCTTGTGAAATCTAGCCTCTGGGGCATTTAAAAAAAATAACAAACTATCTGGGGCTCAAAGTGTGCTCTTCACGAGGCTGTTTTCTCTGTATGTCTGACTTCTGCTTCCCTCATTCTGTTGTCAGGACAGGATTGCTGAGAACCTTGAGCCTACCCCTAAAAGTAGAGAGCCCACCTTTCCTGAGTCCATAGATTAAACTCAGTAAAAATGTGTTTGGGTCCACTTGTGTCTTAGGTGTTCTCTTGAAGAGGCACTTTTACAGGGGGTTGGACCCACCCGGATCACCTACTCCCCTCCCACCCCTCCCCACCCCCCAAACCCCAGCCCTGAAAACAGAATGACAGCAATGATTCCCCTGCAAAGCAGAGATCCTTTATTTACTCTTTTGAATTGGAAATTAAGCTGAAATTTCTTTGTGACATTCTTCCACCAAATTTTGCTGACACATATTTTCTTGTTCTTTCATTTCATCTCTCTGAGGTATTCCTTCTCTCTGCTTCCGAGGCATCCTCTTAGAGTAGTTCTCAAAATCTAGTCCAGAGAACTCTGAAGCGGGGAGTGGGGAGTGGTAACCCTCAGGTGGTTCTTTCTGTTCAAAGCTCTTTTCATAATACTAAGATGGTATTTATCTTTGTGTCAGTTTCTCAAAAGTGTTACATGGCCTTTTCCAGAGACTACATTATATGTGATATCACATAAGCCTGAATGTGGAGACAAATAGAGGAATCCAATTATCTACTACTGAATCAGAACTTAAAGTGATTTGCAAATATGTAAAACATGCCACTTGGCATGTTTTTTGTTTCACATAATATAGTTATTTTTCGTAAGACATGCTATTTATGTAAATATGTACTGAATTTATTATCATCGTTAAATGAATAAATATTTTTAGAAGTTTCAGCTTTAATTTCTAATATGGTAAATATCAATAGATGTATAATATAATAAAAGCTCTTTGGGGTTCTCAATATTGTATGTATTTAGAAGTAATGAATCATGATAAAATTAACTCTTAGGATTCCACTATCCAATCTAATTTAGAAAACATAGAACCCCCACCCACTTCTACTTCAATCCCATATCTGTCTAACTACCCCAACTTCTAATGGTAACCATTCTCTGGAAGTTTTTCTGCCATTCCCTGTTTTTCTTTACAATTTTTCTACATACTGTGAATCCCCAAACAATATGTTGTTTAGTTTTGCTTTTTTAATAAATTTTGAAAAACACAGTATCATAATATAAGTATTCTATTGCAACTTTTTTTCATTCTACTGATTCAACTATCTTGATTCCTTAGCTATAGTTTATTCATTTTTACTTTTGTATTCCATTGTTTAAATATACCATGAATTTATTTATCCAATCTCTTGCTATTAGACATTTGGGCTATTTTTAGTTTTCTGCTATAAACAATACTATATTGAACATTCATATACATATCTCCTGGCCCTCATATGCAAAGATTACTCTGGGCGTATACTTAGGAGTGGAATTATACTCAGACGAAAGAAGAAATGCCAAACTGTTTTCCAAATTGGTTGATCCCAGTGTGTTCCTGCCAGCAGCATGTAAGAGTACCCATAAGGCACATCCTTGCCAACATGCATCGTCTTCAAACTTTTAATTATTGCCAAACTAGTGGGTATAAAATGATGTCTTCTTGTGGTTTTAATGTTTATTTCACTGATCACTCATGTTTCCTTTCTAAGAAAGAGAAATATCTTTTGTCCACTTGAAAAATGAGGGTTTTTTTTTCTTTTCCTTGAAGATTTGTAGGAGTTCTGTGTCAGATTCCTTTTCATTTATATGTATTGCTTATATCTTCCAGTTTGAAGCTTAAATTTTCTCTTTTGTTAGTATTTGTTGATAAACAGAAATTCTTCATTTTAATGAAACAAATTAATCATCTTTCCCTTTAAGGCTATTATTTTTTATTTCGTTTTGGAAACTTGTTTGAAAATCTTTCCCTCCCCTGAGGGCCAAACAAACTATATTCTTAGGTTCTGCCTCGGAACTGTTGGATCAGAAACTCTGGGTGAGGGGCCCAGAAATATGTGCTCACAGGCCTTCCAGGTGGTTCAGAAGCATGTGGTTTGAGATCAGTTAACCTAGGAGAAAAGCTTTTCTTCTGTAATCTGTTAATGTAGTCAGTTACATCAGTAGATTTTTCTAATATTAAACTTAGGTGAATTAAAAACATTTTAAATTGTCTCAAGATTCTCTTTTGCTCTCTGAAATATTCGAATTCTTACCTTTCATTGTTTTACTTGTGTGCTAACTAGGCTTCTCAGAAAGGTCATTTCACAGCTTCGTGACTTTTGTTTAGCAGGAGGAAATCTGATCCCTGGCTACCTTCTTGCTCAGATCCAGAGAGCAAGTAGTGTTTAAGAACACAGGACATGCAATCAGGGAGACCTCAATTTGAATCAGGTTCATCCATTTGTAGCTCGTGACCTTAAGATAAATTATTGAACTTTTCTGAACTTAGTTTGCTCACCTGTAAATTAAGGCTTTTGATACATCCTTCACAACATCATGCTCAAAGCCAAATAATGCATGGAAATGCTCAGCCTAGGGCTTAGTGTACTAGAATTACACAAGTCAGCCATTGTATAAGTCTTATGGAAGGCTCCTTTATGACCTATAGATGGAATTTTTTATTTCTATTCTAGATCGTAGGCACCTTTATGGTTGAGAGCATACATTTTATGTCAATGAAATTTTGTTCATTAATCCATCCATTTATTCAACAGAGCCAAATGCCCATTGTGTATGAGATTCCTTGCCAGGCTGTGGGGGATGCATTGTTCCATAAGAAAAGCATGGGTCCAAAGAGACATGCTCTCTGCCCTCATGTAGTTTACAAGACAGGTCTTTGAGTATTTGGTAGACAAGGTGGGTATGGAACATTCTGGGAGAGCTCTCATATGGTATGGGGGGTAAAGGAAGTCAGACCAAAACCTGAACTCATGAGGTTGGTGGTGAAAGGGGAGAGAGTATTCTAGGTGAATAGAAGAGTAGGTGGGTGCAGTTTTCTTTGTTTCAGAAGCAAGAAGGAGGTCAGGCATCCTGGAGTGGAGTATGGAAGATGAATTGGAGGTTGGGCAGAAGTAAATATAGATAGACTAGCTGCAAGGTGTTTACAGAGGTTCAGATGAGAAACGATGGTGGCCTGGAGGTGTAGCAGTAGCAGTGAGCAAAATGGATGGTTTCTAAAGATATTTCAAAGGTGGAATTAATGAGATTTGGAAAGTTAACCGTAAAAGGATGAGAGTCGCTTGCAAGCATGAGCAAGTGGGGGGATGAGAAAGGGAACATTAGAGGAGGAAGAGAGGGTTTGAGGAGTGTCAGGTGCTATAAGAAGCAAGGAGAATATGGTCTGAAAACCGTCCTTTGGATTTAGTGACCTGGAAGTTACTGATGACACTAGAGAGCCCTTTTCTTAAAGGGGAGAATCCAGATTTCAGTGGATTGAGGAAGGAGTGGAAGGTAAGAAAATAGTTCAGTCAAGAGGTTTGGGTAAGGGAAGGAGAGGGTGGTAACTGGACAGGGATAGGAGTCAAGGCGGGTGTTTGGTTGAGGGTTTTTTGTTTCTTTGCTTCTTTTCATTGTGAGAAGCTTGGGCATGTTAAAATGCTCCCAGGGTCGCACCAGTAGAGAAGGAGAGGCTGTGAATAGTGGAGTGAATCTATAGCTATGCCTTCAGGGAGCAGGTTGCAGGGCGCAGCTGGGAGCTCGAACACCAACTCTATTGTAATTGAAGAAAGGAAGGAATTGTTGGCTTGGCTTTTTTGGTTTGTTTGAAGTTCAGCAGCAGAAAAGTGAAGCTCTGTTTTTCCCATGAGATGGTACTAAAATCATCTGCTAATAGTGAGGAGGCACACAGGACAGCCACTAGTTTGAGGAAGAGAGAACATGGAGGACCAGTTGATAAATCAGACAATAGTAGAAGGATTGTTGAGCAGTGTTGAAGTGCTCATAACTGTGAGCATCATAACCATGAATTTATAGTGCCGCTGGTCTCCTTGGCTGTGTGACTTAACTCTAGTAGCACCTAGCAGACCAGAGGTAGTCCTGAAGATGGCTGAGCCAGTGTTGGAATGTTGCCAGGTAGATTTGATGCAAGACAGTGCAGCAAGGAGATTTATTGACAGAGGAATTTAGTGTTCATTTGTGTGTCCTCTCTCTCTATAAAAAAACTGTGGACATATTCTAGTTGGTGCTGATTAGATGTTTTAATCCCTGGAAGAAACATGCTTTTACACTTGAAGAATGCAACTTGGAAATGACCTAATACAGAGCTTCTCAAAGTGTGGCCTCTAGAACAGCATCATTAGCATCACCAGGGAAATCAGAAATATGGATTCTTAGGTTCTATTCCAGACCTACTGAATCAGAAATTCGAGGGATGGGGCCCAGCAATATGTACTTTAAATGAAGGAATGATTGAGTATAGGAAATAGCAGGAAAATGAAGAGGATTTCCATGTATTAATCTGTAAATCACTTGATTGCTCATTAAATCCATCTCTATAGTTAAAAAAAGAAAAAGGAAATCATACCTAATACAAAAGCTAGATAGGCAGATATTTCCTGGTTTCATTAATGGTTTGCAAATAAAAGCTTTTGTTGGGTCTTGAAGTTCACACATATCTTTTTTTAAAAACTCTTGTTTCATAAAAGGAGATAAGACTGGCATAGTAAAATACATTTGTTAGTGAGCAAATAATAATAATAATTAAGTGAGAAAGTCCAGATACTTAACACAGGAACTGTAAAAGTAAAATTTTATTGTTTATTTCCAGTTATAAAAGTAATATACATTAATTTTAACATTTATAAAAATGTTAAAAAACATTTAACATTTAACATTTCTGTATTTATAAAATACAGAAAAAAGAAAAAAACAAAAACCATTGGTAATGCCATAATCTAGAGGTATCATTACACTTTGGCTTACTTCCTTTGGGCTTTAATTGTGCCTATGAACATTTAAGGGAAGTTCAATTGCCTGGGGTCCTCTAAGCAAATTTCTGGCACCCCAACTACTTAGCTCATTGAGCCCTACGGGATTACAAGAGGCACACATGATAAATCCTGAAAGAAATGAGAGAAAACAGAGTATCAGGAATGAAGTCAAGAGAGCAGAAATATGGGAAATGCATATTTCTATGGGCAAGTCACAGAAAAGATGTGGTATGAGTACATAGAAGTATATATGTGCTAAATCCTTGATGGCCATTTACCTGAGCCCTGTTTCCATATAGAAATCACAATCTGTACATCGGGATGCTTGCCCTTTGATACTAATAGAATCACTAAACTTCACTGAAGGAGAATTAGCAACATTCTCAACCACCAAAGGGGACCCTCTGAACCATTTCTCATATATCCAGGCATTTGTGGCATTAGGTGGACAGTAAAATATGCAAACTAGCCTATTGAATGCATTTTTTTTTAATTAACTTCCATTCATTACCATTTCCCAGAAACTGATTCTAAATATATTTTAGGGTCTCAGACCCATTCTGCCTTCAGTCTTCTGGTGTCCCCCATTAGTCCTTTGATCCCATTCAGGAAAGATGAACAGTGATGTTGTGTTTCTCCCTATTCTCCCTTCTTCTCATCGTTGTTTTGTTGGGGGGGGGGGGGGCGCGGGACGGGGAGGGTAGATCCAAAGTAGGTACCTGGAAAAAATGCCCTTTAAATTCAGTAGCTCAGCAGTCACTAAGAAATCTTTATTCTCTTGAGGAGAAGAGAATAGGTAAGGGGTAGGAGGTGTGGGGCCACAAAACAAATGGAAAGTGTCACTAGACTTCAATTACTTAGGAATCTTGCTATCCTCTGCAGAGAAGCATCCCACTAGGGATTTAATTATCAAAGAAACGGCAATAACCTCTCTGTTTTTCCTCATAAAACAAAATTGTAAACTTCTTAACATGTAACTTTTTTTTTAAGTTTATTTATTTATTTTGAGAGAGAGAGAGAGAGAGAGAGAGAGAGCAGGACAGGAGCAGAGAGAGAGGGAGAGAGAATCCCAAGCAGGCTCTATGCTGTCAGTACAGAGCCCGATGTGGGGCTCGAACTCGTGAACCATGAGATCATGACCTGAGCTGAAATCAAGAGTTGGACACTTAACTGACTGAGCCACCCAGGTGCCCCTCAGTGCTCACTTTTGTGTAGGCTTTAGGTAACTGGATTCAGGTTTATCTAGAATCTTGTACATATAAGACTAGAGTCACTGTCAGCGCAGAGCCCTATGTGGGGCTCAAACTCACGAACCACAAGAACCTGGCCAAAGTCAGATGCTTTACCAACTGAGCCACCCAGGCACCCTAACACACAATGTTTTTGATTGAACTGTCTAAATGTGTCCTATCATATATGGTTTTAGGGACTTGAAAATCTTTTATTTCCTTTTCTACTTGGCAACCTTAAGGAAATAGATAAAAACAAACAAGAAGTTCACTGAAGCTTTGTTAATGATCGAAAAAAACTAGAAACAGGAACATCCATAGATAGAAAACTGAGTAAATTATGTTACATCCTTAAAATAGAACATTAGCCATTAAAAAGAATAAACCAGATGCACGTATGTTGATATGAAAAGATCTCCAAGATATATTATTAAAAATTTTTAAATGTTTATTTATTTTTGAGACAGAGCACATGCAGGGGAGGGGCAGAGAGAGAGAGATAGGGAGACAGAATCGAGGCAGGCTCCAGGCTCTGAGCTGTCAGCACAGAGCCCAATGCAGGGCTTGAATTCACAAACTGTGAGATCATGACCTGAGCTGAAGTCGGACGCTTAACCGACTGAGCCACCCAAGTGCCCCATCTCCAAGATATATTATTAAGGGAAAAAAAGCAATATGCAGATGCAGAACAAATACGTATAGTAAGATACCATTTATACTTTAAAAATTCTCTTTCTCTCTCTCCACACACACACACACACACACACACACACACACATGCTTGCATAGGCATACAAATTTTCTGGAAGGATACTTGAGAAAGTGATAATAGGTGTTGCCTTTGAGTAGTGGAACTGGAGTGGGGGAAATTTTCATCTTATGCCCTTGGTTCTGTATGAAGGTTTTCTCATTTTGCGTACAATTGCTTTTATAATAATACTTTTAAAATTGGTTGACTCTTAAAATTAAATGATAACCTTTGTACTTGTTGATGTTTAGCTTCTCCTAGGTGTTTTCATCTTTCTGCTTCCTTGGGCTCCACTTTCTCTCCGAGCACTTGTCATGCCCATACATGTTTACTCCGGACTGCTCATCTTTGGAACAGTGATCGCAGCGGTACTTATGGGAGTGACTGAGAAATTGTTCTTTGCCCTGTAAGTTATATAGTTTTCCTAATTGTAATATTTAAGCTATAAAATGTTAAATACTTACCCATTGGGGGAAAATGTAACAAAATTTTTAATATTAAAAATAGACAATTTAAAAATTTATTTTTAACAAATGTATTATACATGTAGTATAGCATTAATAATGCTTGGAAGAAGGACCAAAAAGTTCAAAAAACTGTACCACTCTTACAACTATTGAGGTTACACGTGCCCTCTTAATCTTTTTGATGTGCATATCTTTATATTAATTGTAATTATAGTGTATATACATTTTGTATCGTCCGTTTTTCAATTTTTAAGTGCTACTGGTGTTCCAGGTGCTACATTATTTTCATACTTATAATTTTTAACGTCATACTATTTCATTGAGTTATTTTAGCATAACTTAAATTTCTCTTTAATATCAAACTTTAAGGGAATTTACATAGAAGCTCTACCAGTGGGTATTTTTTTAAATTCAAGACTGTTTGACACGCTGCTGCGTCACCCTATTTGTAATTGGACATACTCTCTCTTTCTTGTAGGACTAGTTCTGGGTACAGTACATCTCCACCAGAAGGTGTTTTCACAAATACCCTGGGCCTTCTGATTGTGGTATTTGGGGCCCTCATTTTTTGGATAGTCACCAGACCACAATGGCAGCGTCCTAAGGAACCAAATTCGATCTTTCTTCAGCCAAATGGAGGTGCTCAAGAGGGAGTGGAAGGCTCAGCAATAAACTTTAGCAACGTGGACAAATCAGATTCAGAATTAAACAATGAAGTGGCAGCAAGGAAAAGAAACTTCATCGTTGACGAGGCTGGTCAGAGATCCACCATGTAAAGGGTTGTAGAGATGTGGCCATATCACTTCACTTTTACAAACTAGCTCTACAGTTTATCGCTTCTTCTCTCTAGCCCCAAGGTGATTGGGCCACAGAGTCAATATTTATTTTAATCATAAAGTAGGATTCCTTGGAAGAGTTTGTATTGATTGAGGCCTATGAACTTACCTGAATTGGAAAGGAGATGATCGTGTAAATAATAGCAGATATAAATTGTGGTTATGTTACCTCTTTCTTGTTGAGGACCAAAACATTTAGCACAGTGCCTTGCATAAAACAGTCGATCAAAATGGGTCTCTCAGAAACAAACAAACAAACAAAAAATAAAAATGTGTCCCTCGGTTGGTAAATTTCATCAGCTGGTGGCATCTCTGGCCTTTTGTCATTTCCTGTTAATTCTGGGAGTCCAGTTCTAACACTTTAGAATTAGATCTGGGGCAGGGTTTATGCTACACAGATAATGTGAGCAGAGTACAGAAAAAAATTTAGGAAACTAACTGGTTCCCTTTTCTCAGCGCTCTCTCCCCAACTAGTTTGAGCTCAGACTGGCCCTAGAGACCAGGGTTATATTAGAGCATTTTGAGGCAATGACTGAACCAAATGTAGCTAAAGAGGTCTTCTCTCGTCAGACCTAGAAGTTTTTCTAAAATTCCACTTCATCCCAAAGCTCTCCCTGGGGTTTGGCGTATTTTATAACCCCAGATTCCAAACCAAATTAGAACGGAATATCCCTGAAAGCTTACGTAGCATAAACTGCTCTACAAACCTCAAAGAGCATTTTTTCCCAACTTTCCTTTTTCATTTTAGAAAGTACTTACGTGGCACATACTATCTGCCAGACACTATTCTAAGCACTTTATAAATATTGACTTGTTCAATCCTTAAACTTTTCTCGGTAGGTACTATTATTATCTCCATTTTACAGATGGGAGGTCTGAAGCTCAGAATGGCTAGTGACTTGCCCCAAGGTCACACAGCTCATCAAAGGTAGAACTGAGATTCGTCACTTGGCCATCTGACTCCTTCGTCCATGACCCTAACCACTTCTCTATGCTGTATCTTCTATTATATACTAGTTTGTACACTGCTGGAGTGCAGTGGACTTGTTAAAGTTTAACTTCTGGCTCTCTTGTCCAAGGCAGATTCCTCAAATAACCAAGGAAAGAGGCCCACCCATACCTGGAAATAGATCATGGCACCCTGATGCAGCCAACAAGCCATGGCCTACCTCAATGCCTCTTTGATCTTAAAATTGTGTCTTGGTGACAAAGAAAGATTTGGGCAAGAATATATGTAACTTTCAAGATGAATCAATTACAAGTTTTTTTCTTCAGGATCTTAGCTGCTGTATAGCTTTGGGTTTGGGGATAGGAGAGACTCACCTCGTGGTCTGCCCTTCCCGGTGGCAAGAGCTAAGGTCCTTCCTGATTTTGGTGGAATTTTAGGTGATAGTTAGAGCTTTGAGTTCTTGGTAGTGAGTTTAGAGAGTCAGAGGTGACATCTTTCATGCATGGAGATCTCTGTCTTGACTCTAGCTGACTTGAATTAAGACCTAGAGTAGTGCCTTTGCTGAAAGGATGCTTTTCATTTTGGGATTGATTTTTGGTTTCCCTGCAGTTTTAAAGTGGGGCATTTTGATGTGGGTGGAAACCCTACAGTTTATACCAAATACACTTTTTTTTTTTTTTAAGTAGGCTCCCTGCCCATTTCGTGGAGCCCAGTGTGGGGCTTGAACTCACAACCCTGAGATCAAGACCTGAGCTGAGATCAAGGGTCAGACACTTAACCAACTGAGCCACGCAGACACCCCTACACCAAACACACTTAACTTTTTTGGTGCTTCATAAAGTTCCTTTTAATTTAAGTGGTAATTACCTCCATAGACTGAATATGAGCTTCTCTCCATCAAGTTCCTTAAGCTTCATGCCTAACCATTCAAGATTCCCTTGCCAAAACACTGTTTTCTTCCTATTTAATTCTCCTTCCAAAATTGGTAATGGTGTCTTAAGTATCCCCAGTACCCAGCCTAATGCCTGGCTCGCTGTGAGCACAGTCAAATTCAATATGGACAGAGCACGCTACAAATTTTGGTGTTACGTGGAAGAGTAATTGCGTTGTCACACACAAACATATTTTCGATAAATGGATGTTTCATTACAAGGAGGTGCCCCAAATTCCAGGAGTGTTTTAGGGGAAGGCGATAGTCCCAATGACCGAAGCTGCTGTTCCATTTTATGTAGGCCAAGGAAGAGGTTACTGGTGAAAAGTTAACTATGGATTTGGCATGAGAATATTCTATTCCATTGCAAAGTCTTTGAGCACACATCATCTCAGCCCTTTATTTTCTCTCTCATGGGCTAATGCGAGGGCAATCTTACAGATATTATAAGAACTTCTTTCTTTCTCAACCTTTATGAAAACAATGCATAGTAAAATACATCTAGAAAACCTTTCTGAGACTCTTCTTTTAATGGGATTTTTATTCTAATGGTAATTGTACCTTTATCTTTCAAAAGCTGGTATTTCCTACCTAAAGCCATCTCTCCCCAAAATATCTCATTAAAGAGTCCACAAAAAGAAAAGGGGAGAAGAAAGCCTTAGGTATCATTTCCAAAACAGTGATTGAAATCTTCCCAAATAATTATAGCTTATATCATCTGCAGAGATAGTCTGGCTTGGCTTACCCCATAATCTAATTTCAGAAAGAAAAAAAAAAAAAAAGCTTTTATTTTAGCACTCATCTAAATCAACACTAAAGCCTTTTCTCTGGGTGGGTTTTATTGAGAAACTCAAATGAATATACTTTTTGAATTAATGTTCTCAGATACATACAGCTTTCTGTGCTTCTTGTGTCAGATTGATTTCACCCTCCAGAATACTTTCCTTTCCATTCCTTGTGTGGTTTCATTTAAGCCGTGCTGGTTAGAAACAGCATCTCAGACCTTACAATCAAATGACAAAGAAGCAATTGCACTTTTTAAGGGATACTGACAAGTGGTTCCTATTTTCTAAAGGACAAAAGAAAGAGAATGTCTTGTTTTTAATTAGGCTCTTTTCCCCGCTGAGTTGAAAATTGCAGTGCAATACCGATTGACCACAACGCCAGATCTAAAACCTCAGAGAAAGAAGTAAAGTGTTATGCTAATTTTATTGCAATATGATAGAATTTTTATCCTGTTATGTCCTTCTTGTGATAACTCTGACAGAAAACTGTTAACTGCTATGTCTTAGAGGTGCACATAGGAAAGTATAGAAAAAAAGAAAACTATTATTCTTTATCCCTTAGAAGATGCCTGAACATTTTTAAGTGGAAAAGATTACTATGTTTAAATTTGCCTTCTTATGGAAAAATATTAAATAGCCTGAATATTTTATAATTTTGTAGAAAAAAGATGCATCTATTTTTTCTTGACTTGTTTTTATATAGTAATAAAAGTTATTTTGGAAGCGATTTGTGTGTTATCCATTTGTCCAGGCTGGATGGTGTAGGCATTGTTCTGAAAGTTTCTGTTCTATGGTTGTTTGTTTCGTGGAAAAAAATTTTTTAAGTTTCTTTATTAAAAATGCTGTCAGAGTACCACACCATTTCCATTGCTGGAAGGATCAGAGGATTGTTTCAAAACTGCCAGGGTATCCTCCTCCGTGCAGGATCTGAACTGGAGCCATCCTTGTAGTGCAGAAGGGAGCCATTGGTGTAGGCAACCAAAGCAGACACAGTGTAAGTGGGAAAAGCATGGAAGGAGAGCCTATTAAAAGAGTTGGTTATTACAGAACTCTGTTTACAGGAACTTGTCCTTGAGAAAGTATATAACTCATTATGGATGAATTGTCGACTAGTCGCATCTGAGTAATCAGTACTCCTCCCATCTTAATCACTCATTTAGCCTTTTTTTGCCTCCTGAGAAATTGTCTAGCTATAATAACATCGTTAATATTATATATACAATATGCAATAGAGCTATAATATTGCATGTGAATTGAATTTTTATGTTCCATCATATTTTGTGTTCTTATTTTCAGAGAACTGTATATTATTTTAAATTTATTTTAATTGGCAAGTACTTTTGATACTTTATGACTATATGGCTCAAATACATTAACACGTAATTTTACATATATTAGCTCATTTAATTTAATTTGCGGTTGTACTGGACATTTACATTGTCCGCCATGCCCAGCCTTACGAACATAGCTGTGTTTTTTTGACCACCCGCATTTCCTCAGCCACAGCTAACTGGATGCTAGTGGGAGAAAACACATCACCCATATGTAGACTTTTCACAGCTCACCAACATACTATGAAGTAGCCTGGTATGAAATGAAAATATCCTCTTTCATTTCCTTTCAGATTGAGGAATGAGGACTTCAGAGGATTTGGGCTCTCTCCTTTCCAAGAATTTGAATTGGGAAGTACTTCAAGAATAAGTCAGAACAGAAGTTAAATGAATGCCTGGTTACAGGAGCCATGAGGAAATCTAGACCAGAGATCAGGAAATTGTCTATAAAGAGCCAAATAGGTTTAGTGGACCGCATGGTTTCTGTGGCAAATACTCAACTAATGCCATTGTAGTCAAAAGAGACCACAGACGATAGTAAATGGAGGAAGGAGTATGACTATGTTCCAATAAAACTTTATTTACAAAAAACAGTGGCAGCCCACATTTGTCCCACAGGCCAAAGTTTGCCAATCCCTGGTCTAGACCATTAGGTGGGGCCGTGAGAGTTCATGACAGGCTAAAATGATAAGAAATCAAGAACTATGTGGTGAAGAGAAAATACTGATGATAGAGAGGAAGGATTGGCAGGTCATAATAGGAAACACAAGTGGGCAGTGGAGTAGTCTTGGAGAGGGTGGCCAACTCAAATTAATGGCAGGTACTAGAGTGAAGATCCATGAAATGCTGCTGAGTGTTCCTCAAGGTTGCTATGGATTCAGTTCCAGTTCCCTTGGAGACTGCTTCTCAGAATCATGGGAGATCTCAGTCTCTTTTTTGGCACTAAATAAAATTCAGTGAGTTAAATACCATTAATCCTGTTTTACGAACAAGGAAACTTAGGTTCAGAAAGGTTAGGTGTTTGCCCAAGTCACCCCGCTGCTGAGCAGTAGTCAGGATATACACATAGGTCTTCTGACTCTTAAATTTAGAATGATTTTCACTATACCCTCAAACCAATACTCCAGTGAACTTCAAAATTGCTACCTAACAAAACTCTGTAATCCAGAAAACAAAGACTGAAACTGTAATGTAAACAACCATCTATTCCCTTATAAATTTTAAGTGTCTTTAATAAGGCAGCGTGGAAATTTTGGTATGCCACCGTGATAGATAATATCCAAAGATGACCACATCAGTTCCTCTTCTCCTCATATACACACACACTGCTCCTTATACCGGGAGATAAGTTTATTTCCTCTTCCCTTGAATCTGGGCTGGCCTTTTGGCTTCCTTTAACCAATGGAATGTAGAAGCAACATTCTGAGAATCTGAGCCCACGCCTTAAGAGAACTCACATTCTATTTCCTCCCATTGGAACCCATCCAGTATGCTGTTGAGGGAGTCTGGACTAGGCCACCTAAAGGCCACCCAAAGAGAGACCCTAGAGAATAAGAAGTCATCTTAGGTGTTCCAGCCCCAGATGAGCTCACATGCATGAGATTCCAAATGAGATCAGCAGAACTACCCGGCTGAACTCCGGTCAACTCACAGAATCATGAGAAATAATAGATAAGCCTTATTTAAGCCACTGTGTTTGGAGGAGGGGGGTTGTTATGCAACAATGGATGTGATACACTACTCTTATTTTAAAAACTTAATTGGGTGTAGACTAAATCCAAATAGGAAGTATTTTCCAGAATGTGTTCTGTAGGGTGTATTACATTTTCCTTAAGGATTTTGTTTGTTTTGCTGAAAAAAGAAGTTTGGGAAACACAGAATTAAACAAAGTTAAACAGTTTTTTTTTTTTAAGGTGGGACTTTGCACCAATAACTTTCTCCAATAACTTATGAGTATTTTCAAGCATACAGAAAAGCTGAAAGAATTATAGAGTGAACATATAGGTACCCACCACCTAGAGTCTATAATTAGCAATTTGCCATGTTTGCTTTATCCCATTTCTATTTATTCATCCCTTTCTTCATCAAATACCCCATCTTAAATTTTTATACATTTCCAAATGTTACAAACATCAGTAAATTGGCATGGGTAGACATTCTTAGTTTGTTCACTATCATAGAGGGAAAGCATTCAATATTTTATCATTAAGTATGTCATAGGTCCTTTCATCAGGTTGAAAATTTTCATTTGCAGAATTCTTTTTAAAGCCATGAATTGGTTAAATTCTGTCAAAAGGTTTGTCTGCATCTACTGAAATAATCATATTGTTTTTCTCCTTAGGTCTGTTAATATAACGGTGAAATACACTGGTTTATGAACGTTGAACCAATTTTGTACTCTTGTCATGTGTGTTACAGCTACATATATTATAAACCAATAACAGAGTTAAAAGTTTTGCTTTATATAATCGTATGTAATTTAAAGAAATAAAGAAGTACTGTATCCATGTTGCTCAGGCTATATTTCAAATTTAGAAAGTCTTCTTACCAAAACAATAAAAAAGGGAAAGAAAGAAATGAAGAAATTTTAAAAAATAGCCTTCTAAAAGTTATCCACATATTTATCATTTCCAGTGTTCATCACCCTCCTGAAGTCTCCGTTTCCAACTGGCATCCTTTACCCTCCTGCTGGAGAACTTCCCTTAGTGTTTCTTTTGTGCAGGTCTGCTGATGATAAAGTCTTCTTGTTTTCATTTTTCTGAAAATATCCATATAATTTTTGTTTTTGAAGAATTTAGTTAGTAGATATAAAATTCTGGGTTGGCAGACATTTTGTTTCAGCACTCTAAAGATGTCCTTCTACTGTGTTCTGGCCTCAGTAATTTATGATGTTTAAACAGTAGCCCTTTGTGTTATTGTTCCCGTGTATATAATGTGTCTTTTGTTCCTGGCTGCTTTCAAGATTTTCTCTTCATTTCTGGTTTTCAGCAGTTTAATAGTTGTGATATATCTGGGTGTAAGCCATTTTTTTTTTAATTTTAATTTTTTAATTTTTTATTTTTTTATTTAAAACATTTTTTTATGTTTATTTATTTTTGAGAGACAGAGTGTGAATGGGGAAGGGGCAGAATGAGAGGGAGACACAGAATCCGAAGCCTCCAGGCTCTGAGCTGTCAGCACAGAGCTCAATGCGGGGCTTGAACTCATGAACTGTGAGATCATGACCTGAGCTGAAATCAGAAGTTTAACCAACTGAGCCACCCAGGCTCCCCTAGGCTTTTTTTTTTTTTTTTTTTCAATCATGCTTTGAGTTTATTGAATTTCTTGAATCTATAAACTGATGTCTTTTATCAAATTTGGGACATTTTTAGCTATTATGTTTTCAAATATTTTACTGCCCCATTCTCTCTTCTCATTTTAGAATTCCACTTATAATGTGTTTGCGTTTTTGATACTGTTCCCAGGTCATTGAGGTTCTGTTAGTGTTTAAAAACTGTATACATTTTTAAGCAAATGAAAACTCAAGTTATTTTACATTTGTATAGATATTATATATTCCCTCTTCTTTACTTTTAAAAGAACTTTTTATTTTGAAAGAATTATAGATTCACAAGAAGTTGCAAAGATAGTACAAAGGTGTCTTGTATCTTCCTGATCCAGTTTGCATGCCAATGGTTATATCTTACATAAGAATAACACGATATAAAAATTGATATTGGTAGGGGCGCCTGGGTGGCTCAGTCGGTTAAGCGGCTGACTTCGGCTCAGGTCATGATCTCGCGGTCTGTGAGTTCGAGCCCCGCATCGGGCTCTGTGCTGACAGCTCAGAGCCTAGAGCCTGTTTCAGATTCTGTGTCTCCCTCTCTCTGACCCTCCCCCGTTCATGCTCTGTCTCTCTCTGTCTCAAAAATAAATAAACATTAAAAAAATTTTTTTAAAAATTGATATTGGTACAATGTGTGTATATAGTTCTATGATAGTTTACCATGTGTAGACTTGTGACCACTACCACAGTCAATATACGGAACTTTTTTTTTACTTTATTTATTTATTTATTTATTTATTTTAAAGTAGGCTCCATGGGGCGCCTGTGTGGCTCAGTCGGTTAAGTGTCTGACTTCGGCTCAGGTCATGATCTCACAGTTTGTGGGTTTGAGCCCCGCATTGGGCTCCATGCTGACAGCTTAGAGCCTGGAGCCTGCTTCGATTCTGTGTCTCCCTCTCTCTCTCTGCCCCTCACCTGCTCCCACTCTGTCTCCCTCTCTCTAAAAAATAAAGAAACATAAAAAAAAAATTTTTTTTTAATAATAATGTAGGCTCCATGCCCAAAGTGGGGCCTGAATTCATGACCCTGAGATTAAGAGTTGCTTACTCTACTGCTGGGCCAGCCAGACATCTCCAAGATACAGAACTCTTGCATCACTACAAAGATCTTTCTCATGTTACTCCTTTATATTCACACCCATCACCTCTCCCCCCCATACCATTTACATCCTTTTACCCTCCCCGTTTATAATGTAGTTATCTTAAATACTTCTTCTACCTATTAAGAATCACATCCAACGGTATTATAATTTTTGTTTCAACCATCAAAGAAAATTTAGGAAACGCATTGAGGAGGAAATTTGTATTTGTCTCATCTATTTACTCTCTTCATTGTTCTTCCTTCCTGATTGATGTTCCAAGATTCCTTCCGGTTTAGAGAACTTTCTTTAGCTATCCTTTTAGGGTAAGTGTGCTGGCAACAAGTCTCTTAAGTTTCCCTTCGTCTGAGAATGATTTTATTTCCTCTTCATTTCTGAAAGACATTTTCAGTGAATATTGAATTATGGATTGATAGTTTTTCTTTTAGCACTTGAGAAATGTAATGCTGTCTGTTCCTTTTGGGCTCCATAGTTTCTAATAAGAAATCTGTGATCATTTAAATTGTTCTTCTTGGGGCGCCTGGGTGGCTCAGTCCGTTAAGCATCCGACTTCGGCTCTGGTCATGATCTCACGGTCCGTGGGTTCGAGCCCTGCGTCGGGCTCTGTGCTGACAGCTCAGAGCCTGGAGCCTGCTTCGGATTCTGTGTCTCCCTCTCTCTCTGACCCTCCCCCGTTCATGCTCTGTCTCTCTCTGTCTCAAAAATAAATAAAACATTAAAAAATTTTTTTAAAAATTGTTTTTCTTTTATAAGGAGGGTGCGTTTTTTCTCTTGGTGCTTTCAAGATTTTGTCTTTGTCTTTTTTCTTTTGGAAGTTTGATTCTGATGTGTCTTGGTATGGATTTCATTGTCCATTCATTACATGCATATTTTCATTTATATCCCCGAGCATAGTTACAATAGCTGCCTTATAATCTTTGTTTATTAATATCACTGTCTGCCTCATTTGGATCATTTTGAGATGAGTTTCTATTGGTTGCCCTTTTCTCTTGACTATGGGCTACATTTAGCTATTTCTTTGTACGTCTAACAATTTTTATTATATGCTGGACATTGAGTGTGGTTGAAGAGTCTGCAGGTTATGTTATATTCCTCTAAAGAAAATTGACTTTTGTTTTAATAAGCAGTTACATTGGTTACGACTCAATCTGTACACTCTGTTTACACTGAAGCAAGCAGCAGCTGAAATCTCTGCTCTGTTCGTTTAGTCTTAGATCGGTCACTTAGTCTGCCCTATGCTATGTATAGCTCAGGGTTAGCCAGAGATGTGAGTAGAGTTTTTGTGCAGAATTTAAGTCTATGCATAGAAGCTCTCTTCTTTCCAGGGTTCTCTCCTTAGATTCAAGCTGCTGTGGTCACACTGAATTTAGTTTGCTTATTCTTAAAGCCGGTAAACCTGATCTGGGTTTTAGAGGAAATGTTGACTTTAGCTGGGCAGACAAGGCATGGTGATATTTAGGTCTGTTTTACCAGATCCTGACCATCTTGTAAGCTATTTTAGAACAGAGATTGGTCCTACTTTTAGCAGGAAATCGCTACTTAGGAAAAACCCTCCCTGGTTCCTGTTTCTTCTTCTTTGCTCCTGCTCCCACCACCCCTTGGTCTGACTGAAGCATTTCTCCTCAGAGCCTTCAAAGAATCCTGCTCCTGCCACTAGCTCTTTTTATCACGCTGTATCTATTGCTTATTATCTCTCCCTCCCTGATTTCTATAAGTGTTGGAGAGATGGGATTTGTACTCCCAGGCTTACGGTAGGGCCAGATAGATATATGTTGAATGTTTATGAAAGTTTAATCAACAAAATAAGCAGACTATGAGAGCAAGAGAGATGGTCAGTGGTGGATAAGAGAAACAAGCATGGGGCAGCAGAACTGGTGAGAGCTGCTATCCCTTTTGTGGTCAGACAGAAGGGGTTGTTGTTTGGCCCTAAGCTGAATTAAATCTCCCTTCCTGTCTCACTGGCATTTTTAAAAAAAATCTTTTCACTCCTCAGTTTCTCAGTTTCCTAACCCTACTATTTTGCTCTTATCAAAAGCCATTCATATTAATGTGCATGGCAAGATGAAGACTGGAGAGGGCACCTCTAATATGAAGCAATTTTCTTGGAACCACTTGGAGAGCTTAATATGTGTCCACAGTGGACTAGTGTCTGCCTCCACCTGGAGAACGTAAAGGGTGGAGAGACAGGCTAGTTAGCTTTTCAAATGGTGGGGGCAGAGAGGCCACTGCTACACTGGGAAAGGCCTGCAGATCCAGAGGCTGTTGGGCAAAAAGTTCATCTCCAGTCCACAAGGCACTTACTCTGTCCTTAGCTAGCACCTAGAAATCTGGTGATATCTATGGCATTTCTACTTTAAGAGGGTCTTTTGCCTTTTTAGGTAGCCCTCTTAGAGAAGACCTAAGATGACTTCTTGCTGTATACCGCCCTTGGGTCCGTATCTCTTCTTACAGAGATGTGGACTTTCTTCCATGATAATCTGCATAGAGAACAGTCTTGGATCCCAGAGAATAAATTTCTAATTATGGAGTGCTAAGCTTTAGGCAGCTAGAAAAAGGAAGACAGTATGAGCTGAACACAGCCCTCCTTATTCACCAGGAAGACACAACCCATAAGGCCACCCATTATAAAGACAGGCAAATTTGGGTGGAAAGAATGCTGGATAAGTGAGGTGTATTGGTTCCCACAGTCTGTCAATCTCTGCTCTTATTGGAGGTAGCCCAATATGCTAATGTATATTGCAAATCTGGATAAGAGGGTAGGCATATTTTGTTTTTTAAAAAAAGACAACACATGTGATATTACCTAAGTTTTCTTATTCAGATCTTACTATAGTTAGGGAGTCAGCTACCATCACTTTCCTTCTGGTAGAGACCTGAGGATGTGTGAAGGACGAATGAAGTTTACGGGGTAAAAAGAGGAAGTCTATGAGTGATTGAAGAATGCCCCATTAGGGTGGATTTTTTGGAAGCAGAGGAGGCTTTCTCATTGACTTTTAAGTACATTTGGCCATCTTTGATTGGTTCAATATCTACTGGTATATACCTGGGAAATCTCTAGGCTGAGTGGAGTCCTATGGGTTTTGTTTCAACTGGAAGGACATCTGCTCAGCCTCAGGATCAGAATCTTACATAAGCATTTCCTCCTTTTGGTCAATGTTATGGTAGAAATTTAACTTGGAGCCCAGTCCATATAAATGTTTTACATGTACTTCTATCACTGTTCTTTCCCCTTCCACTGTGGCTCAGCTGGGGGAAAGTGGAGAGAGGTGAAAGCATCCTTGCCTCTCCCAGCTTGACCCAGCTCCCTCTCTCTCCTATCAGAACTCCTCTTTCCCCTCATGTCTCTGGCTAGGGGGCAGACTATGAAAGATTCTGGGCCCAGTGAACTCACCTGGAACACTCAAATAGAGGAAGGAAAGCAAAAGAGGGCCGAGGTAAGGGAAGAAGTAACAGCTTTTAAGTGTGACTTTACTCACTCCAGAAGGAGCAAAAGTACAAGTATAATTCAAGCATGTGCAAAAGTTTGGGGTGGTGATCATGATTCAGGCCCCATGGATGGAAAATTATCCCTGGCCTTCCACTCCCACGCCCAGTCTCTCTCTTCCCTCTCTCTCTCTCTCTCTATCACACACACACACACACACACACACACACCCATCTCTCCCTAACATGTAGTTTATCAGTTTAAATCAGCATGCAAAGCTGGATATGTTTCTTTGTTTCATTAAAAAGATTTTTAAAACATTCTATTTCTACCCTGCAAAATGGTATTACATTTATAAAGTTGTTCTCCTCACTTCCCATTCAATTCCCTGACTCCGATCTTACCAAGTACCAATATTTGATTGATTTTGAGAAGAAAACCCCGCAAGATCTACAGGTTATGAAAATCTTTTTTCCTCCACAGATTAGGAAAAGGGCGCTGAGGTCAGATGTTCAAGATCCATTTTCCCCCAGAGGTCTGGTGGATCCTGGTTCCCAGAGGCAACACAATGCACACAGCTGTGCTCTCTCTTTCATTCCCTCTTATATCCAGAGCACTGGACTGCAGGTGAGGTGCAACAGGAGACTGAGAATCACTACTGTGGTGATCATCGGTATGGCAAATCATCTTTAAAGATTTCTTGTCTTGGGGCACCTGGGTAGCTCCTTCAGTTAAACTCTTAATTTCAGCTCAGGTCACGATCTCACAGTTTGTGGGACTGAGCCCCATGTTGGGCTCTGCCCTGATAGAGTGGAGCCTGCATGGGATTCTCTCTCTCCCTCTCTCTCTCTCTCTTTCTCTCTCTCCTCCCCCACTCATGCGCATGTGTGTGCTTTCTCTCTCTCTCTCTCAAAATAAATAAACTTTAAAAAAATAAAGATTTCTTATCTTTGGAAACAATGTACGATAGAAAGAGAGTGGACAAATACAATGTCATACTATAAAAAGCTATGTGGCCATAAATTATTGTATAGGTAAGTATTTAACAATATGGAGAACTGTTCATAAAATATTATTAAGAAAAATAAATATTACATAAGACAATTTGTAAATGTTAATGTGCATTATGTCTCTCTCTCTCTCTCCCTATAATCTACCTATCTATCTATACGTGTACATATATATATGTACACATATGGTTATATGGTTCTCACTGGGACAGTGTAGGATAATGGATATTTTAAATATCTCTCTTTTTAGGGTGCCTGGGTGGCTCAGTCAATTAAGCATCCAACTTCGGCTCAGGTCATGATCTTACAGCTCATGAGTTCAAACCCCGCATTGGGCTCTGTGCTGACAGCTCAGAGCCTGGAACCTGCTTTGGATTTTGTGTCTCTGTCTCTCTGCCCCTCCCCCACTTGTTCTCTCTCTCTCTCTCTCTCTCTCTCTCAAAAATAAATAAACATTAAAAAATTTTTTTAAATATATTTTTGTTTTATCTGTATTTCCTACAATCAACGTGTATTGCATCTATGTTAAGAAAAACATCACAAATATTTAAAAATATGTATTATCAGAAATCCATCTGTCCAGTTGACATCATCCAAATCTTTGTTTAGTCTCATTTAACAAGAAATAAAAGCAATATTTTTAAAACCAAGATAAGTAATTTCTCAACACCGGGAAAGAGGAACCAAAGCATTTGCCAAGAGCCCAACTTGGTCAGACACCAGACTGGCCTGAGGACCCATTTGTTCTGCAGTACTGATGCTCCTCAGATCTGGAAGCATCAACATTCTCAAGGCTTTCAAAAGTAATGTAAATTACCTGAAGCTGGTCAGTATCGAATCTTCTCAACTGGATAGAACAGAAAGATCTGGATTCTTGTAAGAACTCCGTCATGGTCCAGGAATGTAACCTTGGACAAGCCACTTGATCTCTCCATCTTCTGCAAAAACAGGCCCTTCTTTTTCACTCACCAATGATTCATGGAGGTGCTCCTCTGTGCATAGGCATTATCTGTAGGCACTGCCCTAGGCTCATGCTAGAATGCTATGAATCTGTGTTATTTTATAGACGTGCCCTCAATTTAGCTTATACCACCATTGCCATGCTTCAGCACAGAGTTATCCAGAATTGTCAGACCTTAAGAGTAGAGCAGAACTTTTGTAATCTAAGTATTGAGAGTTCCAGGAAGAGGAGAAAATTAGTGTGGGCTTTTTAAAGGTGACAAAAGAGTCAGACTGGGGTAAGAAATAAACTGAACGAAGAGTTAGAGATTGTAATCCACTTGGCTTAGCACAATGTGGAGGAAGGGGACAAAAGGGAGAACCCCTGAGAAAAAGCAATGGGGAAAATTATTGATCATTGTACTAAATTCCCAAGCCTAATAGTCTAAATGCCTTATTTCCCCTCAACGTACAATTCATTATTCTTTTCAGGCAAGAACAATCTGAACCAAACAATGTTCCTGTGTTTTCTATTATTGCAAGAGAGAGAGATTAAATCAAACATCTTTGTCCTTGAATATTTAATATCGTACATAATGGTAAGATCATAGGATTTGACAAATATAGGAAACATGGGCCCAAATCAATAGACTGGTGCTTTGTTCCAGAAAAACTGCACAGAATAAACGTGACCATAAAGAACATAATAGGATCAGGAAAAGTAATTTTTACACTTCTCAGAAGATATTTAGATACATTACTAGACATAGCATTTTCATTTGGTTTTGGTATATCATAATTTGATTGCTTTTCTGCATTGCACAACAACATGCTTACCCAGAAAATTCAAAGGCCCACCGGTAGTAAAAAACTAGTTGAAAAATGTTCAGGGGCGCCTGGGTGGCTGAGTCGGTTAAGCGTCTGACTTCAGCTCAGGTCATGATCTCACAGTCCGTGAGTTCGAGCCCCGCGTGGGGCTCTGGGCTGACAGCTCAGAGCCTGGAGCCTGCTTTGGATTCTGTGTTTCCGTCTCTCTCTGCCCCTCCCCTGCTCATGCTCTGTCTCTCTCTGTCTCAAAAATAAATGAAAACATTAAAAAAGTTTTTTTTAAAAAGAAAAATGTTCACATAAGGACAGGTACTGACACTCAGATGTCACAGACACAGATAAAAGTCATGTAAGAAAAAGAAATATGAGGTATTAAATAAGGGAAACTGACCACTAATCAGAAATTTAACGATGAGAACAGAAATTCCTTTGGGCAAAAGTTGGTAAACACATTCCCATTTTATAAGACTCCTAAGAGCCCAAGGTCATGGAAAGCAAACTAGTTGAAACAATGTCATGTTATTTTAAAGAAACTTCACTGTGCTCAGTTGTCTTAGCCAAATACAGGGGTGGTAAGGTAAAAGTGCATTGTACATCAAAGTAGAGAGTGGAAAGTCAAACCTAGTTAGATGCTCCGAGGTCAGGATTGAAGATATTTCTGGCCACTGTGACAGTTTGATTCATTAAATGAACACTAACAGTGAAATGAACTCATTTTTCATTATATAAAAATGCAACAGTGTTCCTTGATTCATAACTACGTGGTTCTTTTACTTGTGTTAAGAAGTTAAGAAAGCTCAATTGAGATCATACTAATATTTAGTCTTTCGAATCCAGAAGTGTGCCATCTGAGGATTTTTGTAGCTATTACATGCATGGACAGGTGCTCTGTACATATTCTAGCATTACTGGAGTATTTTGTATGTGCAAAGACTTGCTAGAAAACTTCTGCTCTTGCCTCTCTCTCCTTCACACATCTACATCGCGGCTTTCCTAAGTAAAATGTTGTAGCATTATAATACCTTATGGGTGTACATTATATATTATGTCATTAAATACGTGAAGTACATTTTATGGTCCCGAGCCTTATCACTTACTAGTTGTAAGATCTTCAGCAAGTCCGTTTCTGAATTACAGCTTCTACATCTGTAAAATGGAGCTAAGAATACCTTTTTATTGGTGGTTTTATACAGTTTCTGGAAGTTTTTGACACTCCTCCCATTGAAAGGTGGAGTTCATTTCTGCTCCCTTAAATATGGGCCAGACTCGGTGACTCATGTCTAAAGAATGGAATGTGGCAGAAATAATACCATGTGACTTCTGAGACTAAATTTCCCCTGGCTGTCTCCCTTGTAATGATTGCCCTTGGAAGCCAACCATTTCACCATTTGGTAAAAAAGCCAAGCCACCACAAGGAAAGCTCATGCACAGGTTTTCCAACAGTTCCGGATGAACTTGCAGATGACAACCAACATCAGCTAACAGACATGTGAGTGAGTTTTCAGATTATTCTAGCCCCCACTCTTTGAGCCACCCCAGCTGACACTAGGCACAGCAGAGATAACCGGTCTCCTCCGAGTTCTTCCAAAATTATGAGTAAGTGGATGTTGTCACTGTTTTAAGCCATTAAGTGTTGGGGTGGTTGGTTAGGCAGCGACAAACAACTGGAACCGATTTTGCTAACGTAATAAAACTGAAAACATGCGGCAATGACTTCGGGACTGGTCAGAAGGCAGAATTTGGGAAGGTCTTCAAGAAACTGTCAGTGGACGCTTCACGGTTTTTGGAGACATCATTGGTTAGGGTTGACAGGAAAGTGAGGAAAATGTTATCAGAAGCTGACATATAGTGGTAGAAAGTTCAGCAACACTGTCATCTGTGGTTATATGGAAAATAGAAATTACACAAATTAACTGCATGGCCAAAGGAGACTTTCAGAGAGAGCACCGAGTGCTGCCTGGGTTTTCTAACTGACTATAGTAAGAGGCAAAGGAAGAGAGATAAGAAAGAACTGTTCCAGGGGCGCCTGGGTGGCGCAGTCGGTTAAGCGGCCGACTTCAGCCAGGTCACGATCTCGCGGTCCGTGAGTTCGAGCCCCGCGTCAGGCTCTGGGCTGATGGCTCGGAGCCTGGAGCCTGTTTCCGATTCTGTGTCTCCCTCTCTCTCTGCCCCTCCCCCGTTCATGCTCTGTCTCTCTCTGTCCCAAAAATAAATAAAAAACGTTGAAAAAAAAAAAAAAAAAAAAAAAAAAAAAAAAAAAAGAAAGAAAGAACTGTTCCATAGTATAGGAGCCAGGAATTGCTGGATTCAAAAATCACGGCTCCAGGGGCACCTGCGTGGCCTAGTGGTTTAAGCCTCCGACTTCAGTTCAGGTCATAGTCTCACAGCTCATGGGTTCAAGCCCCGCGGCAGGCTCTGGCTGACGATTCAGAGGCTGGAGCCTGCTTCGGAGTCTGTGTCTCCCTCTCTCCCTCTCTGCTTCTCCTCCGTTTGAGCTCTGTCTCTGTCTCTCTCAAAAATAAATAAAACATTAAAAATTTAAAATAAATAAATAAATAACAGCTCCTCTTTCCCCGCCTCTCCAAATGGCAAAGGAAATGGCTTTCAGGTGAAGATCAAATTCAGAGTGTTACCTGGAAAACAGTTCAAAGGCAAAGCCACCAGTTGACTACAAAACTGGCAAGACCTCACAAAGATTTCAGGCGTTGCTTCATCGACCTTTGCAAGCAGACGAAAGGCATGCAAGGCATGCAAACCGAAAGGGTGTTACCAGACAACAGCTTTGGAGAATCTAAGGTACAGAAGGGCTAAGCGACACTTATGCAAGTGGCTTTTGTCTTTGTTAGTTATCTACTGATTGATAAGAAGCCTACAGCTTTTTAAAAAAAAATTTTTTTTACACTTATTTATTTTTGAGAAACAGAGTGAGACAAAGCGTGAGCGGGGGAAGGGGCAGAGAGAGAAGGAGACACAGAATCTGAAGCAGGCTCCAGGCTCTGAGCAATTGGTCAGCACAGAGCCTGATGTGGGGCTCGAACCCACAAACTGTGAGATCGTGACCTGAGCCGAAGTCCCACGCTCAACCGACTGAGCCACACAGGTGCCCCACCTACAATGTTTTTTAAAAGAATTACAGTCGGCTTAGACTGAGAGGGACATTCAGGCCGTCGGTCCCCAGACTCCTAAGGGCAGAGCGCCGCCTAAACAACTATTAGCCCCAAACGTGCTACTTTCAGCGGAGAAGGACAGGCTCCAAGGGTGGAACCGAGAGCGCGGAGGGCGGAGCCAAAAGCTACGTCCCGGAAGTGGGACTGAGGCCTAATTGAACTGGCGCCGCGCTCCCCGGTGGTATCAGAGCGGTGGCTGCATGCCTCCCATTTTTCTCTTTTTTGAACAGCAGTGTGCACAGTGCTTATCCTGGGCGTGTCCCACCACTGTGTATTAGATGCGGTTGGCAGATGGCTTGTCTCTTGATTCATGGGTCTTCAGATTGCCAGGAGCTTCGTCTGGAGAACAGTACCCAAGGAGCCTCTGCTGCTGGACCTGATTTATGTGTCCAGATCGCACCCTCAAGCCTGAGCGTGAGGCTACAGCAGGTGCAGCGTTTAAGGGGTCTAGGTACAGGGCGGGGCTGGTGGGGAGTGGTTGGGGGAGGTGATGAGCGTATTTTGCACGTAGGACGAAATGTAAATAGTTTATGTGCAATGGGTGAATTGTGATAATCTTAAAACATGTCCACAAATTATTTGAAATTCTTCCCGACAAAAAATACAGCTTAATTCCTCCCTGTTTTGAACCATAATTGGCCCCAGTGATTTGCTTCTAACAAGTACAATACACTGTGTGACTTCTCAGACAACATCACAAAACGAGAGACAGCTTTCACCTTGTTTTCTTTCTTCTTGGGATGTCTGCCTTTGGAACCCAGCCACCATTTTGGTAGGAAGCCAAGCAGCCACATGGAAAGGCTGTGTGTAGGTGTCTGGCCCCAGCTCCACCCAAGGTCCTGGCTCACAGCC
Source organism: Panthera pardus (assembly GCF_024362965.1). Lineage (NCBI taxonomy): Eukaryota > Metazoa > Chordata > Mammalia > Carnivora > Felidae > Panthera > Panthera pardus. The sequence goes on along the minus strand of NW_026526655.1, from coordinate 61,227,083 downwards.
AGTATCAACAAGCCAGCTGTGAGTAAGCAAGTTTTGAGCCGGCCTCAGCCACCAGTCTCAAGCCACCCCAGATGATGGCGTAGGACAGAAACTGTCCTTGCTCAGAGCTGCCCAAATTACAAATTCACAAGAAAAATAAATGCGGTTATTGTTTTAAGGCACTACGGCTTGGGGTGGTTTGTTATGCAGTGGCAGATACCCGGGTACTGACATGGAAACATCTACTAAAAATGTTCTAATGTCTAAACAAAACCTTGTGACAATTACATCATTTTATGCATTGTAAGTTACAACTGCTTTATGGTCCCTGGCTTTATCACTTCTTAGCGCTGGGGTCTTCGGTAAGTCAGTCTCCTGAGGTTTTCTGCAACTGTAAGATAGAGATAAAAATACTTGTCTTTTAAAAAATCATTTATGAAGCAACAAGGAAAATGATCTATTGTAGGTTATAAAACTAGATTCAAATGATTACAACTTTAAAAATGTGTAGGTGAGAAATAAGTGGATTCTATTAGTGGGCTTGAAAGCAACTTTCCTTCGGGGGGCACCTGGGTGGCTCAGTCAGTTAAGCGTTGGACTCTAGATTGCAGCTCGGGTCATGAGTTAGAGCCCCACATGGGGCTCTGTGTGAAGCCTGGTGGGGATTCTGTCTGTCTGCCTCCCCCACCCTTCCTGCTTGCTAAACTTTTTAAAAATAATTTTCCTTCTATTTTCCAAATTTCTGTAAGATTATTTGCTTTAGTAATCAAAAAAATGTAAGTGCTAAAAAAAAAAAAATCCCCTTGTGCATTCCCAGCCCAAACCCAGGGAATGGGTTGGGTCATTTCTTCTCACTGACCTCCCTGCTGGTTCAATCATGTAAAGTGTCTTGTAAGAGTAACAGAGACAAAACAACATCCTGTTACTTGGGGTTTTGGAAGTCAATGAAGGGCTGACTCCAGAACCCAGATATCCTGCCTCCCTAGCCAGTGCACCATTCCCTCACACTGTACCTCTCAATACGAGTTAGTTTTCACCTATATGGGCTACACATTAAAACCAATGTCAAGTTAAATGCTCATCTTTTAAATAACCAGAAGTCCCAGCTGTCTGAGCTCAGAGGCCATGTAATCCAGTGGTCAGGGGAGTTGGTCAAAATGCGTGGGTTGGAAACCTGCCTCCCTCATGTATTATCTGGGGTCTTTGCAGATGTACGTAAGGATTTTTTTTTTTTTTTCTAGACTGTGCGAGCAGGGGAGGGAACAGAAGGGTGGAAAGAGATAAAGAGAAAGAGAGAGAGGGTGAGAGAGCAAATGTTAAGCAAATGTTAATCTACCACGCTCAGTGTAGAGCCCGACATGGGGCTCCATCCCACGACCCTGGGATCGAGACCTGAGCCGAAATCAAGAGTCAGATGCTCAACTGCAACTGACTTAGCCACCCAGGTGCCCCATAAAGATCTTGAGAGGAAATCATCCTGGATTACAGAGACGGGCCGTAAATCCACTGGTTAGTGTTCTTATAAGAGAGGAAGACAGAGAAAGCAAAACCCCATGTAAAGATCGACTAGAGACTCGGGTTATGTAGCCACAGACTGAGGAATATCTGGATCCAGAAGAGGTAAAGAAGGGATTCTCCCTTAGGGCCTCAGAGGGAACACAGCCCTGTGGACACCTTGATTTCGGGCTCCTAGCCCGCAGAACTGCGAGAGAATACATTTCGTTGTTTTGTGGTAATTTGTTACGGCAGCTCCGGCAAACTACCGGAGTGGATGAAGCTCAGTCACAACACTGGACGAAAAAAACACTGAGGTTACAGGGGGAAAATGATATTTAAATAAAGTTTTTAAAACGTGCAAACTGATACTTTAGATTATTTATAGGTACATGTAAATAAAAGCATAAAGAAACAAGTGGGAATGATAAGCACCAGATCTAGGGATTGGGAACCGTGAGGAAAGAAGGGCACACAATGGGGGTTCACAGAGGGCTTCAGCTGTGTTGATGATACTGAGTTTCTTTTTAAGAGGGAGAGAGAGGGCGCACATGAGCAAGGGGCATAGAGAGAGAGAGAGAATCCCACGAGAGGTAGAGAGAGAGATGTGGGGCTCACCCGAAGCAGGGCTCAAGCTCACCTGATGTGGGACTGGAACTCATGAACCTGATAATGGCCTGAGCTTAATGACTGGGCCACCCAGGCGCCCGATAATACTGGGTTTCTGAAGCGGAGTGGTCAGGTCAAGCATGATCAATATCCTGTTTTTAATACCATTATGTAGGACTAAACTATTTCATGATTAAATTTAAAATAACATTTGAAAGGAGAAAGGAGAAGGACGTGAAGGGAGGTGGATAGCCTCGAAGGTGGTGAACCTCTTTCTCGGGTAGCACATGACCTTTCAAATGTCAGCCAGAACAACATGATTTGGTGCGAGTGTTATCTCCCGACGCTTAATAAGCAGTTGAAAAGCACTTTGTTAATATTCAGAGTTCTGATGTCGTTTATAAATAATTCCAATAGTAACCTTTTTCATTGGAAAAACACCTGTATAGTGCTGACTCTGATTACTCCCTGTGGATCTTGCTTAGCTAAAAATTAATATATCATACTTTCTAGAATGACAGACTGTGGGCTGGAATCAGAGAAAACAGTAATTTATAAGATGGAGTAATTACTGGACGATCCAGGTACTATTTACTGACTTTCTTCTTCTTTGTTCTCAAGCCAGCAAAATTATCGAGTCCACATTCCCAGAGTCCTTTTATTAGCCTTAATCTTAGGTTGTCTATCAAAAACAATACTGTTGTGGATTAATAAACACCACAAGCCCATAATAAGCGGCACAGGCCCTTCGTCCTCTGCGGTAATAAGTGAGCTCAGCTGAAGCATTATCAAAGTGTGACTGACTAGCTGGGCTTTTGGGCACTTGCTCCCTTGGCATGACTGAGGCCACCTCCCTGGCTGTGCTATTTGGAATATCCACCAGGTGGCAGCAACTCCTTGGCTGCCAACCAGTGGCCTCCAAGGACAACTGAGGCCGCCATTGACTTCCTCCTCACCAGTTGGGCGGTTGTGGTGTCAAAGTTAGATTTAGTGGTTTCTCTTTGAGCTGGGATTTAGAAAAACATTGCGACCATTTTCAATTAGAAAGTATTCAGGTTTAATCAGAACTAACATAAACAATAATTTGATATGGGATATATGCAGTCTCACATTCTTTCCCTTTTTTTTCAGTACACTTGGTGAAATACTTTATTATTTTTAAAACATTCCTATTTCCCACAGTGCACTAGGCATGTGATCATTTTAAATAATGAGCCATGTATATTGTAAAGGTACAGTGGAAGTCAACATCTATAATAATCAAAGAAACAGGTAATCTTTCAAACAATTTGAATTTTATGAAGGGCAGAATCATGACAGCAGGTAAAATACGGCTGGTTCCAGTGGTCTCTTCTTGTAGAGCACTATTGCTAAAATCCAGATTCAGCTGGGAAATGTCACATCAAGTCTCTAGTTTCCTTATTCTGTTTACAGTGCCCAGATTCAGAAGCTCTGAACCCTTAAGCACCCTAAAAGGTCCCTAAAAGAATGATTAAGATCATTGTCCTCAGAAATTTCTGAGCTTACACAGGCTAATTTTCAATTGAAGGAAGACTCTCTCACATCCCTCAGCTATAAAAATTCTAAGCATGCTTGAGATGTATAAAGAAAAATAACCATGAACTAGAAAAATGCCTTCTCTAAACTAAACATAAATGTAGAACACTAGAAGAAATGTGGTGACAGAGCTAACCCTGGCTTTGGCATCTGACAGATTTGAGCCTTTCCCTAATGAACCATGGGATCTGGGGTATCTCTTCCGTGTAATGGATTTAACATTTTCTCTCTTCCTGACCTCCTGGGTCTGTGAGACTCACACAGAACAAATAATCTAGATGCTCAATAAATGTTTGTTGAATATTATTAAAATAAGTATAAGTCATGGTGCCGGGTCTTTAAAAGCTGTAGTTTAATAAACAACCCTAAATATATAACCATACAGGTTTTATAACTAAAACATAAGGCAGTCCTGGTTTTCAGAAATGAACTATGGATATCCTTCCATCCATACCGAGTAGTGGTTTTCAGCTCTGGGCAGCTTTTCACAAGTCCCAGTGCCCAGGGGTTTTGGGGTGGGAACAAGCTATCATTTTCATGTTGTTTGGTTGGTTAGTTGTTTGGCTGGTTGAGCCCTCTGGGTGATAATAATAAGCAGCCAGGATTGAGAACCACTGTTCTACTGCAAAAGTAAGTTAGTGTCGTTACTGAATATTGGTTATAATTCAATCAGAGTAGAAATGAATTTCTAGTTGAAATAATTTTCTACTATTTATGGCCAGAAGGATGTGGCTATGTCCAGATCACTTTTCTTTGTTCTGACACTTACTCTTCTATTTCTCTTTGTACAAAAGAAAAATTGCTTGATGCAGAAAATGTGAAAAGCACAATGAAAATAAAACAACAACAAAAAAGCACCCCGAATCTGTAGCCACTGAACACATTGGGGCATGTCCTTGCAGTTTCTTTTTTCTTGTGTATATATGTGTATTTTTAAAATGAAAATAGAATCAGGCCACGTTTTATAGCCAGTTTGTTTACTTGAGAATACAATGTAGTATCTTCCCATACCAATGAACTTTCTTCAGTGTCATGGTTTTTAATGGTTACTTTGTAGCTATTAGATTCACGATAATTTCTTTAATTTCTTATTACTTAACATTAGATTGTTTTCAATTATTCTATTATTTTTTGCACAAAGCTCTCATAATTTCTTTGAATAAATACCCCACCTTTTATATTTACTCCTGATCTGTTCGAGCAGGCTTTAGATGAATCAACAAACAGGAGGATGAGTTTCTTCGAAGTACGGTTACCAATGACCTATCTCCGCCTTCCAGAAGTACCTCCAGAATAGCTGGCTATTTTAGCCAATACCGTCAGGTAGGAAGACTCATAATTAGCTGACTATTCACTAGGTCAGTGGTTCTCAAAGTTTAATATATATACGAATCACTTGTCAAGTGCAGAGCTTGTCAAAACGCGAATCTGGGGTTGAGGCTGAGATTCTGGTTGTCTAACAGGCTCCCGGGTGATGCTGATGCTGCTGGTCAGTGGACCACACTTGAGTAGCAAGGACCAAGATTATATTCCCATTAGATCGAGTATACGTGTGTATCATCTTTGGGTTTCCTCATAAAACACAATGATGTCCTCAAATAAAGGGACAGATATTGAACTGAATATCTATTTTCAATAATGTATTTATTCAAGCCAGTTCATTTGGACCTTGCTTTTGTAAGAAAAAAATTTTGCTCTTTAGTTTTAGCATTCTCTCTAATTTCTAGATGACCACAGGCAGCTTTTCTTTCAATGTTAGAAATTCTATAAAAGAGAAAGTTCAAGGATTTATATCTGAGACTGAGATATGTCATGGATCCCAGAGGTGAATAAAGCAGCATACCCTTTCATCCATTCATTATAGGAATCTTTCCACTTTCACAGGGGCCGTTGGAAATCTGAATTGCAAAGAGTATGCTTAGTGATTGATGGGATTTTCCAGGAAATGTCACATTGTTTTTTGACCAGGAAAAACTAAATAAACAAGTACTTCACAGTTTTTGTTTTTGTTTTTTTTTAATTTTTTTTTAACGTTTATTTATTTTTGAGACAGAGAGAGACAGAGCATGAACGGGGGAGGGGCAGAGAGAGAGGGAGACACAGAATTGGAAGCAGGCTCCAGGCTCTGAGCCATCAGCCCAGAGCCCGACGCGGGGCTCGAACTCACGGACGGCGAGATCGTGACCTGAGCTGAAGTCGGCCGCTCAACCGACTGAGCCACCCAGGCGCCCCCACAGTTTTTGTTTTAACAAGGCAAGGTAACCCACCCTGTACTTTGAATATTGACAACACTTAACATTGAAACAACTTCTTAAAATTTATTTATTTATTTAATGTTTATTTATTTTTGAGAGAGAGACAGAGCATGAGCAGGGGAGGGGCAGAGAGAGAGAGGGAGACACAGAATCTGAAACAGGCTCCAGGCTCTGAGCTGTTAGCACAAAGCCTGACGTGGGGCTTGAACTCATGAACTGAGCCGAAGTCAGATGCTCAGCGGACAGAGCCACCCAGGTGCCCCTAAATTTATTTTTTATTTAAAAAAATTTTTTAAGTTTATTTATTTATTTTGAGAGAGACAGAGACAGCCTGAGTAGGGGAGGGACAGAGAGAAAGGGAGAGAGAGAGAGAGAGAGAGAGAGAGAGAGAATCCCAAGCAGGCTCTGCACTGCCAGCACAGAGCCCCATGTAGGGCTTGAACCCACGAACTGCAAGATCATGACCTGAGCCAAAATCAAGAGTCAGGTGCTTAACTGACTGAGCTCCCAGGCACCCCAAATCCAACACACTCTTAAGAACTATTTATTTTTAGGGCACCTGGGTGGCTCAGTCAGTTAGGGGTCCAACTTCAGCTCAGGTCATGATCTCACAGTTTGTGAGTTCGAGCCCTGCATTGAGCTATGTGCTGACAGCTTGGAGCCTGGAGCCTGTTTCAGATTCTGTGTCTTCCCCTCTCTCTGCCCCTCCCATGCTCATGCTCTGTCTCTCAATAATAAATAAATGTTAAAAAAATTTTTGAAAAAAAAGAACTATTTCTTTTTCATGTTCTTTGTAAGTCGTATTAAATGTTTTCTTTGGAGAAAATTATTATTAAATCCCGTAAATTTTTATAATATTTATTCTCATAGTTAAATTATTCCACTTGTTTGTACAGGTGGAAATTTAATTGTTTAATGATTTCTGGGTTTTGTTTTTTTTTTTTTGACATCAGGTTAGCATCCCTTCCTTAGTCAGCAGCCCCACAGTACAAGCTAATTAAATTAATTAACCCCTGCATGTCAGCTCACATACTGTGTTCAATCAGTTAAAATACCAAAGATACTGCAGAATAATTACTAGACTCACGATTTGATCAGTGTTTCAGACTTTTCAATAGGTCCACATACAGATATTTCATATGTACTTTATTGTGTTGTCACCATAGCAACTCTGTGAAACATTAATTTTATCTCTGTTTTATAAGTGACAAAGCTGAAGTGCAAAGATGTTAAGTGACTTACCAGAAATCTCACATTCAGGGAGTGGCAGAACAGTGAAAATAATACCTTTTAAAATTTTCTACTACCAACTCATTTTCTTCTTAATTTCCCTATTAAAATGTTCAGAATTAAAAAAGCCTTAATTTAAAAATATAAGATACAAAAATGCAGATGTTTTATCCTTTTTGTTATGCTGTGATAGATTCCTTTATCTCTGAAAATAAAATAAAAATATAAGATACAGGGGGCGCCTGGGTGGCTCAGTTAGTTAAGCATCTGACTCTTGATTCTGGCTTAGGTCATGAGTTCGAGCCCTGCATAGGGCTCTGCGCTGAGAGTGTGGAGCCTGCTTGAGATTCTCTCACTCCCTCTCTCTCTACTCCTCCTGCACACACTCATTCACTCTCTCTCAAAATAAATAAATATTCATACATACATATGATACATATATATGATACATATATGATACACATATGATACATATATATGATATATGTATGTATGATATATGATACATATTTGGTACATATGTATCATACGTGTATCATTGGCAGAACCCAATGTGGGGTTCGAACTCATGAAACCATGAGACTGTGACCTGAGCTGAAACCAAGAGTCAGACACTTAACTGACTGAGCCACCCAGGCACCCCTAAAACCGTTCTTAAAAAGTTTATATAAATCTATCACTTCTTGGCCTATTGGCTAAGATCAAGTGTAAAAAGTTTATATAAATGTGTAAAAAGATAATCTTATAAAGTTACACATAATTGTGTCAAAATATCTTTTATGTAAATAGCTCTTTCCTAATTTCCATTTCTGCGTTCACAGCTTTATAATCCTGTGATGTCCTACAACCACAGACCTCCGGTTCTCTTGATATTCAAGACTAGACTGCTGAAACCTTCCAGCCAAGAGACACGTCCTGTAGAATCCAGAGTCTCTCGGTAAAATGAAGCATCTTCTATAGTGTGGCCAAAGACATATTTCCCGTCTACGTTTCTAATTCTTCCAGTCCCAGAAATACGCTGGTGTCCATCAATTACATCTCATCCTTTGGAAGATGAGCATTGCTAGGGATGACTGCCTCAGCGCACTGGCCCAGTTCAACATGCACGGGCCCCCTCACTGTCCAAGAAGAGCCCACAACATCGCCTCAGGCTTGTCTGGAATTGCACAACAACCGGCTGGAAAGTCTTCCTTGTAGAGTGGTTTCACAAGATCAGGTCAGTTTGCCTGCCTGATAACATTATACTAAAAGTGACCTTTCTCTTAGGAGTAACAAAATTTAAGTGTCCAGCAACCCCTTTTTGTTAAAAAGGACCCATCCTTGCCTATTCTTTTCCTTTCCAACTTCAGTCTTCCAACAAAGGATCTGCCAGACAGGTTCTTGGGGCATTTGGGAACTTGAATTTGGAGGAAAGACTGAGGACGAAAAGCACTCAGGCTAGTGGTGATAGAAAAATTTCTCAGAGAGAACCTGATTTTTATGTGGGCATGTGACCTTCCAGAACCTCTATCTCCTTTGCAGCTAGGCATGATATGGTGTGGCCATATGACTAAATTTTGGCCAGTGGGATGTGAACCAAAATAACATGTGTAACTTCTGGGTTCTGCCTTTAAGAAGAAGGGGTGTGTCTTTCCTTCTCTCCCTCTTTTCTTTTCTTTTTTTCTTTTTCTTTTTCTTTTTTTTCTTTTTTATTTTATTTTTAATTAATTTTTTTAAAATTTACATCCAAATTAGTTAGCATGCAGTGCAGCAATGATTTCAGGAGTAGAATCCAGTGATTCCTAGAACCCAGTGCTCATCCCAACAAGTATCCTCCTTAATGCCCCTTACCCATTTAGCCCATCCCCCCCCACAAACCCTCCAACAACCCTCAGTTTGTTCTCTATATTTAAGAGTCTCTTATGTTTTGTCTCCCTCCCTGGGTTTTCCCTTTTTTTATGTTTATTTATTTTGAGAGAGAGAGAGAAAGTGGGGAAAGGGCGGAAAGAGAGGGAGAGAGAGAATCCTAAGCAGGCTCTCTGCTGTCAGCACAGAGCCCCACATGGGGCTCATGAGCTCATGACCTGAACTGAAATCAAGAGTTGGACTCTTAACCCGACTGAGCCACCCAGGTTCCCCTCCTTCTTTCCACTAGCAGAAATGTGGGTGTGGGAATGGACCATCATGGTCAGAAAATGAGGGCAATATCCAAGAGATAATAGAATAACAAGAGAGAAAGAAGAACTGGGCCCTTGACTACTTTGCAAAGGAAAGCCACCAAACTTTCACGTGGGAAAGAAATAACCTTCTAACTTCTTAAAGCCATTGCGTACCATTCTTACCTGCTTGAGTGGATTTTCTCCCAATGTCTATATTTGTGTCAGTCCCGGCAGTACCTTTCAGGCTCTGGGCCCTCCCAGCACCCCGTACCCCACTATGATTAACTAGGCCAAGTTTAGGATACTGCAAGGTACAGTTTGTTCTGTACTTTCTCTACTCTCTCTTTCCCCTGTGGTTCATAGATATGTTCTCTGTGAAAAGCATTACACAATGTTCTTTCATTCTGTTCTCTGCTCTAAGCTTTCAGTCAATCAATCAGTCTTTCTCACTTTCTCTAAGGGTCTGTTATTAAGTTCACCACCTTTGTGTTGTTGGCATCTATTAAGGCTGCAATTCTGTGGTTCTGCTGCTCATTCCTGACTGACTTGTTGCACAGTAGAATGGGGTAATTCATTTATCACCTTCAGAAAATTTTATCTGCACCTACATAGGAAAAGGACAGTCTCTCTCGCATAAAAGCACTGGGAAGATTACTTTCCCAAGGAAAACAGACAAATTCTCACTGTCATCTCTTTGTCATCTCTCATGACACAGCCACTCTTGGCAGAAGTAACTGGATCTCAACCAGATCCAGAGACTGAAATAAGCCCCACCTCATCCCTGCAGGAAAGCTGGCAACTGTGGGGGATGGAGGGCCATTCACCCAAGCCAGAGAAAATTGTACCTTGAAACAGAACAATTGGTAGTCCAGGCAAGCTGTTGGCACCAGAAAGATGCTGCAAGAATTACGGTGGCCTCTTTATTGGAAGGAAGAACGTGGCATTGAGAAATCTAGGAGCAAGTTATATTTGAAGAGCTAGGTGTTTAGTTGGTACTAGAGAGGTCTGTCAGCAGATAGCAGGACTCTAGGCATCAGGCAAAAGTTCAATGACAGGACTTCGGGTCCTAGAGTAGTGATTCCCAACTGTGAGAGGTGATTCTGTCTCTCCAGGGAACATGTCTGGAGATATTTTTAGATGTTACAATTGGGGGATGCTAATGGCATCTAATGAATAGAGGCCAGGGATGCTGGCCTCTAAATGCATAGAGCAGCCCTATACACAGACATACACAATAAAAAAATTGTCCGGCACAAAGTATCAATAATGCCAATGTTGAGAAACCCTACCCTAGAAAGACTGATATTAATAGGGCATGACCCCTATTTCAGGGATGACAGGGGTCCTGAGAAGTCTGCTAAGGTACACACTCAAGAACAGGAAAGTAAGACCTGGCCCCAATACCAAAGCTAAACTGGAGGTGAGAGAGGCAAGACTGAATCCCATTTATCAGGACTGAGGCACAATGTCATGGCCAGACTAGGAGCTAAGTATATTCGTACAAAATCCCTAGGGGATCCAACTAGAACATCTCAAACCCCTCTAGAAAACTAGGAGGATTGTTTTCTAGCAAGATTCTTAACCTGGTCCCATAGATCTTTTGGAGGCAGAGGAAGATCCATGTGCATAGATAAGGGGATCCTCAAATTTTATGCAAAATTATGTGTTTGCATCTTCCTAGGGTAAGGATGGAAAGCTTCCTTCAAGATCTAAATGTGGCTATAAGACCCATAACAGGTCAAAACCCACTGTTGATGGCCTAAAATATCAGGTTGAGTCTGCAGGAGAGAAAGACAAGGTCTTATGGAAAGAGGAAAGATGAAAAAGTAATGATAACAGCCAGTGGTACTTAAACACTGTGTGCCTGGTACTGTTCTGTTGCCTAACTTGGATTAACTCATTTAATCTTCATAACAATCTTAGGAAGCACATACTTTTTCAACCTCATCTCACAGATGAAGAAACTAAGGCTAGACTTTCTCTAAGACAGTGCTTCCTAACTTTCTTCATAACACGCCACACACACACAAAAGCTATTATATAGAAAAACTGTTAGAATTAATAAGAGAGTTTAGTAAGCTTGCTATAAATAAGATCAATAAACTACAATTGCAGATCTATACTTTATCAACAAATATTCAGTAAGCACAATTAAAAGAAAGATGCCAGTGTTGATGACAAATTACAAGGCATCTTGGGATAAATCCAACAAAACATATCCAAGATCTTTATGGAGAAATCAAAAAGTGTAATAGTGTATGTCAAAGGCATAGTGGGCTAAAGGGACAAAGATGCTTTTGACCAGAGGCAACTTGGCCATGGGATCTTGCAGTCCCATGTCTATTTCTCACCTGTTGGCTTTGACCTCTTCAGGGCTAAGGGTTTTAAATCTCTGAAGCCCATTCAGGGCAAAAGACATGCATAGACACTTTTCGAAAGAAGACATCCAGAGGGCTAACAGACACATGAAAAGATGCTCAACATCACTCATCATCAGAGAAATACAAATCAAAAACACAATGAGATACCACCTCACACCAGTCAGAATGGCTAAAATTAAACACTCAGGCAACAGCAGATGTTGACAAGCATGCAGAGAAAGGGGATCTCTTTTGCACTGCTGGTGGGAATGCAAACTGGTGCAGCCACTCTGGAAAACAGTATGGATGTTCCTCAAAAAACTAAAAATAGAACTACCCTACGACCCAGCAATTGCACTACTAGGCATTTATCCAAGGGATACAGGTATACTGTTTCGAAGGGACACATGCACCCCAATGTGTATAGCAGCACTATCGACAAGAGCCAAAGTATGGAAAGAGCCCAAATGTTCATCGACAAATGAATGGATGAAGAAGATGTGGTGTGTACACACACACACACACACACACATACACACAATAGAGTATTACTCAGCAATCAAAAAGAATGAAATCTTGCCATTGCAACAACGTGGATGGATCTAGAGGGTATAATGCTAAGCAAAATTAGTCAGAGAAAGACAAATAGCATATGACCTCACTTGTATGTGGAATTTAAGATACAAAACAGGTGAACATAGGGGAAGAAGCAAAAATAATATAAAAAGGGAGGGGGACAAAACATACGAGATTCTTTTTTTTTTCTTTTAATTTTTTTTTTTTAACGTTTATTTATTTTTGAGACAGAGAGAGACAGAGCATGAACGGGGGAGGGTCAGAGAGAGGGAGACACAGAATCTGAAACAAGCTCCAGGCTCTGAGCTGTCAGCACAGAGCCCGATGCGGGGCTCGAACCCACGGACTGCGAGATCATGACCTGAGCTGAAGTCGGCCGCTTAACCCACTGAGCCACCCAGGCGCCCCTAAACATACAAGATTCTTAAATACAGAGAACAAACTGAGGGCTGCTGGAGGGATTGTGGGTGGGGGGTGGGCTAAATGGGCAAGGGGCACTGAGGAAGACACTTGCTGGGATGAGCACTTGGTGTTATATGTAGGGGATGAATCACTGGATTCTACTCCTGAAATCGTTGTTGCACTATATGCTAACTAACTTGGATGTAAATTTTAAAAAGTTTTTTAAATGACATTAAGGAAAAAAAAAAATCTCCGAAGTCCATTCAGAACATATCAGTTTGTTTACATGGCACACCAGATAGAAAACTTTGCTATTACCATTAAAGAAATTTAATTATAAATCTTCCAACAAAGAAAACACCAGGCCTAGCTATTTCTTTTTTTTTTTTTATGTTTATTTACTTATTTTGAGAGAGAGACACAGAGCATGAGCAGGGGAGGAGCAGAGAGACACAGAATCCGAAACAAGCTCCAGGCTCCGAGCTGTCAGCACAGAGCCCGACGCGGGGCTCAAACTCACAAACCGTGAGATCATGACCTGAGCCGAAGCCGGACGCTCAGCCGACTGAGCCACCCAGGCGCCCCAGGCCTAGCTATTTCTAATGGCAAGAGCAGTAAAGACATTTAAGGGACAATTTCAATCATACTTGAAATCTTGCAGAATAGAAAAAGTGGGAATAGTGTCTACCTCATTATCTGAGGCTAGAGTAACCTTGATACTAAAACCAGGCAAGAATTGGAAAAGAACCTTTCAGGCCAATACAAGGTCAATAGATAAAACATAATTGCAGATCTACACTTTAGCAACTCATATACAAAAAGGAACGATGCTGATTACAATGGCAACAAAATGTGTAAGGCGTCTTGGAATAGATCTAACAAAAGATGTGCAAGTCCTTGATGGAAAAAAATCATAAAACTTCAGTAAAGGACATTAAAGATGTAAACAATATTTCCCTAAAATGACCTGTAGATTTAAGGATATTCTATTCCTGGAACTTGACAAGCTGGTTCTAAAATATAGGTGAACAAAGAGCTAAGAATGGCCAAAACAATCCTGGAGTTGGACAAACAGAAGCAATGACCCTACTACCAGCTATTAAGATTTGTTAATTAAGTCATTAGTAATTTGGAACATGTTATCAGTTCAGAGATAAATCGGTGGACCAAAACAGAGTCCTGAGTAAGACCCATGAATAGAGGAATGTACGGAAAACTTATCTGTGGTATTGCAGATTAGGAGGAGGGGGACAGACCCTTCAGTAAGTATTAATTGATTAGCCAGAAGAGGGGAAAAGTCAAGTGAACTCCTACCTCACACTATACACAAAAATCAATTCTAGATGGATAAAAGGCTTAAAGACAAAAGTTTAAAATTTTAGAAGGATGCATAAAATATTATCTTTCTAATTTTGAGGGAACAAGGGATTTCTTAACACAAAACTGGAAGCATAAATTCAACTACATTAAAATCATAAAACTGCTGTTCCTCAAAAAATATCAAGAGAGTGAAAACAGAAGCCAAACACTGGAGGAAGAGACTCACTACACATATAGTGGACTCAGGGTTAGTATCCACTCATAAGAGCTCCTTTGAACAGATAAGAAAAAGATAAAAATCCGCTCTAAAGATGAACAAATATGAACAGCTTTGAACAGAACACATCCAGGTGGTAAACATATGAAAATATGCTCACCCTCATTAGTTACAAGGGAATTATAATGAGTTCCCGTTTTATAGTCATCAGATTGGCGAAAAAAAAAAAATCTGACAATAACAATGTTGGTGAGAATTTGTAATAATGGTAACTGTTAGATGGTAATCTGGAACTAACAAGGAAAGCTGAACATCAACCCTCCCACCAAGCAGGGTCTCTTCTGGTGTGGTAAGCAGACTTTTAGGATGGCCCCTAATGAGCTCCACCTCTCAGTTTCCGTGCCCAGTGTGTAATTCCCTCCCCTTAAGGTGGGCTGCACGTAGTAACTTGCTTCTAACTAATAGAATACAGCAAAGGTGACGGGATGCCACCTCTGAGATGAAGCTTCAGAAAACTGACTTCTGCCCACCTTTCATTCTTTCTCTTGCTCACTTGTGAGAAGCAAGCCGTACCTATGGAGAGACCCACATGGCAAGGGATGAAGGTTCCGGCAAACAACCAGAGAGGACCTGAGGCCTTGAGCCCAACAGTCCAGGAGGAACTAACTCTTGCCAAGAACCCAAGTAAGTGAGCTTGGAGGCAGATTCTTCCCCAGAAGGTGACTGCTTCGGCTGACATCTTGATAGCAGCCTTGTTAGAGCCCAGAGTCAGAGGCCACAGCTGAGCCATGTCTGGATTTCTGGCTCATAGTAACGGTGAGCTGGTTACTGTATGTTGCTTTAAGCTGTTAAGCCAGGGGGTAATTTTTTCTGCAGTGGTAAGTAACTTCTATGAGTAAAAGCACATTGGTTTGCGGAGTATGGAGTACAGGTGAGCCCAGGATGTTAATCCTTCCATCACTGGGGCTGCCAAGAGCAAGTAGGTCAAGGCAGAGCTGGGACAAATAGAGTTCAGGAGCAGGTTAGCTCCAGCCAACAACAGCCTCATCTGTTTACCCCAGTGTGCCATATAGTGCTATGGGGTTTTTGCATATGTGTGCCATTGTGTGAAAAAAGTAGGAAAGCACTAGACCATAAAATAATTTCTATTTCCTATCAAGTGTGTTTGGTAATTTATATTTTCCAGGACAGTGTCTTCAGTGTTTGATCACCTGAGAACTTGCTAAAAATGCAACCTTTCAGACTCACATCTCAGATCTATGAAGTCAGGTAATTTTGTGGGGCGGGGGCAGCGATCTGTGTTTTTAAAAGGTTCCCAGGTGGTAACGATATAGGTGAAAGTTGGAGAAACATTGTTCAAAGGATTTGTGCATTTCATCCGTTTTCGTATTTATTGGCAAAGGTGTCCCAAATACTTTCCTAAATCCTTTCAGCATCTTAAGTTATGTTCTCTGTTCACGACTGTGTTGTTTGTGTTTTCTCCTCCTTGGTCAAGCTCTCATAACGGTTGGCACTACTGTTCGTCTTTTCAAAACATGTGCTTTTCTGCTTCTGTATTTTCTGTTTCAGTAATTTTTTTCTTTTATTTCCATCCTTGTACTTTCTTTAGGTTTATTCTGTTATTCAGTTCCTGTTAACCAAATATTTGGGAGCACTTTTAACCAAATATTTTTCTTAGATTTATTAGGCAGTAGGTAACACATGTGGTATAAATTGTGGCCCCAAACACGTGTTGTAACAGATTTGTGATTAGATATTCTCCAAGTATTTCCCCTCTTTTATACTTTTTACAAAAGACGTTTTACATTTTTCTAAAGACAACGGGTAAGTTCCCCTCACTGTCTCTTTCTGTAGGGTGCCCCACCCTCACCACCCCCACACCCCAGCTCAGCCATCTTGAATGTACCTACTATAATCTTTCTGGGTTCATGTGGAAGTTTTCGAGTCCATCCTCGCAGCGTTTACAGGCCTTGTGTTTTTGTTTGTCCTCTTCAGTATATGGTCACCAAAGTTAGAAACCTCTGTGGCAAACTGATGTTGGTACATCAGATGGGCCTACCGCTGTGGATTTTTACTTTAAAAAAAAAATGTTTGTTTATTTATTTATTGAGTGAGAGAGAATGTCAAACAGGCTCCACACTTAGTGTGGAGTTGACGCGGAGCTCGAACTCACGAACTGAGATCATGACTGGAGCCAAAACCAAGAGTCAGGTGCTTGACCGCCTGAGATACCCAAGTGCTCCAGATTCTTACTCTTTTATTACCGATAGCAAGGATAGTCTTCATTTTCACAGTAGGCCAGCCAAATATTTTAGAAGATTTAAAAAAAATTTTTTTAACGTTTATTTATTTTTGAGACAGGGAGAGACAGCATGAATGGGGGAGGGTCAGAGAGAGAGGGAGACACAGAATCTGAAACAGGCTCCAGGCTCTGAGCGGTCAGCCCAGAGCCTGACGCGGGGCTCGAACTCACGGACCGCGAGATCATGACCTGAGCCAAAGTCGGATGCTTAACCGACTGAGCCACCCAGGCACCCCTAGAAGATTTTTAAAAGTATGCTTTGTCCAGAATTTTATTTTATTTTTTATTATCTTTTTAATTTAAATTTTAGTTAGTATACAGTGCAATATTGGTTTCAGGAGAATTCAGTGATTCATCACTTGCATACAACACCCAGTGCTCATCACAACAGGTGCCCACCTTAATACCCATCATCCATCTAGCCCATCCCCCACCCACTTCCCTTCATCAACCCTCAGTTTGTTTTCTGTCCTTAAGAGTCTCTTGTGGTTTGTTTCCCTCTCTCCTCTTTTTTCTCCTCCTTCCCGTATGTTAATCTGTTTTGTCTCTTAAATTCCACCAATGAGTGAAATACTATGGTATTTGTCTTTCTCTGATTGACCTATTTTGCTTAGCATAATACGTTCTAGCTCCATCCACATCATTGCAAATGGCAAGATTTCATTCTTTTTGTGTTTCATCCAGAATTTTAAATTCCATACTGGAAGACTTTCTCTGGACATCTAGTCTTCCATATATCTAGAAATAGAAGTTATCCAGTTTATAACATAAACATCTTCTGTCTTTTCCATAGTTTTTCAGTTGGATGCTTGTTTCATTTTTTTTTTAATTTTTTGCTTGTTTCATTTTTAAAAGCTTTCTTATTTTTTTATATTTTTGAGCTATAAATTTCCCTCTGAATACCACTTCACCCTGCAATAATTATCAAGGTAAAATTTCATTACTTACTATGCGATATTCTTTGCATAGATGCGGTGCATCATGATCTTTATGTACTGCCCCGTTAGTCTCCACGAACCCCAAGGAGATCTGTACTATTATTATTCATCATTTTATCAATGATGAAACTGAAGTAAAGAAAACTTAAGTGATTTCCCTAGGATCATCAGAGATAGGTGGCATGTGGGGAAACTAGAATTCCAATCCAGGTTTGCCTGAATTCAAAATGAGTTCTTGCAACCACTTTAATCTAGCTTGGAGGGGGGGTGCGCAGGAAGCAGGGGGGGATATTTGAGGGGAGAATGAAAAGGAAAAAAAATTGACGTCATTTGGAAAATGGTGCAGGTTGTTAAGGGGATAATAGCAATCCCACCCAGCCTCGGAGAACACGGAGCAAACTGAGGTGTGCCAAGCAGTAACAGGTGTGCAAGAGCACCGCCTGGGCTCTCGGGTGCTCTGACAGCAACTCGTCTTTCCCTCATTCAAATCATCATTGATTTGTACTTTCTTGGCAATATCTCAGCTTATGGAAAAAAAACAATGTGTAATCCAAGTGGCCCTACTTGTAATGTATAGAACCATCACGGACCAACATATTTTTAGCCCCAAACAAAATAGTCTCTTCTGCTAATCCCAGACCTTGGCTTCAAGCCAACTGGCTTCTTGCTTTTATTATTTGCAATAGAATCCAGGATTCAGAGTGAATAAAAGAGCTGAACAGGAATATAACTCCTGATAATATTGTCTCTGCGCCTTGTGCACTTATCCTTTTTGTCTCGCCCCAGGGGAAAAGCAGTTTTTCTTACTTATGCTAAATCCAGTTGTTCCCCACAGCGACCATGTAAATCTTGGCACGGAGTACGCAGCAGAATAAAAAGTCAAGGCTGTGGGAGGTGCTCACATAAGAGCAACAGGCAGCTGCAAAGCCCCAAACTGCTCCATCCATTTTCTGCTAAAAATAAAGGGTTCTATTCATCAAAAACTTTTATATGTTCTTATGATTTTTCTTACAAAAAAGCCAACATGATATGCAGGCAAAGAAGAATAACTGCCGGTTCACAGACCATGCCATCCTTTCATTTCCCAGAGTAAGCAATCCAGACAGAGGACAAGCAGGAGGGGCTTACCATTTGCCGAATGTGCCAGACCAAAAAAAAAAAAAAAAAAAAAAAAAAGTCTTCTGTAAAAAGGGATCTGACCTCAAATTAGACATTGAAATTGTTCACTTCAAGGGAAACCGTCTCCTTTCTGCACACCCATTTAATCAAATGAATTACCCTAAGCCTGCATGCAAGAGATGTTTCAGCTTTGTTTTAATGTGTTTTCTAAATATTACAGGTTTCTTATCGTTTTTTCCCCAGCCAAGGAGATTTGGTTAGAATTTACCAAAATTGAAAGGTTGTTTACACCTGATTCTTTTACTGTCTCCCATTTCCTCTCAGTCTTTGGGAATGATCTTTTTGTTGTAGATCCAAATTACCGTAGACTTTAGAAAGCTTCCTCTACTTATTAACACAATAGCATTAAGGAAAATTTTTAGAGTTAAAAAAAAATCACAATCCCGCCTCACTAAAAAGGCAGCTGGTTTACATTCTAGGCTTCTTCTCTGCCCCAAATTTGCATGCATTCATCTTATATACATACATACATATCCTAGTATGTAATCCTAGTATAGATTGGAATTCTAAAATCCCTAACATTTTATCACGTCCTGACTATTTTCTGTTTCTTTTGTGTTTGCAGATCAGCTTGCCTAGAGAAGGAATTACATTGGCCCAGAAGCTACTCATTCTTTGTAAGTGCTCCACATATATGTAAATCCTACCTCTCTAACAAGACCAGAAAATCTTTGGGAGTTTTTCCTATTTCCTTTTGGGCTTTCCACAGACTCTGGGCAAGTGTTAAGTGCCTAGAAAGTGCTTCATTGATAGGATGTTTTCAGTTACTCATTCAGTCTGCTAGGTGTTCACTTAATAGAACTGAAACGTTATTGAATTGAATTTAAATTCCCCATTAATAGGGGTGTCTGGGTGGCTCAGTCGGTTAAGCATCTGGCTTCGGTTCAGGTCATGATCTTGCTGTCTGTGGGTTCGAGGCCCGCATTGGGCTCTGTGCTGACAGCTCAGAGCGTGGATCCTGCTTCTGATTCTGTGTCTCCCTTTCTCTATGACCCTCCCCTGCTCATGCTCTCTCTCTGTCTCTCTCAAAAATAAATAAACATTTAAAAATTTAAATTTCCCATTAATAAGACAGTAATTACTTGAAATACACAGGAATTTGACTAACGAACACCTCCAAAGCTATGAGTCACTGTGTTCACGGTCTCTCAAACATACCAGCTTCTTCCATGCCTGTCTGTCTTTGCTTCTGCTGCTAACCTGGAAAGCACGTTTTCATTCTTTCAAACTGTTGTGCAAATCACCTTCTTTAATGAAGTCTTTCATTAACACCACCCCAGGATATAAATCACCAATCTCTTCTTCAGGCCACTCTAAACTTTGTGCTTACTTTATTATAGTAATTTATGTATCATATGACTACCTCTCCGTAAGAACATAAGCTCCCTGAAGTTAAGAACTGTATTGTATTCATCTCTGTACTTCCAACATCTGCCATGTTTCTTTGGGTGCCATGATCACTTCAGAGTGTACGTTGAACGTTAGATGATTACTGGACACCTACCTTAGTGGTCTTACAGTTAATGTAATGGGAAAGCAAGTTTAAGTAACTTGTCACAGCATGAGAAGCAAGTCAGAGAACAATGAAGCACAACGTGATGCCGCCATTTCTATGCTTCAAACATTCTGACACAGGGAATAAAAAAATGACAGCAAAAAAAATGCCAAATGGTTTCAGACCTATTCTATGAATCTAAAAGATAAGCCAGTCACTTTTAAAATGTTTCTTATAGAAAACTTCAGACATATATAAGAACTAGAATAGTTTAATGGAATGTCAAACATCAAGAGTTATTAACATACAGCAAAAATCGTATGCCGTTTATGCCCTGATCCACTTTCTCTCCCTACTGGATTACTTTAAAGCTAAATCTAGACATCAAATCATTCTTGTGTAAACATTTAGGATGCAGCTCTATAAGATAAGGTATCTTTCATTAGACACTAAAATAATATCACTATCCTAAAAAAATACTACTTTCTTAGTATCATCAAATATCATCAATGTTTAAATTTGCCTCATTAATGTTTTTTTTTTTCAGAGCTTTACCATCAGGATTCAAAGAGGCTCATACTTAAATTTGGTTGATGTTTTTCTTAAGTCTCTTTTAACTTAAGACTTTTTTTTGCCCTTGTAATTTATTTGTTGAAGGAGCTGGGTCATTTGTCCTATAGTTTCCCATATCCTGGATTTAGGGATTGAATCCTCATACTGCGTCAATCATGTTCTTCAGTTCCCTGTACTACTTGTAAACTAGTAGTTAGATTTTAGTCCTGTCTCGTAGAATTTTCTGTGATGATGGAAGTATTCCATATCTGTACATGTGGCTATTGCACTAGTGCGACTGAGGGACTGAGTTAATTAATTTTGTTCTAATTAACTTATACTTACACAGCCCCAAATGGCTAGTGCCTGCCATATTGGACAGCACATACAGGTTAATTGAAATTGAAGTTGAAATAGACACATGTTGCAAATGGTTACTGTATTGAATTCAAGTTTGCTGGTTTATCAAGAATATTGCATAATGGTGCATTTCCACAAGGGGGCGAACATGTCTGGTTGTCTCTGCAATATTAACAGTCCTTTGATGATCATGGTCTATATCCATTAATTCATTAGAAGGTTGCAAAATGATCGTATACTATTTTTATCATTCCTTCTTCACTTATTAGCTTAACTCTATCAAGAAAACTTCCTCTTGTCAACGGTTTTATTGGCCCGAGGTATAGTTTTTACAGGAAAGGCAGAATAAATGCTTGTTTCCTAGCATTCACCAAAGACGATCAATTTTTTTGTTTGTTTAGCATCATTATAAATTCACAGATTTTAATGTTTCATTCCATTGCAGTTATTATTTATTCATCTTGATGCTTAAATTGTCCCATTTTTGGCTCATGGGAACCTCTTCAAATTGGTTTCTGAATCCTTTTGTCATTACCCCATAGTTCTTCATAGCTTCCTTGCTTTCTAATATGACAAAATATTCCAAGCTCATCATAATCATTTCCTGCCCCAGTTAATTAGCCATTTACCCAAAAGGCTGATTCCTTTTGGTGGAAAATTGTATTTAGAAACTACAGTCTGAGGTCGCCTGGATGGCTCAGTTGGTTAAGCATCCTACTCTGAATTTCGGCTCAGGTCGTGATCTCCCGGTTTATGAGTTTGAGCCCTGCCTTGGGCTCCACGCTGTCAGTGCGGAACCTGCTTGGGATTCTCTGTCTCCTCTCTGCCCCTCCCCAACTCATACTCTCTCTCTCTCATAATAAATAAATAAACATTAAAAAAAGAAAGGATGGAAGGAAGGAAGGAAGGAAGGTAGGAAGGAAGGAAGAAACTACAGTCTGGGTGCTAGGAGAGACCAGTGAGCCTGGGTTCATTATTATCTTAGGCTTTTCTAGTAGATAGAAACCAGGAAATATTTTTTAATAGAAAATGAATCATGCATTTATATTTCTAATTCAAATTTAGGATTACATGGTTTTTATTTAAATTCTCTGATTTTATATTTGTCATTTTTTTAATGTTGACAATCTTGGCTCCTCTTGAATTAATATGATTACTTATTTGCTTTATCCTATTACATACATAATAGTTTACAATAAACTATGCCAATATTATTAACAATATGACTACTGGAAAAAATTTAAGTTTGTTTATTTTTGCAGTTCTTTTTGTCTTAGAGTACATCCCAGTCAAATTGTGTTTTAAAATATCTTGAGGATGCCTGGGTGGCTTGGTCATTAAGGATCTGACTCCGGCTCAGGTCATGATCTCATGGTTCATGATTTGAGCCCCGTTTTGGGTGAACTCATGCCCCACTTGGGGTGAGGCTGAGCCTCGCATCCGGTGAGCCTGGATTCTGTCTGTCTGTCTGTCTCTCTCTCTCCCTCCCTCCCTCTTTCTCTCTCTCTTCTTCTGCCCCTCCTGGGATTCTCTCTCTCTCTCTCTCTCTCTCTGCCCTCTCTCTCTCAAAACACAAAAAGAAAAGAAAAAACACTTTGAAATAGTTCTTCTCTGTACAATAAAGCTGCCTACTCAATACACAATTAGGTTTACTGACTTCATGTTTTAATTTTCATAGTTATTCCATTTTATTTTAATCATGCAAAACATTCACATGATTCCAAAGTCACATCTCTAAGTAAGGTAATTTTAGAAATGTCTGGCTTCTGGTACTATTCCCTCCTTTTGCTCCTTCCACCTCTCTGGGATTTTTTTTTTTTTTTTTTAGATTGGATGTTGGCTTATCTTCCACTTAAGCTATAAATCTGGAACATTAAAAAATTACCGTGTACCCTGAGTCACAAGGATTGCCATCTTATTTCAGCAGGGCTCATCCCATCCTTCCTTCTTTCCATTTGATTTGCCCAAAATGAGGATGATAGCAGCAATGACTCCAATGACAGTTTGCATAAGTGTGGCTCTGGTCAGCAGTTGGAAATACCAAGTTGTTTCCTACTACTTTTATGTTTGTTAGGGTCACAAAGTAGATCTGAAACCATTTCGTATTCTCTGCTGACATATCCTCTGCTCTCTCAGAAGCAGAATCGTTGCAGCAGTGAAATAGCAGCATCAAAACTCTTGTACCCTCAGTGAGAACATCAGGACCCTGCATTTACTGAATCCTGGAAAAGGAAATCATTTGGGGAAATAATTTAGCCCATCACTCTGCTCAGATCTGCACTTAATGCATTTTAGGTAACTATTATGATCAACACCAAAAATATACTTGTAATAGAGCTTCATGTGTGGCAGCCATGAAAAGGCACCTCCTAGATCTGCAACCGCAGGGGAGTGTAATTGACTGATGTTCCCGTGCTGGTGTGCTCTGAAATCCACCGCGGCATTAAAAAAAGTAGCATCTTTATTGAGATATAATGCACATACCATAAAACTCACCTTTTAAAGTATGTAATTCAAGAGTTTTTACTACAGACACAAAGTCACGCAACCATCCCCATTATCTAATTTCATAGCATTTTAATCACTCCAGGAGGAAGGTCTGTGCCCTGAGCAGTTGCTTCACGGCCCCTACTCCCTCCAGCTATGGCAACCACGAACCTGCTTGTTGTCTCCATGGGTTTGCCCAGCTTCAGCATTTCATGTAAATGAGACCATTCAACATGCGGCCATTTATGTCTGGCTTCTTTTGCTTGCCACAGTGGCTTCAGGGTTCATCCATGATACAGTATGTATCAGTGCTTCATGCCTTCTTATTTTTCTGTTTCGTTTTGCCCTTTTTGAAATTGTGGTAAAATACACATAACATAAAAGGTACCATTTTAACCATTTCGAGTTCAGTTCAGTAAAGTACATTCACATTGTTGTGCAACCCGTCTCCAGAACTCTTTTCATCTTGTAAACCTGAAAGTCTATACCCATAAAACAGCAGCTCCCTACCCCCTCCCCACCGCGGCACCTGGCGGCCACCATTCTACTTTCTGTCTCTATGAGTTTGACTAGTCTAG
The DNA here is from genome assembly GCF_024362965.1 of Panthera pardus. NCBI lineage: Eukaryota > Metazoa > Chordata > Mammalia > Carnivora > Felidae > Panthera > Panthera pardus. The sequence continues at coordinate 61,203,055 of NW_026526655.1, read as the reverse complement.
GTGGTCCTCATACAAGTGGAATCATATACTATTTGTCTTTATTTTTATCTTTTTATTTTTTAACTTTATAATGTTTATTTATTTTTGAGAGAGAGAGAGTGAGGGAGAGGCAGAGAGAGAGAGAGAGAGCGTGAGGGAGAGGCAGAGAGTGAAACACAGAATCTGAAGCAGGCTCCAGGCTTTGAGCTGTCAACATAGAGCCCAACACAGGGCTCAAACCCACGAACCGTGGGATCATGACTTGAGCTGAAGTTGGACGTTTCACTGACTGAGCCACCCAGGCGCTCCTTACTTGTCTTTTTGTAACTGGCTTATTTCACTTGGCAAAATGTCTTCCAGGTTCATCATATTGTAGCATATGACAGAATCTCCTTCCTTTTTAAGGCTGAATCATATTCTGTTATTTATTTCCTTTTATGACCAAATATATTCCATTGTATGGATAGACTACATTTTGTTTATCCATTCATCAGTTGATGAACACTCTTTGGTTAATGTGAATGATGCTGCTATGAACATTTGTGTGTAAGTTTTTGTGTGGAAATAGGCTTTCAGTTCTCTTTGATATATACCTGGGAGTAGAATCACTGAGTCTGTGTTTAACTTAAGAACTGTCAAACTGTTTTCCAAAGCAGCTCCACCATTTTACATTCCCACCCACAATGTGTGAAGGTTCCAAATTCTCTACATTACAGCCAGCTCTTGTTTTTTGGTGTTTTTGTTTTTTGTTTTTAGTTTATGTATTTATTTTGAGAGACTGTGCCAGTGGGGGAGGGGCAGAGAGAGGGAGAGAGAGAGAATACCAAGCAGGCTCTGCACTGTTAGTACAGAGCCTGGTACGGGGCTCCAACTCACAAACCATGAGATTATGACCTGAGCCAAAACCAAGAGTCAGATGCTTAACCGACTGAGCCACCCAGGCAACCCTATTGTCCATTTTTTTAATCATAGCCATCCTAGTGGGTGTGAAGTATATCTCGCTGTGGCTTTTATTTGCATTTTCCCAATGACTTATGATGCTGAGCATCGTTTCATACTTATCGGCTATTTGTATATTTTCACTGGAGAAATTTCTGTTCAGATCCTTTGCTCATTTTTAATTGGGTTTATTTATCTTTTTATTATTGAATTATGTTCTTTGTATTTTTTGGATACAAGTCCCTTATCATATAAATCCAATAAGGACAATCACCATTTTGTCCATCATAGCAGTTACAGAGACTGTGATGTTCATAGCAATTCCCATCCAGTGGCTGAGTAGGGCAGGGATACTAAGGCAGGCTCATTCCTAGGCAATATGGGATTTCTCAACTTTGGTTCAAAGTGACTCTGGCCCAAAAGTCATCAACTCCATAGCATATTTTGGCTAAGGACTTCCCAAAAGCTTTACTAAACCTTCCTGGGACTGCTTGGTGGTTCAGGATCCTCCTATCCAATCTTCTCTCCCTTTCCTCTTCACTGGGATCAGACTTGCTTTGCGTCTGACAGTTCTCAGCCTTTTTCCATTCCTGCCCCCATATTCTCTCACATCATCACTTTCCCTAATAAAATCTCAGAACATCTAATCTTGTCTTGGGGTCTGCTTCTTAGAGGACCTGGACTAATATATCATGCAATGGCAATGTCTACACTAAAGAATCGGTTTAAAAGTTCAAGGCCGAAGTCCTTCTTTAATGGATGTCAGCAGTGACCAGAGACAAACCCAAAAGTAGAGATTTGAACTCTCTAGTTTGCTATGATGTTTCTACTCAGTGCAAAGAGCAATGATATTCCAGCCAGATATATTCTACAAGCTCTGCCACTTGTTTAATTTTATGATTTCGAGCAGTTATTTAACCTTCCTATGCTTTAGTTTCCTTCTCTGCAAAATGTGCACAACAGTGCTATCTCCTCGTACTGTTTGGAAGATTAAATAAAATAATGTCAAAAGCATCTAGCAAAGTGCTGGCACATAGTAGGAGCTCACCAAATGTTAGTTTCCTTGCCATATCCTCTCAGTGGGGCCTTAGCAACATCACACTTGGTTGTTTGAAGGAAAGTAATAATTTCTGTCTAATGAGTCACACCCACACTTTATAGGAGTGAGCAGAGTGTTAAGTACCAATTTTCCTCTTGCCTATCTCTCAGGCTCCCTTTACTTGGTCTGTTCTGGCCCAGCCATTGCCCTCTTGGGTTCCTGGACACTAGATGAATGAGCTTTTCTCAGCAGTGTTCCAAAAGTAGGTCCCAGGCTCAGAGCTACCCGGCCACCTGCACTGGCAAAACCTCTCTTCCTCCTCCTCACCTCACCAGAATGTTGTGTTGCTCTTTTGCTTCTCCTATTACTTTTCCAAATGCTATGCCCCTTACCCCTAGTTTTAACCAGCTTACATCTTTCTTTTTAAAAAAAATCGTTAAAGTCTTCTCCTTTCTATTCACACGCAGCATCTTGACACCTCCCCACTCTCTTCACTTCCACAGACACTCTAATTTCGAAGGGTCTTGGTGGTAAGGACGAGTTTCAGAGAAAGTCTCCAGTCATCATAGCATATCCTACCCCAGCAAAAACCATGTTGTGGTTGGAAGTGTGGGTTATGGGTATATCCTGAGGTGTGGTGAAGATTACAAAGTTATTTTTTTACCTGCCAAATACATAGAAAATAAAAGTGTAGGTTTAACTTTTAAAACTTTAAACACTGTAAACCCCCTGTTACCTAGAAGTGTTCTAGACAGCATTATTTAAGAGCTGAGATCATACGCAGAGAAAAACTACGTTTACTCCATGTTAAGTAAAGACCTGCAATAAGGTATAGGATTCTGTGCAAAAAGAAAAAAAAAAAAAAAAAGAGTAGAGTGACACTGTGGAGCAGATGGGACTCTAAAACGGGACCAATAGTCAAATAATTTGTTTTTTACTACCATACCATTTGTCTGGTCCACACCTGATGAGTAAATAAAGATCTCAGGGTACAGGTCTGCTACAGAGAACAAAAGAATCTTAAAGGATTGGACTTCTGTTCAAAACTAACTCAGTTGTTTGGGTATTAGTTTATCTACCATCTCACATTCACAAAGTGCTTGTGTGCACTACTCTCTTACAGTTACAGTGGTGTATTTTTTGATCTTGTAAATAGTAAGTGCTCACTGAAACAAAAATCAAATATAGAAAGTTATGAAGGTCTAAAACAACAGCCACAACAAATTATAAAGGTAAAAACCACCTAAAATCTTACCCTCCAGAGATAGCCACTGTTTCTGTTTTGGCAAACATCTTTCCTGGAATTTCTATATACAACCTGTGTATCTTAATATTCTTCAAATAAATCTTACGTAGAGATTAGCCACTTTTTCTGTTTTGGCAAACATCTTTCCTGGAATTTCTATATACAACCTGTGTATCTTAATATTCTTCAAATAAATCTTACGTAGAGAAGAAGAAAGGTGAGGGAGGTGAGGAAACACTACTCATTTAGGACACATACACAACACTTGTGTTGGCTCAGAGCTAACATTCTCAGAGGAGAGACAAACACAACACGGAACTCTCCCAGGAACTTGAATTGCCTCTGCCAGAGTCCTCAGAATTTCTCTCATTCCTTTGTTCCCCTCCCCTTTGGGTCACCTTCTCATAAGCACCGGAAACATGTTAGGTCTTGTTTCTTTCTCTTGGGACCATGTTGCGTTTCAGGGGCACAGAGGCCATCTTCTCTTTTTCCTCCACATCAGTTTTTTTTTTTGTTGTTGGGTTCCTCTTCTGTTCTTAGGTCAAGAAATTTCTGACTTGGAGGTCATTTCAGGGAAGCTTGAAAGTAAAAACAGGTCAGTTTTGAGTTTATGGAAACATTTAAACACCTGATGTTTTTCTTGGAAGCCTTTAGTATCTAGGCTCTTGGGAGCCTTGTGGATACCATTATACACAGGAGGAGAGCTTCCTGCATTTTTCACTTTTATAAGTATACAAAACAAATGTTTGGAAGAGTAAAGTGACTCCAAGCTAAATTGTCTTTCCTTACTATTTTAAATTACGAAAAATAAAACCACTACATATATCAATGATTCTTAAAGTTTAGAATGACTAATAATCATGAGAGGAGCTTGTCAAATAAGCATATTCTTAGGCCTAAACCCCAGAAACCCAATCAGGTTGTCTGGGGTGTACCCTAGAATTCGCATCTTTTTTTAAGCGTTTATTTATTTATTTTCAAAGAGAGGGGAGACTGGGTGGTTCAGTAGGTTAAGCATCTGACTTCAGCTCCAGTCATGATCTCACCACTTAAGAGTTCGAGCCCTGCATTGGGCTCTGTCCTGACAGCTCAGAGCCTGGAGCCTGCTTCAGATTCTGTGTGTCTCTCTCTCTGCCCCTTCCTCACTCACACTCTGTCTCTTTCTCTCTCTCTCAAAAATAAATGAACATTAAAAAAATAAAAAATAAAAAAAAAGAGGGAGAGAGAGAGCAGGGAAGGGGCAGAGAGAAAGAGAATCTCAAGCAGGCTCCATGCTGTCAGTACAGGGCTTGAACCCATGAACCATGAGATCATGACCTGAGCAGAAGTCAGATGTTCAACCAACTGAGCCACCAGGTTTGCATCTTTAACGAGCACAATTGGGATTCTGAGAAAGTAGCTTTCTGCTGTGGGTTCAACTGTGTCCCCCTAAAAGGCAAGTTGAAGTCCTAACCCCTGGTACCTGTGAACATGGCCTTATTTGGAAGTAGGGTCTTGGCAGATGTAATCAAGTTAGGATGAGGTCATATTGGATTAGGGTGGGCTCTAAATCCCAGACTGGTGTCCTTAGAAGGAGAAAGAAACAAGACAGAGACACACAGGGAAGAAGGCCATGTGAAGATGGAGGCAGAAGTTGGAGTTATGCTCTCGTACACTAAGGAACACCAAGCAACCACCAGAAGCTAGAGGAGGCAAGGAGAGTTTCTTCCCCAGAGTCTTCAGAGGGAGTCTGTCCCTGTTGACACCTTTCTTTAAGCTTCTAGCCTCCAGAACTGTGAGAAAATAAGTTTCTGTTGTTGTAAGCCACCCCAGTTTGTGATGGCACCCCTAGGAGATTAATACACCCTCACACTTCACTCTGAGAAACACTGTTGGGGCACCTGGTGGTTCGGTCAGTTGAGTATCCGACTTTTGATTTCGGCTCAGGTCATGATGCCATGGTGTTGGGATCGAGCCCCATGTCGGGGTCTGCTCTGAGTGTGGGGCCTGCTTAAGATTCTCTGTCTCTCTCTCCCTCTGCCCCTCTCCCCTGCTTGTGCATGCTCTCTCCCCAAAATAAAATAATAAAATAATAAAATAAAATAAAATAAAAAATAAAGAAATACTGCCTTCCATAGCAAATACAAACATGGAAAATGCATATTGATATAATGTACTTGATATTTGGTACTATTATATTTCAAATTAATTAAAAACTGGAAGCCTTACAGTCAAAAAGAATGAAATCTTGCTATTTGCAACTACATGGATGGAACTAGAGGGTATTATGCTAAGTGAAATTAGTCAGTCAAAGAAAGACAAATATCATATGACTTCACTCATATGAGAACTTTAAGACACAGAACAGATGAACATAAGGGAAGGGAAGCAAAAATAATATAAAAAACAGGGAGGGGGACAAAACATAAGAGATTCTTAAATATGGAGAACAAACAGAGGGTTACTGGAGGGGTTTTGGGAGGGGGGATGGGCTAAATGGGTAAGTGGCATTAAGGAATCTACTCCCGAAATCATTGTTGCACTAAATGCTAACTAACTTGGGTGTAAATTAAAAAATAAAAATAAATAAATAAATAAATACATAAATACATAAATAAATAAATAAAACTGGAAGCCTTACCCATGGATACCTTAGTTTGCATGACAAACATCTGACTATGGTTAATAATCTAGAAAGACCCATTTTTGTTGTAGGAATTAAGGACCAGTGCCATCTAAAACATTTTAAAGTAATTGTATCAATTTTCTACGGGTCTGTAACAGATTATCACAAGTTTAGTGGCTTACAACAACACAGATTTATTAGCTTACCATTCTGGAAGTCAGAAATCCAAAATGGGTCTCACTGGGCTAAAATCAAAGTGGTGGCAGGGCTGTGTTCCTTCTGGAGGCTATATGCGAGAATTTGTTTCCTTGCCTTTTCTGGCTAGAGGCTACCTGCATTCCTTGACTTGGGTCCTCTTCTATCTTTAAAGCCAGCAATGACTGACTGAATCTTTCTCACATCACATTACTTTGACGCTGACTCTTCTGCCTCCCTCCCACATTTAAAAACCCTTGTGATTAAGTTGGGCCCACCCAGATAATCCAGGACAACCCTATATTAAGGTTAGCTAATTAGTAACCTTTATTCCATCTACAATCTGAATTTCTCTTTGACTATGCAATGTAACATATTCACAGGTCTGGGGATTAAGACATGGATAGCTTTAGGAAGCCAGTATTCCGCCTCCCACAGTATCCAATCTTTGGATTCATTCAATATTCTTTGTCATTTCCTCCTTTTAAAAATCTTCACAGGGTTGCCTGGATGGCTCAGTCAGTTAAATGTGAGATTCTTGATTTCGTCTCAGGTCATGATCTCACCGTTGGTGAGACTGATCCCTGCAATGGGGCTCTGTGTGGACAGCACAAAGCCTGCTTGGGATTCTCTCTCTCCCTCTCTCTCTGCACTCTCCTCCTCAAAATAAATAAATAAACTTAAAAAAAAAACCTAAAAAATCTTCACAATGACTCTTTGAGAGAAGTAGGGCAAATATCATAATTTTCATTGCTGTTTTGCAAATGAAGTAAGAGGTAGTAAGAGGTAATGATAAACCCCACATCACTGAGGCAATTTGCTTATTCATTCAACACGTATTTATAAATAATAGTAAAGTTGGGATTCAAACTCAGATGCCTAACTCTCCCAAGTTCTGTCTCCACCATTTGACTCTGCTCTATTCCTGAAATGAATAAAAATCATGGCCAAGGCAATTGATTGAGATATTTAAGTCTCCTACAGTTGTAAAAGATTCACACACAATAAAGATCATTCTCTTCTCTTCTCTTCCTGCTTTCTGCAAGGGGAGCCAAACCTTTGGATTCTTGGGGCCAGCCTCTTTTTTTCCAACCCCATAAACTTATATACCCCATCACTCTCCCTTTCAGGGAAGAGAGTTAAAATCTTTTTAGGGGCTTTTAGGGGCTAATCAGGGTTTTGTTTTAAAGGTTAACCCTTGAAGGAGCAAAGCTAAACTTTATTCCTGAGAGCCTAGTGAGGTGGCTGATTTGTTAGAGTGTGGTGGGTCCCCCAGAGTGGGGAATGCTAGCTTCCTTGAGACTGGGAGAGGGAGCAATTAGGGTTATAGTAGTTTCTGTGAGTATTGTACCCCTGGGACCTACTTATAAGCAACACTTCGGATGGAGGTGTCTATATGAATATCTTAATGCAGCTGGGTCCATCGTTGATGTTAAATATATATGTTTAATAAATAAATGTGGCCCCAATTGGCTTTCAATGAAAAATTAACTAGGGGTGCCTGGGTGGCTCAGTTGGTTGAGCAACCATCTCTTGATTTAAGCTCATGTCATGATCTCATGGTTTGTGGAATCCAGCCCTACTTGGGCTCTGTGCTCACAGCATGTTGCCTGCTTATGATTCATTCATATTCTCTCTCTCTCTCTCTCTCTCTCTCTCTCTCTCTCTCTCTCTCCATCCCTCCTCTATTCACACACACTCTCTCTCTCAAAATAAAGAAATAACCATTAAAAAAAGAAAAAATTAATTAAGATACAACAAATTTTGTTGTATCTTCCTGTGATCATCAAATTTTGTGTGCCAACTCAGCTAGGCTATGTTACCCGGTTGCTGGGAAGGTATTTTACAGATATGATTAATATCTATAGTCAGTTGACTTTAAGAAAAGGAGACTACCCTCGATATTGTAGGTGGCATTTATCCAATCAGTTTTAGATCTTAAGGGCAAAAACTGAGATTTCTTAAAAAGGGAATTCGGCCTCAAGACTATAACATAGAAATTTTGCCTGAGTTTCCAGGCTGCTGGTCTGCCCTATGCATTTCAGATTCAACACTGCATCATGAACACATGCCTAATTTCCAGCATACTGACCCACTCTAGATTTCAGACTTGCCAATTTTTTGGCAAGTCTCACGAGCCAATTTCTTTTTCTTTTTTCTTTTCTTATCTTTTCTTTTCTTTTCTTTTCCAGGAATATAATTTAGTGATTAATTACTTACCTATAACACCCAGTGCTTCTCCCAACAAGTGCCTTTCTTAATACCTGTCACCCATTTAGCCCATCCCCCCACCCAACACCCCACCAGCAACCCTCTTTAAGAGTCTCTTATGGTTTGTTTCCCCCTCTGTTTTTATGTTATTTTTGCTTCCCTTTCTCTATGTTCATCTCTTTGTTTCTTAAATTCGACACAAGTGGAATCATAGGATATTTGTCTTTCTCTGACTTATTTTACGTAGCATAATACACTCTAGTTCTATCCACATGGTTGCAAATGGTAAGATTTCATTCTTTTTGATTGCCAAGTAATATTTCATTGTGTATATATACCAATCTTCTTCATCCATTCATCAGTTGATGGACATTTGGGCTCTTTCCATACTTTGGCTATTGTCATAGTGCTGCTATAAACATTGGGGTGTATGTGTCCCTTAGAAACAGCACACTTGTATCTCTTGTATAAATAAGTAGTAGATTATTTGCTGGGTCATAGTGTAGTTCTATTTTTAGTTTTTTGAGGAAGCTCCACACTGTTTTCCATAGTGGCTGCACCAGTTTGCATTCCCACCAGCAGTGCAAAAGAGTTCCCCTTTCTCCACATCCTTGCCAACATCTGTTGTTGCCTGAGTTGTTAATTTTAACCATTCTGAATGGTGTGAGGTGGTATCTCATTGTGATTTTGATTGGTATTTCCCTGATGATGAGTGATGTTGAGCATCTTTTCATGTGTCTGTTAGCCATCTGGATGTATTCTTTTGAAAAGTGTCTATTCATGTCTTTTGCCCATCTCTTCACTGGATTGTTTCTTGGGTGTTGATTTTGATTAAGTTCTTTATAGATTTTGGATCTAAGCCTTTATCTGTTATGTCAGTTGCAAATATTTTTTCCCATTCCATTGGTTGTCTTTTAGTTTTGCTGATTGTTTTTCTTCACTGTGCAGAAGCTTTTTATCTTGATGAGGTCCCATAGTTCATTTTTTTTATTAAAAATTTTTTTTAAGTATTTATTTATTTTTGAGAGAGAGAGAGACAGAGATAGAGACAGAGAGTGGGGGGATGAGAGCAGAGACAGAAGGAGACACAGAATCTGAAGGAGGCTCCAGGCTCTGAGCTGTTAGCACAGAGCCTGACACAGGGCTTGAACTCATGGACCACGAGATCATGACCTGAGCTGAAGTCAGACGCTCAACTGACTGAGCCACCCAGGCGCCCCTCAACAGTTCATTTTTTATTTTGTTTCCCTTGCCTCTGGATACATGTCAAGTAAGAAATTCTGTGGCTGAGGTCAAAGAGGTTTTTGCCTGTTTTACTCCCTAGGATTTTGATGGCTTCCTGTCTTATACTTAGGTGTTTCATCCATTTTGAGTTTATTTTTGTGTATGGTGAAAGAAAGTGGTCCAGGTTCATTCTTCTGCATGTTGCTGTCCAGTTTTTTCAAAACCATTTGCTGAAGAGACTTTATTCCATTGGATATTCTTTCTTCCTTTGTCAAAGATTAGTTGGCCATATGTTTGTGGGTCCATTTCTGAGTTCTCTATTCTGTTCCATTGATCTATGTGTCTGTTTTTGTGCCAGTACCATACTGTCTTGATGATTACAGCTTTGTAATACAGCTTGAAGTCTGGAATTGTGATTCCAGCTTTGGTTTTATTTTCCAACATTACTTTGGCTATTTCTTTAGCTTTTCTGGTTCTGTACAAATTTTACGATTGTTTGTCCTAGCTCTGTGAAAAATGCTGGTGTTATTTTCATCACGATTGCAGTGAATATGTAGATTGCTTTGGGTAGTATCGACATTGTAACAATATTTGTTCTTCCAATCTATGAGCATGGAATGTTCAAAAAATGGAAAAATTTTTGGTGTCTTCTTCAATTTCTTTCATAAACTTTCTATGCTTTTCAGTGCTATAGATTTTTTACCTCTTTGGTTAGTTTTATTCCTAGGTATTTTATGGGTTTTGGTGCAATTGTAAATGGGACAAATTCCTTGATTTCTCTTTCTGCTCCTTCATTATTGGTGTATAAAAGTGCAATCGATTTCTGTACATCGATTTTATATCCTGCAACTTTCCTGAATTCATGTATCAGTTCTAGCAGTTTTTTGGTAGAATCTTTTGGGTTTTCAACATAGATTATCATGTCCTCTACTAAGAGTGAAAGTTTGACTTCTTCCTTGCCAATTTTGCTGCCTTTTATTTCTTGTTGTTGTCTGATTGCTGAGGCCAGGACTTCCAACACGATGTTGAATAACAGCGGTGAGAGTGGGCATCCCTGTTGTGTTCCTGACCTTAGGGGGAAAGCTCTCCATTTTTCCCCATTGAGGACTATATTAGTTGTGGGTATTTTGTATATGGCCTTTATGATCTTGAGGTATGATCCTTCTATCCCTACTTTTTTGAGGGTTTTTTTTAATGAAGAAAGGATGCTGTATTTTGTCAAATGCTTTTTCAGCATCTTTTGAGAGGATTGTGTGATTCTTATCCTTTCTTTTATTAATGTGATGTATCACATTGATTTGTGGCTATTGAATCAGCCCTGCATCCCAGGAATAAATCCCACTTGATTGTGATAAATAATTATTTTAATGTATTGTTGAATCTGGTTTGCTAGTATCTTGTTGAGAATTTTTACATCCATGTTCATCAGGGAAATTGGTCTGTAGTTCTCCTTTTTTAGTGGGGTCTTTTGTCTGGCTTTGGAATCAAGGTAACACTGGCCTCATAGAATAAGTTTGGAAGTTTTCCATCCATTTCTATTTTTTGGAACAGTTTCAAAAGAATAGGTGTTAACTGTTCTTTAAACGTTTGGTAGAATTCCCCTCGAAAGCCATCTGGCCCTGGACTCTTGTTTGTTGGACATTTTTGATTACTGATTCAATTTTTTTACTGGTTATGGGTCTGTTCAAATTTTCTATTTCTTCCTGCTTCAGTTTTGGTAGTTAATATGTTTCTAGGAATTTGTTCATTTCTTCCAGATTGCCCAATTTGTTGGCATATAATTGCTCGTAATATTCTCTTAATACTGTTTTTATTTCTGTCGTGTTGGTTTGTTCTCTTTCATTCATGTTTTTATTTATTTGGGTCCTTTTCTTTTTCTTTTTGATCAATCTGGCTAGGGGTTTATCAATTTTTGTTAATTCTTTCAAAGGACAAACTCCTGGTTTCACTACTTTTTTTTAATATATATAATTGATTTTTGTTCTAGTCTTTATTTCCCTTCTTCTGCTGGATGTGGGCTTTATGTGCTGTTCTTTTTACAGCTCTTTTAGGTGTAAGGTTAGGTTGTGTATTTGAGACCTTTGTTCCTTCTTTAGGAAGGCCTACATTGCTATATACTTCCCTCTTATGACTGCCTTTGCTGCATCCCAGAGGTTTTGGACTGTTGGGTTTTCATTTTCGTTAGCTTCCATGTATTTTTTAATCTCCTCTTTAATTTCTTGTTTAGCTCATTCATCCTTTAGTAGGATGTTCTTTAATCTCTAAGTATTCATGTCTTTCTAATTTTTTTCTTGTGGTTGATTTTGAGTTTCATAGCTTGTGGTCTAAAAATATGCAAGGTATGATCTCAATCTTTTTATACTTGTTGAGGGCTGATTTGTGTCCCAGTATGTGATCTGTTCTGGAGAATGTTCCACGTGCACTTGAGAAGAAAGTGTATTCTGCTGCTTTCAGATGAAATATTCTGAATGTATCTGTTAAGTCCATCCAGTCTAGTGTGTCATTCAAAGCTGTTGTTTCCTTGTTGATTTTCTGCCTACATGATCTGTCCATTGCTGTAAGTGGGGAGTTGAAGCCTCCTACTATTATGGTATTATTATCAATGAGTTTATTTATATTTGTGATTAACTGATTTATAGATTTGGGTTTTTCACTTTGGGGGCGTACATATTCACAATTGTTAGATCTCCGTGGACAGACCCCTTAATTATGTTATAATGCCCTTCTTGATCTTTTGTTACAGACTTTATTTTAAAATCTAGTTTGTCTGAAAAGAGGTTAGAGTGGAAGAGAGCCAAATCATAAGAGACTCTTAAAAACTAAGAACAAACTGAGGGTTGATGGGGGGTGAGGGGGGGGGGAGGGTGGGTGATGGGTATTGAGGAGGGCACCTTTTGGGATGAGCACTAGGTGTTGTATGGAAACCAATTTGACAATAAACTTCATATATTGAAAAAAATAAAATAAAATCTAGTTTGTCTGATAGAAATATGGCTACTCCAGTTTTCTTTTGATGGCCATTGGCATGATAGATGGTTCTCCATTCCTTTACTTTCAATCTGCAGCTGTTTTGAGGTCTAAGATGAGTCTCTTGTAAGCAGAATATAGATGGGTCTTATTTTCTTATCCATTCTGATATCCTATGTCTTTTGATTAGAGCATTTAGTCCATTTACATTTAGAGTATGTACTGAAAGATATGAATTTAGTGCCATTGTGTTGCCTGTAGAGTTGGTGGTTATGGTGATGTTTTTTGGTCCTGTCTAGTATTTGTTGCCTTTGGTCTTTTTTGTTTTGTTTCATCTTTTCTCCACTCAGAGAGTCCCCCTTAAAATTTGTTGCAGGCTGGTTTAGTGGTCACAAACTCCTTTAGTTTTTGTTTGTCTGGGAAACTCTTTATCTGTCCTTCTATTTTGAATGACAGCCTTGCTGGATAAAGAATTCTTGGCTGCATATTTTTCTGATTCAGCACGTTGAATATATCCTGCCACTAATTTCTGGCCTGCCAAATTTCTGTGGATTGGTCTGTGAACCTGATCATCCTCCCTTATAGGTTGAGGACTTTTTTCCTTGCTGCTTTCATAATTCTTTCCTTGTCTGTGTATTTTGTGAATTTGACTGTGATATGCCTTAGTGATGGTCAGTTTTTGTTGAATCTAATGGGAATTCTCTGTGCTTCTTGGATTTTGATATCTGTGTCCTTCCCCAGATTAGGAAACTTTTCCACTATAATTCTCACATAAACTTTCTGCCCCTTTTTCTCTCTCCTCATTTTCTGGGACTACTATGATTCAGATGTTATTCCTTTTTAATAAGTCACTGCCTTCTCTAAGTCATGTATCATGATCTTTTGCCTTTGTTTTCCTCTTTTTTTCCCGTTTCATTATTCTCCATAATTTTATCTTATGTATCACTGATTCGTGGCTCTGCTTCGTCTATCCTTGCCGTCGTGGCAGCCATTCAAGATTGCATCTCAATTATAGCATTTTTAATTTTGGCCTGAGTATATTTTATTTCTTTTATCTCTGCAGAAAGGGATTCTCTGGTGTCTTCTATGCTTTTTTTCAACCCCAGCTAATATTATTATTCTCGTGGTTCTATATTCTGGTTCAATCATATTACTTGTATCTGTGATGACTAAGTCCCTGGCTGTCATTTCTTCCTGCTCTTTTTTTTTTGGGTGAATCCTTTTGTTAATACAATAAAAAAATTAAAATTAAAAAATTAAAAACAAGACAAAAAATCAAATAAAAGAAGCTAGATCCTAGGTGTGTCTCAGTCTGCTTGTTGAAAGACGCTTGATGGAATAGAATAAAATAGAGAAAAAAAGGAAAGGAAAGGGAGAAAAAAAGGTAAGAAAAATTAAAACTAAAATAATATATAATAAAATAGAATAAAATAAAGAAAATGAAATATAAAAGTAAATTTTAAAAAATAGGGTAAAGAGATCATTTCTCTTTCTGTATCCAAGAAAGAGAAATAAAAATGAAAACAATATAAGCAAAAACAGAAGAAAAGAAAACAAATACGTGAACCAGCAAACAGAATGAAACCCGGATGAAGTTACATCCAGTTTCCCCTAGAACTGAAACTATGAAGCACTCTATAGTCCATACACTAAGCAGGTGGAGTGACTTGTGCTGGTCTTCTGGGGGATGTGCTAGGAGGGCACAGTTGGGCGGGGGTTGGTGTTTTATGGCTCTGTTCTCCACTTGGTGGCGCTGCTTACCTTACCGAGGTGGATCAATGTATGTGTGCATATGCGCATGGGTGGGAGAGATGGAAATGGCTTCACCCAGCTCCCTAGTCTCTGGTGCAGGAACTTTGCAATCAAGCACCCCTCCTTTGTCGCAGGCCTTTGTCCACTCACTTCCTCCACCCTATCCATGTCTGCCTGCCAGGCATCACCTCCCTCCAGCGTTTCATCTGAGATGGGGTTGTGTTTCAAAACCTCACACTTCAAGACCCCCGCAGCTTGGACCTGTGCTGACTGTGGTGGACGGTCTCACTGAGCAATGCCCAGGTGCCAGCTTGCCCCAGAAATGTTTGTGCAGTTGCACAATAACAGAGGTTCAGAGATTATGGCAAATCACGACACACAGCTGGCACCAAGTTTCGCCGCACTCTGGCATCTTTGTCCCAATACTAGCAAACTGTGTGTGCTCTCTGGGGTCCACTGGGACCTTTGCCTGTGGGGAGGCCATATGACCCCTACCAAATGCACTCCAACAGGGGAAATGCTTCTCCCCATGTGGCACATGGGCCCCTCAGACCGTGCTCTCTGCTCCTCAGGATTTGCCCTACTTCCTCCCCAGAACACTGCCAGGCGCTGAGCTCCAAAACTTCAGACTCTGTGCTTACTGTTTATAGAATCCTGGTGGTATTGAAACCCTCTCCTTTCTCCCTGTCTTGTTCAGTCCTCTGCAAGTGTTTTCACTCTTTATCTCTCTCTCCAGCTATTTTGGGGAAGGAGTGCTTTTCTTGCATGATCCTGATGTGCTGCACTCTCCTCTCCTTTTTTTCTCTCTGTCCTCTCTCCATGAAAATGCCTCTCTACCTTCCATGGCTTTTCTCTCTCCCAGATCACCTTTCTGCACTGTGTACCTGCTGAGGTCAGTGGCTTAAGTTATGCAGATTGTTGCATTAATCCTCAGATCAGTTTCCTAGGTGTTCAAATTTTTTAGTGCTGATCTTGCTGTGTTTCAGGGACAAGACACGCTCTGGGTCTCCATGCTCCTCCACCATCTTAACTCAGCCTTTTTTTTTTCCTCATGAGCCAATTTCTTAAAATCAAACTGTGTGTGTGTGTGTACACAACACAGAGGAAACACAACTATCACTTACTTATAAAAAGACTCATTGTAAAGTGATATATGAAAAAAAGAATACAGATCTAGTATTAAATTAGAAGATGCTAGAAACCAAGAGTTGTCATCTGTTCTGCTGAATTTTAAAGACAGATGGTTTTTTAAAATCCTAAAGTTGCTGGAGCACCTCGGTGGCTTAGTCAGTTGAGCATCCAACTTCATCTCAGATCATTATCTCATGGTTTGTGAGTTTGACGCCCGCGTCAGGCTCTGTGCTGACTGCTCTGAGCCTGGAGCCTGCTTTGGATTCTGTGCCTCCCTCTCTCTCTCTGCCCCTCCCCCACTTGCACTCTGTCTCTGTCTCTCTCTTTCAAAATTAAATAAACATTAAAATTGTTTTTTAAAAAATAAAATCCTAAAATGGCTATTTGAGCTTGGTCAGTGTTCTACATCCTGATTTTTCTTTACACTGTCTGTGCCCTATGGAAAGTCTCCATTCTGCCCCACACAATTTGAGCCAGCTTAAGCAAAAGGGGAAATTTGTTCACTCCCACAGAAGTGCTGGAGCATTGACAAAATGGTCTGCAACCTGGACTCATACTTCCTGGTCTTGTCTCTAATTTCCATGCAAATATGCCTTATTCTCTTCTACTCTAGATTGCATTTCTCCGTGTTTTGGAGGAACATGGCTTCTGGCAGTTCTAGGCTTTCATCTTTCCACCTCCCCCACTTTAGAGCATGGGTCAGCAAACTTCCTATAAAGGACCATATAGTAAATACTGTAGACTTTGCAAGTAGTGGTCTCTGGTGTCTCTCATGTGGTCTCTGTTGCAACTTGCTCAGTTCTGCCACCGTAGCATGGAAGTGGCCATAGATAATACACAAATAAACAAGTAAGTTTCTGTTCCAATAAAAACTTTGTTTATAAAAATGAAACAGTTCCAATAAAACTTTGTTTACAAAAACAGGCAACAGATGAAATGGAATATTTGCAAAGCATGTATCTTATAAATAACTCATATCCAGAATATATTTTAAAAAATTCTCGGGGCGCCTGGGTGGCTCGGTCGGTTAAGCGTCCGACTTCGGCTCAGGTCATGATCTCACAGTCCGTGAGTTAGAACCCCGCGTTGGGCTCTGTGCTGACTGCTCAGAGCCTGGAGCCTGTTTCAGATTCTGTGTCTCCCTCTCTCTCTGCCCCTCCCCTGTTCATGCTCTGTCTCTCTCTGTCTCAAAAATAAATAAAAAACGTCAAAAAAATTAAAAAAAAAATCTCTAAACTCAACAGTAAGAAAACAAGTGATTCAATTAGAAAATTGGTGAAAGACTTGAATAGACACTTTCCCAGAGAAGATATATAGGTGGTAACTAAGCACATGAAAAATGTTCAAAATTTCTAGTCATGGAGAAATGCAAATTAAAACAATAAGATACAATTACAAACCTATTGTAATGATTAAAATAGAAATACTGACAGTACTGATCACTTGCAAGTATGCAAAGAAGCTGGATACTTCATGCGTTTCTGATGAGAATGTAAAATGGTACAGCCACTCTGGAAATTAATCTGACCATTTCTTAAAAAGTTCAATGTATACTTGACATATGATCTAGCAATTGCACTCTTGAGTATTTATCCTAGAAAATGAAAACTTTTTACACAAGAACTGTACATGAATGTTTATTTGCAATAACCACAACAACCTGAATGTCCTTCAAAAGGTGAATGGTTAAACAATATGTGGTATATCCATATGATGGAATACTACTTAGCTATAAAAATGAACAGACTGTTGATACACACAACAAATTGAATGGCTCTCAAGGGTATTAGGCTGAGTGAAAAGGCCCAGTTTCAAAAGGTTATGTGTTGCTTGCTTGATCCTAGTTATATAACATTCTTGAAATGACGAATTATAGAGATCAATTGAGAAGAGATTAGTGGTTGCCAGGTTTGGAGAAGGAAGTGGGGAGTATGTTACTATAAAGGGGTAGCAGGAAGGAGTTCCTTTGTGGTGATCGAATAGTTCTGCATCTTGATTGGGATGGTGGTTATATTATTCTGTACATTGCTAAAATCCATAGAACTATTCACAAAGACATAAGAAGAAAGTGAACCGCTGGTGAAATCTGAGTAAGGTCTAAAGTCTAGTCAATAGTATTTTGCCAGTGTCAATTTCATGGTATTAATAATGTATGATAATTACATAAGATGTCAGTGGGTGCAGCTTGGTGATGGGTATTGGGATCTCCTACTATTTTTGTAATTTCCTGTGAGTTTATAATTATTTCAGAAAACAACAGCAAAATAGACAATAGGCTGAATTTAGCCAGGACCTAGTTTGCTGATTCCCCTTCTTTGGAGAAAAGAGCTTCTTTCTTCCATTTCCATTTCAAAAACATCCCAGACAAAGACTCTGATTGTCCTGGCTTGGGTCATGTGCATCTCCCTAGGATCAATCACTGTGGATAAAAAAGCAAGCTCATACGATTACATGTTGGAACTGGTATGGCATGGGGGAGCGTTGTTCCCCCAAACAAAAGACAGGATGCAGGATAGACAAAAGCATATATGTCCACTATAATGGGTATCTTAAAAGTCTCAAAGTTAGGAAGTACAGATGGGCCTCATGCAGAATGAGAAACAGGAACCCCAAAACCATTAGGAACTGAAGAAGCTATGTTCTTCATGGAGCCAAATGGTCTCTTGTCTCTACTTTTTTGTTTTTTTAATGTTTATTTATTTATTTGGAGAGAGAGATAGAGCGTGAGCAAGGGAGGGGCAGAGAGAGAGGGAGACAAAGAATCCTAAGCAGGCTCCGGGTTGTTAGCTCAGAGCCCAATGCACTGCTTGAACTCATGAGCCATGAGATCACAACCTAAATGAAATAGAGTTCAACACTTAACCAATTGAGCTACAAGGCATCCCTCTTGTCTCTAGTCTTCTCTGTGCTTCTGTTTCATCCTTCACTTATTCTGCAGTTTGGGTTTCTCTGCTTTTTTGTGGGGGCTAAATGTGGTTGCTTGGCTTTCCCTGCTTTTCTGTGGGGGCTAAATGTGGTTACCCCACAGCCACTGTGTTCATATATTTTCCCAATTAAAATGCTTATACTATTATTACACTTGAATTTTACATTATGTTGAAGAATACTAAAAGATAGTAACCTTTTGCCTTTCAGTAGAAAGTGTGAAATTTGTATTATTAATTTTTTAAGTTTATTTATTTTGAGAGAGAGTACACAAGCAAGGGAGGGGCAGAGAGAAAGAGAGACAGAATCCCAAGCAGACTCCATGCCATCAGCGCAGAGCCTGATGTGGGGCTCGAACTCACAAACTATGAACTTATGACCTGAGCTGAGATAGTGTCGGAGGCTTAAACAACTGCGCCACCCAGACATCCCCCTGTATTACTAGTTATAGGTAAGTTTTATCTTTATGATGCTATACTTCTCGCCTAGCCTAATAAGCTATGTGTATTATTTTAAAATGTCCAGCAATATGTAACACTTGGAATTGATTTAAAACAAAACATGGCCTCTAGTGAGAGTCTGTATACATAATTATGGTTAAAAAGTTTAGTAAATGAAGAACACTTTGAAAAAGTACACTGAGAAAAACTATCATCTCTTAGTATGTGATAAAAATTTCTGGAAAGATCTCTAAGGCCAAGTGTTATCCTTTAATTTAATAATAATTAAATTAAACAAAGAAAAAAAGAAACAAACAAAAAACCAGATTCTCAAATATAGAGAACTGGTGGTTGCCAGAGGGGAGGTAGGTGGGAGAAGGGGTGAAATAGGTGAAGGAGATTAAGAGTACACTTAGCATGAAGAGTGCTAGTAATGTACAGAATTGTCAAATCACTATATTGTATACCTGAAATTAATATAACACTGTATGTTACTTATACTGGAATTTTAAAAAGAAATAAAAATTAAAACAATATTAAATTTAAAAAGATTTGAATCGTATGGGGAGGTGGGGGAGAGGGGAAAATGGGTGATGGGCATTGAGGAGGGTACTTGTTAGGATGAACACTGGGTGTTTGTTGTATGTAAGCAATCAACCATGAGAACCTACCCCAAAAACCAAGAGCACACTTTACACACTCTACGTTAGCCAATTTGACAATAAATTATATTTTTTTTAAAAAGATCTGAATCGTTTCAAAGTTTCCTTAGACTTACAAATAAAAATTCAGTAAATATGAATTTCAGATAAATAATGAGTAATTTTTCAGTGTGAGTATGTACTAAATATTTTATGGGACATACTTACACTAAAAAGTGTTTATTGCTTATCTGAAATTCAAATTTAACTGGGCATCCTGTGTTTTACCTTGTCACCCTAATCCTAGACCTTAAATTTCAATTATTCATTCACTCATTCATTTGTCTGCCCATCCATCCATCCATCCATCCATCCACCCATCCATCCATCCATAGATTTGTTAAAAGAGATAGTAATTGGTCACCTGCTCTGTGGCCAGACACTCTGCTAGGTACAAGGGACACAGCAATGAGAAAATCCAGAAAAGATTCCTGCTCTCACGGGACTTTCAACCTCTCTATCTGGGGAGAGTGACCATAATCACATAATTACCAAGGTAGCTATATAATTGCTAGGTGACTTAAGTGTGTGGAAGGAAAGGAGAGCACATTCTAAAGGACGAGAGGTTGGTGACAGCTTCCTTCCCTAAGGAAGTGGTGCTTGAAATGAAAGCTGAAGACTGGGCTGGATTTAACTGAGTGGTGGGAAGAGTATTAAAGATGGATACTTCTTGTCTATGTTGAGATTAGTGACTATAGAGTTGGATCGAATGATTGGTTGGCATCCTCTTTGGCAGAGTTGGAGAAAAACATGAGTAATGGCACCCTCTCACCTTCTCAGTCATTCTGGCTCCTATTAACATTCCCAGGCTTGCTTTGTGACCATAACAGCACACTTCCCATGAGGAGTAGTACCACAGTTACCACAGTTACCACAGGTGAACCCTTCTTCAGATGTCAATACAAGGAAGCATGGGCATCAGACGATACAACTTATGATTCCAGTCCTGAAAAGACATTACTGGTCTTATGTCACTTCACTTATCCAAGATGAAACTTCTCCATATTAACCATGAATAACTCATGGAATTGCTTTCTAAGTCAGGAGACTGAATCCTGGCATTTATTCTGCTTGTAGCTACTTAGGTGAGCGTGAACATGCCATTTAGACTCAATTTCCTTAGCTATCTAATGGGATTCACACCAGGAATTCAGCCTACTTCATTGGATTGTGAGGATTAAAATAACATGGAACCTTATATCTGAAAAATGAGTTTTACTGTTCTTATAGTGTTAGTCATACCAAAATAGTTACTACTATTGTTTTTGGTGTGGATAACTTCTATACAATATTCAACAAATATACAATATTCAAAAATATGTCCCCTAAAGTTATACTAGGCATACTGAAACTTAAACACATAAGTGTGACATGAATAAGTGCCTTTACAGCTTTTTCATCTGTTTAATGAGAATAATCATATAGTATTTTCTAGTATTCCACCGATGTGGAAGTTGAGAGGGTTAATGTGCTTAGAGCTCCTTGAAAGTTGATTGCTCCCTAAACACAAACATAAATCTCAGTTATTACTACTATCATTATAGCTGATATTTCTTTTTTTTAACACATTAACTTCCCTCCACTGAACAAACTGCTCAATTGTTGGAGGACTCGTCTCATCATTTCTCTCTTCTCGATGTGTCTCGTTGCTGTTTAACTAAACAATTCTTTAGCTCCCAGGGTGCTTATTTAATAAATGATGCTGTACATTTCCCAAAGAAAGACTTTCAATTTTCCTCTTGTGTGATGGTTGTGATCAAGCTCCAACACCCTGCGGTCTTGTTCAATGAGAATGTACACTGGGAACTCACTCACTACCTTGATTGTTGTACTTAAACTGTTAAGTTATATTAACTGCAGAAGTACCTGATGCTTTTCTTCTTGTCTTGACAATTTTCTTCTCCACTTGCCCCCAAACTTGGAAAAAACGGTTAATTGCTATATACTTTTTAGTTAATTTTCTCTAATTTTTACAAGATGCTATGAGAGTTATCAGCATTTCATGTATCTCTTAAAATGGCATGCGCATGTGCATGTGCATGCACACACACACACGCACACACACACACACACACACACACACACACACACACAATACATTCTGGCTAGAACTTGAGTGAAAATAATAGTTGATAGACCTGAATGGTAGAGTCATGGAGCTGTCAGAGATATTGAGATAAAGTTCAAATTCTTCATTTTACAGAAGAAGAAACTAAGGCTCGGAGAGTTTAAAAGATGTAGCCAAAGATCACATGACAAAGGCAGCACAAAAATATAGACCTCCAGAGGACCATATCCAGCCCACCACTACCTGTTTGTGGAAATGAAGTTTTATTGCAACACAACCACACCCATTTGTTTTATTTCCTGTGGCTGGATTTGTGCTACACAGTCAGAGTTGTTTATGTTGTTTTTGTTTTGTTTGTTTCAAATTTTATTTACTTATTTTTAAATTGAGGTATAATTGGGGCGCCTGGGTGGCTCAGTCGGTTGAGCGTCCGGCTTCGGCTCAGGTCATGATCTCACGGTTCATGGGTTTGAGCCCCGCATCGGGCTCTGTGCTGACAGCTCAGAGCCTGGAGCCTGCTTCACATTCTGTGTCTCCCTCTCTCTCTGCCCCTTCCCTGCTCATGCTGTGTCTCTCTCCGTCTCAAAAATAAATAAACATTAAACAAAAAAATTAAAAAAAAGAAACCGCAATTAAAAAAATAAATAAATAAATAAATTGAGGCATAATTGACATACAACATTATTTTAATTTCAGGTGTACAACATGATGATTCAATATTTGTACGTATTGCAAAATGATCAGAGTAGTTTCAACAGAGACCATATGGCTTACAGAACCTAAAATATTTACTAGGCCTTCAGAGTCCTCTGCCTCTAGCTGGCGGAAGGGGAGGAGGCATGAAGTGTCCGTGAAGTGGGGCCTGGGGAGTTAGTTAGAGGGCAGCCAGGCCTGGAGTGGCACACATTATTTCTACTCACACTGCATTGGCAGGCATTAGTAATATGGTCCCACTTAGATGCAAGGAGGGTTGGGAGATGTAGTCCTGAGCAGCTGATTCCCAGTGCAAATTCTACACCAAGTAAGTGGGATCATGACTTTTGATGGACAGTTAGCTGTCTATGGCACAGGTAATCAGGACCTGTTTGTCTATTGTAGTGTAGTAGACACATTTGGCAGGTATATGCTCAGCAAATGGTCCCCATCTCTGAGAACTGTAGCCTCCCAGAGGTGAGCCCCTTTGGCCATGTCTTTACTATCTAACACCACCACTTGTCATAGATCATTATTTTTTTTAATGTTTATTTATTTACTTTGAGAGAGAGAGACAGTGTGAGCAGGGGAGGGGCAGACAGAGAGGGAGAGAGAGAATCCCAAGCAGGCTTCTCACGGTCAGCGCAGAGCCCAACGCAGGGCTTGAACTCACAAACTGTGAGATCATGACCTGAGCAGAGATCAAGAGTAGGACGCTTAACCAACTGAGCCACCCACGTGTATACACATACATAATTTAACAATTTAATAATTGAATTATATGTGTGTACACATACACACCACATCTTCTTTATCCATTCATCTATTGATAAACATGGGTTGCCTTCATATCTTGGCTCTTATAAATAACACTACAAAAATAAAAAAATAAATAAATAAATAACACTACAATACACATAGGGGTGCATAGACCTGTTCAATGTTTTTATTTTCTTTGGGTAAATACCCAGTAGTGAAATTACTGGATCATATGGTAAAACTATTTAACTTTTGGGGGAACCTCCATACTGTTTTTCATGGTGGCTGCACCAGTTTGCATTCCTACCAACAGTGCAAGAAGTTTCCCTTTTCTCCACATCTTCACCAACATGTGTTCTTTCTTTCCTTTTTTTTTTTTTTAAGCCATCCAGACAGGTGTGAGGTGATATTTCATTGTGGTTTTGATCACATATTTCATTTTAAAGACAAAGAGAAATGCATCTCAAGAGAGATTTTCCTTAATAGTGATTGTATATATGACCTTAAAGTCTTTAAACTATGTGTTCCATTCTAGATCATCTAAATCTTTCAAAGGAAGGCAGAGCTAAGGGATACAGGGATATAACCTAGGATCCAGAATTTCCTAAATTCTTGAACTTTTCAGCAAAATGAGCCAATAAATTCTCTTTATCACTTGAGTTAGTTTGAATAGTATCTCTATCCCTTTTAATTCTGAGAGTTACGTGCTCTACCAACTGAGCCAGCCAGGTGCCCCCATGTTGTTGCAGTTGTTGAAGAAGGTCTGAATTTTTTTTTTGCCTGAGCTCAAAGAAAATAAATAAATCTATTCTTTTTTAAATAAGGAAATACATAAAATAAAGAAACCAGGTGTTAAATTGTATTATCTGTACTGCTTTCATGGGATAGCTTGAGCATGGAAGTAGCCAGATTGAAGAATTCTGTATTGGCTCAGTCGGTTGGACGTCCGACTTCGGCTCAGGTCATGATCTCACGGTTTGTGAGTTCGAGCCCCGCGTCCGGCTCTGTGCTGACAGCTCAGAGCCTGGAGCCTGTTTCGGATTCTCTCCCTCTCTATGCCCCTCCCCTGCTCCTGCTCTGTCTCTGTCTCTCTCAAAAAATAAATAAACATGAAAATTAAAAAAAAAAAAAAGAATTCTGTATTTTCCAATTACTTCCATTTGTCTTCCCCAACCAGTCCCAATTTTTCAGATTAAGAACTGAGATATAGACATCCATAGTACTATTAGAAATAAAACTGGTATTTTGGGGGTGCCTGGGTGGCTCAGTCAGTTGGGAGTCCAACTCTTGATTTTGGCTCAGGTCATGATCTCAGGGTTGTGGGATCAAGCCCTGCATCAGGCTCCACCCTGAGCATGGAGACTGCTTAAGATCCTCTCTTTCTCTCTCTCTCTGCCCCTCTCCCTCGTTCGTGCTCTCTCTCAAATGAAAAAGAAAGAAAGAAAGAAAGAAAGAAAGAAAGAAAGAAAGAAAGAAAAAAAGAAAGAAAACAGATATTTTAACATTAATAAATTCCTGGATACTATATTTCTAAGACTAAATCCCCTTTCTTATAATTTATTAAATTTCTCTCCCAGGACAAAAGCCTCAACAATACAGAGGGATGATTTCAGCATATTTGCTTATTCATACTCAGATGTAAACATTGAACCCCATGCCTGAAAAGCCATTTGAATGGCTGAGTTGACATTTGCCCTTCCTTTCCCTTTCTCTGAATTTTCCAAAGTACTCACATTTATGAATGTAGAGTCTGTAATCTTTGTTCAAGCAGCAGACCTTCTATAGCCAAGTTTCCCGAACATTTGAGAGCCAAGCTCCACGATAGTTTATATCCCGTTTCATGAGAATATCTATTTCTGGATTGAGAATGGACTCACGTATACACCTAAGCACAGTCTTCTAAACCATGTGGTGTTCAAACATGACATTCTTACTCCACCAACCCCCACATCAAATTAATTCATTGCTTTGGATTGAATTCCAGACAATTCCATCAATAGGCAGTTCTAAATCTCTTCACATTAACAACTAGTTTTGGGTGTTCAGGTGAATTTCCTAGTAAAATTTAACACCTGAAAAATGTGTTAGACAAAAATTTTTAAATCTTTTAGATGCATTTGTCTTGTTTTGTATCCAAACCCTAAATCTCAATATTATTAAAAGTGAATTTTCTTGGGGCACTTGGTGGCTCAGTTGGTTAAGCAACCAACTCTTGATTTTGGCTCAGGTTGTGATCTTGTGGTCATCACATCGAGCCGAGTAGGGCTCCACACTGAAGGCAGAGCCTGCTTGGGACTCTCTCACTGTCTCTGTCCCTCCTGCACTCACAGGCACACATTCTCTCTCTCAAGATAAATAAACTTTTTAAAAAAGTGAATTTTATTAACCCAATGATAACAAATAGGCTTTTCATTCCAGTCAAACCATGACCATTTGAATATAGTCAATAACTGTAATATATGAGGAACTTCAGTGGTTGTCCCCAACCCTCTTCTTCATGCCTCTTCTTCATGCCTCATTTATACATTTACCAGGCTTTCCTCTGACCTTCAAAAATGAAAGCTTTTTCTGTTAGCTCCTGTAACATTTAAATTAAACACTGTAGAGTTCATTTGTTTATTTTAGTTTGGGGTTTGTCTGATTTTGGAATCTGAATTGTCTTTATGTCTCTTTAAGCCTTAGGCTACTAGAATCTATGATCAAGTTTGGTTAGGACTCTTGGTGCTGGGGTTTGGGCGGAGTCATTTGTGCCAAGTGTTTCTGGAGTTCTCACGGGTCAAATGCCATTCAATAGACTTTTGTAAGCTTCCCAGTAGAGTTGGAAACATTTGTTGCTTGATATCAGACCCGGTTCCTTCAGCCTTTAATTGGACTATGGCTTTCATTACCTCTTGCTAACCTTTTGGAGTGTCTTCATGAAACTTCTCTTTGTCTCCATGTCTTGTTCCTGTTCCTCAGATCACAGGTTAAACCTTTCTCCAGACTGTGAAAGACTCAAGGACTTACCCATGTATGACCCTGATCTTCATCCATCCCTATGTCATATGGAGAGTAACAAAGGGAATGAAATAAAATCTGAAACCAAGAGTTGGAAGGGGGATTTTCTAGAAAGACAGTAACACCTTTAAGAATTTGTCTCTTTAACATTAAGGTCTGAGCTAAGTTTTTCTTTTCCCCAAGATTGATCTTGTTCAAATGACCTGGGACTTAACTCTCTTCTCCAAAAATTGTGAGATGAGGAATCAGGATGATATCCAATGAGAATTTCAATTTAAATGTTGTTTCTAACACTTACTGGCTCTTGCAGCAAGGAGAAAAATGTTATGTATGTTCTTTTAAAAGCTACGTTTTAGAAATTGCATCTTTTGATACGTGTTCTTGGTTGCTGTTACTGACTAGGATGACCTATTTTCCAGTTCTAGAAGATGACAGCTGTTTCCTGGGCTGAGACTACTCTATAAGCTTATGGGGGAGAAAAGGAAAAAAATATTAAAAGTAATTAAGTTGAGGTAGGCTTGTAAAACAATGAATTCTGCTCCAAAGGGAGCAGAGAATATAATAATTTCTCTGCCATGACAGTTTCTCTTTGTTATAAATGTCCTTATTTTTAACGTGAGTTTCCAGGGTGCTAAACCAATTAAACTGAGGCTCTGCTTAAATATTCTCTCTTAAGGCCTATTTTAAAACATAAAGTGAAGTTGACTTGAAATTAACCTTTCTGAAATAAATAGTTCTGACTTTTTGCTAGGGAATGGAAGAGTTAGCTACTGTCAAACACGCGTTTTCTCACAAAATGTACAATTACAGTTCTTCAAAATCTGAACAGAGAAGATAAAGGCAACTTGGTTTCAAAAGCATAAAAGTTCATAGTTTAAGGTGGCTTTCCATTGATTTTTAAGGGGAATTTAGTATTTTCATCATCTGCCCTTTAGATATATTTATTTCTTTGGTGTCAAATCTTTGTTGATTTTCTGTCATTAAAATTTAAAATTCAACTACATGAGCCCAGGGGTGACCAATCTGAGCCACTTATGGTTCTTCAAAGCTTGTCTAATCTTGTATGTATATTTTGAAAATTTTGGACTTGCTTCTACTGCTTAAAAATGCCATTACTAATTATATGACACTATGAATGTAAATAATACATTCTTTGAACGGCTGAAAATGGCATTGCAAGACAGAGACACATGAGGGCACTGTAATCAACCCCAGCAGTCTGAGAGGTGTTTTTATAACAACCTTAGTGAGGGTGGTGGGAAGAGATGGGCAGCAGGGAGGCAGGGTGGGCTTTTATCAATGACATGGATAAATTCTGACTTCTAAACTCAGCCAACACTTGCATTAGCTTTTTTCCCCCCAGTTAAATAATGGCTTCTGGGTTTTTTTTTTTCTTTTTCAGTTATTTATGTGTTTATTTATTATAGTTAGCGTGTAATATTTTATTAATTTCAGGCACACAACATAGTGATTTGACAATTATATACATTATGAAATGCTCACCACAATGTCTACCTACCATGTGTCATCATACAAAGTTATTAAATATTATTCACTACATTCTCTATGATATACTTTTTATCGCCATGACTTATTTGTTTTGTAACTAAAAGTTTGTACCTTTTAATCTCTTTCACATAGTTCACATGCCCATCAATCACTTCCCCTCTGGCAACCACTAGTTTGTTTTCTGTATTTATGAGTCTGTTTCTCCTTTTGTTGTTGTCTGTTCGTTTGTTTTTGCGTATAAGTGAAATCATATGGTATTTGACTTTCTCTGACTGACTTATTTCACTTAGCATTAGCTTCTTTTTTTAATACCAACCTAATATATTATTTTAAAAAGTACTGCTTTGATGATATTTGCACTCTTAAGAGCAAAAATTGGAAAAGAAGCAGAAATGGTGATTATTTATAATACAAAGCAGATAACAGCAGTGATTGTGAACGGTCAGCAACTCAGTATAAATCCCAGACCGAGTGTATTGGCTAACTTAGAAAACACTGACCTGGAATCAAAAGTGGGCACTATTAGACTTACCAGGAAGGAACCAGGGAACCCACTAAGAAACCTCTCCTCTCATCCAAAATTGCAGTTCTGTGAGCGTCTGCATTGGTGCTGGAAAAACCGCTGAGGGCAGAAGCAGAAAGTAGGGCACTCGCCCAAGTAGTCTCTGGTTCTCGGTGTTTGTTTATGGGTTTGTTCGACGGTGTTTCCCAGTAGTGGTCTTTTGCACCAGGATCTGTAGAGCTTTCATGTTATACTCACCTGGTTTGTAGTGTTTGAGCGTATGGACTACAGATTGTAGTTCTACTCACCTGGATTGTAGACTGTAGTGTCTGAGAGCCTCCAGGTGGCCCAGCTGCTACATTTGAACTGTGCCCTTTGTCCAGGGCCTGAACAGTGTTCCCTTCTGTTCCCTCCCGCTCTTGTGCCGGGAGGTGAGACCACACTGCAGTGTGCTGAGAACCATAGGAAATGAATGTTGGCGACCACAACTGAGGGCCACGTCACCGACCCTTACTTTATGGTAACTACAGCAATTATTTGTGAACTGTTCACAAGTAGCTGAGGCTTTTGCTAATGGAACAGACATTTTCTGCCTTCAGGGTGAGTTGGTGAGGTGGGACATTACCAAAACAGCAGTTTGTCACAGAATTCTACATGGGTTTTAGGTATATGTTTGTTCTTGCCAAATGCATTTAAGCTTTACACAATTTTATTGGACCTAAATTTTAAAAAATGAGTCTTGTCTTAGGCTCCAATTATCTTTTTACAATTAAAGTTGGATACATTTTTTTCACTAATCATTCATCTACATTTCCAGATACTATTTTCACCTAGTCTGAGAACCAGAGTTTCTGGAAAAACTGGAAGAGCACCCAAAAATGGCTTTATAAAATTTAAAAAGAAAAAAATTTTTCATTGAAAAAACAATTTTTTTCTTGCAGTCTTTAAAAGTATATGACTGAGTGAATTAACTTTGAAGGCAGCCGAGTGCAAACCCAGAGGTCAATTTTCCCTTTATATCCAAGTAGATTTTTATGCTTTGTCTGCATAAAATAAGGGTATTTTCTCCATTATCAGTTTGTTAATGGGTCAATTGCTGGTAATTTAATAAAGTAGTTCAAAGGGAAAATATTCCCGACCATTTTAAGATTAGCCCATATTAGAAGCAGCCCTCGTGGCCATTGATAAATGAATGGGTAAAGGAGATGGGATATATATACAATGGAATATTATTCAGCCATAAAAAAGAATGAGATCTCACCATTTGCAACAACATGGATGGATCTAGAAAGTATAATAAGCCAATCAGAGAAAGACAAATACTATATAATTTCACTCATATATGGACTTTAAAAAACAAAACAAATGAAGGGAAAAAAAGAGAAACCAAAACACAGACTCTTTTTTTTAAAAATGTTTTTATTTATTTTTCAGGGAGAGAGAGAGAGAAATCAGGGGAGAGGCAGAGATAGAGGGGGACAGAGGATCAGAAGCAGGCTCTGTGCTGACAGCAGCAAGCCCCATGCAGGGCTTGAACCCACCAACTGTGAGATCATGACCTGAGTTGAAGTCAGATGCTTAACTGAGCCACCCAGGTGCCCCCCAAATAGACTCTTAAATATAGAGAACAAACAGAAGGAAGGAGAGAGATGGGCAAAATAGGTGAAGGGGATTAAGGGTCACTTATCTTGATGAGCACTAATGTTGAATCGCTATATTGTACACTTGAAAATAATATAACACTGTGTTAATAACTACAATGGAATTAAAATTTAAAAGAAGAAAAGTAAGATTGGCCCATATTATATAGTGTTTAAAGGTGTTCAAAAGGAATTGGTTTACAGAATATTTGGATTTTAGTTGTAAGCCAGTCACATACACAATTGTCTATACCCTTTTGTGTGACTCACCTAGTAATAATACAGACTCCACTGGGCAGATATTTCAGGTCAGTGCTGATTTAAATTTCCTACATTCCTAGGCCTTCCTTTTATACTCATTGAATTAGAATCTCTAGAGATTAGACCTAGAATTCACATTTTCAAAACACTCCCTATGCCAGCTGGAGAATGGGTGGAGAATAACCGCACAGTACCCCCTGGATTGTCCCCTGGCTGCCAGCCCTCTGTACTGCCCCTCCCAAAGTGAAGGGACTACTGAAGCCTATCTTTGTGCATCAGAAGATGGAAGTTCAGAGGTGTTAGGAAAACCACACAGTAAGAGAAGGACCAGGATTCATTTGCAACCAATCAGTGCCAAGGCCAGGCTCTCCCCACTCTCTTACAGGATGAGAAGAGGTTGCAGAAGAAAGCTAGAGGCAGGGGACACCTGGGTGGCTCAGTTGGTTAAGCCTCCCACTTCAGATCAGTCATGATCTCGAGGTTCGCGAGTTGGAGCCCTACATCAGTCTCTCTAATGTCAGTGTGGAGCATGCTTCAGATCCTCTGTCCCCTTCTTTACCTGCTGCTCCCACATTTGCTCTCTCTCTCCTTCTCTCTCTCAAAAATAAAATAAACATTAAGAAGAAAACAAAAAGAAAAGAAAAGAACATTAAGAAGCAATGGCCTGGAGTCCCATGAGACTCCTGACCCCTTGACAATGACCTTCTGCCTCATCTGTTTCTGAGGATTTCCAGAGGGATATTTTCCAGTTGCTTCCAAACCACCCTGCAAGCTTTAGTCGCCCATAGTGTCCCCTCTGTTTCCAGTCCCTGTTTGCTAGTCTGTGCCATCCCATAGATGCTTGGGGAACCAGTGTACTCACCAAGGCTGCAATGCTCAGGGACCAAGGGGGCTGCTTCCATGCAAAGGTGAAAGAGCAGCCCCCATCCAAACCCTCCTACCTGGGCACCATATCTCCAAAAGTCTCAGGAACGGCTGTTAGTACCAGGCTCTTGGTCTCTGAGAGTGGTGGCCGGTGCCTTGCTCAGGAAGTCTCTGTGCCAGCACTAAATCTTGCACCAAGAAGCTCCAAACACCGCCATTACACTAAGGACATTTTATTTTTAAAAAGAAAAATTATCACTTAAAAATATATACATCATCCACATTTATTTTTTAAGTTTGTTTGTTTATTTGTTTAGGGAGGGAGAGAGAGATAGGGAAGGTACACGTATGAGCAGGGGAAGGGGCAGAGAGAGAGAGACAGGAGACAGAGAATCCCAAGCAGGCTCCACGTGCTGTCAGTGCAAAGCCCAATGTGGGGCTCAAACTCACAAACTGTGAGACCTGAGCTGAAATCAACAGTCAGACACTTAGCCGGCTGAGCCACCCAGGCACCCCATCACCCAGGTTTCTTTTTTTTTTTTTTTAATGTTTATTTATATTGAGAGAGAGAGAGAGAGAGAGAGAGAGAGAGAGAGAGAGAGAGAGAAAGTGCCTGTGTGTGTGTGTGTGTGTGTGTGTGTGTGTGTGTGTGTGTGTGATTCAGGGATGGGGGAGGGAGAGGGAGATTCCCAAGCAGGCTCCACACCCAGTGCAGAGGTCCCATGACCTCAAGATCATGACCTGAGCTGATATCAAGAGTCAGATGCTTAACCTACTGAGCCGCCCAGATGCCCCCACATTTCTATTTTATTCTCTGGAAATTTTAATCTCCAAAATGGCTGAAATGTAAAAGTACATTTTAAAGGACCACAGTGGCCAGCAGAAAGCAAATGAGAGGAATTGACCTACTGGAGATTTTTATCCTAGAATCAGTTATGAGTTGAGAACTTTGTCCTGCAGAATCTTCATCTCCTCCAGCACCTTTTCTCTTGCCTTTTCCATTGGCTATCCTTGCTCTTTCACCTCTCTGCATATCAAACACCAGACAAAAACACCTGGAAACAGCTCCGGTCACCCACCTATGACCTGTTGCTAGCTCAGGACTCCAGGGATAGCTCCGTAAAGGCTGGAACACCTGTCTTATATATGTTTTTATATATGATTGATATTATATATAAAATACATTAAAATATAAAATTATATACATTTAAAGTATATTTAGTGATAATTTAGTTATCAGTGAAAATACTTGACTGATAAGTGATCAAACCTGGCTTCCGATCTCAGCTACATGTGTGTTATAGCGTGGCCAAGTTTCCTAATTCAGTCTCCATTTCCAGATGTAGAGATAGTGGTAATTCCCATCTCCTAGTATTGTTGAGAAGATGAAATGAGAAATTACTCATAGACATCTTAGTACAATGTCTTCTAAATCCTCAGTCAGCATTAGTTGCTTCTTTATGTTTGTGAATAAAGTAGAGCTGTAATATCTCTGACTCTGACAATGGCTCCAGAAGTGGAGGAATCAAGAGCGAGGGTTCTGCACCCGGATCAAGTGGTGGCTGATGTGGAGCCCAGATCTTTGCTCAGTGTGGCAAGGGGGTTGCTGGGTAGAACTTTCCAAATATCTGGGAAGGAATGATGAGTGCATTTGGTTGAAAGGACAGATGTTTGAAGATTGTGAGCTCAGCAAAATGATCTGCCTAGATAGGAGAATTCAATATAAAATCAAGTACTTCTGAGACATTTGCTAAAGAGGGTGAAATGTAAAGTTCTGGCAAATGCCTACAGTTTTGAAAAAACAGAAATATCTGGAAATGAAGAATTAAAATGTTCTCTAATGCATATAATAAAAATATCAATTGGCATAATTTTATGGAATCAATTTAAAATATATATAGTTCAGGGGAGCCTAGGTGGCTCTCAGTCAGTTGAATGTCTGACTTCCGCTCAGGTCATGATCTGGCAGCGTGTGGATTCGAGCCCCACATTGGGCTCTGTGATAATGGCGTGGAGCCTGCTTGGGATTCTCTGTCTCCCTCTTTTTCTGCCC
The DNA here is from genome assembly GCF_024362965.1 of Panthera pardus. NCBI lineage: Eukaryota > Metazoa > Chordata > Mammalia > Carnivora > Felidae > Panthera > Panthera pardus. The sequence continues at coordinate 61,170,355 of NW_026526655.1, read as the reverse complement.
CTCCCCTGATCTCTCTCAAAAATAAATAAACATTAGAAGAAGAATAAAATAGAATAAAATAAAATATAAAGATAAGTCATGTTTCCCTTTAAAGATATTAATGGTTGAGTGATACTGTGAAAATCTAAGAAGTGTTGAATAATTTGTCAGCAATTAAAGTCACTCTCACTGTTTCTTGGACATCTTACAAGACCCTTAGTTGGCCTTGAGGAGGCTGAGATCGCCATCAGAAATAATGCCCCTTACCCATTTAGCCCATCCCCCCTCCCACAAGCCTTCCAGTGACCCTCAGTTTGTTCTCCATTTTTATGAGTCTCTTATGTTTTGCCCCCCTCCCTGTTTTTATATTATATTTGAATCTTTAATGCAAACTGAAATTGAAATATGGGGTATGGTGCAGGGTATGGAGTCCAATTTCCTTCTTTCTTTCTTTCTTTTTTTTTTTTTTTTTCCATATGGGTATCCAATTTTCCATTACCATGAATGGACTAACTTTCCTTTTCTGAGTGGTATGCAATACCAGTTCTGTGCTAGAGCAAGTTTCCACATATGTATGGGTTAGCCTCTGGGCTTTACACTCTATTTACCCCTACACCATATATCCATGTTCTTGACAAAAATTGTCCTGTAAATTTTCATCCTTATAGTGCCTGTGTCTGCCCTTTGGTATCAAGGCTATATTTGATTCACAAAACGAATTAGGTAGTGTTCTCTGGTTTTCTGTTCTCTAGAAGAGTTTGTTTAAGACTGGAAATCTCTTCTTTGAATGTTCGTCCCATTTGTTTCTGTGCTTTTTAATTTGATTCCTTTCATTCTACCTCCCTGTCCTTTCCTACCCCTCTTCCTCCTCTCTCTCTCTATTTGTTCCCTCCTGCTCCACCCACTTTCTTTTTCCTTAAAGAGCTTCTTGGACTTACAAGCATCAAGGAAATTGGATTGAAGCCCAAGTATTAAGATATTTTAACTGATGTTTTTTTTTAACATTTCCAAATATAACATTGCTTTGTGTTCAGTGTGACCAATTAGTACTGCCTGGATGTGGAAAAAAAAAAAAATCTTGTAGTCATTTAAAATAATACTGATTGTTAAATGAGAATTTCAATCCTCTGTTCATAACTACTTATTTTGAAATATGTTTGAAGCCAATTCAGTCACATTCATAACATGGTAATTCTAGACCTCTCTGCCTGTGACACTCAACAATGAAGGGAAACAATTCAGTTATGTAAAGAACACATCAAAATTTCATGAGGGCAAGAGACTTTTCACAAATAAGCTATGATGATTTTCCAGGTTTTTCTATGAACATTTAGTTCTCTGCTTTATATTTCATAGACATATCTTCTCCTCTCCTTTCAGTTAGCACAAATGCAATTTTCTTGATGGATCATTATTTCTGAATGGTAACGATTACTTTAATTCTCTGTAAGAAAAATCTGGGACCCTTTCTCCTTTTATTTTAGTTGAAATGTAAATATTTTAAAACCCTCCATATCAATTTGATTTCTTTTTTTTTTCTAGTAACTTTGTGGCTAAGTACCAAATGCTCTTACAAAAATGCAAATCTCTTATTCAAAATATAATTAAATTATAACATACGCAGTTTATAAGCAATTATAGTCACATAATGTGTGTAATTTGGATTTTTTTGTAAAAAGGCTATAAATGCACAGCTACCACATTAGAAAAAGAAACATTGTATTTCTTTTTTGGAAATAAGGTACACTATAGCAACAATACCATTTCTGGGTAAGAATGTAAAGTAGGTCTCTCTGAAAGAATACCAATTAAGCTTCCCTCTTTAGGAATTCTACAGGGGTCCTGCCAGTTAATTAGGTCATTTTATGCTGATAACAGACACCAACCTCAGAATCTGGGAAAGTTCTATGGCCACATATAATGATTGTTAAGATTGTCAGTGTCTATTTTGTATCACTTCTTGTGAGCAGTCCTTCCCCCCAAAACCTTAACTGAATAGGAATATTCAAAAGCAGATTTCTGAGTTTTCATAGATTTAACCAGTAGACACTGTGATGAGTTACCCAAATCCCCATTTAGGAAGAAGGACTTCGTATTAGTTTTCCAGGAATGAGCAAAATAAATAAATAAATAAATAAATAGCCATAAGCTGGATGGTTTAAAACATCATAAACTCATTGCCTCCCAGTTATGGGGATCAGAAATCTGAAATCCAAGTGAGGCAGAACCTCACTCCTTCCGAAGACTCTAGGATAAAATCCTTTCTTGTTTTGTCTAGCATCTTATGGCTCCAGGTGTTCCTTGGCTTGTGGTTACATAACTCTAATCTCTGCCTCTGTGTTCACCGGGCCTTCTTCCCTGTGTCTCTGTGTCTTCTCTTCTGTCTCTTATAAGGACACTTGTAATGGACTTAGGGGTCATTCAAGTAATCCAGGATGATCTCTTCTTGAGATCTTCAACTTAGTTGCATCTGCAAAGACTCTTTTTTCAAATGAGGTCACAATCACAGGTTTCTGGAGTTAGGATGTGGACATATCTATCTTTCTGGTGATCACTATTCAATCTGCTGCAGACTTATTTCTCCAACTATGGGTGGGGCTATCAGAAGGCAGTCTCTGCTGTCAGTCCTCTTTGGGGATTGCCTCTTTGGGGGAATGCTTTGTCTAAGGCTTCCTTCCATGGGAAGCCCATAGAAAAGTGGATATAAAGTGGACAAAAGTGATCAAAGGGGATACAGAGGCCAGGCCTCCTTGGCCCAATGTGGAGCAGCCTGCAAAACCACTCCAGTTCTATGGCTAACATTAACAACTCAGACAACAACAGATGTTGGCGAGGATGCAGAGAAAGAGGAACCCTTCTGCATTGCTGGTGGGAGTGCAAACTGGTACAGCCACTCGAGAAAACAGTATGGAGTTTCCTCAAAAAATTAAAAATAGAACTACCCTATGACCCAGAAATTGCACTACTAGGTATTTATCCAAAGGATACAGGAGTGCTGATTTGAAGGGGCACATGCACCCCAAAGTTTATAGCAGCACTATCAACAATAGCCAAAGTATGGAAAGAGACCACATGTCCATCGACTGATGAATGGATAAGGAAGATGTGGTATATATATACAATGGAATATTACTTGGTGATCAACAAGAATGAAATCTTACCATTTGCAACAATATGGATGGAACTAGAGTGTATTATGCTAAGTGAAATAAGTCAGAGAAAGACAAATATCACATGATTTCACTCATATGTGGAATTTAAGATAGAAAACAGATGACCATAAGGGAAGGAAAGCAAAAAATAATATAAGAACAGAGAGGGAGACAAACCATAAGAGATTCTTACATACAGAGAACAAACCGAGCATTACTGGTGGGGTTTCCCACCAGCTCTTTCCATACTTTGGGTATGGAAAGCCCCATACATGGGGCTCTTTCCATACTTTGGCTATTGTCAATAATGCTGCTATAAATATTGGGGTGCATGTGCCCCTTCAAATCAGCACTCCTGTATCCTTTGGATAAATACCTAGTAGCGCAATTGCTGAGTCATAGGGTAGTTCTATTTTTAATAGAATTGGTGGGGTTTTGTGTGGGGGGATGGGTTAAATGGGTGACATGCATTAAGGAAGGCACTTGTTGGGATAAGCACTAGGTGTTACATGTAAGTGATGAATTACTAAATTCTATTCCTGAAATCATTATTACACTGTATATCAACTAACTTGTACTTAAAATAATAATAATAATAATAATAATAATAATAATAATAAATCACTCCAGTTCTAGAGCCCTGCTGTGGTGAGGTGAGGTCTTCATTTTAGACCATATTAAAGCTCAACCTGTCTGCCTGATCATCTTCCTCTTCCTCCTCCATCTCCATCTCCTTCTCCTCCTCCTCCTCCTCTTCTCTCTACCCCTTCCCCTCCTACTTCTCTCTTTCTCCTGAGTCTGCTTAACAGGGAACCCAGCCTGAAACACTTTGATGAAAATCATTCATTCATTGATTCACTCATTCAATTTATTTAATCATATAAACAAATATTTATTGGTCACCTACTGTGTGTCGGGTGCTTTCTTTCATAAGTATGTCACAGTGAATATATTTGGATCTTTCTTTGGTAAATCAGGATTTCTCAGTACGTAAAGCTGACCATCCTGGGGCCTCATTCGTTAGTTGCAGATACTAAGGGCTTAGGAGAAGACCGCACAATTTGACCTGGAACATCTCTTCTGTTTTGAATAAATCCCAACCTGACATTAGCTTCTTTTGCTGTACAAAAGAAGTTTCCTCCTAATAAAGGCACCACAAAGTCCATCAATTGAGTGTCCTAATCTAGCAGAGTTTGCCTCCATTGTAGACTTTCTATACTGTTTTAGATCCATCTCTTACCCTTTTTTTTAAGTTTATTTATTTTTGAGAGGGAGAGAGAGAGAGAGGGAGAGCATTGGGGAGGGGCAGAGAGAGAGGGAGAGAGAATCTCAAGCAGGGTCTATACTGTCAGCAAAGAGTCTGGCCTGGGGCTCTATCTCACGAACTATAACAGCATGACCTGAGCCAAAATCAAGAGTCGGATGCTTAATGGACTGAGACACTCAGGCCCCCCTTTCTCTTAACCTTTTCAAATCTCAGTATAGAGATATGGAAAGAGAAAATAATGACAGATTCACAGTGTTAGAAGCATCACTGGATTGCAGAATGTTAAGGCACTATGAGAACAAAAAACAAAACAAAAAAAAAAAACAAAAAACAAACAAACAAAAAAAAAAATGTGCAGTGCAACCCCCTTTCACTGCAGATGGGAAAACTGATAGCTCATCTCACAGTTGCCTGAATCATGTAGTATATGTGACTTTGTTTTACGTAGGAGCCATTGTATCCCCATCCACTTGTAAACTTCTTTTGGACAGAATCTGAACTTCATACTTTCCCATGCTGCTCAGTGTTTAGAAAAATAAAAGACAGGTTTTGAATAAATAATTAACTTATTGAGCCCTTTTCATCCAGCAAAACTGCTTCAATCAAATGGGTAAAGTTTTAATCTTCTATGTATATGCAGAGACTTCTAGAGGAAATCCAATAACTTCCCTTCTCACTCGAATCCTAGACTTAGCAATGATCATGGTCAAGGAATTCCTCCTAAAAACATAACCCAGCCTTGCAGAGTAGGCCAAAAATGTCATATGTATGCATATAATTTGTACTAGCCCTGTTCCATCAAAAGAAATTCACAGATAACAAAACAGTTTAGGAATAAAATAGCACCATTTTTAAATTTAAGTGTTTGTGTCACTTACAATAAAAAAAAGGGGCACCTGGGTGGCTCAGTCAGTTAAGTGTCTGAGCTGATCTCATAGTTCGAGAGTTCAAGCCCCACGTCAGGCTCTGTGCTGACAGGAGGAGCCTGCTTGGGATTCTCTGTCTCCTGATCTCTCTGCCCCTCCCCCCCTAAATAAATAAACAAACTTTGACAAATTCTTTAAAAAAATAAATAAATAAAAAGGATTTGTGTCATTTACAATAAAACACATATTTCAATGTATTAAAAAACTAAGAAGGTGAGAAAACTGAGGTAGAAAGTAAGATAAAGCTTGGGGTGATGCTGATATCCAAAGTGCATGACATTGTTAGTGGTAGGCCTGAAATTTGGCTGTGAGCATTCCCATTAATTAATAGCAGTTGCAATAGAATGGTCCAAGTTCCCAAGTCATCAGAATCTGTTTCAGCCCAGATAATTAATCTAAGCCAATCACAGTAATCCTATTCCCCTTCTCAGTAGGTGGGTTAAGAATATGTAAGTGACCTCTTTTTGGTAAAATTGACATGAGCGAAATTCTTCTAGGGAAGGAGGAGCTTTCCAGGAAAGACCTCCTCATTCTTATTCTCAAAAGAGAGATAAGAAATGTATAGTCCCAGGGTGCCTGGGTGGCTCAGTTGATTAAGTGACTGACTCTTGGTGTAGGCTCAGGTCATGATCTCACAGTTTGGTGAGTTTGAGCCCCACACTGCCAGTACAGAGCCTGCTTGGGGTTCTCTCTCCCTCTCTCTCTGTCCCTTCCCTGCTTGCACTCTGTCTCTCCCAAATAAATAAATAAACTTTAAAAAAAAGAAATACACACTTCTGGGGCTTGGGTGGCTCAGTCAGTTAAGCGCCTGATGTCAGCTCAGGACATGATCTCATGGTTCATGGGTTCCAGCCCCGCGTCTGACTCTGCTGACAGCTCAGAGCCTGGAGCCTGCTTCACATTCTGTGTCTCCCTTTCTCTCTGCCCCTTCCTGCTTGCATGCTCGCTCTCTCTTTCAAAAATAAACATTAAAAATTAAAAAAAAAAAATCTACAGTCCCTTTCTGCCTCTGGATGTTGTTATGTCTGGATATGATGCCTGGACTGATGAGCCATCTGAGTATCAACCTGAGAATGAAGCCAAAACATAGGGGGTGGGGGTGGGCAGGGCTATGAGAATCCCCGTGAAGAGGTGCTGCAGCCCTGACTTCCTCCCCTGGAGCTACATTCCCTCTGACCTCTGGTTACGTTCGTTATGACATTTTTGTTGTTGTTGTTTAAGGCAACTTGAATTGGGGTTTTTCTGTATCTTACAGCCAAAAGCATCCTAAATGGTTTCAAAGCAGCAGTTAAGTATATAGTTCCAAAGTGAGACAAATCTGGATCTATCATCGAACTTGTTCTATGTAAACATGACGTGTATATTAGAGTATGTAATACCTACAATACAGAGTTGTTGTACAAACTTAGTGGAGAAAGAAAGCAGGCGAAATGTTTAGCACAGAACCCGATGCATTGTAAGTGCTTAATAAAGAGTAGATTTTAACACTGAGGAGAAACACAGGTAATCAATATCTAAGTGACTGGCTCTTGGAAATGGCAATTGAACTTTCTCAGGCTGTAATTCAGGCTCTTAACCTGTCGTTAGTGAGGATGGAAGACAATTGGCCACTTCTTGCTTGTAAAACAATCCATTACATGCTGGACAGTCATTATTAAGGGTCTCATTTGTTAATCTCAACTGAATATCTAAAACCAAAACCACGAACTAAGCAACCTATATCCAATTAAGTTGTGCTCTTACTGAAAGGACACAATAATGTGACAAAGGTAGGACTCAAATGTCGCTGCCAAGTATCCAACAAATAGTTACCAGGATGGTCTTTAGGGGTCAGCTCTTCTGGGCTTCAACCTCCTTGTCTCTGCAAATAAGCTCTTTTGAGCCTGCCTGGTGGGTGCTATCAGTGCTAGCGACCTTTGGTATAAAAGTTCCTTCCTCCCTCAGGCCTTGCAGAAACAAATCCTTTGGAGCCAGCCACCAAGAGACAACACAGTATTGTTTCATTTTTTTTCAAAGGGGCTGCATATGATCAGTCACAAGGCCATCTCCAGCCAGTCCAGTGCTCTCCTAGCATTAAGTCTCGTCCATTCAGCGGGTGAAGGATTTCAATATAATGTTGTATGGACCAGCTGACTCTCAGAACCCCCAGTATTGCATTAGCAGCAAGGGTTGTGGAGGATGGATATGGGAAGTGGTAGGAGCTGAGGGAGAAATGTAGCTGGTTGCCCCAAACAAATCTCTCTTATCTATAGACCTGCTTTTCATCTTTCTCCAAGAAGCAGTAAAAAATAGCTAATTTAATTATGTTTCTTGGGGACAAGGATTGTACCTTCATTGGTACCATTTATTGCCTGAAAGTTCATGGTTTTGGTTTTATAACCAAAACTAACCAATAGTTAGTTGTCCTTATAAATTTTTAATAAAGTTTAAATGTCAGTCTCTTCAAAATAAAGGCATTAAGCACATTTTTGAAAATAAACACATAACAAGGTAATTTATATTTTTAAAAAGGAGCATGCTACATTGGTGAGGAGAATCAGGAATGCCAACCACAATGAACTCAATAGCAGAGGCTTCTCCCATGTCCTGGGGGTCCTTTTACAATCTCAAGAAAAGGGAAGGGGCCAGAAAATTACTGAGATTGGATTCCTTCAGTTTTAAGAGAATAATGGCAAAGCCAGGTTTAATTGTAGCTAGAATAATATATAACAACACTTCTGGCTATGGAGCAGTTCATCCCTATTGTAGTAATTTTTAAAATGTGCAAATCAAAAAAAAAAAAAAAAAGAGAGAGAAACAAAATGAAAATAAAATCACACATACCCCACCACTTAGAAATCATACTTTAACATTTTGGTGATTGCTTTTCCTGAAAACACACACATACCCATCTATATATATATTCATATATGTGGGACCATACTTATATACTCTTGTATTAGCTGACTTTTTTTTTAATGCAGCATAACATTGCAAATATATTTCCATATCAATAAATACATTTCTGCAATTATATTTCTACAATGTAATTTTAATAGCTACAAAGCATCCCATTATATAGGATCTACTATATGTTTTATATTATAAATAATGTGCATAACCAAATCATTAGTGTGATTATTAGACTTTTCCAGTGTTTTCGTTGTTATAATTAACAGCACTGTGATAATTGTAACTAAATTCCTTTACGCTTCGTTATTAAATCCCTAATTTCCTGAGGATAATTTCTGAAAAGTGGAATCGCAAGTTCAAAGTGTTTGTACAATGTTGTTTTTAAACATAGATTGAGAGAATTCAGTAGGCACATTTAAATATATTTAGGAGTTGCATTTCCTACTTGGAGAAAATTCTGTTGGCCTATTAAATCATCATACCCAAATTTTCATTTTCTTTCTCCATACTTAACAGATTCATAACCAATTGTAATAGGTCTTATTTTTACTGAAGTTAAAATTCTTTTATTTACTAACTGATCATTTTCTTGAATTTCTTCTACACTCGGAATCCCAATAACTGGGCTTGTAGCCCAATCTTTCAGTCTGTTAATATAGGCAAATCTCTCTAGTACTTCTATTCATTTTTTGATTAAATTGATCATATTGCATAGAACAGTGGCTGTTACTATTTAAATTAAGTGAATTTAAAGTAGAATATGCTAGGCCTTTTTGATTTGCAAATTTACTTGTAAAAGCCAGGCCCACATAGCAGTTAAAGGCTCAATCTTTTGATATTAACACAGCATGAAAAGTTTTTATATTTTGGTAGCATATACTTACTTTAAAAATATGTATATATACATAATGTATGCAATATATCTGTATATGTGTATACATACACACACATATAACATTTATTCTAGAAGTGTGCTTTGTTGCTTACAGATGTGGAATAAATTAACTACAAAGCAAAATATTTGCAAATGTGTTTTGTTATTGCTTCTAATCTGTATAAAAGACCACTAGCTAGATGCTCCCTTTTCTGCTATCTCAACCTTAGCAAATAAGAATACAATTTAGCACTTTGCTTGGTGCTCAGGAGATGCTAATGTTTAGATAATAAACAGAGTATTTGTACTTTAAATTTTAGCCTAGGTTCACAGCATGGACCACTCCATTCAAATAAAACTGAGAAAACCGTGTAAAAATATGATCCCTTTGGCGACAACTGTTATGACATACATGACTTTCCTTAAGTAAACGTGATTTGAGTATATTAGACACGTTAAGAGACAAAATACTAATTGTATATACTTGGGAAGCATTGTGGACATGGGAATTGGTAAGTCATTTTTATAGGAAAATTTGATTTTTAGAAACAACAAATTGAGCAGTGGTTATGATTTTAACCATCTGAATGAAACAATGAGCTAATTATACGTAATGACTCACTGCTGTACTTTCAACACCTTCAGGGATCAATTTCACCCCAAAGTGAACAGAGCCAGCACCACATGGCCTGTTATCAAGCACTGACCTCTCTGATTCAAATGCAAAATGCTATTGCAGATGAAATTCACTGGGACAAAATGTTCAATAGAAAGATTACATTTCCAGTGGGGCAGAAAGATATTTGCCAGCATCTCATTAAGGCTTTGATACCAAGTCTTGGATTTCAATCAGCACTGAGATAGAATGGCAATAATCCAGTATCAGGAATGTATCTAGGGCTTTGTTTCCAGTAGCATTATGCATTTTTCCCATCTACAATAAAATCTTGAAAAAAATTTCTAAGGGAATAGATATGGAAAGAAATAACCTTGTAGTCATTTTAATGTCAGCCACAGAACGCATTTGGTGAAGCCTCTGCAGCCTGATAACTTTGCCTCTCACTAGGGGAGGAGAAGGTGACATCATTTACATTTAGCCCAACACGTGAAAAAGCCTGAAATTCTCTGCACCGTAAATGTAGCATCAATTCTTCCACCTTTGCAGCCCCACCACCCATCATTAATATAGTCTGGCCATTTTATCGCCGGCATTTTATCCTCTTCCCCTAGAAGTAATTTACCGACTTAATGGAAATGTGAGAGATTTGCTTTAACAGATTTTATGAATTTAAGCAAAAGGTCCCACTGAACATTTCCCTCTGGAGAGAGGTTATTCTTTGGCCAGGAGGCATTTGTAATAGTTCAGTAATCAAAAAAGAATTGCCTCAGGCTTGCTAATTTGCTCAGTCTCTTAAGTAACAAAAGGGTCTAAACTCTGCCTCTCAATTTAAAGTGAGCCCATAAAAGCTTCCAGCTTAGCAAGAAATCTAAGAATCCACAATCTGAGCTTTTAACCCCATTTCAATTTGTGCAAGTGTAATATCATTAGGGGCTGATTTCTACCAAAGAGTAGCTGTGGCTTTTCATAGAATTTAGTTCCTTAGAAGAGGGGTGAGGTGGGCGAACACTTTGAAGAAGACAAACTACCAAAGAGATAAGGCTTGTTTCCCCTGAAGAATGAGAAGCTGGGAACACTGCAAATTTCATGGGAAAGTCTCTTTCCTATGAAACTTTTGGTCAAATGCAGCCAGGTAAGAATTCTGGATCAAATTTTGATTAGGGGGTGGAAGATTTAAGTGCATTCTTCTTTGTTTGCATGGCTGCATTTGAAAAAGATACAATCGGGCAGAATTATGACACTGCGTCCACAGATGTATCCCCAGCATCTAGAATAGTGCCAGGCACTGAGATGCTCGGTAAATATTGGCTGAATGAATGAACTGTAATACAGCAGAGCCATTGTCATTGTTTGGTCAGGGAGAGACATGGTTTCTGCCTCAGGTTCCCTCAATATCCTGCCATTCCTGGACTGGCTTCTTTGGGCTGGTTGTTCCAGTTCCTCCTGCTTCCTGACACCTCTTCCTGGAACCAACTAATCAAAGCCCCCAACTTAGTGGGAAAATGTGTAACGAAGATTAAGGCCTCTTAACTGAGGAAACAAATAGAAGAAAACTAACGTGTAAATCCATAATCTTGCCCAACAACCTTGGTACTTAAGAAAAAAATTCACACAATTGAGAACCTGGGATAAGCATATTTGCTAGATTCCCAAGACAGTTCTAATTTCCCAAATCTTGTTTCACTGCCTCTTAAATCATTGGGTAACAAATGCTCATGACCATTAGACTAAAAGGCAGGGAAAGGAAAAAACTAAGATAGCAGAAAAGAGGGAAGAGGTTTTGCCAAAGCTTAATTGAACTGAATCATCTCCTCTGAATATGTCATTCTGGAAATTATTAAAACCCCCACCAAGTAAGCACGGACAGCCCATAAATAAGGTAAAAGGGTTAATAATGCAAGCTTAGGTGGTTCAGCATCTTCTGATATGCAAGGTAATAGCAGCAGTGATGAGACTAGCTATGGTTGGTTCATAAATGTCCATGAAGAACCAACCGGACAGAAAACATGGCACTTCAGCCAACTGGGAAGTGTTCTGTTTGCCAGAAACATGAGCAAGACTTTTTCCTGACCAACACTATCTTCATCTCTGTTAAAATTCTTCCTGAAATATCCTGCCACGCCCGTGCAGTTCCTCCTGATCACTCTGTATGGATACCCCCAGGAACTTCACCTGGCTTATCTCATTACTTGGTTAACTGGCTAAATCATACCGAAGTCTTTCAACTTTGAGAATCAAGGAATAAAACAAATACCACTTTGGTTAGAATAAAAATTCCTGTGGACTACTGATTGCCATAGGTGACAGAGAGAGAGAGTAACACGTATAGGGATTTTGCCTCTGTAAATTATGCCTACATCTGTATTGGTTTTCAAACTGTGGACAAATTTCTGTCTTAATATAATTTTTTCATTAATTATGAATGAATTAATTATGAATTACACTACGTATGTAGTGTAAACAGTCAGATAATAATAAAGGGCTGTGCCACAAACTTCATCAACAATATCTGCTCTTTTCCCTATTTATCTTTGTTTCTACATAAAATACTTAGGCTGCTATTTCTTGATGTTTTTCAGTTTTAGATTTTACTTGACTTCCCACTATGGAAAATGAGAATATTTTTCTTACCAACACATTCTCTCCCTCATCTCCTTTTCATCTTCCCATGCAGTTATAACATAATTTCATTCAATCAGTATTCAATGTTTCCATTATTATCGTGTTGTTAACATTATTCACCACAGGCTGCACAGCATACCATAAATGCACTTTCTTTTGGTACAATGTTTGTTTTCTCTGGCAATAATTGCCTCCGATTTTCATTTATGTAGTTTTTCGGGATTCATCCCCCAACTCTCTGAAAGAAGTATAAACATCCTTCCAGTATATTCAGACACATGAAGTAATCTAGCAGTTCCATTTTAATTGTTTCACTTATATCCGACTGGAGTCCCACCTTTACCAGCTCCTATCTGGCGTGGTTGGGTCCAGGCCTGTTAAATGCTGAAAATTCCTTTCTCCCCTGTCCTATATTGCCTTCTTTGTTTCCCAGCCTCTGTCTTTTTTCTTGGCTTACTCGTTCTTGCAGAGCACTGTTACCAAATTTCTTTTCTTTCAAAGATTATAAACTTGTACAGGTGTATACACTTGTACAGGTGTTCTCAATAATAGTAATTCATGAGAGCTGCACTTCCTGTTTTGCAGAGGAAAGGTTTATTAATTATAAGGGAAAGGGAATATACAGAATTAAACAATTATAGGAAACATAAAGAGAAGAAGTATAGAGAAGAATAAAGAAAGGTTACTACATCAAATCAGGTACTCACAACACCCAACCTTTCAGCTAGGGAAGCCCTACAGTATAGCCTGGTTGGAGTCCCGATTGAGGGTCCCGGTGTCCTCCCCTCAGGTGAGGTTTCTAACTAACTATTCCCACCAGGGCAATGTATACACTACCCATGTGTGATCCATGGTTAGCATTAAGTTTGCCTAAGTGCAGTTGTGAGATAATCGGTTTTTCTTTCTTTCTTCTTCTGTTTTCTTTTTTCCTGTTTCTCTTGTCATCTCTCACAATATTAGGAGCCTTGGGTCTGCATGTTTCTCTTCCCTCCCTGATCCATTCGAGGGAGCCAGCCTGGTCTGGCTCAAGGAAGTGAGGCAAGTCAATCCCTCTTGGTGTCAGGAATAGAAGGGCCAATTCTGATCCGGAGGCCAGATACGGAGCATAAGCCAACTAAGACCCCATGATTGCGTATGTGCAGTTCTGGGCAGAAATGCATGACAAGTCACCCAAACAAGTTCTATCCAGAACAACTGGTAACGAAAACAGTACTTGTTCACGGTTTTTGTTTTTTGTTTTTAGCTACATATTTTTCAGACTTGAATTTTTTAAAGTATTTTTAATGTTTATTTATTTTTGGGAGAGAGGAAGAGCGAGAGTGTGAGTGGGGAAGGGGCAGAGAGGGATGGAGACACAGAATCCGAAGCAGGGTCCTGGCTCTGAGCTGTCAGCACAGAGCCTAACGCGGGGCTGGACTCACAAACCGCAAGATCATGACCTGAGCTGAAGTCAGACGCTTAACTGACTGAGCCACCCAGGTGCCCCTCAGACTTGAATTTTAACGCAACTTGAATAATACCTGAACCTCAAAGACCACCAAAGCTCCTTAGATTACCCTTTGAGACTTTTACTGTATTAGTTCAGTAATAAACCAAAACACTAATCATAGTTAGACCTATTCTTGTTGCTGTGAGAAATACAGAGAAAAACATAAGACACGCAAGGAGTCTATACTCTGAGAAGTGTGGTAGTCACAATAATGGCCTTCCAAAGATGGCCACGTCCTATCAGAATTTGTGAATATGTGCGGCCGGGTTTTTGTGCCACAGAGAGAAAAAAAAAAAAAAAAGAATTTGTGAATATGTCGTTACATGGCAAAAGAGAATTAAGATGCAGATGGAATCAAGTAGGCTAATCAGCCGGCCTTAAAAGAAGGAGATGATGGTGATGGTGCTGGTGATGAATGCACCAAGTAGGTACAATGAAATCACAAGGGTCCTTAGATGTGGAAGTGAGAGGCAGAAGGTCAGAGTGTCAGAATGATGCAACATGAGGAAAATTCGACGGGCCATTGTTCATTTTGAAGGTGGAAGGTGGCCATGAATGAAGAGATACAGGTAGTCTCTAGAGTCTAGAAAGGACAGTAAAACAGATTCTCCCCTACAACCTCCAGAAAGGAACACAGCCCTGACAATAGTTTTCACCTCGTGAGAACCATTTCAGACCTCTGAACTACAGAACAGTAAAATATTAAATTTGTGTTGTTCTAAGCCACTAAGTTTGTGGCAATTTGTCACAGCAGCAATAAGAAACTAACGCAAGGAGGTAAGATAAATACACACACAATTAGCAGTTTCATCAAGTAGGATTACGTAATTATTACAAGCTTAAATTGTGTAGCTTGTATCAAAAGCTGAAGGAGATCCAGAGATGTGAATATGTAGTAGCATTCACTGAACATGTAAAAGATGCCAGACACTATGTAAAATGCCTTAAATTTGACATCTCATTGGGTTAATTCCAGTGATTTGATAGTTGTAAAGGAAAGATGAAAAGTAGAGAAAGAGATTTGCATCTTTGTAAGAGGCTTACATACTCATCAGATGTGAATTTAAATGGAATTTGGATTGTTGTCCTCTTTTTAATTGTTTTGCAGAATGTTCCATTTAGAATAGCAATCATGGATGGGGCACCTGGGGTGGCTCAGTTGATTAAGCACCCAACTCTTGATTTTGGCTCAAGTCATGATCTCACATTTTATGAGACTGAGCCCCACATTGGGCTCTGTGTTGACAGCACAGAACCTGCTCTCCCTAGCTCTCTGTCCCTCCCCCACTCTTTCTCTCTCTCAAAATAAACTTTTAAAATAGCAATCACTTTTTAAAGTATGGCTGAGCATAGACCTCAGCCTTTTGAGTTGAAAGTAAATGACCCAACTCCATCTATTCCTTTTAACCATTAAACACACAGAGACACAAAGACATACATCTTGACTCAACTAGCCAGCCTCCAGAAGTGCTGGGGGGAAGTCTGTAGACTGAGAGTATCTCGCATGATGTACGTTAACCTGGTTGAGTTTTTAGTATGTGAACAAATATGTTCAAATCTCTTGATGAAGGTACGTACTCTCTCAGCCATTGACGCATGCCACTTGAAACCTAGGTTCAAAGATGGAAAAATTGTTCTAGTTCCCTAAATTATTCTGTTGAGTCAGCGGTTTTATTTTCTCTTACTAACTAGAGTTTATCTTGGAGCTCTAGAAATTGATTACTTATTTGGGCACAAACTTACACCAAAGAGCAGAACTTAGCATTGACTCCTCCCTACTGAACAAGATTAACCCTTCACGTGAGGATAAGGCAAGACTTAAAGTCACCTTGATGAAATCCTCCTAAAACAATTCTACTTTAAAAGCAGTGCAAGAAAAAAAAAGCTCACCTATGCATCCCTTTCACATACTATGGATATACCTTGCTATATTTTTGCTTTTCTTTACAATAAGCAGTTCCAGTTGTCTCGCCTATGGGTATTCACAGACATATAATCTTTTCTCTGAGAATCTGAACTGTTGTTAGTGATTAGAATTCTAAGGCAAATATGCCAAGAAATGACTACAAGGGCCTGATTATCCTATAAACACTCTTCAGTTGTTGATTATTTGTCACATTCGTCCTTAGCAACAAAAAGTTCTTCCTTTCCCTCCGTGAGAAGTTGCAATAATGTTTTCACTTGAGGCTCCAATTGCCAGGGTTGTGTAGGTATTCTCAGTGTTGGGAGTGCTACTACAGTGCCAAGAATGTGGGAGTTTTAAAAAGAGGAGTATGGGATCTCAAATATGACATTAAACAACTCCCTTATGGGGGTGCCTGGGTGGCTCATTCGGTTAAGAGTCCAACTTCAGTTCAGGTCATGATCCCATGGCTCCCGAACTGGAGCCCTGCATTGGGCTCTGTGCTGACAGCTCGAAGCCTGGAGCCTGCTTCAGATTCTGTGTCTCCCTCTCTCTCTGCCTGTCCTCTGCTCGTGCTTGCTCTCTCTCTTTCTCAAAAATAAATAAACATTAAAAAAGTATTTAAACAATTCTCTTATGTAAGTTAAGACATTCCTTGTCTGGCCTCTCCCTGGTTGCAAGTTCTTGTGGTTTACAGCAGTTAGAGGAGAAAGAAAAATGCATCTTCTTTCCTGGCCGCTTGGTTGCATATGCCATTTGAAGAGAAACATCATGCATTTACAATGCAAACCTTTTTTCTATACACAACCCAGACTTGAAAAGAGAAACTACACCAAAATCCAAGGAAATAGAAGAAAAGAAAATCAGAGGAAGCTGGAGGTCAGTAAATGTATTAAAGGATTAGGGGCCAAGGAGGAAAGAAAAGAATTCTAACTCAATTCATTAGATTAGATTGTTTAAGCAAGCCAGTAAGCAATGGGCTTGGGAAGCTCTAGGGTTTTTGTTTTGTAATGTTTTTACATTTTTAGCCACTTAATAGCTGAGTTACATATTTGGTCAATGAATGTCAAATCAGTAGAGCATATACAATTTCAAGTTCTTAAAATAAAGATTCAAGGTGAGGGAATAATATCTAAGGGAATATTTTGGTTAAGACAATTAAGACTTGAATAATATCTTTCTCTGCTTCTCAAAATAACAAAATCTACCTTCTGGATTTGGATACGATGTCTTAATTCTACTCTATACTATTTCTCTAGGGATATTGAAGGGGAAAATGTTGATCCTTTTTTCTTTTAGTAACTGTTGAAAGTGAACTGAGTGAATGGCAATAACTCTTTAGGAGAAGTTTTCAGAAAAAGGAAATTTTCAGTTTCATGATTAAATTCTGAACTAAGAAAGCAGTGTCATCTATTTTGTCTTTTTTAAGTTTGTTTATGTCTTTTGAGAGAAAGATACAGCATGAGCAGGAGGAGCAGACAGAGGGAGAGAGAATCCCAAGCAGGCTCCATGTTGTCCGCATGGAGCCCGACGCAGGGCTCCACCCCATGAACAATGAGAGCATGACCTGAGCCAAAATCAACAGTCAGATGCCTAACCAACTGAGCCACCCAGGCCCCCCCGTATAATCTATTTTAGATGGGTAATAATACTTAAGTAAGTATAAAAAGCAAAGATTTTATCTTGTTTTCCTAGCTGCAGAAGATTCTATTCAATTCACTGAAATACCAAGGAATAAAAGAGCTAACATTTACAGAGTGCCTACTGCGTGGTTTACAAAGCGCCTACTATGCTGTGGGTGCTGTGTGGTCATTTACAGTACATGTAAACCTCAGTGAGGTGCTAATATCCTCATTATTCAGATGAGAAAAGTGTGGTTCAGAGAAGTGAAGGAACTTGTCTGAGCTCATATAATTTGAAATTGACAGGAACAACAACAACAAATCCAGATCTTAGTCCAGAACATGTCATCATTCCACCCCCACTCTGTGCCCCCAGGGAGCTGTCTGGTGGTGGAAATGACAAGCACTCAAAAACATATAACCAAACTAATAATATAAATACCTTTAGAGATGGTGCTTGGTGCTTCAGAGGAGAGTCAGAGAGAGAGAGAGAGAGAGAGAGAGAGAGAGAGAGAGAGAGAGGTCATTGGGTTGGAAGTGCCAAGCCTAGGCTTGGCCTGAGTAGAGCATGGTTTGGAATGTTTTTGCACAACAGAGGGGCAGCCATCCCACCCAAACCCTTCAGCCTCGCCTTGGAGTCCTGCTGACCAGTGGAGACACATCTGATTAGGATACATCAGCCAGTCACATCTTCCTGAAAAAAAGTCTAGGTCCAGGGCATTTCTGACTTCCACCATGCCTGCCTGCTTGCTCTCGCTCTTGCCTGGCTCACCGGCTGCGTCCGTCATATCCGCTTGCTGCCTTTCTCTCTAACACCAGCCTCGTTGATTTACTCTCAGTTCCTCAAACGCTCCAAGCTCCCTTACACCTCCCTCCCACGTTGGGACTTTTGCATGTGCCTGTACTTCCACTGTGCTTCAGCACTGCATGTACTTCAACACCTCCCCTCGACTTCCCCACCCCTAATCCATCAGGGTTTTTAGGTGGAATCCCCAGAAATGGACTCTGGCTGATTTAAACTTAAGAGGAATGCATTGGAGTATATTGGGTGGTTCACAGAATTTCCAGGAAGGGTGGAATACCCAGATTTGGAGAACAGGAAAAAAACAAAGCCAGACAAATGGAACTTCAAGCAAAATCAGACCTAGAACCAGTCTGAAGAAGCTGCCTTTGCCCCTGAATGCAAAGCTCTCTTACACAAAGGAATCCTGGAGTCATTGCTCTAGAAACTGAATGCTGCTACCACAGTCATTGCCACTAAAACAAATTCTTGGCACTGCTTCTTGGTATCACTGGCTCCTGCCTTGAGCAGGTAACTCTGTTTGTCCAAGCCTGGGTCATGTGCCTAAACCCCAATGCAAGGAAGGCTAGGAAAATGAGTTAATGGGCTTTGGAGAATCCTGCCTCCTATCAGGACTCACGTAGTGGAAAGGCCTCAAACATAGGAAAGGAATTCGGATACAAAGTGGCCAGAAAATCCCATCCCTTCTTCCCCTGCTTGCCTTTTTCAGACTGGCCACTTTAGAATTCAGATCTTTGTTGTAATAACTTGACCAGTTAAGATCAATAGCTTGATCTTAAAAGATCTTCCATCGGTTATTATCTGCACCAGGCTTGTTCCTTCACAGCACTTAGCACAGTTGATCACTCTTCATTTGGACTATATGGTTCGTGAGTATAGGGACCTTGACTGTATCGTTCACAGTGTTTCCTAGTACCCAGGATCATGCCTCACCCGGAGCACTGTCACTAAATAGTTGTTGAATGAATGAGTAAATGTGTTAATACTTGGAAGGCAGAGACTCTATCTGCTTAACTGCCTTTAGATTAAATGTAGCTTTACATTGAAGAAGGAATTTCCACAAATTATACTGGGAATTAATTGGATAACTATAAGCCAGAGCCACAGTCTAATTAATCAGCACAATACCATATACAATTTTGCATTTCCATTATTTTTTTTATTTGGTGGTAATATTTACCTAACTGGCATGTGATCACGTTATGGATTTTCACTCAGCAATTTCTGTTCAGAATTGGCCACTTCTCTTACCTGAAAACCTAGAGATTAAAAAAAAAAAAAAACTTTTAAAAAACGCATATCGTGTTCTCTGTAACAAATCAGATATAATCTTGTGTGCTATTATATGTCAAGTGTTTTCTTATACAGAACTTCATAACTGAAATCCAGAAGTGGCAACAGTGACTAATGACTTTCCACTTCTGTCATTATACCTTTGTAGGAATGTCTTCCCCACCGTTACACTGTTAGGTCTCTTAATGGTGCTTACCTGGTGCTTTTACCAACTATAGCATCTCAGTAAATATGTTTTTAATTCACCACTAGCTTTACAGTAATGAGCGTAGCCACTCAGTCACCACTTCCAGCAAGCTGGCTCCTGGCCCTGTGCCTCTGGAGTCTGAGCACGGTTTAATCTGTCTCCACCACAGAATCTGAGACCTTGACTTCTAGGGCTTGTCTTACAGATCTTTGCATTTTCCAAAATGTTCAACATAGGTCTGGACACACATTGTTACTTGGTGAGTGTTGGCTGCATGAGGCTAGTGGCTATTTTAAAATCTCTTTTAAAGGTGCATGTGTTCTATCTCCACAATTGGTATAGTGCTCTGTAGGCATTGCCTATGGTCACTGCAGCTGCCTCCCTGTCCCACCACCCCGGGAACTCTAGAGCTTATACTACATGGGCTTTTAAGGATCCTTATCCTGCTTACAAAATTGTGTGCAGGGGCACCGGGGTGGTTCAATTGGTTAAGCGTCTGACTTTGGCTCAGGTCATGATCTCACAGCTCCTGAGTTCGAGTCTTGCATCAGGCTCTGTGCGGACAGCTCAGATCCTGGAGCCTGCTTTGGATTCTGTGTCTCCCTCTCTCTGCCCCTCCCCTGCTCATGCTCTGTCTCTGTCTCTCTGTCTCTCTCTCTCAAAAACAAACATTTAAAAAAAGTGTGCAGTATTTTGTGTGTAGGTGAATTTCTTCAAGGAGAGATTGCATTTTTCACCCACCTGGCTAATGAGTTAGAAAAGTTTAAGAAGTACTGTTCCAATGGCTTCTAAATCTCAAATTATCTGTTGGAAGTATAGGTAGAGAACGATTCTCCCTACATGCATCTATCCCTGTATTCCCTGGAAAAGTAATAATAGTTGTAACAGTAATAATAATAAACATAAACATCATTGGACACTTACTATGTGATAGTCACTTTTCTTAATACTTTTCATGTATTTCTTTTTTTTTCCTTATTTCACCCTGAAACCCTATGAAATAGGTGAGTCGGCTACCAAAATTCTGTTTTAAAATATAAATTAGAACATGTAACAGTTCTGGTTAAAAATGCATAGGGGCGCCTGGGTGGCTCAGTCAGTTGGGCATCCAACTCTTGGTTTCAGCTCAGGTCATGATCTCATGGTTCGTGAGTTCAAGCCCCACATCTGGCTCTATGCTGACAGTGCAGAGCTGCTTGGGATTCTCTCTCTCCTCTCTCTCTGCCCCCCCCCCCACTCGTACTCTCTCTTTCTCAATATAAATAAAAAAAAAATTTTAATGCATCAGTGGTTCTCTGTTGCCATTAAGATAAAACCCAAATTGGGGCACCTGGGTGGCTCAGTCGGTTAAGCATCCAACTTTAGCTCAGGTCATGATCTCACGGTCCATGAGTTCGAGCCCCGCGTTGGGCTCTGGGCTGATGGCTCAGAGCTCAGAGCCCAGAGCCTGCTTCCGATTCTGTGTCTCCCTCTCTCTCTGCCCCTCCCCCGTTCATGCTCTCTCTCTCTCTGTCTCAAAAATAAATAAACGTTAAAAAAAAAAATTAAGATAAAACCCAAACTTATTGGCATTTATATGGTGGACTCTGACTGTTGAGTCCACCAGTTTTGCACAGTGGGCAGCTCCAAGAGGTAGACTCTAGACCAAGGTCCTTGGGACCCAGATGGCAGCAGTTTTCATTTTTGTTTTTAAACAGCAGAACCTTTGGGGTACCTGGATGGCTCAGCCAGTTACGCATCCAACACTTGATCTCAGCTCAGCTCATGATCTCACATTTTGTGAGATCGAGCCTGGCATCGGGCTTTGTGATGACAGTGTGGAGCCTGCTTGGGATTCTCTCTCCCCCCCCCCCCCCTCTGCCCCTCTCCTGCTCACGTACTCTCTCACTCTCAACATATATAAAAAAACATTTTAAAAAATCTTTAAACAGCAGAATCTTTTTCTTTTTTTTAACTAACAAAACCATTATTAACCCCAGTATGCAAGATAGGTAAGACCACCAGTGTTTTATCAACATGGATTTATTTTACACATTCAGCTTTATAATATTTAACATTTACTTATTATATAAGTTAATAAAACAGCACACTTTTGATAAACACAAACATTTGAAATGGGGTTGATGGGATTAATTGCAGTCTTAACAGCAATGTAAACTTTGAAGAAATTTGAACCAGAGGCTTATGGCCTTTCTAAAATATTTGTCCAGGATTCTGGGATTCTGTGGAACACAGTTTGACAAAACACTTCAGCATTAAGTTCTTCCCACAAGGCAAGCCTTTCTCAGCCTTAACTGTTCAAACACTGCTAAAGATGCCATATTCTTTCATGTCACATTTCCTATGTCTGTTATGTGGATGATATCATGCTCTCTGAGAATATTTGAATCTTTCTGAGGGGTTTTTATATCCACACCCATGTGAACAACTCTCTCTCCTGGACCATCTAACTCTTCTTTGCCAACTCCTCTTCTGGGTCCTGTTGTCTCACTACCCAGAGCCATTCACTGTCAACATATTGGTGAATTTCCCTCTAGTTTTTTCTCTGCATAATTGTTTACAAGTACTTGAGATCATACTTTATATATCAACTTATATTCTTATATTTTTCACTTACATTATAACAAAGGGTTTTCTCACATCATCAATTCTTCAGAAACATAATTTTAGCAGTGGTAAATGTTTCCACCATATTGCTTCTACCACAATTGACTTCAGTTATTCTCTAGTTGGACATCCAGATTGCTTCTAATTGTTCACAATTATTTTTAAAACTCACGACAATGTAAATACTCTTTTTAAAGTTATTTTTGTAAAACTGACTTTCAGGCATTGAACAAACTGTTTAATGATGCAAACCTTTTTTTTTTTTTTTTTTTTAATTTTAGAGAGAGAGAGAAAACTCCAGCAGGAGAGAGGGGTAGAGGGAAGAGAGAGAGAATCCTAAGCAGGCTCCATGCACAGCCCAGAGCCCAACACAAGGTTCGGTCTCACAACCCTGGGATCATGACCTGAGCTGAAATCAAGAGTGGGACCCTCAACCAACTGAACCACCAGGTGCCCTGCAAACATTTTTTTAAAAGTTATTTTCCTAAAGGCTGCAACAAAGTGTAAGCAGGTAAGAACATCTGTCTACTTATTGAGACCTAGAAGTTTTACATAGTTTCTAACTTGATAGCTACAAAGTTATATTTCCTTGTTTAAATTTGCATATCTACACTAGTAGGAACTGAACATTTCTACACATATTAGCCATTTGTAGTTACTCTATTGCAAACTATCTTTTTCTTTGCCTATTTATTTCCTAGTATAATGGTAATTTTTCTATGATTTCTAGGAGTTCTCTGAACGTCAAAAGTAATTCATAAGTAGTACACTCATTGATTTTAATCCAAATGTTTTGCCACACAGCTGCCGGAAAACAATATATCAGGCATCACTCCTATTTTTCCTCGTTTACTTTGTTACATTGAGAAAAGCGAGATTCTAGTTTGTGACATCTGAACTATCAGAATTGTAAATCTGTAAGGTCCAAAGTAATAAGTACCACTATAATTACATTGTAATTCATCCAAAAGCCAATGACTATTTCTTTTTTCTTTTTTTTTTAATGTTCACTTATTTTTGAGACAGAGAGAGGTTGAGCAGGGGAAGGGCAGAGAGAGAGGGGGACAGAGGATCCAAAGTGGGCTCCATGCTGATAGCAGTGAGCCTGATGCGGGGCTCGAACTCACAAACCGTGAGACCATCACCTGAGCTGAACTGGGACACTCAACGGATTGAGCCACCCCGGCGCCCCCCAGTGACTATTTCTTGAGAACCCATTATGGGCTAGACATTGTTCTTAGGTCTAAGGACATAACGGCACTAAGCGAGATAGGGCCCCTGCAGTTTACTGTCGGATGGCACAAATACCGTTCTTTTGAAAGTGTGCAATTATTCAGAGAAAAGCTTCTTAGGCAGTAGGTCAAATGATGAGGGGGCTACTAGTGAGAGCATTATAGCCGGCACCCAGTGACAACTGATGTAATAACCTCTCTGGCCCCAAAGTCCTAGAAGCTGACAGTTGAGATCATCTAATTCCACCTATTGCTTCATTTCTATTCCAGTCTCTAAGATTAATTAGGTCCAGGGTCAGGGATATAAGGACTATGGGACTCATACCTCTTTGTCTGCCTAGAGCCACCCTTAATGTTAATCAACTTCTCACCATGTCTTCTAGCTACTTATTTAAGGCCATGTGTGACCAAATCCCTGCCTGCCATCCCAATTCTAGGAACATATCCCTCCCTTGCTGGCTTCCTTCATCACTACCTAATTTTCTCCTTACTCTGTTAGTTCTTTGGGCCCAGGGCTCTCTTGGTTGGACTTTATCACTGTGGCTGGATTCTTATTTCCTGCTGCTGCATTTCTCTCATGAAGACCATCTGCCTGGATCTGATGCTCACTAGTCATGCTTGCTGCAGCCTGCTCACTTAGCATCACAGATGTCTTTCTGTTGCCTCCAGAAAGCATTTAGGAAATGGAATCAACAGTGGTAGATGAGGGAGATATGAAACCCGAAAAGGATGATTTTGCAGGATTGTGCTTGGATGACTGAAGGAATGATAGTTTCATTCTGTGAGACTGGAAACGGAAGGAGCAGGTTTGCTGGAAAAAATGACAGGTCAGTTTTGGACATGTTGAATTTGAGGCTTGCCTGCAGGATCTCCAGAAGATATCCAGTGGAGAGTTGGATGTATGTCTCAAGAGCTCAGGGGATAGTGTTACATTGTATAAATATCTCTCAGTATATAAGTGTAAGTATATTTATATATCACATACATATTATATTCATACATACACACAGACAACATTTTAAAAGCTAAGCGTCTGTCAGTGATCAAGATTTCTGGAAAGATCACTGAATCTTGGAAAGTTCTTTTCCCATTATGCAAATCTGTACATTTTGTTAATCAACAGTTCTGTATAATCAGAAGCTCGTTTCCATGTTAACGTAGAAAGTCTTAACCACACTGAAATTTGCCTAAAGTCAGTAAGGTCAGATGTTGAATAAATAGTGATTCAAAGAGGAATATTACAGATCAAGGCTTCTAACCTGAAACTTAATCAATCCGGGTCTGATTTGAGCTTTACGCAGGGTTTGTGTTCGTTTAACAACGTTTCGCCTGCCAATCAGTGATTGTTTTCCACCCCTCCATTCAAAAGACAACATATTGAATACCTAAGAGAAACTTTAAAACAACAATACAAGATCTGATTCTACCACAAGAAACTAAATCAATACAAGAGATTCTGGGGGCAGAAGAGTATCTGCCTACCACACTTGCGGGGGGAGGGTCATATACTCCTTTAATGGGGCACTCATAATTCCCATCACAGTTAATGGGAGTTGCAGGTGTGTACTAGGAGGTGCGCAAACCTTGCTGTCTCCATCAGAAAATGATTCCTTTTGTGTTGATCTTCTAGCTGTGTTTTCATTCTACCTTTTAAAACCATTACACCTAACAGAGTTTTGAGTGCATTATAGGTAACTTTAAGAAGCCATCATTATCTTCTCTCTCTTAACCACATAATAGGGGGTAGAAAAGTGAGAGCACAGTATATACACCACGCTGAGGAGAAGGAACTTGCCTTGAATTTTTGAACCCTCAGCCTATTTTCTGTAATGCTCAGTGGTGAATCACTCTTAAGTGCTCCATCATTCACTAGGATATGTGCTTCCTGCCAAAGGTTACCAGATTACAAAAGTATCCTCAGCTCAGAAGGGACTCATAATTCACCATCACCTTATTTTGACACTAAGAGAGAAAATATGTGCATCAAGACAAGTAGAGGAAATAATGAAAAAAAAAACTGTATTAAGTTAACAATGCAGCAAACACTCCAAAGGGAAAAATACAGACTAGAACAATAATAAGGATAATAGAAAAGTAAGGCTATTAAATTATGAGCAGAGATTTGCTGGCCAGCTCATGAACCCTCCCCTGAGTGAAGATAGTTTCTTAAAGAACTTCATTTAGGCATGAGAGGAAATGGGGAAGTTAAGAGAGTTCCCAAAGTTGGAGGAAAATAGGTAGTTGTGCCAATATCTGAAAGACAAAGTCCAATACATTTCCTGAAGGTGAAGGAAGTATCTGGAAAATATTAACAACACAATGACTTGGAAGGAGATGTTAACATGCAAAAGATGAACAATGCAAGGTCACAGAGGCAGGGTGGTGGAAAACTCAGGAACTTAGACAACCAAAGTGAAATGTTAGAGGATTCACATGTAGAAAAAAAACGAGAGACACAATATTTATGAAAAGGTCCTGAGAAATGCTGTATGCTCTTCGTCTGGTAAAAAGGTCATAGGAATGTATGTCTTAAATTTTAGTTCATCTCATTTTAGCAAAGTTGTAACCAAACGAGTGACATTTACAGAAGAACACTAAAAGTGTGATTACCAGAAAGCTTCATGCATTGCTAATGCAGCTACAATTTTCTTTTTTGCAACATAATTTCATCATAAACTTTGATGAAAATGCATATCACAATGTTGTCAACAAACATTTTTAAATGCTATGGCTGGCTACCTGGGAAAGACTTCCTGAAGGCCCTACAATATATTGAAAGGCCTGGATCACTAAGTAAGTGTAACACATTTCTATTCCTTGCAAATTCCTTCCTCTTCTGATCTGGGTGTTGTATCTTTCTGATGGTTTATATGTCCGTTGGTTTAAGGGGCACAGTTCAATATGCTCCTTTTTTCTTTACTTTTTTTAATTGAATATAATATATATACATACATATGTGTGTGTGTGTGTGTGTATATATATATATATATATATATATATATATATTATAGTAAAGAGGACCCTTTATAAGGGTAGAATTTTTTTTTACAAATTATATAAATCCATAAAATTATACTTTAACAATGTTCAATTGTACAATATTTTATAGGTCATATAAATTTGTGTAAACTACACCCAAATCAAGATGTGTAGCATTACCAGCACCCCACAAACCTCCCATGTCCCTTTCCAGTCAATACCCCCATACCTTAATAGCTACTAATCTGACTTATAGCATTAGTTTTGCCTACTTTAAAATTTCATATAAATTAAACCCTGCAGTATGTTCAATGTTACTTTTATAAAATGTTCTATAAGTGGACATATTGAGTTCAAGTGTAACTCTGGATATGAATGTGTTCAATAAATGCACTTTCCCTCTATTTCTAACCTCTGTTACAAACTATTCTGAGAAATTTTAAAGTGCAACCTCTCCAACCATTCCTTATTTAAATTTTTTTTAATGTTTATTTATTTCTGAGACAGAGAGAGACAGAGCATGAGTGGGGGAGGGGCAGAGAGAGAGGGGGACACAGAATCCGAAGCAGGCTTCAGGCTCTGAGCTGTCAGCACAGAGCCCGACGCAGGGCCCGAACTCACAGACCGCAAGATCATGACCTGAGCCGAAGCCAGACGCTCAACTGACTGAGCCACCCAGGTGCCCCTCCAACCATTCCCTTAAAACAAAAAATCCCTTCAGTACTAATGCTTACTATGCTCCTCCTCAGCCCTGCCTACTTAAGTAGCAATGACATAGTGGTTTGAGTTAAGTAATCTGGAGTAGTAACTTTTCTTAGCCATTACAGTCTTTCTAATCAATGTTGATAATAAGTTTTTTTTAAGTGTTAAAAATGAAATAAAACAAAAACATGTGTGGGTTTTGGTTTTGGTTGTGGTTGTTGTTGTTTACACATTGACACATTTAAAAAAAAATTCAAACGGGCCATTGAAGAAAGTCTTTGTTTTGCTCTAGATCCAAAGACATCTAACCCTCTTCTCTAGAAGCAACCATTATAACTCATTTCTTGTGTATCTTTGTAAAAACAGTACATACATGGTTATGTTTCTTCCTTTTTGCACACGTCGGATAATTCTAGGCAAACTATCCTTAACTTCACTATTTTCAACTATAAATTATAATTATATTGGAGGTCATTTGTCATCAGCACATAGAGAACCACCAAGCTAATTTTAATGGCTTCATGGTACCACATTCTATGGTTATACTTTTTTTTTTTTAACGTTTATTTATTTTTGAGACAGAGAGAGACAGAGCATGAACGGGGGAGGGTCACAGAGAGAGGGAGACACAGAATCTGAAACAGGCTCCAGGCTCTGAGCAGTCAGCACAGAGCTCGATGCGGGGCTCGAACTCACATACCGAGAGATCGTGACCTGAGCCGAAGTCGGACGCTTAACCGACTGAGCCACCCAGGCGCCCCTGGTTATACTTTTATTTACTTCATCAGAATTCAGGATTTGAAAAACAGGTAAGCATCCTTGTTTGACCAGTGATTATTTAATCACAAGGAGACAGAAATTTCAGGACACTAAGAGACAGAAATTAGCTAAAGGATTTTAGATATCCTTTACTTCCAACTAAGTGGATGGAAATTCCAAACAATATCTGGCTATTTCCCACACCACTTTCAGCTCCCTGCCTAAAAACAGGAGCCTTCAGCTGATGTAGTTCCCCAGGTTAGTAGGATCAAATAATAGCCCATGGTGTTAGACAAACCAGACTCCACAGAATAATCTTGGCTTTTCTAAGAAGTGGTATTCTAGCCTTTTAAAAAAGTTGTAGTTTCAAGACTGAAAGTTTTCCTCCTGAGATCAGGAACAAGGCAAGGCTGTTCTTTTTCACCACTTTTATTCAACATAATACTGGAAGTTCTAGCCAGAGAATTAGGCAAGGAAAATAAATAAAGTCATCCTAATTGGAAAGGAAGAAGTAAAAATATTTCTGTTCATAGGTGAAATAATCTTATATGTAGAAAATCCTAAAGAATCTATAAAGAATCTGTTTAGAGCAAATAAATCCAGCAAAGTTGCAGGATACAAGATTAACACACAAATCTCAGCTGTATTTTTATGCCCCCACAATGAACAATCCCAAAAGGAAATTAAGAAACCAATTACATTTACAATAGCATAAAAAAATTAAATGCTTAGGTAAAATTTAATCAAGGAGGGCAAGACTTGTATACTGAAGACAAAATAAAGCCATGTATTGCTGCAAGAAATTAAAGGGCTAAATAAATGGAAAGATATTCTGTGATTATAGATGGGAAGACTTGAGAGTAAGATGGCAATCCTCCCCAAACAGATCTATAGATAGCCACCAAAATCCTAATGGCCTTTTTAGCAGAAATAGAAATATTCATCCTAAAATTCATATGGAATTTTAAGGTACTCCAATAGCCAAAGTAATCCTGAAAAAGAACAAAGTTGGAGGTCACACACTTCCTGACTGCAAAACTTGCTACAAAGCCACAGTAATCAAAACACTTCCATCACTCTACAAAGTTCCCTAATGCCTCCTTGGCAGTCAGTCGTTCTCTATTCCATCCCTGGGCAACCACTGATTTGGTTTTTGCCATAGTTCTGCCTTGTCTAGGATTTGATAGAAATACAATCATACAGTATGTAGTCATTTCTGTGAGGCTTCTTTGACTTAGAATGGTGCTTTCAAGATTCACTCATGCTGTTACATGTACGAGTAGCTCATTCCTCTCTGAGTTGAGCAGTTTTCCATTGTATGGATATGTTACAATTTTATCCATTCACCAGTTGATGGACACTTGGGTTATTTTCAGGGTTGGTTTTTTGTTTTGTTTTGTTTTGTTTTCCTTTCTTTTTTATGGTTTTTTTAAGGAAGTTATTTATTTATTTAGGTTTATTTATTTATTTTGAGAGAGAGAGAGAGCAGGGGAAAGGCAGAGAGAGAGAATTCCAACCAGGCTCTGCACTGTCAGCGCGGAGCACAACACGGGGCTTAACTCATGAACCGGGAGATCATGACCTGAGCCAAAACCAAGAGCTGGAAGCTTAACCAACTAGCCACCCAGGTGCCCCTCTTTTTTTTACAGTTTCATTCTGTGGTGTCAAGTTCTACATTTACCCCATTTGCAACTAATAGGAATTCTTGAATCTGTGGATTCGTGGTTTTTGCCAGTTGTAAAAAAATGGTCTTTTCAGAAGTTGACTCTGTTCTCTTCTCTCTCCCCTTCTCTTCTAGAACTTCATTAGATGTTTGTTAGACCTTCTCCTACTATCCACCACGTTTCTACTCTTTCTTCCATATTATCTTTTTTGTCTCTTCCTGCTGCATTCTGGATCATTTCTTTAGTACTACCTTCTAATACAAACATTTTCTCATCTTGATCTACCCTCAATATTTCTAGGACCCTGGAAAAGAGTACAAATGAAAGGCCACATACTATATAAACATATTTAAAAGTCAGAAATCAAGCTAACAAAGAATTAAATAAAATATATTCCCTCCTCCTATCTTGACAAAAGCCAGGTTTGAATTTAAAATTCTTGGATACCTAGAGCTCTGCCCTATACTATGGTGGCACAGGGATTGTTGACTCCCATCTGCCAACCCAAACCCCTTTTTATCCTCAGCTCCATTCCACACTACAATGGACATTGAATGTACACATTTAGGCAGCCAACCTACAAATCCACATTCCATTACAGCCCATCTCATTCCATGAGAGCAATTTCTTGGCCACCCCCTGAGAGTACAGGCTACTCTCAGGAGGAGAGACCCAGGGAAGAGGTGTATATAAGGAACCAGAAGCTGCTTTGGGACTATTTGGGATGGTAATTGCAGAGTCTCTGCTGCCAGGAGTATGATCTATAAGGGGGCATATAGATTTCATGACTGGCCATATCCTTAGCCATGCAGATTCCTTGTAGCTGGATGAAGGCCAGAGCAGACTCCAAAGTACAAGGCCCAAGACTGGTCTAAGGGTAGTACTGCTCTCTTTAGCTATGTTCAACTCATCTCTTGAGGGTTTTTTCTTTTTTAATTTCAGTTAGTATATTGTTAATTTTAAGAAGACCTAGTTGCTTCATTTTTAAAATCTACTGTTTTCGTCATATTTTTAGCTACTTCTTTTATGTTTTACAATAGTGAACCATATTTATTTTATATTCTGTGTCTGATATTCTAATATCTGAAGTCTTTCTGGGTCTTATTCTGCTACCTGTTATTTTGGTTGGTTGGCTCTTGCTTTTGGTGCCTTCTTTGTGTGTTTTGTATGATTTTTGAGCTCCTATTTCTTGAAATTTATGTGGAATTCTTCAAAGCATAGAATTCTCAAGGATGGAATTCTTCAAAGCTTGGAATAAAAGGAGTTCCTCCAAAAAGATTCACATTTGCTTCTCCCAGGCATCTGAGTACATGACAAGTCTGGAAAACTTGAAACCAAATTTTCGGTCCATGTTTTTATGAACCATCCAGATACTGACATTTCAGGCTGAAAAGCCATGTGAAGGCCCACCTGTGATTGCACATTCTCAGAAATTTGCCTCCTCATTCCCATCCCAGTGAGTGCCAGAGTTGCTGGACAATTTTCCAAGAGTTGGGGTGGATTTTTTTTAATTAAAGAAATGTTTTTAAGTTTATTTAGTTTTGAGAGACAGACAGAGTGGGGGAGGGGCAGAGAGAGAGAATGTCAAGCAGGCTCTGCACTGTCTGCTCAGAGCCCAGTGTGGGGCTCAAACTCACAAACCATGAGAACCTGACCAGAGCTGAAACCAATAGTTGGACGCTTAACCGACTGAGCCACCCAGGCACCCCTGGGGTAGATTTCCTATATCAAGGATGTATTGAGAGGTTTCCTTTTGAAATCGCAGTCTAGAATAGGCTTTGGGCTTTGTCTCTTGTGATCTCTTGCCTACAAGCTATGAAAATTCATCAAGTTAGGCAAATGCCATCTAAGTTCCCCCCTTTTGTCTGAAGTATTCTTTACTTTCTTGGCAAGAAAGAAAAGGTGTTTTATCCTGCATTTTCAGTTATTTTCAGGGGGGAGTTCAGGTGGTTACCTAGCCTGCTTTATTGCTATAAATGTCTTATACACTCTTAACATTTCTCCAGTCTATTTTTCTTAATTCTCCTGAATTAAGAATTAATTCTTAATTCCCACTTAATTCCATTCCCAATGCATTGGCTCATACACATATAGTTTCTGGCTCCACCCAAAAGCCTTCAAACTATATTCTCTGCTTCTTGTCTCTATCCTGCCTCTTCTCTCCATCTCCCATCTCTCCAACCAAGCTGTATCAGTTAAGGTCTCAGCAGGAAACAGAGTTCACCCAAAGAGTTCAAATGAAGATACTCTGATGAAATAAGTTACAGAAAGACTGACAGAGGTAAGGGAGCAAGTAAGAGTTGATGAGGCACTTGGAAACTAGCTACAGAGGAGATGCTAAAGAGACAAAAGGAGAAAATAAAGTTTCCAGAGCCCAGTGAAAGAGCCATGGAGGAGGGGCCACCTGGAAAGAGCTGTAGCCATGAAGGAATTAAGCTACTATTGGAGATATAACATAAAAGGAGGGAAGTGGGGAAGAGATGCCAAATTTCACCTTCCATCTGCCTTCTGATAACCTTGCTTAAGCCTCTCATTAGTCAAACTCAACCATAATGAAGTTTTCAAAGAGGCTGGGGTCACTGCCCCAGAGGCACAGACATGGGCAAAGAAGGGAAAGAAGTGAGTCTGAGGGCCAAAAATACCACCACATCAGGCTTTCTTCACACCACTTTGAAAGGTCAAATGTCTAATATGCTAACCTTACACCATCCTCCTACTTAAAATCTGTCAGTGGATTCACATCATCTTCAGGACTAAATCTAAACTGGGATATGTGACTGTGCCCCTGCTTGTAGCTTCATTCCCTAGCTCTTATCCTAGCCTACAGCTATTCTGAATTATTTCCAGATTCTTCAGTAGTCCATGCTCTCCTACCTCTGTACGTTGGCCACATTCCTTCCTCTTCCTAAGGCAACTTTCTGCATCTTCTTTGCTTGGTTAGCTTCTATTCAACCTTCCAGAATCAAAGATTTAGCTCTGGAATCATTTTCTCCTGAAAATTTTCTTTCCCAGAGTGTTTCCATCACTTCCCTACAGAATCCCATCATAATATTTAGTTGACCTGGTGTCCTGATGGAGATATGCATTTTAGCTATTACATACAGCACCCAGCACCATTCCAGGCACATGGTAGGCAATCAATAGCAAATTTCCAAATTAAACAAAAACTAAATACTAGGAAAGAAGGAAGAAAATGAAAAGATACAGTTTGAAATTTTAAGTTATGGGAAGATATCTTGAAATTCAAAGAATTTTCTTTCTCAAATTTATTTCTGAGATATTTATCTTGCATATAGGCAAAGTAAGATAAGGAAAAGACTAGGCACAGTCCCAAGGACTTAGAATTTGAATCCTAAAAATGAATCCTAGATTTGAGCAATGTCCCTCTAGAATTGAAGAAAGACATTTCTTTGGTGTTAGCTTTGTTTCTAGATAGTCTTTTAAATTATTTAAACACAAAAATTTTTAATGTGTATAGACCCATACATTTCCGGAAAATTCATATTCCAATAACTTTCCCTTTTTTTGTATATTAAAAAATCAAAAACTGTGGAAACCATTCTTGTCCGGTTTTAATAGATAACATGATTGATTTCAATAGTGTTATGTTTTCAAAAATTCTTTAAGAGAAAATAAAAATGCTACCTACCACACTACAACAAAGAACTGAAGAATTATTTGCAATGCTGATAAATATTTATTTATTTATTTATTTATTTATTTATTTATTTATTTAGCTAGCTATTTATTCCAACAGTAATCATTTTATTTCTGGGCTCAAATAAATATTCCATGTGTACATGATGAAATTTAGGAGAAAATACAGGAATTAGAAGTTCTTATTGCTAATTTTCATAACTGTAACACTCCAGCTAAGCAAGTTTACAACTGTCCAAGGATGCTGAGTAAAAACTGAATAAAGACTTACAAATTTTTTAAAGACAAATTGTCACATTTCTGAAAGAATGTAAAACTTTAGTTTTATATTTTAGATATTGCCTAAGATGCCACATGACACCTCAATAAGGGGTTTTCTCACTAAAACTGGTGTAGATAGCCTAAAAAAATGTTGTTCATGTGCAGTGTAATACATAGGTTCACAGCCGGAAAATAGCCCTTCTTAAAATCCGGCCAGTGTTGAGTCAAAGATCTTAATATATAACTTATACAACACTGTGAGCGCTGACCAATGGACCAGAATACTGGTTTAAGGCCAGTGCTGGCAGCTTCTCTTTGGGATACTGAAGATAGAAGGCCTCGACTTGGGAAACCGTAAGCCTCGGAAAACACTACACGTCCCAGCATACTTTGCGACTATCATTGACCATAACTCCCAGAATGCCTTGCTCGGCGCACGCAGGTTTCCCTTACAGCTGGGGCTTGTAGTTCTCCCTCTCTGGTCGTGTCAATCTGTAAGGCAAGGGCGGTGGTTGCTTATCCAGTCCGAGGATATCAGGCGTATTCTTCCAGATTTTAGCAAAGTGGAAACACTTCGGGTCCCTGGGCTGACTGAGGTCTTTGTCTTACCTCTTGGTTTCTACTTTACACAGGTAAGTCACGGAGGGGCTGCAATTCCACGCAGCGGGGCCCCACCCCTTCTTTCTGGAAGCGACCTCGTTCTGGTGAAGCCATTTGTCCCTAAGCTCTCGCCGTAGTGGCCGCCGCCCATCTCTCTTTGTGTGTGCCTCGGCAAGTCGCGGAGCTAGTGGCGGCGATTCTTGGAGTCGGGGGTGGAGGAGAGGGACGTTACCGGGTCGTTGCAGGCGGGCGGACTCTTTTCTTTCCCGCCAGCTTACAGGTGGGTTGACTGTGCTTCCCTCAAGGCCTTTCTGTCTGCTGTGTCTCACGTCGGGGCTCAAAGGGCGGTTTGCCAGTTCCTGCTGACTGCGCTGCCCGGCCCGACTCCTGAAGGAGAGGCGGGGAGAGCCAGGTGCGGTGAGTTGGGAAGGCGGGTGGAGACCAGACCACTTTCTTTCCTTCTTGACCCGCCGGAGGTGGCCGGCGGAGCCTCGAGTCTTGCTCGGCCCCCAGCGCCCCCCTTTCCCAGACCCCCAGTCCTGGACTGCGCCCTCTTGGTGGTGACCTCAGGGGAAAAGCAACTCTTCGCCTTGCTCCATTTTATAAATAAATTACTACCCGGCGATGACAGCGTCTTCCCTCCCCGCGCGTGTTGGAAAGTACCCGAACATGGAGGTTGTAGCACAAAATTACCGAGACTTTGTCTTCCTTGTAGTTTTGAGAAAGTGAACTTGTCACTCGTGGAGCT
This sequence comes from Panthera pardus, assembly GCF_024362965.1. NCBI lineage: Eukaryota > Metazoa > Chordata > Mammalia > Carnivora > Felidae > Panthera > Panthera pardus. Next base: position 61,135,519 of record NW_026526655.1, on the reverse strand, counting down.
CCCGGCCTCGGAGGAAGAGCCGGTCAGCTGTAGGTAGTGAAGCCAGTCAGACTTTGTTGTTGGGCTCTGTCTAAAAATATTCGTACTTTAAATATATGTGATAGTTAATGATGGCAGTTTTTGTGTTTTGCTTGTCCTGAATGTTAGTATTACACGTCAGTTTTAGAATTTACAGGAATTTTTGTCTGCATATTGTTTTCATCAAATTTCTAGGGATGAATACAAAACTCTGGTGATAGATTTGGTTTATGTCCTATAGTCGAAGAGCTCCTTAATGCCAATCCATGCCTTCTGTTTTAAGAGTCAGAGACATTGTGTTAAATTTGGACATTTGAACGTTGAAGAGCTTACTGTGTGCTAGCTACTTTGCTCAACTCCAAATATTTACTTACATACATTTCTTCATAATGTTTCCCAAGTCTTAGTGATATATATATGCTTCCATATTTGAAAAGTAGAGTTTATATGTTGTCTTTTGATCGCAGTGCACTACATGGCCTCTTGAGATAATTCTCTTTTTGAAGACTGATTTTTTAAAAGAGCCCTGCTTTTACCAACGTAATGATGATTGTAAATGATTATATATTTTTTTCCAACGTAATGATGATTATAAATGATTATATGTTTTTTAAGCTCACAAACATGTCGGACAAAAGTGAATTAAAGGCAGAATTGGAACGTAAAAAGCAGCGGTTGGCCCAAATCAGAGAGGAAAAGAAGAGAAAAGAAGAAGAAAGGAAAAAAAAGGAAGTATGTTTTCTTTTTTTTTAATAAACAGTGTAAAATAATTGGATTTAATATCAAATACACTTTTATGTAATACCTGCAGAATAAAAATCTAGCAGTTGTGACTGCAAATAGAGCACTGTATGTGAATTTTAAGGAAATCAGATTTAAAAAATGTGAAAATGACAAAGTTGATAAGTTAAAATGATTTTTTTTACTGAATAAAAATATTTCATATGGATTGATGCATAAAAGTTCAATTTACATATTTCTAAGAATATGCTTATTATATAAAGTAAGGGACATCTGCCTTGTAATAGCTCTTAAAAAACATGGCATATATATCATAACTTAGTCTGGATTTTGAACTTACTTTTCTGAATGTTTTGCCAGTCTGTTCTGCTAATAATTTGCAAGACTAAATAACGGCAAAGAGAAATACATAATAGATTATTTAATTGATAGGGAATTTGTTCTTTTTTCCTTCATCATGAAATTCTGAAATATTTTTGGCAAGCAGTGAGTTGATACTGCCTTAAAGATAGACCAGGTAGCTGTCTCTTCTGATTTTTCACATCACCATTTCATCATGTATGGCAATTACACGTTAATCCTGAGCTGGAGATATTTTGCTCACTCCTGTGTTGAAATGTACATTTTTTCCCAGTGGAAACTATTTGGACAGATTTGTATAATTTTACCACAGACATGTTTTAAATGGTCAGTGTACAATAATTTGTCCTAAGTGTGACATTAGTTGCAAGGTTTTCTTTTTTTTTTTTTTTAATTTTTTTTTTTAACGTTTATTTATTTTTGAGACAGAGAGAGACAGAGCATGAACGGGGGAGGGGCAGAGAGAGAGGGAGACGCAGAATCAGAAGCAGGCTCCAGGCTTTGAGCTGTCAGCACAGAGCCCGACGTGGGGCTCGAACCCACGAACCGTGAGATCATGACCTGAGCTGAAGTCGGACGCTTAACCGACTGAGCCACCCAGGCGCCCCAAGGTTTTCTATTTGACAGCTAATAGCCAAGACTTCTAGAAATCTCTTAAGGGAAAAGAAAATCAGAAAAATTAAAAGTATGATTTATGTGCAGCATTGCTATGATGCTATAAAGGCCTGTAATTGAAGAATTTTCTAATTTATTCTGAACCTTGGAAAGTTGGAGATTTAAGTTAGCTGTTTGATTAAAAGTTAACTGATAGAATGGTAGAGCCATTCCAAAGTAGTATCTACAGCCTTAAACCCTTCAGTGCTGAAAGCATATTTGATTTTTGTTTTCCAGAAATGGCCTTAAGTGGCATAAATTGCCTCTTAGGGATATCTACTACATGATTTATAGCTAATTTAAAATTTATAAAACATTATGAGGGATAAGTTAATAGCATTAAATAGTGAGTCTACTAATATATTGCTATGTACAGGTAAATTATCAACTTGGTAATATAACCTCTTTGGCTATTTTTTTTTTTTTTTTTAATTTATTTTTGGGACAGAGAGAGACAGAGCATGAACGGGGGAGGGGCAGAGAGAGAGGGAGACACAGAATCGGAAACAGGCTCCAGGCTCCGAGCCATCGGCCCAGAGCCTGATGCGGGGCTCGAACTCACGGACAGCCCAGAGCCTGACGCGGGGCTCGAACTCACGGACCGCGAGATCGTGACCTGGCTGAAGTCGGACGCTTAACCGACTGCGCCACCCAGGCGCCCCCCTCTTTGGCTATTTTGATGAAGTTCATGGATGACTTCTTTAAGTTAAAATGGTATCATAGAATGTTATGATTGACAAAATTCACTGCAGATAATTGTATGAGTAATAGTGGTTAGCCAAAATAGGCATCTGAGGTGAATATATAACACTTTTCCTTCAAAAAACTTAAATTTCACTTGAAATGTTTTGGATGATTTCAGATTGTTGAGGCTTATCTAGTTTAACTGAAGGATTTTGCTAAAACTATAAAAGGCTAAAATCTGGCAATAATTTTGCTATGCAAAAGTGAATTTTAGCTTTACCAAATCCATCCGTGTTTTTTTTATTATGAAAATACTACCTATAGTTTCAAAAACTAAAATAAAATCTTTCCTCCAGATGAATTTTTGACAAACATCCTCTACATAAAATTGCATAAATACAATGAAAAGTACATTGTACAAAAGTTTGAGATACTCATACTTGATTTTCAACAGAATACGTTGTCCATTTACTTAAAATGTGTTACCTGTTAAATAATCTTTTTTTCTTTTTTCAATACAGTTGTGATATTTATATCTACGCTTTTGTGTCTCTAGGGAAGGTTTCCACAATTCCTAACCATGAATAGCAGTTTCATACTGTGGATAAATAGAAATAACTGTACTTTTTAAATTTACTAGGTAAAAACTTTTGTGGGAACTCCTTCATTACATACCATTTGGAGATTACTTACTAGAACTCTATTGAGAATGGTTTTCATTTAATGACTATAACGTGTATTCAAAATTAAGTCCACTCTCCCAGAGTATACAGTATTAGTACATTATTTAAAATACATTTTTTTGCAAACAAATATTTCATGTCCTATGTAAACTTAAGTTTTTAACTTTAAAAATTTAGACTGATCAGAAGAAGGAAACAGTTGCTCCTGTGCAAGAAGAATCAGATCTTGAAAAAAAAAGAAGAGAAGCTGAAGCATTGCTTCAAAGCATGGGGCTAACTCCAGAATCCCCCATTGGTAAGGATAAGAATATATCCATTTATAAGAGATAGATTTTATTTAGCTTAGACATATCTGAGATGAATGAATTGACTTTAATATGTTTTGCATATTTTTATTTGTGTCTCTTAAAAATGACTAATCTTACAATTTATTCAGAATTATCTTTTTTCACATGTGCCAATACATGGTTATTTTGTTTGTTTAAAAGAGCTGCAAGATTAGGTATACTTATTAACATACAGTGAACAACCAATTGACTTTTATTGTTCAATCAGTAATTTATTTCAACATTTGTTGAATAAGTTTTCTGTGGTATACTGTATTTAACTCAAAGATAACTGTGATTCCTGGTCTTAACTCTATATTTCTTTCTGTAGGTTAAAGAGGTATAATGAGTCAAAGTTCTAAAAGCTTATTCGTATTCAGAGGTAGAGGAAGGAAAGGATACACCTCTGCTGTCATTGCCAATAAGAGAAGTAATATTGGTAGCTTATTTTGGCAGTGATTTGACTTGTTCTGCTTTTGTGCTATTCATTTTGATAACAGTACTAAACCAAAAAGCTGAGGTAGTAGAGGTACTGAAGACAATCTAGTTACATATCAGAAAGCATTAAATATTTAAATGAGCTGGGTGCTGTTACATAGTATTTTAGTTTGATATGGCCTTTATCATTTCTGGTTCGTTTGTGGGTTAATTCCATCTAGTTCAGGGTACATATATTTTAGAAATAGTAACTGCTGTTTGCCTCTTGTGAAACTACAATATAACTATTTCTAGAGCTGATATTTCTAGAAGGTTTCAAGATGAAAAACTAGTTACTCTCAGTCTGCTTCATTGTTATTTCTTTCAGCTCATTTGCCTTTCTTTATGGTAGAATTTGAAGATTGAAATATAGTAACTTGAATTGTATTTATTTATTTATTTATTTATTTATTTATTTATTTTGAATTGTCTTTATTTAATAAGCTAATGTTGCATAATGGCAGTTTTAAAAGTAAATGAATCATAACACTATTGTTAAAAAAATACTCTAGTAACTAAACCAAGTTGCTTGTTAGTTGCATAGACTATAATCAGTTTTTCTGAGTCTTTGGCTTCATTTTTCTCCTATAGGAATTTTTTCCCTTTTCTGTTTTTAGGATTTCATTTTCATGGAATTCACTTGCTCATAATTCTCAGTTCATATTCGTTATCAATTCTTGAAAGGACAGTCTTTTTTTAAATTTTTAAATTTTTTTTAATGTTTATTATTTTTGAGAGAGAGAGAGACACAGAGCGTGAGTCGGTGGCGGGGGGGGGGGGGGGGGGCGGGGGGCAGACAGAGAGACGGACAGACAGACATAGTATCTGAAGCAGGCTCCAAGCTCTGAACTGTTAGCACAGAGCCCGCCTTGGGACTCGAACCCATAAGCCGAGATATGACCTGAATCGAAGTCTGACGCTTAACCGACTGAACCACCCTTGTGCCTTGAAAGAATGGTCTTTCAGTGTGTGGGTGTGGGTATGTGGGTGTGCATTTCTCCCTCATTCCCCATCTCCAATTCCATTCTCCTTCCTAGTCTTGCATTAAGTTCCCATTCTTGCATTTTTAACATATATCCTCTTGATCTGTCCTACATGTGCTTACGTATTTCAAGGTTTCATATTTATGTATATCTTACACACATAAACGGCATTGTGCTGTGTGTCATTCTGTTTATACCTTTTTGTCAAGCAGCATTTGAGAGCTACCTATGTTGCCAAATACAGATCTAGGTATTTATTTTTGACTGACACCTAATATTCTATTCTGTACCATATTTTACCTGTTTCCCAGCAATAAGCACTTGGCTTGCTTCTCCCTCTTTGCTTCGCTCTCACAAGCAACACTGCAAAGAATATATACTTTCTCTTTGAGAACTGTGGAAGAGTTTCTCTGGGATGTAAGCCCGAGAGTTGATTTGCTATGTTATTTGTATGGGCTTACTTACATTTATTAGATTCTACATACCACTTTCAAAAATGACCCTCCCAGTACCACTGAATAAGAAAGTAACAATATTACCGTATCCACATCATCACTTGACCTTCTCCAGGTTTCCAATTTTTGCCACCTTGATGGGTATAAAATGGTATACCAAAAAATTTTTTTAAGTTTATTTATTTACTTAGAGGGGGAGAGAGAGAATGAATGGGGGAGAGTCAGAGAGAGAGAAGGGGACAGAGGATCTGAAGCGGGCTCTGTGCTGACAGCCAAGAGCCCAATGTGGGGCTTGAACTCACGAACCATGAGATCATGATCTGAGCCAAAGTCGGATGCTTAACACACTGAGCCACCTAGACGCCCTTACCAAAATGTTTTAATATAAATTTATCTCTTTATAGTGAGGTTGACCATTTCTCAAATATCTGTTATTTTCTCTTCTGTGAATTGCATATTCATATCTTTTGCCCATTTACCATTGGAGTTGTAGGAGGTCCTTGTATATTTTAGGGGAGGACTTCTTTATTTTAGTTTTTTAACAAAAATACCTCTCCCAGTCTATTACCTGTTCACTCTGTTGATAGTATCTTTCATTGAACCAAATCCTTCATTTTGATAATAGATCTGCCAATTATAACCCTTTTTTTGTACCTTTTTAAAAAAAATTGTTTTAATGTTTATTTCTGAGACAGAGAGAGACAAAGCATGAGTGGGTGTGGGGCAGAGAGAGAGGGAGACACAGAATCCAAAGCAGGCTCCAGGCTCCAGGCTCCGAGCTGTCAGCACGGAGCCCGACGTGGGGCTCGAACTCACAAATGGTGAGATCATGACCTGAGCCAAAGTCAGTCGCTCAACCAACTGAGCCACCCAGGCGCCCCTGGTCTTTTTTTTTTTTTTTTTAAAGAAATACTATCTTTGAGGACACAATATATATTCTCCTACATTTTTTTTCTGTTAGGCTTTATAGTTTTAGCTTTCACCTTTAGATATTTGGGTTATATTTTTGAATATAGTATGAGGTAGGGATCCAATCTAGTTTTTCTCCATATAGTTAGCTAATTTTCTCAATACTATTTATTAAATAGTCCATCTTTTCCCTCACTGATATCTGATGCCAACTTTGTCGTACAATCAGTTCCCATGTATTCATGGCATTTCTATTTTCACTGTTGATCTAATTTGTTTGATTCTATACTATTAACCCCCAGTTTTAATTACTGTGGCTTTGTATTATATCCTAATTTCTGATAATCACCCCTCTTTTTTCCTCTTTTTCAAAATAGCTCTAGCTTAACAAATTTTTCTTCCCTATAAAAAACTAGTTTAAGTTTCCCCCCCAAAATCTTGCTGCACCATATGTTGCATTTAGTGATATGTTTGTAGTCTTTCTAGATCTAGAAGATTCTTCACACACTACTTTTTGCCCTATGTCATCAAGTTGTTGAAGAGAGTGGGCCAGTTGGTCTCTAGAATGTCCCACCTCCTGCGTTTGTATGATGGTTTTTCTCACATTTAGCTTTTGTTCCTGTATCTTTTGTATTTCCTCTACCCTGGAAATTTGGTTTAAAAAACTTGTTTGGAACATCTTTGGAAAGAACATCTCATAGAGATTCTGTGTACTTCATATTACATCATATCAGTAGTACACATGCCTGGTTGTTGAGTTATTAGTGATGCCAAGATTGATTACTGAGTTACAATTATGACAGGCAAGTTTCTCCATCATAGTTTTTTGTTGTTATTGTTGTTCTCCTTATGACTATTCAGTAATATCTGGAGATGGTACTTTGGCACCATGTGAATGTTCATTTCTCCATCAACTTTTCACCAAATAGTTTTAATACTTCTTGGTGATCCTTATCTAAATCAGTTGTTTAATTAGGAGTTGCAGAACTGTTTTAATAATTCCATCTTTTCTAGTGCACTTAGTGGCTGAAATTCTTCTGTAAAGGGGAGCTTTCTCTCATAATAGATTTATTTGGTTACCCTAAATGAATTTCCTGTTAGAAAAGCAGAAGACATGCTTAATTTTTTTCATTTTAATTACTAAGAGTCACCTCCGGGGATTGCCAGAGATTTTGTGTGTATTTTTTAAAAAGATTAGCCAGTACTGTATTTAGAATCTTTGTATATATATTCATAAGTAAATTTGCATGTAATTTTCTTATACTGTTCAAGTTCATTGGCCATCATGGTTATGATTTTATCTTTTTTTTTAATTAATTAATTTATTTTGAGAGAGAGCAGGGGAGGCAGGAGGAGAGATTGAGAGAGAGAAAGAAAATGAATCCCAAGCAGGCTCTGCATTGTCAGCACAAAGCCCAGTGCGGGGCCGGAACTTGAAAACTACGAGATCATGACCTGAGCCAAAATCAACAGTCAGATGCTTAACTGACTGAGCCACCCAGGCGCCCCTGGTTATGATTTTAAAATAAATTAGACAGCTTTCCCTTTTGATATTTTGTACAACAGCTTGTAAAAGGTAGATGTTACTTTTCCCTTTAAAACTTGGTAGAATTCAACTGTAAAACTGCCTGGGATTGCAACTTTTTTTCCCAGGGAGTAGTTGGGAGCAGAGATTATTCACCATTTCTAGTCTTCTTTTAAAGTTATAGTCTATTCAGGTTTTCTATTCCTTTTTGTATCGGTTGATTTTTTAAAAATAATAATAAACATTTATTATCTCTCATAGTTTCTGCCTGTCAGGAATTTGGTAGTGACTTAGCTGACTGGCATTGGTTCCTGGTCTCTCATGGCATTGAAGTCAAGATGTCAGTCAGAGCTGCAGTCATCTGAAGGCATGCTTATTACTAGGATTTGCTTTCAAGGTGCCTCACCTACATGGCTGGCAGTTGATATTGGCTATTGGTAGTGGGAGTCCTGAGTTCCTCTCCACACAGAACTGCTTGAGTATCCTTGCAGAATGTCAGTTTCTCCCAGAATGAGCAATCCAAAGATAGAGAGAACCAGGAAGAAGCTATTCTTTTTGACTTATTCTTGGAAATCATAGAGCATCAATTCCACCACATCTGTCAACTGGAATTCACAAAGAATTTGGATATTTTTTAAAACTGCCAAAACTGCAACAAATTCATCGTTCTCTTTATATTTTGAAATGATATGTTTTTTTTTCCTTTTACTGTATTAATACAATGATTTATAATGATAGTTTTTCTAATGTAAATGCATGTTTACATTCTGGAACAAATCCCACTTAGTTATGAGATAATTTTTTTCTTATACATTGCTGAATTCATTTGCTAATATTTTATTTAGGAGTTCTTTATGCTCATTAGAGAATCATGCCTGTAATTTTTTTCCTTTTATTATATCTTGTCTGGCTCTATTATAATAGTTATAATAGCCACCTTAAATGGGTTGTGTGGTTTTCCATCTTCTTCTGTTCTCTGACAGATGCCTAAAGATCTTTCTAGTATTTATTTAAAATTAGACTTGAAGAATACAGGATACAGATGAAGTCAGTGTCCGTAGAACTTTCTTGACAGTAATCCATAATAAAAAATATATTTTATATCATGACCCAGGATGGATACTTGTTTTCCTTTTCACTACAGAATGTACTTAGTAAACATTTTTGAATTGTAGAAGTATAAAATACTGCTAGAATATTCAAGAGGATTTATTAAAAACACCACTCTCTGATTTTCCTAAAAGAGACTTTTTTCTTTTTTTTTTTTTAATTCTGAAAGGAATTTGTTTTATAATTTTATTTATTTTTTTGAAAAGATTTGATTTTTTTAAAAAGTTACAGCTAGGGACACCTCAGTGGCTCATTCGGTTAAGTGCCTGACTTTCAGCTCAGGTCATGATCTCATGGCTCGTGAGTTCGAGCCCTGCATCAGGCTCTGTGCTGACAACTCAGAGCCTGGAGCCTGTTTCTGATTCAGTGTCTCCCTCTCTTTCTGCCCCTCTCCTGCTCACACTCTGTCTCTCTCTCAAAAATAAACTTTAAAGAAATTATTTAAAAAAATATATATATAGCTAATAAAATCTCCTTTAGCTTCTCTTTGTTGGTAGATTCTTACTTGGTGAGTTGACTACTTTTTGTCAGGAATCCTCGAGAGCAGGGACAGTAGCATTTTTATCCCTGGTGTCCAGCACAGGCTAGACATTTAAATGTTTGTTCAATTATTACTAGGTCATATGTCTTTCTCTACCTTGTAAGGCCAAATAAAAGCCATCTGCTTTAAACGTAATAACAAAATGTAATTGTTTAAATTTCAGAAAAAAGCGTAGTGGAAATTGAAATTTTAATATTTCATAAAAGAAGCATGGCTTGTTTTTTGTGTGTGTTTTGTTTTGTTTTTAACTAAATTTAAGTGGCCAGTCAAAGTTAATTTTATTTTATTTTTTTTATTTTTTTATTTTTTTTTATTTTTAAAAATTTTTTTAACGTTTATTTATTTTTGAGACAGAGACAGACAGAGCTTGAATGGGGGAGGGTCAGAGAGAGAGGGAGACACAGAATCTGAAACAGGCTCCGGGCTCCAAGCTGTCAGCACAGAGCCCGACGCGGGGCTTGAACCCACGGACTGCGAGATCATGACCCGAGCCGAAGTCGGACACTTAACCAACTGAGCCACCCAGGCGCCCCAAAGAAAGTTAATTTTAGATACAACCTTCAAACATGTTGTATCCAGTGTGGAGCTCTTAAACGATGATTGAAAAAAAGTGAAGTGAATCTCTTTTGTATGTGTAATTACTGTTTTGACCATCTTATAGAGAGATGAAAACAGATACTGTCAATTAGTCTGTAGCCTGAGTCCGTATCAGTAGGACACAGTACATTGATTAGTATGATAGTTTATTATCTGTATTTTCTTTTATTAGGAAGAAACAAAAGGACTTTGCTAGTCAAAAATAAGTACTTCATTTATTTCCCTCATACTTTGTAACTTTTCAATACCTTAAATCTCATTTTTTGCCAGTTTTATTGAGAAGTAATTGACATGTCACTATGTAAGTTTACTTATTTGTAGTGGTGTGATTTATGTATATTGTAAAATGATTACCACAATAGGTTTAGTTAACATCCATCATCTCATACAGATATACTAAGAAGAAAAGAAAAAAAAAAAATTCTTCTTATGGTGAGAACTCTTAGAATCTACTCTTTTAACAACTTTCCTATGTACCATATAATAGTATTAACTGTAGGTCATGTTGTAGGTTATATCAATAATATTTATTTATCTTAAAACTGGTAAATCTGATTTTTAGATAGAATGAATGTTTCCCATGTACCAAGTCATTTCTTCAAGGTTAGACTGATTTTAACAAATGGTTCCTTAAAGTATATTAATGCTACAGAATTTTATTTTTATATATTAATTTCTTTTAAAAAACTTATCTGATGCTCTGAACTACATTGAAAAGAATAAAGGAAATGAAACATTTAGGGGAAATTAGTGGCAGATATTTAAACTTCATTATCAGGAGAAGGGGCCATAGAAAGAGAGAAAACATTTTTAGATGTTTGTTTATTTCTAGAGAGATGGGAGGGGCAGAGAGAGAGGAGAGAGAGAATCCCATGCTTACAGTGGGAAGCCCGACCTCAGGCTTGATCTCACGAACCATGAGATGATGATGCCCTGAGCTGAAATCAGGAGTGGGATGCTGAGCCATAGACACCCCATAGAAAGGGAGAAATTAATATTTAAGAGAATTCATGTTTAAAGCAACACCTTTCAGGACAAAAAGAGGAAGTTATGAAAAAGTTATTTAAATGTTATTTTTCCAGGCTAAGAGTATCCACAAGGGGGCATTATTGTAGTGTGTGCTGTGTTTGAATGTTAAGTATCATTGATTACCTAGACAAGGTCTTACAACTTTGGGTTATCTCAGAAGCTCACTTCTTCCATTTTACTGTCTATACTAGCTCTTACTCCATACATTCGCTTTCCTTGGTTGTTCACTTTTTCTAGGTTCTACTTCCTGGCAAAAGCCCCTTCTTGCCAGAGGCTTTCTTCTACATGAGAAATAATTGAGCTATGCATCATCCTTCATCTCTTGAGACTTGTGTGGTTCTGAGTTGTCAACTCAAACTTAAGTCTAATTGTAAATCTAGGTGCATTCTTAGTTCCCTTCTCATTTAAAAATAGTCTAGGTGAGGGGCGCCTGGGTGGCGCAGTCGGTTAAGCGTCCGACTTCAGCTCAGGTCACGATCTTGCCGTCCGTGAGTTCGAGCCCCGCGTCGGGCTCTGGGCTGATGGCTCAGAGCCTGGAGCCTGTTTCCGATTCTGTGTCTCCCTCTTTCTCTGCCCCTCCCCCGTTCATGCTCTGTCTCTCTCTGTCTCAAAAATAAATAAACGTTAAAAAAAATTTTTTTTTAAATAAAAAAATAAATAAAAATAGTCTAGTTGTTTCTTTGTGTGCCAAAAGGCAGCAGTGTTAATTTTATATCCTTGGAAGGCCAAGATCTAAACTGGCAGGAAAGGCCTTCTTGATTGGGTTTTTGTTCTAGAGAATTAAAAAGTCACAGTCTTTCAATACTACTTAAGTGATCAGTGAAGGCCATGGTGCAGATTTGTTTACCAGTTTACTCCATGTATCTCCCCTGGTTTTCAAAAAAGGAAATAGGATCTTTGCTCTAGACTTCTAAGAAGCTTGAACTTGTTAAACATTGACATATGGTAATGTTAAATCTAGTAATGTGATTCAGTCACTGTTCTTACTAAACATTATATCTCTGATACTTGGCAAAAGCTAATTAGTAATGGCTTTTGTTATTTTCAAAGCTGATTGGACTGTTAAACCATCTTTGCAAATGAATTCTAGAGTTGAGTCTTGAGATTTGAGGGACTGAGTTCAGAGGTGTTTTTTGTTTTTTTGTTTTTTTAACCTCCTTGAATACATGCTGTTTGTTCTTGGGAGGTTGTTGAATCTGGGAGTATGGAGGCGTTGCCTTGTTGTGCAATTGCTGTAGTCTTTGATTTTTTAGACTAATTAGGTTGAAATATGGTAGTGGCCAAATAACATTATCATTCCCCTTTTTCTGTTAATATTACTCCTTTTTCAGTAATGGTAATTTTCTTTTTCTAGGCTTGTCCCTTCTGTAGTATACATTATTTATTATTGCAAGATGAAGTTGGTGAGCCAGATGATAATTTTGAGTCTTTAATGAGTCCTCTCCATAGGTTGCTTGAAAAATACCTTTTGTGAGAAATAATATAGTTCTAGGATGGAGATTTTTATTGAATTACAAATTTGATGTCGTGGCAATTAATTTTGCTTCTGTCTAATAAACTATCGTAATTTGGTAGCATCACCCCTGTAATTTATTTTTTATTTGGGGAACTTTTACTTCTGACACTTTAAATGGCTAGGTTAGTGTATTTATTTTGTGTATAATTACTTTTTAACTTGTTTCCATAAAGAACTTGAGGCAACATTTTTTTATAGTGTAGTCTTAACCAGTATGATACTGTTGAATTTATTGAGTGGAGTCACTGATACTTAACAGTCATCAGAAAGGGTAACAAATATGGTAACCATATTAAACTGCAAAAGAATTTTATAGTTCACCACAAATAGATTGATAGAAATATTACTGTTTTCCTCCAATCTTTGCAATATGTATACCTAGACAAATTATTTTCCTAAGCATGAAGTTAAGTATGTAACTTAAAGAATACAAAATTTCTTCTTTAAAAATCTTTAATATGAAAAAATCATGGTGTCTCACTATAATAAACATATTTGTGCTTTACAGCATAGTTGGCAAGCCCCTGTTAGATACTATTTATTCCTGTATTTATTCCTGTTGGGATTTAGACTAGGGGAAGCCTCACATTGAGAGATATACAAAAAGATGAGGAAATGTGATCTAAGTGAAGTTAGGGGACATTAATATTCCTTTATTGATACAGATCATGATATCATGATACAGATCATGATACAGATCATGTTTAGCTACTTTGAGTTGTACACGCAGCACCTAGCACAGTGCCATCCACCTGTAAACTATATGAAGGTGTCCTGGTTTTTCATTGTTTCTGAGAGATTTAATCACAAAGTTAGAAACATTTGATTTTAAGCGAGAATTAACCACTATGTCTTGGGAAACCTTCTAGCTATGATTTTTTTCCCCTTCTAATCTTACTATTGGTTACCAATAGAATTTACCATTGAAAACATAGGGATGGTTAGTTTTGTACCTGTGTTTAAGATGTAATTCATCGTAGGGGCAGCCGGCTAGCTCAGTTGGTAGAGCATGCAACTCTTGGTCTTGGGGTCATGAGTTCAAGCCCCACATTGGGTGTAGAGCTTACGTTACAAAAACAATGTAATTCATCATACTAGTACATTTTGTTAGATTAGCAAACCCCCTTTTTTATTGTATCATGTATAAACAATTAAACATAATTTCAAGGATTCAGTGAATGCAACTATCCCCAAAACAGATTTTTAATTAAATATATACTTCTTTAGATTAGTTCCTTTATAACTAGGAACTCACCTTCTTTTCAATACACTATTAAAACAGCAGCTTGCAGCTCAACATAAAATGTGTTAGTCACTTAATATTGTATACTGAAAAATTATTTTAAAAAGATACTTGGGATGGGGGACATTTATGGTAAAATTTAACCAGAAGATGGCAGTGATGATCCTCCTATACTTCCTGCAATGGTAATCAAAATGTTTTACAAACGTAATAGCATGAAATGTGCACGTTTAATTGTTGGTATATAATGTTAAGAGTGATGATTTAGGGGAAAGCATTTGCTGTTTGTTTTATATACTATGAAAAATGTATATTTTTCTATAAGAAGGGATTAAGAATATTTTGGGTGTCTGTATCTTTGTTTGTACACTTCAGTTTTTTCTGAATACTGGGGTAAGGAAGTTATCATAAGTCTTGCCTTGTTTAAGTTGCATGCATCACTTTATGTTATGCATCATGTCTAGAAGGCATGCTATTTTATGGCCTGTTTACATTTTTCACCCAAATTGCTGGAAACTAATGGACATTTTAAAGGAGCCATTCCTTTAGCTGTAGTCATTTCTCTAAATTGGCCCCTTTTCTTGTTGGGGCGGGGGAGGGGGAAATGAGATCATTTAAGGCATTAATTCCTAAAATAAAAAGTTGTTAGACAAAAAATAACATTTTGAAATATCAGAAAATCAGAAAGCAAATGACTTCTGAAGAATATTTCAGAGTTTTGATTTTGACAGCAATTATAAATAATATTTATAATCTGGTGATCTTAAAAGTGAGAAGTTAGGGGAGAAGGAATGCTCTCCTTTGAAAATTAGTGCCCACATTTGGTGTTGGCTGGGATGAAGATGCATCCTTTCATAATCTTGCTTTTTTTTTTTTTTTTAATATAAAGCCCAAATGCATTTTGCCAGAGAAATTGCATGAATCGTCAGCATGCATTGTTAACTTTGTCTTTTTCCTCTTCTTTCTACTGTTCATTTTCATTCATGTATTTTTGTTTTTTGGTTTGCCATTTTTTCTTTTTTGTTAATTACTTCATGTTAAATTACTTTTGAAACGTCATAAGCTGAGCAACCTCTGCGTGTAGTAACAGCGGATACCTGTCTATTTCACTATTTAGTCCCTCCTCCTATGTCTCCATCCTCCAAATCTGTGAGCACACCAAGTGAAGCTGGAAGCCAAGACTCTGGAGATGGCGCAGTGGGATCTAGGTACAGTAAATTTTTAAAAATATTTTAATGATAGAATGCATTTAGTGCCCAGATACCATTGATGCTTTAGAGGGATTCTAAATAGTTGTGTTGAACCTAACATTTTGAAATCTAAATTGTCATAGAAGTTATTTGTTATAAATTGGGGGAAATTTTTTTAATAGTATTTTAATTGTCCCCATTGATTAAATCAGACTGATTTTATGGTATTTTATATTGAAAATAGAGTTTTAATTCATTTAATTTTTTTGTCTAAGCCTACTGCATGAGTTATTGTGTAAAGGTTTTGTATATATAATATATATGAAAAATGTAAATAGTGTATAAATAGTGTAAATAGTGTATGATAATGTAAAATAGTATAAATATAATAGTATAAATATAGTGTGAAATAGTTTATAAATGGTGTAAAACCTCTTTGTTGTGCTTAATTCTCCATTCAGTAATTGAAAATCTAAAGAATTCACTTAAACATTTCAGTTGTGTTCTATTGAGTCACTAGTTCTAATTAGGATAGAAAATAATAGTGCATAAAATATCAAATAGAGATAACTGCTAAGGAAACATTAAGAGTGTTTACTGTCCTGGGGCGCCTGGGTGGCTCAGTCAGTTAAGCATCAGACTTCAGCTCAGGTCATGATCTTGTAGTTAAGCATCAGACTTCAGCTCAGGTCATGATCTTGTAGTCCATGAGTTTGAGCCCTGTGTCGGACTCTGTGCTGACAGCTCAGAGCCTGGAGCCTGCTTTGGATTCTGTGTCTCCCTCTCTTTCTGCCCCTTCCCCCCCCCCCCTCACTCTGTCTCTGTCTCTGTCTCTGTCTGTCTCTCTCTCTCTCTCTCAAAAATAAATAGACATTAAAAACAAATTAAAAAAAAAGAGCGTTTAGTGTCCCAAGGGCAAAATGAAATACAAAATGAAATTTCATGCAAAATGAAATAAGTGAGAGAAAGACAAATATTGAATTATGTCACTTATGTGTGCAATCTAAGACCTCCCCACCCCCCCCAAAAAAAATCCAAGCCGTAGTTAAAGAGAACAGATTGGTGGTTGCCAGAGGTAGTGGATAGGGGACAGTCGAAATGGGTGAAGAGGCTCAAAGGGTACAAACTTGCAGTTATCAAATAAGTCATGGGAATGTAATGTACAGCATCATCACTACAGTTAATAATACTGTATTGCATATTTGAAGATTGCTGAGAGAGTAGATCTTAAAAGTTCTCATCATAAGAAAAATACTATGTATGATGATAGATGTTAACTAGAATTATGGCGATCATTTCACAATATATACAAATATCAAATCATTATTTTACATACCTGAAATTAATATAGTGTTATATGTCAGTTATACCTCACTTGATAAACGTTTACCCCCAAGTTTTTCTGTACTCACGTCTTCCTTGTAAACTGTATTTCATGTTTGTTTTAGGATCCTGCACACATGTTGAGACTTGCTTTTCCAAAGTTCAGTAAGATTTCACTTCTTTCCAAAGATTGTATCAAGGAAAGTATTATTATTCCTTTCTGTCATGCTAACAACATGTCTTTTAAAAACAGGATTGAGGCGCCTGGGTGGCTCAGTCAGTTAAGCGCCCGACTCTTGATTTTAGCTCAGGTCATGATCTCAGTTATGAGACCAAGCCCTGTGTCAGGCTCTGTGCTGAGCATGGAGCCTGCTTGGGATTCTCTGTCTGTCTGTCTTGTCTCTCTCTCTCTCTCTGCCCCCTCAATAAATAAACATTAAAAAAAAATAAAAGGAAAAACAGCATCGCGCTTTTTGACTCCTTGTGAGAGCTGGAATGAGATTAAACATAGTTAAAATCTTTATTCAGAATCCTTATTTTGGGCAGGAAGTTAAATGTCCTCCTCCGAGCAATTTCTTAACACACTGTTTAATAAGAAATAAACATGAGAAGTTCTATCTTCTTTGTGCCTGAGTTCCTCTGATTAAGGTTATAAATAAATAATGAGTATCAAAAAAGCAGGCAAGAAAAAAGAAGCAAGGAACTAGATAATAAACTCAGTATTTTAATTAATTCCTGAATAATCGAGTTATCGTTAACAATTAGAAAACACAAAAGTCTCACCAGTTTGTATTTGAGCTATGTTTTCCAAAACTGTTTTATAAATAGAACTGAAATTACAAATCTAAGCTATACTGTCATTTGAGGTAAATGATATAATTATCATTTAAGAAAAGTCAGAACTTTTTTTCAGAAATAGTACCTTATAAAATAGTATATATTATAAAGACTAAATTTATTTAGTCTACATTCAATTTTAAGGCTAAATTTGTTTCATACTTCATACTTCTGTACTTTTATACAAATGTATTAATATTCTTTTTGTAATAAGCAAGTGGTATTTTCTTTCTTTCTTTCTTTCTTTCTTTCTCTCTCTCTCTCTCTCTCTCTCTCTCTCTCTCTCTCTCTCTCTCTTTCTTTCGGGAGCCTCTGCACGAGCAGGGGAGGGCTAGAGCAAGAGGGAGAGAGAGAATCCTAAGCAGGTTCCATGCCCAGCACAGAGCCCAATTTGTGGCGATCTCACAACTGTGAGATCATGACCTGAGCAAAATCAAGAGTCGGATGCTTAGCTGATTGAGCCATCCAGTCGCCCCAGCAAGTGGTATTTTCAAGAGAAGGCTTTTTTTCCTCTTCTACAACATTCTTGTAATACAAATATTTACCCAAAGAATTATTATATTTATTAAATTTGTTTATTTCATTATACATTATTTTTATGTAGATATTATACTTTGTTCATTTTGCACTCCCTGTTCTTGATTTTGAATAGGAGTAGAAAGATAATTTTAAATGGAGTATTAGCAAGTTTGCTTTCAAAACTACTGTATAACATCTACTTGGTTTTTTAAATTTGAATTAGAGCATGTCCTCCTGATGGGACACCTGGGTAGCTCAGTTGGTTAAGCATCTGACACTGGATTTCGGCTCAGGTCATGATCTCACAGTTCGTGAGTTCAAGCCCCACATCGGGCTCTGTGCTGACAGTGCAGAGCCTGCTTGAGATTCTCTCCTCCCGCCCCCTCTCTGCCCCTCCCCTCGTTTCTCTCTTTCTCAAAATAAATAAACAAACCTCAAAAAATATATTAAAAAAAAGAAGAACATATCCTTCTGAGTCTCACTGGGAAACTTAGAGTTTATTAGAGACCATTGAAA
The DNA here is from genome assembly GCF_024362965.1 of Panthera pardus. Taxonomy (NCBI): domain Eukaryota; kingdom Metazoa; phylum Chordata; class Mammalia; order Carnivora; family Felidae; genus Panthera; species Panthera pardus. The sequence goes on along the minus strand of NW_026526655.1, from coordinate 61,117,283 downwards.
TACTGTGAATTGGTATAGGAAGTAAACGCTGTTAAGAAAAATATTTATTTGTATATGGAACACATTTATCAAATTGCCAATTTAATGTTAAATACTGTATAGGTTACCACAGAAAATAAAATATTCATGGCCCTTGCCTTCATGGAACTTACATTCTAGTGATTACATAATTAATTTTAAGATATTCACTGTACTGTAAAGTTCTAAGCATAGTGTGCTAACTTGTGTTTAAGTTTAAAGTATAGGTTTTTAATGGTAAGTAATAAAACAAGAAAATAGGTACTTAAATATCTTCAGAGGCATTTGTTCTTATTAGATAATGAATATAAAATTTAGTTTCTTCGAAGTTTAACGGGAGGAAAAAAATTCCTCTTTTTGAGTGAGATGACCTTGTTATCTTTTTAATCGTACTACATACATTGTCCACTTTGAGAGCACAGACTCAGTTTTAATCATTAATTTTCAAGAGAGCTGTGTATGTTCTTTTTTATGTATATATGTATACATACAAGAGTAAAAACTATGAGTTCTGCATCATCTCCAGATTCCATAGTAGAGAGATAGTTAATCTTGTTGATTAATTGGTGCTATTGGCAGTGAAATAATAGCATTTCTAAATACATGGCTTTTAAAAAGAATGCTAAGGGGTGCCTGGGTGGCTCAGCTGGTTGAGCATCTGACTTTGGCTCAGGTCATGATCTTACAGCTTGTGAGTTTGAGCCCTGACAGGCTCTGTGTTGACAGCTCAGAGCCTGGAGCCTGCTTCAGATTCTGTGTCCCTCTCTTGCTCTGCCCCTCCCTCACTCATCTTCTGTCTGTCTATCTGCCTCTCTCTCTCTTTCTCTCTCAAGAATAAATAAAACAGGGGCGCCTGGGTGGCCCAGTCAGTTAAGCATCCGACTTTGGCTCGGGTCATGATCTCGCGGTCTGTGAGTTCGAGCCCCGCGTCGGGCTCTGTGCTGACCGCTCAGAGCCTGGAGCCTGTTTCAGATTCTGTGTCTCCCTCTCTCTCTGACCCTCCCCCGTTCATGCTCTGTCTCTCTCTGTCTCAAAAATAAATAAACGTTAAAAAAAAATTTTTTTTAAATAAAAATAAAAATAAAAAAAAGAATAAATAAAACATTAAAAAAAAATCTGTTTGAAAAGAATGCTAAGATCTGAGAATGAAACAGAATGAACTTGAACTGAGCAGGCATGTTGGTAATGAAAAAATGAAGAGAATAAAAAGTATCAACGGAAAAATACATGAAGATGTGTGAAATGTATGAACCTCTGCACTTACTTGGCAAGACGTCCAAGATTAGTACACTCAAGAAGTAGGAAAAGATACATTAGACATTACCAAGTATGGTATTAAGACATATCTGAATCACTATTTCTAAATGCCAAAAATTTCTGTTGGGCCTGGTTATAATTTACGAATAAATATAAAAGGCCATGAAAAGTGTTCTCTCTCTAACTTTGTAGATTTGGAGTTGCATTTCATTAAGTTTCTAGTTCTCTTAGCACTTCTCTTATGTCTAAAATTTCGCTGACAGTTACTCAGTTGGGTAATCCATACTTTGTGTTCCTTTTTCCATTCTTGATGAGTTTTTCTTTCAGGCTTTTAGATTATGTTGGAATTTCACTTTATATGTCTATTGATGCCTTTAATATAATTCTGTATGTTATACAATGTATTTTCAGTAATGGCTGTATTTTGAGGCAAAGTTTTTCTTAATTTTAGACTTAAATGGCATCCTCAATAAGGAGCTGTATGTCACTGATAACAGTTATCCCTCTCATATAATGTAAAGGCTGTGGACAGAACATTCCTTGGAGAGCAGCTCATAGAACCCCCCTCTGATTCAACAAAGCCTAAGTTTGTTGCTGTTCATTGCTTTTAGTACAAAGTAGATCTTCAGAGTGACCTTTACATACATTATACACAATCCTGTTTAAATCCCAGAATCTTTATATTTCTAATATGAAGAATTTCCCTAGCTCAATTCATCTGAAAGTTTTTATTGATAAATTATATAGGAAGTAAAGTATAGAAACGATTTGTTGTATTTAAATATTATAGCTATCTTAGTTATATGTTATAACTTTATATAAATGAGAAACATCTGACAAAAATGGTAGTACTGAATATATTGTGCTTAACTTTTTTATGAAGGACTATGAGCATCATATAGTACTATACCTAATTATCTTATATACTGTTAACTTATAAGAATGCCAGTGTGATAAAGTACCTTTTGTTTTAGTCATATAAGATTTGGCTTAAGTGGAAAAGGTCCCATGTAAGTTATTTATCCAGTAGGCAAGGCTAAAACACAACCAAATATTTATTTAGAATTAATATTCTTTAAGAGTTTATTTAGGTAAGTCCTTTGAACATAAAACACTTTTCCTGGAAAAATTTATCTTTTCCTAGAGACAGAAATCTTTAGTTGCTTTCTAAAGCAGATGACATGTAAGCCCAAGGCAGTGCTTAACCCATAAATTACATAGGGGTCACATTTTGGAAACTTTAGCTTTTTTGTATCCCAGTGGAATAGTCTTTGGTTTTCTTACCAAAAGGCTTATGTGTTGATTCATTTCCTTTACCAATATGACAATTTCCTGCACACATTTAATGCTTTGGGCAAGATTATAATATGTTAACTAAGATGTTTTTACTAATGTTTTTTTAATTAAGAAAATTAAAAGTTTGGCTATTTTTATAGCCTAACTTGATATCCAAAAATAATATATTATTTGTGTTGTATGCTTTGGCTGTTCTTGTCCATTATTATGCAATACTAGTTTCCTGTAGTCTCAAAATACTGCCTTTAACTCTTCTGGGTTGTGTGTTTGCATCTTTAACCACATTATGCTTATGGCATGCACTAAGCATTGAGTGATACCTCGTGTTTTTTTTCATACTAACCAGAACATGTGGTTTTTAATTGTGAATAGTATTTTAGCTTACCTATTCATAGAATGTATTTGCTTGACTAACGTATGGCCTTTTTTGCTAACGCTTCATGGTTGTCCTACAACCGTTTAGGACGCTGCATTGGGATACAGATCCATCAGTTCTTCAGCTTCACTCAGATTCCGATTTGGGGTATTGAATAGATTTTTTACCTTCCCTCTTTTATAGTTAATTTGATTCTTTGTGAAACTGTCCTAATTTTACTTAAATTTCTAATGTACATTATACAGTTAGGGAAAGAGTTAATATTTTACTGTGACACCTCATTTATCCTCTATCATTAGTGAAAGAAATATTTTATGTATATGATTTTTTAGGTACCCTAAGTTTACCTGTTTAAGTTCCAAAGTCCTTTTTTTTATTTCTGTGTTTTTGATGTAAAATTTTCTAAGCTGTGTTACAAACTTCCTAGATTTTTTCTGATATATGTTCTACATACAATTGAAACTTTTCTGGGTTACTAGATATGAATATTAATTTATTTTCCTGTATTAATATTTCCTGATGATTCCTTCCTTAGAAGGTTTCAAGAGGAACAGAGCTGTTGGTCATCTATACCGTGGCCCCAGATTGTATTGATTTATTCATTAATTCATTCATTCACTCATTTATTTATTCCAGTCAAATTATAAATGTTTATAGATGCCATTGTTCCTTACTCAGATAGTTGTTTTACACTGATAATTTGTACCTTCTAAAACACATGACCAACACCTTTTGGAATTATGTCTAAAGTCAGAGTAAGTTTTCCCACTTAATTCTTTGATTATGCATTTTTTTCCCTTTGAAGCTAAGATAATTCCTAAAGTGGAAAACACATTAAAAATTTATTATGGCCCACATTTAGAACCTTAGAGAAAATTAATCCATTTAATGTACTAATTTTATTTTTTTGTATAAGATTTTGAAAATGATGTTTTATAAGAAAAGTTACTATATTACGTATATATGTATATATATGTATTCATGGGTGTGTATGTATGTATGTGTGTATACGTACCCTGTGTGTGTATGTATGTATGTGTGCATACATACCCTGCTTGATATTCTAGAAGTTACAGCAGTGCTTTTATTAGATGTTCTTTTAAGACAGTCTTATAACTGAGAATTTCTTTGGGAGTTTGTAAGCATACCACATTATTTGATTTAGAATTTAGATATTCTAATAAACCAAAAAAAAAGATATTTTTTATTTGATCCATTTTCCTCAGTTACAGTTCTCTTTTTTTGTTTATCAAAAAAGAATGTATTCCCTCTGTTTAAAACAGAAGGTGACTTTAGTAGTTTTATGGTATTCAAAATACCTGTTACTTTAGTTCAAGTATAGACAGTCTGTACTATAGTTTGTCCATGTGTGAATCAAGGACAGTACTGACCATGCAGAGATTAGAGATTTAAAATTTTTAATTTAAATTGACTTTATGATTCTCAATTTCTGCAAAGTAGAAAAAAGGCTTTCAAGAGAAACTTATTTTCCATTTTTAAAGCTGAAGTCTCCTAATGATGAAGGAAATGAAATGTGGACTGAGTGAGGTCTGTATACCTGACTCTTCAGAAAAGTCAAGATTCCTATCCTCCTGCTAAGAGCATTTCTTATAACCAACAGTATTTAGCAGTCCACTCTGAAATTCCTATCCTCTTACTCTATTATGCACACATTTGCTCTAAGAAACTAAATTATTTTCCATTTTAAGGTGAAAAATAAATGAATGATTCAGAAATATCTTTGTTTTTGCTACCTTCTAAATTTCTTTTCTTAAAATGAAGCCAATTCATTGTTCATCTAAAATTTCTTGAATAAAACAGGGTTTTAAATTATAGTGTTGGACACATAATGTTTAATTCTTAATTTTCCAAAATAACATGATTTGATGTAGTCAAAATGTTTCATTTGTTGTATTTAAAAACATTTGTCTTTATTTAGACGAGGACCTATTAAACTTGGAATGGCTAAAATTACACAAGTTGACTTTCCTCCTCGAGAAATCGTCACATATACAAAGGAAACTCAGACTCCAGTTATGGCTCAGCCCAAAGAAGGTGAATATCTATCCTTAATATGATGAGCATTAAGCTTCCATATTGAATAAATGGATTCTTTCTTTTTTTCTCTTCCTTTTTTTTTTTTTTTTTTGGCATATTTTCTTAGGGAAATATGAAACTAATACACTAAGGTTTCTGTATTGATGTATTTGTTTCTTAGAGTTTTAAAACTTCTAGAAGTTAATAAAACTATAAGCTGTGATTATGGTTTTTAATTATAGTGGCATAAACTTGAGTTTTTTAATCCTCATTTTGTCATTGATATGTGCTGTTTTAGAAGCAGAAAAGGTTAGCAATCTATTTCTCTGTCACTGAGCATAATCCTCTAAAATAGTATATCGCATAGTAAATGAAACCATGTAAATTATTTTCTGTAGAGCATGTATATTCTGATACGCTATCATTGTTATTCGTATTAATGAACAAATCTACACCTAATTCTTAAACTTTTTCTTTTGTGATCTAAGGGCTCAATTATATTGAGTTTATAAGCAATCTTTAATCTGTGCGTAATGGAGAGCAGTATACACAGACATTGAATGTGGAGTCCTTTGATTCTTAAACCAGAAGGAGTTACCTTTTTTACATTAGGGACTAATTTTTAAAATCTCATCAGATAGTTAATGATTCAAGCATGAAGTTAATATGCTAGTTCTTATGTTTTCCAGTGAGGCTAATAAATTTATGACACAAAAGAGGTTTACATAAGATCCACAGTTTCTTATCTGAAACCTTTGAAGCCATATATGTATTCAAATTCAGAATTTGTCAGATTTTGGAAAAGTTACTAGCAAAGTAGATGTACCATAAGTAAATACTCCAGCAGCATCTTGGACATTAATATTTTGGCAGCAGAAGATATGACTGTTCAAACTAAGTAAGATAAATAATAATTGTAAATAGCTTTATCTGTGGTCACGGTTTACCACCAAATGAGTTATGGATTTTAGAGTTGTTGATATTTTGGATTTTGGACCTGTAATAAATTTTCCATTTAGCAATCTGTGCATAAGGAACATTTTTTTCTCTTTGGCCAGGAAGATTCCTATTTAATAATGGAATATCAAACATTAAAATGTTACTTATCAAATTTTTAAAATTTTAGTTGCATTGCTGTATTTCTCCCTGAAGGAGAAACAAAAGTAATATTCACTTCAGAAAGTCTAGAAAATACAAGTAAACAAAAAGGAGAAAAAAATCCTTGAAACCTCTGGCTATTACCAAAGAAAATCTTTAAATTTTCATGTTTATATATACCTCAAAAGGTATTAGGATATACCTGTTTAAGTCTTTTTTTTATTTAATAGTAGATTATCACATGCACTTTTTAACAACTCTCCTTTCCCTGCCCACTAAGGATGGAAATGAAATAAATACCTTAAACTTTTTTGTTGACTTTCCTCTTGTTCCCCAAAAAACCATACTATTACGCTTGGAAAAATTTGAGGAAATCAGGGTAACATTTTTATCGTAAGTAGTTTTTTTTTTACTTGATCATGCAAATGTTCATTTCTATGGATACTTTTTCTCAGTTCTATTGCTCCATTGATTGGTAAGATTGCTTTCACAGGTGGAAAAATCCTCATCTTACTAGAAAAAAAAGCCACTGATGGTAAACTAAAGACATAAGCAACTTAAAAAAGGAAAGATAAAGTGTTGAACTATCAGTATGGAGAATACTAATACTGCAGGATTCCGTAATTTCTGGAAAATAATATTTTATTAATTAGTATATTCAAGTATTTTAATATCTCTCTGAAGCTACATCATTAGATATGTTAACTCAAAAAGTGAGCAAAATAACCAAAATTAGGGCACAATGACTCATTTAAAAAGTATATTAGGCTGTCTTTCTTCATCTAATAATTTGGAGATTTATTTTTAGTTATTCCATCATAATTATGAAATGCATCTTGGAATGTTTGAAATGTAAAGCATTCTGAAGGAATTTTGGTCAGTGCCATCATAGTAGACTTAAATTGAGTTTAAGTGAAGAGTTCTTTGTTTTTTTAAAATAATTTTTTTTCTCATTATTACAGTAGTATATCATAGAGAATTTAGAAAATACAGAGAATGAAACTAGGATACTATCTTTCATCATACACAAAAATAAATTCAAAATGGATTAAAGATTTCAGTATAAGACCTGAAACCATAAAACTCCTGGACTGGAAGAAAACATAGGCAGTAAGTTCTTTGACATCAGTCTTAGCCATATTTTTTTAGACCAGTTTCCTCAGGCAAGGGCAGCAAAAAGTAAAATAAGCAAATGGGATTACGTTAAACTAAAAAGTTTTTGTGAAACCATCAACCAAAGAGGTGACCTATCGAATGGGAAAAGAAATTAACAAATCATACATCTGAATAGGGTTTAATATCCAAAATATATAAAGAACTTAGACAATATAAAAATAAACTCAATTAAAAAATGGGCAGAGGACTTGAATAGACCTCTTTCCAAAGAAGACATACAGATGGCCAATAGACACATGAAAAGATGTTCAACGTCACTAGTCATCAGGGAAGTGCAAATCAAAACTACAGTGAGATATCACCTCACACCTGTCATATTGGGTAGAATCAAAAAGACAAAAAATAACAGATGTTGGGTGAGCATGTGGAGAAAAGGGAACCTTTGTACACTATTGGTGGGAATGTAACTTGGTGCAGCCACTCTAGAAAACAGTGTGGAGGTTTGTCAAAAACTTAAAAATGGAGTCACCATGTGATCCAGCAGTTCCACTCTGGGTATTTATCAGAAGAAAATGAAAACACCAATTTGAACATTATATGCACCCTTATGTTCATTGCAGCATTGTTTACAATAGTCCAAAATATGGAAGCAACCTAAGTGTACATCTATAGATGAGTGGGTAAAGAAGATGTAGTGTGTATATAAACAATGGAATGCTACTCAGCCATAAAAAGAATGAGCTCTTGCCTTTTGTGACAACGTGGATGGACCTAGAAGGTATTATGCTAAGTGAAATAAGAGAAAGTTACTGTATGTTTGCGCTTGTATGTGGAGTCTAAAACACAATAAAAAACCCGAAACAGAACCCGAACAGACTCATAGATACAGGAAGCAAACTGTTGGTTACCAGAGGGGGCACATGTTGGGGGTGGGTGAAATAAGTGAAGGGGATTAAGAGGTACAAACTACCAGTTATAAAATAAATGAGTCATGGGAATATAATTACTGCATAGAGAATATACTCAATATTATAACTTCACATAGTGACAGATGGTAACTAGACTTATTGTTGGGGTCATTTTGTAGTGTATAAAAATATTAGATCACTATGATGTATACCTGAAACTAATAGGATATTTGTGACAATTACACTTCAGTTAAAAATATATATATAGGGTGCCTGGTTGGCTCAGTCGGTCAAGTGTCCGACTTTGGCTCAGGTCATGACCTTATGGTTTGTGAGTTCAAGCCCTGTGTCTGCTCTTTGCTGACATTTCAGAGCCTGGAGTCTGCTTTGGATTCTGTGTCTCCCTCTCTTTCTGCCCCTCCTCTGCTCACGCTTGTCTCTCAAAAATGAATAAACGTTAAAAAAATTTTTTTTAATTATGTGTAGGATGAGCACTGGGTGTTGTATGGAAACCAATTTTACAAATTATATATTAAAAAATATGTGTATAAAGGATATATATTAAAAAATATTATGTGTATAAAGGATATTATGTGTATAAAGGATACACGATTCCATTGTGTAATAGCCGCTGTTAATATTTCCAGTTTTCTGTAATCTATTTTTTCAAAAATTCTGTGTATATGTACACACACACACAAATATATATACACATATGGTTTTATATCCTGTTTGAAATTTGCATTTTAATTGCTAATTTTTGAGATGTGTATAAATTTTTATTTTTTATTTATTTTTTTAAATTTTTCGTGGGGCTTGAACCCATGAACCATGAGATCATGACCTGAGCCGAAGTCAGATGCTTAACTGGCTAAGCCACCCTGGTGCCCCTGTGTGTAAATTTTTAAGTGTGAACATGTAACTTACTGCCTTTGAACTAATTTGAATGTATAGCTGTATAAGACTGGCATTTTTACAAAATTCTTTTTCCTATTTTTATTTTGCAAGTAATTAAAAATTTGAAAGATCATGATTTGTTAGATAGGCTGATGATCCAGAAGCACAAAATAAACTGTATTCTTTTCAGTTTTAAATTATTTGGAGCAAGGCTTTTAGCATCATCAAACTTTGTCAGATTTTCCATGAGCATAATAAGGACTGTTTCTTCTTAGCTGCTGTAATACCTGGTCTGGAATAGTGCCTGGCATGTAGTAAGAACATAATATTTGGTGAAGGAATTAATTGTTTATATCTACTGTGGAGAATAATTTTGCTTACTTGGGTTATTAATTTTCATGCATTTACTCTGGAAGTAACTACTGGAAAATGGGTTATTTTCAAGTGTTAATGCTACAGTATAATTATTGATGAAATTGGTGAAAAAGTATGATTAGTCTCAGTTCTTGGTTTAATGTGACTATATAATTTTCTAATCTCTATTTGCTCTTAGATCTATAAATGAAACCATTATAGATTCTCCTTAAAGCCTTTGTGGATTCCATTGTGACAAACTACGTAGATACTAATGTGGTGTTATTTTATGTTCCTGTGTATCCCTCGGAATGTTTTGAACAAAATTGAACATGTTAGCATCTTTCAAATATATTATTTTAGCTATTTATTTGTAAACAGTTCTTCAAACTTTATGTTTAATAGCTGAAAATTTCAACAGCAAAGAGTGCTACATGTCAGGTATAGTGTAAGCACTTCACGTTATCACTAATCCTCTCACCAAATATTGGTTCTTTTTACACATGAAGAAGGTAAAACTGAAGGAGATAGTTTATGAAGGGTCATGTAGCTAGTAGCTAAGATTCTAAACCAAGTCTGATTCTAAGATGTACTTTCTCTCGCATGCTGCCACTAAAGCAGCATTTGCTACTTTTCATAATAGTAACCTATGATAAAAATTCAATTTATAGTATAATACAGTACAGACGTGGGTACAGATGTATCACTGAAACAAAAGTTTTATTAAATAGCACCTCCCCTTTTGTTACATTTCTTTTTTTTTTTTAATGAAAAATGACCATAATGTGCTAAATTTATATCTGCATCCGGATAATATTTTATAGTAATTGTCTAAGTAATGAATAAACAGCTTTGATCTTTCATAGTGCTATGTGTAATTTTTCTTATTGAAGTTGAAGTGACAAGATACTTGAACTCAGCCTAGTTTCTATTGATTATGTCTGCATCAGCAGTACTACCTTTTAAATGTTCTTATGCAGACTAGACCTAGATACTACAATTAATAAAGGTCCTATTTGCAACCTAACAAGTATTCACTATTCTACAATTTTATGGAGTATGCACTGTATATGAAGGCACTAAGTCATTTTTGTTGTTGTTGTTGTTTCAAGTTGAGTTATGTAAGTGAAGGAGAATGAGAAACTTATCCTGCTACCATAGGGCCATCCTTGCCCTTTGGAGCTGTTGATAAAAATGAAATCATTTCTGTATTATTATAATTATTTTCATGTCTAGGGCTCTTATATTAAGTTTCTTTTCCCAATTTGGGAAAGTTTCAGAAAGAAAGAAAAAAAGCTGAAATTAAGGTTTTTTAATGAAAACACTTTGTGCTGAACTGTACTTGTACTCATCCATTTTTTTAATGCAGTGGTTCTCAAACTTAGCCTGGTTGGTTTCCATTTAAGAATTATGTAACAAATTCCCAAACTCACCATGAGACAGAATTGCTGAAATTACAATTTGAGTGTAGCAGACAGTAAATTAAACTTGGGTAGGCAGTGTAATCAGTGCAGAAGTAATATGAGTTACTAAATTGAAGATAAAAATTGGTGTTAGGCTTAACTCTACCATTTTTTTTTTTTAAAGGCTGAATCTATTATTTTAAAAAGCAGTGGGTGTTTTGTTTTGGTTTGGTTTTTTGCTTTGTTTTTCTTTTTCTCCATTCTAGCCATCTTCTTGGTTTCAAGTTTACCCTGTAAGTTGGTAGCACTGTTTCTGAACTGAGGTGCTTTGCTGTCTTAAAGCACCTACTGTGAATGAAATTGACTAGGAACATGTGACCTCAGTCAATTTCTCTCTCGGCAGGTAAAAAGCTTCTTATGGTGCCCACAGATAAACTGCTGGAAAAGTTACTTTCTTCCCTTACCTTTTAGAAGTCTAACTCTTTTGAAAATAGAATTATTTTTTCTTACCTACCTTTTCAGGATGAATTTTTTTGTTGCTATTTTTAGACAGATTTTCAAAGAGGAAGAAATCCTGTCACCTAATGTAATCAGTTTGTTTACATCAGAGGAAACTGAGGCCTGAGGTAGTTAATTGACAAGCCTGTCCTTACAGTGTGGGTGAATACTAGGGCCACAACCAGAACGTGGCTTTTGATTTCCCCTGAAGTGCAGTTCTTACGCTATTCCAATTTCTTATCTGTGTGGAGTTTTACAATTTCTTTTGGTGTTGGTTTAGTAACCAGATATTTTTCCTCAGAAACGTCAATTAGTATTTATAATGTATAGAAAAGTATTATATGTAAACAGCTCTAAGTTTTTTTTATTGCATCATCTCAATATCTATCAGTAATCCACGCTTACCAGGTAGACTAAATTTGTGGGCCTTCTTGTTGATACTACCCTTGTCCAAAATTGATTTTTCTTTTTTAAATTCTGGAATAAGTAAGGTATTTAATAAATTCATTTGACCCTTAGAGAATCTGTGAGAATGTAAATATAATTGAAAATTAAAGCGTTTGTTCTAAATCTTAAAGACCATTAATCAGCATATCTGAAATTATGGCTTGAGAAAAATGTAATATTTATGACATCATAGATCTCAGGATCTATGTAAATGATGCCACTACTGCCTAGATAAAATCTGAATTTTGTATAAGAAAGACCATGTAGAGAGACAAATTGTGTTAAATGGTATAATTGAAATTTTACTTCTTTCTTATTTTCCCCCCAAGTTAGCATTAGATCTGTATTCAAAATATTTCCTGATTAAAAAGTCTGCTATATATCTTCCTTTGTTGAAGCTCTAAATTATTAAGGAAATCCAAGTGACCTTGCATATCACTCTATGTTATTTAAAAAAATAATAAAAGGAGTGGATTCTGTTGATCCATTCATGAAGCTTTGTCCCAACATAAGGTTCTCTTAATATTGATTTTAAAGAATAAGGTGTAAGTAGATGAGATTAAGGACAAATGGGTTGAAATGAAGTGGGTCAAATGATTTTGATCTAGAAATTTTTAAAGGAAAACTATTTATATCTAATTTATATTTTAAAACTAATGATGAAAGCATTTCCCTCTAATAGTTTATGAAAGATTTTGTGAAGTTATTCATAAGTTGAATTTTTGAAAATTATGTTTTTATATGTAACAAATTTTCTAATTTTTAGAACTTGGTGGCAACTTCCTTTGTACCGTGAATAATCAACCTACTGTGTAATTTAGGAATACTCCATAGGACATTAAATTATCTTAAAATAGGGCACACCAATATAATGAAAATACAAAATAAATTTATAGACAACAAATGTATTTCCTAAATAACATTAATGCACTAATGATGGGATTTGTTTTTCACTTCATAATGAGAATTAATTGTGATAAGTGATAGATTAAAAAGTATCAGTGTTTAGTGAGGATTCTCTAGAATGTTACACATTACCTGTTAAATGTGTTATAATATTTTAAAATAATTCAAAGTGTACTTTGTCGCTTATTCTTAACTCAGATGTCTCTTAAATGTAATGTGAGATAATAGATGAGAAAACTTGCTCTGTAGACTCCTTTCCTCAGCTTAACAAAAGCCACCCATTTTACAGATGATTTAACTTTGATTAACCTACTCCATTGTAACAGATTATTCCGACAACTGGAATTTCATTCTTTGGTGTTATTTCTAGGTGCAGCTTAATTTACAGAACAGCTTTTCTTTCCATCTCACCAAAATACATCACAATTTTGATGTTAACTCAAAGTAAAAATTCAATGGTTCATTAAACCTAGTCTTAGCATTCATTGACAAGAGATTTGTCATTTTAAAAGTAACTGCTACTTTATGCATTCTTTACTGCTCAGTTTATAACCCTAGATTCCCTGTCAGAGAAAGCATGGAGTTAACCACTTAGCATATTGCAATGAATATTCATCAATAAATTGATGTGACATGGCAGTTCCATTTTTCAGTCTTCTTGCTCTGTTGCATTCTTTTTCTGTTTTTAATATATTATAGTTTATCATGTAATAAGGACTAGCTTAGAAAATTTCCAGAATTATGATACTATATTTTTGATCATGTTAATTAATAGTCATTTAGTAGCTATTGTATTAGTTTTTAATAAGAGAAGTGTATTTGTTCAGAGGAACATTCTCTAATCTGATGTTACTGATGGGCGTTTTCGTCAGATATTTGGTATATATAGATAATTGCCTAAGACCAACTTTATAATAGAAATATTTTTTGTAGTTTTTAAGAACAGATCATTTGTTTTATGTTCCTTGAAATTTTATTTAGCTTAGTCTTTTGACCTATCACAGTTTTTAAATCAGTTTTTAATCCATGTAGTAAGGGAGCTGTGTACATTCACTTTAAAACAAAATCCTGAAAACATGTATCTAAATGGTAAGTCATCATTCAGCTACAAGTAAACTATATGGGCAAATAGCATAGCAAATGCTGTATAATAGGCAGATATAGATCACTGTCTAACATACTTCATTTACATTTTAAATTTTAAAAGGAAAAAAGTGTCTATAAACAAGATCTTTTCTGTTAAATATGTAGATTATGAGGTCACTTAGCACTAAAGTACTGACCATATGCATTATGACAGGAATTTGACACCTGTCATTGGAAATGGTACTTAGAAGCCGTATAATGCAACAAAGTTGAGGGAGGAAAATACAATGTGGGTAGGAGGCTGTAATTTATAATTCACAGTGCTCAAGAATGACCTGTCCAGGGTATCTCAAAATCCTTCTCTTTGATTTTAGGATTTACATACAGTAAACCCTGCTAGTAAACAAAATTGATTAGGATAGCTAACAGCAGAAAATAGAATATATATATATTCTCAGACTTCATTTTTAATTGAAGTAAATATATCATTCTAAAAGTCAGCTTCTGAGTTAAATGTAATTCACCTGTTTTATTACATTACACCTGCAGGTGATTTTATGGTAGAATTTCATCCTAATGTTTGAGCAGTACAGTATAGAATTGTTACCAGTTATACTGTTTTCAGATTAATAATCTGTTGTATATGAGAATTCATCTAAAAAGAAGTACTGTCTTTCTGTTTCTCTGTGTGATTATTTTGCCCAAAAAAAGCTTTCATTTTTTTAAGTAGTACAAAAGCTGTAATTGGCATGCTTTGTAAGGAAGTGTCAATGTGCAAGAGAGTGGCGATCACTAAGAATTCTTTTACGTGTTCTTTCCCCTTTGCACCACCGCCTCCTCAGCAGGGTCACTGAGATCACTAGCTTTTCTTGAAATGGCCATTTTCACTGGCAGGTGCATTATACCCTGTATTTTCAGATTGTTTTTCCATTCTGAATGTTTGGCAGGTTGATTGCTCTGGCTGCATTGACGGAGAAAGGGCTGACAAATGCGGTTGGGCTGGCTGAAAAGACAGTGATTACTGTTTTCCTTTGTGGCTGATTGAGGCCCTTGAAAGGAAAAATTTTAACCTTCACCATTTGGTTCAAAAGTATGAGCATATATTGAAATCATTCGTGCCATTTATCCTAGTTCTGTAAACTTGTCAGAACGTAAAAATCGCTCAATTTCAAGTAATGTAGGATTGGCATACGTCATTATCATTTTGATTAAGTTGGAGGTTGTATCATTGTGTGCATTATACAGTGTCATTTAAAGCTTTCTCTCCTACAGGTACGGTTGTATTTTTATTGCTTATACTATAGACTTAGAAAGATTTTCATAGCTCTCCAAACCTAACACTATGTGTGTGGTTTGGCAGCTGGTGTGGCCTACAAGCTGCATTTTGTTTGCAGGGTAAAGGCTTATCTGTAGGCCTCCTGGAGTGTGGGTAATTGCACAGGCTCACCATTGGGGAGAGACAGGATTGGAAGCAGCCGAGCGGAAGAATGTTGTGCCATCCCTTTGCCACCTTGCAGCAGAAAGACACAATCCCGGCAGTGCCATCTGGTTGTTGCTATCTTGTCAGCTGGCCTGGCTGCTGGGACCATGACTTGGCAGCTGGTTCCCATCCTTGACCAGTTCTTTTGTGTATGTAGCATGTATGTGTGCTTTAGATAATTTTGAACATAGGTTGGGGAAATGACTATAACTAACAAGTCCCCTTATTGAATAGGCCCTCATTACTTCAGATGCACTGTGCTGTAGACGCCTGCTGCCATTCCCTTATAGACAAATGACACATCTGTTTAGGCAGTGAAAATAACCGTTTTCTCCATAGAAAATCTATCCCAGTGTGTAGTGCAGAGTTGTATGTTCTAAAACATTCTAAAGTAAGTGATTTTAAGGTATCTCTTGGTTTGGAGAGGAGATTTAGTAATAAAGTCTTCTTATAAACATTGTATATTATCTCAATATATATTTTTGTTCAAGTTAATAAAACATTATTTTAAGTGCTTATTGCCACATCATGCAACGGTACATAATGAGACTTGCATTTAAAATGACAGAATAGAAAATGTGGTCTCATAGCTATTATCTTTAAAATCTGCCTCTCAAATAGCAACCTGAGAGTTAATGTAAGCCGTCTTTATGCCATATGAAGACCCATTAGACACTGATGGTTTCAGATCACAAGTAAGCAGCCAGCTCTGTAGGCTATTTTAGACATTTGATTTTCTTCATTCTGCAGCATTAATGTGTCAGCATGCTACATAAAACTATGCAGGAGTTACATGTTATTCTGTCTGGAATGATAAATGCTTGCAAGCTTTTAGAGATTTCCATGAGGAATTTATCCTAGTTGCATATATATCTTATTTCAGTTTATGTAGCTACAAAATTTGGAATGACTGTTGGAGGTGCCACATAGGTATGTATAAACACCAAGAAGTTCCACTTATTTCTTTCTTTAAAATTGTGTTGATGAAGTTTGTATCATTTTTACTCATTCTGTCTTATCAGCGGTTTATCTTTAGCTTTTATCTGAAGTTAGTTGGATACCTTCTGAACTATTGCTCAGAAGTTCAGTTATTTTCATAGAAATAATTTTTGTGTTACTGCTCTGTGTTTTTAGATGAAGAGGAAGAAGATGACGTAGTGACTCCTAAACCACCTATTGAACCAGAAGAAGAGAAAACTTTAAAGAAAGATGAAGAAAATGATAGTAAAGGTATCTTAAAGAATTTAACTTTAAAAAATTTTGTTGATTCCAATTAAGATTTTTTAAATTATTTATGTGTTAAGGTAGAATAAAATGCTCTAAATCGATGAGGCGAACCTAGTTGGAAAAAAATGTGTGGCATTCACTGATCCAAACTGATAGTGAGTTGACGTGATTTGATGGACATAAATCAGACTTCAGGAAAACATTTGTTTTCCAGCTCCCCCTCATGAGCTGACTGAAGAAGAAAAGCAACAAATCTTACACTCGGAGGAGTTTTTAAGTTTCTTTGACCATTCCACAAGAATTGTAGAAAGAGCTCTTTCTGAGCAGATTAACATCTTCTTTGACTACAGCGGAAGAGATTTAGAAGACAAAGAAGGGTAATATTTAATTGCTAAAATTACGGCTTCAGCAACATTACTTTAAGATTACTTAAATTACTTTAAGATCAAGAGTGAGAAGTTATAACACCATCTTTTTTTGGGTTTTGTCTTTTTCTGTAGAGAGATTCAAGCAGGTGCTAAACTGTCATTAAATCGACAATTTTTTGATGAACGTTGGTCAAAACATCGTGTTGTTAGTTGTTTGGATTGGTCATCTCAGGTAAATTGTAACAGAATTGGTACTGTTAACTCATTTCTGAATTAAAATTAATAGACACTTTTAATTATGGAAATGTAATTAAATCAATATATATCATTTAAGGTAATAATGGATGATGGTTCTAATGTTATCATATTTATTTTATTTTATATACTTTGGAAGAAGGGATTGGAAACATTATTTATATTTAAAACTCAAGATTGAATTTATGCCACAACCCAGGTTTACTGATTTCAGTTGCTCACTCAATCCTTTGGATAAAATTGCAGCATGTTTTAATAAAATGTTTTAACATTAACATTTAACATTTTATTAAATGTTTTAATGTTAAAACATTTTAAATAACTAATTGTAGTAACTTAAAGTTGTGTTAACATCCCATTGAGCATTAACTCTAGAGATATCTCTCTTGGGGAACTGTTAGGTATTCGTATTTGCAAAACAATTGATAAAAACAGTTGAGTAAGAATGTGAGGCAATTCTTACACGCATAGCATTTTTTTTCCCACTTGATTCTTGTGAGCAGTATCCAGAGCTACTCGTGGCTTCCTATAATAACAATGAAGATGCTCCTCACGAGCCGGATGGTGTGGCCCTTGTATGGAATATGAAATACAAAAAAACTACCCCCGAATATGTGTTTCACTGCCAGGTAAGATGGTCTCTTAACAGTCTTCCCTAAGTTTAAGAATTCATTAATGAATTTAGACAAGTGCCTTTTTTCTTTTCTTGTCAACATGATGATTTCATTGGATTGGCATTTACTAAACCACCCCATATTTGCAAACAGATGTTAACAGAAAACTGAGGACTTCTCAGTTCAACATGATATGCCTTTTGTAGCTTTTCTGACATCTCTTATGTTTAATCACACCTAAAGTCCTTTGCAGTTGTGATTTTCTGTTATTGTGATTGATTGTTTAAAAGGAATCTTTTATAAAATGTCTTTTCTACAGGGAATTTCTCAGGAACTTATTTGCTGAATATACAATTAGATGGTTGGCCCACTGAATTACTTATACATGGCCTGAGGAATTGGAACTAGATAGTTTTAACTAGAAACATATGTTTGAAGCAGGAAACAGATGCAGATTTTTAAAGTGGGTTTAGTGGAAGGTTAGAATTTGTAAGCCTTTTCTGGTTGCATAAGTTATAATCTTTTAATAATAATCATAATTCTGAAAAAAACGCTTAACTGAATCACAACTAACTTATACTCTGTTGTCAGATTACTGTTAGAGGCTAATGGAGAGCCAGTTGTCTTTTGATTTAATACTGTAAGCACATGAAATAATTTTTTTGCTTTTTTTATAAATTGAACACATTTATGCAAATAATCATTACTTTTGACTTTAAGGCAAAAGCTGTTCTAAAGGTATATTTTTATATTCCAAAATAAAATGAAAATTTTAAATAAATTTCTTTTTATAATCTCTAATACCTTATAATAAAAGGGAAGATGTTTTGGATATAGAATTATTTTTATAACAAGCTTCTTCCATTTGAACCTTAAGTATAAAAATCTTACTTATTTATAGTCAGCTGTGATGTCTGCTACGTTTGCAAAATTTCATCCAAATCTGGTTGTTGGTGGTACATATTCAGGCCAAATTGTGCTGTGGGATAACCGTAGCAATAAAAGAACTCCAGTGCAGAGAACTCCGCTGTCAGCTGCTGCACACACAGTAAGTAAAGAGCTTATTTCCACTAGACTCCTGTGCTGTTTCGCCATTAAATACTTAGTAGTGTCCATCAGACTAGTCTCGGAATGTGTTTCCTTTGATGTATGAGTTCCTTATCTAGCCACCAAGAATGAAGGCAGTTTGTTTTTTTTTTTTTTGTATTTTTGGAAATCTGTTTTATTAGAAACTCTTCTATCTTCTGAGACAACATTTTGTTTATCAACAGAATAGCATCAAACTTCACATTAAAAATATCATCAAGATAGGAGACTGTTTTGATGTGAAACAGGATACTTGTGATTATAGTGTAAAAACGGTTTCATTTCTTTGGTAAAATAATCCCAGAAAACTTCTTTTAATATCTTTCTTTAGCATCCTGTATATTGTGTAAATGTTGTTGGAACACAAAATGCTCACAATCTGATTAGCATATCTACTGATGGAAAAATTTGTTCATGGAGTCTGGACATGCTTTCCCATCCACAGGTAGGTTAAACTTGGAAAACTGAAATTTTGAGACAAGTGTTATTTTTTAAGTCTGTACTGATCCCAGCTTATGTTTTTCATAAATGTTTTATAATAGTATTATAAGTTTATAAACTAAACATGTATTAAGTACAGTTGTATGTATACTTTATTTTCAAACCTGCGTCGTTTAAAGTACATTTCTGTAAGTATTATAGTAAAAGAATTGCTTTTAAACCGATTAAACTAGAAAATTAAAAATTGCAGGTTTATCATTTCCTCAATTTTCTTCTACGTAGGATAGCATGGAATTGGTTCATAAACAGTCAAAGGCAGTAGCTGTGACATCTATGTCCTTCCCTGTTGGAGATGTCAACAACTTTGTTGTTGGGAGTGAAGAAGGTTCCGTGTACACAGCATGCCGCCATGGCAGGTAAATCTAAACTGGAATTTGTAATTGTTTAAATGTCTCCCTTTAATAATCTCATTAAAACAAGCTGCCCCCTGTTTAAGTAGAAATTTGTCAGAGAGCCACTCATTATTTTTGACAAATTATATTTGAGTTCAGATATATAATATTAAAACTTATATACTTTTTTAAATAAAAGGTTATTTGGGATCATGATGTGTTCTGGATCTTAAGGATTGTGATGTGTTTTTGTATGTGTGCATGTGTTCACAGAAGTTAGCGGTAGGAAGTAGCTTTCAGCAATTGGAAATACAATATGCCCGTGCCACATACTGACCCTTAGAGTTGTAAATAAAATTTTCAGCCATTTTCCCATTTGATTTATTTGTACTTTGAGCTTTGGTTCATCTTCCTGATAATTGTATTATAATTGTAATGTCATGTACATATTTTAAATTGGTATGTCTTCTGCTGTGCAGTTTGTTTTGAAAGTGTCTAGCTGTACCTTATCAGTTGCTTCCTTAAAAAAAATGGTGTCTAGGTTTCATCTCAAATACAGATGACCTTCACTTCAAAGCTTTTGATACAGAAGTACCCCGGATTTTCTGTCTTACGTATAGCATCCCTTTGTCTCTATTCCACCACCTTAGATATTGAAGTTATGAGTTCTGCTGTCAACAGCATATATTTATGGTTCAACATGTACCTACTGCTTTAGTAGTGTTATCAAATCTGAATAGTTACACTCAACATAAGTTACTCTGATGTGTTATGAACAGAATTAGGTTTGTTGAAATTATGTTAGAGTCTGACGTATAATGCTTAATAAGATGTATTTGTAAGTGGTCTACTTACAGGAGATTTCCCTAAAATTTTCACTCTTATGAAATAGCAAAGCTGGAATCAGTGAGATGTTTGAGGGACATCAAGGACCAATCACTGGTATCCATTGTCATGCAGCTGTTGGAGCAGTGGACTTCTCACATCTTTTTGTCACTTCATCATTTGACTGGACAGTAAAACTTTGGACAACTAAGGTATCTAAAAACTAAGGTATCAAGGCTCATTTGCTCAGGTTTCTGACACAAGGTGGTGCTCTAATTCTACATGGGAAAGATGAAAAGCTTTCTAGTAGCTTAGAATGATTCACTGATAGATGAAACCTGATAAGTTATACTGAACATGAGTGAGCTACTAGATGTTCTAGTTTTCATAAGTGTACTGGCAAATACATTAACCCACACACAATCAAAGACCAATTTTCCCACTTAAGGCTTTTTAAGCACAGAACTGTTTATCCTGAACTGAGTTGGGGAAGAAGCACCTGAGTATCTCTCATAGCACCTTACATAGCTGTGTATAGCCTGGCACAAAAGCCATCTATTTACTCTTGGGGGAGCTTTCTGGAGGCTGCAGTAGCTCACAGAACTGTTAGAAAAACGGAGAAAACACAGCTAACTGACATACAATAAATCCTATAAAATAAGACTATACAGGGGCGCCTGGGTGGCTCAGTCAGTTAAGCATCTGACTTCGGCTCAGGTCATGATCTCACGTCCCGTGAGTTTGAGCCCCGCGTCGGGCTCTGTGCTGACAGCTCAGAGCCTGGAGCCTGCTTCAGATTCTGTGTCTCCCTCTCTCTCTGACCCTCCCCCATTCATGCTCTGTCTCTCTCTGTCTCAAAAATAAATAAACATTAAAAAAAATTTAAAAAAAAAATAAGACTATACATAACAAACTTGAATCATTAAAGAAGTATTGTGTGAAGAAGGCATGGATGAATATATATTTTTGTTTTCTACAGTAAACACTTTAAATTGTTTTGGTTTTAATAAGCTTCAGTTTTTTAAAAAAACCCACTGTGTTATTAAGTGCTTCCTAATCCTCTAGCAATTCCAGATAAATGTGACATCGCCCTGCTTCAGTGAAAGTCTCAAGGCAAATCCAAGTAAGGAATGTTACTTTTTGTGATAGGCTTTCTAGTTTCCTTTAACCCCATATTTAAAAAAAAATTTTTTTATTATTTAATGTTTATTTTTGAGAAAGAGATAGAGCGTGATTGGGGGAGGGGCAGAGAGAGGGAGACACAGAATCCAAAGCAGGCTCCAGGCTCTGAGCTGTCAGCACAGAGCCCAACATGGGGCTTAAACCCACAAACCGTGAGATCATGATCTGAGCTGAAGTTGGACACTCAACCTACTGAGCCACCCAGGCGTCCCTCATTTGCCCCCATGTTAAAACTAAGAAGTCTTGACTTTGCTATCTTTCTTTTCTGCAATATTATATTGTAGTTGGCAAAGCTGCACAATCAGAATATCAGATTCTATTTAAATCAAGTTAAATTTTAAGCTGTATTTTTCTCATGTTTCTATTTGCCTTATTCTAAATGTTGACACTTTGAATAGTTTATTATGAGACAGAGGTTAGAGATCTTACTTTGTTCTTCAGTTTCTTTGAGGAAACCTAGTGGTCTTAAGAAATGTTCTTTATTGTTAACAGTGAACTCATGTTTATATGTCAAATGCTGGCCTCAGAAAGCTGGGAAGGATTCACTGTTCACTCTTGTTCTTTCATGATGCTTTCTTTCAGTGTAAAATATGAAGTGAGTTAGAAAATTTTGCCTCTAAAAGCTTGCCTTTTAAATCTGAGCATTTTCTTGTTTGGCATTAACGAGTATAAAAATAGCACTTAAGGCTAATGAAGGAAACTTATAGAAAGGTACATAACACAGTGTCTAGCATGTAATAGGCACCTAGCACTGTTTAGTTTCTCTCCCCTTCATGAGGATCAGACAGAGCCCGAATGCTTTTAGTCAATCATTTGTTTGCTTTCTTGGGTTGTTCTTAAAAAAAAAAAAAAAATTTTTTTTTAATGAGATTTTTCAGTGGAAAAAGGTAGAGGAAGAAGAAGGCTCTTACAACCACAAGCAAAGAAATACATAGTTTAGCTAGTAAAACCAAAGCAAGATTCAGAATTGGAGAGATGAGGCCAATTATTTCAGTATAGGCTGCAGGCAGCTGTATAAGAAGCTAGATTTCTTAATGTGTTTTCACCTGAGTAGTCCTTTGTGTAGACACAGGAGACATCACATCTTTGTTAGGTTGTTGCCCAGCTTCCTTTTTCAGTAATTGAAAAGAATCTTTTATAAATTTGTAGATTTAAATATTTCACAGGGCTTCAGTTGCCAGGTTTTTAGCTTTAAACTTAACAGCAGGACTGGGGGCGCCTGGGTGGCTTAGTCAGTTAAGTGTCTGACTCAATTTCAGTTCATGAGTTCAGGCCCCACATCGGGCTCTGAGCTGGCAGCACAGAGCCTGCTTGGGATTTTCTGTCTCTCTTCCTCTCCCCCTCTCATGCTGTCTTTGTCTCTCAGAAAATAAATAAACTTAAAACAAATTTTTTAAACTTAACAGCAGGACTGGAAAATGAAGAATTCCTCTTCGTTGCCTAAACAAGAACAGAACGTATGTCTGTGATAGCAGACTGATTGATGCTTGCTTTTGTGGTGTTACACAGCTGGTTGATTGGTGGTTGGTATTTTTTGTTCTAGTATTTTGCTGTATTTCAACATAGAACTGCCTTCTGAATAAGAATGACAGGCAGGCATATCAGTTTCTTTACTAATTGAGCTAGGCATTGCTTCCTTCTGTGAGCTTCATTTATTCATTCATCTGTGATACATATGTCTCCCCCCACCCACATACATATGTGCATACCTCTCCAGTATTAGTGACCAAAAGACTAGCCCACATTGAACAGGGTGTTTTATACATGCTCAGGGGCCCTCTAAAACTTTACAGAAAAGTTATCTTTTATTCTAACTTTTCTGCACACAACTAATTCTAGTCTATGAAGAATAGAACAGCAACAATCTGAATAAATATTTTTTTATTTGATCATATCATGGCTTCCAGTATTCTTGTTTTGATCTTGGATTTATACTTCATGATTAATTGTATTATTGGTATTTACTGTCTGCCCTGTCAAAAAACCTCATAGAGCCTCTGTGCTCTCCAACACAATAGTTATAAATAATAGACAAGGTTTCTAAATAATCTCCTTAAAAACATTGTTCCAGTTCCATTTTAAGCTTTTAAACCAGTATCTTCACATCCATGAATTTAACAAAATTTAAATGTTTTTCTTCTCTGCCTCTACTTTTTTATGAAGGTTTCATGGCTCTAGGAATTGAGCCCCTATAAACTGGAAGGAATGAATTATTAGATACCTTTGTGTCCTTTAAGATCTGGCTCTGCCCAAATAGCAAACAAAACAAGATTCCTCCATTTTCTCCCTTTCTTGTAAGTCTGTTAAAAAAATCCCAGAAATCTCAGTTTGACACTGCGTGAAATTTAGCTTAAAGTAAGCTACTTCTGGGGCACCTGGGTGGCTTAGTCTGTTAAGCGTCCAACTATTAGGTCATGATCTCATGGTTCGTGGGTTCAAGCCCCGTGTTGGGCTCCATGTGTTCAGCGCGAAGCCTGCTTGGGATTCTCTCTCTCTCTCTCTCTCTCTCCCTGTCTGCCCTGCCCCTGTGCACACATACTCTCTTTCTCTCTCTCTCAAAATAAATAATAAATTTTTTTCAAAGTTCAAAAAAAAATAAACTACTTCTGTAGTCAGCTTCTTATTTTTGCCTGGTCAGGAATTTATAAGGCAACAATAGTTCTGGTTCATCAAATTGTTTTCATGACTTTTTTTTTAATTCAGTTATTTTTAGTAAAGAAGATAAACAGAGGGAGATGATTTTCCACATTTTGGTGAGGTTTATACCAACCAAGACATTGCTTCTAATATATTTGGAAGACACTATTACCTTTTCAAAATGCCAAATTTGAAAGTTTACAACAGAAGTATTTGGCAGCCCTGAAAAATTGTGGGAAGAATGTGTGAGGAATGAAACTTCTTGAAGGTAACCAGAGGATTCCGTAAGAGCTCAATTTAGGGGTAGACCTGGTAAATTAGCTTAATATTCTACCACATCTAACCATACTTGTTACATAATCACTCTTAAAATATAAGAATTACTTATTTGGGGGCCAAAATGTTTTCATGTATGCACAGTATATTCTAACCTCAGAACAAATGCCTGTCAGAATTGTATTTACCAGTCATGGTTAAAATTATTAATGTGGGTAATTTCTTAGAATAGGTAGTTTTCAGACTTCGATAGTCCATCTACACCTTGAATTTTCACAGTCTCTGATGTGTTAAATCCTCTTTTCTATTTTAACAGCTTAATTATTTAACTCTCAGAGAATACCAGCCTAAAAATGGGGTTAAAGAGATTTTCCTAACGCTTGGAATAACAACTGTGCACATGTTGAACAAGTTCAAATGAAAAAATGCTTTGAATTTGGATTGTTTCTTGGGGAAGGCTGTCCAACCATTAGGACCAGTCCTCCATGTTAGCATTTACTATAGTAACTTGCTACTAGCCAGTGTCCAGCCTGCCCTTTGCATATTCAGAAACTTAGTCTTGTCAGTCTGCTAGAGTTGATTAGCCAGGGAGTGCTGACTGGAACTAACAAGCTTCTAAGACGCTGACATGGAGAGGATCAATTTATTAATTTACCGATGAGAAACGATTGCCAGAAGGCCCAGAGATGCTCATGCTGCCCTGACCAGCTCATTGTTTCCCTGTAGACAACCCACGTGGGAAGCCAAATTATAATCAGAAGATTGCTTAGTGAGCAAGGAATTGGAACAAAAGAAGTTTTCTAATTTGAATGTTTAATGGCATCAAGCAAAGATAGTGTGATTCATTCATTTTCATAGAGAGATAGCCTTGCCATGGGTGGTAATTTTTAGAATCCATTGGCTGAGATTCTCTCCTGGATAATTGGGTACTGTCTTCATTTTTCTTTTAAGACTCTACTTTGTATTTCCATTGCTTTTAATAGACATTCCTTCTCAAAAAGTTTGTATCTTCAATAAGGCTATATAGGAAGATGTTTCTGATCTTGGAATTATTTGTTTTTAAAGAGATTTTGTTTATTTCTCTTCTCATCCAAGTGACGGCATTCTTAGTTCTCTGGAGAGCACTTATCTGTTATGTTCATAGATTTACTATAGGGACACTTTTGGTTATTAAGCTAGAACTCTCTCTATAGAAAAATATAGAATTACTATATTAGTTTCCTAAGGCTGCTGAAACAAATTGCCACAAACTGGGTGGCTTAAAACAACAGAAATGTATTATTTCACAGTTCTGGAGACTAGAAGTCCAAGATCAAGATGTTGGCAAGGTTGGTGACTTTTAGAGGCTTCTGAGGGAGAATCTGTTCCTGTGCTGCTTGCCTCTTTTCTAGCTTCTGGTGGTTGCCAGCAATCCTGGTGCTTCTTGGCTTGCAGCTGCATCACTCCAGTCTCTGCCTCTGTCATTACATGGTATTCTCCCTGTTTGTCTCGGTGTCTCTGTCCAAATGTTTCTCTTTTAAGACAGCAGTTACGCTAGATTTGGGGCCCACTGTAATGCAGTATAGCCTCAGCTCAACCTGATTACATCTGCAAAGAACCTGTTTCCAAATATCATCACACTTACAGGTTCCAGGCGGACATGAATTTGTAGGGGGAGAGAGAGAAACTATTCAACCCAATACATAATCGTAAAGAACTCAGAAAAAAAAAACATGGCTTCTCACTTGACCATACAGTGTTTATTCACACCACTGTACTATAATGAGCTACTTTTGCTTATTCGGATGCTACCTATCATTCAAAGAAGCTTGTTTTGATTCATTCTTTTGGCAGATGTGTTTGCAGACCTTTTATTTGTAATAATTTTACAGCTTCACTGATCCTTTAGACGTTATTTAGTTAAGTGCGTCTCAGTTTGGGTCACATTAGAATAACCTGGGCAACTTTTAAAACTTTTAGTGCTAACCTTGGGATGCTTGGGTGGCTCAGTCAGTTGAGCATCTGACTCTTGATTTCGGCTCAGGTCATGATCCCACAGGGTCAAGGAACTGAGTCCCACATTGGGTTCTGCACTGATGGAGCCTGCTTAAGATTCTCTGTCTCCCTCTACCCTGTTCACACTCCCTGTCTCTCTCTTAAAAAAAGCAAAAAGAACACTTTTACTGCTCACTTGGCATGCTGAACTAATTAAATCAAAATATCTAAGGGGAGGAGCACCTGGGTGGCTCAGTTGGTTAAGCATCTGACTACAGCTCAGGTTGTGATCTCTCGGTTAGTGAGTTCAAGCCCCACATCAGGCTCTGTGCTGACAGCTCAGAGCCTGGAACCTGCTTTGGATTCTGTGTCTCCCTCTCTTTCTCTCTGCCCCTCCCCTACTAGTGCTTTGTCTCTCTCTCAAAAATAATAAACATTTAAAAAATTAATAAAAAAATATCTAAGGGGGAGATCCGAACAACAGCGTATTTTTAAAAATTCTCCAGGGTTAGGGGGATTACAATGTATAGTCAAGGGTCAGAACCACTGATACAAAACCTTTGTCTTGTAAATAAGGAATTAGGGCCCTAGAATGATGAAGTGACTTTTCTAAAGTCTTAAAACTAGTTATTAGTAGCCCTGAGACAGTGATCTGGGTCTTGTACCCCTCTTCAATTCCTCCCTGCTGCCTCTCTGCCATTTAGGCAGAAGTCTTCAAGTTAAGAAAAAATGTTACCGTTAAAACGTACTTTAAGTGATTCATTTGGGGTTTTAATTGACAGTTATATAAAATTATTATATTACAAAACAGTATTTGGTGTTAAGTACATGTTTTCTTTTTGAAAGGAAAAAATTGCTAGTCCTTGGATGACTGTTTTTAAAATTAAACTTGAAACAATTGTAAGAGGTCTATAATCACATTTGAAAAATTTGGGAACATGTTGCCATTTATTGTATTTTTATTTTTAATACAATCTTTTACCCAGTTGTACTGCTTCCTGCTTTTTTTTCTGGCTGCAGCATAGTGCACTGAGTAGATGAAACATTTAATCTAAATCATTTCCTGAGATATTTACCAGTCTTCTTTTTCATTATAAACATGAATAGCTTCTAATCTAGTTTGCATTCAACTTTTTTCATATTTTATAAAAATGGAATCATATAATATTTACTTATTTGTGTCTGGCTGCTTTTGCTTAACAGTATGTTTGTGAGATTAATTCATATTGTTTTTCTTCTCTTGGTTGTATACTATTCCATTGTGTAGGTATACCACAATTTGTCCATTCTACTGCTGATGGTTTTTGGGTTGATTCCAGTTTGGGGCTGTTATGAATAGTGTTGCTGTGAGCATAGTTGTAGATGTCTTTTGATGGACATAAGCAACCATTTCTCTTGGGCATATATGTAGGAGTGAAATACTTGGCCATAGGATATGCCTACATTCTGCCTTAGTAGATACTGCCAAGTAATTTTCCAAAATAGTTTTACCAGTTTGTAATCCACTGGTAGCACATGAAAGTTCCCCCAGTTCTGCATCCTTGTCAACACTTAATATTTTCTGCCTTTTTCCATTTTAATCATTCTGATGGGTGTAGTTGCATTGCATTGTGGTTTTAATATACATTATCTTGAGACTAATGAGATTAAGCACCTTTTATGTTGTTTTTGACCATTACGTGAAGTGCCTGTTCAAGTCTTTTGCCCATTTTTCTATTGATATCCCCTTCTTTAGAACATTATGTAGACCAATATGTATTCTTACAGAGCTGAGCAAGTGAACATGTTTTGAACAATTTCTGTTTTAAATCTTTGATGGGACCACAAAATTGCTTGAAAATGGGATGTCCTTGGGGAAGTATACTATCACCTCAGGAGTAACATACCTTAGCATGGTGGTTCTTAATCGTGGTATGCATCAGAATCACTAGTGCAGCAACACCAGAAACACTGATGAAGTGTATGGAGTGAGGGGGTGGGGTGGGGGGAGGATGGGTTGCTGCATCTGGATTTTTAAAAAGCTCTGCAGATGATGGTGATGCCAGGCCTATGTTGAAAACCACTACCTGAGAGTGAGACTTCATTTATCATTGTTGCCTAAGAGATTTATAGGAAAATAGTGATCTTAAGAGGATAAAAATCTTACTAGTTTCTGTTTATAGCTTATAAAACTTTTAAGTTTTGTGAAAAATTT
This sequence comes from Panthera pardus, assembly GCF_024362965.1. NCBI lineage: Eukaryota > Metazoa > Chordata > Mammalia > Carnivora > Felidae > Panthera > Panthera pardus. Next base: position 61,088,635 of record NW_026526655.1, on the reverse strand, counting down.
CTTAATTACAAGCAAACATTTTTAGATACTAAGATAGTCATGCTGTTGACATTTACTATGGTATCTGAAATTTTTAAATATTTTTAAACTATTATGGAAAATTCCAAATAGATACAAAAGCAGAGAGAAGAGTATAATGAAGCCATGCATTACCTAGCTTCCACAATTATCAACACATGACCAGTCTTGTTTGATTCATTCCCATGAACACTCCCTCTGTACGCCTGGATTTTAAAGCAAGCCCAGACATATTATTTCATCTATAATTATTCAGTATGTATCTCTAAAAAAGAAAGTCTTTAAAAAAGAAAGCCATGATGCTCTATATCACACCCCCAAAAATAAACAGTGATTTCTTAGTTTCATTAAATAGCCAATCAATGTTCAGTTAAAAAAAATTTTTTTTACCATTTGTTTGCAGCAGGACCCAAATAAAGTCCATATATTTGCAGTTGATATGTCTATTGAGCCCCTCTCTTAAGATAGGGCTTCCTTTCCCTCTCTTCTTGCTTTATTGCTGTTGTTGAAGAAGAAACCAAGTTGGTTGTCCTGTTAAGAGTTTCTCACAGTCTGGATTTTGCATTCTTAGTGTATTATAGTTGTAGATTGTTCACGCTTCCGTAAAGTGAAGTTTACCCTCATGAATCACTTGGTATCTCCCTGTCCTTACTCTGATGTCTCCTCAGGGGTTTTTTTGTCATCTGAAGCTCATTCTGCAGTAGAGTGCTTGTGGATGTGCTTGTAGTTGCATTATTCCCAATTCATAATAGCCTGTCTTGTTAGAAAGGTCAGTTTGGCTATATGTAAAATCCATGATTTAGTTTTTTGTTTGATTACCTTAAATGTTATTCAGTTGTCTTCTGGCAAAAAGCATTGTTGTCAAAAAGTCTGATGACAGTCTGATTTCCTTTTCCTTAATTGTGACCTGGTCTTACAAAACCTTTTTTTTTTTTTTCTTCTTTTTCTTTAAAGGGTTGATTTTCCTAGATACAAAGGAGTACTCTTAAATATGTAGTTTCAAGCCGTCTTTTATTTTAGGAGAGTTCTCTTGAATTATTTTTCATACTTGCACTATATTATTGCTTTGGCTTTCTTCTTCAGTGGCTGTCTTTATAGGTATATTTTTGTTAATTTTTGTCACTTTTGAAAAAATTCATTTTATCTCTTTTTTTTCTTTTTTAACGTTTATTTATTTTTGAGACAGAGAGAGACAGAGCATGAATGGGGGAGGGTCAGAGAGAGGGAGACACAGAATCTGAAACAGGCTCCAGGCTCTGAGCTGTCAGCACAGGGGCCCGATGCAGGGCTCGAACTCACGGACCGCGAGATTGTGACCTGAGCCGAAGTCGGCGCTCAACCGACTGAGCCACCCAGGCGCCCCTCTTTTTTTTTCTTTTTTTAATTAACAGCATTATTGAGATACAATTCAAATACCATAAAATTCACCCTTTTAAAGTGTACAATTCTTAGTGTATTCACAGAGATGTGCACTGTCATCACTGTCTAATTTTAGAACATTTTCAAATTTCAGAAAGAAACCTTATATAAATCCTTTAGCAGTCCATTCCTCATTTCCCTTCTCCAGCTCCTGGAAGTGACCTAATCTACTTTCTATTTCTGTGGAACGTCCTGTTACAGACATTTCATGGAAACGCAGTATGTGACTGGCTTCTTTCACTTCACATAGTATTTTCAAGATTCATCCATGTGTGGCATGTATCAATACTTCATTCTTTTTGCGGCCAAAAGCTATCCCATGTTATGGATATACCACTTTTTGTTTTACCCATTCATTAGTTAATGGGCATTTAGGTTGTTTCCACTTTTGGGCTGTTGTGAATAATGTTGCTGTGGACACTTGTGTACAAGTTTTTGTTGTGTACTATGTTTTCATTTCTCTTGGGTATATACTAGGAGTGAAATTGTTGGGTCATATGTTAACTCTAATTAGCATTTTGAGTAACAAGCTGTTTTTCAAAACAGCAGCACTAATTTATATTTCCACCAGCAATGTATGAGGGTTCTGATTTCTCACATCTTCACTAACACTTACTATTGTCTGTCCTTTTTATTAGAAGACATCCTAGTGTATGAAATGATATCTTATTGTGGTTTCGATTTGCATTTCCCTGATGGATAATGATGTTGTGCATCTTTTCAAGTGATTATTTGTTGTTTGTAGATCTTCCTTAGAGAAATGTTTGTTCAGATCCTTTACCCAGTTTTTGATTGGCTTATTTTCCTTTTTTATTAATGAGTTTAAAGAGTTCTAGATACAAGTCACCTATCAGATGTATGATATCCAGATATTTTCTCCATTGTATATGTTGTCTTTTCACTTTCTTGAGGGTATTGTTTGAAGCACAAGAGCATTTAATTTTGATATAGCCCAATTTATTGACTTTTTCTTTTGTTTTTTGTACTTTTGGTTTGGTGACTCCAAGGTCACAACAACTTAACTCCTATGCTTTTTCCTAAGAGTTATAGCCTTACCTCTTTATTTGGATATGTGATAACATTTTGAGTTACTTTCTTTTCTTCTTTTAAGGTTTAATTTTAATTCTAGTTAGATAACATGTAGTGTTATATTAGTTAACATACAGTGTTATACTAGTTTCAGATGTATGATATAGTGATTCAGCAATTCTATACATCCCCTGGTGCTCATCACAACAAGTGTACTCCTTAATCCCCATCACCTGTTTAACCCATCCTCCTCCCCCCATACACCTCTCCTCTGGTGACCATCAGTTTGTCTTCTGTAGCTAAGAGTCTGTTTTTGGTATATCTCTTTCTCTCTCTCTCTTTTTATCTTCCCTTTGTTCCTTACATTCCACATTAGTGAAATCATATGATATTTGTCTTTCTCTGACTGATTTCGCTTAGCATTATACTCTCTAGCTCCATCCAAGTCATCGCAAATGGCAAGATTTCATTCTTTTTTATGACTGAATAATATTCCTCTGTGTGTGTGTGTGTGTGTGTGTGTGTGTGTGTGTATACCTTCTTTATCCATTTATCAGTCAATGGACACTTGGGCTGTTTCCATATCTTGGCTATTATAAATAATGCTGCTATAAACATAGGGGTACATGTATCCCTTTGAATTAGTGGGGGTTTTTTTTCATTTTTTTTTTTAATGTTTATTTATTTTTGAGAGGGAGAGAGACAGAGTGCAAGCAGGGGAGGGGCAGACACACACACACACACACACACACACACACACACACACACACACAGAATCCCAAGCAGGCTCCAGGCTCTGAGCTATCAGCACAGAGCCCGACGCGGGGCTCGAACTCACAAACTGCGAGACCATGACCTAGGCTGAAGTTGGGCTCTTAACCAACTGAGCCACCCAGGGGCCCCTGAATCAGTGTTTTTGTCTTTTCTGGATAAATAACCAGTAGAGTGATTGCTGGATCATAAGGTTGCCTCTATTTTTAACTTTTTGAGAAATCTTCATACCATTTTCCATAGTGGCTGCACCAGTTGCTTTCCTACCAACAGTGCAAGAGGGTTCCTTTTTCTCCATATCCCCACCAACACCAGTTGTTTCTTACATTGTTGATTTTAGCCATTCTGATAGGTGTGAGGTGATATCTCACTGTAGTTTTGATTGCATTTCCCTGATGATAAGTGATGATGAGCATCTTTTCATGTGTCTGTTGGCCATTTGGAGATCTTCTTCAGAGACTTGTCTGTTCATGTCGAAGACTTGTCTATTTTTAAATTGGATTATTTGGGTTTTGGGTGTTGAGTTGTATCAGTTCTTTATATATTTTGGATACTAACCCTTTATTGGATATGTCATCCCATTCCGTAGGCTGCCTTTTAGTTTTGTTGGTTGTTTCCTCTGCTGTGCAGAAGCTTTTTATTTTGAGGTAGTCCCAATAGTTTATTTTTGCCTTGGTTTCCCTTGCCTCAAGGGACCTATCTAGAAAAAAGTTGCTATAGCTGAGAAGTCAGAGAAGTTACTGCCTATACTCTTCTAGGATTTTTATGGTTTCAGGTCTCACATTTAGGTCTTTAATCCACTGTGACTTTATGTCTATGTATGGTGTAAGAAAGTGGTCCAGTTTCATTCTTTCGCCTGTAGCTGACCAGTTTTCCCAGCACCATTTGTTTAAGAGACTTTTTCTCATTGGGTGTTCTTTCCTGCTTTTTTGAAGATTAATTGACCATATAATTGTGGGTTTATTTCTGGGGTTTTTTTTCTCATCTGTTCCCTTGATCTTGTGTCTGTTGTGGTGCAGTACCATGCTGTTTTGATGACTACAGCTATGTAATATAACTTGAAGTCTGGAATTGTGATTACCTCCAGCTTTGCTTTTCTTTTTCAAAATATCTTTAGCTATTAGGTGTCTTTTGTGGTTCCATATAAATTCTAGAATTTTTTGTTCTAGTTCTGTGAAAAATGCTGTTGTATTTTGATAGAGATTGCATTGAATGTATAGGTTGCTTTGGGTAGTAGAGACATTTTAACAATATTCTTCCAATTCTTGAGCATGGAATGTCTTTCCATTTCTTTGTGTCATCTTAAGTTTCTTTCATCAGTGTTCTGTAGTTTTCAGGGTATGGGTCTTTCATGTCTTTGGTTAAGTTTATTCCTAGCTATGTCAATTATTTTTGGTGTAATTGTAAATGGGCTGTGTTCTTAATTTCTCTTTGTGCTGCTTCATTATTGGTGTATAGAAATACAACAGATTTCTGTACACTGATTTTGTATCCTCTGACTACTGAATTCATTTATCAGTTCTAGCAATTTTTGGGTGGCATTTTCCCCATTTTCTGTATATAGTATCATGCCTTCCGCAAATAAAGTTTTACTTCTTCCTTACTGATTTGGATGCCTGTTATTTCTCTTTGTTGTCTGATTGCTGTGGCTACTAGTATATTTTGAGTTACTTTTTGTGTAGGGTATGAGAAAGGAGGGGTCCAACTTCATTCTTGTGCATGTGCATATTCATCTTGTACCCCCCAAAAAACATTCTTTTCCCATTTAATTGTCATGACACCATTATTGATGATCTGCTGCAATAACTTTGGGATTTGGCTAAGAACCTACTATTGTATTTATTTGTTTATTTATTTGTTTAATATAGAGAGAGAGCGTGCATGAGAGAGAGACAGAGGTGGGGGTGGTGGGGGGTGGGGCGTGGTGTGGAGAGAATCCTAAGCAGGCTCTGCACTGTCAGCACGGAGCCTGATGCAGGGCTTGAACCAGGAACTGTGTGAGGTCATGACCTACGCCAAAATCAAAAGAGTTGGGTGCTTCACTGACCAAGGCACCCAGACACCCCAACTAAGATTCTTTTTTGTTGCTTATTGTCTACTAGTGAACTGATTTTTTCTCTACTCTTAGGAGGGAGGTAATGGGCAAGGATAGCTTTTCTAGTTTCATAGTCTAGGTTAAAACTCTGTTGGGATGAGCACTGGGTGTTGTATGGAAACCAATTTGACAAATTTCATATTAAAAAATAATAAAATAAATTTTAAAAATTTAAAAAAAAAAAACCTCTCCTGTGTTTAAGTTTCATTTATTAAAGAAATCTTTACACCCACTGTGGGGTTTGATCTCACGACCCCGAGATCAAGAGTCTGTGCTCCTCCGATGCCCCTTTCTGCAAAGTGGATATTTACCTCTATGTGTCTGTCTATCTTGTACTTTCTGAGATGTGTGTTTTATGTTTTTCTCTACCACTTTTATCTGAGCTTTGTCTTTCCTTTGTCCTACTGTGCTATATATGCCACAACTTTGATTCTTCTCCCAGCAATTTCTCTTTGGTGAGATTTTGTCTTGAAAGAGAACTTTGGTTTGTTAATTTTGAGAGTTTATAGAACTCAGACTGCACCATTAGACCTTACTTACATCACATTGGAGTCTGCTTGCACTTATTTATAAATAGAATTGCATTAAACTCCCTCCTAGTTTCTGCTGCGGTTCTCAGACTCCATGTGCTCCCCAGCACTATGCAGTGAGCATCCGCTGTCAACTGTGAGTCTCCTCTCTTCTGCTCTCTGGTCGTCAAAAGCCCCATGCCTTTCCACACTTCTTCTTGCAAGGATGCTGGTACCCTGTAGGTCTTGCAGTTGGCAGAGGTTTGTTTCTACTCACATTTGGAGCTTTGTCTCCTGATTTTGTTGTACATATTGTCTGTACATCTTTGGTTTTGCTATCCTCTTTGCTGTGTCTGGGTTTATGGGGAGATTTAGAGGAGGTTCAAAAAGTACACAGCCATTACTATCCTCTTCCCAGAATCCTCTCATGATCAAGTGTTTTTGAAGTACATTCTGTTCCTTTTTTTTTAAACAGTATGGTATCTACAAGTTAAAAAGAAACTGCAATCCCATAGTTGATTCTTAGTTTATAACTCCAGGTAATTTTGTAGCAAAACAAATAAGAGGAACTTCTAGGCTGAGTTAAAGATCATAAAATGTTATTCATACCTATTAATGTATGTTGTATTTTGACTATGCTAAGAATCAACTTTTCCCTTTCAGAATAACAAGCCTTTGTATTCATTTGAAGATAATTCAGACTATGTTTATGATGTTATGTGGTCACCCACCCACCCAGCCCTGTTTGCTTGTGTGGATGGCATGGGGAGGCTGGATTTGTGGAATCTCAATAATGACACTGAGGTGAGCAGGATAATAACAAAAATAGCACTGAAAAATAGAAAATTGGAGATTTATTGAATAATTTGTGAAATTCTTTTTATCCCAAGGAATGTAAAAGGGCTCTGTGATTGTAGCTTCATCTCAAAGCAACCAAATAAGCTTTGTACCCTAAATAATAAACAGCATGCTGTGCAGAATTGAAGGGAGAAATAATGTTGCCAAGAGCACTGGGGCATTTCCTTTTACTTCTGAAAAGCACTATCATGTCTGTAATGTCCTGGCAAAGTCTCATTCATAAGGCAACTGGGATATTTTTCATTCATAGACTACAAAGCAGATAGTTTCAGACTGTTGAAATATGTTAACCTTAATTCTGAATTTCTAAATTATCTCTTAGCCTTGACAGAATTGTATATCATCCGTAAACATTGGTCTTAGCCTGACTTACTTGAATGAAAGAATGTATTTTGATGACTTGTTCCATAAAGGACTGAAAACAGGTTGTTACTGTTACTATAAAACGAATACAGAAATCACCAAATTGCCTAATTACTATGCTAAAATCATTTACTGTCAATGAAATTTAACTGTAGCTATTATTTATATTAGCTATGTGTATTTTTACCAACTTAGAGATGTTCCTTGAGTTCTCTATTGCTACCTGGTGGTAAGAAGTAATATTTTACAGTTCTGTCAGAAGCAGTTATTGAGGGGAAAGTCTCCTGGTGCCTTCCCCCCGCATTCCACATTTCTTCATGTGTCTAGTGGCAGCTGTCCAAATTCCTTGAAGTACAATAGTTGGTTATACAGGGCAATGAAGTTATGTATTGGAAATGTAGGAATACTTAGCTATCCTAACTACTGGTCTAGTAGTTTGAGGAGGGACATTCAGATACTCCTAGGAAAAGGTGTTAAGCCCTGACTAGATGGTTGGGCTTGCTATTACATTTGTAGTTACCTAGAATGGTATACTAAGTAATTGTGTTTTTTTACTTTGGGTTTGGTGTTTGAGATTTGTGGTAATGCTTAAATTTGGATCTTTCCTATAATCATTACCTCAAAGAATATATCTAAATTATAATTTTTCTCTATAACAGTTTTGGCATTCTAGGAGTTAAATTAATCACCTGGGGATGACTAGTGTCAATTAAAAGGATTATTTTTAATCAGATTTCAGAAATGTTATTGTGTCTCCAGTCTGAGCCAAACATTAAATGTTTGTTCTGTGTGTGGCAGATAAATCTCTCTTTCCTCAGCATAGGAGAGGTATAGTCAGATTCCAAGGGGCTGGTACCATTGTGTTGGTGCTATCTTCCTACTCGCTCCAGACAGTTCATGGGAACAAGAGCTTTGGAAAGACCCATACTGCACCTTCAGTATAAGCTGTTTCTAGGAACTGTGGATCAAATCACGGGGTTCAGCTGACAGAGTTGCAACCTACAAAAGTAATTTCTGTCCTCTAAAATTGAACCGTAATCTGTTTATGAGGGCTTTTGAAATTTCTTTAAAATGGAGTTTTGGCCGTCTGTTTTCAAACAGCTTGATTTCTTAAAAAAGTTAAAGTAACAACAAAGAATCCTTTAATAAACAAAAGATCTTTCAAAATAATGTATCCAGTTGCGTGAGAATTTCTTATATAAGAACTTCAGTTATTTTCCCAAACCATTTTCAAGGATTGACTATAATGTCATTCATAAAGTATTACCGCACAGGAAGAAAGTTGGGGAAATTCTTTACCTATTTTCATCTTTGTTTTAAAAAATGTAGCCAGATTGAAAGAAAGAAGAGTTACTGCTTTACATGTTTATAGAAATCTTGATGAAACTTTTAACACTGCACTATATTTTAAATGACTTTAGGTGCCAACTGCCAGCATTTCTGTGGAGGGTAATCCTGCTCTTAATCGTGTAAGATGGACTCATTCTGGAAGAGAGATTGCTGTGGGTGATTCTGAAGGACAGATTGTCATATATGATGTGGGAGAGGTATGGGGCTCACTGCCTGTAATTTTGATACATCTGTTTAGCTTTCAGGGCATTGTAGTTATGGTATCTTTGTGGCTAAAACTAGTATTCAAGGTTCATGAATTGTATAAACTATATGGTTGTAAAGATGAAACTTTTTCCACCACAGAAGCAACTCTTGGAATTAATTTTCCTGAACTAGACGTTCTGTGTCCCCATGCAACAGATTTTGAGGATAATATCATACATTGGAAGTACCTTGTTTCTTGAGGCATAAATCACTAGAAATTAGAAATTCTTCAGGAAGAAGCAGAAATTTGGAGTCAAAGTTGAGTTTATAGACGTTGGGGCTTTCCAGAATTAAGTTCTTATTTTTCTGTATTTGTAGATTTGTTTGGGCCAGGTAGTAAAATACCTTTTGAGGGGTGCCTGGGTGGCTCTGTCAGTTAAGCATCCAGCTCTTGAATTTGGCTCAGGTCATGATCTCACAGTTGTAACATAGAGCCCCTGCATTGGGCTCTGCACTAACAGCACAGAGCCTGCATGGGATTCTCTCTCTCCCCCTCTCTCTGCCCTTCCCCTGCTTGTGCATGTGCACACTCTCTCTCAAGATAAATATTTTTAAAAAGTAGTATTACTCTTTTGAGAGATATTTGATGCAACAAATGTGAACCTTGTTGCAAAGCCATTATCATTGAATCCAGTAGGATGAGTTGCATCTCTCTCATCTTTAGTGCTTGGGTTGGCCATGCACAATGTCCAGGGTGATTTCCTTCTTGTTAGTCCTGACTAGTGCCTTAGTCACTCTTGCTTTTGCTCTGCCTTTATGATTCACCACCCCTCTGGACACCCTACAGTTTCTAGCAATTGGATCTGGGGGGAGGTAGATTGAAGCATTTAGAATAACCAATTGAACTGTCCACACAGATGGAATTCCTGTCTTTCAGCACCAGTGTGGTAGTTACTAGCCACATATGGCTATTGAACACTTAAAATGTGACTAGTACAACTAAAGAACTGAATTTTAAATGTTATTTCATTTTAAGTAATTTAATTTAATTGCCACATGTGTCTGGTAGCACCATATTGGATATCACTATCCAATCTAATATGGTAGGTTAAGAAACAGGCACATTCATTTGCCACCCTGAGTGGTTTGTGTCCTCATATGGCAGTATCTGAATTCCTCCAATATTATGATGACAGTTATCAAAAAGTTTTGGTCCTTGGATGCTTCAGGGAAGCATTTTTTTCCCCTTTTGCTGTTTGTACATCACTAAAGTGTTAAGAGATAACATACCTTCTGATGAAGGGATTAAGATATCTAAAAAGGTTATCTTATGCTCCAAGCAAAAATAAATACTTATAAGAAACCCCTTTGAAGCATGCTTCAAAAACTATTTCCTATTAGGAATAGTGCAAGAAGTAAAAACTGTTAAGGAATTCCTCCCCACCAGCAAAATCCATGAGATAGTGCATGGGAGTTATATTTACAGAGCGTCATTGTTATTTTCTCTTGCACTGATGGTGGTAACAGCAAAATCATTTCTGAGGCTGTCACAACACACTTCACAAACATCATCGTTTGTTTTGAAATGTATTGTAAAGCGTTGTTATAGTCCCTGTAATTATGGAAAGACCATTTAGGTCAATTATTACTTTTTAATGGAGAAATTATTTGAAAACAAACTGAAATACTGGGTAAGATGATCTTTTATTTCAGCGTACATTGAAAAAACATTGTTTTTCTTTTAACAGCAGATTGCTGTCCCCCGAAATGATGAATGGGCACGGTTTGGCCGAACGCTTGCAGAAATTAATGCAAACCGAGCTGATGCAGAGGAGGAAGCAGCTACCCGAATACCTGCTTAGCTCCTGACAGGGTGATATTGTAGCCTTAGTGGATTTGGGGAAAACTCTAAGTAGAACCTAAGCTATTTGCATGTTTCTATCTAAATGTTAATTAAAAGGAGATTTCGTGGATTAAACCATGGATTTAATGCAGCAAGCAAATCTTACAGTCTTACAAAAATGTCCCTTTTATATAACATGCATCTTGTTTTGGATTTGTGTCATTTTTAATACAGCTGATTGACTTTACAGATTGCAGCCTTTTCTGAATTCTTATACACAGGTTGTATATTTGGTATTAGTTATTCTTTTGAATTCTTTTCAACTTATAACACTATATGCAGGTTATTTCTAAAGTACAGATTAAATAAGTTCTGCATATTTTTAAATAATCACAATTCCCTGTTCTACTGATAATGTTCTCACTAACCATAATATGTAAGAACGTTGTTTATTCTTAGCCAGAGCATGCATACATCTGCCCAAGTTCCATTCTGATGTCCTTTTTCTTCTTTATAATTCATGTGATAGCTATCTATAAATAAAAACAAATATGCTTTAACTTTTCAGATTTTTATTTTCACTTAGCCTTGCAGTTTTAACCTTTCCATCTCTTTTATAAAGTGTCTTTTTTTCCCATATCTTTCTTTAAGCTCTTGTAAGCAGTCACCTCAAATCTCGTAGTTTTATGTCTTAACTTTTTTTTTTTTTTTGAGAGAGAGACAGAGCATGGGCAGGGGGAGAGGCAGAGTGAGAAGGAGACCGAATCTGAAGCAGGCTCTAAGCTGTCAGCACAGAGCCCGACGTGGGGCTTGAACTCACAGACTGCGAGATCATGACCTGAGCTGAAGTTGGACACTTAACTGACTGAGCCACCCAGGCGCCCCACAGTTTGGTGTCTTAAATATTCCATACGTTATACTGTAGATCTCTTAATGAATTGGACTGATGTTTAAATAACCTGTCAGTTAAAACATTTCTCCTAGGTTAACTTTTGCATTACTCCCCTACTTTCCATCTGAGATCTATTTAGTCTAAAGAATAAACAGAAAGCTGCCTCTTATTTTCACTGATTGAGATTGCTATGTATGTGAGCTTTCTGAGACTAAAACCTCCTTTGAGAGAAACTGATTTCATGGTTGCAGTAGTAGCCGTAAAGGAAAAGTGTTCAAATGACGTTGTCATTGTATCAACTCCACATCTTGAAATCCGTTACCACACAACCTTGTGTAATAAGTCTGAAAGATAAGTGACAAATATCTAAGAATTAGTGTTGAAATCAACCAATTTCAGGATTAGAGGAAAGCATTATGATCAGATCTTTATTTTATCCACTTTAAATTGTCCATTTCCTTAATCCTGACCTCTTGTCTTTCTAAAGTTTACCTGTTGTTTATTCATCAGAACATGAACTAGGAAGGGAGAGTAGATAGCAGAATTTGAACATTTTTGTTTTGGTTTTATAATTCTAACTAAAATCTGTTGGAAGATAAATTTCCAAATACAGTAATAAAATTTCTGAACTATGAGTGTCATATAGTGTAAGAAATAATCAACTAGGAATACTAGACATAACTCTAGTTCTAGCACTGGCACTCATGAGAAGTGTGATTTTAGCCAAGTCTTTCCGTCTGTTTGTATCTCATTCTTTTTATCTAGGAATAAAGCTTAGATTAGATGATTTTTAAATTTCCTTCCAGCTCTAAAATTATTAATTGTAATTACTTCAGGCAGTTCTCCATTTTAATATATTCAGTTTTCACAAATTAACACCCTAAAATTGCCTATAGCATACCAAAGATAAGTTGTTGTTTTTTTTATATTAGTAGGCAAACATCTCATGTTAGCTCATGGTAGCAGTGTCTTTGAGTCAGAAGTTCAATTTCAACAGGATAACACTGTCTTTGTATAGAGAAATTCATGTAGTCACTGTAATAGTTATTATGTTTTTTGCCATCAGTTTGTAAAAAGGACTAGAAAAAGGGAAAACATCATTATGACTAGGGTTGGGAGTCACAAGATGTGGCAAATCAGATGCTCTTTGGGCTCCAGTTGATGTGTTCAGTTGCGAAAGAATAAAGTTGGTAAGTAAAATACTTAGCACGAGAGATTGTGCTTTTGAGGAATAACTTCTCTCCCTCTCCCCGCAAAAATGCAATGGAGACCTTTGCCCATTTAACTTTAGTCTACATTTTTAGGAATACAGGAATTTAATGGGAGGAACTGCCTTTTAAGGTTGATTGTATGACAGGAAAAAAGTAAGTACTAAGACTGTCAATATTGGTGTAGAATCTTCTGACAGATCAAGCTGACTAGAAGAGTAGAGCACAGCTCTTTACTCTTTTACAAATGAAAACCTTAAAATTTTCAAAAATATCCAGTTATGGAAATTATACCTTATTCGTGATCAGTTATACTTTTTTCTGAGTGGGAAACAAGCCATAGTTTTCTCGCTAGTTTCTTATTTTGTTTATTGTATGGTTATTATCTTTTGAATGAGATGTTAAAGATTATGTTAAAGGGTTATCCCTGTTTGTGTTGGAAGAATAATCAGTTTTGCAGACAATAATTAACTTAGAATAAGTCTCAGAAGTAATTTTTGGTATAATTTAAGCAAAAAAAGAAACGCAAAAATTCATTGGTAGAATCTGTCTTCGTGTTTATAGATCCCATTCCCTACAAAGTTTAGAAAATCTCTAGATATAAAATATTGTTGCAGTAATGCTGACATACTGCATCTTGAAGGAGTGGATGGCTTAAAATTTAAGGGGAAGAAACTAAAGGAAAGTAGTATTAGGAGTGATCCTACTCTTTCAGTATTGTAAGAATGTTGACTCATTCTGTTTTGTACTAGTACTGAATAGACTAATCTCTACCTCTTAAACCATATGGAAAAGAAGGGCTTGAATGAATGAAAGATAATCTGGTGTAAAGCATGTGATTTTTCATCTTTCCATTCTCTTGGGCAGTGCAATTTTAGAAATTCTTTTTTGTTTTATGTTTGTTTATTTTTGAGAGAGAGTGAGAATGGGCAGAGGAAGGGCAGAGAGAGAGGGACAGAGGATCTGAAGCAGGCTTTGTGCCGACAGCGGCAGGGAGCCTGATGTGGGGTTCAGACTCACGAACCGTGAAATCTTGACCTGAGCCAAAGTTGGACACTCAACCAACTGAGCCATCCAGGCGCCCTTGAGCAATGCATTTTTAAATCTTTTCCACATTCCTGGTATTTCAACATTGGTATTATGTTATTTTCTAAATAGAAAAGGCTGTACAATTAGGTGTATATCGGAGAGGATGGATCACTGCTTACAGCTCCAGCTGCTCAATGGTTGTGGGAACTGAGTTGTTCCAAACATGACGTAGCATCCAAGGTGGTAGTGTCATGCCTGAATCTTGGGCATAAGTCTAGGATAAAAAGCTATTGGCTTTGCCTCATTTGATGATTTAGTGATGAGATTTCCATTCAGATTTTTTTCCCCAAGCTACAAAGAAGCAAAAAAGGAATTCTTGCTTTCCTGCTATCACCTTCCTATTGCTAAGCAACTAAAGAAAGATCTTACAGGTTTGGGAGAAATACCTGGGACTCTTCTAGTGCTCGTCAGTTATTTACTTAAAGATCTGGTTTACAGATTCTGAGGGCTTCTAGTGCTACCAAAGAATTTGAAAGTTGCCCCAGAGACAACCCGTGTTTAATAAAAAAACACCCAAGTTCAATATTTTTTTTGAATTCAAAGATTACAGTTAAGAACATTAACCAGTCTCTTTAATCTTACTGCCCCCAAAAGGTAACTTAGTATGTTAAATTTTTTAAATCCTTTTCACATATAACAAACCTGTTTTAGAAAAAGATGATACAATCCTAACTCAGAATGCCAACCAGAAGACTGAATAGTCATCACATTGCAGTACTTTTCTCAATAGGCTGACGCTCTTGGAGCTTTAGTTGGATTTTAGGTGTACAGATTCTTCCTGCCTGCCATGTTCACAACTTCTTAAAGTTCAAATGGATTTCAGGTATTTAAGTTTTCAGTATATAGTTCCTAACCACTGATAGTTTCAACATAGCCAATCAGCTATCTTTTACAGACTTTTCTAAAATTACAGTATTTTGTGTTGTTAGTTTCATAGCAGGAATCTCGGTTTTGGCTTCTTAATATTCCATTACCAGTTCCCATTCAGAGGATGGAACAGCTTGCACTCAGGTAAGCTTTCAGAAAGGTCTGTTTCACTTTGTGAGGTCATTTATTCAGGTGTCTGGTAATGTATTATCATGCCTGTTTTTTAATGTGCTTGATTTGGCCAGAAAGCTGTGAGGCAGTGATTGTGTGGGGTGTAGAACACACCCACCTGGTGCCGAACATGCAGAGACCTGCCTCTGGTGACTTCAGAAATCAGGTATAGCACCGGTAAGGCTTTGATGGCGAGGAATGTTATCTTTCGTGAATTTTCATACTAGATTAAAAAACATTTTTTTCTGAACAAAGTAACGGAAATGGTTTGGAACAGAATCTCTTCTGCTTAAGTGGGGCTGGTGTATGAGAAAAAGAACACTGGGCTCAGAAGACCCAAATTCTATTCCTGATACCACCCGTAATGTAACCTGGGACAAGGGTCAGTATTCGTCTGGGTTAAATGAGGAAAATGTTCACTTTCTGTGAAGATTACAGGAGATACTGTGTATGTGAAAACTTGTAAATTATAAAGTCCCACACAAATAAGGAACTTTTCTCTTTTTCTTAAGGATACAAAAATGTAAAGAGACCATTTGTGTAGCCATCTGTGCAGCGTAATAAGAATGCATCTTCTGAAGGTTAAGTGGTTTGGTGTCCAAGAAAAAATTTTTTTATTCTAAGACATCATAATTTAACTCTCAGATGTTTAGGAATGGCAGTGAACTGAGGGATATTAATTACCCTTAATCAGTGATACTTTTCCCAGGAATGTTTTATTAAATTCTGTGGTTTATAAATTATGAAAATAGGAAAACAATGACCCACTCTGAATTTCCAGCCTGTACTCAGCTGTTGCTCTTATGTTACTTACGTAGAACATGGGTTGTGATATCTGGAGACCGAAAAAGAGGAGGTGGAACCTCTTTTACAAATCATTGAGAAAAAAATTCATGACTACCCAACTACATGGTAGCAGAACTGGAATCAGTCACTTACACAAAATTCTGGGGAGAAGTTCTTCAACTTTTAAAACTTACAGTTCCGGGCGCCTGGGTGGCTCAGTCGGTTAAGCGTCCGACTTCAGCTCAGGTCATGATCTCATGGTTCGTGGGTTCGAGCCCCACATCAGGCTCTGTGCTGACAGCTCAGAGCCTGGAGCCTGCTTCGGATTCTGTGTCTCCCTCTCTCTCTGCCCCTCCCCTGCTCATGCTCATGCTCTGTCTCAAAAATAAATATAAACATTAAAAAAAATTTTTTTTAACTTACACAGTTCCATTCCTTCTTCCCTACAGTCAGTCCCTTTGAAAATAACTTGTGTTTGCTGTAGGAAGATAATTACTAGAAGGAGGAGCTTCAGTCCTTGATGACCTGTGTATGGCTGTCAGGCTTAGAGGAAGCCCTAAGATGAGTCCTGCACTAATAGCTTTTATCTAACTCACATCTGGATTGGCAGATCTCTGCTATCTCATTGTATCCAAAATGTGATTTTGAAATAAGTCAAAACTTGACATGTTAATGAGTACCGATTGAGCAAGAAACTTGGTAAAATGACTAGGTCCTTCCTAATGGGCTTCATTCCCAATAATGTTTGATACAGTCATGATCTGTCAGTACATGGAGGGTTGTTAGATGGCTGTGAAGGACCTGTCCTCTTCTATCAGCTCTCCTGAAACTTAGGAGTTACTTGAATAGAGGTGGTATCAATTGGGAAAAAGGACTTTTGTATTTTGTGTTGAAAATCAGACAAAGAAGGGTGCCTGGGTGGCTCAGTTGGTTAAAGGTCCGACTCTTGATTTCAGCTCAGGTTGTGATCTCAGTTCATGAGATTGAGCCCCACATCAGGCTCTGTGCTGACAGCGTGGAGGCTGCTTGGGATTCTCTCTCTCTCTCTCTCTCTCTCTCTCTCTCTGCCCCTCGCACTCTTGTGTACTCTCTCACACAAAATACACATTAAAAAAAATTAGATAAGAAGAACAGTGTGATTCATAGAAGACTGCCCCTGGGGTTTGTTGTTCCTCATCTCTCTAGACCTTCATCCTAAATATTGTAAAATGAATGCCATAGTAATAGTAGTGTAACAAGAGAATAACTCGAATAATAGATCCACAGAGATCAAAAGCCCCCCAAAAGGCTATAACGTTATCAGGATGTTGTACCTTAGTTGGAACTATATCCACTGAGAGGAAACAGTTGACCACAAAATTCTAATGTTGGGTTGGTAAACTCGTTCAAAACATGGTGGCTCTGAGATTTGTATTTCTAGTATAAAGAGTCTTGGACTTATAGTCAGCTTGTGTTGAAACTCAGTTAACCATAACTCTGAGCACATGGTTTCACCTCTCTAAGCTTATTTCTACATCTGCTGCTTCACAGGGCTGTTATAGAATTAAACCAGAATCTGTGTGAAAATGAAGAATTATACAAAAAAAAAAAAGATACAAATATGAGGCATTGCTATTATGGTACGTGATGAGTAAATAGCCTTTAACAGGTTCAATAACTGCTCTTCAGTAGCACTTACAAGTTTATACGCTTTATCTCTTGGCTGTTAGAGCTTAAAGACAAGCTTGTACAAGTTCAGAGGTCTCTGCTTTACCACACAAGGCTTTCTGGATTGACCCGTTAGGATTCCCTTCTAATCCTTCTCCCCTCCCCTTGCTTCCTCTACTGAAAGAGACCGCAAAACCAGAATGGAGTAAGTTTCAAAGAAAAAGAATGGGGAAGAAACACTCAAAAGATCTTCCACTAACTCTTCATACTTAATGGAACTGTATATTTCTTGTTTCCAAAGTTTCCTCTGCTTTACAAAGAACTGGCCTTTGTGCATTCTGACCATGTATTTATTAATAACTGGTAGCATTTATTGAGCATTTGCTAAATGATTATATATGACATACTCTTATTTATCCTAGCTTCCTATAGTGTGGGAACTATTATGATTACTAATATACAAAAACAAACTAATTTGAACCAATTTCTGTGGGCCTGATTTATAGCCAGTTTCCAATGGTACAAACGCCCCCACCACGGCCAATAAATAGCAAACTACCAATGTGATATCACTGAATATGGAATTGGGAACATGCGCATATAATGGGGTTCTCCTTCAGCTGGTACAAGCCAGGTCCAGAATATCACTGGGCTTTGGGACATTAAGTGATTCACAATCTACGAACTAAACCTAAACAGTCTGATTTTAGAGCTGTGTTCTTAAGCACCACACTACACTGCCTTTATGATCTTAGCCAATCAACAAGTCAGTTTTTTATCCAGATAAGCCTACGTACTAGCTACATGTTTAGAAGACTATATTTAAAAAAAAACAAAAAAACAACTCTGTAAGAGAGAGGAATTAAGATTAGTTTTCTGGCTTCTAGGAACCTACAAAGTAAGTTTCCACTGGCTGAGGATGATGGCAGTAGCTGTGACTTGATAGCTGAGCCATCGTGTGACATCCCTTATGGCATCTCTGTTAGCAAGGACTGTACCTAAAACCCATTTAGCAGTCACTACTTTTCTCCTCTGTAGGCCCTCCCCCTAACATTTACAGGCCTTGAAGCAGTAGGTCAGAAGATTTCACTGTTATAAAAACAAGCTATTAAATTATGTTCATAGCATGTACATATAGCTTGGATTTTAGAATTTTCAGAATTCCACCTCAAAATGTAGCAGCCAGAGGAGAACCAGCCCACAGCCCATTCCTCTCCTTCTCTTCCACCTGTTCTGTGAATGATGAGCCTCCAAGGAACTCTTGTGAATTCTTCAGCCCACATGCCTAAATTTTGAACCACTGGAAAACCACAGGCACTTCTTGACTACCCTTTAGATTTATAGGTGCATTTTAGGGAAGTGGACCTGGTTGAAGAAGCTCATGCAGGCTCTGGAAGCTGAGCTGTTCAGGGAGAAAATTTGAGGCCCAGGTACCTTGAACATGATCTTATAAAGGAATAAGATGGGCTCGAGGTGGGGATATCCTATTGGCCCTGCAGGGGCACAGCTATAGGAGGGTGTAGGCATAGATTTTGAAGATATCCTCTAAAATGAGGCACCTAAGGGCAGTGCTGGGCCTTTTCTCTTAAAGTCAATTGAGTAGTTTGTTGTTTTTTTTTAATTTTTAGGCATAATTAAGATGTAAGATTGTGTAAGGTGTCCAACGTGTTTATTTTATATACTTATATAAACAGCCATTTAGCATGAAAAAGTGTTAGCTAATACCTCTTTCATGTCACATAATTACATTTTTTTGTGTGTGTGTGTGGTGGGAACAATTAAGATCTAGTTGCTTAGCAACTTTGAAATTTATAATATGGTACTGCCTATAATCACTGTGCTGTGCATTACATCTCCAAGTTTGTACCCTTAAGTAGTATATCCCCAAGTATCTCACCCCCCAGCCTCTGATAACCACCAATCTACTGTCTGCTTTTGAGTTTGGCTTTTTTGAAAGATTCTGCCTATAAGGAATATCATACAGTATTCGTCTTTGTGTCTGACTCACCTCACTTAGTATTAATGCTTTCAAGTGTCCATCCATGTTGTTACAAATGGCAGGATTTTCTTCTTTCTCATGGCTGAATAATATTGCTGTGTGTATGTGTACCATAACTTCTGCATCCATTCATCTGTTGAAGGACAATTAAGGTTGTTTCCATATCTTGGCTATTGGAACAGTGCTGCAGTAAACATAGAAGTGCATATATCTCTTCAAAATCCTTTTTTTTCATTTCCTTTGGATATATATCCAGAAGTGGAATTGTTGGATCATAAACAGTAGTTCTATTTTTAATTTTTTTGAGGAGCCTCCCTACTTTTTTCCCATTGTAGCTACACCAGTTTACATTCCTACCAACAGTTATACAAGGGTTTCTTTATCCTCACGTCCTCACCAACACTTATCTCGTCTTCTCAATGATAGCCATTCTAATAGGTATGAAGTGGTGGTATCTCATTGTGGTTTGATTTGATTTTCCCTAATGATTAGTGATGTTGAACACCTTTTCATGACCTGTTGGCCATATATATGTCTTCTTTGGAAAAATGTCTATTTCCTATGCCTGTTTTTTAATTGGATCATTTGGGGTTTTGTCATTGAGTTGTAGGAGTTCTTTATATATTTTGGATATTAACTTCTTATTGGATAAATGATTTGCAAATGTTGTCTCCCATTCCATAGATTGCCTTTTCATTTTTTTAACTTTTGTTTGCTGTGCAGAAGCCTTTTTGTTTGATGCAGTCCTACTTGTTGATTTTTGCTTCTGTTGCTTGTGCTTTTGGGGTCATATCCAAAATATCATTGCACAGACCAATATGAAGGAGCTTCTTCCCTTTGTTTTTTTCTAGGAGTTTTACAGTATCAGACCTTATGTTTAAGTCTTTAATCCATTTTGAGTCAATTTTTGTAAGTGCTCTAAGGGTTCAATTTCATTTTTCTACATGTGATTATCCACCTTTCCCAACACCATTTGTTGAAGTTCTTTTCTGATTGAGTGTTCTTAGCTCCCTTGTCAAATAATAGTTAACTCTGCAGGTAGGGATTTATGTCTGGGCTCTTCATTCTGTTCCATTGGCCTGTGTGTCCTTTTTTTTTTAATGTCAGTATCCTACTATTTTAACTATAGCTTTGTAGTATAATTTGAAATAAAGAAATGAGATTCCTCTGGTTTCTTTCTTCTCTGGATTGCTTTGGCTAGTCAGGGTTTCAAATTTTAGGATTGGTTTTTCTAGGTCTTGAAAAAGGCCATTGGAATTTTGATAGAGATTGTGTTGAAGCTGTAGATGGCTTTGGGGAGTATGGACATTTAAACAATGTTAATTCTTTTGATCTATGAGCATGGGATTTCTGTTTGTTTGACTCACTTTCTTTCATCAGGGTCTTGTAGTTTTCATTGTACAGATCTTTCACTTCCTTGGTTAAATTTATTCCTTAAGTATTTTGTTGTTTTTGATGCTATTGTAAGTGGATTTATTTATATGTTTCACCGTTAGTGTATAGAAATGGAGCTGATTCTGTATGCTGACTTTTATCCTGCAACTTTGAGCTTGTGTGTCCTTCAAACTGAAGTGAGTCTCTAGTAGGCAGCATATAGTTGGGTTTTTTTTTTTTTTAAACCCTCCAGCTACTCTGTGCCTTTTGTTAGTGAATTCAACCCATTTATATTTACAGTTATTACTGATACGTAAGGACTTACTAATGCCATCTTATTAATTGGTTTCCAGTTTTGTATTTCCATTTTTTTTTCCGTTTCTGCCTACCTTTATTGGTGACTTTTCACAGTGATATGTTCTTTTTCCCCTTTCTGAATCTTTTGTGAATCTGTTCTAGGTTTTTATTTGTGGTTACCATGAGGCTTACATAAAATGTCTCATAGATAGGAGCATCTGGTTGGCTCAGTCACTTGAGTGTTGGACTTCAGCTCAGGTAGTTCCTGAGTTCAAGCCCTACATCCAGCTCAATGCTGCCAGTGCAAAGGCTGCTTCAGATCCTCTGTCCCCCTCTCTGTGCCCCTCCCCTGCTTGTGCTCTCTCTCAAAAATAAAATAAACATATTTAAAAAACAAAATCTCATAGATAAAAGTCCATATTAGGGATGCCTAGTGGCTCATTTGGTTAAGTGCCTGACTCTTGATTTCAGCTCAAGTCATGATCTCACAGTTTGTGGGTTCAAGGCCCACATTGGGCTCCACACTAACAGCCAGAGCCTACTTGGGATTCTCTCTCTCCTCTCTTTCTGCCCCTCCCCTGCTCGCACTCTTGCTCTTTCAAAATAAAGTTAAAATAGTCCATTTTGAAGTCCTACTTCAGTTGCACAAAAAGCTTCATCCTTTTGCATTTTCCTTTCATATTTTTGATGTCATTATTCTTTGTATTGTTTATTCATTAACAAAGTAGCTATAATTATTTTTAATACTCTTCCCCTTTAACCTTTCTACTACAGTTAAGTGGTTAACAAACTTATTACAGAATTAGAGTTTTCTGATTGTATATACATAAACTGCATATATAACACTTTTACCAGTGTGTTGTATATTTTCCTGTGTCATCATGTTGCTGATTAGCCTTTTTTGAGATTGAAAAACTCCTTTCAGCATTTATTGCAAATCTAGTGGTAATGAACTCCCTCAGTTTTTGTCTGTGAAAATAGTTCTTCATATCTGAGGTATAACTTTGCCAGACAGAGTATTCTTGGCTGGCAATTTTTTTCTTTCAACACTTTGATTCTACTCTGTCCTGACCTATAGTTTCTGCCGAGTCTCTACTCATAGCCTAACAGGGATTCCTCTGTAGGTTACAGGCTTTTCCCCCCCACTGGCTGCTTTTAGGATTCTGCCTTTATCTTTGATTTAAAACAGTTTTATTATAATGTGTCTTAGAGAAAGTCTTCTTGCATGGAGATAATAGGGTGACCTCTTAGCTTCATGAACTTGGATGTCCCTAGCTCTCCCCAGGTTTGGTAGATTCTCAACCATTATTTGTTCAAATAAATTTTCTGCCCCCTTTTCCTGTTCTCCTTCTTGAACCCCAGCTATTCTAATATTTGTTTTGATGGAATGCTATTGATTACATAGGCTTTCTTTTTTATTCATTTTTCTTTTTCCTGATCTGTGTTATTTCAACATTTCTGTCCTCTAAATCACTTATTCTGTCTTCCATTTGCTTTTACTCTGCTTCAGATGTTCTCTGTTGCATTTTTCATTTCAGTCATTCAGTTTTTCAGCTTCAGAATTATTTTGGTTCTTTATGATCTCTGTCCCTTGGATAAATATTTCATTTTGTTGTTTTTTTTTTCCCTCTGATTACATTGACTTGTCTGAGTTTTCTTGTAGTTCATTTCTTATTTTATCAGGTAGATCACAAAACTCCATACCTTTGAGAGCATGGTTATTGGATAATTATTTTATTTTGGTGATGTGTTTCCTTGATTTTTCATGTTCCTTGTAGTTTGGCTTGCTCCTTTTGCATGTGAAGTAGCTGATATCTCTTTAGATCTTTACTAGATGCTTTCAGATGGAGTATACTGTTAGTGCTGCTGTATTCGGAGTTTTCTCTGGCTTTGTATAAATACACCCAACTACATAAATTCTTCTTGCTCTCTGTTATGGCAGAATTCTTAAGCTTTTATATCTTCCCTGGTCCTTACCACTCACCAGTGCCCACTGGAATCCTCTCATTTTTCAGAAGGTGGCACTATAGCTCAGGTTTCTGGTTTCTCTCTGATGGTGTTTACTTGACTTACTGTTGCGTTTGCACTCCAGTGTGCACAAGCAGCTGGCTGCAGGGTCAGGGGAGATGTTGGTTTAGCCCTTGGGGTGATTGGGTGCCTATGGACCCAGTGGGATGATCCTTGGGTGAATCACTCCCAGAGGCTTGTGGGCTGAGTTCCTGAGCACTGCCAACAGGAAATGCATTCTTCAATGCCCTTTGATAGTCTTATCTGGCTCTTTCCCAGACCACCCTCGCCCCAGTCATAAAGGTCCCTCACCACTGGTCCCCTCACAGTGAGCCAGACACTCACTGCTTTCCTTGACCCCAGGGAAGGGATTGCCACTGCTGGATAGTTCAGCCCTATCCATCATGGCTATGTGAAAGTTCCTCTTACAGTCCACACTAAACAAACTTATTTTTTGTTTTTTTGTTTTGGGGGGTTTTTTTGTTCCCATGGTGTGATGGAATCTCCTCTTGGGAAGTCTGGATTTTTGCAAATTCTTTCTCATCCATGCATATCCACCTAGGACAGTACTTTCCAAGTTCTTCTCTGACTGCAGCAAGAGGGTTTGAGGCAGTTTTGCTGGTTCTTCAGCCCATAACAAGGTCTGGATGCAGGGGTGGGCAAGACTCCTCCTAGGTCCCTTGGCAGATGGTGCTCATTCCCACAGTGCTTTTGTTCAAGGATGGATGTCTACTTCATTGTTTAAAAAGGGGGACAAAAGTCACTACGATCCTGAGTTTTTAAGATAGTTCTATTGTCTCTAATACTTCAATGCAAATAAAATCGATTATCACTAAGTACTATTTCATGACCCCTAAGAGTATTCACTGCTGCGAATTGCTTTTTAGTATTGAGAGGTGCATCACAAAATTGTGGGTGTTAGGAAGCAAAGAGCTAAAATTTCAATAGCTCCTTGTAAACAGTACTTTCTGTGAACAGATAGTAGTACATCACATTTTGTAACTAGAGGACCATCCTGGGAGCCACTGCAACACTAGTTCTTTTCAAGGAAGTTAACTGGAATAAAAGAAAGGCTATAAGAATTTTTTTTTTTTCTGTTTTCTTAAAGTGGTAGTAGTAAGATTGGATCAAGATGGTAGACAGGACAGGATCTATCTCTCTCAACCCTAAATTCTATATAAGGTGATAAAGCAGAAGAGAAATAATAAAATCTGCTACAGCACTGAAAAACTAAGGGCTAGCAAGAGAGTAGAAGTTTTGAAAAATGCCAGAAAGATAAAAAGCTGGGATCAAAGCTATGGCAAATAAAATGAGGAAACTGCAACACAAAAGAGATAAAGACTACTACACACAAAAGAATGGGTTGAAATCCAGAATCAACCGACACAAAGAGCAGGAAGGTGCTCATGGCTGCTGGTAAGGGTGATTCATTAGGGAGTTGATGCACAATAGCTAAGCAAGTCCCATTCCCCAACCATGGGCCAAGTGGTGGGCAGAAGGGGTGTCCATACCCAACTATAACATAACAGGGAAACCACTGGAGCAGGAGAAATAGGGCAATGCCACCCCCCACCACCAGGTACTTGCTTATCAAGAGAAGTCTATACCCAGAATCAAAATATTGGCATATATGCACCTGGCAGCATAGCCCACCCCTCCCATTATGGACTTTGATAAACAGAACAACATCCACAAAAAGAAATCTCAAACACAAAAGTGAGCAACTAAATAAATTACAACTATGAATCACCAAAATATTTCAAGAAAGCCAAGAATATGAAAGGCCCAAACAAATTTTTTTAAAAGTCCACAGAATAAACTGTATTTAATATATCCCAAAGGCATAGAAGAGGATATCAGTCACTAAATTTAAAAAACAAGAAACAGGCCAGTCAAGGGATACAGCTGAAGAGCAAAGCTGTCAGCAGAATGATCACAAGGAAGCTCCCGTTACTCAACCTAGAAGTATTGATGGAGAAACTCTCAAGGAAAACTAAAAGATGCTGGGGTAGTTCCAAAAATCCCAAAATCTACCTAAACAGAAAGGAAATAAATGAGAAAATGTAGAGAGACCAAAAGAGTGGAACAGATTCCTTTGGTCTGAAAAGTTTTAGGAATAAAAAGGGTTCATGCCCATTCAAGCATAGAACCAGATGAATTTTTAAAAGGAAAATTTTAAAGTACCAACACTACAGGACCAATCCTAAAAACTGTCAGAAGCCAAAAAAAAAAAAAAAGTTATATACAAGTTAACACTACTGGCATCAAGCGTCTCTTTGACAAGAATATATGAAGACAAAGAAAATTACTTTGAACTAAGAATTCTAGACTTCCAGTTTCTAGTCCTGCATAAAAGAAGTTTAGAAGTTGCCACTCTGTACTAAAAGCAAGTAAAAAGCTGAACAAACAACTCTTCCTAGATCCATAAGGGAAGTAAGGTCAAAGTGCAAACCACTGTCCCCCCAAAATTAGACCGACAAGCAAATATAGAAAACCACAACATACTAGAGCAATTACATCCATGGGAACCAGTGCCAGGGTAGGGAAAACTGAACAGCAATTGACAAATTGCTGGAGGTTCAATGTGTGGAAAAATCAGTTAAAACTCCAGGGGAACCCAGTCATGTGAAGTGTAGACTAGGGGAAGGAACAGCTTTTGTTTTACCACAGGAGTCCCTACTAGTGTCTCAGTGAATACCTAAAAATAATCCCCTTGTGTTTTCAGCAGGAGGAGGAGAAAAGGAACTATTTTTGAAGTATGCTACAGCATTCTGTTTTAAGGTCTGCCCTCAGAAAAAGTAATTAACCAGAGCCTAACTACCTGAGGGAAGAGAAGCACCCATCTCTGGTGCACTCTAGCCATCCTGTCCCACCTATCAAGAAAAAAATTACAAGATTCACTAAGAGTCAGAAAACTTACTTTTTAAGAGAGTAGACATCAAAATTAGATGATATGGCAGGAATGTTGGAATTAGGAGACCAGGAATTTAAAACTAGGATTTAATATGTTAAGGGCTCTAATGGAGACAACATGCAAGAACAATGGGCAACATAAAAAAAGAGATGGAAATTCTAAGGACAAACCCAAAAGGAATGCTAGAGATCAAAACACAAATGAAGAATGCCTTTGATGAGTTTATGAGTGAACTGGATGTGGCTAAGAATCTCTGAGCTTAAAAATGTCTCATTAGAAACTTCTAAAACAAAAAAGAAAGTATCTAAAAACTGGGATGACTACAGAAGTTGTAATGTGTATAATGGGAATACCAGAAGGAAAAAATAGAAGGAACAAAACAAGAATTTGAAACAATGAGAATTTTTCCCCAATTAAGGTCAGATACCAAACCACAGAACCAGTAAGCTTAGGGAACATCAAGCAGAAGAAATGCCAAAAACAAACAAAAAACAAAAACCCAAAAAACAACCTACACCTAGGATTTAGTTTTAAAACCACAGAAAATCAAAGATAAAGAAAAAATCTTAAAAGCAGCCAGAGAAACACCTACCTATAGATGAACAAAGATTTAAGAATAATACCCAACTTTTCAGAAACCATGAAAGGAAGAAGACAAATATTTAAAAGTGTTGAAAGGGAAAAAACCACCAACCTAGAATTCTGTAGCATGTGAAATTATCCTTAAAAAGTGAAGACAAAGATTTTCTCAAAACAAAAACTGAGGGAATTTGTTGCCAGGAGACTTACCTTGCAAAAAATGTTAAAAGAAGTTCTTTAGAGAGAAAAAGAATGATACAGGTCAGAAAAACTGTTCCACATAGAAAAAGGAAGAGCATCAGAGAAGGAATAGTGAAGGTAAAATTAAAACTATGTTTCTTATCCTTAATTGATGTAACAGGTAAATTTGTTTAAAATAATAGCAACAGGGGTGCCTGGGTGGCTCAGTCGTGAGCATCTGACTTTGGCTCAGGTCATGATCTCAGAGTTCGTGAGTTCGAGCCCCGCATCATGCTCTGTGCTGACAGTTCAGAGCCTGGAGCCTGCTTCGGATTCTGTGTCTCCCTCTCTCTGCCTCTTCCCCTCTCATGCTTTATCTCTGTCTCTCAAAAATGATAAACATTAAAAAAAATTTTTTTTTAAATAGCAACACCATATTCAACTATATATACTTGTGTGTGTGTGTGCGCGCACTAATGTACAAGTGAAGTGAATGACAGCAATGAAGGGACAGAAGGGAGGAATGAGGATTATTTTATTATAAGGTATTCCCACTATGTATAAAGTAGAATATTACTTGAAAGTGGACTTGGATTGGTTATAAGTTTATATTGAAAACTCTAGGGGAACAACTAAAGTTTTTAAAAAGTATGCTATGGGCGCTTGGGTGGTTCAGGTGGTTAAACATCTGACTTCAGCTCAGATCATTATCTGGTATGTGAGTTCGAGCTCCGCATCAGGCTCTGTGCAGACAGCTCAGAGTCTGGAGCCTGCTTCAGATTCTGTGTCACCCTCTGTCTCTGCCACTCCCCTGCTCGCTCTCTCAAAAAATAAATTAAAAATAAATAAATAAAAAAAAATTTTTAAGTATGCTATAAAAAGATAAAATGGGATCATATGAAATGCCCAATTAAAGCCAAAAAAGGCAGAAGAATGGAAGATAAAAATAAGAAAAAGGGCAAGGAATAGAAAACAGTAACAAATATGGTAGGTATTAATGTAAGTATATAAATAATCACTTTGAGCATCAGTGGTCCAAAATTCATCAATTAAAAGGTAGACTATCATAGCTGTCAAAAAATAAGACCCAAATATGTGTCGTCTATAATAAACACACTTTAGCAAAGTGCCTCGGTGGCTCAGTCAATTAAGCATCCAACTGTTGATTTCAGCTTGGGTTATGATCTCATGGTTTGTGAGTTTGAGCTCTGCGATTCTCTCAAATCTTGGGATTCTCTCTCCCTGTCTTCCCCTGTTTATTGCTCGCTCTTTCAAAAATAATTAAACTTTATAATAAACACATTTTAAATATAAAGACACATACAGATTAAAAGCAAATGGGTGGAGAAAAATACACCATGCCAACACTAATCAAAAGAAAGCAGGAGTAACTATATTAATTTGAGACAAGAGCAGACTTAAAAACAAGTTATTGGGAATCAAGAAGGATTTTATGTAATGATAAAAGGGTCAATTCTCCAAAACAACCCCCAACAATCCTTGATGTGTATGCACCTAACAGAACACCCACCTGAGATTAAAACTAGTAAAACTGAAAAAAATACATAAAACCACTATAATAGTTGGAGACTTCAACACCCCTCTCTCAGAAATGGACAGATCCAACAGGGAGAAAATCAGTAAAGATGCTGTTGAACTCAACAGCACCATCAATCAACTGGATATAATCCATATCTGTAGACTATCCAAAAACAATACACATTCTCAAGCTCACATGGAACATTCACCAAGATAGACCACATTCTGGGTCATAAAACACACACAAAAATTTTTTAAAGAACAGAAATCACACAATCCCCTCAGACCACAATGTAACTAAACTAGAAGTCAATAACAGAAAAACAACTGGAAATCCCAAAATATGTGGAGATTAAGCAACATACTTCAAATAACATTGGTCAAGAAAGAAATCTCAAATTTTACAATATTTTGAATTAAATGAAAACATATCAAAACTCATGGGAGTTAATAAAAGCAGGGCTTAGAAGAAAATATAAGCATTGAATACATATATTAGAAAGGAAAAAAGATCTAAAAGTAATTTAAGTTTCCACCTTAGGAAACTAGAAAAGGAGCATTAGAAGAGAAATAAACATTAGAGCAGAAATCAATCAACTGAAAATAGGTGATCAATAGAGAAAAATCAGTGAAACCAAAAAGCTGGTTCTTTAAGAAGCTCAATAATATTGATAAGGCTCAGCCAAACTAAAAAGGGAAATTATTGCTAATAACAAATGAAAGTGGGGACATCACTTCAGATCCCAAGAATATTAAAAGTATAATAAAGGAATACCACAAAAAACTTTATGCCCACATATTTGATAACCTAGATGAAATGGACTAATTCCTTGAAAGACACAATTTGCCAAAACTCCCAAAAGAAGAAATAATATGAATAGGTTCATATCAAAGAAATTGAATCAATAATTAACTCTCCAAAACAGAAAGCACCAGACCCAGAAGGGTTCACTGGTGAATCCTACCAAACATTTAAGGCAGAAATTCTACTACTTCTCTACAATCTCAGAAGATAGAAGAGGGAGTATTTTCTAACTCATTCTATGAGGCCAGCATTATCTTAATACCACAGCCAACGACATTACAAGAAAACAGAACTATAAACTATCTCTCATAGATGCAAAAATCCTCAATAAAATATTAGAAAATTGAATCCAACAATGTGTAATAATAATTACACACCACAACCAATTGGGATTTATCCCAGGCATGCAAGACTGGTCAACATTTGAAAATCATTGTAATCCATCACAATAGGCTAAAGAAAAAACACATGGTCATATCAATACATGCAGAAAAAGCATTGACAAAATCTTGAACACTCATTCTTGATAAAACTCTGTAAACTGGGACTAGAAAGGAACTTATTCAACTTGATAAAAAAATATCTACAAAAATCCTACAGCTTAATGGTGAGAAACATGAAGCTTTCCCACTAATATGGAAGAAGAGCTTTTACATTATGAGAAAGCAGACAAGGATGCCCCCTCTCACCATTCCTTTTCAACGTATTGGAAGTATTAGCTAACGCACTAAGACAAGGAAAGGAAATAAGAGATACACAAATTGGGAAGGAAGGAATAAAACTATTGGCTTGAAAATGAACATGATTGCCTATGTAGAAAATCTGAAGGAAGTGACAAAACAAACCAAAAAACAAAAACAAAACCAAAAACCTTCCTGGACCTAGTATGTGATTATAGCAAAGTTAAAGGATACAGGATTAATGTACAAAAAGTCCATTTCTTTCCCATATTCCAGCAATGTACAAGTAGAATTTGAAGTTAAAAACACCATACCATTTACATTAGCATGCCCAAAATTAAATATTTATATATAACAACATAAGAAAAAGATCTACATGAAGAAAACTATAAAAGTGATGAACAAAATCAAGGAACTAAACAGATATTCCACGTTTGATAGCAAAACTCAACATTGTCAAAATGCCAGCTTTTCCCACCTTGACTGATCAATTTCAATTAAATCCCAATTGAAATCCCAGTAAGTTATTTTGTAGGTAACACCAAACAGATCCCAGAGTTAATAGAGGC
Source organism: Panthera pardus (assembly GCF_024362965.1). Taxonomy (NCBI): domain Eukaryota; kingdom Metazoa; phylum Chordata; class Mammalia; order Carnivora; family Felidae; genus Panthera; species Panthera pardus. The sequence goes on along the minus strand of NW_026526655.1, from coordinate 61,058,591 downwards.
AAAAGACAAATAGCCAACACAATATTGAAGAAAAACAAAGAGGACTGACACCACCTGACTTCAAACATAGTATACAGTCATAATAGTCAAGATGGTATGATATTGCCCAAAAAAAAAAAAAAATCAATGGAACACAAGAGAGAGGCCACATTTAAACCCACATAATCAAGCAATCTTTGACAAAGGAGGAAAGGCAATACAATGGAGCAAAGACAGTCTTTTCAACAAATGGTGCTAAAACAACTGAACATTCACAAATTAAAAAAAAAAAAAAAATCTTGGGGCACCTGGGTGGCTCAGTCAGTTAAACGTCTAAATTCTACTCTTGAAATCACTATTACACTATACATTAGCCAAGTTGGATATAATTTTTTTTAATAAATAAATATACTCTTGCCATTTGATCCAGTAAATAAACAAACACTTACCATATGATCCAGTAGTCATGCTCCCTGGTACTTACTCAAAGGAGCTGAAAACTTGTGTCCTGCACCTGGATGGTTACAGCAGCTTTATTATTCATTGCTGCCCAAACTTGGAAGCAACCAAGATGTCCCTCCGTAGGTAAATGGATAAACACTTAGTATATCCAGACAGTGAAATATTTAGCACTAAAATGAGTACTCAAGCCATGAACAGAAATGGAGGAATCTTAATTATATGTTACTAAGTTAATGAAGCAATCTGAAAAAGGCTATATACTCCATGATTCCAAATACATGACATTCGGGAAAAGGCAAAACTACGGAAATTAAAACATCAGTGATTGCCAGGTGTTAAGGGCAAGAGATGGAGGAGTAAGTGGGACACAGAGGATCTTCAGGGCAGTGAAAATACTCTGTATGCCACCATAATGATGGATAAATGTTGTTATGCATTTGTTCAAAGTCATAAAATATACACCAAGCGTGAACCCTAATGTAAACTATAAACTTTGCATGATTCTAATGTGTCAATGTAGGTTCACTGAGTGTAACAAATGTACCACTCTGATGGGGGAAATGTTGATAATGAGGGAGGCTCTGCATGTGTGGAGATATAGGGGGTATATATGGAAAATCTCTATAATACCACTTAATTTTGCTGTGAATCTAAAACTCAAGAAAGAAAATATTTTTTAAGATAGTAAAAACAAAGAAATTAAATGATATACTACAGATATAAATATAAATATCTATTTAATAATCTAGTAAATATATATTTTACACAAAAGAAAGCAGCAAAAGAAGACAGGAACAAAAAGAAAGAAATGAGATATATAGAAAAAATCCAGTTACCAAAACTAAGTGAATTCAGCAAGATCATAGGATACAAGATCAATATAGAAAAATCAGTTGTATTTCTATATAGTAACAGTGAGCAATCTGAAAATAAAACAATTCCATTCATACAAGCACCATAAACAATACTTAAGAATAAATTAACCAAGGAAGTACCAGACTTGTGCAATGAAAGCAACATAGCTGAAATTTTTAAGTATCTAAATAGGTAGAGATTCCAAGTTCATGGATTGGAAGAGTAAAGACTGTTAAGGTACAATTCACCCCAAATTTCTTTACAGATCCAACAAAATTCATATCAAAATACCAACTGGAGGCACCTGGGTGGCTCAGTCTGTTGAGTGTCTGACTTTAGCTCAGGTCATGATCTCACAGTTCCTGAGTTCGAGCCCAACATGGGCTTATTGTGGTCAGCACAGAGTCTGCTTTGAATCCTCTGTCTGCCTCTCTCTCTGACCCTCCCTTTGGCTCATGCTTTTTCTCTCAATAATAAAACACTAAAAACAAAACAAAACAAAAAACCAGCTGGCTTTTATGAAGAAACTCTCAAGCTAATCTAAAATTTATATGGAAGTACAAAAGATCCAGCCAAAATAATTTTGAAAAAGAACAAAGCTGGAGGGGTGCTTGGGTGGCTCAGTTGGTTAAGCATCTGACTCTTGGTATCAGCTGAGGTCATGATTTCCCAGTTGGGATCAAGCATGTTGGGCTCTGAGCTGATCATGAAGCCTGCTTGGGATTCTCTCCCTCCCTTTCTGCCCTTCCCTCACTCTCACTCTCTCTCTCTCTCTCTCAAAAAAACAAAACAAAACAAAACAAACAAACAAAAAAAAAGCTAAGCTGGAGAATTTACACTTTCCTATTTCAAAACTTAACATTAAGGGGCACATGGATGGCTCAGTCGATTAAGCGTCTGACTTCGGCTCAGGTCATGATCTCCTGGTTCGTGGGTTCAAGCCCTGCATCAGGCTCTGTGTTGACAGCTCAGAGCCTGGAGCCTGCTTCAGATTCTGTGTCTCCCTTTCTCCCTGCCCTTTCCCTGCTTGTGCGCATGCTTGCTCGTTCTCTTTCAAAAACAAACATTTAAAGAAATTAAAAAAAAAAAAAAAAGCATGAAGCTATAGTATGTGGTACTGGAGTGCCTGGGTGACTTAATCGGTTAAACATCCAACTCTTGATTTCAGCTCAGGTCAGAATCTCACAGTTCTTGGGTTAAAGCCCTGCATCAGACTGCATGCTGACAATGTGGAACCTGTTTAGAATTCTCTCTCTCCCTCTCTCTCTGCCCCTCCCCCCTACCTCTCTCTCAAAAATAAACTTAAAAAAAAAAGTGCAGTACTGGTGTAAATTAACTCCAAATACTTCGAAGATCTAAATGTGAAAGCTAAAATATATAATTTTTCAAAGAAAACACAGTAGAAAATCTTGACGACCTTGGTTTAGGCAGAAGTCTTAGATCATACCAAAGCATGATCCATAAAATTCAAAAATTGATAAACTGGACTTAGACTTTAAAACTCTTGCATTTCAGGGGTGCCTGGTGGCTCAATTGGTTAAGCATCTCACTTCAGCTCAGGTCATGATCACGGTTCATGGGCTTGAGGCCCACATCAGGCTCTATGCTGACAACTCAGAGCTTGGAGCCTGCTTTGGATTCTGTGTCTCCTTCTCTCTTTGACCCTCCCCTGCTCACGCTCTCTCAAAAATAAACATTAAAAAAGAAACTCTTGCATTTCAAAGACCCCATTAAGAAAATAAACTGGGTGGGGCGCCTGGGTGGCTCAGTCGGTTAAGCGTCCGATTTCGGCTCAGGTCATGATCTCACAGTCCGTGAGTTCAAGCCCCGCGTCGGGCTCTGTGCTGACAGCTCAGAGCCTGGAGCCTGCTTCGGATTGTGTCTCCCTCTCTCTCTCTGACCCTCCCCCATTCATGCTCTGTCTCTGTCTCAAAAATAAATAAACATTAAAAAAAAAAAAAAAAAAAAGAAACTGGGAGAAAACAATTGCAAATCTGATATAGGACTCATATCCAGAATGTATAAAGAACTCTTACAACTTAATAATAAAAGGACAAACCCCAACTTACAAATAGGTAAAAGGCTTAAACACCAATATCTATAAGCACATGAAGATGCTCAACATCATTAGTCAATGAACAAATGGATGTTAAAATCACAATGTGTATCATTTCATGCCCACTGGGTAACTATAATAAAAGACAATAAAGTGTTGGTGAGAATGTGAAAAAACTAACATTCATATGTTATTGATGGGAATATAAAATGATACATTTTACATTTGGGGAGGTAAAGAAAATGTACTAAAATTGGATTGTGGTGAAGGTTACATAACTTCGTAAGTACCTCAGCAGCAAAGCTGTTACAAAGAAAAATCACTGTACCACTAGACTTCTAGTTTATAGTATTGGGACAAGTTAGACAATACCACAAGGACACAATCAGATAATCAATGCAGGGCGTTCTGTAAGACAAATGACTTACATACAATGCTAATGACCAACAGACAAATGAAAAAGCATGGGACTATTCCAGAATTAAAAACTAAAGATCCACAACCAACCACAATGCATCAATACTGATTAGATTCTGCATCAGAAAAACAAAGACATTTCTGAAGTAGTTGGGAAAGTTTGAATTTAGACTGAATATCAGTTTATGAAGTTATTGTGAATTTTTAAAGAGCATCCAACTTCAGCTGAGGTCATGATCTCATGGTTCGTGAGTGTGAGCCCCGCAATCAGGCTCTGCGCTGACAGCTCAGATTCTGTGGATCTGAGGGATTCGGTGTCTCCCTGTCTCTCTGCCCCTCCCCCACTCACACTCTCTCTCAAAAAAAAAAAAAAAAAAAACATTAAAAAATTTTTTAAAATAAAATGTGTGATAATGGTGTTGTTTGATTGCAGAATGTCCTCATTTTTAGGAAATGTTTGCTAAAATACTTAGGGATGAAGCACCATGTTGTCTGCAACATACTTTCAAATGGTTCAGCAAAAATAACTGTATTTGCAAAGATAAAGCATGGAAAAATGTAAATAAGTGAATCTAGTTAGAACATTCAAAGAGTTTTATATTATCTCTTCACAAACTTTTCAGGTTTGTAATTTTTGAAAATAAAAAGTGAGGAGAAAATCATATTCCTATATACCAGGAACAACTTTTTAAAAAAGATATAATTTATAACAGCATCTAAATTATCTGACATACCTAGGAATGAATATATATACACACCATGTATAAGACCTCTTTGGTGATAATAAAATTTTATTAGGACATTAAAAAGACTTAAATAAGAGATATCACGTAAATGGGATTAGAAGGTCTGGTATAATGATGTAAATTCTCCCCACGTGGCCTATAGAATCATTGGAACTCCAATTAAAATCTCAGTGTGTTTGGTTTGTTTAGTCTTTGGGAGGAAGTTCACAAGCTGTTTCTGAAATGGATATGAAAGAGCAAAGAAACAAGAAAAGCCACAAGCTCTTGAAGAACAACAAGGTGAAAGGACTTGCAGTACTATATATAAAAACTTTTTTTTAAAGATAGGGTAACGAAGAGAGTGTATATAAGCACAGGGAAAGACCAATAAAACAAACAGTCCGGAAGTAGATGTCTGCACATACCAACGCTCAATAGATAACAGAGAAGGCACTTCAAAGCAGTAGGGAAAGGAAGGTCTTTTCAATAAACAGGGCTGGGACAACAGACTAACCCGTATAAAGAAGCAAAAAAATCACCTCCTACCACACACCGAAGACATTTCCAAGTAGGATAAAATCTCAATGTGGGGGGCAAAACCATAAAGCCTTTATGAAAAAAATAGCAACCATATTCATGACCTAGAGAAAGAATAATTTTAAGGTGAAATATAAAACATGCTAACTGTAAGGTAAAAATATATTTGAACGTATTAAAATGTTAATATATCAAAAACACTGAAAAGACAAGCCACAAATTAGAGAAAGATTTTGCAAGCACAACTCATGAAAGACTAGTATCCAGGATATAAATATAAGAATCCCCTGCAAATTATTGGGAAAAAAATTAACAAAATACTTTAGCACATACTGCACTCACCAAGCCAGTAAACATGTTGACATTCTCATATGCTGTCAGCAGGAAAGTACGTCTTTTTGAAGAACAATGTGGCAATATATATGAACATAAAGGCTCGTTCAGCCTCACTTGACATAAGGAAAATGCTAATTAAAACCAAAATGAGATAACATCAAGCAGCTTGGTAAAAATTAAAAAGCCAATACACCCTTGGATGAATGTACATCAGTACAAGGATCTCTGGGAAATAGTTTGGCATGACCTGGCAAGAATCTAACGAACCTGTGCCTCTCTGGTTCTACTCTTAGGTATATATCCTTTTAAAAGTGCATACTCTAGGGGTGCCTGGCTGGCTTCATTAGGGGACCATGTGACTTGATCTCAGGGTATTGAGTTTGAGCCCCATGATAGGTGTAGAAATTAATAAACTTAAAAAAAAAAAAAAAGTGCATACTCTAGGGGTGCCTGGGTGGCTCAGTCAATTAAGTGTCTGACTTCAGCTCAGGTCATGATCTCATAGTTCTTGAGTTCAAGCCCCATGTGGGGGTCTGTGCTGACAGCTCTGAGCCTGGAGCCTGCTTTGGATTCTGTACCTGCCTTTCTTTCTCTGCCCCTCCCCCGCTCACACACACTCTCTCCTTCTCTCTCATGAATAAACATTAAGTTTTTTTTAAAGTGCATACTCTAGGGGCGCCTGGGTGGCTCAGTCGGTTGAGCAGCCGACTTCGGCTCAGGTCATGATTTCACGGTCCGTGAGTTCGAGCCCCTCGTTGGGCTCTGTGCTGACAGCTCAGAGCCTGGAGCCTGTTTCAGATTCTGTGTCTCCCTCTCTCTGACCCTCCCCCGTTCATGCTCTGTCTCTGTCTCAAAAATAAATAAACGTTAAAAAAAAATTTTTTTTTTAAATAAAGTGCATACTCTAGAATACACATACAAAATATCCACTATTTGTAATATCCCCAAGTTAGAAACCCCCAGATGTCCAAACTAAAATGGGAAAATTATAATATATTCATATAATGGAATAAGCAAAGCATAGCTACATACAATTACATGGATGAATCTTATAAACATTTTTAGCAAAAGAAGTCTCAAAGTCTATAATTTGACTCATAAATTTCAAAAATGAACTAAATATTGTATTTAGGGATGTATATATGGGTGTAAAACTATAAAGAAATGAAGAGTAGGACTGGTGTTAAAGAACAGAGAAGGAGTGTGAAGGGGAGAATCATGTGGGAACTTCAGAGGTGTTAGAAATACTCTATTTCTTGACAGGGTAGTTACACTAGTGTTCACTTTATGATTTTAAAAGATGTGTGTATATACATACATACACATATGTCTCATGTACTTTCTGTATATTCCACAATAAGAAAATATACAAATGGCCAGTAAATATGAAAAGACATTCAACCTCATTAGTAATTAGGAAAACAAAAATTAAAACCACAGTGATCACCAATCATGATTTACCTAAAAGGTAAGACTGATAATACCCATTTTTTCTGAGGTTACAAAGAAATAGGCATTCTTATATGCTGTCAGTAGGAAAGTAAATCAATAAAGCCTTTTTGAAAAACAATGTGGCAATACAGACATCAATGTAAAATCCATATTATCTTGTGAATTATCAGTCTGAATTTCAAATACGCTAATGAAATATTAGCACATGTACTCAAAATATATGTACAAAGATGTGTACCATTCACTGCAGCACTTCTTGCAATAGTAAAAAAAAAAAAATGTCAGTAAGGGAGTATTTACTAAAAGTGTCTATAACCATACTATGGAATACTACGCAGCTATTAAAAATTATGATAAATCTCTATGAATTGGCATGGAAAGATCTCAAAGATATTAAGTGAACGACAGTCACAGAACAATACATACATAGCACAATACTGTTTTTAAAATATAAATATGTACATATATCTTTATATAGATGTATGAAAAACAGACTACAAATTTAGACTCTAACCTATTAGCAGTGATTACCTCTCAGGAAGCAAGTGGTAAAGGGAGAAGCGGGGTAAAGAGGGCACTTTCACATCTTACTCTATATAGTTGACCTACAAACAACTTGGGTTTGAACTGTGTGGTCTACTTATATTTCGTCAATGCAGTACTGTGTTATGATTTTCTTAACATTTTCTTTGCTCTAGCTTATTTTATTACAAGAATACAGTATTTAATACATATAAAATATGTGCTAATTGATCATGTTATCAGTAAGGCTTCTTTCTGGTCAACAGTAAGCTATTAGTAGTTAAGTTTTCAGGAGCCAAAAGTTATACACCCATTTCCCACTGCACAGGGGGCCGGTACCACTAGCCCCCAAGTTGTTCAAAGGTCAATTATATGCACAGATATTCTATGAATCTTTTGTAAGAACACATCCATGGGCTACTCGCGTATTTTTAACAGGTGGCAATAGTGAACAACTGTATTGTTATTTATTCCATTCCAATGAGAACTGAATACATTTGGAAATAACTTGCTTTCAAAGCTAAGTCTTTTGTTGCTGGAGGGCCTGAGAGTGCCTATTGTTGTGTTACAGACCTGTCAGCCATCAAGTAATGACTGTTGTGTAGGATACTAAGTGACTTGGTCTATCTCCAAGTTTGTCCCTTGAAAATATTTGCATACATTCTCCTATCCCGGCTTATCGGCAACAGCAATAATGTTTTCCCAAAGCACTTTGCTAAAGTAAATTCTGACGTACACATCAAATCACAAGCATAGCAAAGTGTAGACGTGGCTGTCAAGATGCATGTTTAGATCTAAATTAGTAATCACATCCTAGGTGAGTGACTTTTGAAATAAGTAGTTTGTATTTGGATTCATAAGGAAGAACCTAGACCCCACTAAAAATCCCAAGATACAGCTTCTCTTTATCGTCCTCCCTCCCCTCACTCCCAGAGCCCTTTCCAAATCAAATACTTTCTTATAGAAGTGGGAGAGAGGGATTCCTGATCATGAGTTCTTTGGAACTGGTAGTGAATCAAAATAAAAAGCACTATCAGAGTATTTATGAAGGAAAATCCAACTACATGCATACATTTTGGTGTGCATTTTATTTTTGATTGGAAACATGTCCATATGAAGGAAAATTGCCAAAGTATCTTTTAATCTTAAAAGCTAGGCCCTTGCCTTGCTGTGTCAGAGGAAAGCAAAACTAAGCCAGTAATGCTGGAGACATCCCTATTTCCGTATGCCCACTGACAGGAGAGGAGCTGTCTAGGAAATGCCTTTTGATTGATGAACAGAGGAGAATCTATACACATATTAAATACAAATGGAAACACATCAGCACACACGAGTCATCAGCCTGGTCCTCTGGCATCTACTAGCATGCATCTTCCAAGGATCTCTTATTCAATGGTGTAAGCACTTGGCCTCATTATGCCTCCTTATCAGCAAATACCTTTTTATTCCAGAATGGAAAACGAGCTGGGAATTAAATACATCCAATATTGATGCTTTATTTCTATAAGTCACCAATAAGAGAATGAATTTAATTTTAATACATTTATTTTTGTGTGACTCTTAATAAAACACTTTCAAAACATTCTGTACATTTCAAGCCACTTAGAACCGCATTACATTCTATAAACGTGATTTGTTGGGATGAGGTGCCAAGATGTCTCTGTACAAAGATGTACAATATGTACAGTCACTATAAGTGCAAGCTGTGCAAAGCAGTCTAGAACACTAATTCATGCCAAGGCTTAGAAAACATTTCAACACTTAAGACTAAAGCTTGAAACTGCGTTGTCGCTTTTTCCTGGGCAAATGATTACTTTATAAACAAATATATGTATATGTCATATAGAAAGAATAGTTTGACTCCTCAGCTCAGTCAGCACCATGCAGCTGACTGGATACATTACAGGGCTGCTCTTCGAGGCCCCTCTCTCCAGGGCAACCGTTTTGCCACACTCAGTGGTTGTCTCATCACTGAGCGGCCGCCGCCACTGCCTTTGACTGAACCGCAGCAACACTAGGAGCTTTAAATTTGGGGAGATAAAGGCCAAACTTGTTTTCAATGCCAGCAAAAGTGGCTGTGGCCAGTCTGTATCCACCGATGTGATCAGGATTGGCAGGAGGAAGGTCTGCGATGCGTGACTTAGGTGTCGGTTCTGAGCCAGAGGGCTTGCTGTTGATAGGAAAAGCTAATGGTTAGTGCGCTCAAGACTGATGAGGATGGCACATGAGGATGGGAGAACACTTTCAGCCTCACCCATGTGCCACAAAGAGGAGTGCTCGTCCGAACAGTTCCTGGTCATCTATGCTACGTTTGTTATGATTTATAGCTGCTTGGAAAGCAACACATTCACATTTTTTTTTGGTGGTCTCAATTTATAAATAGGTCCACAGAAAAAAGATCAGAAGCAAATACACTTAAATATTAACACTCTCTGGGAAACAGGACCATGGGTGACTTTCTCTTTTACACTTTTTCATTTTCCAAATTTTCTGTACTAAGCATAAATTAGTCATAAAAAGTTTATATTTTTCTTTTATTCTGACATAGTTTAAAAAGCTAACTTTTGGGGTGCCTGGGTGGCTCAATTGGTTGAGCGTTTGACTTCGGCTCAGGTCATGATCTCACAGTCTGTGAGTTCGAGCCCCACGTCGGGCTCCGTGCTGACAGCTAGGAGCCTGAAGCCTGCTTCAGATTCTGTGTCTCCCTCTCTCTCTCTATGCCCCTCCCCTGCCCACACTCTGTTTCTCTGTGTCTCTCAAAAAAATAATAAAAAAAAAAATTTAAAAAGCTAACTTTTTAAATAGTAAACTCATGAAGTATTACTAAATTTAAAGAGAAATAGAATTCTTACTTTTACACAATCTGAAAGCATAGAAGAGCCTGGAATTGTGAGACTACTATTCTTACTTCCTTTGTTTAAGTCCCTCTACTTCTTGGTTCAACAGCTAATTTCCTATTTGGCCTTTGAGCAAGAAAGGGGGTCAAAGGTTTATGAGGTTAGGACCCAGATATGGGATTTGATCATCTGCTAAAAAGCTGATAAGTACTTGCTCGGGTACAACCTTCCCCCCTCAGCAGATTCAACAAGTAGTTCCTTTTCTTCTCAGAACAGACTTCAAGTGGCCCAATTTCTGACCTAGATCTCACCAGTGATTATGTCCATGGGCATAACCTCTCTTTTTTTCCTGTTTGTTAGCTCTAAGAACACCTATACCTATCTAGTCATAAATTATGGTGAATAATGAAGTCTTGGAAGTATGAAAGGGCTTGATGGAGCCTTTGAAACAAAGTTCATTAAAGTGTTACTAACACAAATTTACATTACTTCTGGTTAAAAGACCATATAATAAATTCAAAGAATAAGGACCTAGATCCATGAAGCTCAGTATTTGCTTATACTAAAAAAGATAATTTATTCACATAACATTTTAATTTGCTGCTTGCCTTCACTTTCCCCAAGTAACTGCTTAATACTGTGTATGATGTCCCCCTACCAAGGTCTCACTCCCCTGATACTGAAGCTTCTCAAGCCCACTGTTTGTTTTATTTATTTATTTTTTTACATAGGCTTCGTGCCCAGTGTGCAGTCCCACGCAGGGGTTGAACTCACAACCCTGAGATCAAGACCTGAGCTGAGATCAAGAGTTGGATGCTTAGCCAACTGAACCACCCAGGCACCCCAAGCCCACTGTTTGTTTTAAATGCACTGGTCCTGTAGGATTCTCTGTCCTCCTAGTTTCTAATAGTTTCAAAAATGCCTTTGTAGGCCATAAGCCTACTTTGATTTTGGTGCTTTCTTTTACAAGGAGTTGAATAGCTGCACTTACAGGCCTCCAAAATCAATGTAAAACCACCGCTGGAGAAGTTCATAGGTGACCAAGGTAACACCAAACTGGGGAGAAGATCGAAACACTCGAGCTGAAAAAGATGGGAGTGGGGATACTTAACATGGCTGTGGCAAAGCCGACCAGTGAGTAATGGGAGCAGGTCCCTAACACCAGACAGCCATTCTGTACGGCCCTAGTCCCTACCTGCAGTCCCCTTCCAAAATGCTGAGGGCCCCTCTTCCCGGAGTATCTTCCTGAAACAGTCAATGACACCACTGTATGTCGTCTGGCCAGCACGGGCAGCCACTTGCAATCTTGTCTTGATGACATCAGCGGGGGTCACCAGAGAAGCAGCAGGCACACCTTTCAGGAGAAAGGCACATGTAAGTCATCCAAAGTACCTTATAAAGAACAGACATACTGCTAACATCTAACAATACAATTAGCAACTTTAACTGCTCTAACTCAAACTTTCTTAAATAGATGCCTGGGCACTCATGGGAAAAAGGACACATAAGCCTACTAGCTGCTTCAGTGTGGAACAGAATTCTTTTTTCTTTATGAATTAGGATAATCACTCTACACTGCATGATCCCAAAGAACTGTGACAGGAAAAAATGCAGCAATATTACGAGGATGATTCCCAAGTATTCCTCTTTAGGTTTCAATTATTTTACCGCCTTTTTTTGGTAGATAAGACACAAGTATTTATGTATGTAGTAAGAAATGAGGACACTGTCCATTTAATGAGATGTTAAATGTACCTGACAACAAACCAGTGGTTTTTGCTGATTCTTGTCATCTTACTGTGCAAGGTGACTGTCAGTACTCATATCCACTCACCTGTCTGAGGGGCTAACTCAAGAGTTGACTGGGACTCCTTTCAGACATGCTTACATGACAGAAGTCATTACAATTGGAGCAGAGGCAGCCAGGCAACCAGTTAAGGAACAATATGAGAACCGATCATCAAAAGGCCTTATTATCTATCCCCCGTGCGTGAGCTCCCTGGGGTCATGCTGAGATTGATCAGCAGCGGGACACCCAAAATGGATTTCACAACCACGTCTTTCACATAAAACAAAGCAGGGAATAAAGGAGGAAGATAACCTTCCTCAGGGGGAAGATATTCAAATGGCCTGAATATCACTGAATCATCACCAGGCAGGTGGAGCTAGTGGACTTTGTGGGAGTCTGTTACAGGATGATGCGAATACCCCCCCTTCCACATGGTCCTGCACTGTATTCAGATGAAACAAGGAAAATTGCCTGTCTTTGGAATGTTCTGAATTCTAAATGTTCTCAGGCCCTGCCAGCAAGGCTTTACTGGAAAAAAAATGAGGAAAAATCATCTTCCATTATGAAAACTTGACATCGAGTATCTGTGGGCAAAAAGTTGGTGCTGACAGTTCCATGGAAATGTTTCCTTGGTTCCATCAACTGTTGGCAAAATGCCTGTCCACGATTAGACTGTTCTTTGGCTGGTTTTTTGCTGCTGACTGGAAAGCACAGGCCAAAGTCTGGAGGGAAAATTTCCTGGCCCCATTTAAAACTGGGAGCCTTTGGTGAGTACCCAAAAGAGGCTGGATGAGCACTCAGTGCCAAGACAGAGCAGATAGTTTTTCTGGCTTTCAAATGTGCAGTTGACTGAAATAGCAAAGGCCAGAGGACACGGGATTTGGTAGACCCCAAGTAAGGACTCAGAGCTCCCTGGAGAGTTTTTTAACCATCACAAGTCATTCCCTGTCATCGTGGGCGAGGACAAGAACATGGTCCATCCCAACACCCTTAGAACCCCACCATACGCACCCCACACTTCAGGAAGTGCTCAGGCTGTTCTGCTGTATAGCCAGGGCACCAGAGGAGAACGAACCCAGTGAGAGCTATACAGCACCATGAGTCCAGGCAGTTAGACCTACACCAGCATCTGGGGACTCCGTTTGGGTTTGTGTACACCCTTCATGTTTCTATCTGTGACCAGCAGTAATGGAGAGCAAACACATGCCTTTTCCTTCCTCTGTCATTTCTGAGTGCCGGTGCAGCCAAGGACACGTGGTCCTCCCCTACTATCCCCAGTCAGCTCCTTCAAGAGGAAGGCTAGGCCTGTGCGATCAAAAGAAAACATCTTAGTACCTTCCTGCATGTGTTAGGCTCCTCTTTCAGATGGAATTTCTTTTGTGTCTAATTTGGGATCTTAGACCAGATGAAGATTTTCATTTATCCCACTGACATTTTTTGAGCTCCTATTATTACCATGCTGGCCACGAAGGAATAGTAAGGATAAAGAGAATAAAACTCCTCCCTGCAAAAAGCTCCCAGCCTAGTACAGAAGATAAAACTTACGCAAACAAGTATTATTAAAGAAAGTGTTAAAGGACAGAGAAGAGATGCCCATTTGAGTATGGGGTAGTTTGCTGGGGAAGTACTGCTTTACTTTGATCTCATTAGAATGACGGTAGAAGGAACATCGACAATATCGTGAGGAAAGCTCAAGTTCTAAGGCAAATCATGGGGACTCCAACATGCAGAAATAGCAAGTGAGGCAGGCTAGACCTGGGCATCACATAAGATACAATGAAGCAACTGATTTGATGAAGAATTTTTCCACCTTAATGCTTAGCTTGGCTACACCCAAGGTTTCAGGGGCATGGGAGGCGCACATTAATGATGAAAGCCCAATTTAGATGGGCAGATCTAATTTGGCTCTGAGTTGCTAAGCTGCATTATGCTGTTTATCCACAGTATGCAAATGTAATTAACTCTCATCAGAATTAGAGCACATCCCACAAAGGAAAAAAAGTGATCATATTTAAACTAAGTCAGATACAAACAATAACCCTTCCAGAAATAAAGGCAGACGGTACACAGAGATTCTGTACTTCTTAAAGAGAATGGGGGAAGGGTTCTTTGGTTTAAAAAAGAAAATTCTAGTTACCTGCCATGGCTCCAGCTGCAAGGAGATTTATACCTCCCACGTGTCCATTTTCATCAGCCAGAAGTAGTTTACAATGAGCATAAACAGGAAAATAAATTGCAGAGAAGGGAATGTCTCGGAGGAAACACGCTTTGGCACCCTGTCACAAGTGAGGAAATAGTGCAAAACAGTTATGTAGACAGGGCCATGAATGCCCATAAGGGATCCAGGGTGACAAGTATTAGGTATTCCCTCAAACAGCATGGGGACTGATGTGGAATAGAAATGGGGGGCGGGGGGGGGGGGCGAGAGGAGCATAGACAAATATACATGGCTCAAAGTTTGAGAAAGGCTTGTGGACTCGAGTCCTAGAGTTCATTAAGTGGGTAAGGATGTTATCCTGATAACTAAGAATTTTCTGGCATTTCCAATACAGATTCAGATTTTTTAATGTTTATTTATTTTTGAGAGAGAGAGAGAGAGAGAGAGAGAGAGAGAGAGAGAGAGAGAGAGAGAAAGAAAGCACAAGCAGGGGAGGGGAAGAGACAGAGGGAGGCACAGAATCTGAAGCAGGCTCCAGGCTCCGAGCCGTCAGCACAGAGCCCAACGCAGGGCTCAAACCCATGAGCCGTGAGATCATGACCTGAGCCAAAGTTGGACGCTCAACCAAGCCACCTAGGCACCCCCAGATTCAGATTCTAAGGTTAAAAAAATTTAATTCTCAAACTTCCAGGCTGCTTGTTCCGTGTGGCTTTGGTGGATGCAATGGGGAAGGACATGAGTGGCAACAGACTTGGAAATTCACCAATTCAATCTACACAGCTTAGAACCCATGAAGTACCAGTTAAGAAGCTACAGACAATGGCAGTGGAAAAGAAAGGTGACTATTCTACAAAAGGGGAAAAAAGAAACCACCAATCTTCCCTCCTCGGCCCCTATGTCCTGAACAGCAGAGGAGGGGCGGGGGTGGGGAACTAGGATAAATTATTTTAGTGGAAGTTTCCACGGGAGTAGAAAGCTCACAATAAATGCCTCCCTCAGCTTGGTTAGTAGCCCATGCTATTCTACTGCCCAGGGCTTTATCTAGCCAGGCAAATACACTGTCTTTGGCACTTGTTTCCCTAATGGTTCTGTTTTCAAAAGACAAACTCAAACATTAAAAAAAAAAAAAAAAAAAAAAAAAAAAAAATTCCAAGAACTCTCTGAAGAATGATACAGACAGAAACAGTATCAATAAATTTAGCTCTCAAAGGTAATTCCAAAAAAAGGATGGAAATTGCGGGTGGAGGGGAGGGAATGTATACAGAACTCTCCCAAGATTCAAGCATCATTGGTTTACTGGTCTCCCAAGAGCCCTGTACCTGTGTGAATCTAATCTAGAGAAATTCTGATTTCTAATTTGCAGCTCCAGAAGCCAATTTACACATTTCTACAGCAACAGATCTATAAATAAATCAGATGCTGTGGAAACACAGTTGTCTAATAGCAGCTAAATTTACGTATTCCCCTCTTATACCAGGCAAAAGAATGGAAAGAAATACTCTTCCTTGTTTAAGAAAAATAATAGCTTCTGCTCCATTACATCTGATCTGTAATGATGGGAGTAAGTATACCTGCAGGGAAGGAATCTGTTGACTGGCATTCTGCTAAAGTACAGTACACTCTGTTTTTTTTTTTTTGTTTTTTTTTTGAATGGAATTCATTATTGACAAATCCTACCACTTAACTTCTTAAGACCTGAATTCTACCAAACTCTACTACTGTTTCACTGTGGTCAAATTATTAAGACAAACAGAAGCTCCTACTGGGAAGATAACAATAGAGATAACTCAGACTCAAAATAAACACAAGACTATTTTGAAGTCCTAAACCAGCCCAAAGAGAACACCAAAGAAACTTTTCCCAAACCTGTGGTCAAATAAAAGGCTGTGAGCCTAAAGCCAGCAGGTCTGCAGTGCTGGCCTCCCTGCTGGCAGCCTCATAAAAGCCTGAAGATGACAACAGGAGAGTGTGTTTGTATATCCCACTGCCTCTAATAGAAGTGTCCTGATTTTTTCTTTTTGTCTGATTTTGTACTCAAGGGACTACCCTGCTGGACAAAATTACTTTTCCAGTTTGGAGGGAGAAGCCTGGTTTCCACATTCTTTCACGGTTCTATTGAGTACATTATAAGCTGTCTACTGAGATAACCCAAGGGAATCTACCCACCTTATACAGACCAAAAAGTCCCAGGTCCCGGAGAACATTCAGGGCACTGACCCTGGGTCCTGTGGTGATTTCTCCAGCTACCTGTAGGCGAATCTTTACTATCTCCAATGGATTAGTAAAGATGACTTGAGAGCCGCCAGCCTGTAGGCAAGGGAGGAGAGACAGAAGCAGATTTCCAAATCAGAGACCGACTGACAGTATAACCAAGAAAAACCCAGAAAAGCCTCTACATGGTACCACTTTACTCTTCCCTCTTTACAGGAGACTGAGAGTCCCACGCTTCGGCCAATAATGGAGGGGCCCACGGGGATGGTCCCAAATTCAAGTCAATCTATGTCTGGGTTTGTTTCTATCTGAAATGTCAGGAGTATTTCTCAGACCAGTTTTTCCAGAGTCAACTCAGCACCCAAAATGGCAAAACTAATAAACTCATTTGGAAAACAAAAGTGAAGCCAGATGAGGCAGTGGGGAGTTCCCCAATGAAAGGGAAAGTGATGGTAGAAGACTGGTTGGTATCTTTTGTAAGCTGGAGGTAAAATTTGGATCTATGGTTGTTTTTTTTCTTTTCTTAGCAGTCATTCTTTTTCGCTCAGCCACCCATTTCCACTGCCTTGGATTGTAAAGCAATTAACACAACTTCGCCCCCACAGACGTGCCTTAAGTCAGAGGGGAAAAGGTCTCCCATGGTTCAAATTCTAAAATATATTATCCTGAGCAAAACTCTGGAGACAGATACACAGCTAAAAGGAGAGAATGTAGAAAGACACTTTCAGTATTAAGACAAAACCAGAAAAACTCTGCTAGGAAGTGGAACCTCTAGTTACCACGAGTACAAAACTGGCAAATCAAAGCCACACTCCACAATGGTGGTGAGTGACAGGGATTTGAATTTGGATAATGAGGGTGTATTTGCATCTGAAATCTGTTAACTAGTAGAGGAGAAAAAAAAGAAGAATGTTTAACAAAACTGCTACCAACTTTTTTTTTTTTTTTTAGTTTTTGTAAGAAAGTAAAAAACGTATATGGGTGTGTGTATGTGTATGGATACATAAAAATACATTTGTTAAAACATAAATAAATATATACATCTCCATGAAGTGAAAAAATCTCATTTGCACATCTTCATCTGAACTGTAGCTGTTTATATTACATGATCATAACCATATTCATATAGTCATAATTATATTCTATAATCATAACTTCACTGCAACAGCAAGTCACATGTGAATC
Source organism: Panthera pardus (assembly GCF_024362965.1). Lineage (NCBI taxonomy): Eukaryota > Metazoa > Chordata > Mammalia > Carnivora > Felidae > Panthera > Panthera pardus. The sequence goes on along the minus strand of NW_026526655.1, from coordinate 61,041,070 downwards.
AGGAAACAGTAAAGGCCTCACTGGGGCACTATAGTTCCACAGGTATAGAAATATTGCAAACAATACCCATAAAACCCAACACTCTACCTTCACCCCCATCCCTGTTCATTTATCTAAAACCCACAGTCCTTCCAGTCCTACTTTCACGGGGCAGCAAGTCGCAGCCATTCTGCTAACTGGCCGGAGCTGGAAACCCCTCAACTACGCCTGCTCCAATCCTGACCCCTCACTCCCATCCATGACATCCACGACTGCCAACACTGAGGCGAGATTCCTTTCCACTTCGTGGGCAGTTTACTGTCCTGGATCCCCCAGGGCCCTAATCCCCTTTTTGTCCACCAAGCACAGGGGGCAAGCAATTTGCTGTCTCTCTCTGGGTCTCCTGCAGCTCCCAAGTCGACAATCCAGACCACTGGCACACAAGTCCCCAAATGATACGTGACCCAATTTTACATGTTGATTTGCCTGTGTTTCCCTCTCTTTTAATCTGTTGCACTGCAGGCAGAAGGAAGCATTTCAATGTTTCAATCTAAGCAAACAATACTTTCAAAAGGATTTCTGGGTAAAAAATTATGTTAAAATGATAATCCAAGTAATTGCTCCTGCAGCTAGTATTAAAGACCAAACGAATTGAAAAAGTTTACTACTTCCCTGAAATCTCTTGTTTAAATAATGGTTGCAAAGACCATCTTTGGGAAAATGCACCTTACGTTCTCAACTAAAGCAGAATTAAACAAATAATAACAGAAACACAAATTTTGATTATAACCCCCAAACCAGATGATGTCACCACCAGATGATGTCAAACCTTGGGTGATCCTCACATTAAATATGGACATCATGTTTAAATAAATACAAAGTTCTTCCATGTTTTTAATCATTAGTAAATTAAAACATCCCACAGAGCAAGAGTATTCCAACCAGCAGTCTCCCAGCCCACACTTCCTCCTCCCCGGCTTGCCACACCCTTCTGGAAATAACTGCCAGTTTACTGAGATTTGCACTCCTTTAACATCTCTTCACATTTCTTTCTCAGTGTACATGTAACGTGTAACACATTAACTGTTGTGTGCTTTGAAGATCTGTTACCCAGAATGCATACTGAGTCCTGACAATGCACTGGACATAATGACAAAACTAAACTGATTTGGATTTATACATACATCTGACAAGCGAGCATTAAACAACAAAGCAATGACACTATAGCAAGGCACATATCTATGAGTTTCATTCACACCTACATACTCTACTATATTTGAAGGAGGAAAACATCTAGCAATTGCACAAGTCTGTATATGCGGTAAAACTTATACTTTTGTATTTTATTATATTTATTTATATTCTATGATATTTATTAAAATTTACTTACATTTTATGATAGACCCAGGAATATGTAGGCAAATACTATCCAGAAACATTGAATAATTTAAAAAATAATAAAAATGATTATTTAAGTTGTCTAAAACTTTGGATATTTCGTAACAATTAAAGGGAAACACACATGGCAAATATGTGCTGTCCTTTTCCGAACTCTGAGATTGACCTAAACTGGGAACATGAGATGGGGGGATAAAACCTGCAGTTAATTCAACTGCTCTAGTAAGAAATCTAGTGACCCAGAACAAAGATTATGTTTTACCACATTTTTTAAAAAATTTTTGAAGTTTGTTTATTTAGAGAGAGACAGAGACAGTGCGAATCGGGGAGTGGCAGAGAGGGAGAAAGAATCCAAAGCAGGCTCCATCCTGCCAGAGCAGAGCCCGATGTAGGGCTTGAACCTATGAAACTGTGAAATCATGATCTGAGCCAAAACCAAGAGCTGGACACTCATCGACTGAGCCACCCAGGTGCCCCAGGTTTTATCACATTCTTAATTGTTTCCACTCTGAAACACAAATATAGGAAAATATCATTTCTATTTTAAGGCTCTACTGATTTTAAGTAATATTATTACATTAAAAACAGCTTTTCACAAGGAAGAAACCCTGGTTATAATAAATATAATCATTGAATATGCTGAATTTCAGAAGTGTTAAATTGTGAAATAAAAATATGATAACTTTACAATAGAATAAAAAGTATATTTTTACAAATATGTCCATATGTTTTGCTTTTTACAAATATGCAAATGTTTGCTACTTTAAAGAGCAATAAATTAAACAAAAGAATGTAAATGCCCAAGTAAGGAAAGAGTTAAGTGGAAACAATTATATGCTCTTGATCAGGTAATAAGATCATAATAAAATCATGCCAACGTAAACAAAACATAAAATATAGGTATCCACTGATGACCAATATGTCAAAATTAACCTAAGTTCATCAAAATTAGAATGGCTTAGAGATGAAAATATTGGTTGCCTCCTGGAAAGAGAAATGTATATCTGAAAGCATATCCTATTGTACCTTTTAAATTCTGAATCATGAAATGTATTAACTGCTCAAAAACAAAAAATAGAAAAAAATAATGAGAAACAGAACTGGTCTTAGAAACAATGACTTCTTTTATAGACTATGTCCTCTCTCACACATTCTTCCCCAGAATAAATTTGGTAATTTATATACGTTGAATGCATTTTAAAAACTAGTTAGCACTAGTTATCTGTGGATCCAAAACTTTAAACAGGCTTATCCATCTATTTAGGTATGAACATCAAACAATGTAACCAAATATAGATAGTGATCTGAAATAACAGACACCAAGATATATAAAATTTCAAATTAAATTATGATGATACACAGCTATGCAGTCTTAAGTGGACACGGTCTCATCTGAGATCCTGCTGCTCCTTGTACTGATGCTTCCATTAGATAACACCATTCCATACAATACCTTTGAGGAACTTGTTTCACTCATCAAATCATCAAAATTAACTTTTAAACTTCTACTTGCTAAATTTCCCTCTTCCAATTTGTTGCCTATTTTTATAGAGAGAAGCAAGCATTGATATTAAAACTGTTTTAGAAGCTTTCACTTTTCAGTACTAAGTTGTTTCTTTGTTCTAGAATTGAATTACAAATGACACAAAAGAGAACAACTCCCATTTTGAATGAAGGTTATCTATATATAACAGAAAGAGAAAGAATGTAAACACTTCCATTCAATCTTGTGTCACATAAATTTTTTCTTAATGAGAAAATAAACCAACTAAAGTGGACAGCAAAAGTCAGGAAAAAAGGATGGAAAACTGAGATGTCACCAAGCCTCTGATGTGCCCGAGGCCAAGGGGCTGCACGCAGGATCAGGCCTGCTCAACCTCCTGCCCTCACAATCCTGCCCCAGGGGCAGAGTCCACAAATAGGCAGGAGGACCTGGCCCTGCTCGTGCCAAGTCTCCTGTTTACTTTCTTCTTTGATCTGTTTCTCCTGTAGTTTGGAAATATTTCCCTCTAACCACAATCTGAACAATTCATTATAAAGTCTTTCCTTACAGATATTGATGAAAATCTAATTTCAGTTTAAGGCCACACCAGGAACTTGAGCAGATGTACAAACTATGTGCATTTAAAATAGCCAAACAAATAAAAGTCACAGAATTAACTGTCACCAGGACTGACTCCAGAAGTATAGGAACAGACAGTGACTCTGTCTCAGATACCATCAACCAAACATTCTTACATATTTTATAAAGCAATGGGAAATATTAATGGTTCTTTCTAAAATAGCCTAGGGCCATGATAACTTAAAAGGACTAAAGTACAATTTGCTCATTGTTGAGTCACTAATATATGTGAGGGTGTTAAGACATGAATAGATAAAACTACACATACCTCTAACGAGAGTAAAGGAAGAGTCAGAATCTGTGTATCTATCGTGAGCCCCTCTGACATAAATATATATGGACTTTGAACCTGTACACATATGTATGTGTTCACATAAATACGCAAGCATCAAGTTGGGAACACACTGATTGGGGGGATGGGAGGTGGAGAGACTGCTCCCAAACAACTCTTTAGAGATGTGCAAACTCAGCTTGTTGAGTATAATGAGCTGGCTAGCTACAAATCTTGGCCCTAGGGTCAGTAGATGCTCCAACTAACAAATGGACCTCTTGCTGCACCTACAGTGTGTGCATGCATAGACTGAAGGGAGGAAGCATGGAAGAGTGGAAAGATTCTAGGTTTGTTGACCTATAGTGTCATTGACTTTGTAACCCTGGATAGGTCATACCCTTCCCATTCCTTGGTTTCCTATATGACAATAGGGATCCCAACAACAGCCCAATATACCTCACAGAGCTCTTGTGCACTAATGTGAGAGCACTGTAGACTGAAAGCAAGATATCAAGGGAAGGGACATGTTGTTCAGGAGGTATGTTCACACAGGGCTAAGAATATCTGCAACACATTAAGATTACACTAGCCTTCTGCTGAACAAAAAATACACCCTGAGTTGTATGACTTCTACCCATTCAGAAGTATACACTCCCTGAAAGAGTTAATGTGATCAGGCAGGTAAGTGCTCTGGTTAGAGTTTAAACATAAAAACAGGTACTTAGCAGAGAGATGTTTAAAAACTACATATAGGTTAGTCTATTTAGACTGTTAAACCTTCTGCGTTTTTGACTTGGAAAGACATTAATTTTTTTCCCATTTAAGTTTACAGATATGTCTAAGAAACTCTACGTAACCTTTTCTTTGAAAAAACAACCATAGAGTGGGCAGGTCAACATGATAGTATGAGAAAACCCAGAACACACCAAATCTACAACTACATATGGAACAATTCTCTCCAAAAAAGACCTAAAAACTAGCTCAACAGCTCCTCCACAACAGATAAAAAGGCCACATGGAGATAGGTATAATAGGCAGAGATGCAGTATTGCCAAAAACCCCACCCATTCTAGAGTGAAATCACAAATACAGAGTGTATCCTTGACAAGCAACAGGTTCGAGCCCATATCAGGTACCCCAACCCTTGGGACCTGTACTAGACAGACAAGTTCCCAAAATGCCTGACTATTTTTTTTTTAATTTTTTTTCAATGTTTATTCATTTTTGAGAGAGAGAGAGAGCATGAGGAGGGGAGGAAGGGGGAGAGAGAGAGAGAAGACAGACAGACAGACAGACAGACACAGAATCCGAAGCAGGCTCCAGGCTCTGAGCTGTCAGCACAGAGCCCGACATGGAGCTCGAACCCATGAACCACGAGATCATGACCTGAGCCGAAGTCGGATGCCCAACTAACTGAGCCACCCAAGTGCCCCCCAAAATGTCTGACTTTAAAAACCAGTGAGGCTCACTTCCAGGAGACCCAAGGGCTGAAGGAAACGGAGACTCCCCTTTTCAAGGGCTTGTGCACATACTCACTCACCCTGGGACCCAGTGTAAAAGAAACAGCTTAAAGGGCACCTAGACATACATGAAAGAAATCCATAGGCTAGACATAAAGTATCTGCTGGAAGGACAAGGGTCTGTTGGAATCCTCTCTGGGGACAGGTTGTGCACTCTCCTGCCTTGCTAGTGCTGGCACTGGTAGGCATCAGTCTTGCATTCTTCCTCTCCTTGCTAGCATCACTTGCCCTGACCCTGCACTATTCTGCAGCTTTGCCCTGCCTAAACCCAGTGGGCAGCCTTACCCCAGGCCTGCCCTCTTCTGTAGCCCTGGTCCTGCTAAACCTGGCAAGTGAGCTTGCCCTGGCCCTGCCCTCTCCTGTGGCCCTGCCAAAGCAAGTGGGTATAAGCAGTCTGCACAGGGGATGCCCCTTGACAAGCATCTGGCTGTAGTGGTCAGGGGGCCTGCATTTCTGGGGTCCACAGGACTAAAACAATTGGAGAGACAGTTCCTGACAGACTACCACCCCCAGGGTACACAGACAGCAGATAGAAACACATCCCCAGTCTTCCTATGAGCACTTCTTCAAGACTGGGAGAGATGGCTGTTTTGCTCATGATAGAGAAACAAACAGAGTCAAACAAATGGAGGAAATACAGGAATATGTCCTAAATGAAATAATAAGATAAAATTCCAGGAAAAAAATATCTAATGAAAGAAACAATGAAATGGAGAGAAGTCACTTACCTGATAAAATGTTCAAAGTAATGATCATAAATATGCTCACGAATCTTGATAGAATAGATGAAGAAACTTCAATAAAGAGACTGATAATGTAAAAAAGTACAAAAAAGAAGTTACAGAGCTGAAAAACACAATAACTGAACTGAAAAATAAACTAGATGGATTCAAGAGCAGACCAGATGAAGCAGAAAAAAAGGATAAGTGACCAGGAAGACAGGGCAGAACTCAACCAAACAGGGCAGCAAAAGGAAAAAAGTGAAGATAGCTTAAGGGACTCATAGCACAACATCAAGCAGAACAAAATTCTCCTAGAAGGAGAAAAGAGAGAGAAAGAGACATAACTTATTTGAAGAAATAATGGCTGACCACTTTCCTAACCAGGGGAGGGAAACAGACACCCAGATCTAGGAAGCCCAGAAAGTTCCAAATAAGATGAAGCCAAAGAGATTCAAAGCAAGAGACATTATAATTAAAGTCTCAGAAGTTAAAGAGATAATCGTAAAAGCAGCAACAGAAAAAGAACCTGTTATATAGAAGGGAACTCCATGAGACTATTAGCAGATTTTTCAACAGAAACTTTGCAGGCCATAAGGGAATGACAAAGATATATTCAGTGCTGAAAGCAAAATTTCCCAACCAAGAATACTCTAGCTAGCAAGATTATCATTCAGAATTGAAGGAGAGGTAAAGTTTTCCAGACAAGCAAAAACTAAAGGAGCTCATCACTGCTAAACTAGCCTAAAAATAAATGTTAATGGGACTTCTTTAAGCTGAAAAGAAAGGGTACTGGTTGGGTAACAAAGTAACATATGAAAGTAAATACTGTACCAGTAAAGGTAAATGTACAGCAAAGGTAGTAGACTAATGACTTATAAAGCTAGCATGAAGGTTAAAAGATAAAAGCAGTAAAAATAACTACAACAATTCACAGAATAAGAAGATATAAAATGTGACATCAAAAACATAAAATTGGAGGTGAGCGTAGTAAAAATGTAGAATTTTAGAATGCATTCAAACATAACTTGTTATCAACATAAAATAGACTAGTATAGGAGTGCCTGGGTGGTTCAGTCAGTTAAGTCCAACTTCGGCTCAGGTCATGATCTCATGGTTCACAAGTTCGAGCCCCACATTGGGCTCTGTGCTGACAGCTCAGAGCCCGGAGCCTGCTTCAGATTCTGTGTCTCCCTCTGTCTCTGCCCTTCACCCACTCACACTGTCTGTCTGTCTGTCTGTCTGTCTCTCTCTCTCTCTCTCTCTCTCTTAAAAATAAATAAACATTAAAAAATTTTAAAAAATAGACTAGTATACATACAGGCTGATATAGGTGAGCCTCGTAATCACAAAGCAAAAACCTATAGTAGATACACAAAAGATAATGAAAATGAAATCTAAACATAACACTAAAGGCACCAAACCACAAGAAGAGAGAACAAGAAGAACAGAAGGTCACTACAAAACTGCCAGAAAACAATTAACAAAATGTCAATAAGCACACACCTACTTGTAATTACTTTAAACATAAATGGACTAAATTCTTCAACTGAAAGACATAAAGAAGCTGAATGGATAAAAAAACAAGACCCATCTATATGCTGCTTACCAGAGATTCATCTCAAATGTAAGGACACACACAGACTGAAAATGAAAGGACAGAAAAAGATGTTTCATGCAAATGGAAACCAAAAGAAAGCCAGAGTGGCTATACTTATCAGACAAAACAAACTTTAAAACACTGTTAATCAAGCAAAGATAGGCATTATATTATGATAAAAGAGTCAATACAGCAAGAATATATAACATTTGTAAATATTTATGCACTCAACATAGAAGCACCTAAATATATAAAGGAAATATTAACAGACCCAAAGGGAAAAATCAACAGCAATACAATAATAGTAGGAGACTCTAATACCCCACTTACATTAATGGATAGATCACCTCAACAGAAAATAAAAATGGAAAAATCAGCCTTGAAGGATACATTAGACCAGATACATACATACATATATATATATAAACTATATATATATATATATAAACTATATATATAAACTATATATATATATATATATAAACTATATATATAAACTATATATATATAAACTATATATAAACTATAGATATAGATATAGATATATAGATATATAGATATATAGATATATAAAAACACATACATAGAACATTCCACAAAGAAGCAGCAGAACATACATTCTTCTCAAGTGCACACAGAACATTCCCTAGGAGAGATCACAAGTTAGGCCACAAAACAAGTCTCAGTAAATTTAAGAAGACTGATATCCTATCAAGCATTTTTTCAGACCACAACAATACAAAACTGGAAATCAATCACAAAAAAATAAAAAAGGAAAAATCACAAAGATGTGAAGAAGTAATAACTTGCTACTGAATAACCAATGGGTCAACAAAGAAATCTAAGTAAAAATTTTAAAAATCCCTTGATACAAATGAAAATGAAAATATAACACACCAAAATCTGTGGAATGTAGCAAAAGCAGATATAAGAAGTTCAGAGTGATACAGACCTGCCTCAAAAAACAAGAATAATCTCAAATAAACAATCTAACATTACACCTAAAGGAACTAGGAACAAATGAAGCCCAAAGTTAGAAGAAGAAAGGAAATAATAAATATTAAGGCAGAAATAAATAAGATTAAAAAGAAACTAGAAAAGATCAATGAAACTATGAGCTGGTTCTTTGAAAAGATAAACAAAACTGATAAACCTTTAGCTACATTAATTAAAAAAAAAAAAGGCTTCCCAAATAAATAAAAATAGAAATAAAAGACAGGAAGTTACATGAACAGGTACATGCACCCGATCTTTATAGCAGTACTATCAATAATAACCAAGGTATGGAAAGAGCCCAAATGCCTATCGAACGATGAATGGATAAAAAAGATGTGGCATATATATGCAATGGAATATTACTTGGTGATCAAAAAGAATGAAATCTTGCCATTTATGACAATGTGGATGGAACTAAAGTGCGTTATACTAAATGAAATTAGAGAAAGATAAATATCATATGATTTCACTCATTTGTGGAATTTAAGAATCAAAACAGATGAACATAAGGGAAGGGAAGCAAAAATAAGATAAAACCAGAGAGGGAGAGGGGTGCCTGGGTGGCTCAGTCGGTTAAGCATCTGACTTTGGCTTAGGTCATGATCTTGCAGTCCCTGAGTTGAGCCCCACGTCGGGCTCTGTGCTGACAGTTCAGAGCCTGGAGCCTGCTACGGATTCTGTGTCTCCCTCTCTCTGGCCTTCCCCTCTTGAGCTCTGTCTCTCTCTCTCAAAAATAAATAAACATTAAAAACAAATTTAATGGGGACTCTTAAATACAGAGAACTGAGGGTTGCTGGCAAGGTGTTGGAGGGGGGGTGGATGGGCTCAATGAGTGTTGGGCATTAAGAAGGGCACTTGTGATGAGCACTAGATGTTATATGTAAGCAATGAATCACTAAATTCTATTCCTGAAATCATTACTACACTACACGTTAACTAACTTGGATTTAAATAAAAAAAAATTTTTTTTAAAGACAGGAAGTAACAAGTGATAACAAAGAAATACAAAGGATCATAAAAGACTACTATGAACAATTATATGCCAACATTGGACAACCGTGAAAAAAAATGGGTAAATTCCTAAAAACATACAACATTCAGTCTTCCAAGACTGAATAACAGAAAAACAGAAAATGTGAATAGACTGATTACTAAGAAGAAAACTGACTTGGTAATCAAAAACCTACCAACAAACAGAAGTCCAGAAACAGATGGTTCCACTGGTGAATTCTACAAAACATTTAAAGAAGATCTAATACCTATCCTTTCTCTAAGTTCCAAAAAACTGAAGAGGAGGGAATGCTTCAAAATTTCATTTTATGAGACCAGCATTATCCGGATACCAAACACCAAACAAGAACACCACAAAAAAAGAAAATTACAGGCCCAAATCCCTGATGAACATAGATGTAAAAATCCGCAACAAAATATTAGCAAACCAAATTCAAAAATACATTAAGAAAATCATATACCATGATCACGCGGGATTTATTCCAGGATGTAAGGATGGTTTAACATCTGCAAATCAGTCATTGTGATACGCCACATTAACAAAATGAAAGCTAAAGATCACACAATCATCTCAATAGATGCAGAAAAAGCATCTGGCAAAATTCAGCATCCATTTATGACAAACCCACAACTAACATCACACTCAATGGTGAAAAAAATGAAAGCATTTCCCATTTCCTCTAAGATCAGGAACAAGAGAAGGATGCTTGCTCTCACCACTTTTATTTAACATAGAATTGACAATCTTAGCCAGAGAAATCAGGCAAGGAAAAGGAACAAAAGGCATCCAGTTTAGAAAGGAAAAAGTAAAGATCATCATTTGCAAATGAGATGATTTCATATATTAAAAAACCCCATAGACCACCAACACACTGTTAAACAAATACAATAAAGTTGCAGAATACAAAGTCAATATACAAAAACCTGTTGTGTTTTTACATACTAACAATGAACTATCAGAAAGAGGAATCAAGAAAACAATTCCATTTACAATTGCATCAAGATGAATAAAATACCTAGGAATAAATTTAACCAAGGAAGTGAAAGACCTGTATGAGAAAAACTACATTGATAAAAGAAATGGAAGAAGACACAAATAAATAGGAAGATATCCTGTGCTCATGGACTGGAAGAATTAATACAGCTAAAATGTCCAAAGTACCCAAAGCAATCAATTCAATCCCTATGAAAATCCCATGGCATTTTCACAGAAATGGAGCAAACAATCCTAAAATTTATATGGAACCACAAAAGATCTTGAGTAGCCAAAGCAATCTTGAGAACGAAGAGCAAAGCTGGAGACCTCAAGCTCCCTGATTTCAAACTATATTTAAAAATCACAGTAATCAAGGGGTGCCTGGGTGGCTCAGTCGGTTGAGCATCCGACTTCAGCTCAGGTCATGATCTTGCAGTTCGTGAGTTCAAGCCCTGTGTCAGGCTCTGTACTGACAGCTCAGAACCTGGAGCCTGCTTCGGATTCTGTGTCTCCCTCTCTCTCTGCCCCTTCCCCACTCATGCTCTGTCTCTCTCTGTCTCTCTCTGTCTCTCAAAAATGAATAAACGTTTAAAAAAATTTTTTTTTCAGTGACAGTAAGCAAAGTAGTATAGTATTGGCATAAAAGATATAGATCGATGGAACAAAAAGAGAATCCAGAAATAAACCCATGCATATATGGTTATTTACTTTACAGTAAAGGCAGCAAGAATATGCAATAGGGAAAGGACAGTCTCCTCAATAAATGGTGTTAGGAAAACTGCACAGCCGCATGCAAGAGAATGAAGCTGCCATCACTCTCTTACTCCAAATACCAAAACTAACTCAAAATGTAGTAACTTAAATATAAGAGCAGAAACTATTTAAAAAAAAACAAAAACTCCTAGAAGAAGACATAGGTGGTATACTCCTTGATACTGCTCTTGGCAATATTGTTTTGGATCTGACTCCAAAAGCAAAGGCAAGAAAAGTGAAAATAAACAAGTAGGACTACATCAAACTAAAAAGCTTTTGCACAGCAAATGAAACCACCAGCAAAAGGAAAAGGCAGCCTACTTCAATGGGAGAAGATATCTGCAAACCATATATCCAATAAGGGGTTAACATCCAAAATATGTAAAGAACTCATATAAATTCAACAAAAAAATCCAATTTAAAAAATGGATAGAGCATCTGAATAGCATTTTTCCAAAAAAAGACATACAGGTGGCAAAATAGGCATATTAAAAGATGCTAAACATTATTAATCATCAGAGAAATGCAAATCAAAACCACAATAAGATATTATATTACACCTGTCAGATTGACTATTATCAAAAAGATAAGAAATAACCAGTGTTGGTGAAGACAGACAGAAAAGGGAATGCTTGTGCACTATTGGTAGGAATGTAAATGGCACAGCCTCTATGGAAAACAGTATGGAATTTCCTCATAAACTTAAAAATAGAACTACCATATATATAGCAATATTACTTTGGGGTATTTATCCAAAGGAAAACAAAACACTACTTTGAAAAGATATTTGCACCCCTATGTTAATTGCAGCATTATTCACAATAGCCAAGATATAGAAACAACCAAGGTGTCCATCAATGGATGAATGGATAACGAAGATGTGGTGTATGTTTACAACGGGATACTACTCAGGCATAAAAAAAGATGAAATTTTGCCATGTAGAAACATGGATGGACCTTAAGGATATTATGTTAAGTGAAATAAAGCATAGAGAGAAAGGCAATGAGTGGATGATTTCACCTATGTGTGGAATCTAAAACACAAAATAAATGAATAAAACAAAACTCATAGGTGCCGAGAACAGACTGGTGGTTGTCAGAAGGTAGGGAGATTAGGAGGGTGGGTGAAATAGGAGATGGGGGTCAAGACACACAAACCTCCAGGCATAAAATAATTAAGTCATTGGGATGTAATGTACAGCATGGTGACTATACACAATACTATACTGCACATTATGTAACTTTATGGTGACAGGGAAACTACACTCTTGTGGTAATCATTTCACAGTATGTACAAACATCGAATCATGTTGTACACCTTAAACTAATATGTTATATGGCAATTATACCTCAATACAAAAACCCCACAGACACATTGAGATAACTGATGAGTCACAGACTGGGAAAAATACTCACAATACATACATCTGACAAAGGACTACATCCATGATGGATAAAGAACTCCTACAAGTCAATGATAAAAAATATAAAAACCTAATAAAAAATAAGCAGAAAACTTTGAATAGATACTACCAAAAAAGATATACAAATAGCTAAAAAACACATGAAAGGATGATCAATGTCTTTATACACCAGGGAGATGAAAATTAAAACCACAAAAAGGCATCCTTTCACTCCAACTTGAATGACTAAAATAAAAAAATTAGGGGTGCCCGACTGCCTGTCAGTGGAGCATACAACTCTTGATCTCAGGGACGTTAAGTTGGAGCCCCACACTGAGTGTAGAGATTACTTAAAAAATAAAATCTTTGGGGTGCCTGGGTGGCTCAGGAGGTTAAGCGGCCAACTCTTGATTTCAGCTCAGGTCATCATCTCATGGTTTGTGAGTTCAAACCCTGTGTCAGACTCTCTGTCTATAGGCTCAGAGCCTATTTCAGATCCTCTGTCCCCCTCTCTCTCTTCCCCTCCCCTGCTCATACACTCTCTCACACTCTGTCTCTCAGAAATAAATACATATTAAAAAATATTAAAGAAATAAAATAAAATAAAATAAAATAAAATAAGACTAACAATATCAAATGTTGGTGAGGATGTGGAATTACAAATATCTGACACTGCTGCTGAGACTGTAAAATGGTCCATCCATTTCAAAGAAGCAATTAGCAGTTTCTTTTTTTTTTTTTTTAACTTTTTAAACATTTATTTATTTTTGAGACAGAGAAAAAGAGAGCAGGGGAGGGGCAGAGAGAGGGGGGAAAGAGAATCTCAAATATGCTCCATGCTGTCAGCACAGAGCCCAAAGCAGGGCTCAAACTCACAAACCATGAGATCACGACCTGAGCCAAAATCAAGAGTCAGCCACTAAACTGACTGGGCGACCCAGTTTCTTTTAAATTGAACACAACCTGTACCCTATTCTACTCTTAAATACTCACCTGTGAAAAATGTTGACAAAAAGATTTATACAAGAATGTTTACAGCAACCTTATTTATAACAGATACAAACTGGAAAAAACTCAAATGTCCATCAACAGGGGGTGCCTGGAGGGCTCAGTCAGTTAAGCAACTGACCAGCTCAGGTCCTGAAATCACAGTTTGTGAGTTCGAGCCCCGCGTTGGGTTCTGTGCTGACAGATCAGAGCCTGGAGCCTGCTTCAGATTCTGTGTCTCCCTGTCTCTCTGCCCCTCCACTGCTCTCATTCTGTCTCTCTCTCTCTCTCTCTCTCAAAAATGAACAAACATTAACAAAATTTTTTTAATGTCCATCAACAGAAGAACAAATAAGCAAACTGTGGTCAATTCATACAGTGGAATAATACTCAGTAAAATTAAAAAAAAACCTAACTACTGATACCCACACAATAATAAGGATGACTCTTGAAAACATGTTTAGCAAAAGAGGCCAGGTATGAAAGGATGCATTTTGTATGATTTCATTTATATGAAATCTAAGAAGAAACAACAGTGGTTACCTAGGGGAACAGAGGAATGATTGATTAGAAAGAGGAATGAATCAGCTTTCTGAGGTGAAATGTTCTATATCTTGTCTTGAGTGGTGATTTCACGGGTATATACAATTGTTAAAACTCACTGAGCTGACATCTAAGATCTGTTCATTTTTTGGTATGTTAATTACACCTAAATAGTCACATATGTGTTTATATCCTCAGATATATACTACATCTTTATCATATAGATAACAATGTAATTAAAAAAAAAAGAAAAGTCATCACAAAGTTGAACAGGCTCACCTAGATTTATTTTGACACATGAAGAGGGCCTGGATTTGATTCTCCAAGAGAGCATTATCAAACAAAAGGAATTGTTCTTAAAATATTTGGTGCTCACATGAAACCTGCAGCATGTATTAGCTGTGTGATTTGGGGTGAGACTTAACCTTTCTAAGCTTCTTTTCCTCATTTACCTATTTCACAAGAAGTGACCATGTGCATATTAAAGTACTTTGAAAATTCTAGGTTGACGTTAAAATATTATTCTTGCTCACAACAGATATAATTAAGCACTCAATTATATTATGTCTGATATGGACATGTATTATGTGTGTATACATGTATGTATGGATTTCTACATATACAGAGACCTTCTAAAAAAAAAAAAAAAAGAAAAAGAAAAAGAAAAACATATGGCCTAATAGGAATGGCTTGCCTATAAGAGCAATGAGAAAAAAATATTTGAAACCAAAAATATTTGTTATATATGCTACACATACAGCATCTGTAACATATATTTATGGGTAACCATACACACAAATACTGCCCCAACCCCACCGAAAGAAGGGTCAAGCAATTGTTAAACCTAAAGGTCAATGTATAGGTTATACAACAGCTGGCTTCCTTAGTGTAGTGGTTATCATGTTCACCTCACACACGAAAGGTCCCCAGTTTGATCCCAGGCAGAAACACGCTTGTTTTCCCTCTCTGCAGAGCTGTAAAACTTACTCAAGAGTAACTGTATTATCATCAGGGAAATACACATCAAAACCACAATGAGATACCACCTCACACCTGTCAGAATGGCTAAAATTAACAACTGCAGGCAACAACAGATATTGGCAAGAATGCAGAGAAAGAGGAACCCTTTTGCACTGCTGGTGGGAATGCTAACTAGTGCAACCACTCTGGAAAACAGTATGGAGGTTCCTCAAAAAATTGGGGCGCCTGGGTGGCTCAGACCGACTTCGGCTCAGGTTACGATCTCGCGGTCCGTGAGTTCGAGCCCCGCATCGGGCTCTGTGCTGACAGCTCGGAGCCTGGAGCCTGTTTCAGATTCTGTGTCTCCCTCTCTCTCTGACCCTCCCCCGTTCATGCTCTGTCTCTCTCTATCTCAAAAATAAGTAAATGTTAAAAAAAAATTTTTTTTTAATAAATAAATAAAAATAAAATAAAAAATTAAAAATGTAACTACCCTATGACCCAGCAATTGTACTACTAGGTATTTATCCAAAGGATACAGGTATGCTGTTTCGAACGGGCACATGCACCCCAATGTGTATAGCAGCACCACTGACAATAGCCAAAGTATGGAAAGAGCCCAAATGTCCATGGACTGATGAATGGATAAAGAAGATGTGGTATGTATGTATGTGTGTGTGTATACATATACGTATGCATACGTATATATACATATATGTATATACATACACAATGGAATGTTACTTGGCAATCAAAAAAATAAAATCTTGCCATTTGCAACAGCGTGGATGGAACTAGAGTGTATTATATGCTAAGGGAAATTAGAGAAAGGCAAATACACGATTTAACTCATATGTAGAATTTAAGATACAAAACAGTTATGGGAAGAGAAGCAAAAATAATATAAAATAATATAAAAACAGGAAGCGGGACAAAACATAAGAAACTCAAATACAGAGAGCTGAAGGCTGGTGGTGGGGTTTTGGATGAGAGGATGGGCTAAATGGGCGAGGGCATTAAGGAGGACACTTGTTGGGACGAGCACTGGGTGTTATATGTAGGGGATGAATCACTGGATTCTCCTCCTGAAATCATTGCACTATATGCTAACTTGGATGTAAATTTTAAAAAACAAAAATATTAAAACAAAGAAAAAAAGGTAACTATGATATAGATACTACAACAACAAAAGACTTATGAGGGCACATCTATATTATCATAAATTCTGAATTAGAAGTCTTTTTTCGAGGTTTTGGTATATTTTAAAAAGTTGGTTAAAGTTCGCAATGAAGATTTAAAATTTAAAAATGCATACCCTGTTTTATTTCTTTTCCCAAAGGTTATATTCTGCTTCCAAAGTGAAATGTTCTGCTGTTGATTCTCTGCTGCCTTTAGAAACTAAGAGCAGCCTTGGGGCACCTGGGTGGCTCAGTCACTTAAGCGTCTGACTTCGGCTCAGGTCATGATCTCGTGGTTCCTGAGTTCGAGCCCCACATCAGACTTTCTGCTGTTAGCCCAGAGCTCACTTTGGATCCTCTGCCCCCTCTCCCTCTGTCCCTCCCCACCACGCACACTTGAAAATAAAAGAAAGTAAGAGCAGCCTGTATCTTCAATCAAGAACTCAGAGTCAACAAAACTTCCATTTGGTTTTAAAAAGCGTGTGTGTGTGTGTGTGTGTGTGTGTGTGTGTGTGTGTACACACATGCAGGTGAGCATGTGTATGAGAACACTAGAAGGAAATATATACCAAAATGTTAACAATGAAAAATAAAACTGTCATTTAATAATCTCTATGCTCAGGGCAAAAGACCCTAAAAAATTAAGGTTAACAATTTGTGTGAAAGATCAAAGACCTAAATGTAAAAGCTAAAACTATAAAATTCTTAGCGGAAAATGGGTATTAATCTATGTGATCTTGGATTAGGCAATAATTTCTTAGACATTACACCAAAAGCACAAGCAACAAAATATAATTAAATTGGACTTCATTAGAATCAAAGTCCAATTCTCCAAAGGACAGTCAAGAAAGTGAAAAATACTAGAAATCACATGTCTGGTAAGGGATTCTAAATATACGAAGAACTCTTATCACTTAATAATAAAAAACAACCCAATTTAAAAACAGGCAAAGGTTCTGAAGAGACATTTCTCCAAAGAAGATATATAAATGCCAATACATTCTTAAAAAGATGCTCAACACTGTCAGTCATTAGATCACAACAAGGTAACATTCATACCCGCTAGGATGGTATAAATCAATGACAAGGATGTCAAGAAATCTCAAAGCTCCTACACTGCTGGTAGGAACATATAACTGTGCAGCCACTTTGGAAAACAGTCTGGCTATTCCTCAAAATACAAATTAGAGTTACTATATGACCCACCAATTCCACTTCCTGGGTATATACCCAAGAGAAGTGATGACGCATGTCCGCAGAAAACTTTTTACATTAATGTTCAGAGCAGCATTATTCATAATAGCCACAAAGTGGAAACAACCCAAATGATCAACAACTGATGAATCAATAAACAAAATGTGACATATCTACATAACAGAACACTATTCAGCAATAAGACCTGAGGCATTGATCCATGCTACAACATGGATGAACCTTGAAAACATTATGCTGAATTTTAAAAAGCCAGACACAAAAAGCCACACGTTTTTCATTCCATTTACATGAAATGTCCAGAACTGGTGAATCTGTAGAGATGGAAAGCTTATTAACAGCTGCCCAAGACTTGGCAGAGGCAAAGAGGAAAGACTGATGGGCGACAGCTAGAGGGGACCACGTTCCTTTTTGGGGTGATAAAAATGTTCTACAATTGACTTTGGTGATAGCTACACAACTCCTTGGATATACTAAAAACTGCTGAGTGGTACACGTTAAAGTGGGGGAATTGTAGGGTATGAGAATTATATCTTAATAAAGCTGTTGCTTTAAAAATATTCTTGAAACACAGCAGGCATTCGATGAATGAGAGAATAAATAAAAAATGAATAAACAGAAACAAACACCAAATATTGCTACATTTCACTGAGTTTTTAGTTTCTTCAATTCAAGCTAAGAATAATAATGAGAAGATGCCTATAAAGTACAAGTCCAGTACGAGATGCTTAAGAAATGGCAGCTATTATGATGAATTATAATCATAAGCATGTATTTTCTTTGGTGATATGTAGGAATGAAGCAAATCAGAATAAGAAATTCTACCTTCAAATTGCCACAGAATATGATTAGACTTAAGATTAAGTTTTATCTGGTGAGAATGATCAGCAACTACCCTTTTTCTATGAGACGTAAACATATCCTAAGTCTGGTTTTCTTCACAGGAAAAAAGAAGCTAAATCCTTCTCAGCCTTGATGGCTGGTTTTGAATCAGAATGAATAAATGGAAGAATGAATAAATGGAAATATACCAAATATGAATAAATATGGATTTGAAAAAAAAGTGGTTTGAATCCTAACTTTACCATTTACTAAGTACTGGATCTCACTTAGGTTTCTTTTCTTCACCTCCAGGTGGGAATGATAATGAGATAGTTAACGCCTATAAAATGTTCAGATAGGAAAAGTCCCTACTGCTTGCTCATTAGCAATCTTAGCATATTAGAGCTACATTAGAAGCAAAAACCAGTGTCAATTATAGTAATATTTTAGTTGGGTGACAGGCTTATAGATGCTCATTTTATTATTACTCTTTAGATTTATATAGTATGTATTCTTTGGCATGTATCAAATACCATATTTTTAAAAAATAGGTCATAAAACAAAACAAACAACAAAAAATAAGGTCTAAGGACCAGGTATTTTTATTTCTTGGTCAATTCATTATCTAGTCAATGAACACCATTTTTCCTAGAGGGCAACAGTCATTTTCATAGCAGAATTTCTCTCCATTATATATAGGCAACTCAAAGCCCAAGTCCTAGATGATCCTTCTGCTGGGGAAAAAACCTATAAAACCAATAATGACTGCTCAGTTTGAACCATTTCCTCTGAAATAATCTGCATTAGGCTAACATGTTTTGCATTAGGTTAACACAAGGTAGGTCTTTAAAACTGAGTGATTTTTGGAAAAACATGAGCACTGTTCTTAGCTGGTGGCACTGACAGCATTCAGCCAAATACCCACAGGGACACTGCACATTAGATCACCACCACTAGCCAGGATGGTGAGGGTTCTCACAATCAGGCGCATGGGTAACCACTCTTCTCAGTGTTTATCTGGTGGCTGTCTATCACGTTTCGTTCGGGAAAGAGAGAATTCCTGTATTCCACAGTGGCTGATATTCTTTACACAGAGACTCACTCATTTCGTTTAAGGCCTTATTCTCTGTTGAAATACATAGACCTTTGGGAGAACTGGAAGATTATGCTTTAACAATCATTTACACTGTAGTGTAATTGAATTCATCAATACAAACTCAGTAATTACACATTTTCTGTCCTCCTTGAATGAAGAAGATATTTAGAAAAAAGAGGGCAGCAAAAAATGTTTGAGATGAAGAACTGTGGACAACCTCATCGTTCTGCCTACAACCCAACCTGTCTATTTTTCATGCTGTCAATTTCCAACTAGACAATCCATCAAAGCTCTCAGAAAGAAGTCACGATGAAAGAAGAAATTTAGAGTGTCAGCACAACCCTCAAGGCACCCCAGACTTCAATAGAAATTCCCAAAGTTCAAACCTAGAAACAGGGTCCATGGTAGGAAAAACAAAGGAACCAAATATCTGATTACGGTTTAACCACCTAGGTCACATGTCAGACATTGGAACAGGTCAGTTTCATGGGCAAAAACCTCTGGGTATTACAAATGGAAACAAATAATTAGCTACATGGGACAGAAAGAGCATGACTCAGGATATTTCTGGCAAGTGTACACATGAGCAGTTGCAAAACTAAGTTAGGAAATTTCTTAACCAAACTAAAACTAAAACAACTGAGAAAAAGAATATTTATGATTTGCAAACATTCTCTCATGAGAAAAGAAATAATTACAGCATCTAATTAGGGTAAAGGAAGAAGAGAAACTATATTTTTTGTGATCTGCTTAAACAAAGGTCTTATTCTATGTTTGTTATTTGTCCTTCATGAAAAAAGAAAGTCAGCCAAAGAGGTGAGTTTTCTTCCTGAGAATGTACTTGGGTGGGCATGTGTACAAGCATACACACAAATGGACATACATACATATGTACATATGTACACACACACACACACACACACACACACAAAGAGCCCAAGTCACCTCTTCAATAGGAACTTCAATTGCCCAAAGGTGAGGACCCAGGTATGTACCAGACTGACAAATCTCATCAAGAAGAATCCAGAGCAGCCCCTCTCTCTGACCCTCAGGGCATCTTCTCTGAATTAAAAGTTGCAAAGGTCACTGACCTTATCACCTCAAGTTCCACTAACAACTGAGGAGGGTTTAGCAGGATTGTCAGCCAATTCAACTGGAAATTATTAAGGGCTTCAGGGACAAAACGGACTAAATAAGTCTTAAATTGTGTATTAACAAATTTGAAATGAACACCACAAATAAAATTAGTTGAGCTACAAACTTAGATTAGAGAATTGGTCTAAATCCAATGTTATACTCACATTTTAAAGATAGAAACCTTTGTGCTCTAATTAAATATAATCTGAAACTCTGCATTCAGAAATGTAATAGCCTTAACATAATTACAGTTGTTTGCTATAACCTCTGGTCCCTAAAGAAGGAAAATTATAATTATACCACAATGGTTTACTCAGTCCTACACCTGAAATATAAGAGCTCAATTAATCAGTCATCTCACACTTAAACTTCCAGACAATATAAATGTATGGGAACTCTATCCACTACTCTATTTTCTATAATATTTAAGAATCAGAATCAGAACTTTACAAAGTATGGAACATAATGTCAGGAGCTTCTAAGAGTTAGAGCTGACAAAAATACTACCTCTTTTCTGCACTTAAAATCAGTTAGATCATGCAATGAAATTAAAAAGCATTCCTTATTATCACTGAGAAAATCTTAGAAACCCTTGAGTTCGGAAGGAATGTCACTCAGATATTATATCTAATGTGCAAAAAAGGTTAAAGGAACATACTTGTCATGAGAGATGCCCAGTATTAATACTTACACAACCTCCAGCAAGAATTTCTGCTAAAAGTGGAATGGAGCCATCTCTTCTGGTAAATTTGTCCCGGACAAAATCATTAACCTAATCAGAAAGACAACATCGGTTAACTAGAATTCTCAACCATTTCCTCTAATGGCATGTTATTCATTTTCCAAGTCATCAAAATATTTGTCTCATGATAAAATTAAAAATTATCACATCGGGCGCCTGGGTGGCTCAGCTGGTTAAGTGTTTGGCTTCAGCTCTGGTCATGATTTCGGTTTGAAAGTTCAAGCCCTGCATCAGGCTCTCTGCTGTCTACACGCAGCCCACTTCAGATCCTCTGTCCCCCTCTCTCTCTGCCCCTCCCCTGCTGGTTCTCTCTCTCTTTCTCTCTCAATGTAAATAAATAAACTTTTAAAAAATTATTAAATGTCTACATAAAAGTTTAAAGTTTTACAAATGTCTTGATAGTGTGCCAGTCTCAGCAGCAGCACCATTAATTTTTGGCTTAATGATAATCTGAACAAAAGACATAAATTCAAAGAGAAAGATACTTACAGTCAGTTTAATGGCCTTTTCTGGAGCAACCCCTATAAGCTGTGGTATCAGACCTATGTAAACAGAAAGAAGCATTAACGATATGAATGTACTAAACATGAACATACAAGCCCAACAAGCAATGGTTTCCATATTATTAATGCATCAAACATTTTAGGGCTTTCATTAAAATATGGAAAAACGGACTATCCTAAAAACTCTGTACATGTATACAATACTGATGTCAAATATAATGTTATGCTTTCTTGAGGCTATAAATCCTTTTCTTAAGCATGCTTCCTTTAAAGCCTAATTATCTAACACCTCTCAAAAAGTATGTGAGCAAGGAATGGAGACCATGGATCTTCTCTACTCCTGAACATTGCCAATAACAATGTAACCAAATCCCCTCCCTTTACAACCAACAATATACAAACATAGACAGGCACTTTAAAGAAGCCAATGTTGTATGCTTGGAAAACCTCTGCAAAGCCTGGTGTTGAAAAGACCCAGATTTTGCCACAAATGCTACTACCTATATAATAGCATATAGTGGTTTGGTTATTACAGAACACCAACTTGCATAATTTTCTCTTTATAGAGAAAACCAGAATTCAGTACCATTTATTTTAAAGGAAGCCAAAACTGCAAAGAAAAATGCAGTTTTAAGTATCATTTAATGGATATCTTTCACAAACAAAAACATATGCCTGCTACATTCTTATTTACTAATGTATGTCAAACTTAAGACATTTCAAAAGAATCTTCTTAAAGGAAATCATTATTCTTAGAAAGTTAAATTTCCCAGGCTGGCTGCAAACTGCAAAAGAAAAAAATATATAAACAATTCAACATCTGTAGATATTCATAAGGCTCAGCTTTGTAAAGCACACAGATTACTCAAATTGTTGGCATACATTTTTTGCATACATTTTTTAAAGATGCTAACAATAAACATTCTATATCCTTTAAATCACCCAGCCAAGGGGGAGTTATGTATGTGTTTGCACACTCACTGCTGATCTTAAGCCTACTTTGAGGATACTGCTGAGTGATTTTCTAAGAGTTGAGAGCCAGCAAGTAATCATACATATAGGCTACTGTCAGTCAAACTGAATTATCAATGACAAACACAAATCTGCACACACCTTTAATGGGTAGCAGACTGATTTAAAAGAATAAATCAGCAGATGGCAGTCTTAACTTTCTAACCTTCATGATTATGAGGCCCTATTACTTTTAATCTAACTTCCATACAACCATGTCAGCATGTGTATTTGTTTTACAACTTGCCTCAATAAGGCTCATGGAATTTTAATAAAGTACTGATTTATGTCATTTTATCACTGTTGCCTGCAAAGAAATTTAGGCTAATCTGTCAACAATTTTGTCAATCATCTGACAGAATAATGGACCAGTTCTAAGCCATATATGACAATCTCAATAATCATAGTGTTCACATACAGGACTCCTACAATCTTCTCCCTAATACAAGAGTCTCTCATTTAAAGAACTGATTTTATCAGCTCACATCCTGGATAAAGCTAACAATCCCTCCACCTCTCCCCCACCCCTAAACTTGCTATATTGGACTCATTTCATTAACATGACATCTCTCCCAAATGAAATTTTCTGTAAGCATCCATCCATTGAGAAGGTTAAACTGTGCAGTATATATCTAGGTTACTTCTGATAGAGAAAAAGTAAACCAAGGAGGAAGAAAGGTCATTTTTCAACAAAGAAAGATTGGAGATGACAAAGGAAAAAAAAAAACAAAAAACCCTTAGTACCACTCAACCCTCATTAAATTCCTCATTAAATATAATCTAGATATGCAGGGTTTAGGACAGCTTAAAATAAGCATTCCCAGGCAGAGATCTGCATTCTGGACAACACACACCTTCCTCCCGTGGAGTACATGTGATACAGCTGGAATTCAGGGAGGTTAGAGTTCTGAATATTTGAGTAAAATTAACTACATTCATTCTTAGGAGCAGGGTATTTAAGCCTACTTTGATTTCAAAACCACTCTCTTTTCTTAGATTCTATATAAAATGCCAATAATGAACATCCTCATGACCCTCTCCTTTAACTGTATCAGAGATACATTTTTCACTTGAATATCTGCAAATAATGCTAACCAGAGGTGTTTTTTCCTCCTGTACACGAGCATAAGCTTTGTTCAGGTCCAGTCTTTCTTTCCAAGGAAGAGGTTCTAGGCCAAACAGTTCAACAGAGCTCAGAGTGAGCTAGGGATTAATGAGACTGTGTGTGCAAACAAATAAGTACAGTAAATTACAAAAATGCTCTGGACTTGAGCATGTGGAGAATATTTTCAAAGAATTCCAAGTGGCGCCCAAAGGGATTAAAAAATTAATCTCCCTCCCAAAGGAAACCCTAAATTCTAATGTGAAAACATGTACATGAAAGTCATTCCCTCTCCAAAGAGAACAAGTTCCTACAAAGCCGATGGGGGTGGGGAGAATTCTACAAGGGGGTTGTTGCCTCTGATGCTGACAGCACTGTGCTCAGCCTAGACTTGGTGGTAACATTCTCTGCAAAAGAAAATCTCTCTGCTTTTACTCACAGTGCCTCTGAGCTAAGGGGAGGAAAGGAGACAGAATGAGACATGAAGCCAAGCGTTTTCTTTTATTCATTTTTTTTTTTTCTAACTTCAGATGACTCACTGGAAAAAAAGACTTGTGAATGGTCTCCTTGGAAGAGACAAACACATTTGATATCTCTTTCAATTGAAACAAGTGCATAGAGGGTAAACTCACTTTCAGCTAACTGCCTGGCTTCTATTTCACAGAGCAGAGGCATATCTCTTTTCTCCAACTCTTTGAGAAAAGCAGCTCTCTGTTTCTTAGCTGTCATCCTGTACTCCACTTGCAGACATGTGCCTAAGTTTGTCAGAGCACAGTGGCAACAGAATTTGGATTCCATGAAATACACACGTCAGGAAGAAATAAAGGCCTTGTCTACACACATACTGCTAGTTACCAGCAAGAATGTAAAAAGGGAAACAAGCAACAAGAAAATTAAAAGAGAGAAACATCTCTACTCTGACTGGACAATACACTTTTTTCATAATCAAGGTGTTAAAATCTGCTGCTGCTGAGATAAAACCACTAACTTCAGCAGCTAAGATAACAGTTACTCACCCCGGTAGAGTCCAAAGAAGCCCTCATAACGCAAGACTTTCTTAAAACAGTCAAAGCTGTTTTTGTACATCAGCTCCCCAACAACAGAGCCAGTGCCACGCTGGTTTTGCATGCGGGTCTTCACCAGATCTATAGGATATACTGCAGTGGCTCCCACAGCTACAAAGAAAACAAGTTTTACCCTTAGAAGAGAGCGCAATTAAATGGAGGCTCTTTAAGGACAACAAATCTCATCTCAAAGGACTAGAAAACAAAACACAGTATCTATTCTCACAAAAGAGACTGTATGTTATTCTTCCTTCTTCCATACACTGCTGAAGGATAACAGGCTAGCATTTGGGACCCATAAATACAGCTGCTTCAGAGAACAACTGCGTGCATTTTCAAGTCATTACCAACGTTAAGTCATCAAGACTTGATTTCCACAACATGAAACTATTATATATTTCTTTATACTTTCCATTCAATGCCTAAATATTATACCATTTACCCTTTAAAATAACCATATGTGTAGAAACAGGTAGCTATAATTTTAAAACTTAGTTTATTAAAGCATTTTGGTAAATTACTCTTAGTTATGACCATAATATTGGAACCACATCTCAACATGACCCTATCCCTTTGTACAGAATTTGTGTTTTTTGGCTTTTTTTAATGCCAGGCTTTAGAATTTCTGACACTGGAAAAATTATAAAATGAAGTGGAGTGTTATTTTTCAACTGTTGAAAACCAAAACATGTTCTGCAACTTCTAAAACTGAAAAGGAAAAAACAATAGTTTCATCAGTTCAGGCTTGTTTTGAAAAATCATAAGCATTTTAATCACACCTCCTAGGATCTTCTCAACAAAGCTACTTCAGATTCTACACATTTTATATGGAAAGATGTAAGAAAAAAAAAAGTCTCTCAAATGTTGCCTAGGAGCAGGGACTAGGGCTTCATTTTAGCAAATATGAACTACAAGTCTAGATAATTCTTTAGCCAGTAAAGAGGGAGAGGAAAAAAAAATACAAGTAGAAAACCTACAGTGAATCAATCACTTTAGGAGGCTGTTTTGTTTTGTAAGGTTCTGGGATTTGTACACCTGTCTCACCCCCAACACCATTATTCCATTTCTTCATACTGTCTTAACAGGATAATTAAGGCGAGTGCAGCATGCATGCAGACTTTCACTTTATTACAGGGGTTTGTCCTCAAGACACACTGGAGCCAGAGGGGCCACAGCTGTGCTGCGACAATCCTCTCATCACAGGTAGAAATAAAGGACACTGCAGAAAGCTCTGTAGTTATGACCCGCAGGAACTAGAAACTGCACCTTTGCTGACCTGTCTCGGTCTAGTGAGATAGTACTGCATTAACACAAGCTTGAAACAGCACACAGACATGTCACTCACCTCCAGCAACTGAGCCCAGAGTGAATCTATAAGCAGACTCGGCAATCTGGAGCCAGATCGGCCTGCCTAAACCGTGCAATTGCTGCAGGGAGGAAAAAATAGGTAAAGACACTCGGAAAAGTATATGGCAAATAAAAAAGGCTACAATTCAGCTACTTTACGATTTTAACACAGATACCTCGATTAGCCTAAGAGACACAGTTGCCTTCTTCTCGCCCCGTTTTTTAATAAGTCTATTAATACCTGATTTCTCTAATCTTGGAGAATACACTATCATTCCAGAGAAGTGAATCTTTCGGGTAAATAAATGTCTTGAGTATAAAATCTTTCCCCTTTATTTACTTTAGTTAACTTAAAATTTTAAAATATTTCAAAAATGGGGGCACCTGGGTGGCTCAATCAGTTAAGCATCCAACTTCACCTAAGGTCATGATCTCACAGTTCATGAGTTTGAGCCCCGCATCGGGCTTGCTGCTGTCAGCGTGGAGCCTGCTTTGTATCCTCTGTCTCCCTCTCTCTGCCGCTTCCCCGCTCTCACTGGCTCTCTCTCAAAAGTAAACAATAAAAAAATATATTTCTAAAAGGTACACAAACTATCTTGATTCCTAAATCAAAGAATACTGATGACAAAAAACACCTTCTCTAATGACTGAAAGTCATCAGATTCCTAGGTCCATCAATTACTGCATCAAGATCTAATGCACCTGTTGGTGCTATCTTCCCATGTCTCACGGCCATTACTTCTTTCACCAACAGCCCCTGGTTGGATTTGGTTTAGCCGCCTATCGCCTCTCTCTTTTCTTAAGGCTGGAGCAGTCACACAACTAGGATTGTTATGTGTATGTAGGTGAAGCAAAGTCAAATGCTTCTCTTTGGGACTAAAGTGAAAAACTTTAATAACTACAGTTTTAAGAGTTCAGAGCCTTGGCCCCCTTACTTCTGGCTTTACAAGCTCACCACTGAGGTTTATCACTAGTTAACCACATATTTCTGAACCATGTTACTGAGCATTTTCTTTCCTAGACCTATGTATTCTCCGGCTATACCTATCCAAAGAAAGACTTTAAAAAATAAGTCTCCGGGGCCTGGAGCTTACTATTTTTTAAAGGCTTTAAATCATTCTGCTATGTAGTTAGGCTGAAAACTATCCTAGCTACCCACATTTATAGTTACAACATAGGATTTATGATGATAACAATGCAAAGGAAAAAACCCTATTGTGACTCAGAATGTTATTTCATAGGTAACCCACAACACAAAGGATCTAAAATAATTTGTCTATACTAGTCTGCCAGTCTTGTTCTTTAATATCTTCTTTATGAAAACAGCAGTTATGCTGCATAAACAGTTTGAAATGAAAGAATAAAATATTTGGTTTATCATAAAGAAAACTTGAAAAATATTAACTTGGAATGAGCTTTTTTTAAAAACCTGCATAATAAAAAGCTTAGATACGCTCATTAGAATAATTTAATGGAGAGGGAATCCATGCCTAAAATCTAAAAGAAAGAAAAAAAGCTAGTCTACTCTGACTTGCTTTCATCTGTACAATCTCTTCAAAGCTCAATTAATCAAGATAAATATGACAAACCTGGATATTTATAAATAATTTGAGAAGCAGCCTATAGAAAGGTTTTATTTGGTTGTTTTGTAAATCTTGAATCACAGTACACATCTTTTCAGTTTTTAACCAAAGCATGTGATACCTAAATATTTAATGTATGATTGTGATCTCTGTAGGCAGAGATCTTTTAAAAGCTCATTATGCTTAAAAAAGAAAAAAAAAAAAAAAAAGAGCTCATTATGCTTGCCAGTGCTGTGGTTCAACAAATTCTATAGTAAAAAGGAAAATAAGTAATGTATGATGAAAAGTCAAAATGAAACCCAGAGAAAACCCTTGGCAAAAAAAATTGGTAAAACACCATGATTTCAAATATCAGTACATATTTTATAAAGCTCAACTATCACAATATACTAACTTTATTATAATCCATTGCGTGAAAGTATATACCTATTATGTACAAAACTGAATTTAGCATGTGGAAGAAACCATCATGAAAACGGTGGAAAATTACAGAGTAGTACATTATCATGATCTTGTAGGAAATACATTTTTTCCTACCAAGTTAGCCCAGACAACTGCATTGCCATCCATTGTGTTTAATTTATGTACTGTAACAAAAGTGAGCAATAAATAGAAACTGACATTTATATTTGAAATCAAATAAGGGAAATAGTAGGATATTTTAACAAAACCTTAATATAAGCATAATTTTGATTCATTCATAGAAGAGCAAAAAAATGGGCCATCCAAAAAGACAATTACTTTTTATTCTCTTTATCACTACAATAACAACACTAATTTTAGACTGTTTAGAGATTTACTATCTCCCAAAGGGTGAAAGTACTTTACCAAGCAGCACTCAAGACCTGTGCTCTAATGCAGCCATCGGGGGGGCCCAATGTTTTTCAATCTTCTGTAAATAAACTCCCTTTGAGACCATCAGGATGGTCTAACCCACAGTGAGACCACAAAGTACTAATTTCTCAGTCAGTCCACTGTGCATTTAAAGGTAAGATGGCCATACTAAGGACAGGACAAGTGACAATAAAGGTCTCATAGTGAGATGGGGAATAAGCAGACCCGCGGCCCTAGTCACCCCACTGCATTCTCCAACATTAGGTAAATAGTTTCAACAACCGTTTATGACTGAATACTCCTGCCAACCAAAGATTATGATTTCATTTATAAATTATATACATGATCCATCGTACTAATATCTATATAAATCTAAGTAATAGGTTTTATTAAATTACTCATAATATGCATTGTACACTTGATCTTAGCCAAAAAGGGCAAGAAGCGATTGCATTGTAAACATCTACAAAAGTAAAAATTATAAAAGAATGAGATCAGAGGTGCCTGGGTAGCTCAGTCAGTTAAGTGTCCAACTCCAGCTCAGGTCATGATCTTGCAGTTTGTGAGTTCAAGCCCCGCGTGGGACTCTGTGCTGACAGCTTGGAGACTGGAACCTACTTCAGGTTCTGTGTCTCCCTCTCTCTCTGCCCCTCCCCCACTCATGCTCTGTCTCTCTCAAAAATAAATAAACATTAAAAACGAAAAGAATGAGATAGTATAAAATAATTTTCAAAAAATTTTATTTTCATTTACTAAACCAAAAATCTTTTTGATATCACTTCAATGTATTATATTGACTATGTTCAGTTAGTTTTTTAAACGTTGATTGAACAAAGCAAGGCTAACCAGTTACTTCTAATACTCTGTTTCAAAGATAGCACAGTGGAAAACACAGTGTGTGTCTTCAAGGTAAAGATAAGAGTCTGTTTCTTGGACAGCAAAAATATTTTTAACTTCTAAAAACATGCACATAAAACTTTATCCCAAAATGGAATTTCTCAATTACAAAACTGGGTGAAAACAGGCCTCATTCTCATAGATTTATTATTTTCAATCATGTCTCCTTTCAAAAAAATATGTTGAACTAAAACTCAAATAAGGGCTATGATCCCAAAAAAGAATGAAATTACCACTATTTTTTATTAATATAAAAAGCCTCTCCTGTGTTCATCACATATATTTTCTTTACCCTCTCTCTTCCTTTACAAAATGTTTATGGATCAGTCAGTGAAGCAGCCAATTTCAGCTCAGGTCATGATCTCACGGTTTTTGAGTTCAAGTCCCATGTCAGGCTCTGTGCTGACAGCTCAGAGCCTGGAGCCTACTTTGGATTCTGTCTCCCTCTCTCTTTGCCCCTCCCTCGCTTGTGTTCTGTTGCTCTCTCTCTCAAAATTAAATAAACACTTAAAAACTAATTTTTTAATGTTTATAACCCCTACAAAATCCTATGAAAACTGAAGGATTACAGTGTGTTTGAATTCTTAGCTAAAAACATCTCTAACTATAAACACCCAAATATGCAAATGCCTTTTGGCCTCTGCCCTTATTCAATAGCATTTATTTATTTTTTTAAATACAATATGGTCAGTAAGTTTTTCTCAAGCTTAGCTATCACTGTAACTTATGGTTCACTTGTATTCAGGTATGTAAATTAATGTAATTAATGCTATGGATTTCACTTCATGAATATTCATAAGTAGAACGCTACTGTAGCTGTCATGCCTGTTAATGACTGTGTACTGAATTTTTAGCATTTAGACTGAAAGAAAATACTCAACACTAAGAAGATCGCCTACCGTGAGCAAATGGGCCAAAGGAAAAGGCACTTTCCCGTAAGTTATGATTATGATCATGAAGGTGATATTTAACAAGATTAATTAAGTGTTTTTCAAAGCAAAATAAGAGTTGAGAATCTTAACTGATTTTTAACCTGTTCCCTAAGCACATGTGTATGATAGGAAATGACTTGAGACCTCATTTGGGTAGCAGAAAGTTCTTCTGCTTTTGTTGTTGAACATACCTCAATCTATAAATGAGAATGACCTAGAGCAAGATCATGCCACAAGTCAAGCTACGTGCCCAAACCACACTACTTCAGGTAGTATGTCAATCCAATGAAGAGAGCTACCTCTTCAAAACAGCATACTATTAATGGAGAGAAGAAAAGGAAAAGCTGAAGATTTTTATACTGACTATACAAGGTGGGGGAGAAAAGAGCTAGATTTTAATACCTACTGAGATGTATGATTGGAAAAATAAGGTTAGGGAAAATAAATTAACAAAATTCTTTTGCCAGTAAATCACACCTGAATTTGAATTCAATATTCTTGGCCTTACAAAACAAGATTTAAGAGTTGGTGGGTTTTGTGTTCGTTTTGTTTTTTGATACCACATGTAAGTAAAATCAGATGATACTTGTCTTTCTTGGACCTATTTCACTTAGCATTAATACCCTCTAGGTCCATCCAAGGTGTCACAATTGGCAAGATCTCATTCTTTTTTATGGCTGAGTAATATTCGTGTGTGTGTGTGTGTGTGTACCACATCTTTTCTCATCCATTCATCTACTGGTGGACACTTGGGTTACTTCCATATCTTGGCTGTTGTAAATAATGGTTGCCAGAGGGAATGTGTAGGGCGGGGGGGGGGGGGGGGGGGAATGCAAAATAAAGGGGATTAAGAGGTATAAACTTCCAGTTATAAACTAAATCCGTCACAGAGATGAAAAGTACAGCTTAGGAAATATAGTAATGTTATAAGCTATTTATAGACACCTAATACTGAAAAATATCTTTTGAAATGCAACTTATTCAAATTTCTAGAGCAGATTTTCATAAATGTATACCATAAAATGTAAAATTAAATTCGTTAAGCTCTTTAAATATTTCAATATCTCAACCATTTAACAATTTTATTAAATTTTATTATAAATCAATGCATTGGAATAAATCCATCTTTTTTTTTTTTAATTTTTTAACGTTTATTTATTTTTGAGACAGAGAGAGACAGAGCATGAACGGGGGGAGGGGCAGAGAGAGAGGGAGACACAGAATTGGAAGCAGGCTCCAGGCTCTGAGCCATCAGCCCAGAGCCCAACGCGGGGCTGAGACTCACGGACCGCGAGATCATGACCTGAGTTGAAGTCGGACGTTTAACTGACTGAGCCACCCAGGCGCCCCAAAATCCATCTATTTTTTAAGGACCTGAGAACGTACAGTGGAAATAAACTTTGATGGCAGCAGGTAAGAATTCTTTGCTACTAAAGAAGCTAAATTGTAAGGAGTTACAGATATATCTTAATCTGCAGAAAGCTTTGTTACACTCCAAAGTATTAACATAAAATGTAGATATAAAAGCAAAATTTTCCATTTTCAATCTACTTACCTGACTACAAACATTCTTATTTATTATGAAAAGTAGAACTAGAAATCCTAATTAGCTTTAGAAGCAGAAACATCATTTCATGGAGCACAAGTAGAAGAAAAATTTCCTACCAAAATTTCCCAAAGTGAACCACACTTAACATGCCTTGATCTTTTACTAGCACATGTGGCTATTCACCTATGTGGCAGCAATGAAGAAAAAACAGACTTGGGCTCTTTCTGTGGCGTGCCCATTTCCTGTTTTCTCTCTCTCCTTTTTTTCCTGTCTTCTTCCCTATCTCCCCACACCCTTTCAATGTCTCATACGGCACAAGTCTCCTCAGGAATCATGTGGGACACAAGCACTGTCTATGACAGCAGGGAAATACCGGGTGACAGGGAGGAGCCCTCCTAAGCCTCACCCCACACACAAAGCCATGTGACCATAACTACAACTGGGGCCTCCTCCAAGTGCCACAGAAGTGAAAGTTTCAATTTAAAACAAGACTTAAAAAGAAAAGAAAAGAAAAATAACTGTGCCATTGTACCCTTCCATGTAATATCATGGGGTTTATTTTCCCACTGAGGTAGTATTTTTGTAATCAGAAATGGGACTGTATTAACTTTATGGGACTCAGAAGCTATTGTTTAAATCATCCTTTAAGAAAAAATGCTAATATTTTATTTAAAAAATGTAGTAATATTCAAGGTTGTCTTTCTGGCTCATTACTTACATAGTTTTCCTGTGTTATTGTAATCTATAAAGCATGATCTCAGTGAAAGATGTACTTCATTAGAAGAATGTTTTGTATTTTTAAAGCCCCATAAATATCAGTCTAATTTTTCAAAGTGAACTTAACACTAATCTTTAAGTGTCACCACACAAGTGAAAGGAAGACTGCTAGTTCTAGGGAGGAGTCAAGCCCGTGTATGTCTGCACTCTTATTTCCCTTATCTTAATAAAGAAAAAACCACAAACATAAATTTAGGTCCCCATAAAAATAGTCCATGAGGGTGGGAATAACAGTTGTAATCTTTGAGCTAAGTAGAGACTTTTTCTGGACAGTTTTTATTTTCATAGCATTCAGGAACTTTAGGCTGTCATGTACATACTATTTCAGCATTTTTGAAGGTGATTCTATTTATGAGACTCCTCCTACCTGTCTCTGAAGTTCTGCCAGGTTGTAAGGTAAGGCTCCCTCAGCCAACGGAGCTATTCTCTCAATATCTGCCAAAGTCAAGCGCCTTCAGGCAAAAATATGGGAAAGAAAAAACTGTTAGACACCAACAAACTCCTCATACCAAGATCATATTTCTTCAGAAAAAAAGAAGACGGGAAAAGAACTAGGCTTTTTTATTTTTTTAACCTTTTTATTCATTTTTGAGAGACAGAGAGAGAGACAGAGCATGAGCAGGGGAGGGGCAGAGGGAGAGAGGGAGACACAGAATCCAAGGCAGGCTCCAGACTCCCAGCTGACAGCACAGTGCCCAGTGCAGAGCTTGAACCCACGAACCAAAAGATCATGACCTGAGCCAAAATCAGAGGCTTAAATGACTGAGCCACCCAGGTGCCCCAAGAAGCATGCTTTAAAAACATTTTTTTTAATGTTTATTCATTTTTTGAGAGAAAGACAGAGTGTGAGTGGGGGGGTGGGGGGGCAGAAAGAAAGGGAGACACAGAATCCAAAGCAGGCTCCAGGCTCTGAGCTGTCAGCATAGAGCCTGACTCACGGCTCAAACCCATGGACCTCAAGATCATGACCTGAACTTAAGTCGGATGCTTAACTGACTGAGCCACCAGGCACCCCAAGAACAATGCTTTAAAAGTAGTATTTCTTGGGGCGCCTGGGTGGCTCAGTCAGTTGAGCATCTGACTCTTGATTTCAGCTCAGGTCATGATCCCAGGGTTGTGGGATGGAGCCCCTGTGTCGGGCTTGGTGCTGAGCATGGAACCTGCTTAAGATTCTTTCTCTCTCTCTCTCTCCCTCTCTCTCTCTCTCCCTCCCTCTCTCTCTCCCTCCCTCCCTCCCTCTCTCCCTCTCTCTCTCTCTCTCTTCCTCTGCCCCTCTCCCCTGCTCATGCTCTAAAATAAACATAATAGTAAAATAAAGTAGTATTTCTCTATTCACTCAGATCATCTTAGTGAGAAAAAAATCTCCAAACCCAGGATCCCACAACAAAAAGCAAAAGATCTCAGAAAAATAATATGTACTACACAAATTTAATAATACTCCAATGGTAGATACTAAAAGTAAAGAACTAATCCTTGTTAGAAGTAAAGTATAGACATTGACAGTTCATACATACTAAGTGTATTCCTTTAGGGTACATATTTAATGCATAGGTACAAAGTATCTTGAGAAAGACAAATACAAAACTGATGAATACTGGTTGCCTTTAAGGAAAGGCACAAGGATAGAAGAGATACTTTTTTACAGCATGCTCTTTTAAGCTCTGAGTTTTGAACCCTGCACTACTGTTTCCAAAAAATTTACTTAAAAATAAGTACATTCCATGAACCAGGTAGATCACTTCAGATCTAGTTTTGAAAAGCATTTTTTGAAACCATTTATTATCTTATAAAGGTGGCACAGAACCTCTGCTAAAAATGTGAATTCTGGGGCGCCTGGGTGGCTCAGTC
This sequence comes from Panthera pardus, assembly GCF_024362965.1. Taxonomy (NCBI): domain Eukaryota; kingdom Metazoa; phylum Chordata; class Mammalia; order Carnivora; family Felidae; genus Panthera; species Panthera pardus. The sequence goes on along the minus strand of NW_026526655.1, from coordinate 61,006,198 downwards.
GGTTAAGCATCCGACTTCAGCTCAGGTCACGATCTCACTGTCCGTGAGTTCGAGCCCCGCGTCGGGCTCTGGGCTAATGGCTCAGAGCCTGGAGCCTGCTTCCGATTCTGTGTCTCCCTCTCTCTCTGCCCCTCCCCTGTTCATGCTCTGTCTCTCTGTCTCAAAAATAAATAAACGTTAAAAAAAAAATTAAAAAATAAATAAAAATAAATAAAAATAAATAAATAAAAATGTGAATTCTAGATGAAGGAGACATGGCCTGATGTTTCATGTCAATCACCAAAGACTGGATGGCATTTTTAGTATCATCTCCAGACCAATAATTCATTATGTAGCATAAAGGCAATAAATCACCCATATATACCCAGATTCTAATAGTCCTCAGCTCTAGGGTTAAAACCCATTTTTTTGTTTATATACACAATGGAATATTACGTGGCAATGAGAAAGAATAAATATGGCCTTTTGTAGCAACGTGGATGGAACTGGAGAGTGTTATGCTAAGTGAAATTAAGTCATACAGAGAAAGACAGATACCATATGTTTTCACTCTTATATGGATCCTAAGAAACTTAACAGAAGACCATGAGGGAGGGGAAGGAGGAAAAAAAAAAGAGGTTAGAGAGGGAGGGAGCCAAAACATAAGAGACTCTTAAAAACTGAGAATAAACTGAGGGTTGATGGGGGGTGGGAGGGAGGGCAGGGTGGGTGATGGGTATTGAGGAGGGCACCTTTTGGGATAAGCACTGGGTGTTGTATGGAAACCAATTTGACAATAAATTTCATATTAAAAACAAAAACAAAAACCATTTTTCAGATATTCCTACACTTAAAAAAATCTTGCAACCTAATATAAGAGCGTAAGTCCCGCATCCCACAAATCCTGCCCAGAGATGAAGGTTTTTCTTTCGGATTTACAAAAGAACTTCACAAATCAAAAACTCTCAATGTGCTTTGGTTATTTTAGTCTATAGAGTGGAGGCATTAGGGGTCCCTGGGTGGCTCAGTCACATAAGCATCTGACTACTGATTTCATCTCAGGTTATGATCTCACGGTTCATGAGATGGGAGTCCTGAGTTGGGCTCTGCACTCATAGTGCACTACCAGTGCAGAGCTTGCTTAGGATTCTCTCTCTCTCCCTCTTTCTCTGCCCTTCCCCCACTCACATGCACGTGCTCTCTCTCTCTCAAAATAAACATTAAAAAATTTTTAAAAAATAGAATGGAGGCATAAAATATCTGAGCTTGACTATGATGATAACCATAATGACAACGTCACGAACGTATTTCAAGAAATGATACCTTCCAACACAAAATGATACATACTGTTCTGTAAAAATGACCATTTGTGAATGAACCAAAAAGATTATAAGACACCTGGACATGTACTGCAGTTTACTTTATAAATGTAGGCAAATTTTCACAAATCTCTTACATTTAATTGAGTCCAGATGAAATCAACTTTTCCCCATTTCTCTCTTCTCACTCCCCCTCACTCTCGTGTGTCTTCTGTCCCCTATCTCCCTCTCACAAGTCCCATGAGCTCTTACTCTCTTCTTTTACCTCCCTCTCTCCCTCTCTTCCCTCCTTTTCTCTTCTCCTCCTTGCTCTTTTCCCCTCTGCTCTCTCTCCCTTTCCCTTCATTCATCCCCCCAACCTAAACGTCTGTCTTAGTCTGTCTCTCCCTCCTCCCGTTTCTCATTTGGCCTCTCTCTCTTTCTTGGAATTTGTAGACTGAATTAACTACCGTAAAATGAACTGAAAGCATACCCCTGCTTCACATGTTACAGAAACTGTCCTATAATAAATATCATGAAGAATTATTGGAATAATTACCCTGTAGCATTATATAAGTCTGCAAGTTGGTAGAGGATATCAATTTCTAGTGGAGTGACTTGTCCATAGCGTATGGCACTCTGGGCAAACTCCTCTAGAAGAAAAAGAAAGAATTGAAAATCTTAAAACATTCTTAACATGCTTCTAGTTTAACCAACTATCCTCTGAAAGCTAAAGGCATTTTAGAATTATTTTAAAAATCTAAAACTGAATTTAAATACCTAAGTTCCACTATGGAAGTTTGAAAGCCGGCAAAAGATAAAATGTTAACACAAGGAATCAGCAAAAACAAATTTATTTCAAAGATAAAACAATCTCTTTAGAATCCTCTCTCTTATTTGCTTTCGTCTCCAGAGTCACAAGATAAAAGACGTGCTATTCTCCAATCAACGAAAACACCCTACTACAACACAGCAAAAAGAGGAGGCTTGCCCATCTTTCTGCCACAACTCCCTCCTAGCACAAACAAGTTTCGGCCACACTGCCACTAGCCAGTTTGACAGACTGGACCAAGGTTCTTTTCAAAACTGTCAGAGCTGCTTTTTTATTCCTGACCCCAGCACCCCATTAAATGCACCTGGATTTTTGAAGACCACTACCGCCCAAGTGAAGCATACGCACACCGTAACACACTCTCTAGATCTGGCTTCAGAGTGGTAAACTTAGGTCAGCTTCATGCCCTAGATAAAGAAAAGTGAAAATGCACATTCCAATCAACACACAGTTTTGAAATCTTACCCTTTGTGACTTCGACATCTTTCCTTGTGCCAGCTAAAGTGCTATATATCTTACGAACAAGCTCCATGTTATTCAGTAAGGAGTTAAATGCATTGAAGTAGGAGAAGCTAACCTGGTGTGAGATGCTGCCTCCAGCTGCCTAGGAAATGACAACAGGAAAAGTTTAAACAGTAAGCAAAAACAAATAAAACACGTTTAAGGACACTACACTTTTCTCAAAGAAGATCCCAAGTAGTCTTCATTATTAAAGTGATTAACAACCAGTCCATAAATACAAAGAAAGTATCCTACTGAAACACTCAGTGCATTTCACGCCCTCAGGGAGGTCTATGTAATTTAGGTTTTAAGGAAGAAAGCAACATCTGGAAGTTGGACTTCACGGTTCATCTACCTATAAGGTCAGAAACAACAAATACAATTATCACAGATCAAAAATAATGGTTATTTAAACAGGATTTTCAAGATCCTCAACTATGAACTCTTGCTAGTCTAGGATAATTCAAACATCAATGTACAATACAGAGTATTTTTTAAACTTGCTTTTTTTTTCATACACAAAAACCAGTGGTAACTTTCTATTTTAAAACTATTTCACTATATCAGTTTTCCTAATTGTTTTCTTTTTTTTAAGACCACTACTATAATTAAGATATTTAACAGTCTGAATCTGCATCACGAAAGGTACAACTACCAAAAACTCCAAAAAATGTAGAGAAAATCTAGGGAGGATTTATTCACTATAAATTACATCTTTAGTGGAACAGTGCAAAAGAGGCTCTCTTGTGCCTGGGGAGTGATGGGGGTGGGGGGCAATCTGGCCTTCATTACCTCTGCAGGGTGAAGAGGTAAGTTCTTCCTCTGCCCACCCCTTGGATATAAACTCAAAAGAGAACATTTTTCATAGTTTGCAAAAGCCTAATTTCTAAGCCAGGAGTCAGAGGAACCCATATGATTAAAAACATTCTCTAATAAAAACTCAAAGAAATACTTATGGAAATACCAGTGTGACCTTAATCACAAAGGTCTACTAAGAATAGTGTAGGTAATGATGGGCAAATGTACCCATCCCTCACATACATGCCTTAACCCAAATATAGATGATATTTGTATTAGCTTGAATTTGGATGCCAGTGACCCAAAAGGAGAACTCAAATTATTTAATACATTCCTTCAGGGACTGAAATGGCATTTGGTAAGTTGAAGCTATAATAGGTCTATGTAACCCAATTGGAAAAGATTAAATGGGTCCCCTCATTCCAAGGCAATGAGAGTCCCCCTCTGTAGGATTTTCTTTCCTTTCTCCCCTCCCCCCGCCCACCCTTTCCTCCTTCTCTCCCTTTCTTTCTGTCCTTCTCTCATTTTTTGGCTAGGGTATGAGGTAAGGGTTCAGGGAGTGGGAGATGGGTGTCAAGGAGGTGAAATGTGTAGGACAAAGTGACATGCTCCATGTTCAAATTCACTGAAGAAAAAGAACAGAAGTTGATCTTTCTACCCCGGTCTAAATCAGGGATAATGATCTTCAGCTGAAACAACAAAAGCACTCACTGGCTTCCCTCCATATAAAACAAGCAGCAATCAAAAACTTATACATAAGTACAATGCACGAACAAGAGAACTGGTAAGTGAGGAAAGTTTCAGCACTCTTTGTGAGGAAGTGAATGACATCAGTTTGCTATTGGTCCAGATGATTACTTTATAGAGATTAGCAGTTTGACAGAACAAAAAAACCGTCTGGTCCATGCAGACTGAATGCACAGGTGAAGGGGCAGAGAGAGGAGGGAGCCACATTGGCTGATGCCCACATATTTCCTCCATACCTTCTGCCACGGCCATGGTTATTAAAACAGTGTAGAGGCCAGTGATGATTCCTCTAGCAAACAGCACCCTGCAGGCAACAAAGGAAGGAGCCATCTTTATAGCAAGGCTTTGGGAGCCTGGTGGGATGGAAAAAGGCCAAGGTGAAGGCAGCAGTGTCTGGGCGAAGTACTGCCCTGCCCACTGGGAAAAGTAATTGCACACCCCTGTCTACAAACTCCCTTGTTTTCTTTCACTGGACTCTGTAAATGGAAATAAACAATTTAGAAATATAGGAGAGCACGATGGTGGCTCTGAAAAAAACTTGATCCGGAAAAGACTATTCACCATCACAGCACTCCCACCTCCCTTACACATACCTGTTTACCTTCTACCAACCAAACATTAAGTTAGAATAGTTGACAGTCAGGTGTGTCCAAGGAGGCGAGCCAGGACCCAATGGTTCAAAAATGTTAAGGAAAGAGAAAATTGAAGTACTTGCTTTCTACTTACTGAAACTAAATTCTCCT